>NC_067245.2:29511935-30761935 GCF_019359855.2 Lolium perenne
ACAGTACCTAGTTGCCTGGCGTACGGGTCCTTTGACTTGCAGGAGGCCAGTCACTCTGCATGAGATCGTCTGAAAACTCGAGTTGGTTGGCATGAATGGCCATTTCTCAGACTTAGAGTGTTTCCATCGGTTCTTCTTAATAGAGGCTGGCAGCCCGATAAAGACTTTAGAGCATTATTAGTAGTGCCCCTAAACGATCAAATTCTCAAAGTAGTTTAAGGGTTGAGAATGGGTATTTTTTGGCACATTTGAGAGGTGAAAAACAGGGACAAAGACAAGAACCCTCAAACCCTTAAAAACATTCATTTGATATCACTAGTGGAGAAGAGGCCTTTGGACCCAAGCAAATGTCCCAGTGCTGAACCAAACCGGGTCCAATGGGGGCATTGGTCGATTCGTTCTGCCAGAACGACCCCAATGGCGCTGTCACTGTAGTGGCCTTTGGACCGGTTTGTAATACAAACCAGGACTAAAGTCCACGCATGCAGCGCGACGAGCCGTGTCGGCCGTGGAAACCTTTAGTCGGTTTGTTTTACAAACCGGGTCCAAAGGCCCCCCAATCTGGCTATATTACCTTGCCCTGCCCAAGTGTGAGCCACACTTGGCCATTTTTTCACTTTCTTCACAAGAGAGGTGTATTGCTCTCCTCTCTTCTTCACATGCACAAGAGGTGTTTGATGAAATGCTTAAGAGGATTTGCCACTTGAGTTTACACAAATCAAGCCACACTTAACTTGTTTTTTTCTTCTTCATCGAGGTTAACAACTTTATCCTTTTCATCTGTAATTGATAAAATGCATGTGTATATATACATCGTGATGTTCCGTAATGGTTTTGATCAGCTAAATTATATCATGCAGATGAATCGGCAATGGATGTACATTGACCGACGGTTTGACGAGTTCACTTCGGGCCTGGATAATTTTATGGCCGTGGCGGAGGCAAACAAACATGGTGGCTTCATGTATTGTCCATGTGTCAAGCTGCAGAATACCGTAAATTACGCTCACTCGAGTCTCATTCACAGCCACCTTCTGCGATCCGGTTTCATGCCCAGTTACTATTGTTGGACCAAGCACGGAGAAAGAGGGGTTATGATGGAAGACAATGACGAAGAGGAAGAGGATGATGACGGTTATCCCAATTTCCCTGAATACGATGATCTGCGAAGGCAATGAAGACAATGAAGTAGAAGATCAAGAGGCACCGGATGAGCCCTGCGATGATGATCTTGGCCGGGCCATTCTTGATGCAAGGAGAGAATGTGGCGAAAAGGAAAGGTTGGCCTTCGACAAGATGATAGAAGATCACAACAAATTGTTATACCCAACTTGCGAAGATGGCCATAAAAAGCTAGGCGACACTGCTGGAATTGTTGCAATGGAAGGCGAGAGAAGCAGTGTCAACGACTCGGGATTTGGAAAGTTCTTGACAATAATTAAGAGGAAGCTTCCAAGGGGTAACGAATTGCCCGCCGATGCGTACGAAGCGAAGAAGATTATGCGCCTCTAGGATTAGATGTGCAAAAGATACATGCATGCATTAATGATTGCATCCTCTACCGCGATGAGTACGAGAATTTGGATGCATGTCCGGTGTGCCTTGCATTGCGGTATAAGATCAGACGAGATGACCCTGGTGATGTTGAGGGCGAGCGCCCCGGGAAGAGGGTTCTGCCAAGGTTATGTGGTATGCTCCTATAATACCACGGGTGAAACGCTTGTTCGAAATAAAGAGCACGCTAGGTTGTTGCGATGGCACAAAGAAGACCGTAAGAAAGACGTGATGTTGAGGCACCTGTGATGGCTCCCAATGGAGAAAAATCGATAGAGAGTTCCCAAACTTTGCACGGGATGCAAGGAACTTACGGTTTGGTCTAAGTACGGATGGCATGAATCCTTTTGGAGAGCAGAGCTGCAGCCATAGCACCTGGCTTTGTGACTCTTTGTATATATAACCTTCCTCCTTGGTTGTGCATGAAGCGGAAGTTCATTATGATGCCGGTGCTCATACAAGGCCCGAAGCAACCGGGAACGACATTGATGTGTACTGAAGCCATTAGTCGAAGAACTTCTACAGTGTGGTCCCTAGCGGTGTACGTGTGTGGGACGAGCACAAGCGGGAGGAATTTGACCTAAGAGCGATGCTTTCGTAACCATCAATGAGCTGCTCTTGGTAACATTTCGGGACGATCAAACAAGGGATACAATGCATGCACACACTGTTTACATGAGCTCGAAGGTGATTATTTGGAAAAAGGTCAGAAGGTCGTGTACCTGGGGCATCGTCGATTTCTTAGGCTTACCCATCCCGTAAGAAAGAAAGGCAAGCATTACAACGGTGAGGCTGATCACCGGAGGAAGCCTCCCCATCGTGATGGTGTTGATATATTTGGTATGGTCAAGGATCTAGATGTAATATTTGGAAAGGGTCCTGGCGGACGGTGTCAACACCCGGATTTTTAAGTCCAGATGCCTATTATGCCATTCATCGCAATCCCAGGAATATTGTTTTTGCGAGGCATAATAGATTAATATCACAACACATCATTCATTACAACGCATAATTGTCTTACAACAAGGGATCACATGATCCAGTCTTATTACAATACTAGTTGA
The DNA here is from genome assembly GCF_019359855.2 of Lolium perenne. Lineage (NCBI taxonomy): Eukaryota > Viridiplantae > Streptophyta > Magnoliopsida > Poales > Poaceae > Lolium > Lolium perenne. The sequence continues at coordinate 29,514,554 of NC_067245.2, forward strand.
TCTATTGATCAATTACAAAACACATAGCGGAAGCGAAGTAGCGTAGTAGTAGTCCATCTATTCCACGAGGCAGCTGTTGACGTCGGGAGTGATCCTAGTTGTCGTAGACGTCCTGCTGTCCTTCTTAGGGTTACGGTACTCCTCTTCATAGTCTGGCCATTTGAATAGCCAGGGACACAGCCATGAGTACTTTAAAGTACTCGCAAACTAATACTAATGTAAGTACTATCAACTATAGTAAGGGGTTCTAAGCTCTAGTTTTATTTGCATAAAGCCAGTTTTATTTCATAAACACTTTAACAATCAAAAACTTTCATTAGCTCGACTAACTCAAGTGGGAACATTAGTGTCATTCCCACAACTCAGTTGTGATTCAAAGTCAAATTCACCTTTCAATTCAAAATCACAAGTCACCCTTCACATGTCACATTTTAAAAAAAATCTGATGACGGAACAGTATGGCATTTCCAACCGTCCATAACCGTGGACGCGGCTATTCGAATAGATCTACACTCTGCAGAGGTCGTACACTTGTGCCACAACATTTGCAATAATCCGTCAGGGTTAATCGGCCTGATTTACCACACTCCGTGTGCGGACTACCAACCATAACCTTTCACTTACATATCCTAGTATAGGCATCTCTCCCCATGAGCTTGGCCTCCCGGTGAAGACAAGCTGTCGGCACTGAAGCGCACGGGGGCTTGGGCCGGACATTCACCTCATTTCACGTCATTTCATATCACTTCACTTTTGTAGAGGCAGCCTCCGGCCTGCTTGATGACGCTTGTTTAGAGGGAACCCATACTAAGATATATAAACTTCTAGTTAAGCCCTACCCATATCAGGTATTGTGGGGGTACTGGCAAAATTGGAATGGTATCGCATCCGAACCCAACCATCAGTTTTGGTAAAATTCACCAAGTCATTCACCAGTCATATTCACCTTCAAAATCTTTCAATAGAATGACTCATCATTCCAAGGTTTTCAAAGTCACTTCCAAATCACAAGTTCCCAACTAGAGTAGTCACTTTTAAAATTGAGCACTAGCCACTAGTTATGAGAGGTGCTACGTATCTTGGAGCTTGCTAGGCTAAGTTTGATACTCTTGTAGTATTCTATCTCTAGACCAAAGTTAACTATAAAAGCAAGTTATAAATAACCAAAAACAAAAGCTTATAAGAGTAAAACTGGGAAATAGGCTCATAAGCATAAAAAAAAAATGGTGGTGCCTTGCTCTTGTAGAGCCTTGCACTTTGCCAGGGTAATATCTTGCAAGAAGATTAGCTTGCAAGGGTGTTAGCTTGCATTGGTAAAAGCATGCAAGAAATACTAGCTTGCCTTGGTTGGTGTATTGATCAAAGTGGTCTTCTTCTCCTTGAAAGTAGACTTCCTCCTCCTCTTGATACTCCTCGGTACTAGCGTCTAAAATACGAATACGAGGATACAATCACCAAACAATTCATTGGCTCTTCCCAACATCACATATATTCACACAAACTATTCTATTCACATAATTAATACAATTTGGTGCATTGGTGGTATTGTTTTGAGGAAGAATAATTTCCTCTCATTGAATCTTCTTTAAGATTTAATTTCTCAAACCATCACACATGAATTTATGTTGACCTAAGTCAACCATTCATCATCATCATTTGAGAAAATGATTTAAATGAGGTAGGGATACCTCATACCATTTAATAAGGCCTATTATGATTTAAAAACTCCAAGTATTTCATGTGAGAGTATTGGACCAGGGGTTCAAACTTCGTATGAAAATACTTGGAACAAGATTTAAATGAAGTGGAACACCTCATATAATTTACACAAGTAAACTAACATCACTTATTACTATTAAGTGGGTAAAAGTGTTGTTTTCTTATTTAGGAAAATAATTTCCTCTCATATTAATTAAGGTGTTATTTTTATTATTTAGAGAAATAATTTCCTCTCATCATCTTATTAAGATTTAATTTCTCTTATGCATAATATGTGACCTAGGTGGACTCAGGTCAACCTCTTCACACTTATCATTCAAGAAAATGATTTAAATGAGGTGAACACCTCATACCTTTTAATCCTAACATGGTAAAGATTTAATATCATCAACAATTCATATGAGACCTAAATGACCAGAGTCTCTACCTCATTCTGAATTGTTCATGACAAGATTTAAATGAGAGAAACACTCCCATAAGATTTAATAAATTGGTTGGAACAATTTAAAAAGCTACTAAGGCAAACATTTAATTTCTTAAAATGAGCAATTATGAGACCAAGCAACCAGGGTCATCACATTACTTCATACAACTTGAGAGGATGATTTACATGAGGTGCTACACCTCATACTATTTAAATACTATTTTTGAAAAAGTTTAAATGAGCTAGAAATGGCCAGATAGCCATTATTTGAGTTTAGCCCAAGATCATATGAAACAACTATAGTATTTTATTACATAATAAATTAGACAACATCAAATGTGATTTTTGAGAGGTGGAACCACCTCAAAATAGTTTATGGTTGATTTTTAAGATTTATTTGAAGTTTGAAAAGTTACTGATTTGTTATTTTTACTATTCAAATTCTACCACATATTTTGATTTGAATCCAGTGGCATTGGATAGAGTTTTTGATGAGCTTTCCAAATATATAAAATTTGTTGAAATTGGCTCAGTAGATTTGGATCTATTAAATTTTGAATCTAGCATCAGATTGTAAAATAAATGAAAAAGATTTAAACCCTTTTGAATTTAAACGGGGGCGGGAACTTAATTGGGCCGGCCCAGCTACGCTGGCGATGCTAACGGGCCACCTGACAGTGGGGTCCACTGTCAGCGCCACTTAGCCGCCGAAACGGTACCGATCAACCTGGCCCGCCCGATTAGAAACAGATCGGACGGTCCAGGGCCTTCGTCGATGGCGACGAGAGGCGCGGCCACTGGCGGCGACGGTGGGGGGTCGGAGGCTCACCGGCGGCGCGGAGAGGGTCGGCGAGGCGCGGAGACGAAGTTGTCGAGGAAGGGGAAGCAGCCTGTAGCAGTTTCGCGTCTTTGGGGAGGCTCCAATCGTCGCAGAAGCTTCCGCGGGCTCCGGCGGCTTTGAGCTCGCGATTCGAGCTACTCCGGCGAGGTGGAGTGGAATTGGATGGGGGAGAAGGATCGGTGAGGAGAGGGGAGCGGTTTGTACGAAGAGAGGAGGGCTGAGGGCGCTATTTATAGCTGGCGGAGATGGCCGTGGTGTCTTTGTGGAGGGGCGACCATGGCGACGCGTCTACGAGGAAGCTCGGGGGCGGCGATGATGCGAGCGTGTTGGCGTTGTCATGGCGGTCACGCCAGGCTTGATTGTGGTGAAAACGAGGCACTACAGCGGCGGTGAGCTTGACGGGAGCTCTCAGGCAGTGGCGGATGGTCGTCGGAGTGGGCGTCGCCTGCGGCGTTCCCGCGGGCCAATGGCCATGTCTGGGCGACTGCGGGTGACGTGAGGACGCGTTTGGTGCAGCGAGCAAGGGCGGAGGTGGCGCGAGCTGATGGCACGACGACGTGGCCGAGCGTGTCCGCGAGCGCTCGCCAGCGCGTTCCGGCGCGCATGTGCACGCCACAGGCGCGTGCGGGCGTCGCGCTCCTGGTCACTGTGGTGCATGAATCGACCGGGGCTAGTGTCCATTCGACGCAGTGGAGTGTGGGGAACACCAGGGACATGCTGGTGCACGTTGGGGAGGGCCAGAGATGAGGATGGCATGAGGGTGGCATTGCCATGCCACGGCATGGCCAGCCTTGGTCAATGTCGAGCAACAGAGGTGGTGGCAAGTGGTGAAAAGATGTGGTGAGGTGAGAGGGGGTCCAGGGATGCAGAGAGGGCTCAGGCTTGGACTTGGTCTTCTCCAATTTTCAGCATGGGCACAATTATATACACTGCCTATAAGGTGTTTGATGAAATGCCCGAAAGAGAAAAGTTTCAAAATTTTGGAAATTCCCTTGGTGGATCTCCTTCATATAATCATAGAGATAGAATGGTGGTGGTGGTGGTCATTTTGGTGAAGGTTTGCAAGAATTCAAAAAGTGGCTCATCTTCTCTTTAATTCAAAGTCTCCACTTGGCAATTCTCTACTGGTCAACCTGGTCAACTTCAGCAGGGATGGTCAACATGGAAGTTGTTGACCTTGACATGGTCTTGGATGACATGGTCATAGTTGACCAAGTTTGGTTGAAGAAAAGTCAAATGCAGGGGTGTAAAGTAGGGAAGATTTTATAAATGGATCACATGACCATTATCACATGTATGTGAGTTTTGAATTTTCCTTTGATTTGATTCTTGTTTCTTTGATGCAAATGTGTTTGTTTATCATATATAAGTATTCTACAAGCAAGAGATCAAGCAATGGTGGCCTTGGTTGAAGATTTGCAAATTGGGCTAAGTGTATGTGAGGGAATTTTGGGGATTTTCTCACTATGTGATTTCTCTTCATTTGAATTGACTTTGGTTGACTCTAATGTGATTCTTATTGGTTTAGAAACATTTTCAAACCATTGAAACTAATTAAAAGGGTCTTGGTCAAAGATTTGCAAAAATGGCCATAACACATAAGAGGTGATGTGTTAAGTTTTATTATTTTTGAAAAGGGTTCACCTTGCTTCACTTGGGCATGGGTTAGGGTCAATTTAGTGTTATATTAGGTTGAGAGATGGTTTCACACCATTTGGTCAAGGTTTAAAGCCATAGGTCAAAGTTTGGTGAAATGGCTATGTGGCACATATGCTTCTATGCATATGTTTAATTTGATTTTTGATTTGAGTGTTCTTGGCCCATTTGATGTTGTTGAGTGTTGAAATGGTATATGGAAGTGATCCATCCATTCACAACAAGTCCTAGGGTCAATCTTCTCAAATTCACAAATTTGCACTTTTCTTACATATGTCTCTATGGCATTTTTAGTTTCTTTTTATTTTCTTTGGAAACCACTTGGTAAGGTGTAAGAAGGTTTTCCAAACCTCTAAGCAAAGTAAGGCTTAGGGTAAAATTTTAGAAAAATAGCCATAGGCACATATACCTTTTTCTTATTTAATTCCCTTTTTATTTCATTTTAACTAGGGTGGTGAGAAGAGGGGTGAGGTTTAGGGTTTTGTGGGGTCCTCAAAGGTTCACCACCATTTAGCATAATTAATAAAGGTAGGGTTCAAGATTTACCTATTAGGGCTATATGTCCCCATAGGTCTTTTATTTTATTTTGTGTTTCTCAAAATATATCCAAAATGAATTTTGGAGAAGATTAGGGTTTAAGGTTTTTCTTTCTCTTTTGTTTTATTGGGTTGGTGATCTTCACTTGATCACTTTGGGGTTTTAGGGTTTAGCACATAAGCATAATAACACTCATCATGGCAAAACACAAGATTTAAACAAGGTCTATATGTATCAATCTTATTTTAATAAAAGTTTTTGTTGGTTCCAAAATTTGGAACTAGGGAAAATTCAATTTGTTTGTTTTGAAATTTTTGGGTTGTTACAAACCCTTCCCCCTTAAACAAATCTCGTCCCGAGATTTTAAGAAAAGTTAGGTTCCTAAGAGAGATTGAGCATTTTAATAACAGGAGGACATACTTGGCATTGTCTGGGGTGCTCCCTGAGCTTCAGTGGCAGTCATGTGGTAGAAACGTCCGTTGTTGTTGTTCTGGTTCCTTCTTCCAGCAAAGCGGCGCTGTTGTTGAGCAGGTGCTGCGGTATTGGCGGCAATCCTGGCAAGCTTCTAGGGTCACTCCTTGGAGAAGTGACCCACAACTCCACATTCATAGCAGTTGACGGTGGACTTGTCTTTGGGGTTGACGGGGGTAGCATTGCTTCCAGTCCTTGGGGCAGTATTGGGGTTGTTGTTGTTTCCATTGTTGTTGCTGTTGTTGGGGCGGTTGTTGTTGTTGTTGTTGTTCCCTCCGTGCTTCGGGGGTCCTCCGTTGTTGTTGGTGTAGTTGGGGCGATAATTCTGGGCAGGGGGCTTGTTGTATCTTGGGGTGAATCCTCCAGAGGAGTTATTTCGATACTTCTGGTTATGGTGGGGTCCACTCTGGTTCATCATTCTTCTCTTGCGGTTTTCGTTGGCCTGATGCAGCTTTCCTTCCATCTGTATGGCTGAGTCTACCGGGGCTTCTAAGTCAATGAACGGAATGTTCACTAACACAGTTTGCATCTCGTCGTGCGATCCGTTCAGAAATCTTTCCTTTCGCTTCTCATTGGTGTCGGTCTCATCCGGGCGTACCTTGACAGAGTAAGAAACGTCGCGGTATTCCACCACGGACATTCTTCCTTGCTTGAGTTCACGGAACTCGTCTCTCATCTTTTTGATCAGTCCTTGGGGCACATGGTACTTGCTAAACTTCAGCTTGAAGTCTTCCCAGGTCATCTTCTGTCCTGCAGTCATGGCACGGGTCTTTGGTCCACCAAGCTCTGGCTGGTCCTGCTAAGTAGTGCGTGGCAAACAGCACTTTCTCTGCGGCTTCAACTTGCGCCACTTCGAGGTTGTTCTCCATTGTTTGGAGCCAGTCATCAGCATCGAGGGGCTCTTCAGTCTTGTTGAACACCGGAGGGTTGGTGTGCTGAAAGTTCTTGACTTCGATCCGGGGTGATCGTGGTTTCCATGGCCTTGATTGTTCCGAGCTATCTGTTGCGGTGCGGCAATGTTGGCTTGGCGCTCAGCTCGTTCAGCTTGCCTATCCTCCGGCATGATTTGCAACATCCGCATCATGGCGTCTTGGTTGGTGCTTTGCGGGTTGGTGGGGCCATCGAACATGGATGTAGATGATAAGATAAGAGGGAATTTTCTATGGTTTGTTTTGTTAAGTTTAAAAGTTCATAAAATTGAAAACTTGAGTAGTGTTGCGGGGGTAAAAACCAACAACACTTTTTCATTCATACCAAGCATCATACATTACAAATCTAACACACCGTTGGTTTGAAGAACCATTCATCGCTCTACGATACAAGGGGGATCCTGATACAACTCACACCTACTTAAGTGCTTGGGTGATACTACTCTTCAGGGGGGGGTTTCTTCGTCTTCACGGGTGAGGTGCTTGGCGAGAGGCGAGGGCGTTGTCCAAATCCTGCGGGTTTTGTACTGCTGAAGTCTGAGGTGCTTCATAGGGGTTCATCTTTGGTTGTGGTGGGGGCATGGTCATTGATCTTCCCATGGAGTCATGTCTTGGGTAGTAAATGAAGCGAGTGTTCTTGATCTTGTCCTCATTTTGTCCACACAGACGGGAAATTGCTTCTTGCATAGCTTTGTCTAGTCCTTCCTTCCAAGTGTTTCCCGTTACGAGAAAACCATATGGTTTCCCATGCGGGCATCCAGCTTCCTTCGTAGATCGAGAGACGTCCCAAGAGGTGGTTCTCTGATCGAGCCTTGAGGGGTATTCCGAAGAACTCGGGATACGGATGTCCCAGATAGTCCACCAGTTGCTTCAATTCCTTTTCGAAACTTTTGTCGTCTCCGGATCCAAGCTTATAGGACTCCCATTGGTACTTCATCTGTGAGCAAAGAGGAGGGGTAAATTTAGAGAAGTATTCAAGTGTGCAAAATTTTAGATAGTGCTACAAAGAAAGTAGAGTATGAATTTCTCATTTTGAAAAAGATTTCAAGGATAAGAGTGAGAATAAGTTTTTTCACAATTATTCACTTCTTTGGTTTTTGAAGCTAAGTTTTGCAGACGTCCATTCTAACTAGGGTCTCCTAAGGTCAAACAATGGCTCTGATACCAACTTGTCAACACCCGGATTTTTAAGTCCAGATGCCTATTATGCCATTCATCGCAATCCCAGGAATATTGTTTTTGCGAGGCATAATAGATTAATATCACAACACATCATTCATTACAACGCATAATTGTCTTACAACAAGGGATCACATGATCCAGTCTTATTACAATACTAGTTGATCTATTGATCAATTACAAAACACATAGCGGAAGCGAAGTAGCGTAGTAGTAGTCCATCTATTCCACAGGCAACTGTTGACGTCAGGAGTGATCCTAGTTGTCGTAGACGTCCTGCTGTCCTTCTTCCGGGTTCTGGTACTCCTCTTCATAGTCTGGCCATTTGAATAGCCAGGGACACAGCCATGAGTACTTTAAAGTACTCGCAAACTAATACTAATGTAAGTACTATCAACTATAGTAAGGGGTTCTAAGCTCTAGTTTTATTTGCATAAAGCCAGTTTTATTTCATAAACACTTTAACAATCAAAAACTTTCATTAGCTCGACTAACTCAAGTGGGAACATTAGTGTCATTCCCACAACTCAGTTGTGATTCAAAGTCAAATTCACCTTTCAATTCAAAATCACAAGTCACCCTTCACATGTCACATTTTAAAAAAAATCTGATGACGGAACAGTATGGCCTTTCCAACCGTCCATAACCGTGGACGCGGCTATTCGAATAGATCTACACTCTGCAGAGGTCGTACACTTGTGCCACAACATTTGCAATAATCCGTCAGGGTTAACTGGCCCTGATTTACCACACTCCGTGTGCGGACTACCAACCATAACCTTTCACTTACATATCCTAGTATAGGCATCTCTCCCCATGAGCTTGGCCTCCCAGTGAAGACAAACTGTCAGCCTGGGAACTGCACAGGGCTTGGGCCGGACATTCACCTCATTTCACGTCATTTCATATCACTTCACTTTTGTAGAGGCAGCCTCCAGCATAACCCCGATGACGCTTGTTTAGAGGGAACCCATACTAAGATATATAAACTTCTAGTTAAGCCCTACCCATATCAGGTATTGTGGGAGTCTTGGCAAAATTGGAATGGTATCGCATCCGAACCCAACCATCAGTTTTGGTAAAATTCACCAAGTCATTCACCAGTCATATTCACCTTCAAAATCTTTCAATAGAATGACTCATCATTCCAAGGTTTTCAAAGTCACTTCCAAATCACAAGTTCCCAACTAGAGTAGTCACTTTTAAAATTGAGCACTAGCCACTAGTTATGAGAGGTGCTACGTATCTTGGAGCTTGCTAGGCTAAGTTTGATACTCTTGTAGTATTCTATCTCTAGACCAAAGTTAACTATAAAAGCAAGTTATAAATAACCAAAAACAAAAGCTTATAAGAGTAAAACTGGGAAATAGGCTCATAAGCATAAAAAAAAAAAATGGTGGTGCCTTGCTCTTGTAGAGCCTTGCACTTTGCCAGGGTAATATCTTGCAAGAAGATTAGCTTGCAAGGGTGTTAGCTTGCATTGGTAAAAGCATGCAAGAAATACTAGCTTGCCTTGGTTGGTGTATTGATCAAAGTGGTCTTCTTCTCCTTGAAAGTAGACTTCCTCCTCCTCTTGATACTCCTCGGTACTAGCGTCTAAAATACGAATACGAGGATACAATCACCAAACAATTCATTGGCTCTTCCCAACATCACATATATTCACACAAACTATTCTATTCACATAATTAATACAATTTGGTGCATTGGTGGTATTGTTTTGAGGAAGAATAATTTCCTCTCATTGAATCTTCTTTAAGATTTAATTTCTCAAACCATCACACATGAATTTATGTTGACCTAAGTCAACCATTCATCATCATCATTTGAGAAAATGATTTAAATGAGGTAGGGATACCTCATACCATTTAATAAGGCCTATTATGATTTAAAAACTCCAAGTATTTCATGTGAGAGTATTGGACCAGGGGTTCAAACTTCGTATGAAAATACTTGGAACAAGATTTAAATGAAGTGGAACACCTCATATAATTTACACAAGTAAACTAACATCACTTATTACTATTAAGTGGGTAAAAGTGTTGTTTTCTTATTTAGGAAAATAATTTCCTCTCATATTAATTAAGGTGTTACTTTTAATTATTTAGAGAAATAATTTCCTCTCATCATCTTATTAAGATTTAATTTCTCTTATGCATAATATGTGACCTAGGTGGACTCAGGTCAACCTCTTCACACTTATCATTCAAGAAAATGATTTAAATGAGGTGAACACCTCATACCTTTTAATCCTAACATGGTAAAGATTTAATATCATCAACAATTCATATGAGACCTAAATGACCAGAGTCTCTACCTCATTCTGAATTGTTCATGACAAGATTTAAATGAGAGAAACACTCCCATAAGATTTAATAAATTGGTTGGAACAATTTAAAAAGCTACTAAGGCAAACATTTAATTTCTTAAAATGAGCAATTATGAGACCAAGCAACCAGGGTCATCACATTACTTCATACAACTTGAGAGGATGATTTACATGAGGTGCTACACCTCATACTATTTAAATACTATTTTTGAAAAAGTTTAAATGAGCTAGAAATGGCCAGATAGCCATTATTTGAGTTTAGCCCAAGATCATATGAAACAACTATAGTATTTTATTACATAATAAATTAGACAACATCAAATGTGATTTTTGAGAGGTGGAACCACCTCAAAATAGTTTATGGTTGATTTTTAAGATTTATTTGAAGTTTGAAAAGTTACTGATTTGTTATTTTTACTATTCAAATTCTACCACATATTTTGATTTGAATCCAGTGGCATTGGATAGAGTTTTTGATGAGCTTTCCAAATATATAAAATTTGTTGAAATTGGCTCAGTAGATTTGGATCTATTAAATTTTGAATCTAGCATCAGATTGTAAAATAAATGAAAAAGATTTAAACCCTTTTGAATTTAAACGGGGGCGGGAACTTAATTGGGCCGGCCCAGCTACGTGGCGATGCTAACGGGCCACCTGACAGTGGGGTCCACTGTCAGCGCCACTTAGCCGCCGAAACGGTACCGATCAACCTGGCCCGCCCGATTAGAAACAGATCGGACGGTCCAGGGCCTTCGTCGATGGCGACGAGAGGCGCGGCCACTGGCGGCGACGGTGGGGGGTCGGAGGCTCACCGGCGGCGCGGAGAGGGTCGGCGAGGCGCGGAGACGAAGTTGTCGAGGAAGGGGAAGCAGCCTGTAGCAGTTTCGCGTGCTGGGGAGGCTCCAATCGTCGCAGAGCTTCCGCGGGCTCCGGCGGCTTTGAGCTCGCGATTCGAGCTACTCCGGCGAGGTGGAGTGGAATTGGATGGGGGAGAAGGATCAGTGAGGAGAGGGGAGCAGTTTGTCTGAAGAGAGGGAGGGCTGAGGGCGCTATTTATAGCCGGCGGAGATGGCCGTGGTGTCTTGTGGAGGGCGACCATGGCGACGCGTCTGGCTGTGGAAGCTCAGGGACTGGCGATGATGCGAGCGTGTTGGCGTTGTCATGGCGGTCACGCCAGGCTTGATTGTGGTGAAAACGAGGCACTACAGCGGCGGTGAGCTTGACGGGAGCTCTCAGGCAGTGGCGGATGGTCGTCGGAGTGGGCGTCGCTGCGGCGTTCCCGCGGGCCAATGGCCATGTCCGGGCGATCGCGGGTGACGTGAGGACGCGTTTGGTGCAGCGAGCAAGGGCGGAGGTGGCGCGAGCCGATGGCACGACGACGTGGCCGGGCGTGTCCGCGGCGCTCGCCAGCGCGTTCCGGCGCGCATGTGCACGCCACTGGCGCGTGCGGGCGTCGCGCTCCTGGTCAGCGTGGTGCATGAATCGACCGGGGCTAGTGTCCATTCGACGCGGTGGAGTGTGGGGAACACCGGGGACATGTCGGTGCACGTTGGGGAGGGCCGAGAGATGAGGATGGCATGAGGGTGGCATTGCCATGCCACGGCATGGCCAGCCTTGGTCAATGTCGAGCAACGAGGTGGTGGCAAGTGGTGAAAAGATGTGGTGAGGTGAGAGGGGGTCCAGGGATGCAGAGAGGGCTCGGGCTTGGACTTGGTCTTCTCCAATTTTCAGCATGGGCACAATTATATACCTGCCTATAAGGTGTTTGATGAAATGCCCGAAAGAGAAAAGTTTCAAAATTTTGGAAATTCCCTTGGTGGATCTCCTTCATATAATCATAGAGATAGAATGGTGGTGGTGGTGGTCATTTTGGTGAAGGTTTGCAAGAATTCAAAAAGTGGCTCATCTTCTCTTTAATTCAAAGTCTCCACTTGGCAATTCTCTACTGGTCAACCTGGTCAACTTCAGCAGGGATGGTCAACATGGAAGTTGTTGACCTTGACATGGTCTTGGATGACATGGTCATAGTTGACCAAGTTTGGTTGAAGAAAAGTCAAATGCAGGGGTGTAAAGTAGGGAAGATTTTATAAATGGATCACATGACCATTATCACATGTATGTGAGTTTTGAATTTTCCTTTGATTTGATTCTTGTTTCTTTGATGCAAATGTGTTTGTTTATCATATATAAGTATTCTACAAGCAAGAGATCAAGCAATGGTGGCCTTGGTTGAAGATTTGCAAATTGGGCTAAGTGTATGTGAGGGAATTTTGGGGATTTTCTCACTATGTGATTTCTCTTCATTTGAATTGACTTTGGTTGACTCTAATGTGATTCTTATTGGTTTAGAAACATTTTCAAACCATTGAAACTAATTAAAAGGGTCTTGGTCAAAGATTTGCAAAAATGGCCATAACACATAAGAGGTGATGTGTTAAGTTTTATTATTTTTGAAAAGGGTTCACCTTGCTTCACTTGGGCATGGGTTAGGGTCAATTTAGTGTTATATTAGGTTGAGAGATGGTTTCACACCATTTGGTCAAGGTTTAAAGCCATAGGTCAAAGTTTGGTGAAATGGCTATGTGGCACATATGCTTCTATGCATATGTTTAATTTGATTTTTGATTTGAGTGTTCTTGGCCCATTTGATGTTGTTGAGTGTTGAAATGGTATATGGAAGTGATCCATCCATTCACAACAAGTCCTAGGGTCAATCTTCTCAAATTCACAAATTTGCACTTTTCTTACATATGTCTCTATGGCATTTTTAGTTTCTTTTTATTTTCTTTGGAAACCACTTGGTAAGGTGTAAGAAGGTTTTCCAAACCTCTAAGCAAAGTAAGGCTTAGGGTAAAATTTTAGAAAAATAGCCATAGGCACATATACCTTTTTCTTATTTAATTCCCTTTTTATTTCATTTTAACTAGGGTGGTGAGAAGAGGGGTGAGGTTTAGGGTTTTGTGGGGTCCTCAAAGGTTCACCACCATTTAGCATAATTAATAAAGGTAGGGTTCAAGATTTACCTATTAGGGCTATATGTCCCCATAGGTCTTTTATTTTATTTTGTGTTTCTCAAAATATATCCAAAATGAATTTTGGAGAAGATTAGGGTTTAAGGTTTTTCTTTCTCTTTTGTTTTATTGGGTTGGTGATCTTCACTTGATCACTTTGGGGTTTTAGGGTTTAGCACATAAGCATAATAACACTCATCATGGCAAAACACAAGATTTAAACAAGGTCTATATGTATCAATCTTATTTTAATAAAAGTTTTTGTTGGTTCCAAAATTTGGAACTAGGGAAAATTCAATTTGTTTGTTTTGAAATTTTTGGGTTGTTACAAACCCTTCCCCCTTAAACAAATCTCGTCCCGAGATTTTAAGAAAAGTTAGGTTCCTAAGAGAGATTGAGCATTTTAATAACAGGAGGACATACTTGGCATTGTGCGGGGTGCTCCACGAGCTTCGATGGCGATCATGTGGTAGAAACGTCCGTTGTTGTTGTTCTGGTTCCTTCTTCCAGCAAAGCGGCGCTGTTGTTGAGCAGGTGCTGCGGTATTGGCGGCAATCCTGGCAAGCTTCTTGGGGCACTCCTTGGAGAAGTGACCCACAACTCCACATTCATAGCAGTTGACGGTGGACTTGTCTTTGGGGTTGACGGGGGTAGCATTGCTTCCAGTCCTTGGGGCAGTATTGGGGTTGTTGTTGTTTCCATTGTTGTTGCTGTTGTTGGGGCGGTTGTTGTTGTTGTTGTTGTTCCCTCCGTGCTTCGGGGGTCCTCCGTTGTTGTTGGTGTAGTTGGGGCGATAATTAGGCGGGGGGCTTGTTGTATCTTGGGGTGAATCCTCCAGAGGAGTTATTTCGATACTTGGTTATGGTGGGGTCCACTCTGGTTCATCATTCTTCTCTTGCGGTTTTCGTTGGCACGATGCAGCTTTCCTTCCATCTGTATGGCTGAGTCTACCGGGGCTTCTAAGTCGGCGAACGGAATGTTCACTAACACGGTTTGCATCTCGTCGTGCGATCCGTTCAGAAATCTTTCCTTTCGCTTCTCATTGGTGTCGGTCTCATCCGGGGCGTACCTTGACAGAGTAAGAAACCTGTCGCGGTATTCCACCACGGACATTCTTCCTTGCTTGAGTTCACGGAACTCGTCTCTCATCTTTTTGATCAGTCCTTGGGGCACATGGTACTTGCTAAACTTCAGCTTGAAGTCTTCCTGTGTCATCATCATCACTGCATTCATGGCACGGGTGCTGGTCCACCAAGCTCTGGCTGGTCCTGCTAAGTAGTGCGTGGCAAACAGCACTTTCTCTGCGGCTTCAACTTGCGCCACTTCGAGGTTGTTCTCCATTGTTTGGAGCCAGTCATCAGCATCGAGGGGCTCTTCAGTCTTGTTGAACACCGGAGGGTTGGTGTGCTGAAAGTTCTTCAGCTTCGATCCAGGGTGATCGTGGTTTCCATGGCCTTGATTGTTCTGAGCTATCTGTTGCAGTGCAGCAATGTTGGCTTGGCGCTCAGCTCGTTCAGCTTGCCTATCCTCCAGCATGATTTGCAACATCTGCATCATGGCGTCTTGGTTGGTGCTGCGGGTTGGTGGGGCCATCTGAACATGGATGTAGATGATAAGATAAGAGGGAATTTTCTATGGTTTGTTTTGTTAAGTTTAAAAGTTCATAAAATTGAAAACTTGAGTAGTGTTGCGGGGGTAAAAACCAACAACACTTTTTCATTCATACCAAGCATCATACATTACAAATCTAACACACCGTTGGTTTGAAGAACCATTCATCGCTCTACGATACAAGGGGGATCCTGATACAACTCACACCTACTTAAGTGCTTGGGTGATACTACTCTTCAGGGGGGGGTTTCTTCGTCTTCACGGGTGAGGTGCTTGGCGAGAGGCGAGGGCGTTGTCCAAATCCTGCGGGTTTTGTACCGCTGAAGTCCTGAGGTGCTTCATAGGGGTTCATCTTTGGTTGTGGTGGGGGCATGGTCATTGATCTTCCCATGGAGTCATGTCTTGGGTAGTAAATGAAGCGAGTGTTCTTGATCTTGTCCTCATTTTGTCCACACAGACGGGAAATTGCTTCTTGCATAGCTTTGTCTAGTCCTTCCTTCCAAGTGTTTCCCGTTACAGAAAACCATATGGTTTCCCATACTGGGGCATCCAGCTTCCTTCGTAGATCAGTAGAGACGTCCCACTGAGGTGGTTCTCCTGACTGAGCCTTGAGGGGTATTCCGAAGAACTCGGGATACGGATGTCCCAGATAGTCCACCAGTTGCTTCAATTCCTTTTCGAAACTTTTGTCGTCTCCGGATCCAAGCTTATAGGACTCCCATTGGTACTTCATACCGTGGAGCAAAGAGGAGGGGTAAATTTAGAGAAGTATTCAAGTGTGCAAAATTTTAGATAGTGCTACAAAGAAAGTAGAGTATGAATTTCTCATTTTGAAAAAGATTTCAAGGATAAGAGTGAGAATAAGTTTTTTCACAATTATTCACTTCTTTGGTTTTTGAAGCTAAGTTTTGCAGACGTCCATTCTAACTAGGGTCTCCTAAGGTCAAACAATGGCTCTGATACCAACTTGTCAACACCCGGATTTTTAAGTCCAGATGCCTATTATGCCATTCATCGCAATCCCAGGAATATTGTTTTTGCGAGGCATAATAGATTAATATCACAACACATCATTCATTACAACGCATAATTGTCTTACAACAAGGGATCACATGATCCAGTCTTATTACAATACTAGTTGATCTATTGATCAATTACAAAACACATAGCGGAAGCGAAGTAGCGTAGTAGTAGTCCATCTATTCCACAGGCAACTGTTGACGTCAGGAGTGATCCTAGTTGTCGTAGACGTCCTGCTGTCCTTCTTCCGGGTTCTGGTACTCCTCTTCATAGTCTGGCCATTTGAATAGCCAGGGACACAGCCATGAGTACTTTAAAGTACTCGCAAACTAATACTAATGTAAGTACTATCAACTATAGTAAGGGGTTCTAAGCTCTAGTTTTATTTGCATAAAGCCAGTTTTATTTCATAAACACTTTAACAATCAAAAACTTTCATTAGCTCGACTAACTCAAGTGGGAACATTAGTGTCATTCCCACAACTCAGTTGTGATTCAAAGTCAAATTCACCTTTCAATTCAAAATCACAAGTCACCCTTCACATGTCACATTTTAAAAAAAATCTGATGACGGAACAGTATGGCCTTTCCAACCGTCCATAACCGTGGACGCGGCTATTCGAATAGATCTACACTCTGCAGAGGTCGTACACTTGTGCCACAACATTTGCAATAATCCGTCAGGGTTAATCGGCCCTGATTTACCACACTCCGTGTGCGGACTACCAACCATAACCTTTCACTTACATATCCTAGTATAGGCATCTCTCCCCATGAGCTTGGCCTCCCGGTGAAGACAAAGCATCGGCACTGGGAACTGCACAGGGCTTGGGCCGGACATTCACCTCATTTCACGTCATTTCATATCACTTCACTTTTGTAGAGGCAGCCTCCAGCATAACCCCGATGACGCTTGTTTAGAGGGAACCCATACTAAGATATATAAACTTCTAGTTAAGCCCTACCCATATCAGGTATTGTGGGGGTACTGGCAAAATTGGAATGGTATCGCATCCGAACCCAACCATCAGTTTTGGTAAAATTCACCAAGTCATTCACCAGTCATATTCACCTTCAAAATCTTTCAATAGAATGACTCATCATTCCAAGGTTTTCAAAGTCACTTCCAAATCACAAGTTCCCAACTAGAGTAGTCACTTTTAAAATTGAGCACTAGCCACTAGTTATGAGAGGTGCTACGTATCTTGGAGCTTGCTAGGCTAAGTTTGATACTCTTGTAGTATTCTATCTCTAGACCAAAGTTAACTATAAAAGCAAGTTATAAATAACCAAAAACAAAAGCTTATAAGAGTAAAACTGGGAAATAGGCTCATAAGCATAAAAAAAAAATGGTGGTGCCTTGCTCTTGTAGAGCCTTGCACTTTGCCAGGGTAATATCTTGCAAGAAGATTAGCTTGCAAGGGTGTTAGCTTGCATTGGTAAAAGCATGCAAGAAATACTAGCTTGCCTTGGTTGGTGTATTGATCAAAGTGGTCTTCTTCTCCTTGAAAGTAGACTTCCTCCTCCTCTTGATACTCCTCGGTACTAGCGTCTAAAATACGAATACGAGGATACAATCACCAAACAATTCATTGGCTCTTCCCAACATCACATATATTCACACAAACTATTCTATTCACATAATTAATACAATTTGGTGCATTGGTGGTATTGTTTTGAGGAAGAATAATTTCCTCTCATTGAATCTTCTTTAAGATTTAATTTCTCAAACCATCACACATGAATTTATGTTGACCTAAGTCAACCATTCATCATCATCATTTGAGAAAATGATTTAAATGAGGTAGGGATACCTCATACCATTTAATAAGGCCTATTATGATTTAAAAACTCCAAGTATTTCATGTGAGAGTATTGGACCAGGGGTTCAAACTTCGTATGAAAATACTTGGAACAAGATTTAAATGAAGTGGAACACCTCATATAATTTACACAAGTAAACTAACATCACTTATTACTATTAAGTGGGTAAAAGTGTTGTTTTCTTATTTAGGAAAATAATTTCCTCTCATATTAATTAAGGTGTTACTTTTAATTATTTAGAGAAATAATTTCCTCTCATCATCTTATTAAGATTTAATTTCTCTTATGCATAATATGTGACCTAGGTGGACTCAGGTCAACCTCTTCACACTTATCATTCAAGAAAATGATTTAAATGAGGTGAACACCTCATACCTTTTAATCCTAACATGGTAAAGATTTAATATCATCAACAATTCATATGAGACCTAAATGACCAGAGTCTCTACCTCATTCTGAATTGTTCATGACAAGATTTAAATGAGAGAAACACTCCCATAAGATTTAATAAATTGGTTGGAACAATTTAAAAAGCTACTAAGGCAAACATTTAATTTCTTAAAATGAGCAATTATGAGACCAAGCAACCAGGGTCATCACATTACTTCATACAACTTGAGAGGATGATTTACATGAGGTGCTACACCTCATACTATTTAAATACTATTTTTGAAAAAGTTTAAATGAGCTAGAAATGGCCAGATAGCCATTATTTGAGTTTAGCCCAAGATCATATGAAACAACTATAGTATTTTATTACATAATAAATTAGACAACATCAAATGTGATTTTTGAGAGGTGGAACCACCTCAAAATAGTTTATGGTTGATTTTTAAGATTTATTTGAAGTTTGAAAAGTTACTGATTTGTTATTTTTACTATTCAAATTCTACCACATATTTTGATTTGAATCCAGTGGCATTGGATAGAGTTTTTGATGAGCTTTCCAAATATATAAAATTTGTTGAAATTGGCTCATTAGATTTGGATCTATTAAATTTTGAATCTAGCATCAGATTGTAAAATAAATGAAAAAGATTTAAACCCTTTTGAATTTAAACGGGGGCGGGAACTTAATTGGGCCGGCCCAGCTACGCTGGCGATGCTAACGGGCCACCTGACAGTGGGGTCCACTGTCAGCGCCACTTAGCCGCCGAAACGGTACCGATCAACCTGGCCCGCCCGATTAGAAACAGATCGGACGGTCCAGGGCCTTCGTCGATGGCGACGAGAGGCGCGGCCACTGGCGGCGACGGTGGGGGGTCGGAGGCTCACCGGCGGCACGGAGAGGGTCGGCGAGGCGCGGAGACGAAGTTGTCGAGGAAGGGGAAGCAGCCTGTAGCAGTTTCGCGTGCTGGGGAGGCTCCAATCGTCGCAGAGCTTCCGCGGGCTCCGGCGGCTTTGAGCTCGCGATTCGAGCTACTCCGGCGAGGTGGAGTGGAATTGGATGGGGGAGAAGGATCAGTGAGGAGAGGGGAGCAGTTTGTCTGAAGAGAGGGAGGGCTGAGGGGCGCTATTTATAGCTGGCGGAGATGGCCGTGGTGTGCTGTGGAGGGGCGACCATGGCGACGCGTCTACAGGGAAGCTCAGGGACTGGCGATGATGCGAGCGTGTTGGCGTTGTCATGGCGGTCACGCCAGGCTTGATTGTGGTGAAAACGAGGCACTACAGCGGCGGTGAGCTTGACGGGAGCTCTCAGGCAGTGGCGGATGGTCGTCGGAGTGGGCGTCGCCTGCGGCGTTCCCGCGGGCCAATGGCCATGTCTGGGCGACTGCGGGTGACGTGAGGACGCGTTTGGTGCAGCGAGCAAGGGCGGAGGTGGCGCGAGCTGATGGCACGACGACGTGGCCAGGCGTGTCCGCGGCGCTCGCCAGGCGCGTTCCGGCGCGCATGTGCACGCCCTGGGCGCGTCTGGGCGTCGCGCTCCTGGTCACTGTGGTGCATGAATCGACCGGGGCTAGTGTCCATTCGACGCAGTGGAGTGTGGGGAACACCAGGGACATGCTGGTGCACGTTGGGGAGGGCCAGAGATGAGGATGGCATGAGGGTGGCATTGCCATGCCACGGCATGGCCAGCCTTGGTCAATGTCGAGCAACAGAGGTGGTGGCAAGTGGTGAAAAGATGTGGTGAGGTGAGAGGGGGGTCCAGGGATGCAGAGAGGGCTCAGGCTTGGACTTGGTCTTCTCCAATTTTCAGCATGGGCACAATTATATACCCTGCCTATAAGGTGTTTGATGAAATGCCCGAAAGAGAAAAGTTTCAAAATTTTGGAAATTCCCTTGGTGGATCTCCTTCATATAATCATAGAGATAGAATGGTGGTGGTGGTGGTCATTTTGGTGAAGGTTTGCAAGAATTCAAAAAGTGGCTCTATCTTCTCTTTAATTCAAAGTCTCCACTTGGCAATTCTCTACTGGTCAACCTGGTCAACTTCAGCAGGGATGGTCAACATGGAAGTTGTTGACCTTGACATGGTCTTGGATGACATGGTCATAGTTGACCAAGTTTGGTTGAAGAAAAGTCAAATGTAGGGGTGTAAAGTAGGGAAGATTTTATAAATGGATCACATGACCATTATCACATGTATGTGAGTTTTGAATTTTCCTTTGATTTGATTCTTGTTTCTTTGATGCAAATGTGTTTGTTTATCATATATAAGTATTCTACAAGCAAGAGATCAAGCAATGGTGGCCTTGGTTGAAGATTTGCAAATTGGGCTAAGTGTATGTGAGGGAATTTTGGGGATTTTCTCACTATGTGATTTCTCTTCATTTGAATTGACTTTGGTTGACTCTAATGTGATTCTTATTGGTTTAGAAACATTTTCAAACCATTGAAACTAATTAAAAGGGTCTTGGTCAAAGATTTGCAAAAATGGCCATAACACATAAGAGGTGATGTGTTAAGTTTTATTATTTTTGAAAAGGGTTCACCTTGCTTCACTTGGGCATGGGTTAGGGTCAATTTAGTGTTATATTAGGTTGAGAGATGGTTTCACACCATTTGGTCAAGGTTTAAAGCCATAGGTCAAAGTTTGGTGAAATGGCTATGTGGCACATATGCTTCTATGCATATGTTTAATTTGATTTTTGATTTGAGTGTTCTTGGCCCATTTGATGTTGTTGAGTGTTGAAATGGTATATGGAAGTGATCCATCCATTCACAACAAGTCCTAGGGTCAATCTTCTCAAATTCACAAATTTGCACTTTTCTTACATATGTCTCTATGGCATTTTTAGTTTCTTTTTATTTTCTTTGGAAACCACTTGGTAAGGTGTAAGAAGGTTTTCCAAACCTCTAAGCAAAGTAAGGCTTAGGGTAAAATTTTAGAAAAATAGCCATAGGCACATATACCTTTTTCTTATTTAATTCCCTTTTTATTTCATTTTAACTAGGGTGGTGAGAAGAGGGGTGAGGTTTAGGGTTTTGTGGGGTCCTCAAAGGTTCACCACCATTTAGCATAATTAATAAAGGTAGGGTTCAAGATTTACCTATTAGGGCTATATGTCCCCATAGGTCTTTTATTTTATTTTGTGTTTCTCAAAATATATCCAAAATGAATTTTGGAGAAGATTAGGGTTTAAGGTTTTTCTTTCTCTTTTGTTTTATTGGGTTGGTGATCTTCACTTGATCACTTTGGGGGTTTTAGGGTTTAGCACATAAGCATAATAACACTCATCATGGCAAAACACAAGATTTAAACAAGGTCTATATGTATCAATCTTATTTTAATAAAAGTTTTTGTTGGTTCCAAAATTTGGAACTAGGGAAAATTCAATTTGTTTGTTTTGAAATTTTTGGGTTGTTACAGACGGTCTGTTCCGAATGACGATGCCGGACACGCGCCCATGTGGAAGAAGAAATCTATATTTTGGGATCTACCCTATTGGGAAGTCTTAGAGGTCCGCTCTTCAATCGATGTGATGCACGTGACGAAGAATCTTTGCGTGAACCTGCTAGGCTTTCTGGGTGTGTACGGGAAGACAAAAGATACACCAGAAGCACGGGAGGACCAGCAACGTTGGAAAGACCCCAAAAAGCTGCATGAGAGAGTTAAAGGACGTCATTTATCCAGCTACGCTCTTACAAAAGCAGAGAAGGAAATATTTTTTGAATGTCTTAGCAGTATCAAGGTCCCGTCTGGCTTCTCCTCCAATATAAAGGGAATAATAAATATGGAGAAGAAAACATTCCAGAACCTGAAGTCTCATGACTGTCACGTGATAATGACACAGTTGCTTCCGATTGCATTGAGGGGGCTTCTACCGGAAAATGTTCGACTGCCCATTGTGAAGCTATGTGCATTCCTCAATGCAATTTCTCAGAAGGTAATAAATCCAGAAATTCTACCGAGGTTGCAGAATGATGTGGTCCAATGTCTCGTTAGTTTTGAGCTGGTGTTCCCACCATCCTTCTTCAATATTATGACACATCTCCTCGTTCACCTGGTCGATGAGATTTCCATTCTCGGTCCTGTGTTTCTACACAATATGTTCCCCTTCGAGAGGTTCATGGGAGTCTTGAAGAAATATGTTCATAACCGTGCTAGGCCAGAAGGAAGCATCTCCAAGGGCTATGGAACAGAGGAGGTCATTGAATTCTGTGTTGACTTTATTCCTGACCTTAAGCCGATTGGTGTTCCTGAATCGCGGCATGAAGGGAGACTAAGTGGAAAAGGCACGCTAGGAAGGAAATCAATGATATGTAGGGACGGGATTTCTTTGACTCAAGCACACTACACAGTTCTACAAAGTTCCACCTTGGTGGCTCCGTATATCGGTGACCACAAGAACTTTCTACGCTCCCAGAACCCGGGGCAGTCGAACGATTGGATTAGACGTGAACACATGTCGACTTTCGGCGGTTGGTTGCAAAAACATCTCCTGAATAACAAACATATTGAAGATCAGTTGTACTTGCTGGCCTGGACACCATCTTCGACTGTAGTGACTTTCCAAGGGTACGAGATAAATGGGAATACATTTCACACGATCGCCCAAGATAAAAGGAGCACCAACCAAAACAGTGGTGTCCGGTTTGATGCAATAATGAATGAAGGCCCAAATGACACATATTATGGTTACATAGAGGATATATGGGAACTTGACTATGGACCTTCTTTTAAGGTCCCTTTGTTTAGGTGCAAATGGGTCAACAAAACAGGAGGCGGGGTTCGGGTAGACAAGTTGTATGGAATGACAACGGTGGATCTCAACAATCTTGGGTATAGAGACGAACCATTCGTCCTAGCCAAGGATGTGGCCCAGGTTTTCTATGTGAAGGATATGTCTACCAAACCAAGAAAAAGGAAACATAAGGAAACAAATACATCAAACGATGAGCCAAAGCGCCACATAGTTCTTTCTGGAAAAAGAAACATCGTGGGAGTGGAGGACAAGACAGACATGTCAGAAGATTATAATCAGTTTGATGAAATTCCACCCTTCAGAGTGAACATTGATCCAAGCATCAAGTTAAATGATGAAGATGCTCCATGGTTACGGCCGAAGAAGATTAATTAAATGATGAAGATGCTCCATCATCAAGTTAATTGAAGAATGTTCATGGCACAAATGAGTATCTCAACATGGCAATCAATTTCCCATTTATTTTTGTGTAATCATGTAACTGTATGTAAGATATTAAAAGTGGAGATGCGCCACGGGAGATTTCCCAACCCTTTCCCCAACACCTGTTAGATGAGATGTAGTCGTTCGGGGGCTTGGGAAAAAATTCAAGCGCAGTTTACGAAGATGCCGTTGGGCGTGTGCACCAACGACATCTTCGAGAAACTAACGCCACGGAGATTTCCCAACCCTTTCCCCAACAACTGTTAGATGAGATGTAGTTTTTAGGGGCTTGCGGGGAAAAATTCCGAGGAGCAGCTTCCGAAGATGTCGTAGGGCGTGTGCACCAACGACATCTTCGAGAAGCTGCGCCACGGAGATTTCCCAACCCTTCCTTCATCCATGGGAATGAAACTCTGCTTGGCTTGTTGATCTGCTTGGCAAGGCGTATCGATGCTCCTTTTATAGGCACGACACCTCTTCTACTTTGTCTTGTTCCTTTGACAGGGCGTCGTGCGCTACATGCTTTATCTCATCGAGCAGTGCGTCCACCCATGCGTTCTTATCCTGCCGACATCTTTAGTCCCGGTTGTACCCACCAGCCGGGACTAAAGGTTACCCACACGTCCTTATCCCACCGACGCTTTGTTAGATGACACAAAAAAGGATCTTTAGTCCCGGTTGTACCCACCAGCCGGGACTAAAGGTTACCCACACGTCCTTATCCCACCGACGCTTTTTGGCGCCACTTTGCGTTCCCGCCTATTTTTCTTCCCGCGCTTTCCACTGCTTCCCGCCTCCGTCCTCCCGCCATTTTTTCACTATATATATGTTGGCTTGGCCTCCATTTACATATCACATCTAGACTCATATCTGCAAACCTCATCACCAGGTCACATGGCTTCCATCGTATCTCTAACCCTCCGGGAGGCGGAGGCGCTTTGCGCGTCGAACTACCCCTGCCCGCCGGGCTACCGCGTCCCTACCGGCTGGTTGCTTTGAGCGTCGGAGGGGTACCGGTCCCTCTGTCCCTCTAGGTGTGGCGCGCGAGATGGCCATCACGAACCACTACTACTTCGAGCTCACGCCGAGCAGCGGAAGAATCCCCGATGGCATCCCGACTACAGCCGACTTGGGAGAGCTTCTTCATCAATCGGCGTGAGAGGGCGCTCGCCAGGCACGAGGAGGGCGGCCCGCCTCCTTCGAACTTCAACGAGGCCGGCCGTCGGCTGTGGTGGCGCGACCGAACTCTCCAGGGCGTCATGGCCCACCGTGGCCCCCGCCTGCGCTACCCTCAGTCCCAGCCCACGCGTGCTCTCCCGCCGAGGTTTGACTACCGCGACCCCGATGCCAGCGACGATGATGACGGCGACTACGACGAGTACAGTGGCGAGTACTATAGGGCTAGGCACGAGTATGACTGAATGACTCGAACAGTCGAATCTGGCCATGTATCTTAATTAATTTTCAGTTGAGCTCGGCACGAGTACTATAGGGCTAGGCACGAGTACTATCTGGCCATGTATCTTAATTAATTTTCAGTTGAGTTCTGTACTTTAATTCCACATGTAATCTGGCGGGAAACTTTTCTCATCATCAGCGTCTGCCACAACGACTTTATTGAAAATACAATAAAATAGATAAACAACTAGTCTAGTCGATCTACTCGTCGTCGGAGGTTGTCTCGGTCCAAATGTCGTCCCACCGAGGGTCGTTGTCGGCCCAAGTTGTATTCGGGTTATCGAGCTCGAACACGGCGACGGCCCGACGGTGGCGCCTGTTGGACCTGCGTTGTGCCCGGAGGTCAGCGAAGAACGCGGCGGTGTTGTCGACGTCGTTGGGGAACTGCGCCCTCCACTGGCGCATCAACTCCTCGTCGTGCTCGGCGATTGCGATCCGGCGCTGCACCTGGCGGTGGCGGCGACGGTCCTCGTCGTCGACGAGGCATGGCGTCGGCGCGAGGAACTCCGCCTCCTCTAGCGATTCGACGTCTGGGAAGTTCATGTCGCACCGTGGCCGCCGAAATCGACACGTGGCACGGGGAAGGGACACGTGTGGCGGTGGCGGTGGTGGCCTGTACATGGCGGTGGCGGTGGTGGGCAGTACACGGCGGTGGCCCGTACATGGCGGTGACGGTGGTGGCCAGGTGGTGGCGGTGGCGACGGTGGCCAGTACACGGCGGTGGCGACGGTGGCCTGTACATGCATGGCGGTGGCGGCGGGGCGAGGCACGTGGAAGCGGCGGCGACACGTGGCACGGGGAAAGGACACGTGTGGCGGTGGCGGTGGTGGCCAGTACATGGCGGTGGCGGTGGTGGGCAGTACACGGCGGTGGCCCGTACATGGCGGTGACGGCGGGGCGAGGCACGTGGAAGCGGCGGCGACACGTGGCACGGGGAAGGGACACGTGTGGCGGTGGTGGGCAGTACATGGCGGTGGCGGTGGTGGGCAGTACACGGCGGTGGCCCGTACATGGCGGTGACGGTGGTGGCCAGGCGGTGGCGGTGGCGACGGTGGCCAGTACACGGCGGTGGCGACGGTGGCCTGTACATGCATGGCGGTGGCGGCGGTGGACACGTGTGGCAGTGCGGTAGCTTTTTTTCATTTGAAATAAGGCGGGAATGAAACTTTTTTAAAAAAAATGGCCTTTGGACCCGGTTTGTATTACAAACGGGGACTAAAGGCCTTTTTTGCGCGCGCAGCGAAAACGCAGCAAAAATGGCCTTTAGTCCCGGTTTGTAATACAAACCGGGTCCAAAAGGGGCCTTTGGACGATTGGTGCCACGAACCGGGACCAAAGGGTCCTCCACTATATAAGCCAACACTTCGTCTCCGCGGAGATCAATCCCGCGGAGACGGCGATTGAACGCCGCCGAGCTGCCCGATCGCGCCGCGCCCGCCGCTCGCCGTTGCCGTGCGCCACCACCTCCGCCGCCGCATGCGCCACCGCCTCCACCGCCGCCTCCGCCCCCTCCTGCCGCCGCCTCCTCTCCATCCACCACCATCTCCCGGCCGCGCGCGCGCCTCCTCCCGCGTCGGCCGCCGTCCTCCTCGACCACCGCGCCGCCGCCGCGCGCCGCCGCCGCCCGCGAGCCACCGCCGCCGCCCGCGCGCCACCGCGCGCCTCCTCGATCGACCACCGCCGCACGACGCCGCCGGCCGCCGTCCTCCTCTCCGCGGCAAGGTGAGCCCGCGCAGCCCCGGCCCCTTTTTTTCTAATTTGTTAGTTTAGTTAATTATAAAATTTGTTAGTTTAGTTAATTATAAAATTTGTTAGTATAGTTGTTAATTAGTATAGTTGTTAGTATATATTGTTAGTGTGTTAGTAAATTAGTTAGTGTGTTAGTAAAATTAGTTAGTGTGTTAGTAAAATTAGTTAGTTAGTGTTAGTAAAATTAGTTAGAGAAAATTTAGAAAATTAGTTAGTTAGTGTTAGTAAAATTAGTTAGAAAAAAGTTAGTAAAATTAGTTAGAAAAAGTTAGAAAAGTTACAAAATAGATTCATTTGTGTCGGCGCCGCCCCCCGCGCGCGCCGACGACTTAGACCGTGGCGGTGCCGAGTCCGTAGCGGTGCTGCCGCGCGACATAGACTTAGGGTCGCGAAATAGAGAAAGAGCGAGCGAGGAGGAGCGCCGAGTCCGTGGCGGTGCCGGTACTGCCGGCGCCCCTGCCGACGCCACCAAAACAGGGTCGTGGAACGCGGCGTTTAGTACAAAAGTAGTGAAGTTTTTTATTTAGCACAATATCATGTTTTTTATTTATATTAGTACATATATGATTTGTTTTCGTAGCTACGATGCCGCGACAGCCGCCGCGCCGTGGTCTGACTCTTCTAGAGGAGATGGAGCAGATGGGGGAGGTCCGGGACTGGGCTCCACCGGGGTGGCACTGGGAGGTCTTAGCTTCCGGGTCGCGCACCTTGGTGCGGAATCCGGGTCCCGTTGTCGACCCGGATATTCTTTGGTGGAGGTCTTATGGGCCACGGTCGTTTCAGAGGGAGCCGGCCCCGCCGGAGGAGGTAGCTCAGCGCATTGAAGCGGAGGACCAGCGAGTTCGCCGTTACATGTACGCGTTAGACAACATGTATAGGACCGGATGGAGCGTTATGCGGGGATCTCATGTTAGCTATGCTCCCGTTGTTGTTCCGTGGCTTTGGGGGCACACCCAGCGCGGCTCAGGACCCGGTCGGCGCCCTCTAGGACCCGGTCTGCGCGGTTGAGTGGTTGTAGTAGTGATTGATATGTATTAGGGTTAAATAAACATGAACCCGATCTATGTATGCATGTAACTGCAGTATCTGCTTTCAGCACTATATTATCGATCCTTAGTTAAGAACTACATATGTAACTCCATTTCAGTTTTCTGCATTATCCTTAATTTGATCATATGATGGTTCCTATGTATAGCTTGCAGGTCGTTGTAGAAAGCATGGACAGAGATGAAATTCAAGAAAATTTCATGGAGGAACTCATAGCAAACGGTACTCTGGATGATCGCGACGACGACGTTATTCCAGATGATGGCGGTGACGATGTCACCGCAACTTATTTGAATGACTCCGGTGAGGGAGCGGAGAATATTGAGGAAGAAGATCCTAGTGGCGCCGGTGAGGAACAAGATCATCATAATGGCTCCCGAACTATAGTTATCACCGAGGTATATAAATTAATTAAGCCGCTGTTGATCGACTAGATGCATTAACTAATTAAATTGTGCGACTATGAACTATTTCTTTTTTAGCCCTCCGGATCGAGCACTTCTTCTGTAAAGTCGAGGAAGCGAGGCCCGGCCAAAAAGTTGGATGACGGTGTTAGGCACGACATCACCCACATAGAAAAGGATGGTAAACCGATTGCTCCAGAGAAAGGTGCAAAGGCATTTATAGCTCAGTGCGGAGTGCTTGTTAGGGACCACGTCCCGATCACCGTTCGAGAATGGCACAAGCCGAAGGGACTAGTGTTGTCTGCAGAGGAAGAAGCTCAAGGTCTTTATATCGATGATGTAGCCAAAAACAGAATTATGAACAAGCTCATGTCACATTTCAACATAGTACCCGAAGAGGGGGGTGACGTTGAAAAGGCCAAGATGGAGCAGGCCCTCCGCGAGTTTGGCAAGAAGAAGATGGCCGAACTATTCAAGAGCCACAAGAAAAGATTGCGCCGCCTTATCAAGTTAAAGAAGACTCCGGACTGTGAGAAGGTAAAAATCAGCAGACGAATTCGTGAAGTACGGCACGGAGTCGAGAAGAATTTAAGAGAAGGTCGGAAATAAATAAGGCAAATGCTGCGTTGAAGCTATATCACCAAATGCAGGTCCCGGTGGATACGGGGCTAACCGTCCTAAGTGGCGGGCAGCTGAGGCGGAACCGACGATAAAGGGATCAGATTAGGGACACACGGTTGGATCGAACGGTGCAAGGAGTGGTTCTACGGGATTGGGGGAACGTTGGATCCAGAAACAGGGAAGTGCATCTATAAGAAAGCTCATCTGAAGGTTCCCATTGATGCCCTGGAAAAAGCACATAGGGACGTGGAGGCGGGGTTGTTCCAGCCCGAAAGAGAGAACGATGAGCTGACACGCGCCCTTGGGAACAAAGAACACGGCGGACGAACACGAGGCACAGCAGGCTCCGTTCCGTGGAAGTATGGCTTTCCTGCGGAAAGGAAGAGATTTCCTGATAAAAGCCATGAGAGGAGGAAGGCAAGGGAACCGCCTGGCTAACTTAGAGGAGGGTATGAGCACCATGAAAGCCCAATTAACCATGGTAACCCAAGTACTTACATCTCAGATGGCTCGGGGGCAGGCTGTAGATCCTGCACTGCTCAATGCCCTCGCCCCGCTGCAATCTCAACCACACCGGAAAAGCAGCGTGGCTTCCTCTCAGCAGGTGGATAATGATGATGATGATGACCAGGTGGTCGAGCCTCCTCGCTACCCCCCGTGGATGATCTCACTGAGAGCCGTCCTTGTGAGCTGCATGTTAAAGTTTTCAACCTATCCTTCAAGGCGGCGGTCGGCATCCTCTTACCTACAAGGTCTTACCATTGTCGTCCGGTCCAAGACGACTTTGCTGTTGTGATGGTGGATGAAGTGTTGAGAGAGTATGAGGGGTTGGTGCTTGAGCACCCTGCAGGTGAAGATGGGGAAATCAAAGAACTGGGAGAAGCCCGTAGAACCACCGTGCAATGGCGGAAGGAGAACATTGTGTTTCCAGGTGAGAAGCAACCAAGCAGGCCACCTCCGCCTCCTCCGCCACCTGTGCAGTCTCCTCCGCGTGAAGATTCTCCTCTGCGCGATGATGATTCCCCTATCCATGACCAGTCTCCTCCGCGTGAAAATACTCCGCCGCCTCCTCCTCCTCGTCAGGAGACTCCGCCGCCTCCACCTAAGCAAAAGAGGAAGCGGTCCGCGGCACCTCCTACAGCTCCGAAGAGATCATCAACTCCAATGAGGGCACAGACTCCAGAGTTGTTACCACATGAGCAGACTGAAGAGCAAAAGGCGTTTCTTGCGCCGAAGAAGATGTTTATTCCACCGCAGACAGTGAAGCACTTTGCCGAGACGAGAATGAAGAGACCTGAGCTGAGAGCTGATTATGACCGCTCTCTTGGACAGTCCTCTAGAGCGAGCAAAGAAGCAAAAAAAGTCGCCCAGCTTGGACAGCAGGACATTCAGGCCGCACCCCACTTCGTCGTGGAGCCCTATCATGATCCAGAGACGGCATCGATGATCGAACGGGCGGCTAGAGCTCAGGGAGCATCAGTTGAGTACGAAGATTACTATCCAACGGCTCAAGTGGTAAACACGTATAGATACGGATCTGATCTCGTCAAACCTGGCGAGCTCGCGCGTCTAGGGACTCAGATGCGAAGGTTACATGAATGGTACCTGAAAGCCTGTCGAAGAGGTGATGCCTACCTCACGGTGTATCTTAGAGATGAGCATTACTTCCGGGGGAAAGACGAGATAAACCTTGAGTTAGAAGAAGCTGTTTCGATTATTCAATCAAGACGCCTCGACAAAGCTGTCATCGCTGCTACCGCTCGTAAGTGATTTATTTGTGTAATTAAGTTTGTAGCTCATTCATTTGCACTAACAATTATCCTCATTATATTCTTTGTGTACGCTATACATTTAATTATGCAGAATGAAGAAGCTGGAATACAAAAGAGGCAAGCTCCTACCGCTGGGGTTCATAGACCCAAACACAGTTCATGAAGTTACGGTTCGAGACTTCGCCAAGGACACAGAGGACAACATCGTAATGTTTTTAGAGAAGCAAGCAGACAAAGAGGATATATTCTTTCCCTACAACTTCAAGTGAGTGTTATATATAACATACATTATGCTTGTGCACCTTCCACTTTATTCTCGTAATCATTGAGCTATGCTTGTGCAGTTTCCACTTTATTCTCCTAATCATTGATCTTCACCTTGGAGTCGTAAACGTCATGGACTCGAAACGTAAAGAATATGCGGAATGGGCGGACATGGCTGCCATCCTCCAGAGGTAGTTTCAATCAATTTCGTATTGGCATCTTCATCTGCTCTAATTCGAAGATATCATCAACTAATCAATTACTCATTTACTCATTATTTTTTGTCGGGCAGGGCTTGGAAACGGTTCATCAATACTGTTCCGGGTAAATGGAAACCGGAGCTTACATTTAAAGATTACCCTGTAAGTAGTACTATATATATAGCTATGTCCGTGAAACTTTATATATGATATTTACTTTCAATACGATGCTTGATTATTAGTTTGATCGAACTATTTTTTCATAAAGTGTATGAGGCAGGAACAAGGGAATAACTTATGTGGATACTACGTCTGCACCTTCATGCGTGACATGTCCTGTCCCAAGGGTGGGGATGCCCAAATACACCACACTCGTGTACGATAACAAATTTTCACAATTAATCTTAATTAGTACCATCTATTGTATTGAGTTCCATTCATATATTGATCTCCTTTTTTAAATATAGATGACACGTCTGCGGTACACTCTTATAACAGCGGATCAAATAAAAGCAATTCAAGAGGAAATCGCGGGATTCTTTATTACCGAGGTCCTTACCCCAGGTGGAGAGCACTATCCGCGGCAGATCGTGACGATCGAGGATCTTCGTAGAGGAGATGTTGAATTGTAAATATGCATGCATTACGTGTACTGTGTTGACTATGTCGTGTACAGTTGACGATGTCTATATATATTCATGACGATTTTTTGTGGTTTTCTTGAATGATATATATGCATTGCTGAAACTCTGCCGCGGCAGAGAAACGCCCTGTTTCTCTGCCACGGCAGAGAAACGCTGGTACAGCCTAAATCTGTGCCGCGGCAGAGAAATAGCAATTCTCTGCCGCGGCAGAGAAACCTAGGCCCGGTTCGTACCACGAACCGGGACCAAAGGCCTTCCACCGCGAGCTCCCTGGCCGCACCACGTGTCCAGGCCTTTAGGCCCGGTTGATCTTTGAACCGGGACTAAAGGGTACCCCCTTTAGTCCCGCCTAGTTGGTCCCGGTTCGGGAACCGGGTCTAAAGGCCCAAATGGACCGGGCCTATTGCCCCGTTTTCCACTAGTGTATATCACAATTATCATCATCTCAATAACGGTTTGAAGCACATAATAATCATTCTACTTATTATTACAACACCAAATAGTACTTTGAAGCACATAATAATTATTCAAGTTATTACAATAATTGTTCAAATCAAATAGGACATAGAAAAGTAAAATAAAGATAGATCATGGGCCTTGTCACCGCCCATCCAACTGCCAATGGTGCTCTACTAGATCATCCCAAGGCTGATCATGAGTCTTTGCATCCTCAATGGCATGATGTGCTTCAAGAAAAGCTTGTATGCGACAAGGGTTTCTTTCCGGTTGCACACGGGTACCAACGTTGTCATAGAAACAAGGCAGGTTTAACCCTCTCTCATCCTCGAGTATCATGTTGTGTAGAATCACACAACATTTCATGATGTTCATCAAGGTTTTCTTGTCCCAAAAATGAGTTGGACCGCGGGGTCCGGGGCCCGGCGGGCTCGGGTCCGGTCGGGGGCGGGGGGCGGGAGAGCTCGCGGCGGCTGGGAAGGTCGGGGGAGGCGGCGGACGGGGAGGTCGGGGGAGGCGGGCGGTAGGGGCGGCGCGGCGGCTCGGGAGGACGTGACGTGGGGCGGCGGGCGGCGGGGAGGCGCGGATCCGGGGGCGGGGGAGGTCGTGGCGGCCGGCAGGGGTCGAGGGGAGGCGGGCGCCGGCTGGAATCGCGGCGGCGCAGAGGCGGGAGCTTAGGGATGGGAAATTTCCCTCCCGCGCGACGAGAAGAGGAGTGCAGGTTGGGGGCAGTTTGGCCTCCCCAACCCTCACTTCTACAGGTTGAAATCGTGTTTGAGGGTTGGACCTTTAATTTGTTTTGATGGTTCGAGGGTTAAGGGGTTCTAGTCTACGTCGTTTTTCGGTCAAAACTGTAAAATAGCGGTTATTTTTGAGGATTTAAGGTTTTAGGAGCACTAGTAGTGATGCTCTTAGGCTTTGTTTCATTCTAGAGTTTTAGTGGGATCAGTGGAAATAATTCACGCTAAACTTTAAATTTTTTTACTTATTGTAAATGAATGTTTGGTGCTAGAGTATTAAACGAGATTAATCCCGGCTTATTTTCACTTTCCCTAAATTTTAGTGTATTTTCCCAATACTCTACACCTACATGTTGAATTAGGGATGAGGTTTTGCGGGAATCAGGTAAGGATTTCACCGAAAACTCTAGAGTACTGTCCCCACTAATCTCCATAAACACTCTAGTGCCAAACAAGACCCTGGGGCAGGGACGTTGGCAGAAGGTTTGGGGGTCGGCTCCCTACACTGACGGTCCCAAATTGACCCTCTAAAGATTTAAAAAACAAAAAAATCTTTAAATTAAGATGATTTTCATTTAAACTTATGGTTTTTTTCAATTGCAGAATTATCTAGCTTTATGGGATATGTTTTGAACGTTTTTTTGTACTCCCTCAGATCTAAATTATTTGACTCTAGTTTGTCTAGATGCATGTAGGCGTATTTTAGCTCTAGATACATGCATATCCAGATAAAATTGAGTCAAATTATTATTTAGTACTCCCTCTGATTAAATTAATTGATCCTACTTTATCTAGATACGGATGGCGTATTTTAATTCTAGATACATGCATATCTTGATAATATTGAGTCATTAATTTAGATGGGTATCTTTTTCGGTATTTGCCAGAGTTGCTCTTAGACTGCTCATAGTGGGAGTAACTTAGGTGGTAACATCACACATTTCAAGGTGTTTTGGTGACATGGCATAGCAATAAATGAAGAAAGAGAGGGAGGTGGTAACTAGCTATGTTACCATAACATCACACACCCCAAGATAAAATGAGTCTACAAACTAATAAATGAGATCTTGCATGATACCATCTCTAAGTTACTTCCACTATGAAGGTAGTAACATGGACTAGTAACTTATGCATGACACCACCTTATGTTACTCCCCACTATGAGCAGCCTTAGAATATGGAGGATGCACCAGTGTCCAGGTTGCTAGAAAAATAGGACATCCGCAGCACGATGCCAAAATCGCAAACAGAGAGGGCAGGCCAACATGGACCGTCCACACCACGTCAGCTCTACTCGCGTACGTACGTCCGAAAGCTTAGACCAGCACGGCAGCACGGCTCCTCACGTCACGCCATCTCCAGCGGCGCGACGCAAACGAACGCTGAGCCGTTTGCGTTCGTAAAGCTGAAAAATGTGTGTGGCACCACCTTCAGCGGCGCGACACATCGTGACCAGGACGTCCGCTGCGACGCAAATCCGGCGCATATTTGTGCCTACAATGAGTCACGGCTACACCTGGGCAAAGTTCGGGCCGGGCCGGGCTTCGGGCCGGGCTTGAAAAAGCCCGCGGGTAAAAAGTCAGGCCCAAGCCCGGCCCGGCCCGACCGTCGGGCCTGTATTTTAAGCCCGAACCCGGCCCGAACGAGCAAAAAAGCCCGGCCCAGCCCGAGAAGCCCGGCCCGACCAGGCTAAAATGCACGAAAATGAAGGCCCGAGCCCGGCCCGGCCCGATGTTCGGGCTCAGATTCCAGGCCCGAGCCCGGTCTAAAGTGCAAGCCCGACCCGGCCCGGCCCGGGATTTTCGGGCCGGGCCGTCCGGGCCGGGCTGCCCATGCCCAGATGTAGTCACGCCGGACGCGCAAAGTGTCCGCTCGCGTCTCTACCGGGCCCGCCTAGCAGCGAGCCTGTATCGAGGGCATCGCTTCCGCGGTTAACGCTTCCGTGTCTACGCCGCAGCCTTCGACATCAATGGCGCGACTGCCTCTTCTGTGCACTGGCGGGCGGCGGCTGGGCTTCTGCGCCGCCTTCAATGACATAGTATCCCGCGCGCGGCCGGCCTTAAAAGTCCACCGGCCCCGTTCCTCCATCGCCCACACATCCACTCACACCACCATCGCCGCAGCACCATGGGGAAGAAGAAGAACGACTTCGAGGCGTCCGGCAGCGGTACGAAGAAGGAGGAGCGGTCTGGCAGGGTGGCGCTGCCCGTCAGCGTCGGGAGGCTGATGCACACGCACTAGACGTCGTGCGACACCTGGAGGGACGTGCACATGTCTGGCTGCTGGCGGCTCAGCTACCGCCGGGTGCCCATCCCTCCGGTGCCTGCGCGCGAGCCAGATAGGACCATCGAGATCCAGCGTAGGAGGCGGTACCTGCCGTAGGACCTCCACGCCGATCGGACGTACGCCATCGACTCCGATAGCTGGCGTACGTATCTCTCGACCGAGAGGGATCGGAGAAGGAGGGCGGGCTTCATGGGCGACAGGGACTTTCCCTTCGACTGTCCACCGCCGCCTCGTCCTCGAAGACAGCAGGCGTGGGCGCGTGCGCACCAGGCGTCGACGCGTGCGCAGTACAGCGACGACCACGACGACGACGAATACGACGATGACGACTACATCGAGGCGCTGGTGCATGATACGTCTCCAACGTATCTATAATTTCTCATGTTCCATGCTTGTTTTATGATAATACCTACATGTTTTACTCACACTTTATAATGTTTTTATGCATTTTCCGAGACTAACCTATTAACAAGATGCCGCAGTGCAAGTTCCTGTTTTCTGCTGTTTTTGATTTCAGAAAAGTTAGTTTACGAATATTCTCGGAATTGGACGAAACAAAAGCCCATGGTCTTATTTTCCACGGAGTCTTCCAGAACACCGAAGAGGAGACGAAGAGGGGCCACGAGGCGGCCACACCATAGGGGGCGCGACCCCACCCCTGGCCGCGCCTCCATATGGGGTGGGCCCCTCGGGCGCTACCCGACTCTGCCCCTTCGCCTATATAATCCTTCCGTCGCGAAAACCCTATAACAGAGAGCCACGATACGAGAATAGTTCCAGAGACGCCGCCGCCGTCAACCCTACCTCGGGGGGTTTGATACGTCTCCAACGTACCTATAATTTCTGATGTTCCATGGTTGTTTTATGACAATACTTACATGTTTTGCTTGCACTTTATAATGTTTTTATGCATTTTCCGGAACTAACCTATTAACAAGATGCCGAAGTGCCAGTTCCTGTTTTCTGTTGTTTTTGGTTCCAAAAAGGCTGTTCGGGCAATATTCTCGGAATCGGACGAAATCAACGCCCAGAACCTTATTTTTCCCGGAAGCTTCCAGAGAGACCGAGAGGGACCAGAGGGGAGCCCTGGGGGCCCCACACGTGGTGGCGGCGCGGCCCGGGGGAGCGTCACCCTAGTGTGAGGAGGCCCCGTGGCCCCTCCGACTCCGTCTCTTCGCCTATTTAAGCCCTGGTGACCTAAAACCTCGATATGAATTGACGAAACTCCAGAAAGACTCCAGGGGCGCCGCCGCCATCGCGAAACTCCAATTCGGGAGACATAATCTCTGTTCCGGCACGCCGCCGGGACGGGGAAGTGCCCCCGGAAGCCATCTCCATCGACGCCACCGCCTCCATCATGCTCCGTGAGTAGTTCCCCCATGGACTACGGGTTCTAGCTATAGCTAGTTGGTACTCTCTCCCCCATGTACTTCAATACAATGATATCATGAGCTGCCTTACATGATTGAGATTCATCTGATGTAATCGGTGTTGTGTTTGTTGGGATCTGATGGATTGTTACATTATGATTAGTCTATCTATAAAGTTTGTGAAGTTATTGTTGCTGCAATCT
Source organism: Lolium perenne (assembly GCF_019359855.2). Taxonomy (NCBI): domain Eukaryota; kingdom Viridiplantae; phylum Streptophyta; class Magnoliopsida; order Poales; family Poaceae; genus Lolium; species Lolium perenne. The sequence continues at coordinate 29,550,890 of NC_067245.2, forward strand.
TGTTGTGTTTAATGCCTGTCACTAGGGCCCGAGTGGCATGATCTTAGATTTAAGCTCTATACTTATTGCTTAGATTGTATCTACAAGTTGTTTGCACATGTCTATGTCCGGAACCCGAGGCCCCAGAGTGACAGCAACTGGGATAACTGGAGGGGAAGGCTTAGATATGAGGATCACATGTTTTCACGGAGTGTTAATGCTTTGCTCCGGTGCTCTATTAAAAGGAGTACCTTAATTTCCATTAGATTCTCTAGAGGCCCGGCTGCCACCGGCTGGTAGGACAAAAGATGTTATGCAAGTTTCTCATTGCGAGCACGTATGACTATATATGGAAAACATGCCTACATGATTAATAATCTTGATGTTCTGTCTTAATGCTATTTCAATCCTATCAATTGCCCAACTGTAATTTGTTCACCCAACACTTGTTATTGGAGAGTTACCACTAGTGTAGATAGCTGGGAACCCCGGTCCATCTCTCATCATCATATACTCGTTCCTACATGTCATTGGAAGTAGTATCAACTATTTTCTGGTGCCATTGCCTCGTATTCTTTAGTATCGCTCCCGTATTCTTGTTACTATTGCTCCCATATTACTGTTGCTTTCACACCACCCCTGTTACTAGTGCTTTTCCAGGTGCAGCTGAATTGACAACTCAATTGTTAAGGCTTATAAGTATTCTTTACCTCCCCTTGTGTCGAATTAATAAATTTGGGTTTTACTTTCCTCGAAGACTGTTGCGATCCCCTATACTTGTGGGTTATCAGGGTTCAGAAGATCGCCTCCGGCACCCTGCCGGAGAGGGGAATCATCACCGGAGGGCTCTACATCACCATGCCCGCCTCCGACTGATGCGTGAGTAGTTCATCCTTGGACTACGGATCCATATCAGTAGCTAGATGGTTGTCTTCTCCTCTTGTGCTATCATGTTTAGATCTTGTGAGCTGCCTATCATGATCAAGATAATCTATTTGTAATGCTACATGTTGTGTTTGTTGGGATCCGATGAATATGGCATACTATGTCAAGTTGATTATTGATCTATCATATATGTGTTGTTTATGATCTTGCATTCTCTCCGTTGCTAGTAGAGGCTTTGGCCAAGTTGATACTTGTAACTCCAAGAGAGAGTATTTATGCTCGATAGTGGGTTCATGTCTCCATTGAATCTGGGGGAGTGACAGCAACCCCTAAGGTTGTGGATGTGCTGTTACCACTAGGGATAAAACATCAATGCTTTGTCTAAGGATATTTGTATTGTTTACATTACGCACAGTACTTAATGCAATTGTCTGTTATTTGCAACTTAATACTGGAATTTTTAGGCATAGATGCATGCTGGATGGAGGTCTATGTTCTTTGTCGTAATGCCCTAAGTAAATCTCATAGTAGTCATCATGATATGTATGTGCATTGTTATGCCCTCTCTATTTGTCAATTGCCCAACTGTAATTTGTTCACCCAACATGCTATTTATCTTATTGGACAGACACCACTAGTGAACTGTGGACCCCGGTCCATTCTTTTACATTTGAAATACAACCTACTGCAATCATTGTTCTCTTTTGTTTTCTGCAAGTAAACATAATTCTCCACACCATACGTTTAATCATTTGTTTTCAGCAAGCCGGTGAGATTGACAACCTCACTGTTAAGTTGGGGCAAAGTAGTTTGATTGTGTTGTGCAGGTTCCACCAACAACCTTCACGTGGCCTTCATCTCCTACTGGTTCGATAACCTTGGTTTCTTACTGAGGGAAAACTCGCTGATGTGCTCATCATACCTTCCTCTTGGGGTTCCCAACGGACGTGTGCTTTACCGTCACAAGCAGCTACTTTTCTGGCGCTGTTACACCCCAGGGATTTCTAACTCTCTACACGCCAGCAGCGTACCACAACGAGGGGGTCAAGGATGACAGCGACGACTACGTCACGGTCGTCTTCCAGGAATGGCAGCTGGCCATGGCGGAGGGCCGCAAGTTTGAGTTTCCGGACAACATGATGGAAGACGAGATGGCGAAGCTCGGCGTCCTCGTCTCCGAGAATGACCTACCTGTGCAGCAGCCGCTGCCCCGCTACTCCACCGGCTTCATGCCGCCGGGCCTATCGGAGAATGAAGCCCTACGACTGGCGCTACAGGACTCAGCCGCGCCACAACCGTCGCCGTACAAACCCTGGGCTCTTCCACCGCCGCCACATCCCTGGGCGCCTCCACCGCCGCCACAGCTCTGGGCACCTCCACCGCAGCCACAGCCCTGGGCGCCTCCACCGCCCGCCACAGCCCTAGGCGCCTCCACCGCAGCCACAACCCTGGGCGCCTCCACCTCAAGAACTGCCGGCGCGCCCGGCGTACGTTCCGCCGGTAGCTGGCTCTGGACGGTATCGGAGCTCATCGTGCTCGACAGTGACGAGGAGCAGCAGTAGGCGCAGACGTTTAGGGTTTATTTTCATGTGTTAAACACTTAAACTATGTAAATTATGTTTTCACGTTATAAAAAATGATTCGACCAAAAAAATGTGTCAAGCCGCTGGAGCGACCCCGACGCAAACAGACGCACGGTCGATTTCGACCATTTCGACCGACGCAAACGAACGCGCGCGAACATTTCCGGACGGTAAAATGCGTCGAGCCGCTGGAGATGCCCTGATCGGGCCGCCGGGTAGTAACTCTCTTTGTTGGTCCAACCGTGTGCTCAGAATACTACGCATGCGTGTAAATGTAAAACGAGCCGGAACTGACACGCGCCGTTCATTGTCCACTACGGTACAACTAGAACACTCAATCGATTTGTTCTTCTGGTTTTGGGTGCGCGTACGTGTACGCTCGACGGTGGACACACGGTTTTCGTCTCATTAATTTCCGTCGTTATTTTTCAAGAGGATAAGTCCTTGTTCTCCATTACAAAATGGCAATTATGAGCCCGCAGGGGCATCGCCGTCAGGCGTCAGATGATTATTTTGCACCGGTGGTTACGAATCATGTGATGTCATCTGACTAGGATCACTCAGCTGGACTACCAAGATAATCATTTTCAGGACAAAGCCTGTCCTATTGAGTGTACTCGGCATTTGAGCCCCTTTGACTTGCAAGCAAATGAACGCTTGCTTGATGCATTGGTAGCAGTTTTTTAAAATATATTTTTAGTACGGAGTAATATGTTTTAGACTACTCATAGTGAGAGTAACTTCAGTAGTAACTAAGTGTCCAACTTAACAAATTTGTTTATGTGACAGTGAGTTAATGAGGAGAGAGGAGGATGGAGTAACATAGCTAGTAGTTACTGTAACATCACACTTCTCAAGATACAATGAGTCTATAAGCTAATTAATGAAGACATATATGATACTACTTTGATGTTACTAAGACTACTCACAATGGGAGTATCATAGGTAGTATCATGCATTGCATGCATGCAAAAAGCTGATGTGGCAGTGCAATTAAAGATGAGAGAGAGGACAGTAGTATCATAGATAGATACTGCATCATAGCACGTAATACTAGAAAATTTAATATCAAACAAATCTTGTACATATATTTGCATTGAGATTCTACAAATCATTTAATATAAGAATATTATGATACTAGTATATGATACCATGCATTGTGAAGATAGTAACATATAGTAGTATCATACGTATGATACTTCTCTATGATACTATGCATTGTGACTAGTCTAACCACTATAAAGGTAGTAACATAGAGTAGTAATATGTGCATGTTACTACTCTATGTTACTTCCCACTATGACTAGTCTTACTCTTTTAGTTATACGTACTAGTACGGAGTATATATCTAATCACATTTAAGCGCGTGTATGTTTACTCATTTCCATCTGTATGTATTCTACGTCGAGATATTCAAAAATATTTGATAATTCGGAATGGACGGGCCGAAGGGCCGCCAGGTATGTTACGGGATTAGTTAATTAGCACTGTAACATCGTCTCTTCACTATGTAAGACTTTTTAAATATTTCAAACTAGACTAGACCTAGACCAAAATAAATAGATATATACACTACAATACTTTTAGATACTATACGATTTACGAAGTAAGGTCTTATATTCGTGTACGGGCTATGGCTTGCATTCGCATGATGATCTTCTAACCCTCAAATCCGGCCGTCGAAGTGATGCCCCAGCACCAATCGCTAGTTCGCTACCACAGCTAAATGGTACGTTGACCACGACAGGTTCCGTACAAGCTGAGACGTGCAGATCCGAACTAAAATACAGTAGGATTATACATGCCCAATGATTCTGCGTAAAAAATCGAAGAGGATCGCCAATGATTGCAGTTTTTTATTGCACTAACGGGACACGAAGTCGTATTCAGATGGCGTGACATTCAGAGATTGGACGTGGCCGCTCGGTCTATGCATGCTACTATTATGTAGAAGTCTGTTAATTGATCAACTCTTTTTTTTTACGAAACACAATACAGACGTAGACGCTCACATATACGCACACTCACATCTAAAAACGCACGCACATCCTACCCTATGAGCACCTCTGAGAGACTGCGTTCAAAAGAATTAATCCGACGGGTATTGAGATTGACGAAGTCACCACGGGCGCCTCGCTGTCGACGGAAACATCACCTCCCACTGAAGAATATTCCGCTTTTAATGCGACACCAAAATGTCAAATCTGTGGTTTGAATTCTGGTGGGCTGGGGTTCCAGTGCCCTCCTAACCACCCAACCACAGGTTAGTTCTCATAGTTGAGCAACTCTAGCTTCTCCTATAAATAGCCTAAACGTCCCTTATAATAACTATTTTTTAGAGAACCAACCTCAACTTGGGTGGTTATGAGGGTGGTTGTACCCCCATCCCACCAGAGTTTAAATCCCATGTTTGATATATGCATGTCTCATAAAGGTGGAATTTTCATTCAGTGGGAGGCGATGTTACCGTCGATAGTGAGGCGCCGCCTGTGGTGACTTTGTCAATTTCAAGATCCAATCCGCCGGCTCAGTCTTTCGGAGGTGCTCATAGGGGTAGAGTGTGCGCATGTGCGTTCATAGGGGTGAGTGTATACGCGTGTATGTGATCATCTGCGTTTGTACTGTGTTTCTAAAAAAACTATTTTTTAGGTTTCACCGTCGTTTCGTGAAAATTTCGTAAATTTTCGAAAATCGTAGAAAACATTTAAGTGCACCATAGATTTATACTGCAGTGGTATATATCTTGTTTTCGCTATTGAAGCAACGATCACCCCCTTTTCCGCTAGGAACCTGCTTGGCGTGCTAAAAAATCAGCTTGCATGTTTCCACCCTCATGACGCCGCCCTCTCTGCCCGTGTCGATTTGACGGTCGCTTCCTCTCTGGGATCGCGCAACACTAACCCGAGCCCAGGGTTTCGGTATCGCGGTTGCTCCGGCGCCACCGTGAGTCCGTGACGCTCCTGGTCGCTCTACTGCCTGGACGCGGTAGTGCTGTGTCGACGTACTTTGGGATGCGGCTCGGCCTAGGTGGCGCCGTCGTGTCCCCTCCGCGCCGCCGTGATGGTGCCTTCGGCTGCTACTGCTGCTCCAGGTGACGTTTTTGTATCCCCCTCTATGCCTACCCTTGTACTGCTCCTCTAGGCCACTGGTTGATGTTTTGTTGGTGTCCTAAGGCTTTGGAATCCTTGCTGCTACCTCACTGGTTACTTACTATCCTACTATACTGATGGCTGACATTGGTACTACTGGTTCCCTAGAGTTTCCCTTTAGGAACCAATTTATCTGTATTTATTCAACACCTCTGTTGGAATTGAATGCCTGAATCTGAACTTTATGGAGTGATGGTGATTGGTGGTAGCTGCTACTTGAATTTTATGAATGATGTGGCCTCGCAGTACATTATTGCTACTTTTGGTTGCTCTTCTCTTCACTAAACACGTGGGTTTGATTGACTGGATCAATTTTATAGCAGGTGGTCATTTTTATGATTGCCACTACGCATTTGATGTTGAAAGCAAATATAAACATGCTATGTTTAATTCAGATTATGCTTGTTCTTCGGATGGATTCCATCATACTAAAGGTAAGTGTTATGTTAGTATTTTAGAGGATCGGGTGCTAGCTGTTTTTGTAATTCTTGCTATGCCATATGTTGTGTACGATCATAAAAGATTTGTTGTGGTTGTTATCATTCTCAAATTACTACTTTGAATGCCAGTTTTCTATTTGTTGAGGCAAATGATGATAAAATCATTTCTATCAGCTATGTTATATATGAAATAGATCCTCTGAATCTATTCCAGGGTATGGATATACCTTGCTCCAACTCCTAGACAAAGAATTTTTGTTGGTGTAGAGGTTTTGCTTGTTTATCTTGTCCTGCTCCTCCCTGCTCCTGGCTTGATCTTGATCTACTTCACCATGGTGTGGATTTTGTGGTGGTTTGGTGATGAACTGGATGAACTGTGATGGGTTGTGCTATTCTACCATGTGGCTGTCGATGGATTCATTGGGCTACTGTTACTTTGGCCTTTATAGCCAAAGGTGCGCCCTTGCTTTGTCGACAGCAAGCTCAGTGAGTTTGCCGTGTGTACTCACCCTGTGAGTGAGTTGTGTGTGTGTGTGGGGTGAATCACACAGTGAATAAGCTGCTTGGGGGTGAGGTGCTGAGTCATTGGATCAGCTCGTGCAGGGTTGATATTATCACTGTGGTGAACTCTTTTTGACTGCTTGTTTTTATTACTGCTTTCCTTTTTGTTTGTTTGCAGATGACCAGAGACATAAGGATGATCAAGAAATAAAGAATCAAGGTTGTAGCAAGGTTTAGTTTAGGATTTCATTTTCGTAACACATTCTTGTAATTTTCTTTTTATTGTTTTCTTTATTATTCTTTTATAAAAGGATATTGTAAAGACAATGTAATATGTCTATTTATTAATAAAGCTCAATTTTTCTTTATTGAGCTTTGAATTTGTATTATATGATTCAATCACTTCTTCTCCTATTTAAATTCAAATAATTCCATTTCTCATATTCTTATTTACTTTTATGTTTTGAATTAATAGAATATGTGTGAATTCCAAGACATATATCATTTTATAGTATTGTGTTTGAGAAGGATTCAAATTTCATTTCAAATTTTCCTCACAAAAACCCTAGGTTCGAAAGAGATCATGTTGAAGTTTATTGCACTCTCGCCACACTAAACCCTAGTTGCAACGAGAGTGAAACATCGATCCCCGTTAGGTTTTATGCATTTAGCGCGAAATTTCCCCCGTGTTGCGATGAAATGCACAACCCTTTTCTAAATGTATCCAGCGTTTGTCCTAAAACTTGGGATATTACAGATACAACTATTTCTTCAGGAATCAAAGCGTACCCTCCTAGTTAGGGTTTCTGGCTCCGGAGGCGATCACGATTGCGCCGTGAGATCTCTTTGTACCTCGTCGCTGATCCGTCGTGGTTTGTTCCTGCTCTCGCCCTGTCCCGTGTCTCTCTCCACTGCTACCTACGCAAGCCTCGGCGTCCCTCCTTCTCGTGAGCGGCGGCGACTTTGCTAGGGTTTAGGCGGTAACGAATCTTGGAGGCCATGGCGGATGCTGGCGGCTCTGGATCGGTTAAGGATTCAGAAGCTGACATTGATGACCTGCTCATGCACTTGGATTTACGTGATGATGAACTCGATGATGTTGAAATTGGGGCGGATGCGGTTAAGGAATTCGAAAAGGATGCTCGTTGGTTAGCGATCGGCAAGGTTCACACCAAGAGAAGTTTCAGCGCTGATGCTCTGTTTGGGAAGATGAAAGCTATTTGGAATCTCTCTCAAGATCCAATCTGTAGGGAGGTTGGAGAAAATTTGTTTGTGTTTCAGATGCATTGCCTGGGTGATTGGAAGAAGGTAGTCCACCAGGGCCCTGGACTTTTCGCGGATGGGCAGTACTCATTGAGGATTATGATGGCCGGGTAGACCCTGGGAAGATCTCCTTTGGGGGTTTGTTTGTTTGGGCTCAAATTCATGGTATCCCGGAGTTATACCGTAAGGTTCATGTCGTGGATGATCTAGCCCGCCGGATTGGGAAGACAAAGGAGGTTCAGATGTCTCCGAAATTGTTCTATGAAGGGAACTATGTCAGAATTCGTGTGCTTGTTGAAGTTTCACGCCCTCTGACCCGAGTTGTGTCTCTCAATATTGCGGGGGAGGGGAAGAAGAGACTGCTGGTCAAATACGAGAAAATTCCGTTCTTCTGTAAGCACTGTGGTCTGTTGGGGCATAATCATGAGGAGTGTGGGGATGGAGTCTGGACTAAAAAAGAGCTGCAATATGGTGATTTTATGCTTGCTTCTCGACGTGCAAACCTACAGAATGTTGAGCCGCGACCTTTTAATCAACGTGGTCGTGGAGGTCGTTTTGGCAGGGGTGCATATGCTGAGTCTCGTAAACGGTCATCTCAAGATGCCTCGCTTGATGAAGGGGATGAATTGTTGGACTCCGCCTCTAGTCCTTTGAAAACTACGGCTATGGAAACTTCTGGAGAAAATGATACGGGTGCCAGGAAACAGCTGGAGTTTGATACTGATCTGGAGAAAGGGCTGGCCCTGGCCGGTCCATCAGAAGTTGGAGACCCAGAAGAAGTTCCTCCGCCACCCCCTTCTTATTCTAATCCTCGCGATCGCACCAAGATACGGAAGACTGCAGTAAATAATGACTTGGCAACATCGGCGGCCTCCGAGGAGGAGGACCGCTGAGCCCAATGACGACATTAGGTTGGAACAGTCGGGGTCTGGGGTTGCCGGCGACTGTTCAAGAGCTCGTCTGTCTGGTACAGACATACAAGCCCTGCTTAGGTTTCATCTGTGAGACTAGGCAAAGTAAAGAAAGAGTGGAAAATCTCAGATTTAGGATTGGCATGAAATACTGCTTCCAAGTTCAAGGTGATGGGAAAGGCGGCGGCATTGCACTCTACTGGATGGAGGATGTTACTGTTGAGCTCCTCTCCTTCAGCAAACGGCATATCGACGTGCATATCAGTGGCGGCCCCTATGATCATATGTGGAGAGGTACCTTCATCTATGGGGAGCCAAAGGCTGGCGATCGGCATCACATGTGGACAAAACTTCGACAGATAAAGAGTCGCTCTGATAAACCATGGTTGATCTTGGGGGATTTTAATGAGGCTATGTGGCAAGAGGAACATTTCTCTAAATTTGCTCGGTCGGAGCGCCTTATGATGGATTTCCGTGAGGTTCTATCGCACTGTGACCTGTATGATATTGGCTTCGTTGGAGCCCCGTGTGTAGGATGACGTTGCATAGAAAACAAAAAATTTCCTACTGCGAACACGCAATCCAAGCCAAGATGCAATCTAGAAGACGGTAGCAACGAGGGGATGATCAAGACTAACCCTTGAAGAGATTCCAAAGCCTATAAGAGTAGGCTCTTATTGCTGCGGTAGACGATCACTTGCCGCTTGCAAAAGCGCGTAGAAGATCTTGATCACGATCGGTTTCGGCGCCACGAACGGGCAGCACCTCCGTACTCGGTCACACGTTCGGTTGTTGATGAAGACGACGTCCACCTCCCCGTTCCAGCGGGCAGCAGAAGTAGTAGCTCCTCTTGAATCCGACAGCACGACGGCGTGGTGTCGGTGGTGGTGGAGAAATCCGGCGGAGCTTCGCTTAAGCGTGCGGGATGTGGTGGAGGAGAGAGACCGCTAGGGTTTGGGGAGAGAGGGGGGTTGGGCGCCGGCCCTCTAAGGGGTGCGGCCAAGGCTGAGGATTGAAGTGGTCAGCCCCCTCTCTATGCCCCTCATTATATAGGTGGAAGCCCCAAGAGTTCTAGTCCAAGTCTTCGAATAAGACCCCAACACTAAAACCTCCCATATGTGGGAAACCTACTCAAGGAGGGAGTCCTACCCAAGGTGGGACTCCCACCTTTCCTTGAGGTGGGCTGGCCGGCCACCCTAGGGGAGTCCACCTTGGACTCCTCCCCTTTAGGGTTGGCTGGTCATGCAAGTGGAGTCTCTTCGGGACTCCACTTTCCAAAGTGCCATTCTTAGGACTTTTCTAGAACCTTCTAGAACCTGCCATAATCGCACTTAGGATCATTTCCAAACTTGGAATATGACTTCCTATATATGAATCTTATTCTCCGGACCATTCCGGAACTCCTCGTGATGTCCGGGATCTCATCCGGGACTCCGAACAAATATTCGAACTCCATTCCATATTCAAGTTCTACCATTTCAACATCCAACTTTAAGTGTGTCACCCTACGGTTCGTGAACTATGCGGACATGGTTGAGTACTCACTCCAACCAATAACCAATAGCGGGATCTGGAGATCCATAATGGCTCCCACATATTCAACGATGACTTTAGTGATCGAATGAACCATTCACATACAATACCAATTCCCTTTGTCACGCGATATTTTACTTGTCCGAGGTTTGATCTTCGGTATCACTCTATACCTTGTTAAACCTCGTCTCCTGACAAGTACTCTTTACTCGTACCGTGGTATGTGGTCTCTTATGAACTCATTCATATGCTTGCAAGACATTTAGACGACATTCCACCGAGAGGGCCCAGAGTATATCTATCCGTCATCGGGATGGACAAATCCCACCGTTGATCCATATGCCTCAACTCATACTTTCCGGATACTTAATCCCACCTTTATAGCCACCCATTTACGCAGTGGTGTTTGGTGTAATCAAAGTACCTTTCCGGTACAAGTGATTTACATGATCTCATGGTCATAAGGACTAGGTAACTATGTATCGAAAGCTTATAGCAAATAACTTAATGACGAGATCTTATGCTACGCTTAATTGGGTGTGTCCATTACATCATTCATACAATGACATAACCTTGTTATTAATAACATCCAATGTTCATGATTATGAAACTAATCATCCATTAATCAACAAGCTAGTTAAGAGGCATACTAGGGACTTCTTTGTTTGTCTACATATCACACATGTACTAATGTTTCGGTTAATACAATTATAGCATGATATATAAACATTTATCATAAACATAAAGATATAAATAATAACCACTTTATTATTGCCTCTAGGGCATATCTCCTTCAGTCTCCCACTTGCACTAGAGTCAATAATCTAGTTTACATTTGTAAAGATATAACACCTTGGCCTTCTGGTGTTTTATCATGTTTTGCTCACGGGAGAGGTTTTAGTCAACGGATCTGACATGCTCAGAAACGTATGTATTTTGTAATTCATTTGCGTCTCAACGCATCACTCATTTCCAAATGAGTCGGCATTAATTATGTTTGGTCTTCTGGTGGAATTTTAATTCCGCGGTCTGAAATATGTCACTAATATTGTCACATACAATATAGCTTCAAAGTTCTGACTCTGTCGGAACTACACCAAGTTCTCAAAGAACCTCTTGACTTAACATCTTTTGTCATTGTCAAAACAATGACATAATCTGCCTTCTTTTGTAGAATCCGTCATAATATTTAGAACTCTTCTAAATCTAGCATAGACAACTTCTAGCTCATTGTGCTACTTTTTAAACAATACTTAGTCAAATTTGAGATTGAAATTATATTTTATATGTGACAAAACCAATATCGGTGTAACACCTTACAGCGATTTGTTTGTCATTTCTTCATACAAAAATATATATATATATATCCTTAGTTCTTCTAAAGTACTCAAGGATATTCTTACTGTCTCCCAATGATCATCATATGAATCATTCTGGTAAATGCTCATAACACTTTATAGCACATGATATCTGATTGTGTACATATTATTCGTGATCTATAATCACTCATGTGTTTTTACTCATTGAGTGTCAGATACACTTAAGTCTTGTTAAACCTTCACATGACAAGAACATTTTCTTAATATTTCTATATTGAACTACTTCAATATCCATCATATGTACTTTGACTTAAACTTATTTATGTGTTTCAATCTATCTTCATAGATCTTGACACTAAAATTGTTTCAGTCCATATCCTTTCATTGAAGTTAATTCTCAATGAAACCTTTTTAATCAAGTATATAATTACATCATTTATAACCAACTATATGTCATCTACATAAGTATTATAAATATGTCTCAGCGCTCCCACTTAATTTCTTGCAAACGCAAGCCTCTTCATCGTCTTTGATGAAATCAAAAACTCTTTGACTATTTCATCTGGTGAAGATTCCAACTCCGTGATACTTACTTCATCCAATTGAAGTTTGTATACCTATCTAGTATTCCACGGACCAGCAAAACTCTTGGTTGTATCTTGTATACACCTTTAATACACACTTCTGATAAGTAATGTATTTTGCCATCCTACTAACATATCTCATAAAAGAAATATGTAGTGATTACTAGAATAATCCACATAGACTATAAGCATTGCTACGGAAGATCTAATCTTATCGTAGTTAACTCTTTGAACTTTGTTGTAAACAACTTTTCGACAAGTCGAGCTTATTCAAAGATATTTCCTCCAAGTCCATCAATTTTATAGATCCATTTACTTTCAAAAAGTATTCATCTATCTTGGATTTCATGGCGTATAGCCATTTTAACGGAGTCAGGGCCCATCATAACTTCTTTGTTTGTAGTTGGTTTATCATTGTTCAAAATCAATCCTTTGTCCACAAATCATTTGTTTGATCACAAAGTAAACCATACCTACAAGGTTCAATATGTACTTCGATCTCCATGGCTAAAACACTTTGTAGTCATGGGAGCCATGATCGTTGTGGCCGCTTCCGAAACCAATTCCGATGATGCGCTACTCTGATCATTATGCTCAGGTTCATAAACCTTATCAAATTATATTGTCCTCCCACTCAAATACTTCACTAGAAACAATTTCTTGGAAATAAGAAACATTGACAAACACTTTTGTCTTTGTCTCCATAGTGGGAAGAATTCCCAATCAATTCTCTGGGATAACCAACAAAGACATTCATCCGATTTTGGTTGTTAACTTTTAGACCAAAATTTAAAGAAACGACTATTGGGTTTATACCCATGCCATAACTCGTATGGTGTCATTTCTACGGATCATGATGATGCTCTATTCAGTGTAAAAGCGGTAGTCACTAAAGCATAATCCACAAAAATATAATGGCATCAATATTTTATCTCACCATTGATCCAACAAAGTTTGGATATATCTCTTGGATACTTTATCATCACTATGATACTCCAAGAAACGTAAGTTGTAGAACAATTTCATAACTCTCTTAGATGTTCGCTAAAACTCGTAACTCAAATATTTTCACCATGATCCAATCATAGATATTTGACTTTTCTATTACGATGATTTCTACTTCATGCTGAAATTTATTTGAATCCATTCAAATGTTTCAAACTTCTCTCTTATTGAATATATCCACATATATATACTCAATTCATTGTTGAAAGTTTTCATGAAGTAGAAGAATCTCCCGCACACAACCATGCCCAGTGAACCACATACATCATCATGTATTTTTCCACTGAGTTAGTTGCCCGTTCAACTTTTGGCCTATGAACGGTATTTTAATCATTCTCTTTAGAAAAGATTTGCAAGCACCAAATGATTCAAAAAATCAAATGACTCCAAAAATCCATTTGCATGGAGTTCCTTCATGCAGTTCCTTTCTAACATGACCTAAATGGCGGTTCCACAAATAAGTGGAATTCAAATCATTTGCCTTATGGCATTTTAGCGTCAGTGTTATGTATGTGTGTTTCACCATTAAGATTTATAATAACTTATCCATCGTACATGGAGTAATGTCATAATTTGAACAACTCATTGTTTTCATTTGACCAGAGCAAAATAACAATTATTAAGTTCTTTATTATAAATTCTAAGGGCTAGATAGAATGCCAACGATGAACATAATAACACTTTATTTTTGTTCCAGATGTGCATTCTTATCATATTCCTTGTCAGTCACTTAGGCCATTGTATTCTTGTATTGCGTTGTTTTGTATGACACTTCATACCAACCAATATAGTACTAATACCCAAGAATTTCATAGTGTGACCTAACTAGGAATACAACCATAACATGTATATCATTTATATACACCTGAGCTAGACTTTCTAGTCTTTTCTTTCTTTTTGCCAAAATATCTTTTGCAGTTTCTCTTTTAGCTTTCCTCATTATTCAGAAAAACACTTCAACATTAATAACTTCTAGGTTTGTTGGTCAAATACCAATAACCTTGAGGTTCTTACTTTGAAGTTGATCATCATATGACAAGTGTTCCAGATTTCACTATTAGTAACTTAGTAATATGATGAACAATTTCACTCATAATTTTATCCATCATATCATGACGACTTTCCAAGACCATGTCTGTACATGCTAGGCTCGTAAAGTTTTAACCTTGGTATTTGCATGTGCAAATCTAGCTTGCGCCCGTTGTATGCACACGTAGAATCTATCACACCCGATCATCACGTGATGCTTCGAAACGACGAGTTTTAGTAACGGTGCATATTAAGGATGGTCACTTCATGGATATGCGAATATCGTTAGTGCTCCAATAGTTGGAGGATTGTGACGCCTTGCGTCTTCAACCTTCGTACATTCCCATAAAACTTATGAGTTCATGTAGTCTCACCAAATTATATTCAATCATCTTGCAATAAGGTCTTAGATATCACATATATCTCATACCTTGATTATTTCTGAAAACTAAATTTTCAGCTCCTTACTTTTCAAACAGATTTGAACTTCAAGTTTCATGGAGACAAGATAACTTTAGGTACTAATTGAAACCATAGCTCTCTGAATCAACAAAGTGAGGTTTACTAAAAGTTTGCAATAGGACTTAATCAATTCTTGATTCTTTAACAATACGGTACTAATCCGTAAAGTTTCTTGTCAGATTTTAACAGTATTTCTATCTCAATTATAAGACTAGCGCATAGTAGTAAACGGATGCCAATACTACAAAATTAATTCAAAATACTACTCAGACTATGTTTATGATAATTAGTTCATGTTTTAATCTAATTACTAATGAACTCCCACTTAATACAACATCCCTCATAGTTGTTAAGTAGTACACGATCCAAATTCACTACACCAAAAACCGATCATCACGTGAGATGATGTAGCTTCAATGGTGAACATCAACATGTTGATCATATCATCCATATGACTCGTGTTCAACCTTTCGGTTTCCGTTGTCCCGAGGCCATGTCTGTACATGCTAGGCTCGTCAAGCAAACCCAAGTATTCCGCGTGTGCAACATGGCTTACACCCGTTGTATGTGAATCGTTGAATCTATCACATCCGATCATCACGAGATGCTTCGAAACGACGAACTGTTACAACGGTGCATACGAGGGGAGAACACTTTATTATCTTGATATTAATGTGAGGGATCATCTTATAATGCTACCGTCGCGATCTAAGCAAAATAAGATGCATAAAAGGATTAACATCACATGCAGTTCATATGTGATATGATATGGCCCTTTTGTCTTTGCGCCTTTGATCTTCATCTCCAAAGCACGGACATGATCTCCATCATCTTTGGGCATGATCTCCATCATCGTCATGTAGCGTCAAGGTTCATGGCGCCGGCTTCATGGTTGTTCACCTCATGTAGCAACTATTACAACTACTTTGAAATACTACTCAACATGAAAATTAAAGACAACCATAAGGCTCCTGCCGGTTGCCACAATACAATAATGATCATCTCATACATATTCATCATCACATTATGGCCATATCACATCACCAAACCCTGCAAAAACAAGTTAGACGTCTCTAATTTGGTTTGCATATTTTACGTGGTTTAGGGTTTTCGAGTAAGATCTAATCTACCTACGAACATGAACCACAACGGTGATACTAGTGTTATCAATAGAAGAGTAAATTGAATCTTCACTATAGTAGGAGAGACAGACACCCGCAAAGCCTCTTATGCAATACAAGTTGCATGTCGAACGAGGAACAAGTCTCATGAACGCGGTCATGTAAAGTTAGTCCGAGCCGCTTCATCCCACTATGCCACAAAGATGCAAAGTACTCAAACTAAAGATAACAAGAGCATCAACGCCCACAAAAACATTGTGTTCTACTCGTGCAACCATCTATGCATAGACACGGCTCTGATACCACTGTAGGATGACGTTGCATAGAAAACAAAAAAATTTCCTACTGCGAACACGCAATCCAAGCCAAGATGCAATCTAGAAGACGGTAGCAACGAGGGGATGATCAAGACTAACCCTTGAAGAGATTCCAAAGCCTATAAGAGTAGGCTCTTATTGCTGCGGTAGACGATCACTTGCCGCTTGCAAAAGCGCGTAGAAGATCTTGATCACGATCGGTTTCGGCGCCACGAACGGGCAGCACCTCCGTACTCGGTCACACGTTCGGTTGTTGATGAAGACGACGTCCACCTCCCCGTTCCAGCGGGCAGCGGAAGTAGTAGCTCCTCTTGAATCCGACAGCACGACGGCGTGGTGTCGGTGGTGGTGGAGAAATCCGGCGGAGCTTCGCTTAAGCGTGCGGGATGTGGTGGAGGAGAGAGACCGCTAGGGTTTGGGGAGAGAGGGGGGTTGGGCGCCGGCCCTCTAAGGGGTGCGGCCAAGGCTGAGGATTGAAGTGGTCAGCCCCCTCTCTATGCCCCTCATTATATAGGTGGAAGCCCCAAGAGTTCTAGTCCAAGTCTTCGAATAAGACCCCAACACTAAAACCTCCCATATGTGGGAAACCTACTCAAGGAGGGAGTCCTACCCAAGGTGGGACTCCCACCTTTCCTTGAGGTGGGCTGGCCGGCCACCCTAGGGGAGTCCACCTTGGACTCCTCCCCTTTAGGGTTGGCAGGTCATGCAAGTGGAGTCTCTTCGGGACTCCACTTTCCAAAGTGCCATTCTTCCGGACTTTTCTAGAACCTTCTAGAACCTGCCATAAATGCACCGGATCATTTCCAAACTTGGAATATGACTTCCTATATATGAATCTTATTCTCCGGACCATTAAGGAACTCCTCGTGATGTCCGGGATCTCATCCGGACTCGAACAAATATTCGAACTCCATTCCATATTCAAGTTCTACCATTTCAACATCCAACTTTAAGTGTGTCACCCTACGGTTCGTGAACTATGCGGACATGGTTGAGTACTCACTCCAACCAATAACCAATAGCGGGATCTGGAGATCCATAATGGCTCCCACATATTCAACGATGACTTTAGTGATCGAATGAACCATTCACATACAATACCAATTCCCTTTGTCACGCGATATTTTACTTGTCCGAGGTTTGATCTTCGGTATCACTCTATACCTTGTTAAACCTCGTCTCCTGACAAGTACTCTTTACTCGTACCGTGGTATGTGGTCTCTTATGAACTCATTCATATGCTTGCAAGACATTTAGACGACATTCCACCGAGAGGGCCCAGAGTATATCTATCCGTCATCGGGATGGACAAATCCCACTATTGATCCATATGCCTCAACTCATACTTTCCGGATACTTAATCCCACCTTTATAGCCACCCATTTACGCAGTGGTGTTTGGTGTAATCAAAGTACCTTTCCGGTACAAGTGATTTACATGATCTCATGGTCATAAGGACTAGGTAACTATGTATCGAAAGCTTATAGCAAATAACTTAATGACGAGATCTTATGCTACGCTTAATTGGGTGTGTCCATTACATCATTCATACAATGACATAACCTTGTTATTAATAACATCCAATGTTCATGATTATGAAACTAATCATCCATTAATCAACAAGCTAGTTAAGAGGCATACTAGGGACTTCTTTGTTTGTCTACATATCACACATGTACTAATGTTTCGGTTAATACAATTATAGCATGATATATAAACATTTATCATAAACATAAAGATATAAATAATAACCACTTTATTATTGCCTCTAGGGCATATCTCCTTCACCGTGGACTTTTGATAACAAGCGGAAGGGTGACCAGAATGTTAAGGTTCGGCTGGATAGAGCCATGGCGTCACCCTCGTGGTCTACTCTGTTCCCGGAGCTTAGATTGCGGCATATCACATCTTCTCGATCAGACCACTGCCCAATTCTGCTTTCGGCGGATGAAGTGAGCGGGTGTAGATCAAATAAGCCAATAAGAAGATACGAGGTGGTCTGGGAACGTGAGCCTTCCTTGGCGGCGGCTGTAGAGGAAGCTTGGTCACGGCGCATCCCTGGCAGTGATTTGGGCGCCGTTGAGCACTCTTTCAATGAGATTATGAATAATTTGCAGCGGTGGCGCAAGACCCATTTTAAGTCAATACCAAAAGAAATTGAGAGGAAACGTATTATGCTCGAGGAACTACGTCCCTTATCTGATGATGCTAGTGTTACAGCCCGCGTTGGTTTGGAAAAGGAAATGGATGAGCTGTTATATAGGGAGGAAATCATGTGGATGCAACGCTCCAGGATTGCTTGGTTGCGCGAGGGGGATCGGAATACTAAATATTTTCACCGGCATGCGTCGTGGAGGAGGCGCAAGAATAGGATTCGGAGATTGAGAAGGGAAGATGGTTCTTGGACTTCTGATCCGGGTGAGATGGAAAATTTAGCCAGGGACTTTTTTCACAAGTTATATACTAGAGAGGATTTTATCCAGACGGCCCCTGTCATTGATACTATGAGGAATTGCATCGATGCTGATATGAATGATAGACTTTGTGCACCGTTTTCAGAAAAGGAGATCAGCGACGCCCTTTTCCAGATTGGCCCTCTCAAGGCCCCCGGACCAGACGGTTTTCCTGCTCGGTTCCTGCAAAGAAATTGGGACCTACTGAAGGAAGAGGTGGTTCATGCTGTTCAGGTGTTTTTCGCTACTGGTATTATGCCGGAAGAAGTAAACGACACTGCTATTGTGTTAATCCCAAAGAAAAATGACCCAGAAATTCTTAAGGACTTCCGGCCTATAAGTCTCTGCAATGTAATCTTTAAGGTGGTTTCGAAGTGTTTGGTGAATAGATTGAGACCCGTTCTCCAGGATATTATTTCGCCTTCACAGAGTGCATTCATACCAGGACGCCTAATTACTGATAACGCCCTGATGGCCTTTGAGTGCATACACTCAATTCAGACGGGTTCAGCTGCTCGGAAGAAATTTTGTGCTTATAAGTTGGATATGGCTAAGGCTTATGATCGTGTTGATTGGCGGTTTTTGGAAGGGGTTTTAGCGAAGTTGGGCTTTCACAGTCAATGGATTCGGTGGGTGATGGCGTGCGTTACCACCGTTCGATATTCAGTTCGCTTTAACGGAAATATGTTGGACCCCTTTACCCCGTCTCGCGGCATACGCCAAGGTGATCCTCTTTCGCCTTATTTGTTCCTGTTTGTTGCTGACGGCTTGTCTTGTCTTATTCGAAAGGAAGTTGAGGCTGGGTCCCTACATGAGCTACATATTTGTCGCCGTGCCCCGGGTATATCTCACCTCCTATTCACAGACGATTGTCTCTTATTCTTTGAGGGCTCGGTGGATCAGGCAAATGTCATCAAATCCATCCTAGACATATATGAACAAGGTACAGGGCAATTGGTCAGTCTAGGCAAATGTTCTATCATGTATGGCGTTAACTGTACGGATGTGGTGCAAGAGCAGATCAAGGGAATTCTGAAGCATGATACCACCTGCTTTGAAGAGAAATACCTTGGGCTGCCGGTTCCTGATGGACGTATGACTAAAGGGAAATTTAAGTCGACTAAAGGGAAGTTCTCTAAACATGCTAGTGACTGGTCTGGTAAGTATATGTCATCAGGGCAAAAGACATCTTGATTAAATCGGTCTTGCAGTCTGTGTCTACGTATGCCATGGGAGTATTCAAATTTCCTACTGGCTTAATTGATGATTTGGAGCGCATTATTCGCGACTTCTGGTGGGGTGATGAGACCAATAAAAGGAAAATGCATTGGTTGGCCTGGGATAAAGTTACTAGGCCAAAGGGATATGGTGGCATTGGCTTTCGCGATCTCCATGTGTTCAACCAAGCTTTGTTGGCTCGTCAGGCTTGGCGACTAATTCAGTTCCCTGATAGCCTATGTGCGAGGTTGCTCAAAGCTAGATACTACCCCTCTGGTCACCTGGTGGATACGGCTTTCATCCAAAACCAGTCTCAAACTTGGCAGGGTATTGTGCATGGCCTTGATCTGTTGAAGGAAGGTATCATTTGGCGAATTGGCACAGGATCTAGCGTTAAAAAATTTCGAGACAATTGGATCCCCAGGCCGGGAGCTCTTAAACTGGATGGGAGACGACGTTTCTCGCGTCACAAGTGGGTTTCGGAACTTATTAACCAAGGAACCAGAACGTGGGATGAGGCTGCTGTCCGCGATTGTTGTCTGGCACATGATGCTGACATGATTCTCGGTATCAAATTACCTGCTCGTGCGACCGATGATTTCATAGCCTGGAGTGGAGAGCACAATGGCCTTTTCAGTGTTCGATCTGCGTATCGTATTGGGCTGCAGGCTAGGCTTACCTCTCTCTCTGGCGGACAATCAAGTGCCGGGCCTACTGGTGAACGGAAAATTTGGGACCTCGTTTGGAAAGCTGTTGTTCCGCCGAAGCTCAGGGTCTTTGCCTGGAAGGTCGCTTCGGACTCTCTGGGAACTAAACAGAATCTAAATCGGCGTATTGCTACGGTGGTTCCGACATGCTCGCTATGCGGCTGTAAGACTGAAGATTCACACCATGCGCTGATTGCATGTACCCTGGC
Source organism: Lolium perenne (assembly GCF_019359855.2). Classification (NCBI taxonomy): domain Eukaryota; kingdom Viridiplantae; phylum Streptophyta; class Magnoliopsida; order Poales; family Poaceae; genus Lolium; species Lolium perenne. Next base: position 29,571,558 of record NC_067245.2, read on the forward strand.
TCGGGCTCTCCGAGATGAGCTGCGTGTGCACTGGTCTCTCCCTGATGAATCCGCTTTTGAAGTGAATCATGATGAATGGATCTTCACGCTCCTGGGTAACGCCACTAAGGACCAACGACCCAAGATAATATTCCTGCTGTGGCGGGTATGGCACCATCGAAATAATATTGTGCACGGGGATGGAAAGGCATCGGTCTCAGCCTCTGTACCGTACCTAGTGAATTACCATCGCTCTTTTACAGGGGTTGGGGATGAGGCGATTAAGGCGGTGTCCTGGTCACCCCCGCCATTTGGCTCTATCAAGGTTAATGTTGATGCAGGTTGGGATTCTATGTCAAAAATGGCGGGCCTTGGTGTCATTATCCGCAACCACCTGGGACAGCCTATCCTTGCTGATTGGAAGCCAATTACGGGCTGCGCAAGTGCACAAGAGGCGGAAGTCATTGCATGCCTAGAAGGTCTCCGACACCTGACGGCCATTCGTCGTTGGCCTGCTTCTTTGGAGTCTGATTGTTCTTGGGCGGTGCATGTGATTATGGATGATGCGGTGGTGCATGCTCCGGACTGGGCCACGATTTTAGAGGCTCGTGAACTGTTGAAGATCTTCAGCGACATCTCCTTAGCTAAAGTAGATCGGAGTCAGAATGGTGTTGCTCATGTTCTAGCACAATTAGGAAAATCTGGCTTTTCGGGTTGTATGAGTGATTCAGTCCCTGACTGCGTTCGGGATCTGATCACTGCGGATTGTATGAACACTGTGTAATCTCTGGGCAGCAGGTTTCTTACGCACTCTTGAAAGTGCATGGAGCCCCCATGTGTGGTTTTGGTAATTAATGACAATCCCTATGGACTAATGTTTGCATTGAGTTATATTTGTAGGAGTTGTCCATAGGCAATTCTTGAACCATTTGTTGGCTTCAAGGTTGCAATAAGAAGAAATTGATGAAGGATATCAAGTGTCAAGTATGTCTTGAAGATGAAGATGAAGTGAGCCCTCAAGTTACTTCAAGACATCAATATGATGAAGAATGAAGAATGAAGTGCAAGTTCAAGATGAGCCAACTCGAAGAGTTCATAAGGTTGAAGCTTGCCATGGAGAAATGAAGTGCAAGTTCAAGATGAGCCATCTCGAAGAGATCCTTTGCTTGAGTCTTGCCATCCATATGATGATCATGGATATGTGAAGATGCGCCGAAGAAGAAGCTCTCCCATGGTGGATTATGGGGGAGCAATCCACATGGTGGTCATGGTTATGTGAAGATGCGCCCAAGAAGAAGCTCTCCCATGGTGGATTATGGGGGAGCAATCCACAAGACTTCGTCAAGCAAGCACAAGCAAGAAAGGCGTTCCATCTTGTTGAGGTCAAGATCGTCGTCATCGAGCTCAAGTGGAATGCGCAAGTATAAGGTTTGCTCTTGATAGGGTTTCTTTCTCACCGGTCTCATAGTGTAGTTGGAGACCGATTTATAGTTTAGTTGCCGTACTATCAAGAGGGCTCTCGAGTGAGTAACTCGATCGTATCGTTCGGAGAGAGCTCAAACCTTTGCATCCTTACATCATCTTTCTTGGTTGTTATTTGGACCTTATCCATGTGATGTTTTAGAGCTTGTGCTTATTCTCATGACAAGCTCTAGTTCATCGAAAATGGATTTCGCATAGATCACTTGTTGCGTTTTCGAGTTTGGTTCATCATCTTACTTGGTTTTATTTGGATCTTATCCATGTGATGTTTTAGAGCTTGTGCTTATTCTCATGACAAGCTCTAGTTCATTGAGAATGGTTTTTCCATGGGCAACTTGTTGCATTTTCAAGATTGGAGGTTTTACCGGTATGTCTTTTTGAGATAGGTCAAACCTTTCATCATTTGTTTCTATCCTCCTTTGCTGTACTATGATATTTCTATGCATATTGTTGTAGAGCTCGTTGTTGTGATTTCAACGAGCCCAAGATCATCGAAATCGGAGTCCGGATGCAAAAGTTATGCCCGTTTTAGTTTTGGTGTTTCTGCAGTTTGCTTAGGCCGGATATTTCGGAAATATCCGGGCCGGATTATCCGGGCCGGATATTTCGGAAATATCCGGCCCCCTCGAAATCGGCTAAGGACCTCAGAAATTGCTGCTCAGTATAGGGGCCGGACATTTGCCCGGATTTTGACCAGGTTTTGTCCCAGAGGCCGAATTATCCGGGGGGGGGGGGGGGGCGGATTATCCGGCCCTTACTTAGGCCGGATTATCCGGCCCTGGTTTTGCCCAACGGCTCGATTTTCTTGGGGGGTATAAATACCCCCCTTGTTCCTCCTTGGGCTGTAGCTTGTCTCACTCTCTCTCTCCTCCATTGTTGAACTAGAGAAGCTTGCACTATCTCTCAATCCCTCCATGATTCTTGCCCCCATTTGAGGGAAAAGAGAGAGAAGATCTAGATCTACATTTCTACCAATCAAATCCATCTCTTTGTAAGTGGAACTCTCTAGATCTAGATCTTGGTGTTCTTTGTGAATTCTTTTGTTCTTCCTCTCTTATTCCCCCAATAGCTTTTGTAGCTTTGTTGGAATTTGAGAGAGAAGGACTTGAGCATCTTTGTGGTGTTCTTGCCATTGCATTTGGTGCATCGGTTTGAGTTCTCCACGGTGATTCGTGGAGGTGAAAGCAAGAAAGTTATTACTCTTGGGTTCTTGGAACCCTAGACGGATTCTAGGCCTTTGTGGTGGTTTGTTGGGAGCCTCAAATTAAGTTGTGGATGTGTGCCCCAATCTTTGTGTAAGGCCCGGTTTCCGTCTCGAAGGAAATCCCTTAGTGGAACCGTGACCTAGGCCTTTGTGGCGAGGGTCACCGGAGATTTAGGTGAGGCGCCTTCGTGGCGTTCGGTGTGTGGTGTGAGTACCGCATCTTGGGGTGAGGCCTGTGGGGACCCCGGACTAGCTGTCCGAAATACCCTGTTATGTATACAGTTCACGTTCCCATGATCAGTGTGCCGTGAACACATAACCGAACTGATATCAAATTACATCATCCTTTACAAAACGGAATAAGAAAATTACAATAAAGTCACATGACCCATCTTTACAAGATAGCCTCGAAGGGCCTAATCTAATCATCGAGTAGCGTAATCACTTCAAGAATAGAGCCCAAGTCATCTGCCTTAACCCTACTGTGCAAATCGGCGGGAAGACGTTCCTAGCTCGCATAGACGTCATCAACTCCTTCTTCATCTGTCGAAGTCCTCCAGGTCTGGCCAAGTAAATAGCCAGGGACAAAGCCGTGAGTACATTTGAATTGTACTCGCAAACCATCAAGAAGGTGATAACAATTCTAACTAAAGAAGACAAGAGAGGAAGAATAGTTTCTCTGGTGGATATAGCATGTGAAAGAGAATCAGTTTCTCTTGTGGATATAGCATCCCACATCACAGTTGAAGGGGACACTAAGAAAGTCCTATGACATCTCTATATCTTTGTTAAAGCAGAGTTCCTCTACATGAAACACTAGGAAGGGTCACCCTCTTTTGTTTCATTTTCCTCGACCATCTCCACATGGTCGGCACACCATCTTTCCCGTACCCTTCCGGTACTTCCAACACACATTTCCTTTGGAAATCATTTTCAAAACCAAAACTCGACACAGCTCTGTAACGGCCATCCCAACCGTCCATGACCGCGGACGCGGCTATTCGAATAGTTTTGACTCTGCAGAGTTTGCACACTTTCACCACAACTATCCGGATACCTATCGTGTGGGCATCATCCCCGCATAACGACATATGCCACGACGGATACCCGAACATAACCTTTCGCCCATTCGACTTAACACGAGGTCCTACCCTATGGAGTATGTACCTCCCCGGCACCGTGGCAGCTCACCTCCTCTAGAGCGTGGCTCCACCGCCAAGCCAGGAGACCCATAGTGTCTTCCGGACGGGTCAGCCCCGAAGGCCTCCCGTTATACTATGGTCCCAACCATGACAACCCGGACTCGGGGGTAACCGTACCCTTGTATAGTTGTGCGGTGCCTCATGCTAAGAAGAACAAACGTCAAGTTAAGCCCCGTGCCCACGTTGGAGTAGCTATGGTTGCATTTGTTTAGTTGTTCCGGGCAAATACAAAGAACCATGTGTCGTTTTTTCTCAAAAACCCAAGTCACACACACCTTCCTCTTTCCAACCATCTTTGTCAAGATCCTTTCCTTTCATAAACCATACGCTTGGGTAAGATTGCCTCACCCAAGGTTTTCATAAACATTTACAACAAGGTAAACCTTGAGGGGTTCCCAATCTAAAGTTTCATGAGTTGAACTAATACAACACTATGGTCGAGATGAGGGTCATCACGCCATTGAGGGTATGAAAAAGAGGTATTGGAGTGGATCATACTTGCTTGAGCTAAGCATGTATTATGACAACACAAGAGGAAATATACTTTCAGATTTGTGGTGCTATCTAACCCAATCAATAGATAGATAGGGATGAGAATTGACCAACACCAACACCATTAAGGGAAAACAGGCATACTCATCACAATTTGAGAATACACCAAAAGCATGGTATTGATACATCTACACTAGAAGGGGGTGTAGTATGAATCTTGTCCCGAGGTGGAACATATTCAAGCTAAATATAGAAAGCAAGTTGGATAGCAATGGCCATTATACCATACACCCAACCAATTACCAAGACCTTGACAAGATAAAACTACTAGAGGTACCATGCTTGCATCCAAGCATAGATGACAACAATATGGAGATCATCACACATAGAACCAAGATGCTATTGATAGCACAAGATGACATCCAAAGAGACATCATATCAGAGATCAAAAGATGGCTTGCCTTGGCTTATTTGTCCCTGGACTTCTTCAACTTCATCAATATAAGAATCCCGTCAATATAAATAAAATCCTTGTCCGAACCACTTCTTCTTCTTCTCCGGAATCGTTCGCATCTATCGTCGGAAAATATAAAAGGAACACAATCAATCACATTGCACCAATCATAATAAGCATGCAACATTCAACAATCAACAAGCAATAGCTAACCACCTTACTATGGGCTAACATACAAAGAACTTATAGATACTACAAAGCAACTAAAAGAGAACCCATTTTATTTACCTAGTAAAGGTATGAGAGTATCATAACTTAGCAGTTGCCTCTCTCGGTATCACCATGGCACAACTAAGTATCCCCTGGTAGATAACATCATAAAGAGGACAAGTGCATTAGTTGGGCATTACAAACATTCATATTATTTTTTTGAAACATTTTTGGAAAAGCGGGAAATCATTCTCTCTATTTTGTAAAGCTTACACAACACTACACAAGAATAGGAAGTAAATGATATGCCACACCATTTGAAGACTTAAGCCAAACAATAGAACTAAGGTTAAGTTGCAGAGGTTTTGTTTTGCAAGAATAAAACATTGGTTGACCAATTTTTAAATAAAAGAGTGGGCAAAGGTTTAAAAATAAACCAAAGAGTTTTGGTTCAACAATCCATGTCACACATACACATTAGTAACAGTAAGAAATATGCATGAACAGAGACTAACACTATTTTTCCTAGATGGCCAGTACTAATACAAGACTAACCCAATTGGATTCACTCAAAAATATTAAACCTACAAATTTAGGAATTCGTTTGAATCTGGCTGTACAGAAAACAAGATCTGTAAGCCATAAATCGTAGAAAAATCCTAAAAATATGAGACCACTGGCATTTGAAAGATATTTAAACAGAGATGCATACACAATTGGATTTGGGTTCAAATAGTTTCTGAAACTCTCACAAATAGATTAACAAGGTTACTGTATGTCTTTACCAATTTCTTTACAACTGGATTTTCATAACAGATAAATGTTTGAAACTTGTTGGAGATGATTAAGAAAACATACAGCAGTCCTACAAAGTTGGAATCACTCAATTAGGTTCAAAGATGGATTTTTGGTGATTTAAAAACTAACAGCCATGTCTGCAGAACACACAGAACAAGTTTAATTCACCACAAATCGTACATGATTCATAAAAATATGAGGTCAGTTGCATCTGAAAGGTATTGAAAAGGTGGTTCTTACCCAGTTTGTTTCATTCAAAAATTCGTTCCCAAGCTCCTGATTTAATTCGACCAAGTCAGATCTGACCAGATCTTGATCTGTGAACCATTTCAGTTTCAGTAGGTCAATCGAAGTGAAACCACCGCCAAAATGAAGGTATTGAAGAGGGCTTTCACCTACAGTTGAGTTTGCTCAAAAAGGTTTCGTAAAACGGAACAAATCTAACAAACAGTGAATCTGCATGTTTACAGAACTTTATTTACCACGGACAATCCGTAACGAATTTGAGGATGAGACCAACGCCAAGTTGTAGATATTTTCCGTATCTATCTGCGGAACTTTGAATCACTCGATTTGGATCTGCGCACGAGATTTGGTGGATTTTACAAGTTCGTACCAGAATCTGAAACAGCAAGATAGCAGAAATTACTGCAAGGATTTGGACGAACTTTGTTCAAGAACTTCAGATCTGAGGATAGCTCAAGCTTCTCCATGCTTGGACCAACATGCACCTGCATCAAGATCCAATCTTAGCAATGGAGGAAGAGGAAGAGGAGAGAAAACCATCTAGGATTGGGGAGAAGAAGGAGAGGGAGGCTCTCATGGTGAGGAGGAGCTTGAGGGAGGAGGGAGCTTCATCTTGGAGTTCTTTCCATGGCCATGGCCGGCCATGGGAGCTAGGTGGAGCTGCATTTTCGTGGGGGAGAGTAGGAGAAGAGTGTGAGGGAGTAGATAAGGTGGAGGAGTGAGTGGAGAGAAGAAAAATGAGAGCAAGAGGAGTGGAGGTGGCCGGCCAAGGGCCTTTTATAGAGGGAGAGGGGGTTGGCTGCCTCCTTTTTGATTGGCTAGGATGGGTAGCTGCCCATTTAATTGTTGGGGTAGTTGAGAGGCAAGTCTTGCAAGAGAAGAAAGTGAGGAGGAAAGTGGCTGGCCGAAATTGCCATGCCAACATAATTGGCCGGCTCCATTCTTGCCAAATACAAGTGAACAATGTGAGGGAGAGGCACAACATCCATGTGAATAGATATGTGCATGATATTGAGGAGAAAATGTCAAAGAGTGACTTTGATGATGATAAAAATAGGAGTAGATACATATAGATAAAAAGGAGTATGAAGGTGACATGTGCCATGAGAATAATCTCCACCACTTTGGTTGAGACCAACTTATGATGAAGATAGTTCCCAAGGTATATTTGATGATTAGTAGCTTTTATAAGAATTTAATTTTGGAAGGATTGGGATGGACCACATGCAACAATGCATGTGCATGTCAAGGTAAATGGGATGGTGATGGTGGTTTAGACAATTATAGAGCAAGACTAAGAGACATGGTGAGTGAAGTAACCATGTACTCACAAGGATGAATATGGTGGCAGAAATCACCAATTCATGAGGTCAGGGTGATGATGGAAAAGAATAGAGGATTGAGATGGGTATGATGAGATATAACTTGTTCTTCAAATAAGAGGTAAATTGGGAGTGATTTGAAAATATCAAATGATCATCCATTTGATCAAAAATTGGAGGATGGAGGGGATACAATGTGGTGGATCAGAGATGTGCATAAGATGTGCAAGAGTTGCCATTTGAAAAAGAGTTTAATTGAAAGGTATGGGACACACCTCAATTGTCTAGAGACAATTGGGAAAGAACCCAAGTGGAAATGGAATTTGAAAAGGTTGAGAGAAAACTAGTTGGAACATAGGAGTTCAAAATATTCTACTTGCTTTCTCAAGTTAGGTAGAGTTTTTCTCAAATGTAAAATAATCAAGAGGGAAACAAGAAATGGTATACGTACCATAAACAAGCTTTTTGTTAAAACAAAGCAAAATAGAAATAATGTTTTATAAATCACTACTTGGTAGAAATGGGATGAAAAACAAAACCCATTTCAGTTCCTTGTTTTCTTTGAAGAGAAATCTTGGAAAGTTTTAATAAAACTAGAAGTAGTTTGGTGATCAAAACTAGAGAAGGAAAACTGTAGGATTTTTGAGGAGGGAAACTAATTTAGGGAGGAGTGTTCTCAAGGGTATATGGTGGCTACAAAATGTATCCATCATTCCCACTCTTGGTTTTGAGAAGATTAAACTTGAATAAAAACAAGAGGTAAAAGTGAAGGAAGTGATCTAGAGTTGAATCATTGGATAGGGTATAAGATCAAGTTGAATATATGTGATGCAAGGGTAGAATGAGACATGCAGGATGTGGAAATTGAAGAGGGAGATGCACATATGAGATCCATGCATTGAGATCACCAAGTTGTGAATTAAGGATGATTGAGCTATCTTGTACCACAAAGAGAAAAATCAAGATGGCACACCCATGTTGTCATCAGGAGAGAGGTTTGATGTAGTAAGAAGGAAAACAAGTTTTCCTAATTCACATATGTGTTTTATTTTGGTGAGTTGTTTGTTTGACCACTAGAGGTGTTGTTCTTTGGGTTAGCTCAAGACAAAACTCAACAAGCAAAACAAGACAATCCATCTACCAACAGGTCAAAGCAATTCATCATAACAAACAGATCAAGGCAATTCATCAAATTAGTCTATAGAAAAAGTTTTTGTTCCCCCTAATTTTTGCACTAAGGACAACTAAACCAGGTTGCAAAAGTTGGGGTGTGACAAGGCCTTTCTGGCGTTGGTGTGCATCGAGCAACCACACCTCAAGGTGAGCCTTGATACGTCCCCGACGTATCCATAATTTCTGTTGTTCCATGCTTGTTTTATGACAATACTTACATGTTTTGCTTGCACTTTATGATGTTTTCATGCATTTTCCGGAACTAACCTATTAACGAGATGCCACAGTGCCAGTTCCTGTTTTCTGCTGTTTTTGGTTCCAGAAAGGCTGTTCGGGCAATATTCTCGGAATTGGACGAAATCAACGCCAAACCTCCTATTTTTCCCGGAAGGCTCCAGAACACCGAAGAAGAGTCGGAGAGGGGCCAGGGGGCCACCACACCACATGGCGGCGCGGGCCAGACCCTGGTCGCGCCGGCCTAGGGTGTGGCGCCCTGTGTGCCCCCGCGCCGCCTCTTCGCCTATAAAATCCCTTTCGACCTAAAAACGCAGTACCAATTGACGAAACTCCAGAAAGACTCCAGGGGCGCCGCCACCGTCGCGAAACTCCAATTCGGGGGACAGAACTCTGTCCCGGCACCCTGCCGGGACGGGGAAGTGCCCCCGGAAGCCATCTCCATCAACGCCACCGCCTCCGCCATGCTCCGTGAGTAGTTCCCCCATGGACTACGGGTTCTAGCAGTAGCTATGTTGGTATACTCTCCCCCATGTACTTCAATACAATGGTCTCATGAGCAGCCTTACATGATTGAGATTCATCTGATGTAATCGGTGTTGTGTTTGTTGGGATCCGATGGATGATACATTATGATTAGTCTATCTATAAAGTTTGTGAAGTTATTGTTGCTGCAATCTTGTTATTCTTAATGCTTGTCACTAGGGCCCGAGTGGCATGATCTTAGATTTAAGCTCTATAATTATTACTTAGATTGTATCTACAAGTTGTATGCACATGTCACTGTCCGGAACCAAAGGCCCCGAAGTGACAAGATTCGGGACAACCGGAGGGGATGGCGGTGATGTGAGGATCACATGTTTTCACGATGTGTTAATGCTTTGCTCCGGTACTCTATTAAAAGGAGTACCTTAATATCCAGTAGTTTCCCTTGAGGCCCGGCTGCCACCGGCTGGTAGGACAAAAGATGTTGTGCAAGTTTCTCATTGCGAGCACGTACGACTATATACGGAAAACATGCCTATATAATTAATAAGCCTGATGTTCTTTCTTAATGCTTTGATTCCTATCAATTGCCCAACTGTAATTTGTTCACCCAACACTTGTCACTTATTGGAGAGTTACCACTAGTGTAGATCGCTGGGAACCCCGGTCCATCTCTCATCATTATATACTTGTTCTACATGTCATTGGAAGTAGTATCAACTATTTTTCGGTGCCATTGCTCTCATATTGCTATTACTGCTGTATTCTTGTTACTATTGCTCTCATATTACTGCTACTTTCACATCACCCCTGTTGCTAGTGCTTTTCCAGGTGCAGCTGAATTGACAACTCAGTTGTTAAGGCCTATCAGTATTCTTTACCTCCCCTTGTGTCGAATCAATAAATTTGGGTTATACTACCCTCGAAGACTGTTGCGATCCCCTATACTTGTGGGTCATCAAGACTATTTTCTGGCGCCGTTGCCGGGGAGGCATAGCTCTACTCATAAGTTCACCTGGGGAGTACACTCTACCTCTCTCTCTGTTTTATTTTATTTCGTTTTGCTTAGTTTACTTTTTCCTAGTTTACTTGTGCTTAGTTTATTTCTGTCTAGTATTACTTTGCTTAGTTTACTTTTGTCTAGTTTATTTCAGTTTTGTTTTATTTTTCTCATATACCCAAAAATCCATAAAAATTTGAAAAACCGAAAAATTAAAAACTGTTGTCATGGGAGAACCAACAACCTACTTGGAGGAGCTTATGGAATGTTATAATTGTTATAGAGAATCAAGAACTGGTAAAGTAATGAGTGCTATGATAGAAAAATTGAATACAATTGCTAGAATCTTGCTTAGACGCCATGATATAAACTGTTGCTCTCAACAGGATACTAAACATCTTAAATTTCAATGTGGCTTTAGTGAGGAATATTTTATTAAGAGCTATAATCGGAATTGCTATATTCATTATGGGTTCGAAGAGGTAGAACAATTTGTCTTATTTATGGGAGCCTCCGAGATAGAATCCTTCATGGTTGAGAATTATGAAACTTGTGCTATTTGTAAGGACCTTAAAGATTATGTCTCTACTATCCTTAATTCTTGCATAGAATGCTACAGTAGGAATCCTTATATCCTTGATTATAAAGAGAGACACATTAATGCACAAGAATGCACTCACAATTTGCAGGAACCGGTGGAAGAAGAAACTGATGAACCTGAAAGCTCATTGGATGAAAAAGAGGAGGAAATTGATGAACCTGAAAGCTCATTGGATGAAAAGGAAGAGGAGAGCGACGAACAAAAGGAGGAAGAATGGATTAGCTACCCATGCCAACCTTCTAATGAGAGTAACTCTTTATCTCTTACACTATTTGATTGTCCTCCATGCTTACCGGAAGAGGTTGAATGTTATGTTCCTGTGGATTCTCTTGAAATAGTACCTACGAGTAAAACTTGTGAGAATAATTATGCTACTGTTATATATGATAATCCATGCTACTTTGATAAATCTTATGATAATGCTTTGTTTGTGCCTGGTGTCGAAATGCATGGTACTAAAGAATTTTGCTTAGCAAATGTTTATGATAAAGCTCTAGATGATGGTCCTATGTTACTTGATACTATTAATTGTACTACTAATGAAAATGGGATTGGAGAGTTATTGACTTTATCTATGTGTCCCATATCTCTTGAGATTGATCAACTACCTTGTTATATTATTAATAAAAGTAAGTTTGAAAGTTTTAATTCCACTATTCTTGAACTTGATAAAGATTATATGTTTGGAAATCATGAGAAGCATGCTGCATGTGATAGTTATATTGTTGAGTTTGTTCATGAAGCTACTGAAAATTATTATGAGAGAGGAAAATATGGTAGTAGAAATTTTCATGGTACTAATACACCTCTCTATATGCTGAAATTGTTGAAATTACACTTGTTTTATCTTCCTATGCTTGTTACTTTGCTTTTCATGAACTTGTTTATTTACAAGATTCCTTTGCATAGGAAGCATGTTAGACTTAAATGTGTTTTGGATTTGCCTCTTGATGCTCTCTTTTTCTTCAAATACTATTTCTTGCGAGTGCATCATTAAAATTGCTGAGCCCATCTTAATGGCTATAAAGAAAGCAACTTCTTGGGAGATAACCCATGTGTTATTTTGCTACAGTACTTTATTTTATATTTGTGTCTTGGAAGTTGTTTACTACTGTAGCAACCTCTCCTTATCTTAGTTTTGTGTTTTGTTGTGCCAAGTGAAGCCTCTAATCGAAGGTTGATGCTAGATTTGGATTTCTGCGCAGAAACAGATTTCTATCTGTCACGAATCTGGGTCTAATTCTCTGTAGGAAACTCAGAAAATTATGCCAATTTACGTGCGTGTTCCTCAGATATGTACGCAACTTTCATTAGTTTTGAGTTTTCTGATTTGAGCAACGAAAGTATTTTATTAAAATTCGTCTTTACTGGCTGTTCTGTTTTGGCAGATTCTGTCTCTGTTTTTTGCATTGTCTCTTGTGGACTTTAAGCGAGGTTTTCTAGACGTAGAGAGCTGTAGCTGATGTTTTATTGAGTTCTTGCAATGTGCCACTATAGGACCAAGGTGGATTCAAATTTTTTGAGTACTAACCCCTCTAATGAAGTTTATGAGAAGTTTGGTGTGAAGGAAGTTTTCAAGGGTCAAGAGAGGAGGATGATATATGATCAAGAAGAGTGAAAAGTCTAAGCTTGGGGATGCCCCCGTGGTTCATCCCTGCATATTTCAAGAAGACTCAAGCGTCTAAGCTTGGGGATGCCCAAGGCATCCCTTTCTTCATCAACTTATCAGGTTCCTCCCCTGAAACTATATTTTTATTCGGTCACATCATATGTGCTTTACTTGGAGCGTCTATGTGCTTTTATTTTTGTTTGTGTTTGAATAAATTTGGATCCTAGCAATCCTTGTTTGGGAGAGAGACACGCTCCGCTTTTTCATATGAACACTTGTTCTTCGTTTTACTTTTAATGTTCAATGATAAAAGTTGGAAGCTATAGCACTTATTATTATTTGGTTGGGAAAAGAAAATGCCTCATATGTCTTGGATAATTTGACACTTGGCAATTGTTTTGAGCTCTCAAGTAGATCATGATTAAGTTTTTTGCATGTGGTTTAAACCTATTAGTGGAGAACTACCGTAAAGCTTGTTGAAATTGGTTTGCATAATTGATCTCTCTTAAGGTCTAGATATTTTCTGGTAAAGTGTTTGAGCAACAAGGAAGACAGTGTAGAGTATTATAATGCTTGCGTTATGTTCTTATGTAAGTTTCTTTGTACCAGTTCATACTTGTGTTTGCTTCAAACAACCTTGCTAGCCTAAGCCTTGTATCGAGAGGGAATACTTCTCATGCATCCAAAATCCTTGAGCCAACCACTATGCCAATTGTGTCCACCATACCTACCTACTATGTGGTATTTCCTGCCATTCCAAAGTAAATTGCTTGAGTGCTACCTTTAAACAATTCAAAATGCTTCTCAATTTGTGTCAATGTTTTATAGCTCATGAGGAAGTATGTGGTGTTTAGCTTTCAACCTTGTCATTTACTTTTGACGGACTCTCATATGGACTAGTGGCACATCCGCTTATCCAATAATTTTGCAAAAAGAGCTGGCAACGGGATTCCCAGTCCCAAATTAATTAACCTAAATAGACACTCCTCCATGGTTTGTGATTGTTGGACGGCACCCGAAGGATTCAGTTAGCCATGGCTTGTGTAAGCAAAGGTTGGGGGGAGTGTCATCATCATAATAAAACTAAAATAAAAAGGCACTCCTTCATGGTATGAGATTGTTGGCAGGCACCCGAGGATTCGGTTAGCCATGGTTTGTGTAAGAAAGGTTGGAAGGAGTGCCACATAAATATGCAAATAATTCATGGGAGCCGCTCTTGAAAGTCCGGTTGGCGAGGTAGTTAGAGTGCCCACTACCATTCGTTGACAACAACAAACACCTCTCAAAACTTTACTTTTGTGCTCTCTTTATGTTTTCAAAACCAAAGCTCTAGCACAAATATAGCAATCGATGCTTTCCTCTTTGAAGGACCATTCTTTTACTTTATGTTGAGTCAGTTTACCTACTTCCTTCCATCTTAGAAGCGAACACTTGTGTCAACTGTGCATTGATTCTTACATACTTGCATATTTGCATTCATCATATTACTTTATGTTGACAATATCCATGAGATATGCATGTTGGAAGTTGAAAGCAACCGCTGAAACTTATATCTTCCTTTGTGTTGCTTCGATGCCTTTACTTTGAATCTATTGCTTTATGAGTTAACTCTTGTGCAATCTTTTGATGCTTGTCTTGAAAGTACTCTTTATGAAAAGTTTTGCTATATGTTATCTACTTGTTAACAACTATAGATCATTGCCTTGAGTCACTTCATTCATTTCATATGCTTTGTAATAGTATGATCAAGGTTATGTAAGTAGCATGTCACTACAGAAATTATTCTTTTTATCGTTTACCTGCTCGGGACGAGCAGGAACTAAGCTTGGGGATGCTGATACATCCCCGACGTATCCATAATTTCTGTTGTTCCATGCTTGTTTTATGACAATACTTACATGTTTTGCTTGCACTTTATGATGTTTTCATGCATTTTTCGGAACTAACCTATTAACGAGATGCCACAGTGCCGATTCTGTTTTCTGCTTTTGGTTCCTGAAAGGGTTTTCGGGCAATATTCTCGGTCTTGGCCGAAATCAACGCCAAACCTCCTATTTTTCCCGGAAGGCTCCAGAACACCGAAGAAGAGTCGGAGAGGGGCCAGGGGGCCACCACACCACATGGCGGCGCGGGCCAGACCCTGGCCGCGCCGGCCTAGGGTGTGGCGCCCCCAGGTGCCCCCCTGCGCCACCTCTTCGCCTATAAAATCCCTTTCGACCTAAAAACGCAGTACCAATTGACGAAACTCCAGAAAGACTCCAGGGGCGCCGCCACCGTCGCGAAACTCCAATTCGGGGGACGTAACTCGTCCGGGCACCTGTAGGGACGGGGAAGTGCCCCCGAAAGCCATCTCCATCAACGCCACCGCCTCCGCCATGCTCCGTGAGTAGTTCCCCCATGGACTACGGGTTCTAGCAGTAGCTATGTCGGTATACTCTCCCCCATGTACTTCAATACAATGGTCTCATGAGCAGCCTTACATGATTGAGATTCATCTGATGTAATCGGTGTTGTGTTTGTTGGGATCCGATGGATGATACATTATGATTAGTCTATCTATAAAGTTTGTGAAGTTATTGTTGCTGCAATCTTGTTATTCTTAATGCTTGTCACTAGGGCCCGAGTGGCATGATCTTAGATTTAAGCTCTATAATTATTGCTTAGATTGTATCTACAAGTTGTATGCACATGTCACTGTCCGGAACCAAAGGCCCCGAAGTGACAAGAATCGGGACAACCGGAGGGGATGGCGGTGATGTGAGGATCACATGTTTTCACGGTGTGTTAATGCTTTGCTCCGGTACTCTATTAAAAGGAGTACCTTAATATCCAGTAGTTTCCCTTGAGGCCCGGCCTTGCCAGCTGGTAGGACAAAAGATGTTGTGCAAGTTTCTCATTGCGAGCACGTACGACTATATACGGAAAACATGCCTACATAATTAATAAGCCTGATGTTCTTTCTTAATGCTTTGATTCCTATCAATTGCCCAACTGTAATTTGTTCACCCAACACTTGTTATTGGAGAGTTACCACTAGTGTAGATCGCTGGGAACCCCGGTCCATCTCTCATCATTATATACTTGTTCTACATGTCATTGGAAGTAGTATCAACTATTTTCCGGTGTCATTGCTCTCATATTGCTATTACTGCTGCTGTGTTACTATTACTATTGCTCTCATATTACTGCTACTTTCACATCACCCCTGTTGCTAGTGCTTTTCCAGGTGCAGCTGAATTGACAACTCAGTTGTTAAGGCTTATCAGTATTCTTTACCTCCCCTTGTGTCGAATCAATAAATTTGGGTTATACTACCCTCGAAGACTGTTGCGATCCCCTATACTTGTGGGTCATCAAGCCTCTTGTGTCGTTCGGGAGCACTAAGCAACCGCACCTCTCCACCGGAGATTAGCACTCGCAAGAGTGTGAACTCCGGGATAAATCATCGTCTCCCGCGTGCCTCGGTTATCTCTATACCCGAGCTCTTTACTTATGCACTTTACCTTGTGATAGCCATCGTGCTTGAAGTTATATATATCTTGCTATCACATACTTGCTTGTATTGATTAGCTTAAGTTGTTGGTGCACATAGGTGAACCTTTGCTTAGAATAAGTTGTTGGTGCACATAGGTGAACCATAGTATATAGGCTTTGGGCTTGACAAAGTTAACGCTAGTTTTATTCCGCATTTGTTAAGCCCATCTCGTAAAAGTTTTAAAGCGCCTATTCACCCCCCCCCCTCTAGGCGACATCCGTGCCCTTTCAATTGGTATCAGAGCAAGGTCTCTCATTGTTAGGCTTCACCGCCTTGAGAGTAAAGATGTCGGTTAGGGGATTAGCGCACAATAACTTGTTTATATTTGATGGCACAAATTATGATCTATGGAAAATTTATGTGCTTAATATTTTGCGGCGTATGTCCCCGGACATGGAGCGATTTCTTGACATAGGTTTTTCTTCTCCTAAGGATCCTCAAAATTTATCTCTTGAGGAGGAGAAAAACTCTTGTCTCGATGCTCTTGCTTCTCATGTGTTTTCCATTGTTGTGAGCAATGTAGTTACTTCTTCAATCATGCCTTTTGGGAGCGCTCATGAATTATGGACAAAGCTTCAAGATAAATATGATGTGTCCACTATCATTGAGGATGATTGTTTTGCTTCCACTTCCGGCCGTGATGAGTTCTCATCTTCATCCACTTCACCAAAGTGTGGTAAGACACAAGGTAATGATATGGTGAGTGGTGATGAAAATTGCAATATTGATATTGAGCTTACTATTGATGATTCTTCATCTCTATCTCATTGCAATGCTTCATCTTTGGACTTAAACACATCTAGCACTAGAAATGATTTACATGCTTGTGTTGATAGTCCTTGCATATCATGTGTAAGTTGCTTGAAAAAATCTAATGATGATATGCTTGCATTGTCTTGTGGCCATGATAAAAATGATTCTATTTCCTCTAGTTGTTGTGTGTCTAACAATGTAGAGGAAACCAAAGATTCTATTGGTCAAGAGAAGATCTTGAAAGGAGCCTCAAGTAACTCCTCATCTTTATCTCACGGTCCTCATATATGCCTTATGGTCAAGGGTTCCACGGTACCTCCTACCATGGAACCTAATATGTCTCGTGGTGATAAGAATGAGGATGAATATGAAGAAGAGGATTGGGTTGTCTCTCTACGCGATAAAGGTGAGAGTGTATTCAAGGTTCTTTACAAAGATAAAATTGCTAGCTCTCACTTGTTTGAAATCTTGACTACCGCTATTGAGAGCCAAAAACTTATTTGGATGCATGAGAACACCATTGATAAAAAGGGTGCTCTTGAACGAGAGTATGCCGATGATGTAGCATCATTAAAGAATGATCTTGAAGAAGAACAAGAGACCGTAGCCTCTCTTGAGGAGCAACTTCAAACCCTTGAGGTGTCTCAAAATGAAATATTTGCTAAACTCACTAAAGAAAGAGACCATGCTAAGGCTAAATTAAAATTGCTTAAAAATGAAAAGTTCAAAGTTGGTGTTGGTCATGATAAACTTGTTAAGGATCTAGATGATCTAGACAAGGCCCACAAGGCCTTGGAGAGCGAACACTCTATCCTCACCAAGTCATATGAGCAACTACAAGCTTCATATTTAAAAGAGCATGCTATGTTACCCTCTCTTCTTGATATGTCTTGTGATGATGCTTGTGCTACTAACTCTACTTCTTGTGAAGCATCTATCTTGAAGGATAATGTTGAGCTAAGGGCTCAACTTGATTTGCTAACTTGCAATTATGGGAAATTGGAAGAAAATCGTGGAAAGCTTTCTAGCTCCCATGAGGATCTTCTAGCCTCTCATGATAGGCTAAAGTTAGCTCATGAGGCTATCATATCTAAGGCAACACCTTGTGAGCCTCATGTGGATACTACCACTACTACTCAAAATGCTATATTGCCATGTGCTAGTCCTTGTAATTCATCCACTCATAGTATTGCTAAATTTTGTGATGAATTATCTTCCTTGCCTTGTTGCTCTAACAATGAAGGTTCTACTTCCTCTAGTACTTGTGTTGTTACTAACCATGTAGAGGAAATCAAAGAGCTCAAGGCCCAAGTCACTTCTTTGAAGAACGACTTGGTAAAGAGTCATGAAGGGAAATGCAAAATTGACAAGATGTTGAGTGTGCAACAATCCCCCAATGACAAGAGTGGACTTGGATTCAACTCCAACAACAAGAACAAGTCCAAGAGCAACAAGATTAAGAAGGGCCAATTACAAGTCAAAGACCCGGCGAAGATTGTTTGCTTCAAGTGCAAAATTGAAGGGCATCATGTTAGATCTTGTCCTTTGAAGAAGAAGCAAAAAGGGAAGCAGCCTCAAGCTCAAACTCATATTCAACCTCAAGTTGAAGAAATGCCACTTCTCAAGAAGATACAAGCCAATGCTCCCATTGTGGAGAAATCTAGTGAGAAGAAGGAGAAGAAAAGAACTTGCTACATATGCCGTGAGAAGGGCCACATCTCCTCCTTGTGCACTATTGGTACCTCATCCAACTCTATCACCATTGATGATGTTTATTCTCTTCGTAAGGATGAGGGTGGCAATGTGTTTGCCAAATATGTTGGTGCTCAAAGTGGTGTCAAGAAAAGAACCATTTGGGTTGCCAAGCCTATTGTGACTAACCTCTTAGGACCCAACTTAGTTGGGGACCAACAATCCAAAATTTGATCAATAGGTGCTTGTTGGAGGGCATTGGAGACTTGGCTACATCATGAAGAATTAAGGGATTGATACGTCTCCGACGTATCGATAATTTCTTATGTTCCATGCCACATTATTGATGTTATCTACATGTTTTATGCACACTTTATGTCATATTCGTGCATTTTCTGGAACTAACCTATTAACAAGATGCCGAAGTGCCAGTTGCTGTTTTCTGCTGTTTTTGGTTTCAGAAATCCTAGTAAGGAAATATTGTCGGAATTGGACGAAATCAAAGCCCAGGGGCCTATTTTCTCACGAAGCTTCCAGAAGTCCGAAGGAGAGACGAAGAGGGGCCACGGAGGGGCCACACTATAGGGCGGCGCGGCCCCCCCTTGGCCGTGCGGCCCTGTGGTGTGGGGCCCCCGTGCCGCCTCTTGACCTGCCCTTTCGCCTATAAAAAGTCTCCGTGACGAAAACCCCAGTACCGAGAACCACGATACGGAAAACCTTCCAGAGACGCCGCCGCCGCCGATCCCATCTCGGGGGATCCAGGAGATCGCCTCCGGCACCCTGCCGGAGAGGGGAATCATCTCCCGGAGGACTCTACGCCGCCATGGTCGCCTCCGGTGTGATGTGTGAGTAGTCTACCCCTGGACTATGGGTCCATAGCAGTAGCTAGATGGTTGTCTTCTCCCCATTGTGCTATCATTGTCGGATCTTGTGAGCTGCCTAACATGATCAAGATCATCTATCTGTAATTCTATATGTTGCGTTTGTTGGGATCCGATGAATAGAGAATACTTGTTATGTTGATTATCAAAGTTATGCTATGTGTTGTTTATGATCTTGCATGCTCTCCGTTACTAGTAGATGCTCTGGCCAAGTAGATGCTTGTAACTCCAAGAGGGAGTACTTATGCTCGATAGTGGGTTCATGCCTGCATTGACACTGGGACGATGTGAGAAAGTTCTAAGGTTGTGTTGTGCTTGTTGCCACTAGGGATAAAACATTAGTGCTATGTTCAAGGATGTAGTCACTAGTTACATTACGCACCATACTTAATGCAATTGTCTCGTTGTTAGCAACTTAATACTGGAAGGGGTTCGGATGATAACTTTGAAGGTGGACTTTTTAGGCATAGATGCAGTTGGATGGCGGTCTATGTACTTTGTCGTAATGCCCAATTAAATCTCACTATACTCATCATGATATGTATGTGCATGGTCATGCTCTCTTTATTTGTCAATTGCCCAACTGTAATTTGTTCACCCAACATGCTGTTCGTCTTATGGGAGAGACACCTCTAGTGAACTGTGGACCCCGGTCCAATTCTCTTTCTTGAAATACAATCTACCGCAATACTTGTTCTCTTGCTTTTTCTGCAAACAATCATCTTCCACACAATACGGTTAACTCTTTGTTACAGCAAGCCGGTGAGATTGACAACCTCACTGTTTCGTTGGGGCAAAGTATTTTGGTTGTGTTGTGCAGGTTCCACGTTGGCGCCGGAATCACTGGTGTTGCGCCGCACTACATCTCGCCGCCATCAACCTTCAACGTGCTTCTTGACTCCTACTGGTCCGATTAAACCTTGGTTTCTTACTGAGGGAAACTTGCCGCTGTGCGCATCACACCTTCCTCTTGGGGTTCCCAACGGCCGTGCCAACCACACGCATCTAGCAAATTTACGGCGCCGTTGCCGGGAGATCAAGACACGCTGCAAGGGGAGTCTCCACTTCTCAATCTCTTTACTTTGTTTTTGTCTTGCTTAGTTTTATTTACTACTTTGTTTGCTGCACTAAATCAAAATACAAAAAAATTAGTTGCTAGTTTTACTTTACTTGTTATCTTGTTTGCTATATCAAAAACACAAAAAAATTAGTTTACTTGCATTTACTTTATCTAGTTTGCTTTATTTACTGTTGCTAAAATGGCCAACGCTGAAAATACAAAGTTGTGTGACTTCACAACCACAAATAATAATGATTTCTTATGCACACCTATTGCTCCACCTGCTACTACAGCAGAATTCTTTGAAATTAAACCTGCTTTACTGAATCTTGTTATGCGAGAGCAATTTTCTGGTGTTAGTTCTGATGATGCTGCTGCCCATCTTAATAATTTTATTGAATTATGTGAAATGCAAAAATATAAAGATGTAGATGGTGATATTATTAAACTAAAATTGTTCCCTTTCTCATTAAGAGGAAGAGCTAAAGATTGGTTGCTATCTCTGCCTAAGAATAGTATTGATTCATGGACTAAATGCAAGGATGCTTTTATTGGTAGATATTATCCCCCTGCTAAAATTATATCTTTGAGGAGTAGCATAATGAATTTTAAACAATTAGATACTGAACATGTTGCTCAAGCTTGGGAAAGAATGAAATCTCTGGTTAAAAATTGCCCAACCCATGGACTGACTACTTGGATGATCATCCAAACCTTCTATGCAGGACTAAATTTTTCTTCACGGAATTTATTGGATTCAGCTGCTGGAGGTACCTTTATGTCCATCACTCTTGGTGAAGCAACAAAGCTTCTTGATAATATGATGATCAACTACTCTGAATGGCACACGGAAAGAGCTCCACAAGACCTTTTCTTCGAACTGTTGGTGCTATCATTGATATGAAGGAAGGTAATATAAAATATCAATTTCCTCTCAAGAAAGGTATGGAACACTTCCCTAGAAAGAGAATGAAGGTACCTTTTGATTCTATTATGAGAACAAATTATGATGTTGACACTTCATCTCTTGATAATACTTGATACACACTTTCTGCGCCTAGCTGAAAGGCGTTAAAGAAAAGCGCTTATGGGAGACAACCCATGTTTTTACCTACAGTACTTTGTTTTTATTTTGTGTCTTGGAAGTTGTTTACTACTGTAGCAACCTCTCCTTATCTTAGTTTTGTGTTTTGTTGTGCCAAGTTAAGCCGTTGATAGAAAAGTAAGTACTAGATTTGGATTACTGCACAGTTCCAGATTTCTTTGCTGTCACGAATCTGGGTCCACCTCCCTGTAGGTAACTCAGAAAATTAAGCCAATTTACGTGCATGATCCTCAGATATGTACGCAACTTTCATTCAATTTGAGCATTTTCATTTGAGCAAGTCTGGTGCCATTTTAAAATTCATCAATACGAACTGTTCTGTTTTGACAGATTCTGCCTTTTATTTCGCATTGCCTCTTTTGCTATGTTGGATGAATTTCTTTGATCCATTAATGTCCAGTAGCTTTATGCAATGTCCAGAAGTGTTAAGAATGATTGTGTCACCTCTGAATATGTTAATTTTTATTGTCGCTAACCCTCTAATGAGTTGTTCTAAGTTTGGTGTGGAGGAAGTTTTCAAGGATCAAGAGAGGAGTATGATGCAACATGATCAAGGAGAGTGAAAGCTCTAAGCTTGGGGATGCCCCGGTGGTTCACCCCTGCATATATCAAGAAGACTCAAGCGTCTAAGCTTGGGGATGCCCAAGGCATCCCCTTCTTCATCGACAACATTATCAGGTTCCTCCCCTGAAACTATATTTTTATTCCATCACATCTTATGTGCTTTGCTTGGAGCGTCGGTTTGTTTTTGTTTTTGTTTTGTTTGAATAAAATGGATCCTAGCATTCACTTTATGGGAGAGAGACACGCTCCGCTGTAGCATATGGACAGGTATGTCCTTAGTTTCTACTCATAGTATTCATGGCGAAGTTTCTTCTTCGTTAAATTGTTATATGGTTGGAATTGGAAAATGATACATGTAGTAATTGCTATTAATGTCTTGGGTAATGTGATACTTGGCAATTGTTGTGCCCATGTTTAAGCTCTTGCATCATATGCTTTGCACCCATTAATGAAGAAATACATAGAGCATGCTAAAATTTGGTTTGCATATTTGGTTTCTCTAAGGTCTAGATAATTTCTAGTATTGAGTTTGAACAACAAGGAAGACGGTGTAGAGTCTTATAATGTTTTCAATATGTCTTTTATGTGAGTTTTGCTGCACCGGTTCATCCTTGTGTTTGTTTCAAATAAGCCTTGCTAGCCTAAACCTTGTATCGAGAGGGAATACTTCTCATGCATCCAAAATACTTGAGCCAACCACTATGCCATTTGTGTCCACCATACCTACCTATACTACATGGTATTTTCCGCCATTCCAAAGTAAATTGCTTGAGTGCTACCTTTAAAATTCCATCATTCACCTTTGCAATATATAGCTCATGGGACAAATAGCTTAAAAACTATTGTGGTATTGAATATGTAATTATGCACTTTATCTCTTATTAAGTTGCTTGTTGTGCGATAACCATGTTTACTGGGGACGCCATCAACTATTCATTGGTTGAATTTCATGTGAGTTGCTATGCATGTTCGTTTTGTCTGAAGTAAGGGCGATCTACACTGAGTTGAATGGTTTGAGCATGCATATTGTGAGAGAAGAACATTGGGCCGCTAACTAAAGCCATGATCCATGGTGGAAGTTTCAGTTTTGGACAACAATCCTCAAATCTCAAATGAGAAAATTATTAATTGTTGTTGAATGCTTAAAGCATTAAAAGAGGAGTCCATTATCTGTTGTCTATGTTGTCCCGGTATGGATGTCTAAGTTGAGAATAATCAAAAGCGAGAAATCCAAATGCGAGCTTTCTCCTTAGACCTTTGTACAGGCGGCATAGAGGTACCCCTTTGTGATACTTGGTTAAAGCATATGTATTGCGGTGATAATCCAGGTAGTCCAAGCTAATTAGGACAAGGTGCGGGCACTATTGGTACACTATGCATGAGGCTTGCAACTTATAAGATATAATTTACATGATGCATATGCTTTATTACTACCGTTGACAAAATTGTTTCATGTTTTCAAAATCAAAGCTCTAGCACAAATATAGCAATCGATGCTTTTCCTCTATGGAGGACCATTCTTTTACTTTCAATGTTGAGTCAGTTCACCTATTTCTCTCCACCTCAAGAAGCAAACACTTGTGTGAACTATGCATTGATTCCTACATACTTGCTTATTGCACTTATTATATTACTCTATGTTGACAATATCCATGAGATATACATGTTACAAGTTGAAAGCAACCGCTGAAACTTAATCTTCTTTTGTGTTGCTTCAATATCTCTACTTTGAATTATTGCTTTATGAGTTAACTCTTATGCAAGACTTATTGATGCTTGTCTTGAAGTGCTATTCATGAAAAGTCTTTGCTTTATGATTCACTTGTTTACTCATGTCATATACATTGTTTTGATCGCTGCATTCACTACATATGCTTTACAAATAGTATGATCAAGATTATGATGGCATGTCACTCCAGAAATTATACGTGTTATCGTTTTACCTGCTCGGACGAGCGAGAACTAAGCTTGGGGATGCTGATACGTCTCCGACGTATCGATAATTTCTTATGTTCCATGCCACATTATTGATGTTATCTACATGTTTTATGCACACTTTATGTCATATTCGTGCATTTTCCGGAACTAACCTATTAACAAGATGCCGAAGTGCCGATTCTTTGTTTTCTGCTGTTTTTGGTTTCAGAAATCCTAGTAAGGAAATATTGTCGGAATTGGACGAAATCAAAGCCCAGGGGCCTATTTTCTCACGAAGCTTCCAGAAGTCCGAAGGAGAGACGAAGAGGGGCCACGGAGGGGCCACACTATAGGGCGGCGCGGCCCCCCCCTTGGCCGCGCGGCCCTGTGGTGTGGGGCCCCCGTGCCGCCTCTTGACCTGCCCTTTCGCCTATAAAAAGTCTCCGTGACGAAAACCCCAGTACCGAGAACCACGATACGGAAAACCTTCCCGGAGACGCCGCCGCCGCCGATCCCATCTCGGGGGATCCAGGAGATCGCCTCCGGCACCCTGCTGGAGAGGGGAATCATCTCCCGGAGGACTCTACGCCGCCATGGTCGCCTCCGGTGTGATGTGTGAGTAGTCTACCCCTGGACTATGGGTCCATAGTAGTAGCTAGATGGTTGTCTTCTCCCCATTGTGCTATCATTGTCGGATCTTGTGAGCTGCCTAACATGATCAAGATCATCTATCTGTAATTCTATATGTTGCGTTTGTTGGGATCCGATGAATAGAGAATACTTGTTATGTTGATTATCAAAGTTATGCTATGTGTTGTTTATGATCTTGCATGCTCTCCGTTACTAGTAGATGCTGCGGCCAAGTAGATGCTTGTAACTCCAAGAGGGAGTACTTATGCTCGATAGTGGGTTCATGCTGCATTGACACTGGGACAGTGTGACAAAAGTTCTAAGGTTGTGTTGTCTTGTTGCCACTAGGGATAAAACATTAGTGCTATGTTCAAGGATGTAGTCACTAGTTACATTACGCACCATACTTAATGCAATTGTCTGTTGTTAGCAACTTAATACTGGAAGGGGTTCGGATGATAACCTGAAGGTGGACTTTTTAGGCATAGATGCAGTTGGATGGCGGTCTATGTACTTTGTCGTAATGCCCAATTAAATCTCACTATACTCATCATGATATGTATGTGCATGGTCATGCTCTCTTTATTTGTCAATTGCCCAACTGTAATTTGTTCACCCAACATGCTGTTCGTCTTATGGGAGAGACACCTCTAGTGAACTGTGGACCCCGGTCCAATTCTCTTTACTGAAATACAATCTCTTTGCAATCTTTGTTCTCTTGTTTTTACGCAAACAATCATCTTCCACACAATACGGTTAACTCTTTGTTACAGCAAGCCGTGAGATTGACAACCTCTGCATTTCGTTGGGGCAAAGTATTTTGGTTGTGTTGTGCAGGTTCCACGTTGGCGCCGGAATCACTGGTGTTGCGCCGCACTACATCTCGCCGCCATCAACCTTCAACGTGCTTCTTGACTCCTACTGGTCCGATTAAACCTTGGTTTCTTACTGAGGGAAACTTGCCGCTGTGCGCATCACACCTTCCTCTTGGGGTTCCCAACGGACGTGCCAACCACACGCATCAGGG
This sequence comes from Lolium perenne, assembly GCF_019359855.2. NCBI lineage: Eukaryota > Viridiplantae > Streptophyta > Magnoliopsida > Poales > Poaceae > Lolium > Lolium perenne. The sequence continues at coordinate 29,597,214 of NC_067245.2, forward strand.
ATCTTCATCATTTATATTATCTCAAGCCAAGTCTTTTGGTTATCTTACTTCTATCATATACCCAATGTTCCTTCTTGCGGTAACATGTGCTCAACTCATTTATATTGAAAGTTACTCGCCCCTTTGCATGTGTTAGTTTTGTTCCTAACATGTGTTTGTATATGTTGTGCATCCTACTTGTTTTTCTTGAGAAATCAAGTCTATGTATGTTAGGTTGCACACCATGTATTTGTGCTTGTGTTGGAGCCTCTTTGCATCTTGTTGTATCTTATATGGCTCTTATGAGAGATTAATGGACTATAACATTTTGGGAGAGTGATATGCCTTTAGGAATTTCACAATCCTAACAATGTGTGTACATGAGGAATATCACTTAGAATTGATATTGCAAGATTATCTAGTCTCTATGTGGTATGTCATCTTCATGAGAAATTCAAATTCTAATGTTCATTAATATCTCTAGTTGGATCTTATTTGCCTCTTGTGAAAATAAATTCCTTATCAGCTTATGGGGGAGTAATAAGCTTTGTGCATATTACAAGCCTAGGAAATGTGAACATTTGAGGTTGTGTCACATAGAATTGATATTGTAAATTATCTCTCATATGTGACATGTTTTCTCAAACAAGTTCCAATTTGCTTAAATGGCTTCATTGCTAATATCTTTGTGGATCTTATTTGTGAAAGTGGTCCTTAGCATGGTTTTTCACAATGTGTCCCTCAATACATTTTTGGAAAACCATATGCTTCAAGTCATACTATTAATTGCTTTGCATGTTGGTATGAATACTATTAATTGCTTTGCATGTTGGTATGAATACTATTAATTGCTTTGCATGTTGGTATGAATACTATTAATTGCTTTGCATGTTGGTATGAATACTATTAATTGCTTTGCATGATGGTATGACTAATTGAAGCTATCAAGAAACTCTCTTTGCATGATGGTTAACTCTTATCTTTTACCATATGCTTTATTTGGTGTAGATATGATCTTACATATACTTACAAACTACCACCGGGAAATATTTCCTAATACCTTGTGTCCTAGGACAATTGGCAATCTATTATGAGGTAGAAATTTATTGATCATATTTACATTGGCTCTTGTGTTTAAATTGTATTATTTATTGCCATGAATGTGTTGTGCTTTTACTCCCATGTGTCTTCCTTGCATCTTATAGATCTAATTTGTCTATTCAAACTTTCTTAGCATTTTACTAGATATAGGTAGCGTGATGATCCTAGTTTTGTGCATTTTGTATTCATATGAAAAATCCTAGATAATGCACCAATATTGGGGGAGCTCTTCTATATTTATTAGAATGCTTAACATCTCTTGATCATTATCAAAAATTTGGTTTTGGGAGACATAAAATTTTCTTTTTGGTACGTTGTGCCATCATAAAAAGTGTCGAGGGTTTGGTTTATTTGTTGGAACCTTGCTCTCTTGGGAGTTGGTTATCTCATTCCTTTGTGTTTAGGTTTAATTAGCTTCTTATAATGAGATAAGTCCTTGAAGTCAATCTTGTGTTGATTTGATTCTTTGATATAATTTGGACAACCATTGTCTCTTGGTTTATTTGGTGTTTTTGTCCAAAGTGCATGGAGCCCCCATGTGTGGTTTTGGTAATTAATGACAATCCCTATGGACTAATGTTTGCATTGAGTTATATTTGTAGGAGTTGTCCATAGGCAATTCTTGAACCATTTGTTGGCTTCAAGGTTGCAATAAGAAGAATTTGTTGAAGGATATCAAGTGTCAAGTATGTCTTGAAGATGAAGATGAAGTGAGCCCTCAAGTTACTTCAAGACATCAACATGATGAAGAATGAAGAATGAAGTGCAAGTTCAAGATGAGCCATCTCGAAGAGATCCTTTGCTTGAGTCTTGCCATCCATATGGTGATCATGGATATGTGAAGATGCGCCGAAGAAGAAGCTCTCCCATGGTGGATTATGGGGGAGCAATCCACATGGTGGTCATGGTTATGTGAAGATGCGCCGAAGAAGAAGCTCTCCCATGGTGGATTATGGGGGAGCAATCCACAAGACTTCGTCAAGCAAGCACAAGCAAGAAAGGCGTTCCATCTTATTGAGGTCAAGATTGTCGTCATCAAGCTCAAGTGGAATGCGCAAGTATAAGGTTTGGTCTTGATAGGGTTTCTTTCTCACCGGTCTCATAGTTTAGTTGGAGACCGGTTTATAGTTTAGTTGCCGTACTATCAAGAGGGCTCTCGAGTGAGTAACTCGATCGTATCGTTCGGAGAGAGCTCAAACCTTTGCATCCTTACATCATCTTTCTTGGTTGTTATTTGGACCTTATCCATGTGATGTTTTAGAGCTTGTGCTTATTCTCATGACAAGCTCTAGTTCATCGAAAACGGATTTCGCATAGATCACTTGTTGCGTTTTCGAGTTTGGTTCATCATCTTACTTGGTTTTATTTGGATCTTATCCATGTGATGTTTTAGAGCTTGTGCTTATTCTCATGACAAGCTCTAGTTCATTGAGAATGGTTTTTCCATGGGCAACTTGTTGCATTTTCAAGATTGGAGGTTTTACCGGTATGTCTTTTTGAGATAGGTCAAACCTTTCATCATTTGTTTCTATCCTCCTTTGCTGGACTATGATGTTTCTATGCATATTGTTGTAGAGCTCGTTGTTGTGATTTCAACGAGCCCAAGATCATCGAAATCGGAGTCCGGATGCAAAAGTTATGTCCGTTTTAGTTTTGGTGTTTCTGCAGTTTGCTTAGGCCGGATATTTCGGAAATATCCGGGCCGGAAATATCCGGCCCCCTCGAAATCGGCTAAGGACCTCAGGAATTGCTGCTCAGTATAGGGGCCGGACATTTGCCCGGATTTTGACCAGGTTTTGTCCCAGAGGCCGGATTATCCGGGGGGGGGGCGGATTATCCGGCCCTTACTTAGGCCGGATTATCCGGCCCTGGTTTTGCCCAACGGCTCGATTTTCTTGGGGGGTATAAATATCCCCCTTCTTCCTCCTTGGGCTGTAGCTTCTCTCACTCTCTCTCTCCTCCATTGTTGAACTAGAGAAGCTTGCACTATCTCTCAATCCCTCCATGATTCTTGCCCCCATTTGAGGGAAAAGAGAGAGGAGATCTAGATCTATATTTCTACCAATCAAATCCATCTCTTTGTGAGTGGAACTCTCTAGATCTAGATCTTGGTGTTCTTTGTGAATTCTTTTGTTCTTCCTCTCTTATTCCCCCAATAGCTTTTGTAGCTTTGTTGGAATTTGAGAGAGAAGGACTTGAGCATCTTTGTGGTGTTCTTGCCATTGCATTTGGTGCATCGGTTTGAGTTCTCCACGGTGATTCGTGGAGGTGAAAGCAAGAAAGTTATTACTCTTGGGTTCTTGGAACCCTAGACGGATTCTAGGCCTTTGTGGTGGTTTGTTGGGAGCCTCAAATTAAGTTGTGGATGTGTGCCCCAATCTTTGTGTAAGGCCCGGTTTCCGCCTCGAAGGAAATCCCTTAGTGGAACCGTGACCTAGGCCTTTGTGGCGAGGGTCACCGGAGATTTAGGTGAGGCGCCTTCGTGGCGTTCGGTGTGTGGTGTGAGTACCGCATCTTGGGGTGAGGCCTTTGTGGCGTTGGTGTGCATCGAGCAACCACACCTCAAGGTGAGCCTCTTGTGGCGTTCGGGAGCACTAAGCAACCGCACCTCTCCACCGGAGATTAGCACTCGCAAGAGTGTGAACTCCGGGATAAATCATCGTCTCCCGCGTGCCTCGGTTATCTCTATACCCGAGCTCTTTACTTATGCACTTTACCTTGTGATAGCCATCGTGCTTGAAGTTATATATATCTTGCTATCACATACTTGCTTGTATTGATTAGCTTAAGTTGTTGGTGCACATAGGTGAACCTTTGCTTAGAATAAGTTGTTGGTGCACATAGGTGAACCATAGTATATAGGCTTTGGGCTTGACAAAGTTAACGCTAGTTTTATTCCGCATTTGTTAAGCCCATCTCGTAAAAGTTTTAAACCGCCTATTCACCCCTCCCTCTAGGCGACATCCGTGTCCTTTCAACTCTTTTCCTTACCAGGGTACCTAAGGGGACTGGAAGGTTTTTAATGAGGCGGCCTGCTACTTTTATAATATAAGTGTTCTTACGTCAAAAAAAAAATTCTTCAGACCTACCGACATATTTAAGATAGTATACAATAAGTTGATGTCCGTGTCGTGAATCAAACTCATTCGTCCTCCGAAAAGAACCAATTATTTTTCTATACTTGTTGCTAATACTGTACTAGTTTTCAGCAGATTATTATTACGTGAGCCCAACACAGTTGAACAAACGGTAAACCCGTTTTTCCAGCAACGAAGCGTGACCTCGCAAAGACAGAATTTCCCCGCAGACGCGCGCGCTTCTCCGCAACAAACTCTGCGCGTACCGCAGCAGATCCCAGCGGTCCGCATCGAAATATATCGGCTGGGCAGGGCCCTCCAGGCGATTTGCACAAAAATAACCCAAAAGTGAAAGAAAAGCACAGACTGACCCTCCGGCGAAACTATTTCACCCATCTAACCCTTTTGTGTGGCGCCCCTCCCATCGGCGCCACACATGCCAGTGTGGCGCCCCTCCTGCCGGCGCCACTCTCCCAGCCGACGTGGCGCCCTCAACGCTGAGCTGGTGCGCCCATCCGACGTGGCAGCATGTGTGGCGCCCCTCACATCGGCGCCACACATGCACTTGTAATTTCCCAAACCATACTGTGAGACAATTCGTCTGGGACTTAGCCGTTTTGCGAGCCTGTACGTGTGGCGCCGATGCCACGGGCGCCACACATGCAAGTGTGGCGCCGATGCCACGGGCGCCACACATCCACTTAAGTGTGGCGCCCGCGCCCGCCCCAGCCCGACCAGACCTCATCTTCTCTCTTCTTTCTTCTCTGCTCCCACGAAACCGCCGCCGCCGCCCGCCTCCCCTTCGCCCCCCACCAAATCGACCAAGGAATCGTCAGATCTATCCGGCCAACTTCTTCCTCCTCCATTCCTCAAGGTATTCCCCTTCGATTCCCTCCGATTCATCCACTAGTATTGGTGGATTTGGTAGATTTGGGTATGAACCCTAGACATGGAAATTTATGTTGGTGGATTTGGATATGAACCATTGATATGGAAATCAATGTTGGTGGAATCTACATTGTAGTATATGTGTTTGAACCAAAGATTTGTTGGAACCCTAGATATGAAATTTTACATGTATGTGTTGAAATCCTATGTATGTATGTGTTGAAATGTCTAATATTTGCCTAGCAAATGCATTCAAATTTGTTACATATGCCTAGCAAATGCCTATTCAAATTTGTTGCATTCAAATGTGTGTATGTATGGGTGATTCGAAAGTTAGATATATTGTCTTACATACGTATGTATGTGGTGAATTTGTTGCATTCAAATGTGTGTATGTATGGGTGATTCGAAAGTTAGATATATTCTGATGTATGTGTTGCTCATTTTTGTTAGTGGAATGACTCATAACATGGTTGTGTAAACATGTAGGATGGTGTGGCTTCTGGATGAAGAGTACGACAGGGAGCACCGGGCTGTTCATATGACGGAGAGGGGAACGGATCTTCACCCTTTGAAGATTCGTTACCATGGCACAGTGGATATACCGTATGACGAGAGGTACACGGAGTTCATCCAGCCTACCGGTCGTATGCCATTCATATCCCTTGTAAGCCGTGGGGGGCCGAACATGAACCCCTCTGCACTCACCGCCCTTGTCGACCGGTGGAGGCCGGAGACTCACACCTTCCACTTGAGGGCCGGCGAGATGGCCCCTACTCTCCAGGATGTTTCCATGATCCTTGGACTACCTATTCAGGGCGACCCACTGTGTATGAACACAGCTTCTGATGGGTGGCGCGGACAGGATGGAGGACCTTATTGGCGGTGGCTCCTCCGGCGCCGGCAAATCCAAAGGAGAGAGTTCCCGCCGGCGCGTCTTTCTCTTGGATCGGGACTAACTGCAGAATGCCGGAAGGGGCCAACGAGGACACTCGGAGGACGTACGCCCGCGTGTACTTATGGTACATGATTTCGAGGACTCTCTTTCCGACGGTGGGGGAAGGCTGGCCCATTGGTGTTGGTGAAGGCGCTCATCGTGTTGGACAGCCGGTGGAGTTGGGGAACAGCGGCACTTGCCTACCTCTACCGGCAGGTGATGACTTGTTCTATGTACTATTTTCCTATAGTAGTGTGCTACACAAAGTAGTAACCAAATGTCTTATGTACGCAGTTGGACGAAGCTTGTCGCAGGACTGGGAGCAGGACTGGGAGCGGCGGTATTGGTGGATGCTTGCTCCTACTTTCCGTATGGAGCTGGGACCGCATATCAGTTGGGCGGCCTAGGGTACTCCAGGAGTCACATTGGCCTCATTACCGGAACAACCCTGATCGGGAGCCGACTTGGGCATACCTTTGGGACAATGTCTCGGAGATGACGAGCGATCCAAAGATCATGTACAGGCAGTACACTGCAGAGTTGGACACTCTTACCGCTGAGCAGGTAACTCTTTTGCAATCCTAGTTTTCATTGATTCTACTGGCATGTTGTAAATTCTGAACTATTTGTTTTCTGCAGGTGGAATGGGAGCCATATGGTACCTACTACCGTATTGGCGCGGGGATGCCTGACCTCAACCATAAGTGCATGGAGGAGGCGCGGTTCTGGCGTATGCGCTGCCCACTCATATGCATGTGGCTTGTTGAACACCACCAGCCGCAAAGAGTGATGAGACAGTTTGGGCTGTATCAGGAGTGCCCACCATTGTGGCAAGACACGGACAAGGCGCTTCATAGGTAAACTTCTGAAATCATGCGATGGAAGATTCTTGATAGAAGAGGTACCAACTAACTTCTTGATTCTTGCAGGCTTGATAGGCAGCGGCAGAGGAAGATCACAAATTGGCCAGTCCATCATAGCGGCCACGTCGCAGCGTTCCAACACTGTTTGGAAGCGGCACGGAATGCTGGCCCTGAGGAGATTGTGCCTCACGACTTGGCCGCTTTCAACAAATACCTCGAGTGGTTCCATGAGAACACGCGTATCGAGTTAGTGAAGCACGCGTATGCTGAGGACATCTTGGACGACCCCATCGAGTTCGATGAGGTTGCGCAAAGCCAGCACGACACCTTTGCTCGCAGAGGGAGATCGACTTCTATTGCTTCGGAGCTGAACTTCGTGGTAATGGATTCTCTCACTAACTAGTACATCATCTAGATTGCCATGTGCTCGCTTCAATTGTGTATGCTATGTTTGTCACAGCGGGAGGAGATCCAAAAAACAGCTCACGAGTGCGAGATTGTGTGGGAGCAGAGCGGGAGAGATGAAAAGCCTGTCGGACCGTTGCGGAATTTCATTAAGGTATGATCACCAACTTTGAATGTACGCTATTATGTTGTGGTGGCTTTGTAACCATGAGTTCCATGACGCAGAACACTGCACGAAAGATGCGGCGGTTAGCCAGCTTGCTAGGTTGCCGCGAAGGCGAAATTCCTACATCCTCCTCTTCTGAAGAGCGGGAGGTATGGACTATTTTGTTGCTATCAAACATGTTCTTACTAATTTCAAGTTTTGTAATCTCATGTGTTCTTGTTTGTGAAGATTCCTGACGACGACGAAATTCTGAGTCAAAGCATACCTTCAAAGCATACCTCCAAGCAAGCCCCACGGTCTGCTTACCAGTTCAAGCCAAGGGGCAATGCTCCAAACCGGTACACTCTGGAAGATTATGTCAACCGAGGAAAAAATGTTGTCATTGAGGAGGATGAGGCGCCGCCGCGGAGATCATCTTTGAGGAGGATGAGGTACGACGAGCCCTTATCTTCAGAGGAGGAGGAGCAGGAGGAGCAGCAGCAACAAGAGCCACGGCAGCGGGCGAAGAGGATGGCCGTCCGGAAGCAGCCCGTGAGGACGACACGTCGAGGACGACACTAGGATGTGCTCCGTGTTGTTGTGAACTATATCTTGATAAGTATCGAGTTGTGAACCCTATGTCATTTCGAACCATGTCTGTAATGCTACTTGTTGTTTGAATCTACTTGCTACGATGTGAGCTATGAAGTGTTATATGTGTATGTTCTGAAATTGCTACTTGTTGTGTCCAATGTTGTACTCAAAACTGTTGGAGTTTGGTATGATTTTTCAGGTTTTTAACACAAGTCAATGTGTGGCGCCCTCCACAGTGGCGTCACACCGCATGCTGTGGCGCCGTGGCATCGGCGCCACACATGCCAGCCTATATCAACTATTGGGTCGAAAACATCCAGGGGCTCCGGACGATAAGTCCTTAGCCGTTTTGGCAAGGTTCTTTGTGTGGCGCCCGCGGCATCGGCGCCACACGTGCTAGTATGGCGCCCGTGGCATCGGCGCCACACATAGAGCCTCGCAAAACGGCTAAGTCCCAGACGAATTGTCTCACAATATGGTTTGGGCAATTACAAGTGCATGTGTGGCGCCGTTGGGAGGAGCGCCACACATGCTGCCACGTCGGATCGGCAGACCAGCTCAGCGTCGAGGGCGCCACGTCGGCTGGGAGAGTGGCGCCGGCAGGAGGGGCGCCACACTGGCATGTGTGGCGCCGATGAGAGGGGCGCCACACAAAAGGGTTAGATTGGTGAAATAGTTCGCCGGAGGGTCAGTCTGTGCTTTTCTTTCACTTTTGGGTTATTTTTGTGCAAATCGCCGGCCCTCCATTCTCCACCACGCCGCGCACGCCCCGGATCCCACGTGCAAACCCGCCTCCGCTGGCACCCCGGCCCACCCCGCCAGCGACCTCCCGCCCCAAGGCCCGCCGCCGCGCCCACGCTGCTCCTACGCGTCCTCATCCAGCCGAGACGGCGACGGCGACGTGAGCAAGCGCCAAGCTCTCCCGGCTCTCCCCTCCCCCGGTCGCGAGCTCTCCTCTCCCTCTCGTCGTCGTCCGCGCCTACAAAACTACTACTCCAGACGAGAGGAAGGGAAGCGTCTCTCCTCCTCCTCCTACCCAAACCCCACCACACCCCCGTCGTTTTCCCAGGGCCTCCTGCCCCGGCGAGGCAGCCCAGGGCCCGTTGCGCCACTAGCGTGCGTGCTGGCGGTTCCACTTCGCTTTTAGCTTCCGCCTGGTGCTGCCGCCGCCGCGAGATTCCGGTGGTGGTGGGCGGGAACTGGCCCCAATGGACGAGGAGATCGCAAGCGCCGCCGCGCGCCAGGTAACTTGCTCCGTACTACCTTCTCCTCGGGCGCTCCGATTTCAACGAGTGATCTAGATGGTGGCTGTGTTTGGGTTTTACTTGATAGTACTCGGGCGAATTGCCTTCAGTTCGATTTCGATCTCGCGATTCCTTGCGGAGGCGGAAAATTACCAGACACGACATGTGCGGCGGCGCAGTTTTCCTCGTCGATTGCTTATAGTTTGACTCGTTAGGTCCAATTTTGCTCCCTTCTACAAAATTAAACTCATCCGTAGTGTCATGTGATTGATTTTTTTTTTAAACATCAGTATCATGTAACTGAATCTGGTCAACTGTTCCGGCTGTGCCTGCTCAATGTTCACGGCTGTCCATGAACCACCCATGATTCATCCTCCTCGCAGTTCTCTACTAGTACAGTTTTCACTCTCGAAATTCCAAACCACCAGAGGTCATAGTATTGGCAACTCTTGGTACAAGTACAACAAAAGCTGCTGTTTCAGCTGTTGGTTTATCCATTTTCGGCCAACGTCATTGCTTACCACTCCATTGGCCCTTTGTTTTGGGTACTGGTTTAGGCAGAGAGATGCTCATTGACTCAGCGACCAGTTCCCTGTAGTTGCTGTTCAGCCTTGCTCTTTGCTGATGGTCGTTGTTTCGCAGGGCCAGTGGAAACACCAGTACAAGGCTCTCTCCCTGCTAGCGTTCCAGAGCTTCGGCGTGGTGTACGGGGACCTCAGCACGTCGCCTCTCTATGTCTTCAAAAGCGCCATGTCTGGAAACCTGCACAATTACGAAGATGAGACCACCATCTTTGGGTTGCTTTCGTTGATATTTTGGACCTTGACACTCGTCCCATTGCTCAAGTACGTCATAATCGTCTTGGCTGCTGACGATAATGGCGAGGGTGAGTAATTTGCTTCTACTAGATTGTGGTACCGTTTTCCTAATTGAACTACTCCCTCCGTCCCACGAAAAATGTCTTTGATTCATCAAAAATTTGGATGTATCTATATACTATTTAGTGCCTAGGTACATCTAAATTTAGATAAATTTTCGACATGTTCCATGGGATGGAGGGAGTACAAATATTCTCCCAATGTTCTAATTTTGGTTAGTTCAGTTTTGAGCAAGTGTTAGCCTAGCTTAGATCACACATTAATTCTGCTAGGCCAAGAGGAATATACTCCCTCCATCTATAAATAGATGTCTTTGATCTGTCAAAATTTAGATGTATCTATGCACTAAATAGTGTCTACACACATCCAAATTTAGACATCTATTTATAGATAGAGGTAGTAGAAAATATGAAGTTTAAAAATATGATTGTAAGCATACCAAGCAACTGATGTTTTACAGCAGAGTGGTGATTTGAGCTATCCAGTTGCTGTTTTTAGCTACATTTTTTACTAATAAGATTGTAAGCATGCCAAGCAACAGATATTATGGCCATAGATATTTCTTCTTTCTCCAGTAGATGAACTTGTGTTCCTTCTCCTTTACAGCAGAGTGGTGATTTGAGCTATCTAGTTGCTGTTTTTCAGGTAGTACTCCCTCCGTCCCAAAATATAAGGCGTCTAAGGATGGGTCAAAAGTCAAACATTACAAACTTTGACCAAATATTTAGGAAAATATATTTACATCTACAATATCGAATGGACATATTAAGAAAATATACTTGATGGAGAATCTATTGATGTTGGTTTAGTATTGTAAATGTTTATATTTTTGTGTATAAACTTGGTCAAATTTAAAAAACGTTGACTTTTGACTAATCCTTAGGTGCCTTATATTTTGGGACGGAGGGAGTAGATTTTTTTACTGCACATGGTTTACTGCACATGGTTACTGAATAAAGTAAATGTGTTTTCCAGGTGGGACATTTGCTTTGTATTCACTACTCTGCAGACATGCAAAGTTGAGTCTGCTTCCAAACCAGCAAGCGGCAGATGAAGAGCTGTCAACATACTATCAGCCTGGGACTGATCGGGCTGCTGTTTCTTCTCCATTCAAAAGGTTTCTGGAGAAGCACAAGAAGCTGCGGACATGTTTGCTTCTCTTTGTTCTTTTTGGGGCATGTATGGTGATAGGTGATGGCGTCCTTACACCCACCATCTCTGGTATGTATGGCATGTCCTTGTTTTGCTCTCTCTTTCTTTCTTTAATTATGGAACACATGCGTTTGCTCCTGTCAATTGTCACATATCATGCTGTGCTTGTTGCAGTTTTGTCAGCCTTATCTGGATTACAAGACCCAGGAACAGGTGGATTAGGAAATGGTATGTGAAACATCTTCCTTATTTTCCCTCTACCGCATAATGGTTTTTTATGTACCACAAATAAGCTCTAATCATCGGATCATTACATATATATTTTATCTAGTCTTACTTCATAGCTTCACTTGGGGTAGCTGCAGTTTCATTTGTTGGGATCGAATTAAATAACAAGCATCTCCATACATCTCTTGATTAATCTCTTATATTTGGGTATTGTGTTGAGTACACTCAAATTCTATTTAGCAGCTTTCCTGTTTTCCAAGTGCCAGTTAAGCTATCTGTTATAATACACTTTTGGTTGTTCTTAATCTGCTAATATGCTGAAATCTTATCCACTTCAATGTTTAATATCTATCTGTCATGTGTGATTTTTAAAATGAGAGGAAAAACCTATCTAAGTTGTAGCTAAACTTACCTGCAAGCGAATCAAAATTTGAATGAATAAAAAACGTGATTCGTTTATGTGAATTTTTTAGAACTTAGGTGTCTGAACACATTGCAGGGAACATCTATTTTTCGAGACAATGCAAAGGGACTTTTCGTTTCTTTTTCATTGAAGGTATAAGTTTGTTACAATCCTCCTAAGAGACCACGGTTACATGATAGAGAACTAGTGTACATCCCAAGTCTGGCAGCACTACCCTAAGGCCCTATAACTTGAGGTCCACTCAGTTTGCAGTCACACATACATTGTGCTGTTTGCTAGTATTGTATTTCGACTTGATGTGACTGAAAAGTAGATAAATTTCAAGGCCCTCTGTTTGCATTATGAATTTATGATCCGGTCTTAAATCTCCATCAGCTCCTTTTATGACTTCACAACCTGGTATATCTTTTGAAGAGTACATGGTTTTTGTTCCCTTTCATTGGAAATATGCCATTGATTTCTTCCTTAAGAAACATATCTTGCATTACTGTAGTTTCTGTTAGCAATGGATTTCATCATATTGACTAACTTGCTGGTTTACAGGTTGGGTGGTATTTATTGCATGTGTAGTGCTTGTTGGCCTCTTTGCGCTACAACACCGAGGTACTCATAGGGTGGCATTCATGTTTGCCCCGATTGTTGTACTATGGCTCTTGAGCATTGGTATCATTGGTCTCTATAATATCATCCACTGGAATCCCAGAATATGTCTTGCTCTTTCCCCACATTATATTGTGAAGTTTTTTAAGACAACAGGAAAAGACGGTTGGATTGCTCTAGGAGGCGTACTTCTTGCTGTGACAGGTGAATTCAAGTAGATATGTTATCTACTCCCTCAGATCCATAATAAGTGTCAGGAATTTTGTACTAATCTAGTGTAAAGTTTGTACTAAGTCACCCACACTTATTTAAGTCACCCACACTTATTTTGGATCGGAGGAAGTAGCTAAGATTATTTGTTCTATTTTAAATAAGGAGTTTGTGTTAAGAATTTGTGAGCACATGCAGGCACTGAAGCTATGTTTGCTGATCTTGGCCACTTCACTGCTGCATCTATCAGGGTATGCAGAACTTCATATATGAGTTCTGACCTATGTTATTAAGGCTAGACTGATAGAAGAAATTCATGCTTACTGACTCCAATTCTTCACCTTGTTTTTTAGTTGGCTTTTGTTGGTGTCATATATCCGTGTCTTGTTCTGCAATACATGGGGCAAGCTGCATATCTTTCCAAAAACATGTCAGATGTACATGAAAGTTTTTACCTATCAATTCCACGTAAGTTTAAGAAGACCAAAGTATGCTTGAGAATTCTTGCTTAACTTATTGCTGAAAATAATATTAAATCATATCACATCATATTTCCAGGTACTGTGTTTTGGCCCATGTTTGTCCTGGCATCACTTGCTGCAATTGTGGGAAGCCAAGCAATTATATCTGCAACCTTCTCTATTGTTAAGCAGTGCCTTTCTTTGGGATGCTTTCCCCGAGTGAAGGTTGTGCATACATCAAGGTGGATCTATGGCCAGATTTACATACCTGAGATAAATTGGATTCTGATGGTCCTTTGTTTAGCTGTGACAATTGGCTTCCGTGATGTAACTGTTATAGGAAATGCTTATGGTAAGTCTGGCCACTTCAGCAATACAAAACTATGCCCTCCCGTGGAACACTTGAGTTATCTATTTGAACCAGATGGTTCCTCATGTATTTCATTTCTTTCAGAACCTGCAATTTCATCCTGTTGATAATTAATTGCTATCATGCACATTCAAAGTTACTGTTTTTGGTTCAACCAAAATGGCAGCTATGAATTAATAATTGGGTGACATAAAAAACGAATTTAAAATTTTCGAAATTATGTATGATACATATGTCCTGGATGTTGGCAAATTCTGTCAACCAGCTGCAAATTTTCTTCGATAGGCTGTAAATGTGATGCTCATATTTTAGGTGAATAGTCTTTCTTAGGTAGGCTGTAAGTTGATGTTATTTTCCGAGGTGTATAGTCAGTTGGTCACTAGCATCTTTCCTTATTTATCTGTGATACTGTTGATTATCTGACTTTTTTCATGAGTTATTTATGCATTATATGCCAGGACTAACTTTTGCTCCCTTCCTCTGCATGATCTTAGGTCTTGCGTGCATCACGGTGATGTTTATTACGACATGGCTGATGGCATTGATCATCATTTTTGTGTGGCAAAAGAATATCCTGCTTGCCTTGTTGTTCCTCCTATTCTTCGGGTCAATCGAGGGCGCATATCTGTCATCATCATTCATAAAGGTTCCACAGGGAGGATGGACTTCGATTGCATTTGCTTTTGTGTTCATGTTCATCATGTACGTGTGGCACTACTCTGCCCGGGCATAAAAAACCGAAACCGAAGACCGAAGCCGAAATAACCGAGACCGAAACCGAAATACATGCTAAATCGGTCTTCGGTCATCACTTCGGTCTTAGTAACCAGGTGACCGAAATAATCTGGTACCGTTCGGTTGTTGACAGCGAGGAACCGAAGCGACCGAAGCGACCGATAGTTTCAGGCCCAGCCCATCTAGAATTTTGCTAGCTCCACCCTCCACGCCAGCCCAACTTCTCACTCTGGCTTCCTTCCCCATTCGGCCACTCGTTCTCCACTCCTCTCGACCCTCGACAGCAGGACGCCGGACCTGCCCTAGGCCGCGCCGCCGCCTCATCCTCAACCCCAGCCGCCTGGAACTGCGAACGCCGCCGCCACGCCACCTTGCCGCCACCGTCCGGTAGTCCGGCCGACCGGCCAGCACTCCAGCAGCATCTCCTTCCTCGCCCCATCTCCAACTCCGCGACCGGCCGGCACCACGTGACCTCTGGGATCCGGCGACGCGGAGAGCGACACGGTAAGAAAGAACATCTCCATGTGTCTAATATTCTTTAATCTTCTCTGTGAGACAGCTCTGCATCTTCTAGTGCTAGTGTCTAGTATTTGCAGATCTCTGTATTCTATTTCTATTGCTTGGTCTCCAACACGTCCATAAAACATTAGATCCTGGTATTATCATTTGTGGCTTTATCTCCGTATGTCAGTACTGCCCACTATACTAGCTGTTGTAAAATATACTGCTACTGTTAGACTGATGTATTTAGACTGCTGTAAAATATAGTGTGAGACTGGTCTGCATCTACTACTACAAAATATAGTTACAGATTTTTGAAGCATTGGTGTCTGTTTGGACTAATATTTCTGTTTAATTCTACTGTTAGTTATGCATTCTTTTACTGATATGTACTTTTCATGTTTCTGTTTGTAGATGGCATCCGAATCCGAGGATGAGCTGAGCCAGTATGTTCATGAGGATGAGTATGAAACCATGAGATTGAGACTTGCTATTTGATTTCCGGATGACTGTGAGCTACTGCCATATTCTGTTGCTCTACCGTAACATGTGGTGCAGTTGTGCTACACTACTGCTAGTTTTCCCACCTGTGTGCTCCAGTTTTTATATACGTGTGCTTCCATGTTGTGCTTGTTTTTTCGTGTGCTCTACATTGTGAAGTAAAATGCGTAAAATATGTGTTGTGCTTCCATTTCTTATATACATCTGTCGCACTTTTTAATTTGGTCTATATGGTCATGACCGAAGACCGGACCGAAAAGACCGAAGACCGAATACAGAAAGACCGAAAAGACCGAAGGTATTTTGGGTAGCATTTCTGGATGACCGAAATTTGTTAAGACCGAAAAGACCGGACCGAGCAAACCGAACAGACCGAACGCCCGGGCAGAGGCACTACGGCACGAGGCGGAAGTACCTGTTTGATCTTCAAAACAAGGTTTCGATGAAATGGATCCTTACACTTGGCCCAAGCCTCGGAATCATGCGCGTGCCTGGGATTGGCCTCATATACACAGAGCTGGTGACCGGAGTGCCTGCCATCTTCTCACATTTCGTCACCAACCTGCCTGCGTTTCACCAGGTTTTGGTCTTTGTCTGTGTGAAGTCAGTGCCGGTGCCTTATGTTGCAGCTGAAGAGCGATACCTCATCGGGCGCATTGGCCCTAGGCAGTACCGGATGTACCGGTGCATTGTGAGGTATGGTTACAAAGATGTGCAGAAGGACGATGAGAACTTTGAGAACCACCTGGTGATGAGCATCGCCAAGTTCATCCAGATGGAAGCGGAGGAATCAGCCTCTTCAGGAAGCTATGAGTCATCGAACGAAGGAAGAATGGCGGTCATACACACCACTGACGCAGCTGGAACGGGGCTGATCATGAGAGATTCCAACGACAGTGCAGCAGGCACCTCCTTGACCAGGAGCAGCAAGTCAGAGACCCTCCAGAGCCTGCAGTCTATCTACGAGCAGGAGTCAGGCGGCATCAGCCGCCGCAGGGTTCGCTTCCAGATCGAGCAGGAGGAGCAGATCAACCCACAGGTGAGGGACGAGCTATCAGACCTCCTGGAGGCCAAGGAGGCTGGCGTGGCCTACATCATCGGCCACTCCTACGTCAAGGCGAGGAAGAACTCCAACTTGTTCAAGTCTTTTGCCATCAACTACGCCTACTCTTTCCTCAGGAAGAACTGCAGGGGGCCGTCGGTGACGCTGCACATACCCCACATCAGCCTCATCGAGGTCGGCATGATCTACTATGTCTAGGGAGGAACTGCAGAGTTTTGCAGCAGATGCGAGTAAGCGTGTGGTTCTGGTCCATGCGCTGAAACACATTAGTGTAATTTATTTTTGTCTGTTCTTTTTGGATGTCTGCTAGTGTCGCCGAGTTATCAGGCGATGTAAAGATGGTGGCCGGCCGAACAAGCTAGCTGCCACCGTTCTGAATTCCGGGGCTTGGGTGAACATGTAAATACATTACCTTCAGACTTCAGTTCATGATAGGCATCACTGCAATCTACAATCGGAGTTTGAACATTCTTTGCTTGGGTCAATAAGTTCATTGTCACCTTATGAGGATTGAGCATGGGAAAATTTGCTATAGGACACAGAGTCCGATTGTGTGGCAATGTTTTTGTTTGCCCTGTAGCAAATTTTCTATGAGCAAATATCAGCTGGAGATGAACATTGGATAGTGTATACAGCGTACACCCTGTGATCTTTCTTACGAGCACTGGAATGCAGCTGAAACTGTAAACATAAGGCCCTTGGCCCGACTTTATATATAAAGCTCTCATGACAACGAATAAGTCATAAACTAGTAACGTCTGAGACCGATCACACCCACACCAACTAAGATAGAAATCCATACATAAGCCCCACAGACAACCTTCAGCAGGAATATAAAAAGGAAAAGCATCTAAGTCGAGGCCTCTTGTCCCGCTTTGGTTCTCGTCCTCGCATGAAGTCGCCTAAGCTCTCTTAGCGTCCCGTCCAGAAGACCCCTCCAGTTGCATGTGTATAGATATTTTGAACAATGCGTCAGCCGGATGTGGGATCACCTTCCCCTCTAAAGCTAGCTTGTTGCGCGTATTCCAAATCATCCAACCTAACACCGCAAAGGCAAACCAGGCTAGCTAGCCTACGCATGGGGCCGGACATGCCTTGAACTAAGGAAATGAAGTCACCGACCCCTGCCGGATTCCAGTTACATGAGAGGAGTTCCCTAACTCCCGCCTACAAAAATCTCGCGAGGTGGCAGTTGAAGAAAATGTGGTCATAATCCTCCAACATGCCACACAACGCGCATCTCCCGTCTGAGGAAACGTGTCTCTTGGCCACCTGTTCAGCAGACGGGAGCCTCCCCTTAATGAGCTGCCAAAAGAAACACTCTGATCTTCGGGGGAACCCTAGTAGCCCACACCTCCTTAAAGAATGTGTCTGTCGCCCCTTGCGACACGCGTAGGTACAAAGAGTGTGTACAGAAAATCCCGGACGGCTCCAGGACCCAAGGGACCTGGTCCTCCCCATGGAGTGGGGGTGTAGGTCAAAAATCCTGCATAGATTCTTCCACTCTACCACCTCCGCCGTGCCAAAGGTTCGCCTGAACATGATGCGCCACCCCCTTCCATCCTAACCCCTGCCACCGTTGCGAAGTGGTTGC
Organism: Lolium perenne; assembly: GCF_019359855.2. Classification (NCBI taxonomy): domain Eukaryota; kingdom Viridiplantae; phylum Streptophyta; class Magnoliopsida; order Poales; family Poaceae; genus Lolium; species Lolium perenne. Next base: position 29,615,164 of record NC_067245.2, read on the forward strand.
AAATAGACGCGGAAACACCAGCTAAAACTGTGAAATGCTAGCATACCGTACACGTTCATAGCCTCGCAGTATATTCTCCGAATTACTGACTATTTTGAGATTTTCATGGCGATATAATTTCTTTATTTTTACCACTTTGAGTTGTTCTTGGAATGACTCAACATCTGTACACACGGGCCCATATGTCATACCGTGCCACTTTTGACTCGATTGCACGGTCCGGTCGGGCTGCCAACCTGGTCCGACCGAGTGCGTACGGGCCAACCCAGATGACCTGGTCCGACTCAACCGGGCCAGACCCAAGAGAGCAACCTACCCCAACAGACAAGTCATCTTCCTCCTCGGCCTACGGCGCGGCGGAGACATGGCGGCGGGCGGCGACCTCACCGACGAGGAGCGCCGCGCGCTCCGCGGGAGCAAGTTCGCGCCCCTCCCGGCGCCGCCACCTTCCTCCCGCCCCAATCCAAGGTAGCGTCGCCTCGCCTCTTCTCCAGTGCCTGCCTCCAGATGCACTAATGTAAGTAGCTTACGATTTGGTGGTTCAAGCGCACCGTGTCTGTAGCCTCGCCGTTCTAGTGGGACGGCTTGCGTTTCGATTATGCGTGCGACTGTTTGCTTAATTGGCTTTAGAGACGAATTGGTCGAGCTGAAGCACGCTCTGGGGCTGTGGATTAGGGCTTCGTCATTTTGCTCTTTGATTGCCTGATGGGAGCGTAAGGAAATTAATTCTAATTGAAGTCATATTGTGTGATTGAAGTCTCACGATAAACTGATTTCTAGTAGTTTCTGGCCGTTTTACTGTGCCGCAGTGCTGCTGATTAAATGGTCAGGTTTGCAGCACTGTACTGGATGAGAAAATTGTCCCAGATTTGGATTGTGTATTCAACACTTGTTTTGTTCACGGTGCGTCTTCTGCTTCGCATGAGCCAAAAAAGACCGAGTCTACTATGTGATTCAAAATTCATATCGATGGGGTGCTTTAGTTTTGGTGGTTGTCATGAGCTATGCGGGACCGATACAGATACGGGTACCGGGCCAATACGGATATGGAAATACAGCATTTTGAAAAAGCGCCAATACGGGAATACATTTTAATACTCTGATGTTTTCAACAAATGGGCCTGCACTCTCGAGTAGCTAGAGGTGCCAACATGATCATCGAAATTGCATTTCAATTTTGGTATTGCCCACATCTGCTGATTTCTCTAAAATGGTAACATGATTCCATAGTGTAGCCTTAAGGTTTGTAGATTGCTGTGCCATTAGGTAGCAATACCAAAAAAAAAAAAAAAAACCAAAGAGAACTGGAGAGGAGGAACTGAGGAAGGACTGTATCTTGCTAGCCTGCAGCTGGCTGACTTGCGATGTGCTGCTTGGGTCGCCACCGCCGGCTGCTCGATCTGGCTGGCCGCTCAAGAGGGAGCTGCTGGCTAGGTCAGGGACACGGTGGGGGAAGCGAGAACGGGAGAGGAGGGGAACAATGTAGGTAATCCATGCCTACCTGGGCTGGCTGGTATCGAATTGGGGCCAATACATATCGGAAAGGTATCACCAATTGTTTTAAGTGGTTTATGTTCCGATACGTTGCCAATACATATTGAAGGGGTATCAGGGAGGCATTGGTATCGGATACTGTATCCGACACGCACACGAGCATCTGGCTAGGCATCCGTGCTGCAGAGGTCATGAGTGAGTCACTGCGTTGCGAGTTTCTGATTTTGAATTAAGTAGGGTTATTGCTTCTATGTTTGCTTGTGTCAGTGTAATCTTAGTTCTATGCTATAAAAAACATAACGTTCATGCCCGATGGGTGTTTCATAGAATGTAAGGCAATGCTTTACTTTGGTATGATATAATTGTGATAGAGCACAGTATTTTTTTTGTCTCATCACAAATTATCAGTAGAGTTAATTCCTTCTGAATGTTTGCACGTGCTTGCTAAAGAAAATACAGTTTACATGAGTACTGTTTTTGGATTACACACACGACATTATCTTGAAATGCTTTCATCTCCTTTCGAATAGGATGGCCCATCCTGGAGGACCACTAACTACAAACAAGGCTGCCGCGTTAGCGAAGTTCCTCGAGAGAAAACTTCAGCAACCTGATGGGTTGGATTCTCTGAATCCTGATCTTGTAAATTTGGCTGTGAAAAATGCGAAGGAAACTATTAAGGCTAGCAAGGGTACGAGTTGTCACTTCACCCATCTGTAGTCCTTGAAATGCATGTACCGCATGAGTTTTATCATTTATGAAAGCTTCTTTAGCAACGAAATGAGTAGTGATATAGATTTCCTTATAGGTGCCATTTGGTACTTCTATTTTATACCATTTCATTTCTGAAGTCTTGCCTGTTTTTGCCATATAACATGTCAAAAAATTCGAAGGATAGTGCCATCTGTTTTAGGACCATGCAGTTTCTAGCTATAGATTGATTGAGGCACTAATGATAACTTTAGTAGTTGATTTTTTGTATGCTGGTTGATTCTACTCATTCCATTAATGTCTGGGCTTTGCCTGATTACTGAACTAGCTATAGATATATTTTTGTGGTTGAGCTTTGCTTGTTGATGTTGACAATTTTACTCTATATATCTTTGAACTAGCAAATTCGACCAACATCCCCATCCCCTAGAAACCTATTTTTACCTACATCTCTTCCAGACCAGACCAAATTTGACCTACATTGTCCTGCCAATGTAGGTGAGTCCTCGACTTCTGGGAGAGTAGTACGGCATGTTCCATCATTTGAGGATTCCTCTGAGGTTTCTGATCAAGAGGAGCAGAGGAAGGCAAAGAAGAAAAAGAAGAACAAGAGAAAAACAAAGGTAATACTATCTTAGTAGTATTACTGAAACATAGGTAATACTATAGTGTAGTGGATGCCTTGGTTCCGTTTATCCTTTTCCAAAGGAATTATTGGGTAAGATACTAGATAATATGACAGAAATGCGTTCAGCAATCCTCATCCCTAAAAGTTTTTTAAAAACTAAAGCCGTTATGCAATATAGGCACAGCCACCTTTGTTCACAGCATAAAACCTGATATTAATGGTCCATGATCTCCTTGCAGTGTTTTTACATGATATATTTATGTTACCTAAATTGTGTTTCAACATCTTCGTCTACCACCCATATGGAATATCCATGTTTTTTTTCTAGTCGTCACACGGACCATACCTGTACTACAGACAGGCCTTCCTATATCTGATGAATGATTTCCTCATGCAGGCTGCGAAAGAGTCCAAGCTCAACAAAACATCAAAGAAGAAAAAGTTATCACTATGATTCTCGAATCTTGCTGCAATTAGGGAGCTAAAAGCAGGCAGTTGTCGATACCTTTTGCGTTTCTTAGTTCTCTTGATTCAGCGGAGCCTCCGTCAGTACTGTAAACCTAGCTGTGATCCATATATGGAATCCTGAAGGGGGCCCCTCACAGTGAACAAGAACACTTGGGAGATCCCCTGGGGCAAAACAGAATGCAGTCGGTCTGGTCTAGCGGTCTGCTTTTGCCATTAGATTTACTCGCGAAAGTTCCATGTATTCTGCACTTTATTGCTGTTGCCAAATGCTATATACACTGAAGCGCAATGATGCAGAGATATTCAACTCGTCACTGATCTGCTTGATATCCCTTCAGTCACATGACAAGTTTGTGTGGACCCTTTCCCCCTCGGCAGAAGTCCTGCTCGATCTGTCTTTTCCTGGGAGATTGTGAGATCCAGTGATTGGCCTGTGTCCCGATCGGTCGATGAATCTTTCAGCAGGCTTGTTACCTCTCGAGGAGTCAACATTTACTGCACGTGTATATATAGGTATAGCCTGCCGACATGTATAAGCGTACAGTGTTACACCATATTGTACGTCTGTACCCTTCCCATCGTACTAGTAGAGTCGTAGTATCTTCCTGCAGGCTGCATCCATTCCTTGGATTGTCACACTCCCACTGTGCTATGTATTCCTGCATGACATTGCCGTACACAGTCCCCAAATACGTGCCGGCAGCCCCAAACTACTTGCTGTTTTTCCTTGATTTTGACACGAAAACACAGCTGAGATCTTGTCTAAGTGTCCATTCGAGATTTTATTGACAATTAGCCGTCCCATCCATTATAAATTGAAGTCATATAAAAGTAATATTCAATGTTTTTAAACTCTTCCAAGGCACAAACTCATTTTTGAGAAGCAACCCTATAAAAAGGACATAAATAGGAAACCACAGACCTATGAGAGTTTTCTCATAATTTTTTAGACGCAATGCAAGGCTGCGCACACGTCGTCGGAAAAGCTAAGAGTACGAATGACCGCTGTCCAGGATCGTGACAATGAAGTAACCAACATCGTGAAAAGAACTAACACTAGTATTTCAGGGAACGCAACCAAAAATCCTGACTGACGTCGTCGGAAGCTAAGAGTACGAATGACCGCTGTCCAGGATGTAGTAACCGAGACAAAAATATTGCGAAGAAAATCTTCCCACAAGTACCATGAGAAAGAGTTCAAAACCGATTTGACGAATCTGAAAAATCATAATTGAGAAATTTAACCTTTCAACACCATTACACCACCATTAACGTAGGGAAGGAAATCTCCTCGTCGAATGAAAAGTCTAAGGGAATTTACAATGGTGGAGAACTAAGATACGCCTTTCTTAGCCCTCCACGTCATCATCTGGAAAGGAAATGACTATAACATGTACTATGTTTTATCTATTATGATTATTATCACTTGCAATTAATGAAAAATAATTAAATTTTAGTTGGAAATTATGTTGCTAAAGTAAGACACAGGATACAATGGGGCAAATCGTCTTCTCTTATTTTCTAAGAATCATCCTTAGCTTAGCTAAGTAAAGACAACTTTCTCTTTATCTATTCTCTCTCCTCCAACTTAGCAAATACCTCATGTGGCAGCCCTAAGGGAAGACTGATGTCACCCATTGAACATGCCCTAAGGGCATCTCCAGCGGGGCAACCCAAACGGTCATGCCGCGTCCAAACCGGTCCGCGCAAACAGGAGGACCATGCACGCACGCTCCAGCAGCCTGACCCAAACGAACTAACTCGTCTGATGCGACCCATCGGTCCACCAAATTTGGGGTCTATGCGGACGCGCCGGCAGACAACACGTGTTACCTCCAGCGCGTCTCGCGGGCTGGCATGGCAGCGACTCGATGACAGAAGGTTGACCGGAGACAGCAACCATGGCCATCAAAGTCGTCGCTAACCACTTCTGCCGCCGCCTCAACTTGGATTGGCATTGATGCTGATGTCGTTGGGAGCTACGCAGGCATTGATGGCTAGGGCTACTTAAACTGGCCATGTGTCTGTCTCTCGTCCCCACGACCATCGCTATTGCCAGCAAACCACCTCCACCACCTACACCCATGAAGATGATGCCGTGTCTGAATAAGACGGCCAACGGCCACCGGAGTTCTTGCGTGCCGCAACACGGGCCATGGACACCGCCCCTATTCATCGACCCCATCGAGGATGATGAAGGCGAGTAGGCGGTGGCGCCGTCGACGCACTTGTAGGGCAGAAGTCGTAGCTAGGTTTAGTAATTTTGTTATTCACTATGTAAATTATGTTTGAATGAATGAATTTTTTTCCAAAATTTCGGACACCTTTAGCTTTTATTTGAATTTAAATAGTTTGTTGTCTTCGGCCAACATGCCAAAATGGCTATCGTGGACCAGCTGAGGCGCACCGCTGAGTGCACTGACCTGATAGGCTAACGGTGCGACCCAAACAGACCGAATCGAATCAAATAGATCGTTGTTTTGGATCATGCCACTGGAGATGCCCTTAGATAGTAAGATCACTTCTTAGGGAGGGTGTCATCTACATTGACAAGGAGAAAAAAAAGGAACAACACTAGTGGAAAATGGGGCTATAGGCCCGGTTCATTTGGGCCTTCAGTCCCGGTTTCCAAACCGGGACCAACGAGGCACCCTTTAGTCCCGGTTTAAAGTTGCACCGGGTCTAAAGGCACCGCCACGTGGTGCGGCCAGGGGGCTCGTGGTGGAGGACCTTTGGTCCCGGTTCGTGGTACGAACCGGGACTAGAGGGTCTCTGCCGCGGCAGAAAATTGCCGTTTCTCTGCCGCGGCACAGGTTTAGGGTGGAGCAGCGTTTCTCTGCCGCGACAGAGAAACAGGGCGTTTCTCTGCCGCGACAGAGTTTCAGCAATGCATATATCATTCAAGAAACCACAAAATATCGTCGTGAATATATATAGACATCGTCAACAGTACACGTAATGCATATATATTTACAATATAAAGTCGGATCTCTTTACTAAATCTATTTGCCTTTACGAAGTTGTTCAACATATAGCTACGACCTTCCGATAGTGCTCGCCAGTTGGGGCAATGACCTCGTTAAGAAAGAATCCCGCGATTTCCTCTTGAATTGCTCGTATGCGATCCTCCGTTATGAGAGTGTCCCGTAGGCGTATCATCTATATTAAAAAGGAGATCAATATATATGAATGGAACTCAATACACTTGATGGTAATAAGATTAATTGTGAAATATTGTTCACGTACACGAGTGTGGTGTATAGCATCCTCCGCATCCCTGTGACAGGCCATCTCACGAATGAAGTCGCAGACGTAGTATCCGCATAAGTTATTCCCGGGTTCGTGCCTCATACACTTTACGAAAAAATAGTTAGATCAAACTAATAATCAAGTATCGTATTGAAAGAAAATATCATAGAGTTTCACGGACATAGCTATATATATAGTACTACTTACAGGGTAATCGTTAAATGTAAGCTCTGGTTTCCATTTACCCAGAACAGTATTGATGAACCGTTTCCAAGCCCTGCCCGGCAAAGGAAAAATGAGTAAATGAGTTATTGATTAGTTGATGATATCGTCGAATTAGAAAAGATGCCGATACGAAATTGATTGAAATTACCTCTGGAGCAGGGCAGCCATGTTCGCCCATTCCGCATGTTCTTTACATTTCGAGTCCATGACTATTACGTCTCCTTTGTGAAGATCAATGATTAGGAGAATAAAGTGGAATCTGCACAAGCATAGCTCAATGATTAAGAGAATAAAGTGGAAGTTGCACGAGCATAATGTATGTTATAACACTCACTTGAAGTTGTAGGGAAAGAATATATCCTCTTTGTCCGCTTGCTTCACTAAAAACATTAGCATGTTGTCCTCTGTGTCCTTGGGGTACTGTCGAACCGTAACTTCATGAACTGTGTCTGGGTCAATGAACCCCAGCTTGTGGAGCTTGCCTCTTTTGCATTCGAGCTTCTTCATTCTGCATAATTAATATATAGCGTACACAAAGAATATAGTGAGGATAATTGTTAGTGCAAATGAATGAGCTGAGCTACAGACTTAATTACATAAATAAATCACTTACAGGCGGTAGCAACTGATGATAGCTTTGTCGAGGGCGTCTTGATTGAATAACTGAAATAGTTCTTCTAACTCAAGGTTTATCTCCTCCCGCCCCCGGAAGTAATGCTCATATCTAAGATACACCGTGAGGTAGCGATCACCTCTTCGATTGGCTCTCAGGTACCATTCATGCAACCTTCGCATCTGAGTCCCTAGACGCGCGAGCTCGCCAGGTTTGACGAGATCAGATCCATATCTATACTTGTTTACGACTTGAGCCGTTGGATAGTAATCTTGGTACTGAACATCTGCTCCCTGACCTCTAGCCTCCCGTTCGATCATAGATGCCGTCTCTGGATCATCATAGGACTGCACGACAAAGTGGGGAGCAGACTGAATGTCCTGCTGTCCAAGCTGGGCGACATTTTTCGCTCTGCTCGCTCTAGAGGACTGTCCAAGAGAGCGGTCATAATCAGTTCTCAGCTCAGCTCTCTTCATTCTCGTCTCGGCAAAGTGCTTCACTGTATGCGGTGGAATAAACATCTTCTTCGGCGCAAGAAACGCCTTTTGCTCATCAGTCTGCTCATGTGGTAACAACTCTGGAGTCTGTGCCCTCATCGGAGTTGATGATCTCTTCGGAGCTGTAGGAGGTGCTGCGGTTAGCTTCCTCTTTTGCTTAGGTGGAGGCGGCGGAGTCTCCTGACGAGGAGGAGGAGACGGCGGACTAGTATTGTCACGCGTGGGAGCCGCCTGTGGAGACTGCTCATGCACAGGGGAATCATCATCGCGCATAGGAGAATCATCACGCGGAGGAGACTGCACAGGTGGCGGAGGAGGCGGACGAGGTGGCCTGCTTGGTGGCTTCTCACCTGGAAACACAATGTTCTCTTTCCGCCATTGCACGGTGGTTCTACGGGCTTCTCCCAGTTCTTTGATTTCCCCATCTTCACCTGCAGGGTGCTCAAGACCAACTCCTCATAATCTCTGAACACTTCATCCACCATGACAACAGCAAAGTCGTCTTGGACCGGACGGCAATGGTAAGTCCTTGTAGGTAAGAAAATGCCGACCGCCGCCTTGAAGGATAGGTTGAAAACTTTAACATGCAGCTCACAAGGACGTCTCTCAGTGAGATCATCCACGGGGGGGGGGGGGGGTAGCGAGGAGTCTTGACCACCTGGTCATCATCATCATTATCCAGCTGAGTGGAAGCCACACTGCTTTTCCGGTGTTGAGATTGCAGCGGGACGATAGCATCGAGCAATGCAGGATCTATAGCCTGCCCCTGAGCCATCTGAGATGTAAGTACTTCGGTTACTTTGGCCAATTGGGTTTGCATGACGCTAAAAGAACTCTCTAAGCACGCTGATACGTCTCCGACGTATCGATAATTTCTTATGTTCCATGCCACATTATTGATGATATCTACATGTTTTATGCATACTTTATGTCATTATTATGCGTTTTCCGGAACTAACCTATTGACGAGATGCCGAAGGGCCAGTTGCTGTTTTCTGCTGTTTTTGGTTTCAGAAATCCTAGTAAGGAAATATTCTCGGAATTGGACGAAATCAACGCCCAGGGTCCTATTTTCACACAAAGCTTCCAGAAGTCCACCGACCTTGCCCTTCCGCCTATTTAAAGCCTCCGTCGTGAAAACCCTGATACGTTCGACGAAACCAGAGAAAACCTTCCAGAGCCGCCACCATCGCGAAGCAAAGATCTGGGGGACAGGAGTCTCTGTTCCGGCACGCCGCCGGGACGGGGAAGTGCCCCCGGAAGGCTTCTCCATCGACACCACCGCCATCTTCATCACCGCTGCTGTCTCCCATGAGGAGGGAGTAGTTCTCCATCGAGGCTCGGGGCTGTACCGGTAGCTATGTGGTTAATCTCTCTCCTATGTGCTTCAATACAATAATCTCATGAGCTGCCTTACATGATTGAGATTCATATGATGATGCTTGTAATCTAGATGTCATTATGCTAGTCAAGTGGATTTTACTTATGTGATCTCCGGAGACTCCTTGTCCCACGTGTGTAAAGGTGACAGTGTGTGCACCGTGTGGGTCTCTTAGGCTATATTTCACAGAATACTTATTCACTGAGTTATGATTTGAGTTGGATGTCTCTATGAAATTGTGGTGTGTTAGTACCTCCTGTGAATGCTCAAAGTGACAGCGTGGGGTGTTCATTAGTACTTGGGAATGCATCTTTAAGGTTTGCCTACATGATGAATTAGTGTTCGTTATCTTGCCAGAGAGTAATTCAGAGTAGCATAGTGAAGTGCTTATTTATATCTCTTTATGATTGCAATGTGTTTTGTATCACAATTTATCTATGTGCTACTCTAGTGATGTTATTAAAGTAGTTTTATTCCTCCTGCACGGTGTAATGGTGACTGTGTGTGCATCCGTGTTAGTACTTGGCGTAGGCTATGATTGTGATCCCTTGTAGATTACGAAGTTAACTATTGCTATGATGGTATTGATGTGATCTATTCCTCCTACATAGTGTGAAGGTGACAGTGTGCATGCTATGTTAGTACTTGGTTTAGTCGTGTTTATCTGTCATGCACTCTAAGGTTATTTAAATATGAACATTGAATTGTGGAGCTTGTTAACTCCGGCATTGAGGGTTCGTGTAATCCTACGCAATGGTGTTCATCATCCAACAAGAGAGTGTAGAGTATGCATTTATCTATTCTATTATGTGATCAATGTTGAGAGTGTCCACTAGTGAAAGTATGATCCCTAGGCCTTGTTCCTAAACATCGCTATCGCTGCTTGTTTCTTGTTTCTTTGCGTTACTACTGCTGCGTTACTACTGCTTGTTTACTGTCCTGGGCAAAGCACTTTTCTGGTGCCGTTGCTACTATTTATTCATACCACCTGTATTTCACTATCTCTTCGCCGAACTAGTGCACCTATTAGGTGTGTTGGGGACACAAGAGACTTCTTGCTTTGTGGTTGCAGGGTTGCATGAGAGGGATATCTTTGACCTCTTCCTCCCTGAGTTCGATAAACCTTGGGTGATCCACTTAAGGGAAACTTGCTGCTGTTCTACAAACCTCTGCTCTTGGAGGCCCAACACTGTCTACAGGAAAAGGAGGGGGCGTAGACATCAAGCTATTTTCTGGCGCCGTTGCCGGGGAGGAAAGGTAAAAGGCACTCATACTCCGGTCCCAGGTAAAGTACTTTTCTGTTACCGTTGTGTATGTGCTCGAAGCTATTTCCTTTAGATCCTGCAATTGCATCTTTTTGTTTCTTGTTTACACTAGTTTGGCATAATGGACAACAATGAGCTTCTTATTCTATTTCCTGATTTAAGACATGGATGGTTTGATGCGAAAATTAAAAAACCTATGGAACATATTAGTATGAACGCTTTGAACACCATTGTTGCTAATGATATGGAAAGTTCTAAGCTTGGGGAAGCTGGCTTTGATGAGCATGATATTTTTAGTCCCCCAAGCATTGAGGAGAAAATTTACTTTGATGATACTTTGCCTCCTATTTATGATGATTATAATGATATTGGTCTTTTAGTACCGCATGTTATGGAGAATAAATTTGATTATGATTACAATATGCCTCCTATATTTGATGATGAGAATAATAATGATAGCTACTTTGTTGAATTTGCTCCCACTACAACTAATAAAATTGATTATGCTTATGTGGAGAGTAATAATTTTATGCATGAGACTCATGATAAGAATGCTTTATGTGATAGTTATATTGTTGAGTTTTCTCATGTTGCTACTGAAAGTTATTATGAGAGAGGAAAATATGGTTGTAGAAATTTTCATGTTACTAAAACACCTCTCTATGTGCTGAAATTTTTGAAGCTACACTTGTTCTATCTTCCTATGCTTGTTACTTTTTTCTTCATGAACTTGTTTATTTACAAAACTCCTATGCATAGGAAGCATGTTAGACTTAAATTTGTTTTGAATTTGCCTCTTGATGCTCTTTTTTTGCTTCAACTCTTATTTCTTGGGAGTGCATCATTGAAATTGCTGAGCCCATCTTAATGGCTATAAAGAAAGCACTTCTTGGGAGATAACCCATGTTTTTATTTTACTACAGTACTTTTGTTTTATATTTGTGTCTTGGAAGTTGTTACTACTGTAGCAACCTCTCCTTATCTTAATTTTATTGCATTGTTGTGCCAAGTAAAGTCTTTGATAGCAAGGTTGATACTAGATTTGGATTACTGCGCAGAAACAGATTTCTTGCTGTCACGAATCTGGGCCTAATTCTCTGTAGGTAACTCAGAAAAATCTGCCAATTTACGTGCGTGATCCTCAGATATGTACGCAACTTTCATTCAATTTGAGAATTTTCATCTGAGCAAGTCTGGTGCCATTTTAAAATTCGTCTTTACGGACTGTTTTGTTTTGACAGATTCTGCCTTTTATTTCGCATTGCTTCTTTCGCTGTGTTGGGTGGATTTCTTTGTTCCATTACCTTCCAATAGCTTTGGGCAATGTCCAGAAGTGTTAAGAATGATTGTGTCACCTCTGAACATGTGAATTTTTGATTATGCACTAACCCTCTAATGAGTTTGCTTTGAGTTTGGTGTGGAGGAAGTTTTCAAGGGTCAAGAGAGGAGGATGATATACTATGATCAAGAAGAGTGAAAAGTCTAAGCTTGGGGATGCCCCGGTGGTTCATCCCTGCATATTTCAAGAAGACTCAAGCGTCTAAGCTTGGGGATGCCCAAGGCATCCCCTTCTTCATCGACAAATTATCAGGTTCCTCCCTTGAAACTATATTTTTATTCGGTCACATCTTATGTACTTTACTTGGAGCGTCTGTTTGTTTTTGTTTTTGTTTTTGTTTGAATAAATGCTTGTGTGGGAGAGAGACACGCTCCGCTGGTTCATATGAACACATGTGTTCTTAGCTTTTAATGTTCATGGCGAAGGTTGAAACTGCTTCGTTAATTGTTATATGGTTGGAAACGGGAAATGCTACATGTAGTAATTGATAAAATGTCTTGGATAATTTGATACTTGGCAATTGTTGTGCTCATGTTTAAGCTCTTGCATCATATACTTTGCACCCATTAATGAAGAAATACATAGAGCTTGCTAAAATTTGGTTTGCATAATTGGTCTCTCTAAGGTCTAGATAATTTCTAGTAAAGAGTTTGAACAACAAGGAAGACGGTGTAGAGTCTTATAATGTTTACAATATGTCTTTTATGTGAGTTTTGCTGCACCGGTTCATCCTTGTGTTTGTTTCAAATAACCTTGCTAGCCTAAACCTTGTATCGAGAGGGAATACTTCTCATGCATCCAAAATCCTTGAGCCAACCACTATGCCATTTGTGTCCACCATACCTACCTACTACATGGTATTTCTCCGCCATTCCAAAGTAAATTGCTTGAGTGCTACCTTTAAATTTCCATCATTCGCCTTTGCAATATATAGCTCATGGGACAAAATAGCCTTAAAAACTATTGTGGTATTGAATATGTACTTATGCACTTTATCTCATATTAAGTTGCTTGTTGTGCGATAACCATGCTCCGGGGGACGCCATCAACTACTCTTTGTTGAATATCATGTGAGTTGCTATGCATGTTCGTCTTGTCTGAAGTAAGGGCGGTTTTCACAATCAAATGGTTTGAGTATGCATACTGTTAGAGAAGAACATTGGGCCGCTAACTAAAGCCATGAATCATGGTGGAAGTTTCAGTTTGGACATAAAACCTCAATCTTTTATGAGAATATTAACTGTTGTTGAATGCTTAAGCATTAAAAGAGGAGTCCATTATCTGTTGTCTATGTTGTCCCAGTATGGGTGTCTAAGTTGAAGAATGATCAAAAGCGAGAAATCCAATGCGAACTTTCTCCTTAGACCCTTGTACAGGCGGCATAGAGGTACCCCTTTGTGACACTTGGTTGAAACATATGTTATGCAATGATAATCAGTGTTAATCCAAGCTAATTAGGACAAGGTGCGGGCACTATTAGTACACTATGCATGAGGCTTGCAACTTGTAAGATATAATTTACATGATACATATGCTTTATTACTACCGTTGACAAAATTGTTTCATGTTTTCAAAATAAAAGCTCTAGCACAAATATAGCAATCGATGCTTTCCTCTTTGAAGGACATTTCTTTTACTATTATGTTGAGTCAGTTCACCTATCTCTCTCCACCTCAAGAAGCAAACACTTGTGTGAACTGTGCATTGATTCCTACATACTTGCATATTGCATTTGTTATATTACTCTATGTTGACAATTATCCATGAGATATACATGTTATAAGTTGAAAGCAACCGCTGAAACTTAATCTTTCTTTATGTTGCTTCAATACCTTTTTACTTTGAATTATTGCTTTATGAGTTAACTCCTATGCAAGACTTATTGATGCTTGTCTTGAAGTACTATTCATGAAAAGTATTTGCTTTATGATTCAGTTGTTTACTCATGTCATTACCATTGTTTTGATCGCTGCATTCATTACATATGCTTACAATAGTATGATCAAGGTTATGATGGCATGTCACTCCAGAAATTATCTTTGTTATCGTTTACCTGCTCGGGACGAGCAGGAACTAAGCTTGGGGATGCTGATACGTCTCCGATGTATCGATAATTTCTTATGTTCCATGCCACATTATTGATGATATCTACATGTTTTATGCATACTTTATGTCATTATTATGCGTTTTCCAGAACTAACCTATTGACGAGATGCCGAAGGGCGATTCTTTGCTGTCATTGTTTTTGGTTTCAGAAATCCTAGTAAGGAAATATTCTCGGAATTGGACGAAATCAACACCCAGGGTCCTATTTTCACACGAAGCTTCCAGAAGTCCACCGACCTTGCCCTTCCGCCTATTTAAAGCCTCCGTCGCGAAAACCCTGATACGTTCGACGAAACCAGAGAAAACCTTCCAGAGCCGCCGCCATCGCGAAGCCAAGATCTGGGGGACAGGAGTCTCTGTTCCGGCACGCCGCCGGGATGGGGAAGTGCCCCCGGAAGGCTTCTCCATCGACACCACCGCCATCTTCATCACCACTGCTGTCTCCCATGAGGAGGGAGTAGTTCTCCATCGAGGCTCGGGGCTGTACCGGTAGCTATTGAAGGAGATATGCCCTAGAGGCAATAATAAAGTGGTTATTATTTATATCTTTATGTTTATGATAAATGTTTATATATCATGCTAGAATTGTATTAACCGAAACATTAGTACATGTGTGATATGTAGACAAACAAGAAGTCCCTAGTATGCCTCTTAAACTAGCTTGTTGATTAATGGATGATTAGTTTCATAATCATGAACATTGGATGTTATTAATAACAAGGTTATGTCATTGTATGAATGATGTAATGGACACACCCAATTAAGCGTAGCATAAGATCTCGTCATTAAGTTATTTGCTATAAGCTTTCGATACATAGTTACCTAGTCCTTATGACCATGAGATCATGTAAATCACTTATACCGGAAAGGTACTTTGATTACACCAAACACCACTGCGTAAATGGGTGGCTATAAAGGTGGGATTAAGTATCCGGAAAGTATGAGTTGAGGCATATGGATCAACAGTGGGATTTGTCCATCCCGATGACGGATAGATATACTCTGGGCCCTCTCGGTGGAATGTCGTCTAATGTCTTGCAAGCATATGAATGAGTTCATAAGAGACCACATACCACAGTACGAGTAAAGAGTACTTGTCAGGAAACGAGGTTGAACAAGGTATAGAGTGATACCGAAGATCAAACCTCGGACAAGTAAAATATCGCGAGACAAAGGGAATTGGTATAGTATGTGAATGGTTCATTCGATCACTAAAGTCATCGTTGAATATGTGGGAGCCATTATGGATCTCCAGATCCCGCTATTGGTTATTGGTCGGAGTAAGTACTCAACCATGTCCGCATAGTTCACGAACCGTAGGGTGACACACTTAAAGTTGGATGTTGAAATGGTAGTACTTGAATATGGAATGGAGTTCGAATATTTGTTCGGAGTCCCGGATGAGATCCCGGACATCACGAGGAGTTCCGGAATGGTCCGGAGAATAAGATTCATATATAGGATGTCATTTTATGTGAAATAAAATGTCACGGAAGGTTCTATGGAAGGTTCTAGAAGGTTCTAGAAAAGTCCGGAAGAAACCACCAAGGAAGGTGGAGTCCACATGGGACTCCACCTCCATGGCCGGCCAACCCTAGTGGGGGAGGAGTCCCAAGTGGACTCCCCCTTAGGGGGCCGGCCACCCCCCCACATGGGAGGTGGAACTCCCACCTTTGGTGGGAGTCCTAGTTGGGCTAGGTTTCCCCCTCTTATGGAAGGTTTTTGGTTCGGGTCTTATTCGAAGACTTGGACACCAACACTTGGGGATCCACCTATATAATGAGGGGCCAAGGGAGGGGGCCGGTCACCCCAAGACCACAAGCTGGCCGCCCCCCTTGAAGTGGCCGGCCACCCCCTCCCAAACCCTAGCCGCCCCCCCCTCTCCTCCATATCTCCCGCGTAGCTTAGCGAAGCTCCGCCGGACTTCTACACCGCCACCGACACCATGCCGTCGTGCTGTCGGATTCAAGAGGAGCTACTACTTCCGCTGCCCGCTGGAACGGGAGGTGGACGTCGTCTTCATCAACAACCGAACGTGTGACCGAGTACGGAGGTGCTGCCCGTTCGTGGCGCCGGAACCGATCGTGATCAAGATCTTCTATGCGCTTTTGCAAGCGGCAAGTGAACGTCTACCGCAGCAACAAGAGCCTCATATTGTAGGCTTTGGAATCTCTTCAAGGGTGAGACTCGATAATCCCCTCGTTGCTACCGTCTTCTAGATTGCATCTTGGCTTGGATTTCGTGTTTGCGGTAGGAAAATTTTTGTTTTCTATGCAACGTTATCCTACAGTGGTATCAGAGCCGTGTCTATGCATAGATGGTTGCACGAGTAGAACACAATGGTTTGTGGGCGTTGATGCTCTTGTTATCTTTAGTTTGAGTACTTTGCATCTTTGTGGCATAGTGGGATGAAGCGGCTCGGACTAACTTTACATGACCGCGTTCATGAGACTTGTTCCTCGTTCGACATGCAACTTGTATTGCATAAGAGGCTTTGCGGGTGTCTGTCTCTCCTACTATAGTGAAGATTCAATTTACTCTTCTATTGAAAACATTAGTATCAACGTTGTGGTTCATGTTCGTAGGTAGATTAGATCTCTCTCGAAAACCCTAAACCACGTAAAATATGCAAACCAAATTCGAGACGTCTAACTTGTTTTTGCAGGGTTTGGTGATGTGATATGGCCATAATGTGATGATGAATATGTATGAGATGATCATTATTGTATTGTGGCAACCGGCAGGAGCCTTATGGTTGTCTTTAAATTTCATGTTGAGTAGTATTTCAAAGTAGTTGTAATAGTTGCTACATGGAGGACAATCATGAAGACGGCGCCATTGACCTTGACGCTACGCCGATGATGATGGAGATCATGCCCGAAGATGATGGAGATCATGTCCGTGCTTTGGAGATGAAGATCAAAGGCGCAAAGACAAAAGGGCCATATCATATCACATATGAACTGCATGTGATGTTAATCCTTTTATGCATCTTATTTTGCTTAGATCGCGACGGTAGCATTATAAGATGATCCCTCACTAAAATCTCAAGATAATAAAGTGTTCATCCTTAGTAGCACCGTTGCCAAGACTTGTCGTTTGAAGCATCTCGTGATGATCGGGTGTGATAGAATCAACAAGTGCATACAACGGGTGCAAGACAGCTTTTGCACATGCGGATACTAAGGTGGCCTTGACGAGCCTAGCATGTACAGACATGGTCTCGGAACACGTGATACCGAAAGGTAGAGCATGAATCATATGGTTGATATGATGAACACTTTGAGTGTTCGCCATTGAAGTCACACCTTTTCTCGTGATGATCGGGTTTAGGTGCGGTGGATTTGGTTCGTGTGATCACTAAGACAATGCGAGGGATATTGTTTTGAGTGGGAGTTCACCTAGATTTTTAATTATGTTGAATTAAAATTTGAACTCAATTTGTCATAAACTTAGTCTAAACTATTGCAAATATATGTTGTAGAGATGGCGTCCCCAATCAATTTTAATCAGTTCCTAGAGAAAGAGAAACTTAAGAGCAACGGTAGCAACTTCACCGACTGGTTCCTTCATGTGAGGATCTTCCTCTCTGGCGGAAATCTGCAATTTGTGCTTGATGCACCGCTAGGTGACCCTCCTGCAGAAACTGAAACCGATGAAGTAAAAGCTGTTTACGCGACTCGGAAAACTCGGTACTCTCAAGTTCGGTGTGCCATCCTATGCGATGCGGAATCCGATCTTCAAAAATGTTTTGAGCACCATGATCCTCATGAGTTGATGAATGAGCTGAAAGCTATATTCGAGACTCATGCGGCCGTGGAATGCTATGAAGCATCGAAACATTTCTTCACCGCATGATGGAAGAAGGCAGCTCCGTTAGTGAGCACATGCTCGCCATGACCGGGCATGCGAAGAAACTCGGTGACTTGGGAATAGTGATTCCTAATAGATCGGGGATTAATCGTGTCCTTCAATCAACGCCACCAAGTTACAAGAACTTTGTGATGAACTACAATATGCAGAACATGAACAAGGAGTTACCTGAACTCTTTGGCATGCTAAAAGCTGCTGAGATTGAGATCAAGAAAGAGCACCAAGTGTTGATGGTCAACAAGACCACCAGTTTCAAGAAACAGGGCAAGTCTAAGGGAAAATTCAAGAAGGGTGGCAAGAAAGCTGCCACGCCTCCTATGAAACCTAAGAACGGCCCTAAGCACGATGCTGAGTGCTATTATCGCAAGGAGAAGGGACACTGGAAGCGTAATTGCTCCAAGTATCCGGCTGATCTGAAGAGCGGCCTTGTCAAGAAGAAGAAAGAAGGTATATCGATATACATGTTATAGATGTTTATCTCAACGGTTCTCGTTCTAGTACACTGGGTATTTGATACTGGTTCGGTTGCTCATATCTGTAACTCGAAACAGGAACTAAAGAATAAACGAAGACTGCGAAAGATGAAGTGACAATGCGCGTTGGAAATGGATCCAAAGTCGATGTGATCGCCGTCGGCACACTTCCTCTACATCTACCTTCGGGATTAGTTTTAAGCCTAAATAATTGTTATTTTGTACCCGTTGAGCATGAACATTATATCTCGGATCTTGTTTAATGCAAGACGGTTATTCATTCAAGTCTGAGAATAATGGTTGTTCTATTTTTATGAATAATATCTTTTATGGTCGAGCACCACAAAAGAATGGCTTATTTCTGTTAGATCTCGATAGTAGTGATACGCATATACATAACATTGATGCTAAGCGAATTAAATTAAATGATAATTCTACTTATATGTGGCAATCGCTGCCTTGGTCATATTGGAGTGAAACGCATGAAGAAACTCCATACTGATGGATTACTTGAATCACTTGACTTTGAGTCACTTGATAGATGCGAAGCATGTCTAATGGGAAAAATGACAAAGACTCCATTTTCTGGTATGATGGAGCGAGCTACTGACTTATTGGAAATCATACATACCGATGTATGTGGACCAATGAGTGTAGCATCGCGCGGTGGTTATCGTTATGTTCTAACCTTCACAGATGATCTGAGTAGATATGGGTATATCTATTTCATGAAACATAAATCCGAAACTTTCGAGAAGTTTAAGGAATTTCAAAGTGAAGTAGAAAATCAACGTAACAAGAAGATTAAATTTCTACGATCTGATCGTGGAGGTGAATATCTGAGTTATGAGTTTGGCATGCATTTAAAGAAATGTGGAATACTTTCACAATTGACACCGCCGGGAACACCTCAACGAAACGGTGTGTCCGAACGTCGTAATCGAACTCTCTTAGATATGGTTCGTAGTATGATGTCTCTTACTGATTTGCCGTTATCATTTTGGAGTTATGCATTAGAGACAGCCGCATTCACTTTAAATAGAGCACCATCAAAATCCGTAGAAACGACACCGTATGAATTATGGTTTAATAAGAAACCTAAGCTGTCGTTCCTAAAAGTTTGGGGATGCGAAGCCTATGTAAAGAAGTTACAACCGGACAAGCTAGAACCCAAAGCGGAGAAATGCGTCTTCATAGGATACCCTAAGGAAACTATAGGGTACACTTTCTATCACAGATCCGAAGGCAAAATCTTTGTTGCTAAGAACGGAACCTTTCTTGAGTCTCACTAAAGAAGTGACTGGAAGAAAAGTAGAACTCGATGAGATTGATGAATCTATACTCGTTGATCAGAGTAGCGCAGTACCGGAAGTTGTACCTGTACCGCCTACACCGGCAACAGAGGAAGCTAATGATAATGATCATGAAACTTCGAACGAGGAAACTACTGAACCTCGCAGATCGACAAGGGAACGTGCCACTGCTGATTGGTATGATCCTTGTCTAAATGTCATGATTGTGGATAACAACGATGAGGACCCTGCGACGTATGAAGAAGCGATGATGAGCCCAGATTCCAACAAATGGCAAGAAGCCATGAAATCCGAAATGGGATCCATGTATGATAATAAAGTATGGACTTTGGTAGACTTACCTGATAGCCGAAAGGCTGTCGAAAATAAATGGATCTTCAAGAGAAAAACAGATGCTGATGGTAATATTACTGTCTATAAAGCTCGACTTGTCGCAAAGGGTTTCCGACAAATTCAAGGAGTTGACTACGATGAGACTTTCTCACCTGTAGCGAAGCTAAAATCTGTGAGGATTTTGTTAGCAATAGCTGCATTTTTCAATTATGAGATTTGGCAGATGGATGTCAAAACGGCGTTCCTTAATGGAGACATTGAGGAAGAGTTGTATATGGTACAACCCAAAGGTTTTGTCGATCCTAAAAATGCTGACAAAGTATGCAAACTTCAGCGTTCAATCTATGGACTGAAGCAAGCATCAAGAAGTTGGAACCGACGCTTTGATAAGGTGATCAAAGACTTCGGGTTTATACAGTGTCATGGAGAGGCCTGTATTTACAAGAAAGTGAGTGGGAGCTCTGTAGCATTCCTGATATTATATGTAGATGACATATTATTAATCGGGAATGATATAGAACTATTAAGCAGTGTTAAAGGTTATTTGAATAATAGTTTTTCAATGAAAGACCTTGGTGAAGCATCGTATATATTAGGCATCAAGATTTATAGAGATAGATCAAGACGCCTAATAGGGCTATCACAGAGTACATACCTGGACAAGATTCTAAAGAAGTTTAGAATGGACGAAAGTAAGAAAGGGTTTTTACCTATGTTACCAGGCAAGGTATTGAGTAAGACTCAAGGACCGGCTACGACAGAAGAAAGAGAAAGGATGAGTAATATCCCCTATGCCTCGGCAGTAGGATCTATCATGTATGCCATGCTATGTACTAGACCGGATATAGCACATGCTGTTAGTTTGACTAGCAGATATCAAAGTGATCCAGGAATGGAACACTGGACAGCGGTCAAGAATATCCTGAAGTACTTGAAAAGAACTAAGGATATGTTTCTTTGTTATGGAGGTGACCAAGAGCTTGTTGTAAACGGTTACACCGATGCAAGTTGGAACACTGATCCTGATGACTCTAAGTCACAATCTGGGTACGTGTTTATATTGAATGGTGCTGCGAAGCTGGGCAAGCTCGAAGCGGTGCACGGTGGCGAAGTCTTCAACGTAATCGAGTACATAGCGGCTTCAGAGGCTTCATCAGAAGCGGTATGGATGAAGAGGTTCATTGTAGAGCTCGGTGTGGTTCCTAGTGCATTGGACCCATTAATCATTTACTGTGATAACATGGGTGCCATCGCCAATGTACAAGAGCCTAGGTCACACAAGAGGCTGAAGCATATCAAGCTGCGTTACCACTCGATTCGCGAGTACATCGAAGATGGAGAAGTAAAGATTTGCAAAGTACACACTGATCTGAATGTAGCAGATCCGTTGACTAAAGCTCTCCCTAGGGCAAAGCATGACCAACACCAGAATGCCATGGGTGTTAGGTATATTACAATGTAATCTAGATTATTGACTCTAGTGCAAGTGGGAGACTGAAGGAGATATGCCCTAGAGGCAATAATAAAGTGGTTATTATTTATATCTTTATGTTTATGATAAATGTTTATATATCATGCTAGAATTGTATTAACCGAAACATTAGTACATGTGTGATATGTAGACAAACAAGAAGTCCCTAGTATGCCTCTTAAACTAGCTTGTTGATTAATGGATGATTAGTTTCATAATCATGAACATTGGATGTTATTAATAACAAGGTTATGTCATTGTATGAATGATGTAATGGACACACCCAATTAAGCGTAGCATAAGATCTCGTCATTAAGTTATTTGCTATAAGCTTTCGATACATAGTTACCTAGTCCTTATGACCATGAGATCATGTAAATCACTTATACCGGAAAGGTACTTTGATTACACCAAACACCACTGCGTAAATGGGTGGCTATAAAGGTGGGATTAAGTATCCGGAAAGTATGAGTTGAGGCATATGGATCAACAGTGGGATTTGTCCATCCCGATGACGGATAGATATACTCTGGGCCCTCTTGGTGGAATGTCGTCTAATGTCTTGCAAGCATATGAATGAGTTCATAAGAGACCACATACCACAGTACGAGTAAAGAGTACTTGTCAGGAAACGAGGTTGAACAAGGTATAGAGTGATACCGAAGATCAAACCTCGGACAAGTAAAATATCGCGAGACAAAGGGAATTGGTATAGTATGTGAATGGTTCATTCGATCACTAAAGTCATCGTTGAATATGTGGGAGCCATTATGGATCTCCAGATCCCGCTATTGGTTATTGGTCGGAGTAAGTACTCAACCATGTCCGCATAGTTCACGAACCGTAGGGTGACACACTTAAAGTTGGATGTTGAAATGGTAGTACTTGAATATGGAATGGAGTTCGAATATTTGTTTGGAGTCCCGGATGAGATCCCGGACATCACGAGGAGTTCCGGAATGGTCCGGAGAATAAGATTCATATATAGGATGTCATTTTATGTGAAATAAAATGTCGCGGAAGGTTCTATGGAAGGTTCTAGAAGGTTCTAGAAAAGTCCGAAAGAAACCACCAAGGAAGGTGGAGTCCACATGGGACTCCACCTCCATGGCCGGCCAACCCTAGTGGGGGAGGAGTCCCAAGTGGACTCCCCCTTAGGGGGCCGGCCACCCCCCCACATGGGAGGTGGAACTCCCACCTTTGGTGGGAGTCCTAGTTGGGCTAGGTTTCCCCCTCTTATGGAAGGTTTTTGGTTCGGGTCTTATTCGAAGACTTGGACACCAACACTTGGGGATCCACCTATATAATGAGGGGCCAAGGGAGGGGACCGGTCACCCCAAGACCACAAGCTGGCCGCCCCCCTTGAAGTGGCCGGCCACCCCCTCCCAAACCCTAGCCGCCCCCCCTCTCCTCCATATCTCCCGCGTAGCTTAGCGAAGCTCCGCCGGACTTCTACACCGCCACCGACACCACGCCGTCGTGCTATCGGATTCAAGAGGAGCTACTACTTTCGCTGCCCGCTGGAACGGGAGGTGGACGTCGTCTTCATCAACAACCGAACGTGTGACCGAGTACGGAGGTGCTGCCCGTTCGTGGCGCCGGAACCGATCGTGATCAAGATCTTCTACGCGCTTTTGCAAGCGGCAAGTGAACGTCTACCGCAGCAACAAGAGCCTCATCTTGTAGGCTTTGGAATCTCTTCAAGGGTGAGACTCGATAATCCCCTCGTTGCTACCGTCTTCTAGATTGCATCTTGGCTTGGATTTCGTGTTTGCGGTAGGAAAATTTTTGTTTTCTATGCAACGTTATCCTACAGCTATGTGGTTAATCTCTCTCCTATGTGCTTCAATACAATAATCTCATGAGCTGCCTTACATGATTGAGATTCATATGATGATGCTTGTAATCTAGATGTCATTATGCTAGTCAAGTGGATTTTACTTATGTGATCTCCGGAGACTCCTTGTCCCACGTGTGTAAAGGTGACAGTGTGTGCACCGTGTGGGTCTCTTAGGCTATATTTCACAGAATACTTATTCACTAAGTTATGATTTGAGTTGGATGTCTCTATGAAATTGTGGTGTGTTAGTACCTCCTGTGAATGCTCAAAGTGACAGCGTGGGGTGTTCATTAGTACTTGGGAATGCATCTTTAAGGTTTGCCTACATGATGAATTAGTGTTCGTTATCTTGCCAGAGAGTAATTCAGAGTAGCATAGTGAAGTGCTTATTTATATCTCTTTATGATTGCAATGTGTTTTGTATCACAATTTATCTATGTGCTACTCTAGTGATGTTATTAAAGTAGTTTTATTCCTCCTGCACGGTGTAATGGTGACAGTGTGTGCATCCGTGTTAGTACTTGGCGTAGGCTATGATTGTGATCCCTTGTAGATTACGAAGTTAACTATTGCTATGATGGTATTGATGTGATCTATTCCTCCTACATAGTGTGAAGGTGACAGTGTGCATGCTATGTTAGTACTTGGTTTAGTCGTGTTTATCTGTCATGCACTCTAAGGTTATTTAAATATGAACATTGAATTGTGGAGCTTGTTAACTCCGGCATTGAGGGTTCGTGTAATCCTACGCAATGGTGTTCATCATCCAACAAGAGAGTGTAGAGTATGCATTTATCTATTCTATTATGTGATCAATGTTGAGAGTGTCCACTAGTGAAAGTATGATCCCTAGGCCTTGTTCCTAAATACTGCTATCGCTGCTTGTTTCTTGTTTCTTTGCGTTACTACTGCTGCGTTACTACTGCTTGTTTACTGTCCTGGGCAAAGCACTTTTCTGGTGCCGTTGCTACTATTTATTCATACCACCTATATTTCACTATCTCTTCGCCGAACTAGTGCACCTATTAGGTGTGTTGGGGACACAAGAGACTTCTTGCTTTGTGGTTGCAGGGTTGCATGAGAGGGATATCTTTGACCTCTTCCTCCCTGAGTTCGATAAACCTTGGGTGATCCACTTAAGGGAAACTTGCTGCAGTTCTACAAACCTCTGCTCTTGGAGGCCCAACACTGTCTACAGGAAAAGGAGGGGGCGTAGACATCACACGCTATGCGGTCTGTTTCCCTTGCCTTTCTCCTCTCATGGCTTTTATCAGGAAATCTCTTTCTTTCCGGAGGAAAGCCATACTTCCACGGAACGGAGCTTTCTGTGCCACGTGTTCATCCATCGTGTTCTTTGTTCCCAAGGGCGCGTGTTAGCTCATCGTCCTCTCTATCGGGCCGGAACCTCCCCTCCTGCACGTCCTTATTTGCTTTTTCCAGGGCTTCAATGGGCTGCTTCAGATGAGCTTTCCTATAGATACACTTCCCTGTTTCTGGATCCAACTTTCCCCCAATCCCGTAGAACCACTCCTTCGACCGTTCGGTCCAACCGTGTGTCCCTAATCTGATCCCTTTCCTGGTCAGTTCCGCCTCAGCTGCCTGCCACTTAGGACGGTTAGCCCTGTATCCACCTGGACCCATAACTTGGTGATATTTCTTCAACGCAGCATTTGCCTTATTTGTTTCCGACCTTTTCTTAAATTCTTCTGACTCCATGCTGTACTTCACGAATTCGTCCCAGTGATTTTTTACCTTCTCACTGTCCGGAGTCTTGTCTTTCTTGATCAAGCCGCGCAATATTTTCTTGTGGTTCTTGAATAATTCGGCCATCTTCTTCTTGGCAAAGTCGCGGAGGGCCTGCTCCATCTTTGCCTTTTCATCGGCATTCCCCTCTGGAGGTACTATGTTGAAATGTGCCATGAGCTTGGTCAGAATGTTGTCTTTGGCTACATCATCGATATAAAGACCTTGAGCTTCTTCCTCTGCAGACAGCACTAGTCCCTTCGGCTTGTTCCATTCTCGAACGGTGATCGGGACGTGGTCCCTAACAAGCACTCCGCATTGAGCTATAAATGACTTTGCATTTTTCTCGGGAGCAATCGATTTACCATCTTCGAGCTCATGTAAACAGTGCGTGCATGCATTGTATCCCTTGTTTGACTGTCCTGAAATGTTACCAAGAGGAGGCCAGTCATTGATGGTTACGAAAAGCAGCGCTCTTAGGTCAAATTCCTCCTGCTTGTGCTCGTCCCACACACGTACACCTGCTAGGGACCACAGCTGTAGAAGTTCTTCGACCAATGGCTTTAGGTACACATCAATGTCGTTCCCGGGTTGCTTCGGGCATTGTATGAGCACTGGCATCATAATGAACTTCCGCTTCATGCACAACCAAGGAGGAAGGTTATATATACAAAGAGTCACAGGCCAGGTGCTATGGCTGCAGCTCTGCTCTCCAAAAGGATTCATGCCATCTGTACTTAGACCAAACCTTAAGTTCCTTGCATCCTGTGCAAAGTTTGGGAACTCTCTATCGATTTTTCTCCATTGGGATCCATCAGCAGGGTGCCTCAACATCACGTCTTTCTTACGGTCTTGTTCGTGCCATCGCAACAACCTAGCGTGCTCTTTATTTCTGAACAAGCGTTTCAGCCGTGGTATTATAGGAGCATACCACATAACCTTGGCAGGAACCCTCTTCTTGGGGATGCTGATACGTCTCCGACGTATCGATAATTTCTTATGTTCCATGCCACATTATTGATGTTATCTACATGTTTTATGCACACTTTATGTCATATTCGTGCATTTTCTGGAACTAACCTATTAACAAGATGCCGAAGTGCCGATTCTTTGTTTTCTGCTGTTTTTGGTTTCAGAAATCCTAGTAAGGAAATATTCTCGGAATTGGACGAAATCAACGCCCAGGGGCCTATTTTTCCACGAAGCTTCCAGAAGTCCGAAGACGAAACGAAGAGGGGCCACGGGGTGGCCAAACCCTAGGGCGGCGCGGCCCCACCCCTGGCCGCGCCGGCCTATGGTTTGGGCCCCCCGTGCCGCCTCTTGACCTACCCTTCCGCCTACTTAAAGCCTCCGTGACGAAACCCCGCACCGAGAGAGCCACGATACGGAAAACCTTCCCGGAGACGCCGCCAACGCCGATCCCATCTCGGGGATCCAGGAGATCGCCTCCGGCACCCTGCCGGAGAGGGGAATCATCTCCCGGAGGACTCTACGCCGCCATGGTCGCCTCCGGTGTGATGTGTGAGTAGTCTACCCCTGGACTATGGGTCCATAGCAGTAGCTAGATGGTTGTCTTCTCCCCATTGTGCTATCATTGTCGGATCTTGTGAGCTGCCTAACATGATCAAGATCATCTATCTGTAATTCTATATGTTGCGTTTGTTGGGATCCGATGAATAGAGAATACTTGTTATGTTGATTATCAAAGTTATATCTATGTGTTGTTTATGATCTTGCATGCTTTCCGTTACTAGTAGATGCTCTGGCCAAGTAGATGCTTGTAAATCCAAGAGGGAGTATTTATGCTCGATAGTGGGTTCATTCCAGCATTGACACAGGGACGTGTGAGAAAGTTCTAAGGTTGTGTTGTCTTGTTGCCACTAGGGATAAAACATTGATGCTATGTCTAAGGATGTAGTTGTTGATTACATTACGCACCATACTTAATGCAATTGTCTGTTGCTTTGCAACTTAATACCTGGAGGGTTCGGATGATAACCCGAAGGTGGACTTTTAGGCATAGATGCAGTTGGATGGCGGTCTATGTACTTTGTCGTAATGCCCAATTAAATCTCACTATACTCATCATGATATGTATGTGCATGGTCATGCTCTCTTTATTTGTCAATTGCCCAACTGTAATTTGTTCACCCAACATGCTGTTTGTCTTATGGGAGAGACACCTCTAGTGAACTGTGGACCCCGATCCAATTCTCTTTACTGAAATACAATCTACTGCATTACTTGTTCTACTGTTTTCTGCAAACAATCATCTTCCACACAATACGGTTAATCCTTTGTTACAGCAAGCCGGTGAGATTGACAACCTCACTGTTTCGTTGGGGCAAAGTACTTTGGTTGTGTTGTGCAGGTTCCACGTTGGCGCCGGAATCCCTGGTGTTGCGCCGCACTACATCCCGCCGCCATCAACCTTCGACGTGCTTCTTGGCTCCTCCTGGTTCGATAAACCTTGGTTTCTTTCTGAGGGAAAACTTGCTGCTGTGCGCATCATACCTTCCTCTTGGGGTTCCCAACGAACGTGTGAGTTACACGCCATCAGGCACTCGCCCTCAACATCACCAGGGTCATCTCGTCTGATCTTATACCGCAATGCAGTGCACACCGGACATGCATCCAAATTCTCGTACTCACCGCGGTAGAGGATTGATGTCTACGCCCCCTCCTTTTCCTGTAGACAGTGTTGGGCCTCCAAGAGCAGAGGTTTGTAGAACAGCAGCAAGTTTCCCTTAAGTGGATCACCCAAGGTTTATCGATCTCAGGGAGGAAGAGGTCAAAGATATCCCTCTCATGCAACCCTGCAACCACAAAGCAAGAAGTCTCTTGTGTCCCCAACACACCTAATAGGTGCACTAGTTCGGCGAAGAGATAGTGAAATACAGGTGGTATGAATAAATAGTAGCAACGGCACCAGAAAAGTGCTTTGCCCAGGACAGTAAACAAGCAGTAGTAACGCAGCAGTAGTAACGCAGTAAAACAGTAAACAAGCAGCGATAGCAGTATTTAGGAACAAGGCCTAGGGATCATACTTTCACTAGTGGACACTCTCAACATTGATCACATAATAGAATAGATAAATGCATACTCTACACTCTCTTGTTGGATGATGAACACCATTGCGTAGGATTACACGAACCCTCAATGCCGGAGTTAACAAGCTCCACAATTCAATGTTCATATTTAAATAACCTTAGAGTGCATGACAGATAAACACGACTAAACCAAGTACTAACATAGCATGCACACTGTCACCTTCACACTATGTAGGAGGAATAGATCACATCAATACCATCATAGCAATAGTTAACTTCGTAATCTACAAGAGATCACAATCATAGCCTACGCCAAGTAGTAACACGGATGCACACACTGTCACCATTACACCGTGCAGGAGGAATAAACTACTTTAATAACATCACTAGAGTAGCACACAGATAAATTGTGATACAAAACACATTGCAATCATAAAGAGATATAAATAAGCACTTCACTATGCTAATCTGAATTACTCTCTGGCAAGATAACGAACACTAATTCATCATGTAGGAAAACCTTAAAGATGCATTCCCAAGTACTAATGAACACCCCACGCTGTCACTTTGAGCATTCACAGGAGGTACTAACACACCACAATTTCATAGAGACATCCAACTCAAATCATAACTCAGTGAATAAGTATTCTGTGAAATATAGCCTAAGAGATCCACACGGTGCACACACTGTCACCTTTACACACGTGGGACAAGGAGTCTCCGGAGATCACATAAGTAAAATCCACTTGACTAGCATAATGACATCTAGATTACAAGCATCATCATATGAATCTCAATCATGTAAGGCAGCTCATGAGATTATTGTATTGAAGTACATAGGAGAGAGATGAACCACATAGCTACCGGTACAGCCCCGAGCCTCGATGGAGAACTACTCCCTCCTCATGGGAGACAGCAGCGTTGATGAAGATGGCGGTGGTGTCGATGGAGAAGCCTTCCGGGGGCACTTCCCCATCCCGGCGGCGTGCCGGAACAGAGACTCCTGTCCCCCAGATCTTGGCTTCGCGATGGCGGCGGCTCTGGAAGGTTTTCTCTGGTTTCGTCGAACGTATCAGGGTTTTCGCGACGGAGGCTTTAAATAGGCGGAAGGGCAAGGTCGGTGGACTTCTGGGGGGCCCACACACTAGGGCGGCGCGGCCCCCCCTCTGGCCGCGCCGGGCACACGTCTGGTGGCCCTGTGGCCCCCCTCTGACCTCTCTCGGGTGTCCTGGAAGCTTCGTGTGAAAATAGGATGCTGGGCGTTGATTTCGTCCGATTCCGAGAATATTTCCTTACTAGGATTTCTGAAACCAAAAACAGCAGAAAACAGGAACTGACACTACGGCATCTTGTTAATAGGTTAGTTCCAGAAAATGCACGAATATGACATAAAATGTGCATATAACATGTAGATATCATCAATAATGTGGCATGGAACATAAGAAATTATCGATACGTCGAAGACGTATCAGCATCCCCAAGCTTAGTTCCTGCTCGTCCCGAGCAGGTAAACGATAACAAAGATAATTTCTGGAGTGACATGCCATCATAAACTTGATCATACTACTGTAAACACATGTAATGAATGCAGCAATCCAAACAATGGTAATGACATGAGTAAACAAATGAATCATAAAGCAATGACTTTTCATGAATAGTACTTCAAGACAAGCATTAATAAGTCTTGCATAAGAGTTAACTCATAAAGCAATAATTCAAAGTAAAGGCATTGAAGCAACACAAAGGAAGATGAAGTTTCAGCGGTTGCTTTCAACTTGTAACATGCATATCTCATGGATATTGTCAACATAGAGTAATATAATAAGTGCAATATGCAAGTATGTAGGAATCAATGCACAGTTCACACAAGTGTTTGCTTCTTGAGATGGAGAGAAATAGGTGAACTGACTCAACATAAAAGTAAAAGAATGGTCCTTCAAAGAGGAAAGCATCGATTGCTATATTTGTGCTAGAGCTTTGTTTTTGAAAACAAGAAACAATTTTGTCAACGGTAGTAATAAAGCATATGTATCATGTAAATTATATCTTACAAGTTGCAAGCCTCATGCATAGTATACTAGTAGTGCCCGCACCTTGTCCTAATTAGCTTGGATTAACACGGATTATCATTGGATGACATATGTTTCAACCAAGTGTCACAAAGGGGTACCTCTATGCCGCCTGTACAAGGGTCTAAGGAGAAAGTTCACATTGGATTTCTCGCTTTTGATCATTCTTCAACTTAGACACCCATACCGGGACAACATAGACAACAGATAATGGACTCCTCTTTTAATGCTTAAGCATTCAACAACAGATAATATTCTCATAAGAGATTGAGGTTTTATGTCCAAACTGAAACTTCCACCATGATTCATGGCTTTAGTTAGCGGCCCAATGTTCTTCTCTAACAGTATGCATACTCAAACCATTTGATTGTGAAAACCGCCCTTACTTCAGACAAGACGGACATGCATAGCAACTCACATGATATTCAACAAAGAGTAGTTGATGGCGTCCCCAGGAACATGGTTATCGCACAACAAACAACTTAATAAGAGATAAAGTGCATAAGTACATATTCAATACCACAATAGTTTTTAAGCTATTTGTCCCATGAGCTATATATTGCAAAGGCGAATGATGGAAATTTAAAGGTAGCACTCAAGCAATTTACTTTGGAATGGCGGAGAAATACCATGTAGTAGGTAGGTATGGTGGACACAAATGGCATAGTGGTTGGCTCAAGGATTTTGGATGCATGAGAAGTATTCCCTCTCGATACAAGGTTTAGGCTAGCAAGGTTATTTGAAACAAACACAAGGATGAACCGGTGCAGCAAAACTCACATAAAAGACATATTGTAAACAATATAAGACTCTACACCGTCTTCCTTGTTGTTCAAACTCTTTACTAGAAATTATCTAGACCTTAGAGAGACCAATTATGCAAACCAAATTTTAGCAAGCTCTATGTATTTCTTCATTAATAGGTGCGAAGTATATGATGCAAGAGCTTAAACATGAGCACAACAATTGCCAAGTATCACATTATCCAAGACATTTTACCAATTACTACATGTAGCATTTTCTGTTTCCAACCATATAACAATTTAACGAAGCAGTTTCAACCTTCGCCATGAAAATTAAAAGCTAAGAACACATGTGTTCATATGCAACAGCGGAGCGTGTCTCTCTCCCACACAAGCATGATGTAATCCAATTTATTCAAACACAAATAAAAATAAAAGCATACAGACGCTCCAAGTAAAGCACATAAGATGTGACCGAATAAAAATATAGTTTCAAGAGAAGGAACCTGATAATTTGTCGATGAAGAAGGGGATGCCTTGGGCATCCCCAAGCTTAGACGCTTGAGTCTTCTTGATATATGCAGGGGTGAACCACCGGGGCATCCCCAAGCTTAGAGCTTTCACTCTTCTTGATCATAGTATATCATCCTCCTCTCCTGACCCTTGAAAACTTCCTTCACACCAAACTTCTCATAAACTTCATTAGTGGGGTTAGTACATAATCAAAAACTCACATGTTCAGAGGTGACACAATCATTCTTAACACTTCTGGACATTGCTCAAAGCTACTGGAAGGTAATGGAACAAAGCAATCCTCCCAACACAGCGAAAGAAGCAATGCGAAATAAAATGCAGAATCTGTCAAAACAGAACAGTCCGTAAAGACGAATTTTTAATAAATACTTCCGTTGCTCAGATCAGAAAACTCAAAACTAATGAAAGTTGCGCACGTATCTGAGGAACATGCACGTAAATTGGCATATTTTTCTGAGTTACCTACAGAGAAAACAGCCCAGATTCGTGACAGATAGAAATCTGTTTCTGCGCAGCAATCCAAATCTAGCATCAACTTTACCATAGAGACTTTACTTGGCACAAAAACATGATAATGAGAGGTTGCTACAGTAGTAAACAACTTCCAAGACTCAACAAAACAAAAATTTCTGTAGTAAAATAAACACATGGGTTATCTCCCAAGAAGTTCTTTCTTTATAGCCATTAAGATGGGCTCAGCAGTTTTAATGATGCACTCGCTAGAAATAGTATTTGAAGCAAAAGAGAGCATCAAGAGGCAAATTCAAAACAAATTTAAGCCTAACATGCTTCCTATGCATAGGAATCTTGTAAATAAACAAGTTCATGAAGAGCAAAGTAACAAGCATAGGAAGATAAAACCAGTGTAACTTCAAAAATTTCAGCATATAGAGAGGTGTTTTAGTAACATGAAAATTTCTACAACCATATTTTCCTCTCTCATAATAATTTTCAGAGGCATCATGAACAAACTCAACAATATAAGTATCACATAAAGCATTCTTATTCACATGCATAAAAGTATCATTACTCTCCACATAAGCATAATCAATTTTATTAGTTGTAGTGGGAGCAAATTCAACAAAGTAGCTATCATTATTATTCTTATCATCAAATATAGGAGGCATATTGTAATCATAATTAAACTTATCCTCCATAGTAGGCGGTACCAAAAGACTACTATCATTATAATCATCATAAATAGGAGGCAAAATATCATCAAAGTAAATTTTCTCCTCAATTCTTGGGGGACTAAAAAGATCATGCTCATCAAAGCCAGCTTCCCCAAGCTTAGAATTTTCCATATCATTAGCAACAATGGTGTTCAAAGCGTTCATACTAATATGTTCCATAGGTTTTTTAAGTTTCGCATCAAACCATCCATGTCTTAAATCAGGAAATAGAATAAGAAGCTCATTGTTGTCCATTATGCCTAACTAGTGTAAACAAGAAACAAAAAGATGCAATTGCCGGATCTAAAGGAAATAGCTTCGAGCACACACACAACGGCAACAGAAAAGTACTTTACCTGGGACCGGAGTATGAGTGCCTTTTACCTTTCCTCCCCGGCAACGGCGCCAGAAAATAGCTTGATGTCTACGCCCCCTCCTTTTCCTGTAGACAGTGTTGGTCCTCCAAGAGCAGAGGTTTGTAGAACAGCAGCAAGTTTCCCTTAAGTGGATCACCCAAGGTTTATCGATCTCAGGGAGGAAGAGGTCAAAGATATCCCTCTCATGCAACCCTGCAACCACAAAGCAAGAAGTCTCTTGTGTCCCCAACACACCTAATAGGTGCACTAGTTCGGCGAAGAGATAGTGAAATACAGGTGGTATGAATAAATAGTAGCAACGGCACCAGAAAAGTGCTTTGCCCAGGACAGTAAACAAGCAGTAGTAACGCAGCAGTAACGCTTGATAAAACAGTAAACAAGCAGCGATAGCAGTATTTAGGAACAAGGCCTAGGGATCATACTTTCACTAGTGGACACTCTCAACATTGATCACATAATAGAATAGATAAATGCATACTCTACACTCTCTTGTTGGATGATGAACATCATTGCGTAGGATTACACGAACCCTCAATGCCGGAGTTAACAAGCTCCACAATTCAATGTTCATATTTAAATAACCTTAGAGTGCATGACAGATAAACACGACTAAACCAAGTACTAACATAGCATGCACACTGTCACCTTCACACTATGTAGGAGGAATAGATCACATCAATACCATCATAGCAATAGTTAACTTCGTAATCTACAAGAGATCACAATCATAGCCTACGCCAAGTACTAACACGGATGCACACACTGTCACCATTACACCGTGCAGGAGGAATAAACTACTTTAATAACATCACTAGAGTAGCACACAGATAAATTGTGATACAAAACACATTGCAATCATAAAGAGATATAAATAAGCACTTCACTATGCTACTCTGAATTACTCTCTGGCAAGATAACGAACACTAATTCATCATGTAGGAAAACCTTAAAGATGCATTCCCAAGTACTAATGAACACCCCACGCTGTCACTTTGAGCATTCACAGGAGGTACTAACACACCATAATTTCATAGAGACATCCAACTCAAATCATAACTCAGTGAATAAGTATTCTGTGAAATATAGCCTAAGAGACCCACACGGTGCACACAGTGTCACCTTTACACACGTGGGACAAGGAGTCTCCGGAGATCACATAAGTAAAATCCACTTGACTAGCATAATGACATCTAGATTACAAGCATCATCATATGAATCTCAATCATGTAAGGCAGCTCATGAGATTATTGTATTGAAGTACATAGGAGAAAGATGAACCACATAGCTACCGGTACAGCCCCGAGCCTCGATGGAGAACTACTCCCTCCTCATGGGAGACAGCAGCGTTGATGAAGATGGCGGTGGTGTCGATGGAGAAGCCTTCCGGGGGCACTTCCCCGTCCCGGCGGCGTGCCGGAACAGAGACTCCTGTCCCCCAGATCTTGGCTTCGCGATGGCGGCGGCTCTGGAAGGTTTTCTCTGGTTTCGTCGAACGTATCAGGGTTTTCGCGACGGAGGCTTTAAATAGGCGGAAGGGCAAGGTCGGTGGACTTCTGGGGGGGCTCACACACCAGGGCGGCGCGGCCCCCCCTCTGGCCGCGCCGGGCACACGTCTGGTGGCCCTGTGGCCCCCCTCTGACCTCTCTCGGGTGTCCTGGAAGCTTCGTGTGAAAATAGGATGCTGGGCGTTGATTTCGTCCGATTCTGAGAATATTTCCTTACTAGGATTTCTGAAACCAAAAATAGCAGAAAACAGGAACTGACACTACGGCATCTTGTTAATAGGTTAGTTCCAGAAAATGCACGAATATGACATAAAATGTGCATATAACATGTAGATATCATCAATAATGTGGCATGGAACATAAGAAATTATCGATACGTCGAAGACGTATCAAGGATGCAGTCATTAATGCATGCATGTATCTTTGCACATCTAATCCTAGAGGGCAGACAATCTTCTTCGCTTCGTACGTACTGGCGGGCAATTCGTTACCCCTTGGAAGCTTCCTCTTAATTATTGTCAGCAACTTTCCAAATCCTGAGTCAGTGACACTGATACGTCTCAAACGTATCTATAATTTCTTATGTTCCATGCTACTTTTATGACGATACTCACATGTTTTATACACATTATATGTCATTATTATGCATTTTCCGACACTAACCTATTGACGAGATGCCGAAGAGCCAGTTGCTGTTTTCTGCTGTTTTTGGTTTCAGAAATCCTACAAAGGAAATATTCTCGGAATTGGACGAAATCAACGCCCAGAGTCTTATTTTTCCACGAAGCTTCCAGAAGACCGAAAGGATTACGAAGTGGGGCGATGAGGCGCCGCCACGCCAGGGCCGCGCGGCCAGGGCTGGGCCCGCGCCGCCCTGTTGTGTGGGGCCCTCGTGCCGCCCCTAAACCTACCCTTCCACCTACTTAAAGCCTTCGTCGCGAAAACCCCAGTACCGAGAGCCACGATACAAAAAACCTTCCAGAGATGCCGCCGCCGCCAATCCCATCTCGGGGGATTCAGGAGATCGCCTCCGGCACCCTGCCGGAGAGGGGAATCATCTCCCGGAGGTCTCTTCATCACCATGATCGCCTCCGGATCGATGTGTGAGTAGTTCACCCCTGGACTATGGGTCCATAGCAGTAGCTAGATGGTTGTCTTCTCCTCATTGTGCTATCATGTTAGATCTTGTGAGCTGCCTATCATGATCGAGATCATCTATTTGTAATGCTACATGTTGTGTTTGTTGGGATCCAATGAATATTGAATACTATGTCAAGTTGATTATCAATCTATCATATATGTTGTTTATGTTCTTGCATGCTCTCCGTTGCTAGTAGAGGCTCTGGCCAAGTTGAAACTTGTAACTCCAAGAGGGAGTATTTATGCTCGATAGTGGGTTCATGCCTCCATTGAATGCAGGACGTGTGACGAAAGTTCTAAGGTTGTGGATGTGCTGTTGCCACTAGGGATAAAACATCAATGCTTTGTCTAAGGATATTTGTGTTGATTACATTACGCACCATACTTAATGCAATTGTCTGTTGTTTGCAACTTAATACTGGAAGGGGTTCGGATGATAACCTGAAGGTGGACTTTTTAGGCATAGATACATGCTGGATAGCGGTCTATGTACTTTATCGTAATGCCCTGATTAAATCTCATAGTACTCATCATGATATATGTATGTGCATTGTTATGCCTTCTTTATTTGTCAATTGCCCAACTGTAATTCGTTCACCCAACATGCTATTTATCTTATGGGAGAGACACCACTAGTGAACTGTGGACCCCGGTCCATTCTTTACATCTGAAATACAATCTACTACAATTGTTCTTTACTGTTCTTTGCAAACAAACATCATCATCCACACTATACATCTAATCCTTTGTTTACAGCAAGCCGGTGAGATTGACAACCTCACTGTTACGTTGGGGCAAAGTACTTTGATTGTGTTGTGCAGGTTCCACGTTGGCGCCGGAATCCCTGGTGTTGCGCCGCACTACACGCCGTCACCAACGACCTTCACGTGATCCTTGACTCCTACTGGTTCGATAAACCTTGGTTTCTTACTGAGGAAAACTTGCTGCTATACGCATCACACCTTCCACTTGGGGTTCCCAACGGGCGTGTGCTTTACGCGTATCAAGCTAAATTTCTGGCGCCGTTGCCGGGGAGATCAAGACACGCTGCAAGGGGAGTCTCCCACATCCAATC
This sequence comes from Lolium perenne, assembly GCF_019359855.2. NCBI lineage: Eukaryota > Viridiplantae > Streptophyta > Magnoliopsida > Poales > Poaceae > Lolium > Lolium perenne. Next base: position 29,651,851 of record NC_067245.2, read on the forward strand.
TCTTTACTTTGTTTTTGTCTTGCTTTACTTTACTTTATTTGCTGCTTTGTTTGCTCTTATATCAAAAACACAAAAAATTAGTTGCTAGTTTTACTTTATTTACTGTCTTGTTCTCCATATTAAAAACACAAAAAAATTAGTTACTTGTATTTACTTTATTTAGTTTGCTTTATTTACTATTGCTAAAAATGAGTAATCCTGAAGTTGAAGTTCGTTCGTTTAAGCGGAGAAAGTTTTAAAGATGCTTGGTATAGAATTAGTGATGCTCATCATAGGTGCATCAAGAAACACTCCACTATTATACTACTTAGGATTTTTATGTTGGTATCTCTAGCTGGAATAGGTATGTTCTTGATACTCTTGCGGGAGGTAATTTCCTAGGCACTCCTGCTTTAGAAGCTAGTTGCATTATTGAGAGTCTAGTTGGAATACCACCTGTTAATGAAGCTAAAATTGAAATCTCTTTTGAAGATGTCATGAAAAAGTTGGAGGCCATAGAGAAAGATCTTCCAAGTATTGAAACTAAATTGGGAATATTACTTAATAGCACTGATAAACTTGATAAATCTCTAGGTGGAATTAATGAGAGAATTGCCGTTTTAGAAACTTGTGCTACTCATGATAATCGAACCCATAGGATTAGTGAACTTGAAGAAGCTATGGGAACCTTGGGTTCAACTTTTTCTTCTCTTAAGTTTAAGGAGAAAACTTATGTGGATAAGGAGCAAAAGTTCATGTATGTCTCTAAAGTGCCTAAGCCAAAAAACTATTATAGGACTAAAATTGACAAAGCCCTTAGCACCACTACGGATGATGGAGCATCTAAGATACCTATTGATGTTGATGCTTCGTCTCTTGACAATACTTGATTCACACTTTCTGCGCCTAGCTGAAAGGCGTTAAAGAAAAGCGCTTATGGGAGAACACCCATTATTTTACTACAGCACTTTTATTTTATATTTGAGTCTTGGAAGTTGTTACTACTGTAGCAACCTCTCCTTATCTTTATTTTATTGCATTGTTGTGCCAAGTAAAGTCTTTGATAGTAAAGTCAATAGTAGATTTGGATTACCGCGCAGGAATAGATTTCTTGCTGTCACGAAATTGAGCCGCCCCTGCTGTAGAAAATTTAGAAAAATCTGCCAATTTACGTGCGTGATCCTCAGATATGTACTCAACTTTCATTCAATTTGAGAATTTTCATCTGAGCAAGTTAAGTGCCCCTAAAAAATTCGTCTTTACGGACTGTTCTGTTTTGACAGATTCTGCCTTTTATTTCCCATTGTCTGTTTTGCTATGTTTGATGGATTTCTTTGCTCCATTAACTTTCAGTAGCTTTGTGCAATGTCTAGAAGTGTTAAGAATGATTATGTCACCTCTGAATATATGAATTTTCAATTATGCACTAACCCTCTAATGAATTTGTTTTGAGTTTGGTGTGGAGGAAGTTTTCAAGGGTCAAGAGAGGAGGATGATACAATATGATCAAGAAGAGTGAAAAGTCTAAGCTTGGGGGTGCCCCCGTGGTTCATCCCTGCATATTTTAAGAAGACTCAAGCATCTAAGCTTGGGGATGCCCAAGGCATCCCTTCTTCATCGACAACCTATCAGGTCACCTCTAGTGAAACTATATTTTTATTCCGTCACATCTTATGTGCTTTACTTGGAGCGTCTGTTTGTTTTTATTTTTGTTTTTGTTTGAATAAAATCGGATCCTAGCATTCTTTGTTTGGGAGAGAGACACGCTCCGCTGTTTCGTATGAACACATATGTTCTTAGCTTTAATCTTAATGTTCATTGCGAAGGTTGAACTACTTCGTTCATTGATATATGGTTGGAAACAGAAAATGCTGCATGTGGTAATTGGTATAATGTCTTGAATAATTTGATACTTCGCAATTGTTGTGCTCATATAGATCATGTTTAAGCTCTTGCATCATGTACTTTGCACCTATTAATGAAGAACTACATAGAGCTTGTTAAAATCTGGTTTGCATGATTAATTTCTCTAGAGTCTAGATATTTTCTGGTTAAGGTGTTTGAACAACAAGGAGACGATGTAAAGTCTTATAATGCTTGCAATATGTTCATATGTGAGTCTTGCTGCACCGTTTTATACTTGAGTTTGTTTCAAACAACCTTGCTAGCCTAGCCTTGTATTGAGAGGAATTTTCTCGTGCATCCAAATCCTTGAGCCAAAAACTATGCCATTTGTGTCCACCATACCTACCTACTACATGGTATTTCTCTGCCATTCCAAAGTACATTACTTGAGTGCTACCTTTAAAATTTTTATTCTTTGCCTTTGCAATATATAGCTCATGGGAAAATAGCCTTAAAAACTATTGTGGTGAAGAATATGTACTTATGTATCTTATTTCTTAATAAGTTGCTTGTTGAGCGGTAACCATGTTTCTGGAGACGCCATCAACTTTTACCTTTGTTGAATATCATGTGAGTTGCTATGCATGTTCGTCTTGTCTGAAGTAAGGGCGATTTTCATGATCAAATGGTTTGAGTATGCATATTGTTAGAGAAGAACATTGGGCCGCTAAGTAAAGCCATGATCCATGGTGGAAGTTTCAGTTTGGACAATTAATCCTCAATCTCTTATGAGAATTTTATCTGTTGTTGAATGCTTATGCATTAAAGAGGAGTCCATTATCTGTTGTCTATGTTGTCCTGGTATGGATGTCTAAGTTGAGAATAATCAAAAGCGAGAAATCCAATGCGAGCTTTCTCCTTAGACCTTTGTACAGGCGGCATAGAGGTACCCCTTTGTGACACTTGGTTGAAACATATGCTATGCAATGATAATCCATGTTAATCCAAGCTAATTATGACAAGGTGCGAGCACTATTGGTATACTATGCATGAGGCTTGCAACTTATAGGATGTCTTATACATAACACATATGATTTATTACTACCGTTGACAAAATTGTTTCTATGTTTTTAAAATGAAAAGCTCTAGCATAAATATAGTAATCCATGCTTCCCTCTGCGAAGGGCCTATCTTCTACTTTATTGTTGAGTCAGTTTACCTATTCTTTCTATCTCAGAAGCAAACACTTGTGTAAACTGTGTGCATTGATTCTTACATGTTTACCTATTGCACTTGTTATATTACTTTGTGTTGACAATTATCCATGAGATATATATGTTGAAGTTGAAAGCAACTGCTGAAACTTATATCTTCCTTTGTGTTGTTTCAAAGCTTTCTACTAAGAATTTATTGCTTTATGAGTAACTCTTATGCAAGTCTTATTGATGCTTGTCTTAAAAGTATTATTCATGAAAAGTCTTTGCTATATGATTCAGTTGTTTACTCATTGTCTTCACCATTGCTTCGAATCGCTGCATTCATCTCATGTGCTTTACAATAGTATTGATCAAGATTATGATAGCATGTCACTTCAGAAATTATCTTTGTTATCGTTTACCTACTCGAGGGCGAGTAGGAACTAAGCTTGGGGATGCTTGATACGTCTCAAACGTATCTATAATTTCTTATGTTCCATGCTACTTTTATGATGATACTCACATGTTTTATACACAGTATATGTTATTATTATGCATTTTCCGGCACTAACCTATTGACGAGATGCCGAAGAGCCAGTTGCTGTTTTTTGCTGTTTTTGGTTTCAGAAATCCTACAAAGGAAATATTCTCGGAATTGGACGAAATCAACGCCCAGGGTCTTATTTTTCCACGAAGCTTCCAGAAGACCAAAAGGATTACGAAGTGGGGCGACGAGGCGCCGCCACGCCAGGGCCGCGCGGCCAGGGCTGGGCCCGCGCCGCCCTGTTGTGTGGGGCCCTCGTGCCGCCCCTAAACCTACCATTCCGCCTACTTAAAGCCTTTGTCGCGAAAACCCCAGTACCGAGAGCCACGATACGGAAAACCTTCCAGAGACGCCGCCGCCGCCAATCCCATCTCGGGGGATTTAGGAGATCGCCTCCGGCACCCTGCCGGAGAGGGGAATCATCTCCCGGAGGTCTCTTCATCACCATGATCGCCTCCAGATCGATGTGTGAGTAGTTCACCCCTGGACTATGGGTCCATAGCAGTAGCTAGATGGTTGTCTTCTCCTCATTGTGCTATCATGTTAGATCTTGTGAGCTGCCTATCATGATCGAGATCATCTATTTGTAATGCTACATGTTGTGTTTGTTGGGATCCGATGAATATTGAATACTATGTCAAGTTGATTATCAATCTATCATATATGTTGTTTATGTTCTTGCATGCTCTCCGTTGCTAGTAGAGGCTCTAGCCAAGTTGATACTTGTAACTCCAAGAGGGAGTATTTATGCTCGATAGTGGGTTCATGCCTCCATTGAATCTAGGACAGTGACAGAAAGTTCTAAGGTTGTGGATGTGCTGTTGCCACTATGGATAAAACATCAATGCTTTATCTAAGGATATTTGTGTTGATTACATTACGCACCATACTTAATGCAATTGTCTGTTGTTTGCAACTTAATACTGGAAGGGGTTCGGATGATAACCTGAAGGTGGACTTTTTAGGCATAGATGCATGCTGGATAGCGGTCTATGTACTTTGTCGTAATGCCCTGATTAAATCTCATAGTACTCATCATGATATATGTATGTGCATTTTTTTGCTTTCTTTATTTGTCAATTGCCCAACTGTAATTCGTTCACCCAACATGCTATTTATCTTATGGGAGAGACACCACTAGTGAACTGTGGACCCCGGTCCATTCTTTACATCTGAAATACAATCTACTGCAATTGTTCTTTACTGTTCTTCGCAAACAAACATCATCATCCACACTATACATCTAATCCTTTGTTTACATCAAGCCGGTGAGATTGACAACCTCACTGTTACGTTGGGGCAAAGTACTTTGATTGTGTTGTGCAGGTTCCACGTTGGCGCCGGAATCTCTGGTGTTGCGCCGCACTACACTCAATCACCAACGACCTTCACGTGATCCTTGACTCCTACTGGTTCGATAAACCTTGGTTTCTTACTGAGGGAAACTTTCTGCTATACGCATCACACCTTCCACTTGGGGTTCCCAACGGGCGTGTGCTTTACGCGTATTAGACACCGTTCTCTGCCTTCCATTGCAACAATTCCAGTGTGCTGCCTAGCTTTTTATGGCCATCTTCGCAAGTTGGGTATAACAATTTGTTGTGATCTTCTATCATCTTGTCGAAGGCTAACCTTTCCTTTTCAGTTTCACATTCTCTCCTTGCATCTGCAATGGCCCGACCAATATCATCATCAGCAGGCTCATCTGGTGCCTCTTCATCTTCTGCTTCATTGTTTTCATTGCCTTCTGCAGTATCACCGTATTCAGGGAAATTGGGATAACCATCATCATCCTCTTCCTCTTCTTCATTCTCTTCCATCATAACCCCTCTTTCTCCGTGCTTGGTCCAACAGTAATAACTAGGCATGAAACCCTCCCGCAGAAGGTGGCCGTGAATGGTACCCGAGTGAGCGTAATTTACGGTATTCTTGCAGTCAACACATGGACAATACATGAAGCCACCATGTTTGTTTGCCTCAGCCACGGCCATAAAATTACTCAGGCCCGAAGTGAACTCGTCAAAGCGTCGGTCAATGTACATCCATTGCCGATTCATCTGCATGATATAATTAAGCTGATCAAAAACCATTACAAAACATCACGATGTATATATACACATGCATTTTATCAATTATAGATGCAAGGATAAAGTTGTTAACCTCGATGGAGAAGAAAAAAGCAAGTTAAGTGTGGCTTGATTTGTGTAAACTCAAGTGGCAAATCCTCGTAAGCATTTCATCGAACACCTCTTGTGCATGTGAAGAAGAGAGCAAAGCAATACACCCCTCTTGTGAAGAAAGTGAAAAAATGGCTAAGTGTGGTTCACACTTGGGCAGGGGCAAGGATATATAGGCAGGTGAGGGACTTTGTCCCGGTTTGTAATACAAACCGGGTCCAAAGGGTGTGCCTTTCGTCCCGGTTTGTACTACAAACCGGGACTAAAGGTTTCCGAGGCCTGACACGGCCTGCGCCACCCTGCCGCCGACCCTCTAGTCCCGGTTTGTAGTACAAACCGGGACTAAAGGCCGCTACCGGACAGGCGCCACCGAGTGGGGTCGCCCACCGCGAAACAAACCGGGACCAATGCCCCCCATTGGTCCCGGTTTGGTTCAGAACAGGGATAATTGCTCCCCGGGGCTTGGGACCAAAGGCCTCTTCTCCACTAGTGCAACTATCTGGAAAATTAAGACACGTCTTCTCGTAAGTCATCTATCTGGAAAAGCAACAACTATAGCGTGCAATGTTTTATCAATTATTACTATCCTTTGTAATTAATGAGAAATAATTAAATTATAGTACGAAATTATATTGTTAAAGGAAGGCACGTGATACAATGGGGCAAATCGTATTCTCTTATTTTCTAGAAAAGTCTCTTTCTCTCTACCAACTCAGCAAATTATGCTTCAAAAAAAGAAAAAAACCAACTCAGCAAATATCCTATGCGCCCTCCCTAAGGGAAGGCTGATGTCACCTCCCCGAACATGTCCTAACGTTTCTAACGACGCGACCCAAATGATTATGCCGCGTTTGAACCAGTCCGCGCGGACAGGAGGACTACGCGCGCACGCTCCAGCGGCGTGACCCAAACAAACAGACCCGTCCGGTGTGACCCATCAGTCTACCAAATTTGGGGAGCCGATACGTCTGCGCGGACGCGCCGCGGACAACACGCGTGTCCTCCAGCGTGTCCCGCGAGCCCGCATGGCAGGACCCGACGATAGAAGGCTGACCGGAGACAGCAACCATGGCCATCAATGTCAACGGTGACCGCTGCTACCGCAGCCTCAACTCCTGCGTTCGGCATTGATGCCGATGACAATGGAAGTTGCGTGGACATTGATGGCAAGGGCTACTTAAACTGGCCCTGCGTGTGTCTCTCGTCCCCACAACCATCGCCATCGCAATTGCCAGCAAACCACCTCCGCCACCTACTCCTAGGAAGATGTTGTCGTGGCTGAAGAAGATGGCCAACGACCACCGAAGTACCATGCGTGACCGCAACACGGGCCATGGACACTGTCCCCGTTCGCCGATCTCATCGAGGACGACGAAGACGAGTAGGCGCGGTGGCGTCGTTGACGCCCTTGCAGGGCCGAAGCCGTAAGTAGGTTAGTAAAAAAAAATTCTATGTAAATTATGTTTGAATGAATGTTATTTTTTCAAAATTTCGCACGCTTTTAATTTTTATTTGAATTTGAATAGTTTGTTGTCTTCGGCCAGCGGGTCAAAATGGCTACCGCGGACCAACTGAGGTGCACCGCTGAGTGCACTGGCCTGGTAGGCCAGACCGCGACCCATTTTCTAGCAACGGCGTGACCCAAACAGACTAAATCGAACCAAGTAGATCGCTGTTTTGGATCATGCTGCTGGAGATGCCCTCAGATAGTAAGATCACTTCTTACAGACGGTGCCATCTACATTGACAAGGAGAAAAAAAGGAAGCAACTACTTACCAAAACATTTTCGTTGGTTTCATACCAAATTACCAATCCTTGCGTGGAGAGGCCGTTTGAAAGCAAACCAAACGCTAGTCCTTATTTCCTTTTCGGGCCCGGGCGAATGGACCCGCGCGCTGGCTGACACGTCTCCGTCTCCGGCCCATCCCTTGACGCTCATCATCGCCTTCATCGGTCGATCGTGTGCTGCATGCATTTCAACAGTGCGCGAGCGCGACTCCACTCCCCTGTACCATCTGGCCGTCAACTTGTCGTCTCGTCCCTATGTCTACGTACGCATCTCTCTCTCTTGTCCAGGCCCCCGGTTCATGGTCATCCACCGCGTGTGCGACACCTGCGCCCGCGACAAGTCTACCCCTCACGTGATAAGCTAGACCGTGACGACCCGACTGAAGTACACCTATCTTAACATTCTTGCTCTGTCACGTGAAGTACACCATCCCTTCTCTCTGTCACTACTCCTCCACACAAACATGTGACTTAAGAGCATCCCCACTTGTTGTCGCTCCCCACGCCCAAATCCGGCGAAATTTTCGTCCGGATTGGATCAATTTTTGGCATGGGGGGCAGTATATTTCCAGTCGTGTGCTCCCCAAGCGGCGTTTCTCGGGGAAAAAGAGGATGGCCCGGGGAGTCCGGACGAAAGAGGAGACACGTGGGCGTGGGCGGTTGGTTTTGCTCCATCCGGAGTCCCCGAGCGCTCCCCGGGGGGCTGGGGATGGCGTGGGATCGCCGGATGAATTTAGGCCCAAATCCGGACGAAATCGAGGAACCGGGGGCGCGACTGGGCCGGATTTCGCCGTCCGGATGTAAAAAACGGCTCGTGGGGGGATTCTCGGGGAGACGAGTGGAGATGCTCTAAGTTCGTTGATGTTACCTTTTTCCGCAAAAAAAGGTATCGCAACTTTGGTTTACATTTAAAGTAAAACCACAATACTAGTTATGGATAGGGATTCGGGAGTAGACATTGTAAATTACAGAATTGATAGTTCTAAGTCGAGTGAGAACAATCGTGCTCAGTACACTCCTACAACGCCGGATTTGCATCGTGATTCATGCACTTACCGGAGCAAGTTGTTGTAGCTCGGATTTTTTCAGTTGCAAGTGGGGATTTTTCAGTTGCAAGCGAGGTTGGAAATACGTAAAATGCCTCAAAATCATTAAATTTGCTTCGTGACCCGTGATGATGATAAGTTGCAACATGGGTTACAACTGAGACTCGACGACGTCATTCCACTGAGAACGAAGTTAGTTCTTAATTGATTGAGAACTAGTCACACCGTTTAAAATAAACTAGATATGCGTCACGAAAAAAACCAGATCAGTGATAGACACGCTCATGACCGACACGCAACCTCTTCCCAGCCGAAGTTGACCTAATTTTGTCGGAGATCTCGTCGGGCGCCGAGGAGGTTTTCGTTCTCGAGAAATGGCATCACAAGGTTTTGATCTTGCGGGTGCAGTTGGCGTCGAAGGAGGAGCGGACGCGGCTGTCAACGTCGATGCTCTTCGATTTGGATCCTATAGGGCTGCATTTTGGGACCGGCTCTCGATTTTTGGAGGAACTTGAATGCCTTCAAAAGGAGGAGAGGAGGGTACATGCTCGGCTGGTGGTGGTGGTGGGGGGGGGGGGGGGTGGGTTCTGGATCTTCCGCCACTTCCATAGGTGATCCGGCATAAGTTTTGCAGGCGGTGGCTCCGGATCCTTGCGGGTGCTTCCATTTTGGTTTTCCGGCAAATTGGGGGAGATCTGAGGAATTAGAGGTGGTGCAAAATGGTCTATCGGTAAGAAACTTGTTCATCAATCCTTTTCCACCTCCTTTTGATCCAGTTCCTGTTGTGTCTGTGAGATATTGGGAGAACATTGGGCCTGATCTAAGGGTATCAGAGAACAAGTTTGGGGTCAAAGTAGTTGAGGTTGATAAGAACGTTGTTTTATGTTTTCTACCCTCAAATGGAGATTCATGTGGTTTAGGGGCAAATAAATAAGGGAATTCTCTTGGTGAGAATTCTAGAGTGTTTGAAGGAGTTGATGATAACCATGATATTATGCATGGAATTTGAGGGTCCTTTTTTCCATCGATCAACAATTGGTTAATGATCGACATGGCATTTTTATGATCGTTCTGATATCAATCATTTAACATTTTTTAGCTAATATGAAATTGTTATTGATTTTCTGAGAATAAAAGTTGATGAAAATGGTGTGGTAGGACAGAGGATGAAATTTCCAAAATACATGGTTAATTTTTGTGAGAAAATACAAACACTTAGAGAGGATTATGGGAGATGTGTTGCTACCTATGCCGCAAAATTTCACAAAAAAATCTTCAGATATGCAGGATATTTGTTACTCCGGCCTAGAGGAAAACTTCCATTGCAAGATGAACATGGAAGTACTATAGATGTAAACTTTGCTAAAATAGATGAAATATTCTGACTGGTATGGTTATTGATTTTGCTGGTTAACAGTGGTGGTGGGAAGAAATCTTATTTCACAATTGGGTGCAACTAGGTTCTTTGTTTCCATATGTGATTTACATGATGGAGGTTTAAAAGAGCTCAATGTTGTTAATCCTTATACCTTGGTGGTAGAGGAGAATTTTGATACGTCTCAAACGTATCTATAATTTTTCATGCTCCATGTTTGTTTTACACCAATTTATATATGTTTTGCTCATGCTTCGTTGCACTTTTATACATTTTCCGGCACTAACCTGTCAACAAGATGCCACAGTGTCCGTTCCCTGTTTTCTGCTATTTTGTATTTTAGAAAAGTTGTACAGTAAATATTCTCGGAGTTGGACGAAACAAAAGACGAAGTCAATATTTTTCCGTAACGAAGACAGAGTCCAGAGGGGGGGTCGAAGAAAGGCAGCAGGGCGGCCAGACCAGCCCTAGGCGCGACCTGGCCCTGGCCCGCACCTAGGGGTGGTGTGCCCCCCTGGCCTCCACCGACATCGCCCCTCCGCCTATTTAATCACGATCTCGGGAAAACCCTGAACACCGAAGCCTCCATCCATGAAAAGTTCCATCGCGGCAACCATTTTAGACCTATCTCGGGAGGGTTCTGAAGCTCTTCCCGGCACCCTGCCGGAGGGGGAAATCATCGCCGGAGGCATCTGCATCGCTATGCCCGCATTCGAAGTGATGCGTGAGTAGTCCATCCCTGGACTATGGGTCCATAGCAGTAGCTAGATGGTTGTCTTCTCCAATTTGTGCCTCATGTTTAGATCTTGTAAGCTGCCCTACATGATCAAGGTCATCTTTATGTAATGCTACATGTTGTGTTTGTTGGGATCCGATGAATATTGAATACTATGTTGAGATCGATTATATATTCTTGTCATATGTTATTTGTGATCTTGGATGCTCTCCGTTGCTAGTATATACTCTGGCAAAGTAGATGCTTGTGACTCCAAGAGGGGGTATTTATGCTCGATAGTAGGTTCATGCCTCTATTTTTCTGGAAGAGTGACAATAACTTCTAAGATTGTAGATGTGCTATTGCTACTAGGGAGAAAACAACAATGGTTTATCCAAGGGTAATTCTATTATTTATTTTACACACATTTCTTAATGCGATAATCTGTTGCTTGCAACTTAATACTGGAAGGGGTTCGGATTATAACCCGAAGGTGGATTATTAGTCATAGACGCAGTTGAATTACGGTCTATGTATTATGTTGTAATGCCCAAACGAATCTCATAGTAATCATCTTGTCATGTATGGTCGGTATTCTATCAATTGCTCAGCTGTAATTTGTTCACCCAGCATATTATATTTATCTTTATGGAGAGACACCTCTAGTGAACTGTGGACCCTGGTCCTTTCCTTTACACTGATAAATTCAACCACTGCAATCATGCTCTGTTTACTTACTGCAAGCTCTGTTCTCTTTAATTACTGCAACCATCTCCTCCCACTCGATACATTTAATCCTTTGTGTTCAACAAAACCGGTGAGATTGACAACCTCATTGTAAATTGGGGCAAAGTATTTTGGTTGTGTTGTGTGCAGGTTCCACGTTGTTGCTGATGCCGGTAGTGTGCTCTGCCACTAGTCATCTAGCAACACCTTTAGAAGTCACGCCTTTCTCCTACTAGTCAAGTAAACATTGGTTTCTTACTGAGGGAAAACTTGATGGTGTGCTCATCACACCTTCCTCTTGGGGTTCCCCAACGGTGTAGACCACCATCAAATCTCAATGAACAAGTTAAGTTACAAATTGAAAAAGCTTCATATAGTATGTCTAGTCAACAAAAAGGTAATAAAAAAAGAAGTCTACCATTATTTTTGATGTGAATAAAGGAGAAAAAAGGATGAAGAGAGGATTGATTATAATAATAGTATAATTTTGCCAAACAATTATTTGGATCTTTGCTTTTGAAATTTTGAGATTGCTAAAAGAAGGGATGAATTTAATTATAACACATATCATTCATGTACAATGAAAAGAAAAACAGTGATACCATTGATATTCTAGGCCGCGATAAAGAAAATGTGGTACAAACAAAGAAAATCCATTCTATTATGTTTAATGGGCAAGGCCTTTCTAGACGAGCCAATTTTGGGCATGTGTGGGAATATTCCAGGAAGACACTTATAAACAAAATGTCGTGATCTAGGGTTTCGCCTATTTCTATTCCTCTCGAATAAAGCAATGCTCTCCCTTTTCCCTCCACATCGCGCACTCATAATCCTGCTAAGATGAATAATAGAGGTGGCGGTAGCTTTGGGACGGGCTTAAATCCTAGATTTGGGGTTGGTGGCGGTCATGATGGAGGATGCAGAGGCCGGGACAAAATATTTCATGAGGGCTTCCCTCCAATAACTCCTACTTCAAGGGAGGGGGTTGCAAGCCACCTAGAGTTGTTACCTAGAAAAGAAGAAACCCACATCCACAACCACCTCCAAAGAAGGATCTAAAGGCTGTGGGTGAGTTGGCTTCTAGTCAGAAATCCTATACATATGGTCAACCTTGGCATAAATTGGTTGATTGTGAGGTTCCTGCTAGTTGTGAGCGATGTGGATCATGTATACTCACAAAAAGATGTATTGAGAGGAGGTCGTGCAAGTTTATAGCTTGGTTTGTGGGTTCCTGAAGTGAAGGTTGGGTTTTTTTTATTTATGGATGCTAAAGAGGTTTCTTAATAGATGAGGGAGAAACACAATTTAGCTGTGGTCACCATGATTGATGGGTCAGTTTGAGAAAAGAAAATAGAGAGGAGTTCGTGGAATCGATATGCACTGAGTCTAAATGGGCTTGGATTGCTAGAGCGTAGGGAGACAAGATATTCGCCTTTCGTTTCCGTAGTCTCAATTTTTTTTTGATGATATTGCTCATTTTAAGAAGGGCCTTTCTTTAAGTACTGTTGAAAATGTGATCATCAAAGTGGAGGGTTGGAAGCCCAGTGCAAGTGCAAAAATGGTTTTCCTCTTGCTGCTTGGTTCCATATTCGCGGGCTACTTCGTAATTTCAGAAACGAAGAAGAAGTGCCATAAGTGGATTCCTTGGTGGGAGTCACAAACATGGTTGTTGAGGAGACTATTGATAAGTATGACTATGTGAGGGATTTTATTATTATTCTAGATGTGGAGAATGGGCATGCAAATTATCCTGGGGTGCTAGGCAAAGTGCATGTATGATTTCCATTTCAAATTGGAAGCAAGTGATATGGGTAAAGAGAAGAACTATGTTAGTCAAAATATTTCAAGATGATTCAGGAAGCAAAGGAAAGGAAATGGACAATTTTTTTGATTAGTTTACATGAAAATTTAAAAATTAAGGATAGGGATGTTAACACTGCTCACAAAATATTAATGGGTGATGCTCAGAACACGTTCAAAAAAGCCAGAGTGTAGGATAGTGTAGAGAACTTGTAGTTTGGTTCAGTTGAAGAAAATGTTGTTAGGGATGTTGTTCTTGAAGGAAGGGAGTCAGAGCAAGTTGATGTAGATATGGAGATTGGTGATGAATATTATGAAGATAATTTTGAAGAGGAAGTGTAGATATTGAGCGGGGTTAAATATTTTAGGAACAACAAGCAGGTGGGTAGTGTTTCGGTGGATATGCAATGGAATGATGAATCGGCAAGACAACCTATTAGATACTTCTAGTATGGCTCTGGAAAGAAAGTTCCTATTGTTTGCCTTGATAAAATTCTTTGGCAGTTGAAGAATGATTAAATAACTCTTTCTATTGTGACAGAAAAACAACTTCCTCGTCCCTGGGTCCTTCTAAAGCAACTTTAGTTGGTTGTCTAATAGTTTTGTATGCCATGTTGGAATACGATCAGCTACTTGAGAAATTTCTTGAAAGTTCTTCCAGTGATGTATCTATTTCTTTTGAGATATGGAGGATGTGGATAGTAGTTCCAACCATGGGTTTCATCTCTCCCCCAGTTATGAACAATGTTTCAGTTGCCAAAGTTACAAGATGATGCTTCTTAGGAAAAATGTGATAAGGAAATCAGAAGTTGTGAAAGGTTGAAGGGAAGAACTGAGGAGATTGAGGAGGCTATTGAATCAAGAGCTAGTTTGAAGAATATTGAGTGTAATTTTATTGATCCTTCTAATTTCATTTCGCTCTTAGTCATGATAATTTTGCTAGCAGATCCTTAGAGATGGGAGTTACAATAGATGATTATAATCTAGATTTTTTTTGTTATGAGAGATCTTGAGAAACCTAGGAGGGCTATTGATAAAAAAACAAAAAAATAAAATAATTCATGGACTATGGATGATAGGTTAGTTCCTCATATATATACTTTATTTACATTGGAAAGGAAAAGAAGTGGAAGATAAAGAATTCATTATTGTTGGAAAAAAGGAAACATGGAAGAAAGCTATAGTTATAGTATGTAGAAAAACAAAAAACATACTTTACACAATAAGTTGCCGCAACTTGGTGTTATTGGTTCTTCTAGTTCTAAGGGTCGCAATTGATTTTACAGTGTACACCAAAACTAGAAGTTACTGAAAAAATAAAAAAGTGATTTTTATGGTTGGATTAATCTATAATAGTAGAGGTGTGAAGAGAAGAGGTTTTGTTTCTTTCTTAAAAGATAATATTAGAGATTTTGGTGTAGATTTTGTTGGTATTCAAGAAACTATGTTGAAATTTTTTCTAATAGTTTTCTCAGATGGTTGAGTTGTTGTGGTAATTTTAAGTGGCATTGGTTGCAATCTAGAGGTAAATCAGGTGGAATTTTAAGTGGCATTAAAGAGTATAGGTTTGATGTGCTGAATTTTTCTATGGGAGTTTTTCATCTAAGAGAAGTAATTTTGAAAAAAATTTAAGAAAGCTAAAGCTTGGATGTTGGTGGTAGTTTATGGGGCAGCTCAGGAAGAAGATAAAGATAAATTTTTTCAAACTTAGCTGTCATTTGTTATGATCAGAGGTTTCCTCTAATGTTGGGAGGTGACATCAATTTGTTGAGGTTCACTTTTGAAAGAAAAAAAAAAGCTCCTTAAGTAAAAAAGACACAGTGAGCTATTCAATTCAGTCATAAATCTCTATGTGTTTTTTACCTACTCCAATAATCAAAAGTCGGTCTAAGACAGAGAGTTCTGGTTTCTAAGACAGAGGGTTTGTTCCTTTTCGCCATGATTTACAAAATAGTTAAAAGTCGGTCTGATCATAATCCTTTGATCTTAACCTTGAATAATGAGCATGTGAATCCTAGTAAATATTTTAGATATGAAATTTTCTAGGAAAGACAAGAAAGTTTTCTGGATAGATTTGAAAGTGCTTGGCAGATTCCAATTAGGGGGAAAGATGCCCTCGTGGTTTTCATTTTGAGATTGAAATTCTTTAAAGGTTGGGGAGTGAATCTTAGAGGTGATTAATTAAAGAGGGAAAAAGAAAATTTATCTGAACTTCAAGATTTGGAAATCCTTGAAGAGATAAGAAATTTATCTAATGAGGATTTAATTTTGAAAGCAAAACTTCAGAAGAAACTGATGGATATTTATGAAGCAGATGAGTTATTTTGGTTAAGTAGATCAAGTGAAAATTGGATTTTGAAAGGTGACAATAATACAAAGTATTTCATAGAGTAGTTAATGGGAAGATCAGAAACAATAATATTTTCAATCTATTAAAAGATGATGTTGTAGTGGAAGGAAATAAACAAATAAAATAACAAAGCCACAAAATATTATAAATCCTTGTTTGGAGTGGTGCAAAATGCCAATTCATTTTAGATCTAAATCTTTGGTATGAGGGTGAGGATTATATTTGGGAAATAAATATTTTATTGATTAGACTCTTTGAGGAAGAGGAAGTTAATTTTGTAGTGTTTTCTATGAAAAAATAAAGGTGCTGGCTCGGATGGGTTACTAGCAGAATTTTATCATACTTTTTGGACAAGGATAAACATTGGTATTATTAATCTGATCCTACTATTAATAAAACTGTGTTGGCCTGTCAAAATACTTTTATTAGAGGAAGAAACATCATGGATGGAGTTATGTCTCTTCATGAAATTTTACATGAATCAAAGTTCAGAAACAAGAATGTTGTTAAAAATGACTTTGAAAAGGCTTATGATAAAGTTAACTAGAGCTTTCTTTTTAGAAGCTTACATTTAAATGGCTTTTCAATTGCACTTGATGTGGTTGGATGAAGCAGGAGGTTACTGGTGGAACTTTGAGTGTGAGAGTTAAAAATTCAGCGGCAAAGTATTTTGGGACCCACAAAGGTGTGAGGCAAGCGGGCCCCATCTCTCCACTCATCTTTAATTATGCATGAGATGTTTTAGTTGGAATGTTTAGAAAAGAACATGATGGTGGTTTGATTTGTGGATTGGTTCCACATTAGGTAGACAAAGGAACTTGTATTTTACCATATGCTAATGATATAATAGTATTATTCAAGGATAGTTTCGATATGGCTATTGATGTTAGAAATTCTTAAGAAGTTGGTTAGGGAAGTGGATGTACAACCCAGCCACCCAGGTTCAAATTTCCAGGGACGCGAATTTGGGTTCTTATTATTTTTAAAAAATCACTGTAGGGGCTTCCCCTACCGTATTCCTTTCAAAAAAATGTTAAAAATTCTTCTTTATCTATTTGAAAGTATGGATTCTTAAAAAATAAACTTTGTTATGAGACTTTAGAGGACAATGAAAAATTGGAAAGTTAGTCTGATATTTTAGCTGTCAATTGGGGTGCTCATCTATGAGATATTAGAAGGATCTATCTGTGGTTCTAGATTAAGAATCAAATATTTAAATTTCACTCAAGAGATAAGTGTTCAAAAGTTGTATGGGTGGCAAGGGCGGTCTATGTCCTTAGTAAGGAGAAAAGTTCAGATTAATGTTTCTTTAAACATTATTTGTATTTACTATATGTCTTTGTTTAGATTCCATAATACTTGTAATAAAAAATTACTTAAGATTCAGAGGAGGTTTTTTTTTGCAAGGAGGCATTTTACTAGAAAGTATCACATGGTTAAATGGACTTTTGTTTGTAGACCTAAGGATAAAGGAGCTCTGGGTATTAAAAAATCTAGAAAAGATGAATATAAGTTTGCCCTGTAAAGGGTGGTGGAAGCTAGAAAATGGTGTTATGGTAAAATCTAAGCCAAAAAAAATATGTTCACTATAGGCCCATTGCTTTTGTTGAACATAGAAAATTTAATTCTTCATCCTAGTATGATCTTCTGATCTATATGGATAATAGATGCATGAGAATAGGATCAGATGAACAAACAAGCTTTCATGATGATACTTGGCGGACTACAAATCCCATGAAACATATGTTCAAGAGTTATATGAAATATGTGTAAAACAACCTGGGGACATCCTTTAAGGCATGAGACATACATAACTGTAACATATACTTTGTGCTGTTATAGAGAATTATGGTGTCTTTTCTATTAAATCTTTGTATAAAAGTTGAATGAAAATCTGATGAACATAAACTTTAAACATTTATGGAAAGCAAAAGCACCCCTGAAAATTAAAGTGTGGATGTGGATGATCTCGCATAATTCTATTGCCAGCAAAGATAATATGCAGGAAAAAGGCTGGCAAGGAGATTTTAAATGTAGATTTTGTGATGACTTGGAAAGTATACACAATCTTTTTTTTTCTCTTGTGCTGCCGCCAAATATATGTAGAGTGTTATTAGTTTAGCTATAGTATCTGTGGATAGGCCTAGGAATTTTTGCCCAATATTTTCGGTGGATTCATGGTATTTCTGTAGGACAAATTTACATGAGGTGGGTTTGGCAGCCTTATGTTGGGAAATGTGGAAACTGAGAAATGGAGTCTTTGTATAAAAATGGTTTAGTTCACCCGTGGATATTATTTGCTATCCATGTGTCTTCTAAAGGTATTGCCGGGACTTTAGTTTAGTAAGATACATTGCAGAAGGTGGCTTTATCCCTCCAAGCTGCATCGCCGAGGAAGCGGCGTCTGCGCATCAAGGAGGATTCGGAAGCTTTTGATAACGAAGATACCTATTGGTGGCTGATGCTTTTGTGAAGAGCTCTGAATGATCTGGGCTATCTTCACTGTAAAAATTGGATTGTTTCTTAAGCTGTTTTTGGTTCTCTAGTTCTTTTGGATGGTTTTGGACCTAAGCTAGCCAGGTTACCGCAGGAGGTTGTCCCAAAAAGTTAGTTTATGTTTGATGGTTTCTTCTGTTCCATGGGGAGAATGGTAGATGGTTTGTTGTTTTTCTTTTGCTTATCTGGGGTGTTGGCAAATCTGAATCTATGTTGCTTTATTATCGTTTGATAGTAGAACCTGGAGATTTTTGGCTTCGTATGAAAAGAAATATTTAGATATGCGCCATAATGAGCGAACTTGCATACTAAAATGAATCTGGATACATCTATTTATAAAAATGTCTTACATTAGTGAAGGAAAAGAATACAACATTAACTTATACTTCGAATTTTGTTTCCAATTGAGTTGTTATTCGTGCATGCATGTAGGATTGCAAGTGGCATCCTACTAAGCGGTAAGCCCGCTAAAAGCGAAGACAGTTTAATTTATCCTAATTCGTTTTAAAAATTGATACAACTAGTCTAATTTATTCTATGAAATGGAGCTGGGAGTGATCCCTGTTGATTAAAAAAAAGACAACTAGCCTAATTTATGCGTGTAGGTCGATCAGAAAAATGGCCCTGAAATATACGCGTATGCACCATCTCTCAGGCGTGCTTAACAGTCATCTTGCTACATTTTGCATTTGCATATTTTGATGCACGAGTCAGGAGTAAGTATGGCGCCGGCCGATGGACGGCCGCGCGCCGGCGGGCTATGTACGAGGTAGGGTGTGATCAGATGAGAGAGCTTATGGGATAATGCATGCCATGCAAGTGTGAAGCATCATGGCGCCGGGCGATCGACGGCCGGCTAGCTGGCCGGCGGGTACGAGGTAAGGTGCGTGGTCAGCGCGCGCGCGGCAGGCACGTCCCGCGGAGCGGCGCACGCCGTGCCGTGCCGGCGCGGCGGTGGTGCGCGCGGTGGATACGAGGAAGTCGATGACGACGTAGGTGCCTGCCGGCGAGCGGCTGGTCGTCCCTCTCTGTCTGTAGGCCGTGTAGGGTCCCAACGTCGACGGGTACGTGTGCGCCGTATGTCGCTGTGGCTGGCGCAAGCGGGGCGTACCCGTGATACCCGTCCCGCGCCCTGCCCCGCGACACGTCGCCCATCGCCACTGCCACTCGCACGACCCTACTGTTCCCTTATACGCACGTACGCAATCTGCCTCTATTCTACTCTACTCGACTCTACCACTGCGGCGCTGTTTCCTTCTCTCTACCTTATCGTTTCATTCACTCATTCACCACCCCATCAAATCCTTCTCACACCCTATGCCTAGCTGTTGGTTCTGTCTCATGGCTATGCGTGTGCAGCTACTAGCATTGCTGCAGGGAGTGGTTGGTCTCGTGTGAGTTTTCTTGGAGCACTTTGCCGTAGATCGCCCTCGAGCTGGAGCATCTCCACGGACGTCCCTTAAATAGACGCCGGTAATAGTGCTAGCACACCATTCTCTATTTGGGGATGTTGTTCCTACACAGGTACCCCCACCGAGTCCCATAAAAAGCCCCAAACTTTAGGAATTCGACGTGCAGTTGTTGTTGAAGAGGCGCCGATCGAAGCTCTTTGCATATGGATCTTTTCGGGCGCGCTGGCGCTTTTATGGGGTTCCAAATCATGTCGGCGCTTTTTAAGGAGCGTCGGTGTGGACGCTTTTTGTCACTAGCATCCCAGTAGAGAGTAGAGCTATTGGGAGGGCCGGCGAAGATGATCTAACTTCCTCGATCCTGTTATTCGAGAAAAAAATCAACCACTTTCAACATTTTCTTTCCTCCACCAGGTGGTACTACTATAAAGATATTAGCATTGTACATGCTCTAATAAGCCTAACTACCTGGCAGTTAGAAGTGGTTCAGCTTTATATCGGGGTAGAAGTGGCTGAGAGTTTGCTTATGCCCATGGAGTACAAAGAGCTCGTTTTCGTGCATACATGCATGCATGCATGTGGGTGACTGGGTGTCGATCGACCAAGTTAATTATATTCTCTTCTCCTGGTGTAGGGTACTGTACAGCGAGCGAGACAGGAGGCTACCGTACCCGTCCGTACGTCATGTATGCTCAGGTCCCTGGCTCCATTTTGCGAGGGGCATGTACTCTCGTACTTGTCAGTTTTTGCTCCAACATACACTCACATCTGACACTGTCCTACTAGTCGGCCACGCCCCTCCACATGCTCTCTACTACCTGCAATATGCGTTTATCATTTTAGTATTTCAACCGTATATACACATATTAGCCGGTACAACCGCCGCTGGGTCGTTGCGCATCCAAGATTTAAGAGCAATCCTAGTATTACGCAAAACAGGTTAAAATTGCGGTATAGCCCTTGCCGGGGCAGAATAGATCCTGCATACTTGTATCGAAAAATCGAATATGGTACAAACATGCAGGGTTTGGTCTGTCCTGGCAAAAGCTACACCCCAAAACAGAATTTGGATGGTTTCGGGTTTTAGGCCGTAGTTTTCAAATTCTAACCATAGATAATCCAAATGCACTTAGTGGCTCATTACGAATGACAATTTTCCTCCAACATATTCACACGCAAAGTAGGAACACAGTGGGAAATTGAAAAAAAAAACAAGAATTCAAACCTAATTTGACACAAAATTTTGGAAATTTTGGGAAACTTTTTCCTATCCAGCACATCGCCAAACGTTGCGTTGGTATGGGTTGGGAAGTGGGTCGCGGACGCCGGACGGGTGGAATCCATGCATTAGTGCCAGTAGGGTGGGGTCGTGATACGTCTTCCACTTCGTCTTCAGTGGCGCCGAGCCAGACGATTTTTGCCACCGGGGAGATGGCACCGACGGTGGAAGGACGAAACCTGACATGCATGCATGGAGTACAAAGAGCTCGTTTTCGTGCATGCATGGAGTACAAAGAGCTCGTTTTCTGTCACTAGGATCCCAATAGAGCTATTGGGAGCGCCGGTGGAGATGATCTAACTTCCTCCTGTTATTCGAAAAAAAAATGAACCACTTTCAGCATTCTCTTTCCTCCATTAGGTGGCACTACTACAAAGATATTACCATTGTACATGCCCCAATAAACCTGACTACCTGGCGGTTAGAATTGGTTCAGCTTTATCGGGGTAGAAGTGGCTGAGAGTTTGCTTATGCCCATTAAGTACAAAGAGCTCGTTTTCGTGCATACATGCATGCATGTGGGTGTCGATCGACTAAGTTTTGAGGTTTCCCGCAAAAAAATCATTGTAGACCCTTTTTTACTGTTTCTATTGGTACACATTGTTGACCTATAAACGCAAAACGTCGATTGTTTTGCAGTTTCACATGTTTTATGGCATCTGTCAGTTGCTCTAACTCTGGTAAATGATCGGTTACCAATCCCCAAGCCACAAATCCCAAGTAATTACTGTCCATACATGGTGCTTATGTTAGTTAATCATTTGCTCAGTCAAGTACAGACGGCCATGTATGGGAACTTGCTGAAGCAAATCTGATCAGTTCACTGCCAATCATCCTCGTGTAATCGCATATGCTCCTACCATTCATGCTGATGTTAATTAGTAACAAGTCTAAGTGTACTACACTGAACTGCCCTCTTGGTACTTGGGTCGCGTTGCTTAATTAAATCGCACAAACACAGCACCACTACCACAACTGTTTGACCAGCACGACATAAGCCCTGTCCTAATTGCGGGCTCTGGGTTTGAACACAAAGTTTCCTCATTTGGTCCCTCACATGTTTGTTAATTAGACTATTTCTGATAATCAGCTACAATTTCCAAATGGTACTGGAAAGTGTAATTAAGCACTTAATTGGTGAATGCCGCGATGATGTGTCGACAGATATGGTACAAGTGCAATGATGTGTTCACCAAACTAGTACCTAGGATGCAGAAACTAATTATTTGGATATAGCTTTTTCTGTAGATAATAATTTTGGAACTAGGTTGTACTATATATATGCAATTAGTGAAAAACATACAAACTGAAATGGGAGCTCAGAATCTCGAATGATTAAAGCAAGTCTTGGGAGCTTTCATTTAGTATTTGTGAATACACACTCTCCACAATTAAATTCACGTCTCTCATCACTTTATTCAAGTGCCCCCCTTTATTCAAGCCACAACTTATTTGGTGAGACAAATATGTGCATGCCACAACTGGTCTTTCTCTACCTTTTTCCTTAATTATGTTTAGTGAACTAGTCTGGCATATTTCTACAGTTCCTATACGCTCCTCCAGCTCTCTCTTTCTCTGAAATATTTTTTCTTGGGTACGTGTGTCTTTTGCACAGCACTTGTTGTTCTATAAGGAGGTCCAAAGTCAAAGTAGTGAAAAGGCCACCCCAAAACCCGGGCGACCCTCTGAAATGGACAAGAACATGTGTCTTGTGTGATGTGCTCGCTCCATCATAATTAAGTACACTACAGTTTTGGTCTCTCTGCAGATTAACTAACTTACACATTTCTAGTACAATCCTGTCATGCATGGCCAATGCATATTTGCATGTGTGGAGCCTCCTTGCCCTTAGATTGTGCCCCAAACTCCTTTTTCTTTCTCCGGTTGAACATGCACCAGCTTCTCCTCCTCACACCTTTTCAGATGTTGTGTAGCTAGGGCGCTTGACCAGCCTGACCTGACCCCATGTTGCATTTCACAAACCAACATAAGCCAAATTCACATGTACACGAGAGAAGAAGAAGAGATGGGGTAGGGGAAGTCAAGATCAACAGATAAGATTTCTCATGGCACGCACTCTACCTCTATACACATGTATAGTTGCATTTGTAGAAGCTATGACCATAGATGCAAGAATTGCACTACCAGATGCAGCTTTTCATAAGAATCCAAGTTCCATATTGTTCTCACGGTGGAGGGGAAGTCAAGGCTTTGCACACTCCAAGAACATCCTTTTCACAAGATGCTCCCAACTAAGATCAATTCATTTCCTTGCATTGTACTTAGGTAATGTAACCTTTTTTCAGTAAAACATAAATTTTACGTAGTTATTGGATTCAGAAGCTTTACCAAAGATATTAAAGTTTAATTCCTCGATAAAAAAAGGGTGGGTAAAAAGTAATCCACGTCACATACTCTTTTGCATCATCCTCACATGGCACACACTTAACAGTCGGTCGCGGTTGACGTTAATTGGGCATTGGATGCAGGAAGTTCATTTCATGCCAATTTGCTCTGTCTCTCTCTCTCCCTCTGAACTTTTTGACCCCCAGAAAGCCATGGATTAGGCTCTAGAAAATGGCTCTAGAGAGACATGAAAGGGATAGTTCTCTTGTTTCCTGATTTAATATCATCACACCTTTCGATTTGTTCTGATTTGAAGCTCACCACCGGCATGCACATGCGCACTAATCCGTAGAATGTCCATTAGGAATAAACAATCAACATAAATCCAATGGCTTTGAGAGGGATAATGATCCTTGTCCAAGCATTTGTCTAGCTCATGCAGGCAAAGCAAAGCTTCACTAGGAAAAAGGAGTCAAAGAGGGCCCTCACCTCATGTGAGAGTCACTCAAGGTTGCATGCATGGAAACAAAGAAGCATAATTAACAGGAAGTGGTGGCATAAGAAAGAGTGCCTTCTACACATTTCACACTGTTGTTTTATCTTGTTTTGAGGGCAAGCTAACCACTCCATTTGAATGTTTCTTCCACACAAGAGGGCGCAATATGATCTTATAGAAGGCTTGGTCAAAACTCGTTAACTTTGACTGTTGATAGTATGCACAAGACTATTTAGATCAATTATATTAAATTAATAACGTTTGATTTCGAAATAGAACAAGTTTGTACTTTTGATTCGTTGTGTTATTTATGGAAGCGATGGTCGAAGAAGTTACCTGTATTGAAGCTTGTGTCTTTATATATTGTAGAACATATGGATTATCTTTCTCAAATGTTAATCTTTTGGAGTTTGCATGTATTGCGCAAACAAGAACATGGACACATAAGAAAGCAAAGCCATACAGGTAGACTGCAAAAAAGCACATAATCGTGTAGCATTTTGGCATGTACTATCATAATAGCTATTGTAGTAGTATCATGTAGCATAAGATTGCAATTGTCTTTTTCAAAACAAATAAATTACAATTGTTCAAAAGGGTCTATGCATAGGTAGGTATGTTCTCTTCTTTCCCCCTTTTCTCGTCAGTGGCAGGCATGTTTACACTATCTGATTAGTTTGGGATACTTGGTACTAAGTATTGAATCATCACAGCATGCAAGACAGTATGCGCAACTAAAATGTATGCCACAATAATTAGCTATACTTATAGGATCATTAATTAAAAAGGAGTTTGTCTCAGCAGGGTCTTCTTGGTCACCGGCTTCCTAACTAGCGTGTGTATGCTGATTTATTAATTTGGTTTGGAGAAGAATCAGGTCATAGTCATATCTAGGATGACAAACTAATTAACTTAATTTTATGGACTGTAGCATGCATAGTCATAAATGAAGTGTACATATGTATATGAGAACTGAGGGCAGAACATTCCAAGTATTTTTTTTTCTAGCAACACATATACACATGCATATGTATAGTAGCTATCTCTGACTGACACAACATTCTCCTCATCTCTTTGGTCCTGAGATTAGGGCACACAAATCCAAACACAAGATGCATACATACAACATGCAGTGATCTCTCCCCTCCCTCATTTTCCTCCTAGAATTAAACAAGTGCACTTGGAGTGCAGTGCATGCATGCCACTCCCCTACCTTGCCATCTCATCCACAGTGCCCTCCTTCTAGCTTCTCCCTCCTCCAAGCTTGCTCCCCATTTAAATACCGCCCTGCCTCCCTCCATAGTGAGCACTACACACACTAGTAGCTCACAACATAACGACCACCTCAAGACTCAAGCTAGCTAGCTAAGCTCGGAACACAAGCTACTTCAAAGCTTAATTAGTAGGCTAAGGCTGTAGATACCCTTCAGCTCTTCTGCCATGAGCACTCGCAGCAGCAGCAGCGGTAGTGGCGGCGGCCAGACCTCCCAGATGATGGCGTTCTCGGAGCATTCGCTGCCGAAGCCGATCTTGGGCCAGCCGCTGCCTCAGCTGTCGCCACCATCATCGCCGAGCGAGAGGCCGGCTGCGCGTGGCCGGCGGCGCACGCAGGAGCCGGGGCGGTTCCTGGGCGTGCGGCGGCGTCCGTGGGGCCGGTACGCGGCGGAGATACGCGACCCGACGACGAAGGAGCGTCACTGGCTTGGCACCTTCGACACGGCGCAGGAGGCCGCCCTAGCCTACGACCGTGCCGCGCTCTCCATGAAGGGCGCCCAGGCGCGCACCAACTTCGTCTACGCGCACACCGCCTACAACAACTACCCGCCCTTCCTCGCGCCGTTCCACCACGCGCAGCAGCCCACATATGCGTCCTCGACGAACATGCAGTACGGCGGCCAGCAGCACGTGAGCGCGGCGGCGCCGCACATTGGCTCGTATCACAGCCACGGCGGCGGCGGCTACCAGGCGGGTCTTACCGCCGGCGCTGGCGAGTGCTCCATGCCGGTGGCTAGTGCCGATCATGCCAGCCCGATGGACATACGTCACAGTCACAGCGGACACGACTTCCTCTTCCCCAGCGCGGACGACAACTCCGGGTACCTGAGCAGCGTGGTGCCGGAGAGCTGCCTCCGTCCTCGGGGCGGCGACATGCAGCAGGACGCGCGGCGGTACTCCGTGTCCGACGCCGACGCCTATGGGATGGGCCTCCGGGAAGACGTGGATGACCTGGCGCAGATGGTGGCCGGGTTTTGGGGCGGTGCCGACGCGGCGTCGGCGTACGGCGGGTTCGTCCCCACGAACGGTGCCGGCCACGACATGGTCGCCTCATCGCAGGGCTCGGACACCGGCTACTCCCCCTTCAGCTTCCTCTCCCACTGAAATGCATCTATTAATGTGCCTGCATTGCTCAGTGATCGATCTGATCATGATCAATCGTAGCTTAGCATAGCCGTTTGTTTCGAGAACTTAGTTCGATCGGCGAGTAACACAGCAGTGCGTAGCTGTAGATCGTGGAAGAAGACTCAGTCTCAGTGGCACGGTGTGTGTGCCCTAGCTTAGCTAGCTTCATACTATGTACTTAGGCTCCTTAGTACTATCACTACTCTTCTACTACGTTTTCATGCATGCATGGCATGTTTAATTGCATCTCTAATTTGTTTCTCTCTAATTACTTGTGTGGATGGCATGCTTAATCTCTCTCTCTGGTTATCTTGTCGATCGAGAGTAGTAGCAAGGCTCGAGAATGTAGTACGCAGGTATACTGTTCTCTTGATCCTTGAAAGTTTCAGTTTGAGTTGAAATTTTGTTCTATTCAGATAAGAGGAACATGGCAAGTACATACCGGAAGAAAAGGGATAAGACGTAAGAGTACACGCACGACGTACTACGCCTTGAGAGTTCAACGGAAAGGTAGATGTTCACGGACAAGTGTCAAGCAGGCAAGCTCCTTTTTCTTTGGTCGTCAGGTACTTGGTGCTGATTCTAGGGTACGTCAGGGTCAGATCCATCCATCATGAGGCCAGCTCCAAAATATATCCCCCTTGTATATATAATCAGTGCAGGCTTATATATAAATCCTTCCTGAGGAGACAGTAATACTGATTTTTTTTTTTTTGATAGAGTACACTACGGGAAAAACAGGCGTTGCCGTGTAGCACATCATTGCCGTGAGGTGCTGCACGGCAAAGAAATCTTTGCCGTGCGCCGCGAGTTGTACGCACGGCAAAGAAGAAAAGCACGGCAAAGTCTTAGAGCGGCGCACGGCAAAGAGTCGGTGCACGGCAAAGTCAGCAGCGCCGCACGGCAAAGTATCATCGCACGGCAAAGTCCCTCGAAAGCCCACGGCAAAGAAGCAAGCACGGCAAAGAGCATAAGAGCCACACGGCAAAGAAAACATGCTCGGCAAAGGGACTGGGACGTTGCCGTGGGCCTCCCTTTGCCGTGAGGCCAGGCAAAGTGCACGGCAAAGCCGCCTTTGCCGTGCGATTACTTCTTTGCCGTGCGCCATCATTCATTTTATTTGTTTTTCTTTCTATTTTATTTCATCTAATACTTATATTTTTTTATTAGTTTTACTTTTTGATGACTATTTATTAGTGTTACTTAAGACAATGTGCAATACAAAATTAGTCTCCATGCTCATCCCCCACATATATCAGGGTTCCGGTGCTCCGGCGGCCGTCCCCCTCCTTCCCCCCAAAACAGCGGGACGGCGGGTCTACCCCCGTAGATTTCTCCGCGCGAGGGTGCACAATGTACTTTTTCATTCTTTTAGGTTTGTTAGGGTTAGGTTTTAGGTCCAGTTGCAAGTTTTGGTGGCATTTCGGTGCTCCGGGGGTCATTCCCCCTAAAAGCAGTTGTCTGTGGGCCGGATGGTCTACCCCTAGATTTCTCCGCGCGAGGTTCCACCAATATACCTTTTCATAGGTTTAGGTTTGTTTAGTCCATGGACATATGGAAAACCATGTGTGGCACCCTTTGGCACAGTCTAGGCCCCGATATACCCGCGGCGGGACACTTCAGCGTACACGTCCGGGGAATACGGTAAGTGTCATCTCCCGAAGGTGAGGAATGACAGTACTGGGATCCATGCCATGCACCATTTGGTGAATCACACCTTGCATCACACTTTGACACATATCATAGGTCCACATGCAAGGTTTGGTGGGGTTCCGGTGCTCCGGCGGTCGTTAAGCCCCTCCTCCCCCCACAGCAGCGGACCGCGTGCCCCGGCGGGTCTACCCCCTAGATTTCTCCGCGCGAGGGTGCACCAATGTAACTTTTCATTCTTTTAGGTTTGTTTAGTACATATACACATGGAGAACCAAGATTGGGACCCTTTGGCACATATACCCGCAGCTAGAGCCATTATCACACGATCGACGATGTGCCTGATCTACTGGTTAGGGTTAGGTGTAGGGTTAGGGCTAGGGTTTAGGGGCTAGGGCTAGGGTTTAGGTTAAAGGGTAAGTATTTATGGTTAGGTATAGGTTTAGGGTTTAGGGTTAGGGTTAGGGTTTATGATGCATGGTTCTGCAGCTCCGGCGTCGTGGTTTAGGGATTTAGAGGGGTTTAGGGCTCGAAGCCTCCCCAGTTTAGGGTTTAGGGTTTAGGGGAGCTACTTTTGCACCATTACACCTTGCATCACACTTTGACACATATCATAGGTCCACATGCAAGGTTTGGTGGGGTTCCGGTGCTCCGGCGGTCGTTATCCCCCTCCTCCCCCAAAACGGCGGAACGCGTGCCCGGCGGGTCTACCCCTAGATTTCTCTCCGCGCAGGGTGCACCAATGTAACTTTTCATTCTTTTAGGTTTGTTTAGTACATATACACATGGAGAACCAAGATTGGGACCCTTTGGCACATATACCCGCAGCTAGAGCCATTATCACACGATCGACGATGTGCACGATCTCTCTTGGTTAGGGTTAGGTGTAGGGTTAGGGCTAGGGTTTAGGGGCTAGGGCTAGGGTTTAGGTTAAAGGGTAAGTATTTATGGTTAGGTATAGGTTTAGGGTTTAGGGTTAGGGTTTATGATGCATGGTTCTGCAGCTCCGGCGTCGTGGTTTAGGGATTTAGAGGGGTTTAGGGCTCGAAGCCTCCCCAGTTTAGGGTTTAGGGTTTAGGGGAGCTACTTTTGCACCATTACACCTTGCATCACACTTTGACACATATCATAGGTCCACATGCAAGGTTTGGTGGGGTTCCGGTGCTCCGGCGGTCGTTATCCCCCTCCTCCCCCCAAAACAGCGGAACGCGTGCCCCGGCGGGTCTACCCCCCTAGATTTCTCCGCGCGAATATGTGCGGTTGATGTATTTGTGTAATGCAAGGGATGGACTATGGACTCTATGTAATGCATTGTATGCATGAATATGTGCGGTTGATGTATTTGTGTGTTCCCGTAGTGTCTGGTGATGTTATGTTGAAGATTATATGCTGTATATGCTATATTGTCAATTGCTATATTTAAAATGCAGGGAATACGCAAAAAACAGCAAAAAAATGAAAAAAACAGGGCCCTTTGCCGTGCGTGTGCACACGGCAAAGGACTTTTGGTCACTTTGCCGTGTGCACCCGCACGGCAAAGGAGCCACGTGGCCGCAGCCTGTAGTCCTGGGAAGCTGTTGGGCGTGCCTGGAGGGGCCTTTGCCGTGCGTGCTGGTGTGCTGGCGCACGGCAAAGCCCACCGCACGGCACAGAGCTGCCGCACGGCAACGAGGTGGCCGCACGGCAACGTCGGCTCGCACGGCAAAGGCGTGCACGCACGGCAAAGCGCCTGCCGCACGGCAGCCCAGGGCGCGCACGGCAAAGGCCATTGCCGTGCAAAATGTCGACGCGCACGGCAAAGGCGCCGTTGCCGTCGGGTTCGTTGCCGTCCACTCTTTGCCGTGCGTGCACGCACGGCAAAGGATTTGCCGTGCATTTAGGCTCCTTTGTCGTGCAAAGTGCCGCACGGCAATGCCTGGCTTTCCCGTAGTGGTAGCAAATGGCAAGAAAAGGAAAAAAACCATTTCAGTTTACAGAAAGATGATGAAAAAAATAGAAGGAGAGGATAAAATTTTAAATCATGCTAGCTACAAGCTAATACAAAACCCCGGTTGGACATTCTGAAGTGAGTAATTTTAGTTTGGATGAAAAATTGTGGTTGCATAATGAAAAGTTAAATGATAATAATAATAATGCAAATCTCTGCAAACCTTTTGAGGAATATGAAATCAAAAATGCAATTTTCCAGATGGAGAAAAACAAAGCTGCATGACGTAAAGGTTTACAAAAAAAAGGAGAATAGATATGAGATAAGCTGAAATTTTACAAGGAAGGACAGAGGTGATGCACAGGGGATCATCATCTGCAAACCCTCTCAAGATCGAAGAACAAGATGCTGAGGAGGTTGTCAACTTAGTACCGGGAAAAGACTTACCGGTGAATGATGAGTTTTTCGCACTGTTGACAGTGTATGCCGACATCACAAGTACACAACCTCTACTAATGTACACCAAAGATGTCACCAGATACACCACGGGTAGGATGCAATGCTGACGACGAAATTGAGTTTCCACCATCTCTCGTAGTTGCTCATCAAGCGATCCCGGCACAGTGGCGACATTCTAGTGGCGATCATTAAATTATTGTTTACATTTGGAGAGTCTACAAGGTTCTGATGGGCTCTATGATGTCTTTGGTTAAGCAGTGACAAACAAATGCATGTGTCATTAATATACTTCAACTGACGAGCAATTTTCAGGACCAGACTGTGATTAGAAACATAGCACCGACGTCTGCAAATTGTTTCTAACCCGTCGTTAGTAACTTAGCAAATTGCAAATGACAACTCGAAACAAAATGCACGCGTTTTTTCGAATGTCACAAATATGACTGTCCCTTCATTTTAAAAAACAAAACTAGACACAAATAAAACAAGGACGCTTCAATTTTTTGCGAAAATTCTATGTTGCTCAAAAAACAGAGTTTAGAGGTGCTCAAACCAGGAGATTTTGAATGAGTCCAGTGGGGTGTCATGGGCATCCCCAATTTTATGATATTCATCATACTTGAATCATCTTAGTGAGATATTCCTCCATTCCCTATGAAAAAACTTCAACACAAACTTTTCAGCATATTCTTTTCTATGGGGTGACATTAGAGGTACAAATAAATCATGCTTGTCGCTATTTTAGTCAACAATAAAATTATATATTCATGAACTAGAGAGAACATAATGTTCTACTCATTCTAGCATATCGAAAGTTCCAAGTAAAAAATATTTTTATACTCAAAATAAATGGATTTAACAAAGTAAGACAGAATCTGTACAGAATTTTTGCTGCAGCAAAACTGAATTTTTTGGCACGCATTAGACACCTCAGAAAATTTATCCAATTTACTTGCACATAGAGGATGAAACGTTACAGCTACTGTGATTTTATCAAGATTTTAAGAGTTACAAAAAAATCACAAAAATCATGCACTAAAAAGTGCAACGCAGAAAATAGCAACTTCATATTATGTTTGCAACTTAAAAAATCTAAATAGGTAAAAACTTGGTACTTTATTTAAAAACCAGGTAGTGAACTAAAACAAAAAAAAAATAACATGCTACAACAAGCACACAAAATAAAAACCAAATATAAAAACATCTCGGGTTGCCTCCTGTAAAGCGATTTCTTTATAGCCATATAGCTAGGCTTACTTACTTGATTAAAGTGTCATGGAAATTATGTGGTAAAATAGATGCTACCTCCTTCTTCCTTGGAAAGTGCTCCATACACTTCTTGTGTGGAAATTGAAACTTGGCATTCCCTTCTTTAAAATCAATGATAGCTCCTGCTGTTCTCAGAAAAGATCTTCCAAGGATTATAGAACTAGAGGTATTTCTCCCTATGTCCATAACAATAAAATCAACAAGCACATATGTCATATGCAATTCAACCATTACATAATTTACTTTTCCTAAAGCCTTTTTGGTTGAATTATCAGCAAGTAATAAATCAATAGAGCATTTTTCCATATTTTTTAGATTAAGTAATTCATATAGCTCCTTTGATATGACAGAAACACTAGATCCTAAATCTAGAATGGCATGATGTGTTTCTTTGTGATCAATAGATATGAAGATCTTGGGGATCCACACATCCCCAAGCTTAGGTGGTATCATAGCCTCATTGTTTTATCTTTAAATCTTTTCTTTAATGACATAGTTAGCAAGATAGGAACCAAAACCGGCTTCATTGACATTAATAGTGGGATCTTTAACAAATTTCTCAAGTATAGCAATCAATTCATGCAAGCTACATTTATCAAGATCCAAAAGTGGTTCCCTAGCTTCACTAAGAATTTTAACTTCTTCAATTTGTTTATCATTAGCAAGCATAAGAGTTTTTTTCATCCATAGCACATATTTAATTGTTTCTTCATGACTTTTTTTTATTGTAATAGATTTTTGAAAGACACAACTTCTTGTGTTAAGATCTCAAGTTCTCAACTTTGTCAATCAAAGAATCTTGCCTCTCAAATTTCGCTATGAATTCTTTATTCAACTCCTTTTGTGAAGAAATAAAAGATCTAATGGTGTTTTCTAATTCATTAGAGTTACTATCACTATCATATTTGTTTGGCACATAAGGTGGTCGGCCATAGTTATTATTGTTGTTCCCATACCCATTGCTGCCAAAGTTTCTTATAAAATTAACATACACATTTTCATTCTTGTTGCCAACTAATTCTTGTAATTAAAAGGACATTGTCATTATTTTGCTTCGCTATGCAGGCAAGTATGGCATCAATTTTATTAGATATAGGATTTTCTTCTTCAATTGAATGCACTTTCTTTGCAGGATTAGGTGCTCCTTCAGTATGCCATTGACTATGATTATGTAACATGCCTTCTAATATGGCTTTAGCTTCAGGCACAGTTTTACCCATAAAAGCACCTCCCGCAGCGGAGTTCATCATGCTTCTAGACATTATGTTTAATCCATTATAGAAAGAGTGTAAGATAGTCCATTTATTAACTCCATGTGATGGACAAGTTCTAAGCATGTTTTTTATTCTTTCCCGCGCCGTTGCGACGTATTCATTATTATTTTATCTAAATGATAGGATTTTATTTCGATTCTGTAAGATCTTAACAAGTGGGTAATAATTTTTTAATGAAAACCTCTTTAAGATCATCCCAAGAATTAATACTAGCAGTAGTGACAATAACCATTCTTTAGCTTTTCCTCTAAGACAAAATGAGAATAATTTTAGCTTGACAATATTGTTTTCCACATTTTTAAACTTTTGCATATCGCAAATTTCGCAGAAATCATGTAAATGCGTAGAAGCATCTTCACTGGCACTAGCGCCAAATTGTTCCCTAGTTATAATATTTAGTAATCCAGGACTTACTTCAAAGCTTTTAGTAGTTATCTTAGGTGTAGTGGTAGGCTTAGCAATAAAATGATCGTTAGGATTGTTTGTGTAATCACACAATTTAGTATTTCTTTCCCCCATGATTTTCAGAAGATAGTTACTACTAATTTTTATGAAAAAGAACTAACAACCAAAAACTAAAAACAAGCAAACAAAGACTAAAAACAAGATAAATAAAATACTCCATAAAGCAAAATCTAAAAGAGATAAGAGAGCTCACAGTGGTGTTACCTCCCCAAACTTTGGTGAGACGCAGCTGTAAGAAGAGTCTTGTAGGGAATGCCTCTTACGTAGCAACCACTATGATGTAACTCCTTTCATCTCCCCGGCAACGGTATCAGAAAATACTCTTGATGATGGCTAATAGCAACGCCACAAGATTTTGATATGTTGGGACTCCAAGTGTTGAGTATTGTATCAGCAGAGTATCTTCCCCACATGGATGACTCGAGGGTTTATATCAAACTCTCGGAGAACTGGAAAAATAGTATTCTATTCCCTCTTCTTCTAGCCTGCAAGCAAAATAGAAGCCTTGTGTCCCCAACTCAACCGTGTAGTTGTCAAGCACAAGGTTTCGCGTAAGTAAATAAACACAAGTAAAAATAAAGCGAGTAAAACTCGATAAGATAAAGTAACTAAGTAAAAAACTGTAAAGGGGTTGATTGTTTTTTGTGTTTTGGATGCAAATAAGAAAAGTAAATATTTTTGTATTTTCGGATTAAAATAGTGCTGCTAGTAGAAAACAAGATAAAAGCAATATGAAGGTGTTTTTTATGATAAAAAGTAGACCGAGGTTCATGGGTTCACTTGACTATTCTGTCATTTAAGTTGTAGTGGACAAATAGTAATTCATCAACGAGATATGAGGATGCAAAATAATAATATGAGTAAGATACGCATTCATATGGGCATCACGTCCTAACATAGAGATGATGAAACACATCTCTCTCATACTCCACAAGAAAGGGAAAACTCCATGCAATCTTGAATTAATAATTAACAAAGTGTTGCCTGCCAAAACCCACCGGCGAGCAGTGGTTAAGCAACACGAAGAGCCGGGAGACTCCCAAGACTGCTAAGTGGGCCCTGGTGCCTCGTGTCGTCCCGCAAAGTCCCAGCACACGTCCTGGCGGTTGCAAGGGCGTGCCACCTGACCTATACCTGATCAGGAAGGTGTTGGATTGCTTCGATTAGTCTCCTGCATGGTAGACACGTAAACATTAAATACGAGCCCGATCGGCTCTCAGGTTGCCCTGTGGATCGGCTCAAAGAGCCGATCGCCCCATGGTTCACGTTGGATTTACGATGACATGGGGATCCTGCTTGATCAAAACAAAGCTAAACCAATCTACGACAGTTTAGGGTTTTCACCGCATAATCGGAACATCCTACGCGTAGTTGGGCCTAGCAGATACGAAAGATGATGGAAACTATTCCTAAAAGAGGCCTAAAAACCAACATTAAGTCAATTCCCGGAACATCCCTTGTAGGAACGGTAAAACAACACCTCACGCACTACCGGATCATCCAACCCCAGCATAAGGCCTAATCATGCAGATATTAAACTAATCCTTGAAGAACAAGGAACAACTATAACGGATCGGATCTACTAAGTAACGAACAAGCAAGGTGCTGCCCTTACACCTAGATAGGTGTAAGGGCAGCTAGATATCGAGGGACGGCATTGCTAAGCAAATATGCATAAGAAAAGCATCAATGCAAGCCCCAAAACATCTATGATAAGTAGTGCTACTCGCCATCAACAACGCTTCAGCACGAGTAACACAAGGTAACGAATAAACGTATACTGCCTAGATCGCAAGCATGATGCTTACCCGGAAGAAACCCTCGAAACAAGGGGTGGCGATGCGCCTGGTTTGTGTTTGTTGTGAACGTGATTGTCCTCCTTTCTCAATAACCCTAGGTACATATTTATAGTCCAAGGGACTTTCTAATTCGGAAATAAACTAACCCGTGTACGGGCTAGACTCTATCTTTTAATTCTAACCGACACGATCTAATAATATACAGATACACGGGCAATCTAGCCCAAACTTCTTGTACAAGGCCGGTTCGAGAGTATCTTTCATGTATATCTTCTAAGCCCATCTCAATTACGGACCATCTCCTGATTCGGCCAAAATCTGGTGATAACACATGCCCCCCTGGTTTTGGCAATGATAATTTCAAAACCACTCTGTTTTTCTTCGTCGGGTCATGTCGTGGCAGAGCAGAACTGTCGCAGTATCCTTCATCATGACGCCTTGCCTTCTCAACTTCTCTGCACGATTTGATAGTTCTTTGGCACCACTTCCTCGGAAACTGCTGCAACATTAACTCCCCCATATCCCATTATTTAACCGCGTCGAACAGTTCGCCACTTCATCCCCTTGCTCTGTTCTGGCCATCGGCACCAAGAAACCCAAATCTCAGAGCAATGTCTTCCTCCTCTTCCTCCTCTGCCTCGTCGGATCTCTCCTCCCAGTCCTTCTCCTCCTCCTCCTCCTCCTCCTCCTCCCGCGAACCCACGCCAGAGTGGGATCCGATGGCGGCTCTGATGGCAGCGCACGACGAGCGCGCCCCAGAGGAGTGGGACCAGGAGGACCACGCCTCCTCCGTCTGGTCTG
The DNA here is from genome assembly GCF_019359855.2 of Lolium perenne. Classification (NCBI taxonomy): domain Eukaryota; kingdom Viridiplantae; phylum Streptophyta; class Magnoliopsida; order Poales; family Poaceae; genus Lolium; species Lolium perenne. Next base: position 29,687,463 of record NC_067245.2, read on the forward strand.
AGGACGACAAGTCCTTGACCAGCGGAGATGAAGACCTCCAGTTCCTTGCTGATGGGGAACTGGAATCGGAGAGCGAGGATGACTCGTTCTCCTGGGACGATTACACCTCCTCCGAGGAAGAGGAGGAGGAAGACGACGACGACGACTCCCTCGAGGATTACCCGCCGGCGAAGCGCTTCCGCGCCGGGTCCGACGACGACGACGACGATGATGAAGATGAGGAGGCCCCCAATGAGGGCCACTGGAGCAGCGACGAGGAGCCCGCCGGCAGCAGCGCCGACGAGAGCTCCGATGACGACACCGAGGGCAGCGACGGCCCGTAGACTAGGATCTACTAGTACAGGCCTAGTAGTAGTAGTAGCAGATTGGTCAATAGACCTTTCTTTTGTTCTTCCTCCCTTGAGCAATCGGCTCTTTCTTTGTAAGAAACCCTATTATTAATGAAGAAAATATTCCCCTATTAATTTTGCTTTCTCGTCAATTTTGCCGATTGTCAAACGAAGTCGCTGCACAAAGAGCCGATGGCAGGGCATCGGTCTGCACTATAAACATGATTTGAGGCCGAACAGTTGCCTATTCACACGGACAAACAGATCCAATCCATGTCCAAACCATCCTCCAACCTCAAACGCGCAGATTCAACTCCTCAGCAAATCCACTGGGAGATTCGTTTCAGATGTCATGATCTCTGGCCTGAAACCGATCTGTTAACCTACTCAATTGAGCTTGTTCCTCTAGAGTCGATGGCAATGCATCGGCTTTTTTATTATTCTGAAGTCGATGTCCGTGCATCGGCTGTGACTTGTAAAAAAAAAAATTTTACTGGCCGATTTCATGAATCGGCCCCCACATTTCACTGTTCGTCATCCCACATGCTTGGGAAATATTTCTTGAGATGTTGACCATTGACAGCTACTGGGAACTTCACGCCATCCAACTGCTCAAGCATGTATGCATTACCCTTCAACACTTGGTCAACTTTGTACGGGCCATGCCAATTTGGAGACCATTTACCATATGCCTTGTCCTTAGTCCCCAACGGCAATACAGCTTCCCATACCAGATCACCAACATGGAACTCCTTTGGCTTCACCTTCTTATTATATGCGCGAGCCACCTTGGCTTTATTTTCCTTGATTTTCTCAAGTGACCATAGTCTGAGTTCCGTTGCATCCTCAATGTTGTCGCTCATTAGGGCTGCATATTCTTCAGCAGTTAAATCATTCTGAAATATTATCCGTCTCGACCCAGCCTTGATTTCCCAGGGTAACACAGCTTCTTGTCCATAGACCACCTGGTATGGCGAGGTTTTTATTGCTCCATGACACGACATGCGATAAGCCCACAAAGCTTCTGACAATACCTCATGCCATCGTCTAGGGTGCTCGTCGATTTTCCTCTTAATCAGCTTGATCAGGCTCTTGTTGGACGCTTCAGCCTGCCCATTTGCTTGAGCATAGTATGGAGACGATCGGATCAGCTTGATTCCCATATCCTCGCAGAATTTTCTAAACTCCTTAGAAACGAAAACCGAACCTCCATCGGTCGTGATAGTCTGGGGAATCCCGAATCTATGAATGACATGTTCCAACACGAAACTGATGACATCCTTCGATGCTACTGACTTCATAGGGACGGCCTCCACCCATTTAGTGAAGTAATCTGTGATGGCCAGAACCCATTCATGGTTTTTTCTCGATGGAGGATGAATTTTGCCGATCATATCCATGCCCCAACCTCGGAATGGCCAAGGTTTGATGATAGGATTCATTGCTGATGCGGGTACCATCTGAATGCTCCCCAACTTCTGACATGCTTGACACCCTTTATAGTACTGGAAACAATCTTCAAGCATGGTGGGCCAATAAAATCCCGATCGCCTGATCAGCCACTTCATCTTATGAGCCGATTGGTGAGTTCCACAAGCACCCTCATGCACCTCATGCAAGAGCCGATTGGACTCGGCTGGTCCCAAACATTTGAGAAGTAATCCTTCCAATGTCTTGTAGAACATGTCATCGCCAATCAGTACGTACTTCATGGCCCTATATCTTATCCGTTTAGGTGCCCCCCGAGCCGGATCTTTCAAGTAATTGAAGATATCGGCTCTCCAATCATCTGGTTCCATGAACTGCACCTGAAAATCGGCTCCATCGGCTACGTCCTTGTATCCTGACGCTGTCTGTGCGAGATCGTTTGCCTCGGTATTTTGCGACCTTGGGATCCAACTGAAGTTTATATACCTGAACTGTGCCATCAGCTCACGGCATTGCATCCATAATGGGAAGAGCGACTCGCTCTCACACTTGTACTCTTCCGTGAGTTGAGAAATCACCAATTTGGAGTCTCCAAAGATCTCAACCGCTTCTGCCCCAGCGTCCAATAGCAACTCCATTCCCTTGTATATCTCTTCATACTCAGCAACATTGTTGGTGCAAGGGGTAGATATCCTGATGGAGAAGGAAAATGTTGCCCCCCAAGGCGACACGAGTAGCACGCCGATGCCGCAACCATCCTCACAGACCGATCCATCGAAGAACATGGCCCATGCACGCACAGATAGTGCTGCCACGTCCGTGTTTATTCGTTCAGCAATAAGATCGGCCAACGCTTGTCCCTTAACTGCTTTCGCAGGTTGATACCGGATATCAAATTCCGATAACGCAAACATCCATTTGCCGAGTCAGCCTTTCAACACAGGGGCCGACAGCATGTGCTTGATGACATCCGATTTGCATATGACGATGATTTCTGCCGACAGCAAGATGTGCTGAATCTTGGTGCAGGTGAAAAATAGACAGAGGCACAACTTCTCAATTTCGGGGTACCTCGTTTCTGCATCCAACATCCTTCTGCTGAGGTAGAAAACCACTTTTTCCAGACCATCATAAACCTGCACCACCACTGATGCGATGGAGGTGTCAGCTACTGACAAGTAAATGTAGAATGGTCTGTCTTGCTGTGGCGGAACTAACATAGGTGGTTTCGTTAGGTACTCCTTAATATCGTCAAATGCTTGTTGTTGCTCTGCCCCCCCAGCGAAACTCCTCATCAGACTTGATTTTGACCAATCCCATGAACGGCTCAATTCGTCCTGACAAGTTGGAGATAAACCTTCTGACGAAATTAATTTTGCCGATGAGACATTGGAGCTCCTTCTTCGTGGTGGGTGGCTTCATCGTTCGCACTGCCTCTTGACTTTTCAGGCCGATCTCAATTCCACGTTCATGAACCAAGAAACCCAGGAACTGACCGTCCGTCACACCAAAGGCACACTTCTTTGGATTCATTCTTAGTCCGAACTTCCTAGTTCGGTCCAGGACGTGTCGCAAATCCTCCAAGTGTCCACCCATCGAAACAGACTTGACCACCATGTCATCGATGTAAATTTCCACCAATTTGCCGATTAAATCATGAAAGATATAATTCATGGCTCTTTGGTATGTTGCGCCAGCATTCTTCAGTCCAAAAGTCATGACTACATATTCAAACAAGCCCACCGAGCCTGGCACTCTGAATGCAGTCTTGTGTATATCTTCTGGAGCCATAAAAATTTGGTTGTAGCCGGCATTGCCATCCATGAAACTTAAAATTTTATGACCAGCAGCTGCATTGATCAATGTCTCCGCTACTGGCATTGGATATTCATCCTTTGGAGTGGCACTGTTGAGGTTCCGAAAATCTATGGTGACGCGCCATCGGCCATCCTTTTTCTCCACAGGTACGACATTGGAAATCCATTCAGCGTACCTGCATGTCCTGATGAACCCGGCGTCCAACATCTTCTGGATCTCCTTCTTGACTTCCACCAAGATTTTGGCCTTCATTTGTCGTGCTCGCTGCTGGAACGGCCGAAATCCTTTCTTCAGAGGGAGCCGATGCTCAATGATGCTCCTGTCTAACCCAGGCATCTCCGTATAATCCCATGCAAAACAATCTGGGTACTCTTTCAACAAGGCTATCATCAGGCCCCTCAGATGCGGATCCAACTTTTTGCTGATAAATGTTGGTCGTGGCTTATCCCCAGGACCAATGTCGATCTCTTCGAGCTCATCAGCTGATGTAAACCCATACCCTAGCTTTCCATCGCCTGCTAGATCAATGTTGAACATAGGTAAAATGCATGTTGAGGATAATTTTGGCCGATTGCTAGAATCGGCCTCCTTTTTCATTGCAATGCTCGATGAGGGTTTACAACTTCTTGGTTTTCTACTATGGCTACGTGACATGCTCGAGATGAGATTCTTGCTTTTTATTTTTTGGGGCCGATCGCAGGGATCGGCCTTGCCACGCACGTCTACTGATTTGGACCTTGCTACTCTGTCAGGCCGGTGGATAAGACCAGCCTCACCCCGTTTTTTGAAGCTTCGATGCGCTCACAGCCGTCCAAACTGATTCCAGAGAGCGGCTCTTGGTCGTCTGCATCCCAAATATTCATGGCAGCTAGTGAGATCTCGATTGAGTCATCTGCCTGAACGACCTCCACTTCATCTCCATCCCACTGTATGATGCATTGGTGCATTGTGGATGGGATGCAACAGTTAGCGTGAATCCAATCCCTTCCTAGCAGGACAGTGATACGTCTCCGACGTATCGATAATTTCTTATGTTCCATGCCACATTATTGATGATATCTACATGTTTTATGCATACTTTATGTCATTATTATGCGTTTTCCGGAACTAACCTATTGACGAGATGCCGAAGGGCCAGTTGCTGTTTTCTGCTGTTTTTGGTTTCAGAAATCCTAGTAAGGAAATATTCTCGGAATTGGACGAAATCAACGCCCAGAGTCTTATAATTGGACGAAGCTTCCAGAACACCCGAGAGACGTCAGAGGGAAGCCCTGGGGGCCCCACACGCCACCCTGGCGCGGCCAGAGGGGGGGCCGCGCCGCCCTAGTGTGTGGGCCCACCAGGCCCCCTCCGAGGCTGCCCTTCCGCCTACTTAAAGGCTCCGTCGCGAAAACCCTACCACGTTCGACGAAACCAGAGAAAACCTTCCAGAGCCACCGCCATCGCGAAGCCAAGATCTGGGGGACAGGAGTCTCTGTTCCGGCACGCCGCCGGGACGGGGAAGTGCCCCCGGAAGGCTTCTCCATCGACACCACCGCCATCTTCATCAACGCTGCTGTCTCCCATGAGGAGGGAGTAGTTCTCCATCGAGGCTCGGGGCTGTACCGGTAGCTATGTGGTTCATCTCTCTCCTATGTACTTCAATACAATAATCTCATGAGCTGCCTTACATGATTGAGATTCATATGATGATGCTTGTAATCTAGATGTCATTATGCTAGTCAAGTGGATTTTACTTATGTGATCTCCGGAGACTCCTTGTCCCACGTGTGTAAAGGTGACAGTGTGTGCACCGTGTGGGTCTCTTAGGCTATATTTCACAGAATACTTATTCACTGTTATGAATGGCATAGTGAAGTGCTTATTTATATCTCTTTATGATTGCAATGTGTTTTGTATCACAATTTATCTGTGTGCTACTCTAGTGATGTTATTAAAGTAGTTTATTCCTCCTGCACGGTGTAATGGTGACAGTGTGTGCATCGTGTAGTACTTGGCGTAGGCTATGATTGTGATCTCTTGTAGATTATGAAGTTAACTATTGCTATGAAAGTATTGATGTGATCTATTCCTCCTTTCGTAGTGTGAAGGTGATAGTGTGCATGCTATGTTAGTACTTGGTTTGGTTATGTTGATCTGTCATGCACTCTAAGGTTATTTAAATATGAACATTGAATATTGTGGAGCTTGTTAACTCCGGCATTGAGGGTTCGTGTAATCCTACACAGTTAGTGGTGTTCATCATCCAACAAGAGGGTGTAGAGTCTAGCATCTATTTATTTATTCTGTTATGTGATCAATGTTGAGAGTGTCCACTAGTGAAATTATGATCCCTAGGCCTTGTTCCTAAATACTGCTATCGCTGCTTGTTTACTGTTTTACTGCTTGTTTACTTCCTGCAATATTACTACCATCAACTGCACGCCGGCAAGCACTTTTCTGGCGCCGTTACTACTGCTCATATTCATTCATACCATTTGTATTTCACTATCTCTTCGCCGAACTAGTGCACCTATTAGGTGTGTTGGGGACACAAGAGACTTCTTGCTTTGTGGTTGCAGGGTTGCTTGAGAGGGATATCTTTGACCTCTTCCTCCCTGAGTTCGATAAACCTTGGGTGATCCACTTAAGGGAAACTTGCTGTTGTTCTACGAACCTCTGCTCTTGGAGGCCCAACACTGTCTACAAGAATAGAAGCACCCGTAGACATCAAGCACTTTTCTGGCGCCGTTGCCGGGGAGGAAAGGTAAACGGCACTCACACACCGGATCCCGGCAACGAAGCACTTTTCTGGCGCCGTTGCCGGGGAGGAAAGGTAAAAGGCTCTCATACTCCGGTCCCAGGTAACTAAGTACTTTTCTGTTGCCGTTGTGTGTGTGCTCGAAGCTATTTCCTTTAGATCCTGCAATTGCATCTTTTTGTTTCTTGTTTACACTAGTTTGGCATAATGGACAACCGTGAGCTTCTTATTCTATTTCCTGATTTAAGACATGGATGGTTTGATGCGAAAATTTAAAAACCCATGGAACATATTAGTATTAACACTTTGAATACCATTGTTGCTAATGATATGGAAAATTCTAAGCTTGGGGAAGCTGGCTTTGATGAGCATGATATTTTTAGTCCCCCGAGCATTGAGGAGAAAATTTACTTTGATGATACTTTGCCTCCTATTTATGATGATTATAATGATATTGGTCTTTTAGTACCGCCTGTTATGGAGGATAAATTTGATTATGATTACAATATGCCTCCTATATTTGATGATGAGAATAATAATGATAGCTACTTTGTTGAATTTGCTCCCACTACAACTAATAAAATTGATTATGCCTATGTGGAGAGTAATAATTTTATGCATGAGACTCATGATAAGAATGCTTTATGTGATAGTTATATTGTTGAGTTTGCTCATGTTGCTACTGAAAGTTATTATGAGAGAGGAAAATATGGTTTTAGAAATTTTCATGTTACTAAAACACCTCTCTATGTGCTAAATTTTTTGAAGCTACACTTGTTCTATCTTCCTATGCTTGTTACTTTTTTCTTCATGAACTTGTTTATTTACAAAACTACTATGCATAGGAAGCATGTTAGACTTAAATTTGTTTTGAATTTGCCTCTTGATGCTCTCTTTTGCTTCAACTACTATTTCTTGCGAGTGCATCATTAAAACTGATGAGCCCATCTTAATGGCTATAAAGAAAGAACTTCTTGGGAGATAACCCATGTGTTTATTTTGCTACAGTACCTCTATTTTATATTTGAGTCTTGGAAGTTGTTACTACTGTAGAAACCTCTCATTATCTTAGTTTTGTTGCATTACTGTGCCAAGTAAAGTCTTTGATAGTAAGGTTCATACTAGATTTGGATTACTGCACAGAAACAGATTTCTTGCTGTCACGAATCTGGGCCTAATTCTCTGTAGGTAACTCAGAAAATTATGCCAATTTACGCGAGTGATCCCCAGATATGTACGCAACTTTCATTCAATTTGGGCATTTTCATCTGAGCAAGTCTGGTGCCACTTTAAAATTCGTCTTTACGGACTGTTCTGTTTTGACAGATTCTGCCTTTTATTTCGCATTGCCTCTTTTGCTATGTTGGATGAATTTCTTTGATCCATTAATGTCCAGTAGCTTTGTGCAATGTCCAGAAGTGTTAAGAATGATTGTGTCGCCTCTGAACATGTGAATTTTTGATTATGCACTAACCCTCTAATGAGTTTGTTTCGAGTTTGGTGTGGAGGAAGTTTTCAAGGGTCAAGAGAGGAGGATGATATACTATGATCAAGAAGAGTGAAAAGTCTAAGCTTGGGGATGCCCCGGTGGTTCATCCCTGCATATTTCAAGAAGACCCAAGCATCTAAGCTTGGGGATGCCCAAGGCATCCCCTTCTTCATCAACAACTTATCAGGTTCCTTCTCTTGAAACTATATTTTTATTCGGTCACATCTTATGTACTTTACTTGGAGCGTATGTTTGTTTTTGTTTATGTTTGAATAAGTTCATCCTTGTGTGGGAGAGAGACACGCTCCGCTGGTTCATATGAACACATGTGTTCTTAGCTTTTAATGTTCATGGCGAAGGTTGAAACTGCTTCGTTAATTGCTATATGGTTGGAAACGGGAAATGCTACATGTAGTAATTGATAAAATGTCTTGGATAATTTGATACTTGGCAATTGTTGTGCTCATGTTTAAGCTCTTGCATCATATACTTTGCACCCATTAATGAAGAAACACCTAGAGCTTGCTAAATTTGGTTTGCATATTTGGTCTCTCTAAAGTCTAGATAATTTCTAGTATTGAGTTTTGAACAACAAGGAAGACGGTGTAGAGTCTTATAATGTTTACAATATGTCTTTTATGTGAGTTTTGCTGCACCGGTTCATCCTTGTGTTTGTTTCAAATAACCTTGCTAGCCTAAACCTTGTATCGAGAGGGAATACTTCTCATGCATCCAAAATCCTTGAGCCAACCACTATGCCATTTGTGTCCACCATACCTACCTACTACATGGTATTTCTCCGCCATTCCAAAGTAAATTGCTTGAGTGCTACCTTTAAATTTCCATCATTCGCCTTTGCAATATATAGCTCATGGGACAAAATAGCCTTAAAAACTATTGTGGTATTGAATATGTACTTATGCACTTTATCTCTTATTAAGTTGCTTGTTGTGCGATAACCATGTTCATGGGGACGCCATCAACTACTCTTTGTTGAATATCATGTGAGTTGCTATGCATGTCCGTCTTGTCTGAAGTAAGGGAGATCTACCACTTAATGGTTAGAGCATGCATATTGTTAGAGAAGAACATTGGGCCGCTAACTAAAGCCATGAATCATGGTGGAAGTTTCAGTTTTGGACATATATCCTTAATCTCATATGAGAACACTAATTGTTGCTACATGCTTATGCATTAAAGAGGAGTCCATTATCTGTTGTCCATGTTGTCCCGGTATGGATGTCTAAGTTGAGAATAATCAAAAGCGAGAAATCCAAAATGCGAGCTTTCTCCTTAGACCTTTGTACAGGCGGCATGGAGGTACCCCTTTGTGACACTTGGTTAAAATATGTGTATTGCGATGATCCCGGTAGTCCAAGCTAATTAGGACAAGGTGCGGGCACTATTAGTATACTATGCATGAGGCTTGCAACTTGTAAGATATAACTTACATAATACATATGCTTTATTACTACCGTTGACAAAATTATTTCATGTTCTCAAAATAAAAGCTCTAGCACAAATATAGCAATCGTTGCTTTCCTATTTGAAGGACCTTTCTTTTACTTTTATGTTGAGTCAGTTCACCTATTTCTCTCCACCTCAAGAAGCAAATACTTGTGTGAACTGTGCATTGATTCCTACATACTTGCATATTGCACTTGTTATATTACTTTACATTGACAATATCCATGAGATATACATGTTATAAGTTGAAAGCAACCGCTGAAACTTAATCTTCCTTTGTGTTGCTTCAATACCTTTACTTTGATTTATTGCTTTATGAGTTAACTCTTATGCAAGACTTATTGATGCTTGTCTTGAAGTACTATTCATGAAAAGTCTTTGCTTTATGATTCATTTGTTTACTCATATCATTACCATTGTTTTGATCGCTGCATTCATTACATATGCTTACAATAGTATGATCAAGGTTATGATGGCATGTCACTCCAGAAATTATCTTTGTTATCGTTTACCTGCTCGGGACGAGCAGGAACTAAGCTTGGGGATGCTGATACGTCTCCGACGTATCGATAATTTCTTATGTTCCATGCCACATTATTGATGATATCTACATGTTTTATGCATACTTTATGTCATTATTATGCGTTTTCCGGAACTAACCTATTGACGAGATGCCGAAGGGCCAGTTCTTTGTTTTCTTGCTGTTTTGGTTTCAGAAATCCTAGTAAGGAAATATTCTCGGAATTGGACGAAATCAACGCCCAGAGTCTTATAATTGGACGAAGCTTCCAGAACACCCGAGAGACGTCAGAGGGAAGCCCTGGGGGCCCCACACGCCACCCTGGCGTGGCCAGAGGGGGGGCCGCGCCGCCCTAGTGTGTGGGCCCACCAGGCCCCCTCCGAGGCTGCCCTTCCGCCTACTTAAAGCCTCCGTCGCGAAAACCCTACCACGTTCGACGAAACCAGAGAAAACCTTCCAGAGCCACCGCCATCGCGAAGCCAAGATCTGGGGGACAGGAGTCTCTGTTCCGGCACGCCGCCGGGACGGGGAAGTGCCCCCGGAAGGCTTCTCCATCGACACCACCGCCATCTTCATCAACGCTGCTGTCTCCCATGAGGAGGGAGTAGTTCTCCATCGAGGCTCGGGGCTGTACCGGTAGCTATGTGGTTCATCTCTCTCCTATGTACTTCAATACAATAATCTCATGAGCTGCCTTACATGATTGAGATTCATATGATGATGCTTGTAATCTAGATGTCATTATGCTAGTCAAGTGGATTTTACTTATGTGATCTCCGGAGACTCCTTGTCCCACGTGTGTAAAGGTGACAGTGTGTGCACCGTGTGGGTCTCTTAGGCTATATTTCACAGAATACTTATTCACTGTTATGAATGGCATAGTGAAGTGCTTATTTATATCTCTTTATGATTGCAATGTGTTTTGTATCACAATTTATCTGTGTGCTACTCTAGTGATGTTATTAAAGTAGTTTATTCCTCCTGCACGGTGTAATGGTGACAGTGTGTGCATCGTGTAGTACTTGGCGTAGGCTATGATTGTGATCTCTTGTAGATTATGAAGTTAACTATTGCTATGAAAGTATTGATGTGATCTATTCCTCCTTTCGTAGTGTGAAGGTGATAGTGTGCATGCTATGTTAGTACTTGGTTTGGTTATGTTGATCTGTCATGCACTCTAAGGTTATTTAAATATGAACATTGAATATTGTGGAGCTTGTTAACTCCGGCATTGAGGGTTCGTGTAATCCTACACAGTTAGTGGTGTTCATCATCCAACAAGAGGGTGTAGAGTCTAGCATCTATTTATTTATTCTGTTATGTGATCAATGTTGAGAGTGTCCACTAGTGAAATTATGATCCCTAGGCCTTGTTCCTAAATACTGCTATCGCTGCTTGTTTACTGTTTTACTGCTTGTTTACTTCCTGCAATATTACTACCATCAACTGCACGCCGGCAAGCACTTTTCTGGCGCCGTTACTACTGCTCATATTCATTCATACCATTTGTATTTCACTATCTCTTCGCCGAACTAGTGCACCTATTAGGTGTGTTGGGGACACAAGAGACTTCTTGCTTTGTGGTTGCAGGGTTGCTTGAGAGGGATATCTTTGACCTCTTCCTCCCTGAGTTCGATACAAGAATAGAAGCACCCGTAGACATCAGACAGCGTAATTGCTTTTGCTGTCGACGATGAAGAACGAGGTAGGTATGGTTTTTCGGCCTACGGTCAGATCTACATTCAGAACACATTTTGCTTCTGATGCTTGGCCGTTGAAATCGCTTAATTTGACGTTGGTCTTGATGAGATCGTCATTCGAGCGTCCCAATCGTCGTAGCATGGAATACGGCATTATGTTGACTGCCGCTCCCGTGTCAACCAACATCTTGCTGACAGGCTGCCCATCGATATAACCTTTTAGGTATAGAGCTTTCAAGTGCCTTTAGCTCCTCTCTCGTGGCTTCTCAAAGATCACTGGTCGTGGACCGCAGTCGAATTGAGCCACCGATACTTCCTCGTCGTTTGGAGCACAAAACTCTGACGGGAGTATAAACACCATGTTTGTATCAGTCGATGCCTCTGCATCGGCTTTTGTCTGTTTAGGGCGCCACACTTTCTTTGGCGGGCGCATCTCTGACTCCAACGTTTGCTGAGTTTTCACGGCCAGATCGGGCCGTGCCTTCCTCAACGTGTATAGGTACTGTGCTTCGGCTTCCTCCAGGTTTCGTAGCCGCTGCACCCTACGCTTCTGAGAATGGCTGAGTCCATCAGGGCACCACCTTGGCCGGTGGTAGCTATCTTCTTCTTCATCTGACTCCTCAAAGTCTTCATCTTGGGATGACTCAGTTCGTTTACTCTGAGGTGGGAGAGGCCCTAGACGCTTGAACACTGAAACTTCATTTGTTCCCTTCCTCTGCTGTCTACATTCCGGGTAGTTCTTGATTGTAGGTAATCGGCTCATTCCTGAGTCCCAGCAGTGTTTAAAGAAAGGACAGTTCCAATGCCTATCCATGTCTTCTTGCTCTCTTGACTTTCCTCTAGCGTGACGCTCGTACCCTTCATCGTCTCTATCATATCGACGATACCTCCTGTCATCTGCATCAGACCGACGATATCTTTCGTCATCCACGTCGTAACGCCGACGTCGGTCATACTGCTGCTCATATTTGTTAAGGAGATGCGCGGAGAGTGGTCGTTGATACCGCACGCTTCTCACTTCATCTTCTGTCAGGTACCGTCTGTTATCATGTTGGGGCCGGTCGCGTGGATCGGCCTCCTCTTTCTCCTTGCCATGGGAGTGACTGCTTTCTGCTTTACCCTTGCCATGGCGGTTACCAAGCCCTGCCATGTTGACATCAAAAGAGAAACCTGGCTCACATCTTATGGAGTGACTGAGATCCACCATGTTGACGCCAGGAAACGGATGTGTGTCTACTTTCATGGCAAATTGTCCGAAGATTAATCGGCCTGACTCTATCGCCATTTGAATCTGTGCGCGCAACACTTTGCAGTCGTTGGTGGCGTGGGTGAACGTGTGATGCCATTTGCAGTATGGCCTACCGTTCATCTCTTGTGACGTAGGAATTTTGTGGCCTTCGGGTAACTTCAGCTGTTTCTCCTTCAGCAGCAAATCAAAAATCTGCTCAGTTTTGCTTAAATCAAAATCAAACCCTTTTGGAGGCCCTGGTTGTTTCACCCATTTGAAGGACACGGGAACTGCCGTCCGAGTCCATTCAGCCACGGCGACTTCCTGATCTTCCGCAGGGTCTTCATCCTCTTCAGCGTCGACCAGGCCTATCGTGCGCTTGAACTTGTCTTGGTACAATTATGGGTGGCGCTGCTCATACAATGTCAGTTTCTGGACCATGTGCGCCAACGAATTGTACTCCACTTTGAACGTCAGATCCTTGAGTGGCGCTGCGAGGCCTGCCACGGCCAGCTCGACTGCTTCTTTCTCAGATAAATGAACCGAATAACATCGGTTCTTGATAGTTCTGAAACGTTGAATGTACTCAGACACCGTCTCTCCTCGCCTTTGCCGAACCTGCGTCAGATCGGCAATGCCAGCTTCGGTAGCTTCTGAATGATATTGTATGTGAAACTGCTCTTCCAGCTGCTTCCATGTCCGAACTGAATCTGGGGGTAACGAGGTGTACCACCCAAAGGCTGGACCCGTGAGAGATTGGGCAAAGAACCTCACACGTAGCGGTTCTGATGCTGAAACCATGCCCAGCTGTGCCAAGTATCGGCTCACGTGCTCGATGGAGCTAGACCCTTCTGATCCACTGAATTTTGTGAAGTCAGGGAGCCGATATTTAGGCGGCAGTGGGATCAGGTCATACTCGTTGGGGTACGGCTTGGAATAGCCGATTGTTCTCTTCTTCGGCAGGATGCCGAACTGATCTCTCAAGATTGCGCTGATCTGATCCACAGTAGGAGCTGTAGGGGTTGAGCTTTCATGACTCGTGGCAGTGGCATATTTAGTTAGCCACGCTTGTTTCTCATCATCTGCTCCAGAACTCCCCGCGGCTCCAGCAATCCCTCCTGCCGTAACAATCGCTCCTGTTCCGGCAATTCCTCCTGCTGAAGTCTGGATCGCGTGCGTCCAGTTGTTGCAGTCCGGCACGTATGTGCACACGTATCCATGTGGAATCTCCTTGGGCAGCTCATACAAGAATTGGTAGTCGCCAGGATCACCTCCAGCCTTGTAGACAACGTATGCCGGTGAACCTTGTTGCTGTGGAGCTGCCATCGCGAATGGCAGTGGTGGCCTAGTGTGGAATGGTATCTCTCCCTGGTGAGTCCCTAGAGCAGGTCCTGACGGAGAATATTGATGTTTCATGATTTCTTGCACCACACGAAGCGCAACCCGCTCAAGAGTATTCACCAGTCTCTCAGAATGCCGATGTAGAGAATGAGCCACAGCATAGTTAATTTCTTGGCGCAGGGCTCTGGTACGTTCCTCCGAAGGGAGAGACAGATCTAATCCCTCGAACACGCCTTCGGGTGTGAATCCTTTGAACCTGATGCCGTGCGAACGGGTCTTCTCAAAAGAGCCGATGAGATCGGCTTCAAAGATGGCCTTCAGCTCATCGTATTTCTTCTTATGCTCTGCAGGTAGATCCTCGTACTTGATCAGTTCGTCCGACATCTTGGCTGCCGATGTTGACGTGGTTGTTGCAGAAAGTGTCCCACCGGGCGTGCCAGAATGTGTTGCCTGCCAAAACCCACCGGCGAGCAGTGGTTAAGCAACACGAAGAGCCGGGAGACTCCCAAGATCGCTAAGTGGGCCCCGGTGCCTCGCGTCGTCCCGCAAAGTCCCAAGACACGTCCCGGCGGTTGCAAGGGCGTGCCACCTGACCTATACCTGATCAGGGAAGGTGTTGGATTGCTTGTATTAGTCTCCTGCATGGTTGACACGTAAAAATTAAATACGAGCCCGATCGGGTCTCAGGTTGCCCTGTGTATCGGATCAACGAGCCGATCGCCCCATGGTTCACGTTGGATTTACGATGACATGGGGATCCTGCTTGATCAAAACAAAGCTAAACCAATCTACGACAGTTTAGGGTTTTCACCGCATAATCGGAACATCCTACGCGTAGTTGGGCCTAGCAGATACGAAAGATGATGGAAACTATTCCTAAAAGAGGCCTAAAAACCAACATTAAGTCAATTCCCGGAACATCCCTTGTAGGAACGGTAAAACAACACCTCACGCACTACCGGATCATCCAACCCCAGCATAAGGCCTAATCATGCAGATATTAAACTAATCCTTGAAGAACAAGGAACAACTATAACGGATCGGATCTACTAAGTAACGAACAAGCAAGGTGCTGTCCTTACACCTAGATAGGTGTAAGGGCAGCTAGATATCGAGGGACGGCATTGCTAAGCAAATATGCATAAGAAAAGCATCAATGCAAGCCCCAAAACATCTATGATAAGTAGTGCTACTCGCCATCAACAACGCTTCAGCACGAGTAACACAAGGTAACGAATAAACGTATACTGCCTAGATCGCAAGATGCGATCTAGGCAGCATGATGCTTACCCGGAAGAAACCCTCGAAACAAGGGGTGGCGATGCGCCTGGTTTGTGTTTGTTGTGAACGTGATTGTCCTCCTTTCTCAATAACCCTAGGTACATATTTATAGTCAAAGGGACTTTCTAATTCGGAAATAAACTAACCCGTGTACGGGCTAGACTCTATCTTTTAATTCTAACCGACACGATCTAATAATATACAGATACACGGGCAATCTAGCCCAAACTTCTTGTACAAGGCCGGTTCGAGAGTATCTTTCATGTATATCTTCTAAGCCCATCTCAATTACGGCCCATCTCCTGATTCGGCCAAAATCTGGTGATAACACAAAGTATAGCCATAAGTACTTCGACATGATGTTTGAATATCAAATATGCTACCTTGACCAAACAAGATCATCACTTTTA
Source organism: Lolium perenne (assembly GCF_019359855.2). Lineage (NCBI taxonomy): Eukaryota > Viridiplantae > Streptophyta > Magnoliopsida > Poales > Poaceae > Lolium > Lolium perenne. The sequence continues at coordinate 29,703,214 of NC_067245.2, forward strand.
TCACGTGATGAACATAGCACTTTCATTCACTTTATCCCTAATGAGGTAGCAAAAGAAAAGGAAAAGCCATACTAGATCATGATTTTGGTGTCACTCTATGGCTCTCTCTCTCTCTCTCTAAAGCTCGGTAACCCCAGCCATCCCTGTGACTCCTCACTCTATAGCTCTCTCTCTATCTCTCCCTCTCTCCTCCCTGAGGATCCCCTCACCGGAGTATTGTCGAATACGCAACGACATCTACCTTTCAGCACTAGCCAAAGAAATGTTTTAACTCGCCTATGAATCTTAATCTTGCACATAAACATGTACGCCACCACTCCATAATTCTTTAGAGCGCGATAAAAAGATCTCACGGTGAAAACCCATGTGTCGGACAATTTGCAATACAACTTATTGTTGGAGATATGTCCAAGAGGCAATAATAAAATGGTTATTATAATATATCTTTGTGTTTATGATAAATATTTGCATACTATGATATAATTGTATTAACCAAAACATTGATACATGTGTGTTATGTAAACAACAAGGAGTCCCTAGTAAGCCTCTTGTATAACTAGCTTGTTGATTAATAGATGATCATGGTTTCGTGATCATGAACATTGGATGTTATTAATAACAAGGTTATGTCATTAGGTAAATAATATAATGGAACACACCCAAATAAGCGTAGAATAAGATCACGTCATTAAGTTCAGTTTGATATAAGCTTTCGATACATAGTTACCTAGTCCTTCGACCATGAGATCATGTAAATCACTTATACCGGAAGGGTACTTTGATTACATCAAACGCCACTGCGTAAATGGGTGGTTATAAAGGTGGGATTAAGTATTCGGAAAGTATGAGTTGAGGCATATGGATCAAGAGTGAGATTTGTCCATCCCGATGACGGATAGATATACTCTGGGCCCTCTCGGTGGAATGTCGTCTGATTAGCTTGCAAGCATGTGAATGGTTCACAAAAGATGATATGCCACGGTACTGTTGGAGATATGCCCAAGAGGCAATAATAAAATGGTTATTATAATATATCTTTGTGTTTATGATAATTTTTACATACCATGCTATAATTGTATTAACCGAAACATTGTTACATGTGTGTTATGTGAACAACAAGGAGTCCCTAGTAAGCCTCTTGTATAACTAGCTTGTTGATTAATAGATGTTCATAGTTTCATGATCATGAACATTGGATGTTATTAATAACAAGGTTATGTCATTATGTGAATGATGTAATGGACACACCCAATTAAGCGTAGCATAAGATCACGTCATTAAGTTATTTGCTATAAGCTTTTCGATACATAGTTACCTAGTCCTTTCGACCATGAGATCATGTAAATCACTTGTACCGGAAAGGTACTTTGATTACATCAAACGCCACTGCGTAAATGGGTGGTTATAAAGGTGGGATTAAGTATCCGGAAAGTATGAGTTGAGGCATATGGATCAACAGTGGGATTTGTCCATCCCGATGACGGATAGATATACTCTGGGCCCTCTCGGGGGAATGTCGTCTAAATAGCTTGCAAGCATATGAATGGTTCATAAGAGACCACATACCATGGTACGAGTAAAGAGTACTTGTCAGGAGACGAGGTTGAACAAGGTATAGAGATACCGATGATCAAACGTCGGACAAGTAAAATATCGCGTGACAAAGGGAATTGGTATCGTATGTGAATGGTTCATTCGATCACTAAGTCATCGTTGAATATGTGGGAGCCATTATGGATCTCCAGATCCCGCTATTTGTTATTTGTCGGAGAGAGGTCTCAACCATGTCTACATAGTTCGCGAACCGTAGGGTGACACACTTAAGGTTTGATGTCGTTTAAGTAGATATGGAATAAGGAATGGAGTTCGAAGTTTTGTTCGGAGTCTCGGATGGGATCCAGGACATCACGAGGAGGTCCGGAATTGTCCGGAGAATAAGATTCATATATAGGAAGTCATATTCCAAGTTTGGAAATGATCCGGTGCATTTATGGCAGGTTCTAGAAAGTTCTAGAAAAGTCCGGAAGAAATCACCATGGAAAGTGGAGTCCCGGAGGGACTCCACCTTGCATGGCCAGCCAAACCCTAAAGGGTGGAGTCCCATGTGGACTCCACCATAGGTGGCCGGCCACCCCACCCAAAGGAAAGGTGAGAGTCCCACCTTGGGTAGGACTCCCTCCTTGAGTAGGTTTCCCACCTATGGGAGGTTTTGTTGTTGGGGTCTTATTCGAAGACTTGGACTACAACTCTTGGGGATTTCCACCTATATAATGAGGAGAAGAGGGAGGGGGCAGCCACTCTTGGCCGCACCACCTAGGGCTGCCCATGGCCGGCGCCCTAGCCACCCCCTCTCCCCAAACCCTAGCCTCTCGTCCTCCACATAATACTCCCGCAGCGCATAGGCGAAGCCCTGCCGGAGTTCTCCACCACCACCGCCACCACGCCGTCGTGCTGCCGGGATTCCGAGGAGGATCTACTACTTCCGCTGCCCGCTGGAACGGGGAGAAGGACGTCGTCATCAACACCGTACATGTGACCGAGTACGGAGGTGCTGCCCGATTGTGGCACCGTCAAGATCTTCTACGCGCTTTTGAAAGCGGCAAGTGATCGTCTACCGCAGCAACGAGAGCCTCCTCTCGTAGGCTTTGGAAATCTTCAAGGGTGTAGTAACCCAGAACATAGGAACAACGAATGGTAGATTTAGAAATGGGATGTGCATTTCATCGCAAAACGGGGGAAATTTTCGCGCCTTATTGCAACTAAACCTAAGAGGGATCGAGGTTCTCTCTCATTTTGCACTTAGGGTTAGGCAAGGTGAATTAGGGAAATTTCGACATGATCTCTTTTGTATCTTGTTGTTTTGGGGAATTGATTTCATTTGACAAGCAAGATGCATTTGGAATATCAAACATTAAGTATAAAAGAATATGGAAATTGAATTCACAAATTCAAAAACAAATTATGAATTCAAATAACTTTGAATTTCAAAGTGAATAATAAATACAACATTTATTCCAGAATATAAACATTACACAGATCAAAAGCTCATAAGTAAAATTTGAGCTTTATTGATAACATAACACAATTACATTGTCTTTACAATATTCTTGATACAAGAATTGATGAATAATAAACATAAATGAAAATGAAGATTACAATATTGCTCCTAAACTAAAACCTAGACTAAATGACTTGAAGTATATCTTCATGGTCATATTCATCTTCAAAACCTGCAAAAACAAAACAGCAAGTACTAGCCAGAATGTTAGTGTTAGCCAAAGAATTCAGTTTGGACAGAACCAGCTGTCCTGTACACTTGTGCTTGTCCAAAACTCTGGACAACACAAGATAAGGGCAACAACAGACCAAACCTGAGCACCACCAGGGGCTCAAGTTTCAGCATATGAGAGCACACAGCTCATGTGTGTTGGGCAGGCCACAGCAAGGCAATGCACAAGCTTAGTCACCAAAGCAAGCCAGGCTTGTGTGTCATTGCAAGAACAGAAGTAGAGTTCATATAAAAGGGGCACAAACCCTAGAAACAGTAACCAGTCGACCAGATAAGGATTCACAAGGTAAGGTGAAGGTAGCACAGCATAGTTCATCCAGTTCTTGCTCAAGAACAGAACCAACACACACAACCACTCAACCACCAGAAATCATGGTGACCTGAGAAGATCATCCAAGACCTGGAGGTGAAGGGCTGTGACACAAACCACAAGTCTGCATCAACACAAAATCTCACTCTAGGAGCTGGAACAAGGTATACCTAGTTCCTAGAGAAGATCCAATGGATCTAATCCATAAATCATGCATGACACAGTCATGGGATTGAGCAGATGCTCAAAAGGGTAAATCATCACTTGGTTTTCACCAAGGATCACTGGCAGTCTAGAAAGCCACTAGAACAGAAACCATCTAGATACAGATCTTGTGCACAGAAACTAGTAAACATGCACTGATGCACACACTAGCAAGATCTCATGCACAAATAGCACCAGTAGATGTATTACAAGGATTAGCAGCTAACCAAGACTACACAAAAAATCCTAAGCATGCAACCATCAGGAAACCCTAGATTTCTTCACAGGCAAGCATATTGGCATTCATATTTATTATGATCCCCAAATATGCAAGCAAAGATGAGTAGCCAAAAAGATCCAACCAACCATGTGAGCAACCAGTCAGTAGCAAGGCTACTGAGGTCACCAACCAAAGCCAAGCCAAATACAAAGCATCACTATCCAGAAATGGATTCAGACTCTATTTGCTTGTCAGATAATCATGAACAACAAATTCATATACAAGCAAGTAATTTAATCATCACTGCATAAGCAGTTCATCATTAATTAATTTATACACAGCACATGTCACTGCATCATAGCCACTGGATCAAGTCCAGTGAGCTAGGAAGAGCAATGGCACATACATACAGTAGCAATAGCATGCTTGAGCATCAGCATCAGTAAGGAAATAATTCACTTAGCCACATAAATTAATCCACAACCAAGCCACTGACATTTAATTGATCAAATGGATCAATTGAATCAAGTCAAGCCACACAGATAAGCTAGCCAACAAGAGATGGTTGATCCAATGGATCATTGGATTACACAGGAGGCACAGAAGCACCTCACAGGCATCACTGACATTCACAAGTGTCACAGATGCATAGCAGTATGCTTGATACGCGTTCAACACGCGTCCATTGGGAACCCCAAGAGGAAGGTCTGATGCGTACAGCGGCAAGTTTCCCTCAGTATGAAACCAAGGTTATCGAACCAGTAGGAGCCAAGAAGCACGTTGAAGGTTGATGGCGGCGGGATGTAGTGCGGCGCAACACCAGGGATTCCGGCGCCAACGTGGAACCTGCACAACACAACCAAAGTACTTTGCCCCAACGAAACAGTGAGGTTGTCAATCTCACCGGCTTGCTGTAACAAAGGATTAACCGTATTGTGTGGAAGATGATTGTTTGCAGAAAACAGTAGAACAAGTATTGCAGTAGATTATATTTCAGTAAAGAGAATTGGACCGGGGTCCACAGTTCACTAGAGGTGTCTCTCCCATAAGATAAACAGCATGTTGGGTGAACAAATTACAGTTGGGCAATTGACAAATAAAGAGGGCATGACCATGCACATACATATCATGATGAGTATAGTGAGATTTAATTGGGCATTACGACAAAGTACATAGACCGCCATCCAACTGCATCTATGCCTAAAAAGTCCACCTTCAGGTTATCATCCGAACCCCCTCCAGTATTAAGTTGCAAAGCAACAGACAATTGCATTAAGTATGGTGCATAATGTAATCAACAACTACATCCTTAGACATAGCATCAATGTTTTATCCCTAGTGGCAACAGCACAACACAACCTTAGAACTTTCTGTCACTGTCCCAGGTGTCAATGCAGGCATGAACCCACTATCGAGCATAAATACTCCCTCTTGGAGTTACAAGCATCTACTTGGCCAGAGCATCTACTAATAACGGAGAGCATGCAAGATCATAAACAACACATAGATATAACTTTGATAATCAACATAACAAGTATTCTCTATTCATCGGATCCCAACAAACGCAACATATAGAATTACAGATAGATGATCTTGATCATGTTAGGCAGCTCACAAGATCCGACAATGACAGCACAATGGGGAGAAGACAACCATCTAGCTACTGCTATGGACCCATAGTCCAGGGGTAGACTACTCACACATCACTCCGGAGGCGACCATGGCGGCGTAGAGTCCTCCGGGAGATGATTCCCCTCACCGGCAGGGTGCCGGAGGCGATCTCCTGGATCCCCCGAGATGGGATCGGCGGCGGCAGCGTCTCTGGAAGGTTTTCCGTATCGTGGCTCTCGGTACTGGGGGTTTCGCAACGGAGGCTATTTGTAGGCGGAAGGGCAGGTCAAGAGGCGGCACGAGGGCCCCACACCACATGGCCGCGCGGCCAAGGGGGGGGGGCCGCGCCGCCCTAGGGTGTGGCCCCCTCGTGGCCCCTATTCGTCTCCTCTTCGGACTTCTGGAAGCTTCGTGGCAAAATAGGACCCTGGGCGTTGATTTCGTCCAATTCCGAGAATATTTCGTTACTAGGATTTCTGAAACCAAAAACAGCAGAAACAACAAGCGGCACTTCGGCATCTTGTTAATAGGTTAGTTCCAGAAAATGCACGAATATGACATAAAGTGTGCATAAAACATGTAGATAACATCAATAATGTGGCATGGAACATAAGAAATTATCGATACGTCGGAGACGTATCAGCATCCCCAAGCTTAGTTCTGCTCGTCCCGAGCAGGTAAAACGATAACACAGATAATTTCTGGAGTGACATGCCATCATAACCTTGATCATACTATTTGTAAAGCATATGTAGTGAATGCAGCGATCAAAACAATGTATATGACATGAGTAAACAAGTGAATCATATAGCAAAGACTTTTCATGAATAGCACTTCAAGACAAGCATCAATAAGTCTTGCATAAGAGTTAACTCATAAAGCAATAATTCAAAGTAAAGGCATTGAAACAACACAATGGAAGATTAAGTTTCAGCGGTTGCTTTCAACTTGTAACATGTATATCTCATTGATATTATCAATATAGAGTAATATAATAAGTGCAATATGCAAATATGTAGGAATCAATGCACAGTTCACACAAGTGTTTGCTTCTTGAGGTGGAGAGAAATAGGTGAACTGACTCAACATTGAAAGTAAAAGAATTGTCCTCCATAGAGGAAAAGCATCGATTGCTATATTTGTGCTAGAGCTTTGATTTTGAAAACATGAAACAATTTTGTCAACGGTAGTAATAAAGCATATGTATCATGTAAATTATATCTTACAAGTTGCAAGCCTCATGCATAGTGTACTAATAGTGCCCGCACCTTGTCCTAATTAGCTTGGACTACCGGATCATCACAATGCACATGTTTTAACCAAGTGTCACAAAGGGGTACCTCTATGCCGCCTGTACAAAGGTCTAAGGAGAAAGCTCGCATTGGATTTCTCGCTATTGATTATTCTCAACTTAGACATCCATACCGGGACAACATAGACAACAGATAATGGACTCCTCTTTTATGCATAAGCATGTAACAACAATTAATAATTTTCTCATTTGAGATTGAGGATATATGTCCAAAACTGAAACTTCCACCATGGATCATGGCTTTAGTTAGCGGCCCAATGTTCTTCTCTAACAATATGCATGCTTAACCATAAGGTGGTAGATCTCTCTTACTTCAGACAAGACGGACATGCATAGCAACTCACATGAAATTCAACAAAGAGTAGTTGATGGCGTCCCCAGTGAACATGGTTATCGCACAACAAGCAACTTAATAAGAGATAAAGTGCATAATTACATATTCAATACCACAATAGTTTTTAAGCTATTTGTCCCATGAGCTATATATTGCAAAGGTGAATGATGGAATTTTAAAGGTAGCACTCAAGCAATTTACTTTGGAATGGCGGAAAATACCATGTAGTAGGTAGGTATGGTGGACACAAATGGCATAGTGGTTGGCTCAAGTATTTTGGATGCATGAGAAGTATTCCCTCTCGATACAAGGTTTAGGCTAGCAAGGCTTATTTGAAACAAACACGAGGATGAACCGGTGCAGCAAAACTCACATAAAAGACATATTGTAAACATTATAAGACTCTACACCGTCTTCCTTGTTGTTCAAACTCAATACTAGAAATTATCTAGACCTTAGAGACCAAATATGCAAACCAAATTTTAGCAAGCTCTATGTATTTCTTCATTAATGGGTGCAAAGCATATGATGCAAGAGCTTAATCATGAGCACAACAATTTCCAAGTATCACATTACCCAAGACATTTATAGCAATTACTACATGTATCATTTTCCAATTCCAACCATATAACAATTTAACGAAGAAGAAACTTCGCCATGAATACTATGAGTAGAAACTAAGGACATACTTGTCCATATGCTACAGCGGAGCGTGTCTCTCTCCCATAAAGTGAATGCTAGGATCCATTTTATTCAAACAAAACAAAAAAACAAAAACAAACCGACGCTCCAAGCAAAGCACATAAGATGTGATGGAATAAAAATATAGTTTCAGGGGAGGAACCTGATAATGTTGTCGATGAAGAAGGGGATGCCTTGGGCATCCCCAAGCTTAGACGCTTGAGTCTTCTTGAAATATGCAGGGGTGAACCACCGGGGCATCCCCAAGCTTAGAGCTTTCACTCTCCTTGATCATGTTGCATCATACTCCTCTCTTGATCCTTGAAAACTTCCTCCACACCAAACTCGAAACAACTCATTAGAGGGTTAGTGCACAATAAAAATTAACATATTCAGAGGTGACACAATCATTCTTAACACTTCTGGACATTGCATAAAGCTACTGGACATTAATGGATCAAAGAAATTCATCCAACATAGCAAAAGAGGCAATGCGAAATAAAAGGCAGAATCTGTCAAAACAGAACAGTTTGTATTGACGAATTTTATTAGGCCACCAGACTTGCTCAAATGAAAATGCCCAAATTGAATGAAAGTTGCGTACATATCTGAGGATCATGCACGTAAATTGGCTTAATTTTCTGAGCTACCTACAGGGAGGTAGACCCAGATTCGTGACAGCAAAGAAATCTGGAACTGTGCAGTAATCCAAATCTAGTACTTACTTTACTATCAAAGACTTTACTTGGCACAACAAAACACTAAACTAAGATAAGGAGAGGTTGCTACAGTAGTAAACAACTTCCAAGACACAAAATAAAAACAAAGTACTGTAGCAAAATAACACATGGGTTATCTCCCAAGAAGTTCTTTCTTTATAGCCATTAAGATGGGCTCAGCAGTTTTAATGATGCACTCGCAAGAAATAGTATTTGAAGCAAAAGAGAGCATCAAGAGGCAAATTCAAAACAAATTTAAGCCTAACATGCTTCCTATGAAAAGGAATCTTGTACACAAATAAATTCATGAAAAGCAAAGTGATAAGATCAGGAAGATAAAACAAGTGTAGTTTCAAAAATTTCAGCACATAGAGAGGTGTTTTAGTAACATGAAAATTTCTACAACCATATTTTCCTCTCTCATAATAACTTTCAGTAGCATCATGAGCAAACTCAACAATATAACTATCACATAAAGCATTCTTATCATGAGTCTCATGCATAAAATTATTACTCTCCACATAGGCATAATCAATTTTATTAGTTGTAGTGGGAGCAAATTCAACAAAGTAGCTATCATTATTATTCTCATCATCAAATATAGGAGGCATATTGTAATCATAATCAAATTTATCCTCCATAACAGGCGGTACTAAAAGACCAATATCATTATCATAAATAGGAGGCAAAGTATCATCAAAGTAAATTTTCTCCTCAATGCTTGGGGGAATAAAAAGATCATGAAAACCAGCTTCCCCAAGCTTAGAACTTTCTATATTATTATCAACAATGGTGTTCAAAGCGTTCATACTAATATTACTACCAGCATGCAAATAAGATTCCATAGGTTTTTTAATTTTCGCATCAAACAATCCATGTTTTAAATCAGGAAATAGAAATAGAAGCTCATTCTTGTCCATTATGCCAAACTAGTGAAATAAAAACATGCATGATATTAAGTAAAGTAAAACAAGTAACTATTTTTTTTGTGTTTTTAATATAGCAAACAAGATAGCAAATAAAGTAAATCTAGCAACTAATTTTTTTGTGTTTTGATTTAGTGCAGCAAACAAAGTAGTAAATAAAACTAAGCAAGACAAAAACAAAGTAAAAAAGATTGAGAAGTGGAGACTCCCCTTGCAGCGTGTCTTGATCTCCCCGGCAACGGCGCCAGAAAAAAGCTGCTTGATACGCGTTCAACACGCGTCCGTTGGGAACCCCAAGAGGAAGGTGTGATGCGTACAGCGGCAAGTTTCCCTCAGTATGAAACCAAGGTTATCGAACCAGTAGGAGCCAAGAAGCACGTTGAAGGTTGATGGCGGCGGGATGTAGTGCGGCGCAACACCAGGGATTCCGGCGCCAACGTGGAACCTGCACAACACAACCAAAGTACTTTGCCCCAACGAAATAGTGAGGTTGTCAATCTCACCGGCTTGCTGTAACAAAGGATTAACCGTATTGTGTGGAAGATGATTGTTTGCAGAAAACAGTAGAACAAGTATTGCAGTAGATTGTATTTCAGTAAAGAGAATTGGACCGGGGTCCACAGTTCACTAGAGGTGTCTCTCCCATAAGATAAACAGCATGTTGGGTGAACAAATTACAGTTGGGCAATTGACAAATAAAGAGGGCATGACCATGCACATACATATCATGATGAGTATAGTGAGATTTAATTGGGCATTACGACAAAGTACATAGACCGCCATCCAACTGCATCTATGCCTAAAAAGTCCACCTTCAGGTTATCATCCGAACCCCCTCCAGTATTAAGTTGCAAAGCAACAGACAATTGCATTAAGTATGGTGCGTAATGTAATCAACAACTACATCCTTAGACATAGCATCAATGTTTTATCCCTAGTGGCAACAGCACAACACAACCTTAGAACTTTACATCACTTTGTCCCGGTGTCAATGCAGGCATGAACCCACTATCGAGCATAAATACTCCCTCTTGGAGTTACAAGCATCTACTTGGCCAGAGCATCTACTAATAACGGAGAGCATGCAAGATCATAAACAACACATAGATATAACTTTGATAATCAACATAACAAGTATTCTCTATTCATCGGATCCCAACAAACGCAACATATAGAATTACAGATAGATGATCTTGATCATGTTAGGCAGCTCACAAGATCCGACAATGATAGCACAATGGGGAGAAGATAACCATCTAGCTACTGCTATGGACCCATAGTCCAGGGGTAGACTACTCACACATCACTCCGGAGGCGACCATGGCGGCGTAGAGTCCTCCGGGAGATGATTCCCCTCTCCGGCAGGGTGCCGGAGGCGATCTCCTGGATCCCCCGAGATGGGATCGGCGGCAGCGGCGTCTCTGGAAGGTTTTCCGTATCGTGGCTCTCGGTACTGGGGGTTTCGCAACGGAGGCTATTTGTAGGCGGAAGGGCAGGTCAAGAGGCGGCACGAGGGCCCCACACCACAGGGCCGCGCGGCCAAGGGGGGGGCCGCGCCGCCCTAGGGTGTGGCCCCCTCGTGGCCCCTCTTCGTCTCCTCTTCGGACTTCTGGAAGCTTCGTGGCAAAATAGGACCCTGGGCGTTGATTTCGTCCAATTCCGAGAATATTTTGTTACTAGGATTTCTGAAACCAAAAACAGCAGAAAACAAAGAATCGGCACTTCGGCATCTTGTTAATAGGTTAGTTCCAGAAAATGCACGAATATGACATAAAGTGTGCATAAAACATGTAGATAACATCAATAATGTGGCATGGAACATAAGAAATTATCGATACGTCGGAGACGTATCACAGTACACCTAGACAAGCATGTATAATATGCCAGTAAGCATAACAAGCTCATAAGCATGAACATCATGGCATAGCAAGCAGTAAGCAAGCAACACATGGCATGCACAGCCAGCAACACACACTGGCCAGTACCAGAGATTGGTAAATTGGCCAGAGCTTGCAGAAAATGAAAGCACAGGTCGCTTAAGCAGCAGTAGCAAGGCTCTGCATGATCACAGGATCATCAGAGAGCAGTAGAACAAGAGGAGAAGGAGCACAGAAGCTTGGGAGGCTGATACGTCTCCGACGTATCGATAATTTCTTATGTTCCATGCCACACTATTGATGTTATCTACATGTTTTATGCACACTTTATGTCATATTCGTGCATTTTCTGGAACTGACCTATTAACAAGATGCTGAAGTGCCAGTTGTTGTTTTCTGCTGTTTTTGGTTTCAGAAATCCTAGTAAGGAAATATTCTCGGAATTGGACGAAATCAAAGCCCAGGGGCCTATTTTTCCACGAAGCTTCCAGAAGTCCGAAGGAGAGACGAAGAGGGGCCACGAGGGGGCCACACCCTAGGGCGGCGCGGCCCCCCCCCCTTGGCCGCGCGGCCCTATGGTGTGGGGCCCCCGTGCCGCCTCTTGACCTGCCCTTCCGCCTACAAATAGCCTCCGTGACGAAACCCCCAGTACGGAGAGCCACGATACGGAAAACCTTCCAGAGACGCCGCCAATGCCGATCCCATCTCGGGGGATCCAGGAGATCACCTCCGGCACCCTGCCGGAGAGGGGAATCATCTCCCGGAGGACTCTACGCCGCCATGGTCGCCTCCGGTGTGATGAGTGAGTAGTCTACCCCTGGACTATGGGTCCATAGCAGTAGCTAGATGGTTGTCTTCTCCCCATTGTGCTATCATTGTCGGATCTTGTGAGCTGCCTAACATGATCAAGATCATCTATCTGTAATTCTATATGTTGCGTTTGTTGGGATCCGATGAATAGAGAATACTTGTTATGTTGATTATCAAAGTTATACTTATGTGTTGTTTATGATCTTGCATGCTTTCCGTTACTAGTAGATGCTCTGGCCAAGTAGATGCTTGTAACTCCAAGAGGGAGTACTTATGCTCGATAGTGGGTTCATGCCTGCATTGACACCGGGACAAAGTGATGTAAAGTTCTAAGGTTGTGTTGTGTTGTTGCCACTAGGGATAAAACATTGATGCTATGTCTAAGGATGTAGTTGTTGATTACATTACGCACCATACTTAATGCAATTGTCTGTTGCTTTGCAACTTAATCTTTGGAGGGGGTTCGGATGATAACTGAAGGTGGACTTTTTAGGCATAGATGCAGTTGGATGGCGGTCTATGTACTTTGTCGTAATGCCCAATTAAATCTCACTATAATCATCATGATATGTATGTGCATTGTCATGCTCTCTTTATTTGTCAATTGCCCAACTGTAATTTGTTCACCCAACATGCTGTTTGTCTTATGGGAGAGACACCTCTAGTGAACTGTGGACCCCGGTCCAATTCTCTAACCGAAATACAATCATCGCAATACTTGTTCTACTGTTTTCTGCAAACAATCATCTTCCACACAATACGGTTAATCCTTTGTTACAGCAAGCCGTGAGATTGACAACCTCACTGTTTCGTTGGGGCAAAGTACTTTGGTTGTGTTGTGCAGGTTCCACGTTGGCGCCGGAATCCCTGGTGTTGCGCCGCACTACATCCCGCCGCCATCAACCTTCAACGTGCTTCTTGGCTCCTCCTGGTTCGATAAACCTTGGTTTCTTTCTGAGGGAAAACTTGCTGCTATGCGCATCATACCTTCCTCTTGGGGTTCCCAACGAACGTGTGAGTTACACGCCATCAAGCTCTTTTTCTGGCGCCGTTGCCGGGGAGATCAAGACACGCTGCAAGGGGAGTCTCCACTTCTCAATCTCTTTACTTTGTTTTTGTCTTGCTTAGTTTTATTTACTATTTTGTTTGCTGCACTAAATCAAAATACAAAAAAAAATTAGTTGCTAGTTTTACTTTATCTGCTATTTTGTTTGCTATATCAAAAACACAAAAAATTAGTTTACTTGCATTTACTTTATCTAGTTTGCTTTATTTACTGTTGCTAAAATGGCCAACGCTGAAAATACTAAGTTGTGTGACTTCACAACCACAAATAATAATGATTTCTTATGCACACCTATTGCTCCACCTGCTACTACAGCAGAATTCTTTGAAATTAAACCTGCTTTACTAAATCTTGTTATGCGAGAGCAATTTTCTGGTGTTAGTTCTGATGATGCTGCTGCCCATCTTAATAATTTTGTTGAACTATGTGAAATGCAAAAATATAAAGATGTAGATGGTGACATTATAAAATTAAAATTGTTCCCTTTCTCATTAAGAGGAAGAGCTAAAGGTTGGTTGCTATCTCTGCCTAAGAATAGTATTGATTCATGGACTAAATGCAAGGATGCTTTTATTGGTAGATATTATCCCCCTGCTAAAATTATATCTTTGAGGAGTAGCATAATGAATTTTAAACAATTAGATACTGAACATGTTGCTCAAGCTTGGGAAAGAATGAAATCTCTGGTTAAAAATTGCCCAACCCATGGACTGACTACTTGGATGATCATCCAAACCTTCTATGCAGGACTAAATTTTTCTTCACGGAATTTATTGGATTCAGCTGCTGGAGGTACCTTTATGTCCATCACTCTTGGTGAAGCAACAAAGCTTCTTGATAATATGATGATCAACTACTCTGAATGGCACACGGAAAGAGCTCCACAAGGTAAGAAGGTAAATTCTATCGAAGAAACCTCTTCCTTGAGTGATAAGATTGATGCTATTATGTCTATGCTTGTGAATGATAGGACTAATATTGATCCTAATAATGTTCCATTAGCTTCATTGGTTGCACAAGAAGAACATGTTGATGTGAACTTCATTAAAAATAATAATTTCAACAACAATGCTTACCGGAACAATTCTAGTAACAACTATAGGCCATATCCTTATAATAATGGCAACGGCTATGGTAATTCTTATGGGAATTCTTACAACAATAATAGGAGTTCACCCCCTGGACTTGAAGCCATGCTTAAAGAATTTATTAGTACACAAACTGCTTTTAACAAATCTGTTGAAGAAAAGCTTGGGAAAATTGATATACTTGCTTCTAAAGTCGATAGTCTTGCTGCTGATGTTGATCTTTTGAAATCAAAAGTTTTGCCTAATGAGAATCATCATAATAAAATTGTTACTACAGCAAATGCCATCCAAGTTAGAATTAATGAGAATATAAGATTAATGGCTGAACTGCGTGCTAGGTGGGATAGAGAAGAAAATGAAAAACTAGCTAAAGAGAAGAATATAGCTAAAGTTTGGACTATTACCACCACTAGTAATGCTAATGCTACACATGTTGCTGCACCTCCTACTAATACTAATAAAAGAATTGGTGTTAGCAATATTTCCACTTCTAATGCAAAGCGCGAGAAACTGCCTGAAACTGCTAAAACTGCTGAAATTGCCCGTGATAAAGCTGCTGAAATTTTTTCCAACATTGGGGATGATGATCCCATTGCTTTAGATTATAATGGTTTGAATTTTGATGATTGCCACATCTCTGAAGTTATAAAGTTCTTGCAAAAACTTGCTAAAAGTCCTAATGCTA
Source organism: Lolium perenne (assembly GCF_019359855.2). NCBI lineage: Eukaryota > Viridiplantae > Streptophyta > Magnoliopsida > Poales > Poaceae > Lolium > Lolium perenne. Next base: position 29,718,346 of record NC_067245.2, read on the forward strand.
GTGCTATAAATTTGGCTTTCACGCATCATATTACAAATGCTCTCATTAAAGCTAGAGAAGAGAAACTAGAGCGCGAAGCCTCTATTCCTAAAAAGCTAGAGGATGGTTGGGAGCCCATCATTAAAATGAAGGTTAAAGATTTTGATTGTAATGCTTTATGTGATCTTGGTGCAAGTATTTCTGTTATGCCTAAGAAAATTTATAATATGCTTGACTTGCCACCACTGAAGAATTGTTATTTGGATGTTAATCTTGCTGATCATTCTACAAAGAAACCTTTGGGTAAGGTTGATAATGTTTGCATTACCGTTAACAATAACCTTGTCCCCGTTGATTTTGTTGTCTTGGATATTGAATGCAATGCATCTTGTCCCATTATATTGGGAAGACCTTTTCTTCGAACTGTTGGTGCTACCATTGATATGAAGGAAGGTAATATAAAATATCAATTTCCTCTCAAGAAAGGTATGGAACACTTCCCTAGAAAGAGAATGAAGGTACCTTTTGATTCTATTATGAGAACAAATTATGATGTTGACACTTCGTCTCTTGATAATACTTGATACACACTTTCTGCGCCTAGCTGAAAGGTGTTAAAGAAAAGCGCTTATGGGAGACAACCCATGTTTTTACCTACAGTACTTTGTTTTTATTTTGTGTCTTGGAAGTTGTTTACTACTGTAGCAACCTCTCCTTATCTTAGTTTTGTGTTTTGTTGTGCCAAGTTAAGCCGTTGATAGAAAAGTAAGTACTAGATTTGGATTACTGCACAGTTCCAGATTTCTTTGCTGTCACGAATCTGGGTCCACCTCCCTGTAGGTAGCTCAGAAAATTAAGCCAATTTACTTGCATGATCCTCAGACATGTATGCAACTTTCATTCAATTTAGGCATTTTCATTTGAGCAAGTCTGGTGCCATTTTAAAATTCGTCAATACGAACTGTTCTGTTTTGACAGATTCTGCCTTTTATTTCGCATTGCCTCTTTTGCTATGTTGGATGAATTTCTTTGATCCACTAATGTCCAGTAGCATTATGCAATGTCCAGAAGTGTTAAGAATGATTGTGTCACCTCTGAATATGTTAATTTTTATTGTGCACTAACCCTCTAATGAGTTGTTTCGAGTTTGGTGTGGAGGAAGTTTTCAAGGATCAAGAGAGGAGTATGATGCAACATGATCAAGGAGAGTGAAAGCTCTAAGCTTGGGGATGCCCCAGTGGTTCACCCCTGCATATATCAAGAAGACTCAAGCGTCTAAGCTTGGGGATGCCCAAGGCATCCCCTTCTTCATCGACAACATTATCAGGTTCCTCCCCTGAAACTATATTTTTATTCCATCACATCTTATGTGCTTTTTCTTGGAGCGTCGGTTTGTTTTTTGTTTTTTGTTTTTTGTTTTGTTTGAATAAAATGGATCCTAGCATTCACTTTATGGGAGAGAGACACGCTCCGCTGTAGCATATGGACAAGTATGTCCTTGGTTTCTACTCATAGTATTCCTGGCGAAGTTTCTCCTTCGTTAAATTGTTATATGGTTGGAATTGGAAAATGATACATGTAGTAATTGCTATTAATGTCTTGGGTAATGTGATACTTGGCAATTGTTGTGCTCATGTTTAAGCTCTTGCATCATATGCTTTGCACCCATTAATGAAGAAATACATAGAGCATGCTAAAATTTGGTTTGCATATTTGGTTTCTCTAAGGTCTAGATAATTTCTAGTATTGAGTTTGAACAACAAGGAAGACGGTGTAGAGTCTTATAATGTTTTCAATATGTCTTTTATGTGAGTTTTGCTGCACCGGTTCATCCTTGTGTTTGTTTCAAATATCCTTGCTAGCCTAAACCTTGTATCGAGAGGGAATACTTCTCATGCATCCAAAATACTTGAGCCAACCACTATGCCATTTGTGTCCACCATACCTACCTACTACATGGTATTTTCCGCCATTCCAAAGTAAATTGCTTGAGTGCTACCTTTAAAATTCCATCATTCACCTTTGCAATATATAGCTCATGGGACAAATAGCTTAAAAACTATTGTGGTATTGAATATGTAATTATGCACTTTATCTCTTATTAAGTTGCTTGTTGTGCGATAACCATGTTTACTGGGGACGCCATCAACTTTTCATTGTTGAATTTCATGTGAGTTGCTATGCATGTTTGTCTTGTCTGAAGTAAGGGCGATCTACACTGAGTTGAATGGTTTGAGCATGCATATTGTTAGAGAAGAACATTGGGCCGCTAACTAAAGCCATGATCCATGGTGGAAGTTTCAGTTTTGGACAAACATCCTCAAATCTCTAATGAGAAAAGAATTAATTGTTGTTGAATGCTTAAAGCATTAAAAGAGGAGTCCATTATCTGTTGTCTATGTTGTCCCGGTATGGATGTCTAAGTTGAGAATAATCAAAAGCGAGAAATCCAAATGCGAGCTTTCTCCTTAGACCTTTGTACAGGCGGCATAGAGGTACCCCTTTGTGATACTTGGTGAAAGCATATGTATTGCGGTGATAATCCAGGTAGTCCAAGCTAATTAGGACAAGGTGCGGGCACTATTGGTACACTATGCATGAGGCTTGCAACTTATAAGATATAATTTACATGATGCATATGCTTTATTACTACCGTTGACAAAATTGTTTCATGTTTTCAAAATCAAAGCTCTAGCACAAATATAGCAATCGATGCTTTTCCTCTATGGAGGACCATTCTTTTACTTTCAATGTTGAGTCAGTTCACCTATTTCTCTCCACCTCAAGAAGCAAACACTTGTGTGAACTGTGCATTGATTCCTACATACTTGCCTATTGCACTTATTATATTACTCTATGTTGACAATATCCATGAGATATACATGTTACAAGTTGAAAGCAACCGCTGAAACTTAATCTTCTTTTGTGTTGCTTCAATGCCTTTACTTTGAATTATTGCTTTATGAGTTAACTCTTATGCAAGACTTATTAATGCTTGTCTTGAAGTGCTATTCATGAAAAGTCTTTGCTCTATGATTCACTTGTTTACTCATGTCATATATATTGTTTTGATCGCTGCATTCACTACATATGCTTTACAAATAGTATGATCAAGATTATGATGGCATGTCACTCCAGAAATTATCTGTGTTATCGTTTTACCTGCTCGGGACGAGCAGAACTAAGCTTGGGGATGCTGATACGTCTCCGACGTATCGATAATTTCTTATGTTCCATGCCACACTATTGATGTTATCTACATGTTTTATGCACACTTTATGTCATATTCGTGCATTTTCTGGAACTAACCTATTAACAAGATGCCGAAGTGCCGATTCTTTGTTCTATGCTGTTTTTGGTTTCAGAAATCCTAGTAAGGAAATATTCGCGGAATTGGACGAAATCAAAGCCCAGGGGCCTATTTTTCCACGAAGCTTCCAGAAGTCCGAAGGAGAGACGAAGAGGGGCCACGAGGGGGCCACACCCTAGGGCGGCGCGGCCCCCCCTTGGCCGCGCGGCCCTATGGTGTGGGGCCCCCGTGCCGCCTCTTGACCTGCCCTTCCGCCTACAAATAGCCTCCGTGACGAAACCCCCAGTACGGAGAGCCACGATACGGAAAACCTTCCAGAGACGCCGCCAATGCCGATCCCATCTCGGGGGATCTAGGAGATCGCCTCCGGCACCCTGCCGGAGAGGGGAATCATCTCCCGGAGGACTCTACGCCGCCATGGTCGCCTCCGGTGTGATGAGTGAGTAGTCTACCCCTGGACTATGGGTCCATAGCAGTAGCTAGATGGTTGTCTTCTCCCCATTGTGCTATCATTGTCGGATCTTGTGAGCTGCCTAACATGATCAAGATCATCTATCTGTAATTCTATATGTTGCGTTTGTTGGGATCCGATGAATAGAGAATACTTGTTATGTTGATTATCAAAATTATACTTATGTGTTGTTTATGATCTTGCATGCTTTCCGTTACTAGTAGATGCTCTGGCCAAGTAGATGCTTGTAACTCCAAGAGGGAGTACTTATGCTCGATAGTGGGTTCATGCCTGCATTGACACTGGGACGGTGACGAAAAGTTCTAAGGTTGTGTTGTGCTGTTGCCACTAGGGATAAAACATTGATGCTATGTCTAAGGATGTAGTTGTTGATTACATTACGCACCATACTTAATGCAATTGTCTGTTGCTTTGCAACTTAATACTGGAGGGGGTTCGGATGATAACCTGAAGGTGGACTTTTTAGGCATAGATGCAGTTGGATGGCGGTCTATGTACTTTGTCGTAATGCCCAATTAAATCTCACTATAATCATCATGATATGTATGTGCATTGTCATGCTCTCTTTATTTGTCAATTGCCCAACTGTAATTTGTTCACCCAACATGCTGTTTGTCTTATGGGAGAGACACCTCTAGTGAACTGTGGACCCCGGTCCAATTCTCTTTACTGAAATACAATCTACTGCAATCTTGTTCTCTTGTTTTCTGCAAACAATCATCTTCCACACAATACGGTTAATCCTTTGTTACAGCAAGCCGGTGAGATTGACAACCTCACTGTTTCGTTGGGGCAAAGTACTTTGGTTGTGTTGTGCAGGTTCCACGTTGGCGCCGGAATCCCTGGTGTTGCGCCGCACTACATCCCGCCGCCATCAACCTTCAACGTGCTTCTTGGCTCCTCCTGGTTCGATAAACCTTGGTTTCTTTCTGAGGGAAAACTTGCTGCTGTGCGCATCATACCTTCCTCTTGGGGTTCCCAACAAACGTGTGAGTTACACGCCCTCAGAGGCGCACAGGCATGGAGAGGAGAAGGAGAAGGAGCAGAGCAACTTAACCGCGCCTGGTGGCAGAGGCTATGGCATGGCGAGGCAGTGCTCGCGCGGCCATAGCAGCTGCAAAGCCAGGGAAGGCGCCGGCGTTACGCCGACGAACACCACCACAGCAACACGGCACGAAGACGACGGCACTGGTACTGCGAGCAGCACCCGCGCCAGGTCGGTCTCGGAGGCGCACACATCGACGGCGAGGGCAAGAGCTTGTCGGAGATCACCCAATCGCCCGAGGCGATTCTCCACGAGATCCAGAGAGGAGGCGATTCGCCAGGAGAGGAAGCAATCGGAGAAACCACGCGGACAGATCGATAGATCGTCTCGCGGCGGTCCAGATCAGGTAGGTGGCGAGGTCAGGGAACCACGGAGATGGCCGGAGCACGGCGGTGGCCATGGCGGCGACGCCATCGCCACGGGTGTCGCCAGAGGTTAGGGTTAGGTCAAGCGAGTGAGAGGAACGAGTGAGTGAGCGAGCGAGGTGGGCCACTTCGGCGCCACCGACCCGTTATGGGGCACGCCTTAGTGGGCTGTCCCATGGGCCTTAGTAAGTGGGCTGGCCAATATGGGCCAGGGGGTATTTTAGTCATTTCACAATTAAGAAAATAGCCAGAATTTCACCAATTTTTAGTAAATAAAATACAACTCTAAAAATCCATTAAAAATTGGATTTGTGAATGAAAAATTATTCTTGACAAGAATAAGATATGAAATTGAATTTAAGAAACAAATTCAAATTTATGAATCTGATGTATTTAAAATAAAAGCTTGGTATTTCAAACTATTATTTTCCTTGTATTTAAAAATCAAGGAAAAATCTCAAATAAGTTCAAATACTTATTTTCAAACATTTCAAAATGAAATTCTATTATTCCAAGTCATTTCAATTTGAAAAAGGTATTTTCCAAAGGAAAATACTCTATTCCTCTTTATTCCAAAAATATAGAGGCAACTCTATTATTTCAAATTATTTTGGAATGAATAATGAATCGCCAAGTTAAAGTAGTTTTACTTTGAATCATTTTACTTTATGAGAATTAAAGTAGATTACACATTAAAGCAATCGCAAATTACTGCCAAAGGCATAAATCTTAACTCAACCCTAAATTATAATAACTCATTGGGGTAAAGGGTTTCCACATAAAATAATACATACATGACTGCATTATTTGGATTTTATAACATTGTCCTTACCGGACAATGATGCTTCTTACAGAACCCGAGGTCCAGGTTCCATCAACTGCATTGAACTGCACTATCTCGCAGTCCACAGGCAAGTTCACCCTTGCTCATACCAACTTGAGTATTTTCTATTACTTTAAATGCAAAGCTATATACTTATCATTCTTGCATGGCAAATAAAATGTTACTTTTCCAACTATGAATATGACTATGTGGATGGCAATGAAACCATGGTATGTGTTGATATGGTGGAGGTTCCATTGCATGGGTTATATTAACCTAGGATGAATTACCAATGTCGTCCAGTGATTCTAGCGCCGTACAAACCGCGTTAACCATGAGATCTATAATGGCTCTGGGGAAGCCAGCCGTATCTTTTCCCTTCTGCACGCCAACGGACTGGTAGAGCTGCGGGGTATTGGAGGCACTGCCGTAGGTTGGGATAGCCTTTTAAATCCCCATCCATATGTGATGTCGAGCTCTACGGTCTATGATGGATTGTCCAAAGTACACCGTGAGTAAAGCCGTATTATCGGGAGAAGTCTACTGGGGGTGTACGGGTGGACAAAAGGGTGGGTTTGCAGGGTCGCGGAGAAGGCGGTGTGGGCTTGGATTTTCATACCTGGCCTCACACCAAAGGAAGTGTGAACAGGGGCAAGTCCCTGCGGATGGCAAAAAGGATGGGATCTCTTGTGGGAAAAGTAACGCACCTCTGCAGATTGTATCAAATTGTGGTTGTCACTCCTTGTTCCGTGAAGGGAACTGCGAACGCGGCAGGAAAGGAACTCCATGAAGTTCTGGTCAACCTGTGAAGACTGACGGGCATAGTTTTCATAATAAAATAAACCTTTTTAAGAAATGTTTTCAAAACATGCATTGACCTGAGATTTCCTGTTCAATGGTCGTAGCTAGTGCATCAAACACCTTTTACTCTTTTAGAACTTGTTGAGTACCTTTGTACTCACTTTCTTTCGACACCCTTGCTAGACTGTGATTCGGAAGTGGAGGCTATCGCCGATGGAGGACCAGAAGGAAGCTACGAGCTGGTCTACGAGGAACCTTGTCTTACCGGAGGAGTTGAAGGAGTAGACTATGGGATAGTCTACGGACCCGATGACACGGAGGTGGAGGAGTAGTGATATACCCTAGCATCATAGAGCCGAGCAACGTAGAACTTACCTAAATAAGTTGTTGAGCTCTTTCATCCTTAGTTATGAGTTGTAATCGTACTTTAGTAGTATCCTAGGGTGTTCTCATAGGACCTGTGAGAATACCAACTTGTTAAGACAATGTTTGTAATAATATATGGAATGTTATGACCTGCAATGTTTCTGTTGTACCACTCTGAGGGATATGGCAATTTGTGAAGAAGTCCCTTCACAAAGATCATATCAACGACTTGTATACTACAACATGCAGTGGTATGCTGGGTCACCGCAGCTGGTATCAGAGCAAATGTTGCGACCTTAGGTTGGAAAAACCTAGTATAGGGAAGAAACATGTAGGAGTCTAGTAGAAATAGTAAAGGATTCTCTAGAAGTATGGTGATTATTCACTTGAGAATAGCAAAACCATATATTTTAGTGTGATAATTCTTTATTATAGCTATTATGATGCATCATCACTACTAATATTCTGCTTTTGTATTCAGCCATAATGGCGTACACGTTTCCTAAGAGGACTTTGAGGAAGGTTGAGGGTTGGCTCGGTGATTATGATGGACCAATCACAGCTCTCCTGTGTGGGATGCTGATACGCGTTCAACACGCGTCCGTTGGGAACCCCAAGAGGAAGGTGTGATGCGTACAGCGGCAAGTTTCCCTCAGTATGAAACCAAGGTTATCGAACCAGTAGGAGCCAAGAAGCACGTTGAAGGTTGATGGCGGCGGGATGTAGTGCGGCGCAACACCAGGGATTCCGGCGCCAACGTGGAACCTGCACAACACAACCAAAGTACTTTGCCCCAACGAAACAGTGAGGTTGTCAATCTCACCGGCTTGCTGTAACAAAGGATTAACCGTATTGTGTGGAAGATGATTGTTTGCAGAAAATAGTAGAACAATATTGCAGTAGATTGTATTTCAGTAAAGAGAATTGGACCGGGGTCCACAGTTCACTAGAGGTGTCTCTCCCATAAGATAAACAGCATGTTGGGTGAACAAATTACAGTTGGGCAATTGACAAATAAAGAGGGCATGACCATGCACATACATATCATGATGAGTATAGTGAGATTTAATTGGGCATTACGACAAAGTACATAGACCGCCATCCAACTGCATCTATGCCTAAAAAGTCCACCTTCAGGTTATCATCCGAACCCCCTCCAGTATTAAGTTGCAAAGCAACAGACAATTGCTTTAAGTATGGTGCGTAATGTAATCAACAACTACATCCTTAGACATAGCATCAATGTTTTATCCCTAGTGGCAACAGCACAACACAACCTTAGAACTTTACATCCTTTGTCCCAGTGTCAATGCGAGCATGAACCCACTATCGAGCATAAATACTCCCTCTTGGAGTTACAAGCATCTACTTGGCCAGAGCATCTACTAGTAACGGAGAGCATGCAAGATCATAAACAACACATAGATATAACTTTGATAATCAAAATAACAAGTATTCTCTATTCATCGGATCCCAACAAACGCAACATATAGAATTACAGATAGATGATCTTGATCATGTTAGGCAGCTCACAAGATCCGACAATGATAGCACAATGGGGAGAAGACAACCATCTAGCTACTGCTATGGACCCATAGTCCAGGGGTAGACTACTCACACATCACACCGGAGGCGACCATGGCGGCGTAGAGTCCTCCGGGAGATGATTCCCCTCTCCGGCAGGGTGCCGGAGGCGATCTCTGGATCCCCGAGATGGGATCGGCGGCGGCGGTGTCTCCGGAAGGTTTTCCGTATCGTGGCTCTCGGTGCGGGGGTTTCGCGACGGAGGCTATTTGTAGGCGGAAGGGCAGGTCAAGAGGCGGCACGGGGGCCCCACACCACAGGGCCGCGCGGCCAAGGGGGGGCCGCGCCGCCCTAGGGTGTGGCCCCCTCGTGGCCCCTCTTCGTCTCCTCTTCGGACTTCTGGAAGCTTCGTGGCAAAATAGGACCCTGGGCGTTGATTTCGTCCAATTCCGAGAATATTTCGTTACTAGGATTTCTGAAACCAAAAACAGCAGACAAAGAATCGGCACTTCGGCATCTTGTTAATAGGTTAGTTCCAGAAAATGCACGAATATGACATAAAGTGTGCATAAAACATGTAGACAACATCAATAATGTGGCATGGAACATAAGAAATTATCGATACTTCGGAGACGTATCAGCATCCCCAAGCTTAGTTCTGCTCGTCCCGAGCAGGTAAAACGATAACACAGATAATTTCTGGAGTGACATGCCATCATAATCTTGATCATACTATTTGTAAAGCATATGTAGTGAATGCAGCGATCAAAACAATGTATATGACATGAGTAAACAAGTGAATCATATAGCAAAGACTTTTCATGAATAGCACTTCAAGACAAGCATCAATAAGTCTTGCATAAGAGTTAACTCATAAAGCAATAATTCAAAGTAAAGGCATTGAAGCAACACAAAAGAAGATTAAGTTTCAGCGGTTGCTTTCAACTCATAACATGTATATCTCATGGATATTGTCAACATAGAGTAATATAATAAGTGCAATAAGCAAGTATGTAGGAATCAATGCACAGTTCACACAAGTGTTTGCTTCTTGAGGTGGAGAGAAATAGGTGAACTGACTCAACATTGAAAGTAAAAGAATGGTCCTCCATAGAGGAAAAGCATCGATTGCTATATTTGTGCTAGAGCTTTGATTTTGAAAACATGAAACAATTTTGTCAACGGTAGTAATAAAGCATATGTATCATGTAAATTATGTCTTACAAGTTGCAAGCCTCATGCATAGTGTACTAATAGTGCCCGCACCTTGTCCTAATTAGCTTGGACTACCGGATCATCACAATGCACATGTTTTAACCAAGTGTCACAAAGGGGTACTGTATGCCGCTTTGTACAAAGGTCTAAGGAGAAAGCTCGCATTGGATTTCTCGCTATTGATTATTCTCAACTTAGACATCCATACCGGGACAACATAGACAACAGATAATGGACTCCTCTTTTATGCATAAGCATGTAACAACAATTAATAATTTTCTCATTTGAGATTGAGGATATATGTCCAAAACTGAAACTTCCACCATGGATCATGGCTTTAGTTAGCGGCCCAATGTTCTTCTCTAACAATATGCATGCTTAACCATAAGGTGGTAGATCGCTCTTACTTCAGACAAGACGAACATGCATAGCAACTCACATGAAATTCAACAAAGAGTAGTTGATGGCGTCCCCAGTGAACATGGTTATCGCACAACAAGCAACTTAATAAGAGATAAAGTGCATAATTACATATTCAATACCACAATAGTTTTTAAGCTATTTGTCCCATGAGCTATATATTGCAAAGGTGAATGATGGAATTTTAAAGGTAGCACTCAAGCAATTTACTTTGGAATGGCGGAAAATACCATGTAGTAGGTAGGTATGGTGGACACAAATGGCATAGTGGTTGGCTCAAGTATTTTGGATGCATGAGAAGTATTCCCTCTCGATACAAGGTTTAGGCTAGCAAGGTTATTTGAAACAAACACAAGGATGAACCGGTGCAGCAAAACTCACATAAAAGACATATTGTAAACATTATAAGACTCTACACCGTCTTCCTTGTTGTTCAAACTCAATACTAGAAATTATCTAGACCTTAGAGAAACCAAATATGCAAACCAAATTTTAGCATGCTCTATGTATTTCTTCATTAATGGGTGCAAAGCATATGATGCAAGAGCTTAATCATGAGCACCACAATTGCCAAGTATCACATTACCCAAGACATTTATAGCAATTACTACATGTATCATTTTCCAACTCCAACCATATAACAATTTAACGAAGAAGAAACTTCGCCATGAATACTATGAGTAGAAGCTAAGGACATACTTGTCCATATGCTACAGCGGAGCGTGTCTCTCTCCCATAAAGTGAATGCTAGGATCCATTTTATTCAAACAAAACAAAAAACAAAAACAAACCGACGCTCCAAGCAAAGCACATAAGATGTGATGGAATAAAAATATAGTTTCAGGGGAGGAACCTGATAATGTTGTCGATGAAGAAGGGGATGCCTTGGGCATCCCCAAGCTTAGACGCTTGAGTCTTCTTGAAATATGCAGGGGTGAACCACCGGGGCATCCCCAAGCTTAGAGCTTTCACTCTCCTTGATCATGTTGCATCATACTCCTCTCTTGATCCTTGAAAACTTCCTCCACACCAAACTCGAAACAACTCATTAGAGGGTTAGTGCACAATAAAAATTAACATATTCAGAGGTGACACAATCATTCTTAACACTTCTGGACATTGCATAAAGCTACTGGACATTAATGGATCAAAGAAATTCATCCTACATAGCAAAAGAGGCAATGCGAAATAAAAGGCAGAATCTGTCAAAACAGAACAGTTCGTATTGACGAATTTTAAAATGGCACCAGACTTGCTCAAATGAAAATGCCCAAATTGAATGAAAGTTGCGTACATATCTGAGGATCATGCACGTAAATTGGCTTAATTTCTGAGCTACCTACAGGGAGGTAGACCCAGATTCGTGACAGCAAAGAAATCTGGAACTGCGCAGTAATCCAAATCTAGTACTTACTTTTCTATCAACGGCTTTACTTGGCACAACAAAACACTAAACTAAGATAAGGAGAGGTTGCTACAGTAGTAAACAACTTCCAAGACACAAAATAAAAAAAAGTACTGTAGGTAAAAACATGGGTTGTCTCCCACAAGCGCTTTTCTTTAACGCCTTTCAGCTAGGCGCAGAAAGTGTGTATCAAGTATTATCAAGAGACGAAGAGTCAACATCATAATTTGTTCTCATAATAGAATCAAAAGGTAACTTCATTCTCTTTCTAGGGAAGTGTTCCATACCTTTATTGAGAGGAAATTGATATTTAATATTATCTTCCTTCATATCAATGATAGCACCAACGGTTCGAAGAAAAGGTCTTCCCAATATAATGGGACAAGATGCATTGCATTCAATATCCAAGACAACAAAATCAACGGGGACAAGGTTATTGTTAACGGTAATGCGAACATTATCAACTTTCCCCAAAGGTTTCTTTGTAGAATGATCAGCAAGATTAACATCCAAATAACAATTTTTTAGCGGTGGCAAGTCAAGCATATTATAAATTTTCTTAGGCATAACAGAAATACTTGCACCAAGATCACATAAAGCATTACAATCAAAATCTTTAACCTTCATCTTAATGATGGGCTCCCAGCCATCCTCTAGCTTTCTAGGAATAGAGGCTTCGCGCTCTAGTTTCTCTTCTCTAGCTTTTATGAGAGCATTTGTAATATGTTGTGTGAAAGCCAAATTTATAGCACTAGCATTAGGACTTTTAGCAAGTTTTTGCAAGAACTTTATAACTTCAGAGATGTGGCAATCATCCAAATTCAAACCATTATAATCTAAAGCAATGGGATCATCATCCCCAATGTTGGAAAAAATTTCAGCAGCTTTATCACAGGCAGTTTCAGCAGTTTTAGCAGTTTCAGGCAGTTTCTCGCGCTTTGCATTAGAAGTGGAAACATTGCTAACACCAATTCTTTTATTATTATTAGTAGGAGGTGCAGCAACATGTGTAGCATTAGCATTACTAGTGGTGGTAATAGTCCAAACTTTAGCTATATTCTTCTCTTTAGCTAGTTTTTCATTTTCTTCTCTATCCCACCTAGCACGCAGTTCAGCCATTAATCTTATATTCTCATTAATTCTAACTTGGATGGCATTTGCTGTAGTAACAATTTTATTATGATGATTCTCATTAGGCATAACTTTCGATTTCAAAAGATCAACATCAGCAGCAAGACTATCGACTTTAGAAGCAAGTATATCAATTTTCCCAAGCTTTTCTTCAACAGATTTGTTAAAAGCAGTTTGCGTACTAATAAATTCTTTAAGCATGGCTTCAAGTCCAGGGGGTGAATTCCTATTATTGTTGTAAGAATTCCCATAAGAATTAGCATAGCCGTTGCCATTATTATAAGGATATGGCCTATAGTTGTTACTAGAATTGTTCCGGTAAGCATTGTTGTTGAAATTATTATTTTTAATGAAGTTTACATCAACATGTTCTTCTTGTGCAACCAATGAAGCTAATGGAACATTATTAGGATCAATATTTGTCCTATCATTCACAAGCATAGACATAATAACATCAATCTTATCACTCAAGGAAGAGGTTTCTTCGACAGAATTTACCTTCTTACCTTGTGGAGCTCTTTCCGTGTGCCATTCAGAGTAGTTGATCATCATATTATCAAGAAGCTTTGTTGCTTCACCAAGAGTGATGGACATAAAGGTACCTCCAGCAGCTGAATCCAATAAATTCCGTGAAGAAAAATTTAGTCCTGCATAGAAGGTTTGGATGATCATCCAAGTAGTCAGTCCATGGGTTGGGCAATTTTTAACCAAAGATTTCATTCTTTCCCAAGCTTGAGCAACATGTTCAGTATCTAATTGTTTAAAATTCATTATGCTACTCCTCAAAGATATAATTTTAGCAGGGGGATAATATCTACCAATAAAAGCATCCTTGCATTTAGTCCATGAATCAATACTATTCTTAGGCAGAGATAGCAACCAATCTTTAGCTCTTCCTCTTAATGAGAAAGGGAACAATTTTAATTTTATAATGTCACCATCTACATCTTTATACTTTTGCATTTCACATAATTCAACAAAATTATTGAGATGGGCAGCAGCATCATCAGAACTAACACCAGAAAATTGCTCTCGCATAACAAGATTCAGTAAAGCAGGTTTAATTTCAAAGAATTCTGCTGTAGTAGCAGGTGGAGCAATAGGTGTGCATAAGAAATCATTATTATTTGTGGTTGTGAAGTCACACAACTTAGTATTTTCAGGGTTGGCCATTTTAGCAACAGTAAATAAAGCAAACTAGATAAAGTAAATGCAAGTAACTAATTTTTTTTGTTTTTGATATAGCAAACAAGATAACAAATAAAGTAAAACTAGCAACTAATTTTTTTGTATTTTGATTTAGTGCAGCAAACAAAGTAGTAAATAAAACTAAGCAAGACAAAAACAAAGTAAAGAGATTGAGAAGTGGAGACTCCCCTTGCAGCGTGTCTTGATCTCCCCGGCAACGGCGCCAGAAAAAGCTGCTTGATACGCGTTCAACACGCGTCCGTTGGGAACCCCAAGAGGAAGGTGTGATGCGTACAGCGGCAAGTTTCCCTCAGTATGAAACCAAGGTTATCGAACCAGTAGGAGCCAAGAAGCACGTTGAAGGTTGATGGCGGCGGGATGTAGTGCGGCGCAACACCAGGGATTCCGGCGCCAACGTGGAACCTGCACAACACAACCAAAGTACTTTGCCCCAACGAAACAGTGAGGTTTTCAATCTCACCGGCTTGCTGTAACAAAGGATTAACCGTATTGTGTGGAAGATGATTGTTTGCAGAAAACAGTAGAACAATATTGCAGTAGATTGTATTTCAGTAAAGAGAATTGGACCGGGGTCCACAGTTCACTAGAGGTGTCTCTCCCATAAGATAAACAGCATGTTGGGTGAACAAATTACAGTTGGGCAATTGACAAATAAAGAGGGCATGACCATGCACATACATATCATGATGAGTATAGTGAGATTTAATTGGGCATTACGACAAAGTACATAGACCGCCATCCAACTGCATCTATGCCTAAAAAGTCCACCTTCAGGTTATCATCCGAACCCCCTCCAGTATTAAGTTGCAAAGCAACAGACAATTGCATTAAGTATGGTGCATAATGTAATCAACAACTACATCCTTAGACATAGCATCAATGTTTTATCCCTAGTAGCAACAGCACAACACAACCTTAGAACTTTCTGTCACTGTCCCAGGTGTCAATGCAGGCATGAACCCACTATCGAGCATAAATACTCCCTCTTGGAGTTACAAGCATCTACTTGGCCAGAGCATCTACTAGTAACGGAGAGCATGCAAGATCATAAACAACACATAGATATAACTTTGATAATCAACATAACAAGTATTCTCTATTCATCGGATCCCAACAAACGCAACATATAGAATTACAGATAGATGATCTTGATCATGTTAGGCAGCTCACAAGATCCGACAATGATAGCACAATGGGGAGAAGACAACCATCTAGCTACTGCTATGGACCCATAGTCCAGGGGTAGACTACTCACACATCACACCGGAGGCGACCATGGCGGCGTAGAGTCCTCCGGGAGATGATTCCCCTCTCCGGCAGGGTGCCGGAGGCGATCTCCTGGATCCCCCGAGATGGGATCGGCGGCGGCGGCGTCTCTGGAAGGTTTTCCGTATCGTGGCTCTCGGTACTGGGGGTTTCGCGACGGAGGCTATTTGTAGGCGGAAGGGCAGGTCAAGAGGCGGCACGGGGGCCCCACACCACAGGGCCGCGCGGCCAAGGGGGGGGGCCGCGCCGCCCTAGGGTGTGGCCCCCTCGTGGCCCCTCTTCGTCTCCTCTTCGGACTTCTGGAAGCTTCGTGGCAAAATAGGACCCTGGGCGTTGATTTCGTCCAATTCCGAGAATATTTCGTTACTAGGATTTCTGAAACCAAAAACAGCAGAAAACAGCAACTGGCACTTCGGCATCTTGTTAATAGGTTAGTTCCAGAAAATGCATGAATATGACGTAAAGTGTGCATAAAACATGTAGACAACATCAGTAATGTGGCATGGAACATAAGAAATTATCGATACGTCGGAGACGTATCAGATGCTGAAGGAACTTCATTGTGACCCACGGATACCTGTTATCAAGTATACCTATTATGACGGAGAGATCTTAACCAAGTGTAGAGTTTCGGTCCAACTACCGGCGCAACTGATGATGAGTCGTATAATGCCGTACGGGGAGGCCAAAACCATCACCACAGCCTATCACATGGCCCTATTCAAGGCAATCCTTGAGATAAGGCAACACAAGTCAGTAGAACTGCTATGTTCAGAGTTTTCCCATATACCTCATGCCGAGGAAGATGAGGACCCCACTCTGAATCATCTGGTGTTGGCACACAGAAGTCCTGAAGCTGCAGCAAAGCACATGGACAGCTGTAAGTCTTTATTGACCACGATGTACCTTTTACACATGAAGATGGTGGGTGAGATTGACCACATGCTAGCTGAGTTGACGGACCCTGATAAAGTCCAAGCTCGGATGCATGATCTGAGGGCACAAACCCAATACACAACACCCTTCTTTAGTCTCAACAGCCCTGTAGATTTGAGTGACCAGTTGCCCAAGAGAGATCCACTTACACCCAACTTTGTCCCACACTATCCACACGTGTCAGCATCATATGATACTGGATATGGGGGAGATCATTCATGGAACTTAAACTGCTCGGAGTCACCGATCGAGAATTCGACTGGTTGGCGTTTCGGGGAATCTTTCGGAGATGAGGAGGAGCCTATTCCCTGTGATACAGGAGATGAGAGTGGTGGGGTTAACCAATACGTTAACCAACACTATGGGCAGGAAGAGAAAGGTACCGATTCCATTTCTTTAGACTTGGAGATGGGGTTACCAAAACCATCGCAGTACGAGGAAGGTGAGAGCTCTGGAGTAAAGAAGAAGAAGAAGAAGAAGAAGAAGAGAGGGCAGGTGAATAGAAACCCTTCATGGATGATGGAAGAAGGAGGTGTGTATCCTACTGGGGATACATACGAGTCATTGTCTAGCTACTTAGGCATGACTGATCTCTGTCTCGGCACTTCGTCCGATTCAGATTACATACCTACTGGAAGGACCTTCGTTCCGGACGGTGTCCGGAAGACAAGTCGCTGTACCGGATGGACCCCAGGAATGTATGCGGAGGCGAATGAAGACGATGAGGAGTAGAGCTCCAAGGAGGAATGAAGTAGTATAGGTGGTATTGTAATAGAACGTATTTTAAATTCCGTTGGCTTGGGCTTGAAGCCAAATAAGTGGTTATATATGTACCACATGTAATATATGTGTGTATGTTATGTTATATACGGTGTATATACATAATAAATGTTTGTTTTGGAATTGCTTCTTGATTTCATTGTGTGACTAGTTCTGGGCAATGAGTTGAGCTCATAAAACATTCACATGGTGTAAGTATGAGTAATCGCTCTTTGTTACAGGACTAGGGGGAAATGGCGTTAGTTAAAACCGAAGAGGCTCGGAGAGAGCGGGAGGTGAGAGAAAAAGAGGAGGCAGATGCAGCAGCTAGAGCGGAGAATGCACCACCACCACCACATCCAATGATGCATCCAGATTTCCAACAATACATGAGAGCAATGGAAGAAGATAGGAGGAGGTACCAGGAGAGTCAAAACAAGAACATGCAACATTTCTTTACCCATGTCATCCACGATAGGGGTAATGAAGGCAAGGGAGTAACCTTATCAGACTTCCAAAATGCAAGACCACTACCTTTTGCATCAGCCCCAGAACCAATGGATGCAGAAGACTGGCTCATGGATACGGAAAGGAAGTTGAAGACCGTTGGTTGCAACGATGAGGAGAAGATTCGGTATACTACTTATCTGTTGTCAGGACCAGCAACGTCATGGTGGGAGAAACTTGTAGCAGTACACCCTCCAGATAAGGTGTTCACCTGGGAGGAGTTCAAGAAGAAGTTCCGGGATGCCCATGTTCCGGAGAGCGTGGTGGAGCTGAAGAAGAGAGAGTTTGACGAACTGCGTCAGAACACTGCACCCATTATGCAGTATGTTCGGGATTTCAACAGGTTGTCTAGGTATGCACCTGAAGAAGTGTACACGGAAGAGAAAAGAAAGAAGCGGTTTATGAAAGGCATGAATCCATACATGAAGATGCAACTAAGGTTGGCACGGACTGCTGAATTCCAGGAACTGATTGACTCGGCAATCACTTTCGAGGATGACTATAGGCAAGTCCAAGAGGATAGAAGGAAGAGGGCTCGCATCGAGCCAAGGAAGTACCCAATTAGCAAACCAACACCTGATCGGAGTTTCAAACCCCGATTTCGACGTACTACTGGTAATCAATACAACCGGGGAGGTCAGAGTCGGAACCCAATCAATCAGATAATTTGCAACAATTGTGGCCAGAGAGGTCATTTGCAGAAGGATTGTCAGAAACCCAGAATCATCTGTTATGGTTGTGGGAAGGATGGACACATCAAGCCGGAGTGTCCAAACAAGGCGTCTTGGAGCGGACAGAGCTCAGGAGGACGAAGTGGAAGTGGCAACAACAACCGCAACAACAACAACAACCGCAACTACAACAACAACAACAACAACAACAAGAAGGGCAAGCCGTATGGAAAGCTGAATTGCACAACTTTGGAGCAAGCAGGAGAGTCGGAGCAAGCAGTTTTAGGTACGCTCAATATTCTTACTCATCCTGGCAAAGTATTATTTGATACGGGTGCAACTACATCATTTCTTGCACGGGAATTTGTGGAAAAATTCGGGCTTAGATGTTCTAAGTTAGAAACCCCTATAACTGTCTTTTTAGCGGGGGGAACAATCTTAGTAACCCACGTGAAAGAAGCACATGTCATCACTATATGTGACTGTGTGTATTTCGCGGACCTATTCATCATTCCCATGAAGGACATATCAGTCATCCTAGGGATGGACTGGTTAACGGAGAATGGAGCAGTGATCAACTGTGGAGACAAGACAGTGTCACTTCGCAACTCTATTGGAGGTCAGATAGTGTTTCAAGGAGACAAATATACTCAGTTGGAGATAGGATTGGAGTTGAATAGCTTGAAGGAGGTGAAGATTGAAGATATCCCTGTAGTAAATGAATTTTTAGATGTATTTCCCAAGGAACTACCAGGAATGCCACCCGATAGGGAGATCGAGTTTACAATAGATCTGATTCCAGGCACAACACCAATAGCTCAACCACCATATAAGATGGGACCAAAGGAGTTAGTGGAACTGAAAGCTCAGATAGATGAATTGGAACAAAAGGGATTTATTCAAGAAAGTGTGTCACCATGGGGTACACCAGTTATTTTTGTGGATAAAAGAGATGGTGGAAGGAGAATGTGTGGAGATTACCGGAATCTTAACAATGTAACTATCAAGAACAAGTACCCTTTACCGAGGATACAAGACCTTTTTGATCAAGTTCAAGGAGCTGGAGTCTTCTCGAAGATAGATTTAAGGTCAGGATACCATCAAATCAAGATCAAGAAAGAAGATGTACCAAAAACAGCGTTTGTATCAAGGTATGGACACCATGAATACTTGGTTGTACCATTTGGACTAACAAATGCACCAGCTATTTTCATGAATTTGATGAACAAGATATTCATGAAGTATTTGGACAAATTTGTGATAGTGTTCATCGATGACATTCTAATCTACTCCAAAGATAAAGAAGAACATGCCAAGCATTTGAAGATTGTTCTGCAGATTTTGAGAGAACATCAGCTATATGCAAAGTTCAGCAAGTGCAAGTTTTGGTTAGATAGTGTTGAATTTCTTGGACATGTCATAACCAAAGACGGCATAGCGGTAAATCCAAGCAAGGTTCAGTCCGTATTAGAGTGGAAGTCACCCAAAAATGCTAAGGAAATCAGAGGATTCCTTGGTATGGCAGGTTATTATCGGAGATTCATAGAAGGATTTTCGAAGATTGCCGGACCAATGACCAAGTTACTCAAGAAAAATACTCCATTTGTGTGGACTGATGAGTGTGAAGCCAGCTTCCAAACACTCAAAGATAAGTTAACCACAGCACCGGTTGACATAGGCATCCCCAATGGGCCTGCCAAAGATAGTACCCGGGGTTTGTTGAAGGCCCACTACCCGAAGAATAAGAAGACTCGGAAGCCCAAGATATTGTTAAGGAAAGCTAGAATTGTAATAGGAAGCATTATTTGTAATCTTGCTGGAGGAGTTAGAAACCTTCCCGGACTCTGTAACTTGTGCAATACGAATCCCTCGGCTCCGCCTCCTATATAAGGGGGAGTCGAGGGACAAAGAAAGGATCGGATCATTGTTTCTCAAACCCTAGTTTCATATTCATCGAGTACTTTTCGGCTGAAACCTTCGAGATCTACTTGCCCTCTACATCCAACTAAACCCTAGTCTACAATCCGTAGGCATTGACAAGTTAGTACCTTGTCAATTGGCGCCGTCTGTGGGATCTAGAGGCGACAAGGAGCTGATCTCGATGGCACGTTCAAGATCGTCGACTTCATCAGTAGCAAGCAACATCATGGAGAGAGGTAAACAGATCGAAACTGGTCTCGTTGATTTTATTCCTCACCCGCCCTCCCGTTTGGATGCATATGCGTATCTAGAGGAGCCCATGAAGATGACGTTTGGAAAGTTCCACTTCCGCGTCGAGAAAGAAGGAGCGTATCGTCTCGAAGTTCCGATTTCGTCGGGATTATCGGTGGTTGGTCCTGATTTCTCAAACTCAGTATCATCCATCGAGTCAAACGACAAGGAGATTTCGTTGCCACGCTTCATCGGCAGCAGAGCAAGCGAAAAACTCGCCAAGATCTTCAGCGACATGTCCTTCGAGTCATCTGCGAACTCCTATATAAGCGATGATTCAAGCGACACCGACAGCTTCGACTTCATCGACAAATCCATCTCTATTGGGAAGGTCTTCACCAATCTCTATGATGGTGTCACCAAACCAAGCAAAGTGAAAACTCCAAAATATCACCAAGTTTATGCCATTGGAGAAGCAAGTCGCGATCAAGAGGAAACATCAGAGGCTTTCGACGATTTGGGAAACCCCTATGTCGATCCCTCAGATCTAAGGAGAGGTTTGGGCACTAAATATGTCGGGCCCACACCGCGTGTCAGAGTTCAACTTCCACAAGCAGCCTGGGATAGAGCTGTGAAAGCTTTGGATGGCTCTGAACCAATGGAGACAACTGCTACAGTCGAAGAACTGCAAGCTTATCAATATAGACTCGCCCAAGCTGGAAGAGAGTTGGAAAAACAGACAGCTGCTTTGAACAGAAGAAGGGAGGCAGCTTCCGCATCAAGCAGGCGATGAGTGGAATTAAGTCGACACTCAGAAACTTCGGGAGATAGTCACAGAGAAGCTCGGAGGAGAGCAAGATCTCGGCTGCAAAATATACCGGAAGCTGAAAGAGAGACTCTAATCCAAAACCTCGACATGTCCTTTATGTCAATCGACACGAGGGGGAATATTATCCCAAAAACACCGGAAGCAGGATACATGACGACACAAGCTTTCATCTTAGCGTCCAGGCCACCTCCCGGAGATCCAAGAGAAGCATTGTACAACATGGCCATGGCAGGATGTGGAGCCATGGGAGCAGCGTTCACAGCTACACCTCCCGAAGGAACTGCAAGGCAAAATAGTCTGAGACCTACCGCAGCAGTGCAAGATCCACCAAGAGCAAGTGGAGCCAGAGACACAACAACTCAGGCCAGAGTTGATAGAGCGCGACAAGAAAGAAGGGAACGTCGGCATTCACCAGAACTTGCTGAAGAGGACATGTGTGGACTTCCATGTTTCACACGACAGGTCCGAAAAACTCGAGTTCCATCAGGATTCAAGCTACCCGATAGTTTTAAGAAATTCGATGGACTGCAAGACCCTGAGGATTGGCTAGTCATTTACCTCGAGATAGTAAAATTGATAGGTGGGACCAGAGCGACAGCCATGCAGAGCATCCAGATACATCTGAGTGGAGCCGCCAGATCATGGATAAAAAAGCTTCCCCCAGGTTCCATCGACAGCTGGGAAAGTTTTGAGGACGTGTTTATCAAGAATTTCCGGTCAACCTGCAAGAAACCTGCGACATTAGAGGAGTTGAGGTCATGTCGACAAAAGCATGATGAATCAATGAGGAAGTACATCCAAAGGTGGAACATCATCAAAAACTCGGCAGAAAATATATCTGACGAAAGAGCGATAGATGCATTTGTTGCAGGAGTTCGACGAGGAGATTTCGTGGAGGACTTGGGGAGGACAAACCCAAGAACAGTATCAGCATTAATGGAAATAGCAAACAGATGGGCAGATGGTGAAGATGCGGTACATAACAAACGACATAGGTCCCCAGAGGAAGATCGCAGTCGAAATTTTCAAAATAGACGCCGATTTCCCCGTCAATTTTCAAGTTACGATGCACCTGGCCAAATATCGGCTGGCTTTCGGGGAAACAATGGAGGAAACAGTAGAGATGACTACCAGAGAAGTAATGCACGCAAGGCGACAATAGAGATAACAGACAAAATAGCGGGCCAAGGTTCCAGAGACCTTTTGTGTCCCCCGAAGAGATGATGAACGGGCCGTGTCTAATGCATTTCTTTCTCGATAGCAATGGAAAAAGACAGTCAGGACACTTGCAAAAGGATTGCCGAAATTTCCAGGCAATGTTAAGATGGGCAGGACATGCAAATGCTCAGGCAGCACACAGAAATCCTCAAGGACCTAGGAGTGAGATTCACTTGCCACCTCCTCCCGCGGTTACAGATGAAAATCGACATCAGCTCAGAATAGCGGCAGCACCTGCTCCACCGCCCTATGTCGATCCTAACTCTAACGGAGCGGTCTCGATGATTCAGAAAGGCAGGCCATCCAATAGAGCTCAGAAAGTAATCTCGCGACAGGTGTTTATGGCAGAAAAGATGCCACCACCAACAGTCGAGTACCTTAACTGGTCAGGGCAAGATATTGGCTTCACAATAGCTGATCATCCACAGCAAGTTCCTCGACCAGGGCAGTCAGCACTGATCTTACCAGCAGTAATTGCGGGATTCGATGTATCTCGAGTATTCATAGATGGCGGCAGCAGTTTAAACCTTATGTACGCAGATACGCTAAGGAAGATGAATATTTCCCTCGCAAATTTGAAACCAACCGACACACGTTTCCACGGCATCACACCAGAGAAGCCAAGTTACCCACTGGGGAGGATCAATCTCGACGTTCAGTTTGGGACCCGAGAAAACTACAGGATAGAAAGGTTGGAATTCGAAGTTGTGGATTTCCCGTCGCAATATCACGCTTTGTTGGGGCGACCAGCGTACGCCAGATTTATGGCAGTACCACATTACACGTACTTGCTTTGGAGGTTACCTGGACCTAAGGGACCAATCACAGTCAAATGAAGCTTCGCGCTGGCCGATAAATGCGACAAAGATTTTCATCGACTATCAGAAACCTTCGGGATGCAGGCAGAGTACGCAGCGTCAAGGCTCATGACTGATTATGATGTGCTGCCAGACGTAGGGAGGCCCAACAAAGAATCAACTTTCAACACCGCTAAAGATTCTAAGGAAGTACAGATCCACCCAACCGATCCGAAGAAAACGACATCCATCGCGACAAACATGGACCTCGCATAGGAAAGCGCGCTCGTCGAGTTCCTCCGTGAGCACTGGAAAATCTTCGCATGGTGTCCAGCCGACATGCCAGGAGTACCCAGGGAACTTGCTGAGCACCACCTAAACTTGGATCCTATTGCGAGACCAATCAAGCAACCTTTGCGACGCTTTTCGGAACCAAACCGCAAAGCCATGCTGTCAGAAATTGATCGACTTAGAGAAGCTGGTTTCATCAAAGAGATATCTACTGAGGCCACTTGGGTAGCTAACCCAGTGATGGTGCCGAAGAAAAACACGAA
The DNA here is from genome assembly GCF_019359855.2 of Lolium perenne. Lineage (NCBI taxonomy): Eukaryota > Viridiplantae > Streptophyta > Magnoliopsida > Poales > Poaceae > Lolium > Lolium perenne. The sequence continues at coordinate 29,742,099 of NC_067245.2, forward strand.
AGTCCTTCGCATGTGTGTCGACTTTACGTGCCTCAATAAACATTGTCCAAAGGATCACTTTCCCCTCCCAAGGATCGATCAGATTATCGACTCCACGGCAGGATGTGAACGTCTTTCCTTCTTGGACGCATATTCTGGTTACAACCAGATCAGATTAAAAGAAGACGACGAAGCCAAAACAGCGTTCATCACACCGTATGGCGTATTTTGTTACAAAACAATGCCCTTCGGGTTGAAAAACGCGGGAGCAACATATCAACGGATGATGCAGAAGTGCCTAGCAACACAGATTGGGAAAAATGTACAAGTGTACATCGACGACGTCGTCATCACATCAAAAAAGGGGGCAACATTAATCGAGGACTTGAAGGAAACTTTCGACAACCTCGACAAATTCTGTCTTAAGTTGAATCCGACGAAATGTTCTTTCGGCATCCCTGCAGGAGAACTTCTCGGGTTCCTAGTTTCAGCGATAGGGATTGAAGCAAATCCCGAAAAAATCCAAGCTATCGTAACAATGAGGAAACCAACAAAGTTGAAGGAAATACAGCAGCTAACTGGGCGAGTCGCAGCTTTAAGCAGATTCGTCGCCAGGCTGGGAGAAAAGGCGCTACCATTCTACGCCTTAATCAAACAAGGAGAGAAGTTCCAGTGGAACGAAGATGCAGATAGGGCCTTCGAGGACCTCAAACGGAAAATTTCGACACCACCAATTCTAGTGGCGCCAAAAGAGAAAGAACCGCTCCTGTTATATATTGCGGCTACACCTCAGGTGGTCAGCACGGCGCTAGTTGTCGAAAGAGAAGAAGAAGGAAAACTCCATGGAGTACAGAGGCCAGTATATTTCATCAGCGAAGTATTATCGCCTTCAAAACAGAGGTACCCGCAGTACCAAAAGCTAGCATATGGAGTATTCACAACCGCAAGAAAATTGCGCCACTATTTTTTGGCGCATCCGATAATAGTGGTCAATGAGGCGCCTTTATCCAACATACTCAATAATCCAGAAGCTACAGGCCGTGTCTCCCTTTGGGGAATAGAACTTTCTCCTCGGGACATCACGTATGAAAAAAAAGAAAGGCAATAAAGTCACAAATTCTACCATACTTCATCGCAGAGTGGATGGAGTTGCAAAACACAGGACCTCCGGATTTATCGAGAACCTGGAATATGAACTTCGACGGGTCCAAAAGGTTAGAAGGAGCTGGAGCAGGGGTAATACTCATATCACCTGAAGGCGACAAATTGAAATACGTCCTGCGGATGACGTTCCCAAACGCATCTAATAATGAGGCAGAATATGAAGCCCTTATACATGGGATGAAGATGGCGAAAGCCTGCGGCGCAACTCGACTAAAACTATTTGGAGACTCACAATTGGTAGCTCAGCAAGTCATGAACCAATGTGATGCGGTCAATGATAGCATGGTGGCGTACAAAGAGATGTATAATGAGCTGGAGAAACTATTTGACGGATGCGAGGTAAACCATATCAGCAGGTTGAGCAATGATGAAGCCGATATTCTTGCAAACATCGGGTCGCAGTGCCTCGCAATTCCCCCAGGTATGTTCTGGGAAGAGATAACAGAAAGATCCTCGAAGCCGAAGAAATTAACAAAGAACGAGAAGAGCGAGAAACCCTTGGGGGCCGCGAAAGAAGCATTGGAAGAAGAAGAAGAGGAACAGGATCTAGTACTGATGGTGCAAATCCCATGGATGCAGGCGTACATATCATACATCCTAAGAAAAACAATACCCGACGATCCAGTTGAAGCAAGGCGAGTTATTAGGCGATCCAAAGCTTTCACGGTGGTCAAAGGGGAGTTGTACAAGCGAAGTATCTCGGGTGTGTTACAAAGGTGCGTTACACCCGAAGAAGGAAGGATAATTCTGAAGGACGTACACGAAGGAGTATGTGGTCATCACGCAAGCAGTCGAGCTATTGCAGCCAAGGTTTTTCGAGCAGGATTTTACTGGTTGACAGCGATTAAGGACGCGAAGGAAATAGTGCGAACTTGTGATGCATGTCAAAGATTTGCCGCAAAACCTCACTCTCCGGCAGCAGAATTAATGCCAATACCCTTATCTTGGCCTTTTGCTCAATGGGGTCTCGATATGGTGGGAAAATTACACAAAGCTTCGCCAGGAGGATACGAGTACATGTTGGTTGCTGTTGACAAATTCACCAAGTGGATAGAAGCAAAGCCGATAAATTCACCAGATGCAGCATCAGCAATAAAGTTCGTGAAGGACATCGTTTTTCGATTTGGAGTACCTCACAACATCGTCACAGACAATGGCAGCAACTTTACGTCAAAGGAGTTCAAGGCGTACTGTGCAGAGGTAGGCATCAAATTGCACTTCGCGTCAGTTGCACATCCTCAAACCAATGGTCAAGTCGAGAAAGCCAATGGTATCATCTGCAATGGCATCAAGAAACGCTTGTTAGGACCACTGGAAAAAGCTCGACATACCTGGCAAGAAGAGTTACCAAGTGTGTTATGGAGCATCCGAACAACACCAAATACAGCAACACAGGAGACCCCGTTCTTCCTAGCCCACGGAGCAGAGGCAGTACTGCCGATAGAAATAGAGCACGACTCCCCCAGAGTCACAGAGTACAACGAAGAAGTTTCCAGGAAAGCATTGGAAGACGACGTCGACGCACTCGACGAAGCTCGAGACGAAGTATTGTCAAGGGTAACTAAATATCAGCAGGACCTAAAAAACTACCACGGTCGACGTTTGCGACCAAGATCCTTTCAAGTTGGAGACTTAGTTTTGCGACTCAATCAAGAGCGCACTGAAAAACTCGAGTCGCCATGGCTTGGCCCTTACGTCATTACAGAAGTAATCGAAGGAGGAGCGTACAGGATAAAAGACAAGAAGACAGGGGTTCCCGAGAAAAACCCCTGGAACGTGGCACAGCTCAGGCGGTTATACGCTTAGAGTCGAAATATAGTCCTCCTCTGTAAAAATACAATGTACTGAAACGCCCGCGAGTTTTCAGACGCACTCTTTTCCTTTTCGGGGCACCGAGTGGGACCGGAAAGGTTTTTAATGAGGCGGGCTCGTGGTACTGCAATATAATAAAGATAGTGGAGATATACTTCTTATTCTTCGACACGCTCGGGGGCTCAATGCCTTCAAGTTACAAAATATATACAATATAGATAAACTAGACTTACCGAAATATTTCGCCTTGGTACAAGAATACCTCGCCAAATAGAACATCGGAAGCAAAGAACTATAAATATAGTGCACTCGTCAAAATGTTATTGCTTTGGTCTGAAAACCTCGCAACAAAAATATAGAACGTCACCACCAAGACACTCGGGGGCTCGTGCCCATTGATAGCGAAATATATATACCTTCTCGCAATAAGAGAAAAATCTTCGGGATAACAAAATAGTATAAGCTTCAGCCAAAGGCTCGGGGGCTTGACGATCAAAAATAGAAACAATACATACTTACAGAGTTGACAGCTTTACAATATAGATCATGTTTACAAAGACGTATCAATGGTGAAACTACAGCAAGAAAAAGGAAAAAACCCTCAATGGATACGTAGCACATGGTCTATGGTTATTCGTTCATTGGAAGGACGAGTACTATGCTCGGCATAGCTACCCTTCACAAAGAACTCAGCGTCCATCCGAAGAAGTTCATCCATCATATCTTCGGCTACAGGAGTCACCAGATCATCAATCTTGCCCATGTTTCTCTTTTTCTTCGACATTTTAGCCAGGCACGTGGGAACAATTTGATTCATGGGCAATTTTGGATAGCAAATCTTTATCATCATCAGAGCAAATCTTGCGCCAGCAGAGAGTTGAGCCCGCACAAAGCCATGGATTCGAGGAGCATCTCGAAATTTTTCCATTAATGCAGGAAGAGTTTCTGGCATCTTGTTGCGAGGGAACATGGTTCCATAAACTAAAAATAAAGTCTTCGTACAGAAGTCAAGGAAGTCACGGACCTGAGTCGCGCGATCTTGGAATCTGACAATTTGACGGGTACGCTCAGGAGTAACCCAAAAGTTAGAACCATGTTGTGCAGCCAGTCTGAGCAGAACATTGGCTCGAGCTTCAACACGTTGATCTTCGGCAGCAGTATCCAAAAATGAGCCTGGTACAGCAAAAAAAATTGACAAGGAAGGAAAAATAGCAAAAAAAACATCCAGCAGGGTTATGAACAGGAAACATACCTGTCATATCCAGGCTGGCGTCAGTCATTAGCTGAAGCATATAATTTTCTCGAGAGGAAGCTTCGGTAGCCTCAGCAACAGCAGCATCCTTTGCAGCAATGGCTTCTTTTGCCTGTTGAAGAGCAATATTCTCTCTCTCGGACGCTTGTCGAGATTGTTCCATCATCGCAAGAGTTTGTTTCTTCATGGATTAGAGTTGTTGGCGCAATTCTTGCAAATCTTGCGACAAATGTTGTCTTGAAGAACCTTCGATGAAGTTATCATTGACTAGTGTTTTCTTCGAGAAGGAGGAAGCAGGAGAAGTATCGGCAGAATGAGGATTGGCAGAGTAGTTATCAAATATCAACTGGAAAAGAAAATTCCAATATCAAAGGATTGCACAAGACAGAATTCCATTGATCTTCAAGAAATTTACATGGATATTACAGAAGGAGTTCTTCAAAAGGACTACTAAGGTAATTGTCGCCAAAACTAATATGGCGACAATAGCTAAAGAAACAGGAAAAATAAAAAGAAGGGGCATTCAACTAGACCTCCGGCTTTGATGAGCTAGGAGTTGAAGATGGCTTGATCCCAAGATAGGACAGGATTTTCTTCATGTTGGGCTTTGCCGCCTTCATCAACGATGGCCATTTTGTCTGCTCTATCTGTTCTGTGTCGCCTACTTTCGCCCAGTTGATAGTTTGTTGGCTATCAGCGACCAAGGCAACAGTGCTTTCAACAGCGACCTTCATATTTTCCTGGCGCACCTTCAGCCCAAGATCTTCTGGCGGATTAAAGCACTTGGCAAGAGCAAGGAAAGTTGCGGGTTCCTCTTTCTTCGGGAAGAAGTAGGGGAAGAGTCGCGACAGCCCTGCTTTAGCTTGATCAATGCCCTCGCGTGCTTCTGTTCCATGAAACTCAAGGAACGAAAGGGCGTCAAGAAGAGGATCATTGTCGGGATCTTCAAGCTCAAATTCTTGAGATGTTTTACCTGTCAAGATAAAAACTTATTGATCAACAAACGAGTGAAGGAAAGAAAGTCTAAAGGAAGTGAAGTGGTTCAGATACTTACTGACAAAGCGACGGTTTTGCGACCTTACGCGTTTAACAATCGCTTCCTCGCGAGCAGATTGTGCGGCTATATGCTCGCTCAGCGAAGTCTCGGCATCGTGAAGTTTCTTCTTAAGATCTTCGACACCAGCAGCATCAGTCTTGGCCTTGTCAGCTTCTGCTTTGGCTTGAATAGCATCTGATTCGGCCTTCTTACGAGCCTCTTCACTTTGCTCTAATTTTTGAGCAAGTGTATTGGCACGCTCATTGACCTCCGCCAGTTTTTCTGCCAAGAAAAGATAAATTTAGTTAAAAACATCGACAACAAAGGAGTAAGAAGGCAAGGGCAAAAAGAAGCAACAAGGCATTACCTTCATTAGTACTGGCATACTCACGGTACCCAATGAATTGGGCACCGATGTGACTAAGCTCTTTGATCATAGGCTGTCAAAGAAGGACAAAGAAAAAATGTCGCTATGGGAAAAATATGATGGCATAAAGAAGCAAACAGAGGAAATATAGACAGTGACAAGAAAATTAAGAACTTACATCATCCAAGAGAGGGTTAGAGGAGCTACTCAATTGGAGAGTAGGCTCCGGGATTGTTTCAATCCTTGCCCTTTTCGGTGAAGGGACAAGGGGGCTTGAAGGAGGTGTAGGAACGCCGACGTTTTGTTGAGGAGGCGAGGATTCCTCTCCTTCAACTGGCGTCTCCGAAACAACTAGAGTATGTGACGTACTCGTTCGAGCAGCCACATCAAAAGCTGGTACTTCTTCCTCATCATCACTGCGATTAAATGTTGGCAGCGTAAAAAACAAGATAGACAAAAAATCTTCGAGTACAAGAAAAAATAAGGGTGACTTACGAACTGATGAGGGCCTCGAGATATGGATCATAAGCTGCCTTCTGACGTGAAGGAACAGTTTCTTCGGCTTTGGAGGTGCCGGAATCTTCGACATCATTCCTTTTCCTTTTGTTCTTTGGAGAAACTGCAGGAGGAGGAGATTGTGCCGATGCAGTGCCTTCAGAGGCAGCCTCCTTTTCATAAGATCCCGCAGATTTTCGAGAATCTGCGGGTTCATTCACAAAAGAGGGGGCATCTTGGTTGTCGTCGGTGACAACGGCCCTTTCCTCGACTTCTCCACCTTAAGGAAGGGGAGGAAGCGAGACAAGATTTGGGTGGTTCTATATAAAAACAGAGGAAGATGTCAAAAAAGGAGTTACAAAAAGATAGCAAGGCAATAACAAATCAATCGACAAAGTTTACCTGGGGAAGCGCATTGGTGGCGCTGTACGGTTTTACACGACAAGAAGAAGGGACAGAATCTTTTTTGCTGAGAGAGGAGATTTTTCGGACAAGCTTTTCTAAGTCCTTGACCTCCAAATCCGCTGACAACCGATCTGCGTCCTCGTCGCCAGCATACTTCCAGAGAGGGTATTTGCGAGCCTGAAGAGGCTGCACTCTGGTTCTAAGAAAATACGCTGTGATTTGGATACCTGACAATTCTTTGCCGCGAGTATTTTGCAATTCATGGATGCGAGTCATCAAGGCCTATGTCGATGTTTTTTCTTCCTCGGTAGCCTCTGCATCCCAGGAGCGGCAGCGAAGGATTTTCTCGGCACCATCGAAATGAGGGATGTTGTCTTCAGCACATCCATGGTTTTCCTCCTGAATGTACAACCACTTCTTGCGCCACCCTTGAACTGAATCAGGGAGTTTGACGTCGAAGTAATTGACTGTGGGGCGAACAGAAATAACAACGCCACCTATATTATAGGCAACATTGGGAGAGCCATTGCGGCGACAAAAGAAACTGCGCTTCCATAGCGCCCAGTTAGGCTGGACACCAAGGAAGGCCTCACAGAGGGTGATGAAAATGGAGATATGGAGGATAGAGTTGGGCGTGAGGTGGTGAAGTTGAAGACCATAAACAAAAAGCAATCCGCGGAGGAAAGGATGAATGGGGGCGGAAAGACCGCGGATGAGATGGTCGACGAAACTTACCCGATACCCCATTGGAGGGGTTGGGTAGCTTTCTTCACTAGGGAAGCACAGCGCCTTGGGCTTCTTGTTAATCCCCAGCTTCTTCAAGAGATTGATGTCCTGGGTGGAAATTTTGGACCTTTCCCACTCCGCGCTTCCCAGATCTACGGCAGCCATTGACGATTCAGGCGTGCTGTGCTTGATCAACCGACGTGGTGGCATCAACAACGGCGCAGGAATGCAGCTTGGAGAAGATGAGCTTAGGGAATTGAGGGGCGCAGGAGGAGGTTTTGCAGAGGAGCGTAGGAGAACGACGCGAGCGGAAGTGCTTGAGGAGGAAGAAGGAGATCTTATATAAAGGTGAGGTGAAGCGGCGGACCGTTGGATGGAAAAGGGGTGCGGCAGATGATAACCACATAGAAACAAGGGTAAAAAAGTATTTTACCACTGGAGAAGTTACGGTACGTGCGCCAGAAAAAGCGGAGGACGTGTGTCCCCCACCTACACGACGTGTCAACATAATGGATAATTTGGGCCCGCAAGGTAGTGGGAGAAAACTTCTCGCGATTTTCGGATTCGCAATCGTGGCTATCGTCAGCAATAACATCACCTTGTCAGAGAGAAAAATTCGACTCAACAGCGGCATAAAAAGGCGACATGCAAAAATATTGGAGAGCCTTTGATCAAATACAAGTTTTTGATCAAATGCTCGGGGGTTACTTTGAAAAAATGAAAAGATCAAGAAAGACAAAATAGAAATGGCATGAGCCTATGATCAAATACAAATATTTGTTCATAGCCTCGGGGACTACTCCCATCGGAAGCGCTGTTCGCGCACCCGAGAAATTATAAAACTTCGGGAGAGAAAGAAAATATAGCGGCATAAGGCGTGGAGCCTACAACCAAGCACAAGTTCTTGGCTGTAGCCTCGGGGGCTACTCCCATCGGGAACGCTGTTCGCGTGCCCGATGAAGTTATAAAAAAGAAAGAAAGAATGAAAAGAAGAAAGATAGAAGGGCAAAAGAGTATATTTCGAGTTATAAATAACTCTGCATATACTCCCATCGGGAGAGCAATATAAGTCATCTTTGACTCAATAAAATGTGCCATTCCAACAGCCGAATAAGCACTCGACAATATATTCTCAGAACGCCGAAAGTTGCGATCAATTTCTGAATGCCGCAAAACTTTGCGAAGGTAAGACCCCAGATCCGTTCTGTGAGGCGTGGCGCCGTCTCTGACGTCGGTTTGCTACTTTTATCCGTATCAACAGTTACGAAGAAAAATCCTAACGGACGAGTTAGGTACCCGATAAATATGACTGGGACTCGACAGAATGGTAAGACCTTAAGCGGCACCTGTCGAAGTTTACACCAGTATCCCGAGATCATGTCCAGGGACGTGATTTTGAAGTAGGTTCTTGCGGATTGCCACTAGAGCAGTTAACTAGTACCTGATCCGTCAGATGAACTAGCCCCAACTACCATTATCCCTGTACAATATAGAAATTTATGTGAAGAAACATAGAAAAGTTTTAAATTGTCGAGTAAAAATAAACAGTAGAGATTTTCCCTGACGCTACGATTCAAGTAAAATCTCGGGGGCTACTGACATAGGCATCCCCAATGGGCCTGCCAAAGATAGTACCCGGGGTTTGTTGAAGGCCCACTACCCGAAGAATAAGAAGACTCGGAAGCCCAAGATATTGTTAAGGAAAGCTAGAATTGTAATAGGAAGCATTATTTGTAATCTTGCGGGAGGAGTTAGAAACCTTCCCGGACTCTGTAACTTGTGCAATACGAATCCCTCGGCTCCGCCTCCTATATAAGGGGGAGTCGAGGGACAAAGAAAGGATTGGATCATTGTTTCTCAAACCCTAGTTTCATATTCGTCAAGTACTTTTCGGCTGAAACCTTCGAGATCTACTTGCCCTCTACATCCAACTAAACCCTAGTCTACAATCCGTAGGCATTGACAAGTTAGTACCTTGTCACCGGTGTTAGCAGTTCCTGAACCTGGAAAGGATTACACGGTGTATTGTGATGCTTCCAAGAATGGACTTGGATGTGTTCTTATGCAAGATCGGAAAGTAATAGCTTATGGATCAAGACAGTTGAAACCACATGAACACAACTACCCAGTACATGATCAAGACAGTTGTAATTTCTTGTTACCACGACTAGAATGTTTGTTGCCATAAGTTAATGCCACAAGCTGAGCGGTTCGGGGAAAAACGTCTAACGCTACAAAAACAAAAGTCGTTGACATAGGGTTATTGCCACAATTGGCTATTGCCACAAAGGAGCATGCACCACGAAATATGTGTCGTTGGCAAAGGTTATTGCCACAAATATTTATCGCCACAAACTATCAATCGCCACAATTCGTCTGCATGTTGCATTAAGCTATCACCACAAACCAAAATGTGGCATCAAGTGAGTGTTGCCATGGGAAAATTTGTGGCAACTAGCCGACCTATTGTTGCAATAGTTTACTTCATTGCCACAATTGATTTTTCGTTGCGATAGCCTATTACCATGTGTGCAGTTGCAACGGTTGCCAACGAAAGCTGTTTTGTGGCAATATGTACATATTGCCACAATTTGGCATATATTGCGACGATTTTTGTTGTTGCAATAGACCCAAATCCTTGTAGTGAGTTGTGTATGCTTTGAAGAGTTGGAGACAATTTCTATATGGATCCAAGTGTGAGTTATACACCGATCATAAGAGCTTGAAATACTTCTTCACTCAGAAAGAATTAAACATGAGACAAAAGAGATGGTTAGAGTTGATTAAGGACTATGAACTGACAATCAACTATACACCATGCAAGGCCAATGTAGTAGCAGATGCCTTAAGCAGGAAAAGTACCGAGAATCAACCTACAGAATGGGAGATTCCAAAAGAACTTCGAAAAGAACTAGAAGAAGCTCAGATTTTGTTTATCCAAGGTGATACAGTGGGAAGTATAGCAACCATGAGAATCATGGATGAGATGTATTCAGACTTGAAATATGAGATTATTAGAAAACAAGTGGATGATCAATTTATTCAAGAAGAAATCAAAAGGATTGGAGAAGGTAAACCATCGGAATTCAATCTAGGGGAGTTTGATTCACTATACTTCCAGAAAAGGATATGTGTACCGGATGATCCAGAAGTGAAGTCAATCATATTAAAAGAAGCACATGAAACACCTTATTCAATACATCCGGGAAGTACTAAGATGTATATGGATTTGAAGGAGATGTTCTGGTGGAACAACATGAAAAGAGAGATAGCACAATATGTTTCTGAATGCCATACATGTCAGCGAGTGAAGGCAGAACATCAGAGTCCTGCTGGATTACTCAAACCACTAGAGATACCGGAGTGGAAATAGGATGAAATCGAAATGGATTTTGTTACTGGTCTACCAATGACTAGTAAGAGGAAGGATATGATATGGGTAATTGTGGATAGACTTACCAAGAGTGCTCATTTCATAGCAGTAAATACAAAGGATACTGCGGAGAAGCTTGTGGATATATATGTTAAGGAAATAGTTAGCAAACATGGAGTACCAAAGAAGATAGTTTCAGATAGAGGTTCAATTTTCACATCAGCATTTTGGAAACAACTCCAAGAAGCTTTGGGATCCAAGTTAGATTTCAGTACAGCATATCATCCACAAACCGGAGGACAAACCGAAAGAACCAATCAGATACTTGAAGACATGCTTAGAGCTTGTGCTCTAAACTTTGGAGGCTCATGGGAGGACCATCTACCATTAGCGGAATTCTCATATAACAATAGTTATCAGAGTAGTATCCAGATGGCACCATATGAAGCATTGTACGGGAGGAAGTGTAGATCCCCAATCTGTTGGTTTGAAACAGGAGAAAACAAGGAGTTTACACCGGACTACATCAAGGAGAGACAAGGAGTCATCGAGGTGATCCGAGATAGACTCAAAATAGCTCAAAGTCATCAAAAGAGTTATGCCGACCAAAGGAGAAGAGTTTGGGAACCAAAAGTTGGAGACATGGTATATTTGAAGGTTAGCCCAATGAAAGGACTTAAGAGGTTCGGAGTAAAAGGAAAGTTAAGTCCTCGATATATAGGACCATTCAAGGTACTCAGTCAGAATCGAGAAACAGCTTTTGAATTGGAATTGCCGGAGCAGCTCAGTCTAGTTCACAATGTATTTCATGTATCACAACTCAGAAAGTGTTTGAAGGCACCAGATGATCCCATCACACATGAAGAAATAGAATTGCAATCAGACTTAACTTATGTGGAGAAGCCTGAAAAGATATTGGAAGTCCAGTGGAAGAAGTTAAGGAACAGAGCAGTTAAATACTGCAAAGTTCAATGGCAACATCATCCTGAGCGAGAAGCAAATTGGGAGACGGAAGAAGAACTCAGGAAGTCTTACCCCGAGATGTTCAGATATCAATCTTAACTTTGGGACGAAGTTTCTGTTAAGGGGGAGAGGCTGTAATAACCCAGAACATAGGAACAACGAAGGGTAGATTTAGAAATGGGATGTGCATTTCATCGCAAAACGGGGGAAATTTTCGCGCCTTATTGCAACTAAACCTAAGAGGGATCGAGGTTCTCTCTCATTTTGCACTTAGGGTTAGGCAAGGTGAATTAGGGAAATTTCGACATGATCTCTTTTGTATCTTGTTGTTTTGGGGAAGTGTGATTTCATTTGACAAGCAAGATGCATTTGGAATATCAAACATTAAGTATAAAAGAATATGGAAATTGAATTCACAAATTCAAAAACAAATTATGAATTCAAATAACTTTGAATTTCAAAGTGAATAATAAATACAACATTTATTCCAGAATATAAACATTACACAGATCAAAAGCTCATAAGTAAAATTTGAGCTTTATTGATAACATAACACAATTACATTGTCTTTACAATATTCTTGATACAAGAATTGATGAATAGTAAAAAGAAATGAAAATGAAGATTACAATATTGCTCCTAAACTAAAACCTAGACTAAATGACTTGAAGTATATCTTCATGGTCATATTCATCTTCAAAACCTGCAAAAACAAAACAGCAAGTACTAGCCAGAATGTTAGTGTTAGCCAAAGAATTCAGTTTGGACAGAACCAGCTGTCATGTACACTTGTGCTTGTCCAAAACTCTGGATAGCACAAGATAAGGGCAACAGCAGACCAAACCTGAGCACCACCAGGGGCTCAAGTTTCAGCATATGAGAGCACACAGCTCATGTGTGCTGGGCAGGCCATAGCAAGGCAATGCACAAGCTCAGTCACCAAAGCAAGCCAGGCTTGTGTGTCATTGCAAGAACAGAAGTAGAGTTCATATAAAAGGGGCACAAACCCTAGAAACAGTAACCAGTCGACCAGATAAGGATTCACAAGGTAAGGTGAAGGTAGCACAGCATAGTTCATCCAGTTCTTGCTCAAGAACAGAACCAACACACACAACCACTCAACCACCAGAAATCATGGTGACCTGAGAAGATCATCCAAGACCTAGAGGTGAAGGGCTGTGACACAAACCACAAGTCTGCATCAACACAAAATCTCACTCTAGGAGCTGGAACAAGGTATACCTAGTTCCTGGAGAAGATCCAATGGATCTAATCCATAAATCATGCATGACACAGTCATGGGATTGAGCAGATGCTCAAAAGGGTAAATCATCACTTGGTTTTCACCAAGGATCACTGGCAGTCTAGAAAGCCACTAGAACAGAAACCATCTAGATACAGATCTTGTGCACAGAAACTAGTAAACATGCACTGATGCACACACTAGCAAGATCTCATGCACAAATAGCACCAGTAGATGTATTACAAGGATTAGCAGCTAACCAAGACTACACAGAAAATCCTAAGCATGCAACCATCAGGAAACCCTAGATTTCTTCACAGGCAAGCATATTGGCATTCATATTTATTATGATCCCTAAATATGCAAGCAAAGATGAGTAGCCAACAAGATCCAACCAACCATGTGAGCAACCAGTCAGTAGCAAGGCTACTGAGGTCACTTCATAAGCAAATCGCTGCATAATTCATAATTAATTAATATACAAGCAAGTAATTTAATCATCACTGCATAGCAGTTCATCATTAATTAATTTATACACAGCACATGTCACTGCATCATAGCCACTGGATCAAGTCCAGTGAGCTAGGAAGAGCAACAGCACATACATACAGTAGCAATAGCATGCTTGAGCATCAGCATCAGTAAGGAAATAATTCACTTAGCCACAGAAATTAATCCACAACCAAGCCACTGACATTTAATTGATCAAATGGATCAATTGAATCAAGTCAAGCCACACAGATAAGCTAGCCAACAAGAGATGGTTGATCCAATGGATCATTGGATTACACAGGAGGCACAAAAGCACCTCACAGGCATCACTGACATTCACAAGTGTCACAGATGCATAGCAGTACACCTAGACAAGCAAGTATAATATGCCAGTAAGCATAGCAAGCTCATAAGCATGAACAACATGGCATAGCAAGCAGTAAGCAAGCAACACATGGCATGCACAGCCAGCAACACACACTGGCCAGTACCAGAGATTGGTAAATTGGCCAGAGCTTGCAGAAAATGAAAGCACAGGTAGCTTAAGCAGCAGTAGCAAGGCTCTGCATGATCACATGATCATCAGAGAGAAGTAGAACAAGAGGAGAAGGAGCACAGAAGCTTGGGAGGCGCACAGGCATGGAGAGGAGAAGGAGAAGGACCAGAGCAACTTACCCGCGCCTGGTGGCAGAGGCTATGGCATGGCAAGGCAGTGCTCGCGCGGCCATAGCAGCTGCAAAGCCAGGGAAGGCGCCGGCGTTACGCCGATGAACACCACCACAGCAGCACGGCACGGAGACGACAGCACTGGTACTGCGAGCAGCACCCGCGCCAGGTCGGTCTCGGAGGCGCAAACGTCGACGGCGAGGGTGAGAGCTCGTCGGAGATCACCCAATCGCCCGAGGCGATTCTCCACGAGATCCAGAGAGGAGGCGATTCGCCAGGAGAGGAAGCAATCGGAGAAACCACACGGACAGATCGATAGATCGTCTCACGGTGGTCCAGATCAGGTAGGTGGCGAGGTCAGGGAACCACGGAGATGGCCGGAGCACGGCGGCGGCCATGGCGGCGACGCCATCGCCACGGGTGTCGCTAGAGGTTAGGGTTAGGTCGAGCGAGTGAGAGGAACGAGTGAGTGAGCGAGCGAGGTGGGCCGCTTCGGCGCCACCGACCCGTTATGGGGCACGCCTTAGTGGGCTGTCCCATGGGCCTTAGTAAGTGGGCTGGCCAATATGGGCCAGGGGTATTTTAGTCATTTCACAATTAAGAAAATAGCCAGAATTTCACCATTTTTTAGTAAATAAAATACAACTCTAAAAATCCATTAAAAATTGGATTTGTGAATGAAAAATTATTCTTAACAAGAATAAGATATGAAATTGAATTTAAGAAACAAATTCAAATTTATGAATCTGATGTATTTAAAATAAAAGCTTAGTATTTCAAACTATTATTTTCCTTGTATTTAAAAATCAAGGAAAAATCTCAAATAAGTTCAAATACTTATTTTCAAACATTTCAAAATGAAATTCTATTATTCCAAGTCATTTCAATTTGAAAAAGGTATTTTCCAAAGGAAAATACTCTATTCCTCTTTATTCCAAAAATATAGAGGCAACTCTATTATTTCAAATTATTTTGGAATGAATAATGAATCGCCAAGTTAAAGTAGTTTTACTTTGAATCATTTTACTTTATGAGAATTAAAGTAGATTACACATTAAAGCAATTGCAAATTACTGCCAAAGGCATAAATCTTAACTCAACCCTAAATTATAATAACTCATTGGGGTAAAGGGTTTCCACATAAAATAATACATACATGACTGCATTATTTGGATTTTATAACATTGGCCTTACTGGACAATGATGCTTCTTACAGAACCCGAGGTCCAGGTTCCATCAACTGCATTGAACTGCACTATCTCGCAGTCCACAGGCAAGTTCACCCTTGCTCATACCAACTTGAGTATTTTCTATTACTTTAAATGCAAAGCTATATACTTATCATTCTTGCATGGCAAATAAAATGTTACTTTTCCAACTATGAATATGACTATGTGGCTGGCAATGGAACCATGGTATGTGTTGATATGGTGGAGGTTCCATTGCATGGGTTATATTAACCTAGGATGAATTACCAATGCCGTCCAGTGATTCTAGCGCCGTACAAATCGCGTTAACCATGAGATCTATAATGGCTCTGGGGAAGCCAGCCGTATCTTTTCCCTTCTGCACGCCAACGGACTGGTAGAGCTGCGGGGTGTTGGAGGCACTGCCGTAGGTTGGGATAGCCTTTTAAATCCCCATCCATATGTGATGTCGAGCTCTACGGTCTATGATGGATTGTCCAAAGTACACCGTGAGTAAAGCCGTATTATCGGGAGAAGTCTACTGGGGGTGTACGGGTGGACAAAAGGGTGGGTTTGCAGGGTCGCGGAGAAGGCGGTGTGGGCTTGGATTTTCATACCTGGCCTCACACCAAAGGAAGTGTGAACGGGGGCAAGTCCCTGCGGATGGCAAAAAGGATGGGATCTCTTGTGGGAAAAGTAACGCACCTCTGCAGAGTGTATCAAATTGTGGCTGTCACTCCTTGTTCCGGGAAGGGAACTGCGAACGCGGCAGGAAAGGAACTCCATGAAGTTCTGGTCAACGTGTGAAGACTGACGGGCATAGTTTTCATAATAAAATAAACCTTTTTAAGAAATGTTTTCAAAACATGCATTGACCTGAGATTTCCTGATCAATGGTCGTAGCTAGTGCATCAAACACCTTTTACTCTTTTAGAACTTGCTGAGTACCTCTGTACTCACTTTCTTTCGACACCCTTGCTAGACTGTGATTCGAAAGTGGAGGCTATCGCCGATGGAGGACCAGAAGGAAGCTATGAGCTGGTCTACAAGGAACCTGATCTTACCGGAGGAGTTGAAGGAGTAGACTATGGGATAGTCTACGGACCCGATGACACGGAGGTGGAGGAGTAGTGATATACCCTAGCATCATAGAGCCGAGCAACGTAGAACTTACCTAAATAAGTTGTTGAGCTCTTTCATCCTTAGTTATGAGTTGTAATCGTACTTTAGTAGTATCCTAGGGTGTTCTCATAGGACCTGTGAGAATACCAACTTGTTAATACAATGTTTGTAATAATATATGGAATGTTATGACCTGCAATGTTTCTGTTGTACCACTCTGAGGGATATGGCAATTTGTGAAGAAGTCCCTTCACAAAGATCATATCAACGACTTGTATACTACAACATGCAGTGGTATGCTGGGTCACCGCAAAGGGTTAGTCTTGTTCATCCCCTCGTTGCTCCCATCTTCTAGATTGCATCTTGGATTGGATTGCGTTCTCGCGGTAGGATTTTTTGTTTTCTATGCTACGAATCCCTACAATGGTATCAGAGCCGTGTCTATGCATAGATGGTTGCACGAGTAGAACACAATTGTTTTGTGGGCGTTGATGCTTATGTTGTCTTTAGTTTGAGTACTTTGCATCTTTGTGGCATAGTGAGATGAAGCGGCTCGGGATAACTTTACATGACCGCGTTCATGAGATTTGCTCCACGCTCGACATGCAACTTGTATTGCATAAGTGGCTTTGCGGGTGTCTGTCTCTCCTACTATAGTAAAGATTCAATTTACTCTTCTATTGACAACACTAGTATCACCGTTGTGGTTCATGTTCGTAGGTAGATTAGATCTTACTTGAAAACCCTAAACCACATAAAATATGCAAACCAAATTAGAGATGTCTAACTTGTTTTTGCAGGGTTTGGTGATATGATATGGCCATAATGTGATGATGAATATGTATGAGATGATCATTATTGTATTGTGGCAACCGGCAGGAGCCTTATGGTTGTCTTTAAATTTCATGTTGAGTAGTATTTCAAAGTAGTTGTAATAGTTGCTACATGAGGTGAACAACCATGAAGACGGCGCCATGGACCTTGACGCTACGCCGACGATGATGGAAATCATGCCCGTTGATGATGGAGATCATGTCCGTGCTTTGGAGATGAAGATCGAAGGCGCAAAGACTAAAGGGTCATATCATATCACATATGAATTGCATGTGATGTTAATCCTTTATGCATCTTATTTTGCTTAGAACGCGACGGTAGCATTATAAGATGATCCCTCACATTAATATCAAGATAATAAAGTGTTCTCCCCTCGTATGCACCGTTGATATAGTTCGTCGTTTCGAAGCATCTCGTGATGATCGGATGTGATAGACTCAACGTTCACATACAACGGGTGTAAGCCATGTTGCACACGCGGAATACTTGGGTTTGCTTGACGAGCCTAGCATGTACAGACATGGCCTCGGGACAGCGGAAACCGAAAGGTTGAACACGAGTCATATGGATGATATGATCAACATGTTGATGTTCACCATTGAAGCTACATCATCTCACGTGATGATCGGTTTTGGTGTAGTGGATCTGGATCGTGTACCACTTAACAACTATGAGGGATGTTGTATTAAGTGGGAGTTCATTAGTAATTAGATTAAAACATGAACTAATTATCATGAACCTAGTCTGAGTAGTATTTTGAATTAATTTTGTAGTATTGGCATCCGTTTTCTACCATGCACTAGTCTTGTAATTGAGATAGAAATACTGTTAAAATCTGACAAGAAACTTTACGGACTGGTACCGTATTGTTAAAGAATCAAGAAATGATTAAGTCCTATTGCAAACTTTTAGTAAACCTCACATTGTTGATTCAAAGAGTTATGGTTTCAATTAGTACCTAAAGTTATCTTGTCTCCGTGAAACTTGAAGTTCAAATTTGTTTGAAAAGTAAGGAGCTGAAAATTTAGTTTTCAGAAATAATCAAGGTATGAGATATATGTGATATCTAAGACCTTATTGCAAGATGATAGAATATAATTTGGTGAGGTTACATAAACTCATAAGTTTTATGGGAATGTACGAAGGTTGAAGACGCAAGGCATCCCAATCCTCCAACTATTGGGGCACTAACGATATTCGCATATCCATGAAGTGATCATCCTTAGTATGCACCGTTGCTACAGACTCATCGTTTCGAATACTAAGGTATAGATTCTACGTGTGCATACAACGGGTGCAAGCCAGATTTGCACATGCGAATACTGAGGTTAAACTTTACGAGCCTAGCATGTACAGACATGGTCTCGGAAAAGTCGTCATGATATGATGGATAAAATTATGAGTGAAATTGTTCATCATATTACAAAGTTACTAATAGTGAAATCTGAAACACTTGTCATATGATGATCAACTTCAAAGTAAGAACCTCAAGGTTATTGGTATTTGACCAACAAACCTAGAAGTTAATGATGTTAAAGTGTTTTTCTGAATAATGAGGAAAGCTAAAAGAGAAACTACAAAAGATATTTTGGCAGAAAGAAAAGAAAAGACTAGAAAGTCTAGCTCAGATGTATATAAATGATATACATGTTATGGATGTATTCCTTGTTTGGTCACACAATGAAATTTTTGGGTATTAGTACCATATTGGTAGGTATGAAGTGTCATACAAAACAACACAATACAAGAATACAATGGCCTAAGTGACTGACAAGGAATATGATAGGAATGCACGTCTGAAACAAAAAAATAAAGTGTTATTATGTTCGTCGTTGGCATTCTATCTAGCCCTTAGAATTTATAATAAAGAACTTAATAATTGTTATTTTGCTCTGGTCAAATGAAAACAATGAGTTGTTCAAATTATGACATTACTCCATGTACAATGGATAAGTTATTATAAATCTTAATAGTGAAACACACATACATAACACTGACGCTAAAATGCCATAAGGCAAATGATTTGAATTCCACTTATTTGTGGAACCGCCATTTAGGTCATGTTGGAAAGGAACGCATGAAGGAACTCCGTGCAAATGGATTTTTGGAGTCATCTGATTATTTGAATCGTTTGGCACTTGCAAATCTTTTCTAAAAGAGAATGACTAAAATACCGTTCATAAGCCAAGAGTTGAATGGGCAACTAACTTAGTGGAAATATACATGATGATGTGTGGTTCACTGGGCATAGTTGTGTGCGGGAGATTCTTCTACTTCATGAAAATTCCAACAATAAATTGAGTATATAAATGTGGATATATTCGATAAGGAAGAAGTTTGAAACATTTGAATGGATTCAAATAAAATTCAGCATGAAGTGGAAATCATCGTAATAGAAAAGTCAAATATCTATGATTGGATCATGGTGGAAATATTTGAATTACGAGTTTTAGCGAACATCTAAGAGAGTTATGAAATTGTTCTACAACTCACGTTTCTTGGAGTATCATAGTGATGATGGAGTATCCGAGAGATGTATCCAAACCTTGTTGGGTCAATGATGAGATAAAATATTGATGCCATTATATTTTTGTGAATTATGCTTTAGAGACTACCGCTTTTACACTAAATAGAGCATCATCATGATCCGTTGAAATGACACCATACAAGTTATGGCATGGGTATAAACCTTAATAGTCCTTTCTTTAAATTTTGGTCTAAGAGTTTACAACCAAAATCGGATGAATGTCTTTGTTGGTTATCCCAAAGAATTGATTGAGAATTCTTTTCACTATGAAGTAAAAGACAAAAGTGTTTGTTAATGTTACTTGCTTATTTCCAAGAAATTGTTTTCTAGCGAAGTATTTGAGTGGGAGGACAATAGAACTTGATAAGGTTTATGAACCTGAGCATAATGATCAGAGTAGCGCAGCATCGGAAATTCATTCCGGAAGCGGCCACGACGATCATGGCTTCCATGACTACAAAGTGTTTTAGCCATGGAGATCGAAGTACTTATTGAACCTTGTAGGTATGGTTTACTTTGTGATCAAATAAATGATTTGTGGACAAAGGATTGATTTTGAACAATGATAAACCAACTACAAACAAAGAAGTTATGATGGGCCCTGACTCCGTTAAAATGGCTGTACGCCATGAAATCCAAGATAGATGAATACTTTTTGAAAGTAAATGGATCTATAAAATTGATGGACTTGGATGGAATATCATTGAAGAAGCTCGACTTGTCGAAAAGTAGTTTACGACAAAGTTCAAAGCATTGACTACGATAAGATTAGATCTTTCGTAGCGATGCTTATAGTCTATGTGGATTATTCTAGTAATTGATACATATTTCTTTTATGAGATATCATAGTAGGATGGCAACATACATTACTTAACAGAAGTGTGTATTAAAGGTGTATACAAGATACAACCAAGAGTTTTGCTAGTCCGTGGAATACTAGATAGGAATACGAACTTCAATTGAATGAAGTAAGTATCACGAAGTTGGAATCTTCACCGGATGAAATGATCAAAGAGTTATGATTTCATCAGAGACGATGAAGAGGCTTGCATTTGCAAGAAATTAAGTGGGAGCGCTGAGACATATTTGTAATACTTTATGTAGATGACATATCGTTGATTATAAATAATGTAATTATATAATTGATTAAAAAGGTTTCATTGAGAATTAAACTTCAATGAAAGGATATGAATTGAAACATATTTAGTGTCAAGATCTATGAAGATGGATTGAAACACATAAAAGTTTAAGTTAAAAAGTACATAGAATGAATATTGAAGTAGTTCAATATAAAGAAGGTGTTCTTTTCATGTGAAGGTTTTACAAGACTTAAGTGTATCTGACACTCAATGAGTAAAAACACATGAGTGATTTTAGATCACGAATAATATGTACAATATCAGATGTCCTATGCTCTAAATGGTTAGGAGCATATACCAGAATGATTCATGTGATGATCATTGGATAAACAGTAAGAATATCCCTGAGTGCTTTAGAAGAACCAAGGATATATAGTTTTGTATGAGTAATGACAAACAAATCGCTGTAAGGTGTTGCACCGATATTAGTTTGGTCACATATAAAAATAAAATTTCAATCTCAAATTAGGCTAAGTGTTGTTTAAAAGGTAGCACAATGAGCTAGAAGTTTTCTATGCTACATTTAGATGAGTTCTAAATGTTGTGATGGATTCTACAAACGAAGGCAGAATATGTCATTGTTTTGACAATGACTGAGGATGTTAAGTCAAGAGGTACTTTGAGAACTTGGTGTAGTTCCGATAGTGTCAGAACTTTGAAGCTATATTGTGTATGACAATATAGTGACATATTCCAGACCGCGGAATTAAGGTTCCACCAGAAGACCAAACATATTTAATGCCGACTCATTTAGAAAATGAGTGATGCATTGAGACGCAAATGAATTGCAAAATACATACGATTCTGAGCATGTCAGATCCGTTGACTAAAACTTCTCCCGTGAGCAAAACATGATAAAGCACCGAAAGGCCAAGGTGTTATATCTTTACATATGTAAACTAGATTATTGACTCTAGTGCAAGTGGGAGACTGTTGGAGATATGCCCAAAAGGCAATAATAAAATGGTTATTATAATATATCTTTGTGTTTATGATAATGTTTACATACCATGCTATAATTGTATTAACCGAAACATTGTTACATGTGTGTTATGTGAACAACAAGGAGTCCCTAGTAAGCCTCTGTATAACTAGCTTGTTGACTAATAGATGATCATAGTTTCATGATCATGAACATTGGATGTTATTAATAACAAGGTTATGTCATTATGTGAATGATGTAATGGACACACCCAATTAAGCGTAGCATATGATCACGTCATTAAGTTATTTGCTATAAGCTTTTCGATACATAGTTACCTAGTCCTTTCGACCATGAGATCATGTAAATCACTTATACCGGAAAGGTACTTTGATTACATCAAACGCCACTGCGTAAATGGGTGGTTATAAAGGTGGGATTAAGTATCCGGAAAGTATGAGTTGAGGCATATGGATCAATAGTGGGATTTGTCCATCCCGATGATGAATAGATATACTCTGGGCCCTCTCGGTGGAATGTCGTCTAAATAGCTTGCAAGCATATGAATGGTTCATAAGAGACCACATACCACGGTACGAGTAAAGAGAACTTGTCAGGAGACGAGGTTGAACAAGGTATAGAGATACCGATGATCAAACCTCGGACAAGTAAAATATCGCGTGACAAAGGGAATTGGTATCGTATGTGAATGGTTCATTCGATCACTAAGTCATCGTTGAATATGTGGGAGCCATTATGGATCTCCAGATCCCGCTATTGGTTGTTGGTCGGAGAGAGGTCTCAACCATGTCTACATAGTTCGCGAACCGTAGGGTGACACACTTAAGGTTTGATGTCGTTTAAGTAGATATGGAATAAGGAATGGAGTTCGAAGTTTTGTTCGGAGTCTTAGATGGGATCCAGGACATCACGAGGAGGTCCGGAGAATAAGATTCATATATAGGAAGTCATATTCCAAGTTTGGAAATGATCCGGTGCATTTATGGCAGGTTCTAGAAAGTTCTAGAAAAGTCCGGAAGAAATCACCATGGAAAGTGGAGTCCCGGAGGGACTCCACCTTTCACGGCCAGCCAAACCCTAAAGGGTGGAGTCCCAGGTGGACTCCACCATAGGTGGCCGGCCACCCCACCCAAAGGAAAGGTGGGAGTCCCACCTTGGGTAGGACTCCCTCCTTGAGTAGGTGATACGTCTCCGACGTATCGATAATTTCTTATGTTCCATGCCACATTATTGATGATATCTACATGTTTTATGCATACTTTATGTCATTATTATGCGTTTTCCGGAACTAACCTATTGACGAGATGCCGAAGGGCCGATTCTTGTTTTCTGTTTTTGGTTTCAGAAATCCTAGTAAGGAAATATTCTCGGAATTGGATGAAATCAACGCCCAGAGTCTTATAATTGGACAAAGCTTCCAGAACACCCGAGAGCCGCCAGAGGGGAGCCCTGGGGGCCCCACACAACACCCTGGCGCGGCCAGAGGGGGGGCCGCGCCCCCCTAGTGTGTGGGCCCACCAGGCCCCCTCCGAGGCTGCCCTTCCGCCTATTTAAGGTCTCCGTCGTGAAAACCCTATTACGTTCGACGAAACCAGAGAAAACCTTCCAGAGCTGCCGCCATCGCGAAGCCAAGATCTGGGGGACAGGAGTCTCTGTTCCGGCACGCCGCCGGGACGGGGAAGTGCCCCCGAAAGGCTTCTCCATCGACACCACCGCCATCTTCATCAACGCTGCTGTCTCCCATGAGGAGGGAGTAGTTCTCCATCGAGGCTCGGGGCTGTACCGGTAGCTATGTGGTTAATCTCTCTCCTATGTGCTTCAATACAATAATCTCATGAGCTGCCTTACATGATTGAGATTCATATGATGATGCTTGTAATCTAGATGTCATTATGCTAGTCAAGTGGGTTTTACTTATGTGATCTCCGGAGACTCCTTGTCCCACGTGTGTAAAGGTGACAGTGTGTGCACCGTGTGGGTCTCTTAGGCTATATTTCACAGAATACTTATTCACTGTTATGAATGGCATAGTGAAGTGCTTATTTATATCTCTTTATGATTGCAATGTGTTTTGTATCACAATTTATCTGTGTGCTACTCTAGTGATGTTATTAAAGTAGTTTATTCCTCCTGCACGGTGTAATGGTGACAGTGTGTGCATCGTGTAGTACTTGGCGTAGGCTATGATTGTGATCTCTTGTAGATTATGAAGTTAACTATTGCTATGATGGTATTGATGTGATCTATGCCTCCTTTCGTAGTGTGAAGGTGACAGTGTGCATGCTATGTTAGTACTTGGTTTGGTTATGTTGATCTGTTATGCACTCTAAGGTTATTTAAATATGAACATTGAATATTGTGGAGTTTGTTAACTCCGGCATTGAGGGTTCGTGTAATCCTACACAGTTAGTGGTGTTCATCATCCAACAAGAGGGTGTAGAGTCTAGCATCTATCTATTTATTCTGTTATGTGATCAATGTTGAGAGTGTCCACTAGTGAAAGTATGATCCCTAGGCCTTGTTCCTAAATACTGCTATCGCTGCTTGTTTACTGTTTTACTGCATCTTTACTTCCTGCAATATTACTACCATCAACTGCACGCCAGCAAGCACTTTTCTGGCGCCGTTACTACTGCTCATATTCATTCATACCACTTGTATTTCACTATCTCTTCGCCGAACTAGTGCACCTATTAGGTGTGTTGGGGACACAAGAGACTTCTTGCTTTGTGGTTGCAGGGTTGCATGAGAGGGATATCTTTGACCTCTTCCTCCCTGAGTTCGATAAACCTTGGGTGATCCACTTAAGGGAAACTTGCTGCTGTTCTACAAACCTCTGCTCTTGGAGGCCCAACACTGTCTACAAGAATAGAAGTACCCGTAGACATCAGTAGGTTTCCCACCTATGGGAGGTTTTGTTGTTGGGGTCTTATTCGAAGACTTGGACTACAACTCTTGGGGATTTCCACCTATATAATGAGGAGAAGAGGGAGGGGGGCAGCCACTCTTAGCCGCACCACCTAGGGCTGCCCATGGCCGGCGCCCTAGCCACCCCCTCTCCCCAAACCCTAGCCTCTCCTCCTCCACATCCCTACAGGTCCGATGATCAAACCTCGGACAAGTAAAATATCGCGAGACAAAGGGAATCGGTATCGTATGTAAATGGTTCAATCAATCACTAAGTTATCGTTGAATATGTGGGAGCCATTATGGATCTCCAGATCCCGCTATTGGTTATTGGTCGGAGAAGAGTCTCAACCATGTCTGCATAGTTCACGAACCGTAGGGTGACACACTTAAGGTTTGATGTCGTTTTAAGTAGATATGGAATATGAAATGGAGTTCGAAGTTTTGTTCGGAGTCTCGGATGGGATCCAGGACATCACGAGGAGGTCCGGAATGGTCCGGAGAATAAGATTCATATATAGGAAGTCACTTTCCAAGTTTGGAAATGATTTGGTGTATTTATGGAAGGCGCTAGAATGTTCTAGAACCTTCCGGAAGAAATCACTATGGAAGGTGGAGTCTCGGTTGGACTCCACCAACCCTAACCAGCCAACCAAATGGGAGGGTGGAGTCCATGATGGACTCCACCTCCTTGGCCGGCCAACAAGGGGGGAAGGGGAGAGTCCCTGTCCCTCTAGGTTTCGTCCATATGGAAGTTTTTGAATTGGGGTCTTATTCAAAACTTTGGGCAAACCCTAGGGATTCCACATATATAGTGAGGAGAAGAGGGAGGGGGCCGGCCACTCTAACCGCAAGTTGGCCGCACCACCCAAGGGGCATTGGGGCCGGCGCCCTAGAGCCCCCCTCTCCCAAACCCTAGCTTCTCCCTCCTCCTTCTTCTCCCGCAGCGCTTACGGTGAAACCCTGCCGGAGATCTCCACCACCACCGTCACCACGCCGTCGTGCTGGCGGGATTCCGAGGAGGATCTACTACATCCGCTGCCCGCTGGAACGGGGAGAAGGACGTCGTCATCAACACCGAACGTGTGGCCGAGTACGGAGGTGCTTCCCGACTGTGGCACCGTCAAGATCTTCTACGCTCTTTCGAAAGCGGCAAGTGATCGACTACAGCAACAACGAGATCTAATCTCGTAGGCTTTGGAAATCTTCGAGGGTTAGTCTCATGATCTTCTCTTTGCTACCATCTTCTAGATTGGATCTTGGCTTGTTATTCGTTCTTGCGGTAGGAAATTTTTTGTTTTCTATGCTACGAATCCCATCAGTGGTATCAGAGCCGTGTCTATGCATAGATTGGTTACACGAGTAGAACACAGTGGTTTTGTGGGCGTTGATGCTCTTGTTGTTTTTGGTTAGTGTACTTTGCATCTTGCGGGATGGTGGGATGAAGCGGCCCGGGCTAACTTTACATGACCGCGTTCATGAGACTTGCTCCACGCTCGACATGCAACTTGTATTGCATAAGTGGCTTTGCGGGTGTCTGTCTCTCTCACCATAGTGAAGATTCAATTTACTCTTTCTATTGACAACACTAGTATCACTGTTGTGGTTCATGTTCGTAGTTAGATTGGATCTTACTCGAAAACCCTAAACCACGTAAAATATGCAAACCATATTAGAGGCGTCTAACTTGTTTTTGCAGGGTTTGGTGATGTGATATGGCCATGCATGATGTGATGATGAATATGTATGAGATGATCATTATTGTATTGTGGCAACCGGCAGGAGCCTTATGGTTGTCTTTATATTTTATGTAGTAGTATTATTTCAAAGTAGTTGTAATAGTTGCTACACACGGTGAACAACCATGAAGACGGCGCCATGGACCTTGACGCTACGCCGACGATGATGGAGATCATGCCCGTTGATGATGGAGATCATGTCCGTGCTTTGGAGATGAAGATCAAATGCGTAAAGACTAAAGGGCCATATCATATCACATTATGAATTGCATGTGATGTTAATCCTTTATGCATCTTATCTTGCTTAGATTGCGACGGTAGCATTATAAGATGATCCCTCACATTAATATCAAGATAATAAAGTGTTCTCCCCTCGTATGCAACGTTGCTACAGTTCGTCGTTTTGAAGCATCTCGTGATGATCGGATGTGAAGATTCTACGTTCACATACAACGGGTGTAAGACATGTTTGCACACGCAGAATACTTGGGTTTGCTTGACGAGCCTAGCATGTACAGACATGGCCTCGGAACACAGGAAACCGAAAGGTTGAACACGAGTCATATGGATGATATGATCAACATGTTGATGTTCACCATTGAAGCTACATCATCTCACGTGATGATCAGTTTTGGTGTAGTGGATATGGATCGTGTACCACTTAACAACTATGAGGGATGTTGTATTAAGTGGGAGTTCATTAGTAATTAGGTTAAAACATGAACTAATTATCATGAACATAGTCTGAATAGTATTTTGAATTAAATTTGTAGAATTGGCATCCATTTTCTACCATGCGCTAGTCTTGTAATTGAGATAGAAATACTGTTAAATCTGACAAGAAACTTTACGGACTGGTACCGTATTGTTAAAGAATCAAGAAATGATTAAGTCCTATTGCAAACTTTTAGTAAACCTCACATTGCTGATTCAAAGAACAATGGTTTCAATTAGTACCTAGAATCATCTTGTCTCCGTGAAACTTGATGTTCAAATCCGTTTGAAAAGTAAGGAGCTGAAAAGTTTGTTTTCAGAAATAAGAGAAGTATGAGATATATGTGATATCTAAGACCTTATTGCAAGATGATAGAATATAATCTAGTGAGACTACATAAACTCATAAGTTTTATGGGAATGTACGAAGGTTGAAGACGCCAGGCGTCCCAATCCTCCAAATATTTGGGCACTAACAATATTCACATATCCATGAAGTGATCGTCCTTAGTATGCACCATTGCTAAGACTCGTCATTTCGAAGCATCACGTGATGATCGGGTGTGATAGATTATACGTGTGCATACAACGGGTACAAGCCAGATTTGCACATGCGAATATTGAGGTTAAACTTTACGAGCCTAGCATGTACAGACATGGTCTCGGAAAGTCGTCATGATATGATGGATAAAATTGTGAGTGAAATTGTTCATCATATTACAAAGTTACTAATAGTGAAATCTGAAACACTTGTCATATGATGATCAACTTAAAAGTAAGAACCTCAAGGTTATTGATATTTGACCAATGGACCTAAAAGTTATTGAAGGTGAAGTGTTTTCTGGGAATGAGGAAAGCTAAAAGAGAAACTACAAAAGATATTTTGGTAGAAAGAAAGAAAAGACTAGAAAGTCTAGCTCAGGTGTATATAAATGATATACATGTTATGGATGTATTCCTTGTTTGGTCACATAATGAAATTCTTGGGTATTTGTACCAGATTGGTTGGTATGAGATGTCATACAGTACAACGCAATACAAGAATACGATGGCCTAAGTGACTGATAAGGAATATGGTAATAATGCACGTCTGGAACATAATAAAGTGTTATTATATTTGTCGTTGGCATTTTACCTAGCCCTTAGAATTTATAATAATGAACATAATAATTGTTAGTTTGCTCTGGTCAAAGGAAAACAATGAGTTGTTCAAATTATGACATTACTCCATGTACGATGGATAAGTTATTATAAATCTTAATGGTGAAACACACATACATAACACTGACGCTAAAATGCCATAAGGCAAATGATTTGAATTCCACTTATTTGTGGAACCGCCATTTAGGTCATGTTAGAAAGGAACACATGAAGGAACTCCATGCAAATGGATTTTTGGAGTCATTCGATTTTTTAATTGTCTGGCGCTTGCAAATATTCTCTAAAGAGAATGACTGAAATACCGTTCATAGGCCAAGAGTTGAACGGGCAACTAACTTAGTGGAAACATACATGATGATGTATGTGGTTCACTGGGCATAGTTGTGTGCGGGAGATTCTTCTACTTCATGAAATCTTCCAACAATTAATTGAGTATATATATGTGTATATATTTATTCGATAAGGAAGAAGTTTGAAACATTTGAATGGATTCAAATAAATTTCAGCATGAAGTAGAAATCATCGTAATAGAAAAGTCAAATATCTATGATTGGATCATGGTGGAAATATTTGAATTACGAGTTTTAGCGAACATCTAAGAGAGTTATGAAATTGTTCTACAACTCACGTTTCTTGAAGTATCATAGTGATGATGGAGTATCCGAGAGACGTATCCAAACCTTGTTGGGTTAATGATGAGATAAAATAAAATGACGCCATTATATTTTTGTGGATTATGCTTTAGTGACTACCGCTTTTACACTGAATAGAGCATCATCATGATCCGTTGAAATGACACCATACGAGTTATGGCATGGATATGAACCTTAATAGTCCTTTCTTAAATTTTGGTATGCATAGCATATGTAAATAAGTTTACAACCAAAATCGGATGAATGTCTTTGTTGGTTATCCCAAAGGTGTGATTGGGAATTCTTCCCACTATGGAGACAAAGACAAAAGTGTTTGGCAATGTTACTTATTTCCAAGGAATTGTTTCTAGCGAAGTATTTGAGTGGGAGGACAATAGAACTTGATAAGGTTTATGAACCTGAGCATAATGATCAGAGTATTGCAGCATCGAAATTGGTTCCGGAAGCGGCCACAACGATCATGGCTCCCATGACTACAAAGTGTTTTAGCCATGGAGATCGAAGTACATATTGAACCTTGTAGGTATGGTTTACTTTGTGATCAAATAAATGATTTGTGGACAAAGGATTGATTTTGAACAATGATAAACCAAACAAAGAACTTATGATGGGCCCTGACTCCGTTAAAATGGCTATACGTCATGAAATCCAAGATAGATGAATACTTTTTGAAAGTAAATGGATCTATAAAATTGATGGACTTGGATGAAATATCCTCAAAGAGTTGACTACGATAAGATTAGATCTTCCGTAGCAATGATTATAGTCTATGTGGATTATTCTAGTAATCGCTACATATTTCTTTTATGAGATATGCTAGTAGGATGGCAAAATACATTACTTAACAGAAGTGTGTATTAAAGGTGTATACAAGATACAACCAAGAGTTTTGCTAGTCCGTAGAATACTAGATAGGTATACGAACTTCAATTGGATGAAGTGAGTATCACGGAGTTGGAATCTTCACCGGATGAAATAATCAAAGAGTTTTTGATTTCATTAGAAACGATGAAGATGCTTGCATTTGCAAGAAATTAAGTGGGAGCGCTGAGACATATTTATAATATTTTATGTAGATGATATATAGTTGGTTATAAATGATGTAATTATATACTTGATTAAAAAGGTTTCATTGAGAATTAACTTTAATGAAAGGATATGAACTGAAACATATTTAGTGTCAAGATCTATGAAGATAGATTTAAACACATAATAAGTTTAAGTTAAAAGTACATAGAATGAATATTGAAGTAGTTCAATATAGAAATATTAAGAAGGTATTCTTTTCATGTGAAGGTTTAACAAGACTTGAGTGTATTTGACACTCAATGAGTAAAAACACATGAGTGATTTTAGATCACGATTAATATGTACACAATCAGATATTCTGTGCTTTAAAGTGTTATGAGCGTGTACCAGAATGATTTATGTGATGATCATTGGACGACAGTAAGAATATCCTTGGGTACTTTAGAAGAACCAAGGATATATATATAGTTTTGTATGGGGTAATGACAAACAAATCGCTGTAAGTTGTTGCACCGATATTAGTTTGGTCACATATAAAAATGAATTTCAAATCTCAATTAGGCTAAGTGTCGTTGCCTAATCGATGGTACCTCGGAGGAGGGATCCTCACGAGGGGGAGAAGAAGTAGGGGCCATAGGGCGGAGTGCACACGGGACGGTGGTACGCGAGTTACCCAGCTTCGGAACACCTGCACGATGACAGGGCCTACTGCTGCTTGTCTGGAATTATCTGGGCGCTTTCGCGTTGTTACAATGAGTTGTGGTTGTGCCTCTAGGGCTCCCGGGATCCGGCTTATAAAGGCGCACGGATCTAGGGTTTACATGGAGAGTCCTAGCCGGATTACAGACAGCCTAGCTACGGTACAATATCTTGCCGTGCACGTCACGGATCCGCCTTCCATATACGTCGTACCGGATCCGGGTTCATCATGGGCCTCCGTGGATCCGGGTTACTCCTACCGTCAGTACGGATCCGGCTTACTGATCCTGGGCCGGACTTCTTCCTTCATGATCAACAGCAACTGGGCCGCCCGATGGGCCACATGCCTCATCACCGTCTGTGGGCCACCCGGGCTTGCCGGATCTAGGCACTGTCGATGGTACACCCATGAAGTATACCCACAACAGTAGGCCCCAGAGTTCTCCGAGTTTCACCTGCAGTTTCCGCCATGCTTGTTCCTTAGGTTTCCGGCATCGTTGGTAACGCGGAGAAACTTGAAGAGCTCCAACTTCGCATTTTCTTCTTTCCTGACCTTTAGTCAGAAAATCCCCCATCCTGCGGGACTTCATCCATCGACAGTTTCAAACATGTCTCCGGGTTACTCCCCTGCTTGCGAATGAGAATCACTTATCTTCACGCTTTTACCCGGAATCTTAACAGACTCAGACGGTTCCGCCAATTCTGGCGCCACTTTCGCGCGATTTGTGCGGTAACTTATCTCTAGCCATTTTTACCGTTAGGGTTTGGGACACGTGTCACGCATCCAACGGCGCGACGCTTGCGTTCCGACCACAGGATGCGGAGCACGAATCTTATCCCTTCAGCCTATAAATATCCGCCGTCGAGACCCCTTACCCTCATTCACCCCCCTTCTCACCTCTCTCCCGAGCGCCGCCGCGAGCCTCCTCTCCGCCGTGCCGGAACCCGCCGGAACAGTCGCCGGAGCATCACCGGAGCGAGCCCACCACCGCAGTGTTCTTCGTGTTCTTAACTCCGGCGAGCCACCGCGCGGAAAACTCGTCGCCGGCAGCTCCGACCACCGCATACGCCATTACGGTAAGCCTTCGAGCTTCACTTTCGCGCCGTAGTTGGTAGGGGTGAACCTGGGGAAGATGATGTGGGATTCGACTAAAGAAAGTTTCCGCCAAACCCTTTTTCTTTAGATGTCTTCAACGACTCCGCCTCCGACCTCGGAACCAATCATGGCGACCCCAATCTCCTCCGCCCCTCCTCCCTTCGTTCCAGTCAGGCTGGATCCTTCAAAGGATCCCGGCAAGGAGGCTGAGGGGACCTCTGCTCACCCGGAGAAAACCTCCGGGGCGGGTCAAATGGAGCAGCAGGCGGAAGAGGGTGCCAAGAAGTCGAAAGCTCGCAAGCGAGACTCTGAAGCTAAGGGAAAATGGTGGCCCTGTACCACCACCGAGATGGAGCTGAAGAACCTTGAGGCGGAGGGCTTCCTGCAACCCGGAAGCTGGAGGTCAGTTCCAGATGAACCAGCTCCGGCTCCAAGGGACGACGAGATGCTGCTGACGAAGGCACTGGTGGAGCGCGGATTTTCATTTCCGCCTTCGGACTTCTTCCTGGAGATTCTGAAGACGTATGGACTCCAACCCCACAACATATCTCCAAACAGCGTGCTTGCCATCAGCAACCACGTCGCTCTCTGCGAAGGCCACCTCCGGGTAACTCCAGAGCTTCCCCTCTTCCAATATTATTTTTCTGTCAAGAAGGAGAAGATCCGCCAGACTTCCGAGTTGGCGACTTGCGGATCCGTCACCTTCATAATCCGCCCGGGCCGCGTCTACCCCCCCACCGACCGCCACGAATCCGCGAGATACTGGTCTGGGGGTTTCTTCTACTTGAAGGACGTCTCCGACCCCGCGAGTGATAAGAAGCTGCCGCCTTTCAAGAACTGCCCCGCCACCGAGCTTCCGTCATGGACGCACTGCCCCCACTTCTCCGACTCACCTCAGCTGACCCGCGCTGTCAGGCGGATCTGCAAGCTCACGGAGGAGGGGCTGACGGGGAAAGATTTAACCCTTTCCTGGTTCACCAAGCGGATCCAGCCGCTGCAACACAGGGACCGCCTGATGTTTGAATACACAGGGCGCGATGATCCAATACGCGCCACCAAAGACAATCTATCCGCCGACGCCATCGACAAGAGGATCCGGGTCCTCATCAAAATCCCACGTGAACTCCATGTTCACGTATGCAACAAAGACATCCACACGAATGGATCCGAAACCGCGGTACGTCGTTTTGACTTTGGTCTATTGTTTTTCTTCAAACTTTTTTGTCTAAGTGTTTAACTTTGCATTAGCTCGAGGCGCTTAAGGAAAATGAACTCGGAACTCTCCTCCGAGTCCCATCCATCGGTAACGCGGATCCGGAAGCCACATCGGAGGCGGAAGCTCCTGAAGCCCCACGTCCCGCGAAGAGGAAGAAGCCAGCCCCTTCCAGCCCTTATGCGAAACGCCCCCGCGAAATGCTCAGCATTGCGGCTACCCGGAAAGCTGAGGCGGAAAAGAAGCGCCTTTCGCTGATTAATACCAGCAACAAAGGGCAGCCTGCCATCCAGCATTTCTTCAAGCCTTCCGGGTAAGCGTCTACTTCCGAGACCCAAGTTCTGGTTTCACGCTCGCTCTTATACTTTTATGTTTTTCCTGAAGTTCCGGAAGCCAGCCCCCCAAGGCCTCAAGGGTCCCGAAGAAGAGAGCCAAGCCATCTCCGGCTTCTTTTCCTATTACTCCTGAAGTTGAAGTTCCGCCCAAGGCTTCATCCACCTCCAAGCCGGATCCGAAAGACGTCATCGACCTTGATGACATTCCTGAGGATCCCGCTCACTAGGGCGACTCCGCCAAGGGGACCTCCTCACCCATTCCTCCGCCAGATCAGCCAAGCTCCGCTTTCGCGGGGCCCACTGGAGAAGAACAGGAGCAAAAGGCTAAGCTCCTCCAAGTTACCAACACGACCCGAGTCAACCTCCAACCAACTCCGTCCCTCCAAAAGCTTACCCTTGCACAACGTCACGCGGAAGTTTCCGCCATGCTGAACAAGGTATGGGGAAAACTGGACGAGGAGGTGCGTGAACTCGCCGACCTGGAGGACAGCCTGAAGGATTTTTTGCCAAGCACAAGGAAGTGCGGCAGGTAATACTAGCCCCCAAGCATTGGGTGATATAGTTCCGTGTAACATGTATTAGCCGATGCTTACCCAAAATATACTGTTAGGCGGAAATTTGAAATTTTTATCCCAAGACTTTGAATTCTTCGCCAGCCCCCCAGATTTTAATTTCCGACTAACTTTCTGCTGCTTCGCAGACCACGCGGAAACTGCACGAAGATTTGCGCGTGCACATGCTGGAACAAATAGCGGAAATCGAGGGGCTGCGCCAGCACGCGGAAAACAGCAAAAAAGACATCCAGCTGCTTGAGACCCGCCTTCAAGGTACGAGATCCGGGTCTTCACTTCTTGTGCTGACATAGCTGTTCAGGATGCATAATATGTGCAACTCTGCCTTCAGAAGAAACTGCCAAGCACTCCTCGTTCGATGAGCTTTCCGCCAAGGTCAAGGTGCTTGAGGCGGAGAACGAGTCCCTCAAAGCCTTCATCCAAGAATCCTCTAATAAGGAGACTGAGGCGAGGAAAGAGCTCTCCGAGAAGCATGCCCGCGACCAGGCGGAGCTGATTGACAAACTGGAGAAAAGCCAGGGCCGCGTGCTCTCCGTGATATCCAAGAACAGAGTTCTGGAGGAGGAGGCGGAGGCCATTGACAAACTTATCTTCCGTAAGCATTTTTCCGTATCGTTGCTCCGACCATCTTGTATGTTTTCTCTAACGGAGCTGAACCTCTTTCTTCCACAGCAAGCCTTGGCTTTGAATGGTCAAAAGAGTCAAACCTTAAGAGGACGGAGGCATACGATGAAGCGCGGATTTCAATTGACGCGTTATTTGAAGCCTGTCGCGGAATCGCCACGGCTCTATCTCTGAAGAAGGCCAAAACCATAGTCATCGATACGATGACCAAACTTATGCGACAAGTGCCAGATTTCATCAAGGACTGGCAAAAGTCTTCAGCACGCGGAGCCGCCTCCATAGTCCTGGCCACCTGCAAGGCTCACTTCCCCTCGCTCAACCTGGCTGATGTTGCACGCGGAGCCCCCAAGGATTCCGACATGGGTGCCCTCCTCGCGGAAACCGAAGGCTATGAGCAGCTGTTTGTCAGGCGAGTGGATCACTCGTTCTGGTATAACAAGCACGATCTGCCCGAAGGTTTTTCCGATGCAGAGGAGGAGGCAGGTGAGCCGGAGTATTATGGGGAAGGATCCGGGTCAAGCGGCGAGCATTCCGGAGAAAACTCTGGTGACGACTCTGAGGCCGGATCTGGTGACAGCGACGAAGGCTCCACCTACCAGCAATCTGAAGAGGAGGACTCCGAGTAGAGTTCCTGTGTAGGCAATGAGACAAGTTGCATCATTTTGGCCCCAGAGTGGGTTTGTAATAAGACTTAAATTCTTAAGTAGCTAGGAGCGAAACGATTATGCATGGGGCGGAAACACTTATCCTGCTATCCGTTAATGTTATGTGCATGTTTCGTTTTATGCCGGAAAGCAAGTGCTGACTTCGTTTTTTTCCGGCTTGCCCGCTTGACCTTCCGCGAGCCGGAAGACCTTAGCCGGAGACGCTCGCCAGCGGCGACGAAGCCCAATGGCAATCCGTCAATAACCGCGGAAACAAGCCCCCAAGCATAGGTGCCGGAAATCTCTACTAGGAATCCACGAGTTTGCAACGGACAACAACTTAATCAGAAAACTTAAGCTTACGTCCTAAAGGACGATTTTTGAAAATCACAACTTTTATACACGCATAGGCGGAAACATCCAGCTCTGCGGTTTTAGTCGGAAAACATACACGATCTAAAAATGAACAGGTAAAGGAGGTAAAAGACTCAAAGAGTGAACCATAAGCTTTATTTCATTGATCATGTATAACTATTACAGAGTTTGTAACTCGGAAAAAATATGCTAAGTGTAGAAAGGACGTAGCTGTGCGATATTCCAAGGGCGATCTGTTTCATCGTAGATGTCATCCGGATCCTCACGCTTGCGTTTCCGGTGCCAGTTAGCAGGTCTATCCCTTAGCTCGCGGAAATCAACAAGGTAATACGACCCGTTATGAAGCACTTTGCTAACGACGAAGGGTCCTTCCCATGGAGATTGCAGCTTATGGTCTTTCACCTGTCGAAGGCGGAGGACCAGGTCTCCTGCCATGAAGGAGCGCTTCCGAACTCGACGACTGTGATAACGTCGGAGCTTCTGCTGGTAGATGGCGGAGCGCTGGTCAGCTAAATTCCGAGCTTCCTCGATCAGGTCCACAGATAGCTGTCTGGCCTCATCAGCTGTTTCTTCATTGTAGGCGGAAACTCGCGGTGAATCGTGGATGATGTCGGAGGGAAGCATGGCTTCGGATCCGAATACCAGGAAAAATGGGGTAAACCCTGTTGATCTGTTAGGGGTGGTTCGTAAACTCCATAAAACAGCTTCCAACTCATCAGCCCAAGCTCCGGCTGCTCGTCGCAGCGGTTCTTCAAGGCGCGGTTTAATTCCTGATAATATTAGGCCGTTAGCCCTTTCGACCTGACCATTGGATTGTGGGTGAGCCACAGATGCAAGGTCCAGCCGTATCCCCATTGTTTCACAATAATCCCTCAACTCTCCTTGAGCGAAGTTTGTGCCATTATCTGTGATTATGCTGTGTGGGATGCCGAATCTCATCACGAGGTTGCAGACGAATTTTAGTGCTGTAGCACCATCGGCTTTTCTCACTGGCTTAGCCTCGATCCATTTGCTGAACTTGTCAACAGCGACCAGGAGGTATTCAAAACCGCCAGGAGATGATCTTTTTAACCTACCAACCATATCGAGCCCCCAGACCGCAAATGGCCAGGTGATAGGTATGGTCTTCAGCTCTTGGGCTGGAGCGTTTGGTTGAGTAGCGTAGTACTGACAACCTCGGCAGGTCTTGACTATTTTATCAGCATCTTCTTTAGCTGTGAGCCAATAGAACCCTAACCGAAAAGCTTTTGCAACGAGTGACCTGGGAGCGGCATGATGCCCGCAATCCCCTGCGTGGATCTCTCTGAGGATCTCAATGCCATCTTGATTGGAGACGCATTTGAGAAATACCCCTGCTGCACTTCGTTTGTAGAGCTGTCCATCAACTATTGTGTAGGTTCTTGCTCGTCTGACGATCTGTCTTGCGAGGAACTCGTCCTCAGGCAACTTCTGATTGATGAGGTAGTCCAGGAAAGGCTGTGTCCAAGCCGGAATGATAGCCATCACTTCCCTAGCCGGAGACACTGCCACCTCTGGGTTTTCCGGGTTAGCGCCCTTAACTGAGGGTATCCGGAGATGCTCCAGGAAAATGCCAGGCGGAATTTGCCTCCTGCCGGATCCGAGCTTGGATAGCATGTCTGCCGCTGTGTTGTCGTCTCTCCTGACGTACTTGACTTCGTATCCGAGGAAGCACTTGGCGATCTCATCAACTTCATCTCTGTAGGCCGCCATGACGGAGTTTCTGGCGTTCTAGGTTCCGGCTACTTGTTGTGCCACCAGGTCAGAATCTCCACAGCATATGATGTGCTTGATTCCAATTTCCTTAGCGATGCGCAGACCGTGTAGTAGAGCCTCGTATTCCGCCATGTTGTTTGTAGCTTCGAAGTGGATCTGCAGAACGTACTGCAGTTCTTCTCCGGTAGGGGACTTCAGGGTTACTCCGGCTCCTGAGCCTTGATGCTGCTTGGATCCATCGAAGTGCATGACCCATGTCTCTGGTTCCGGCTCCAGACTTGCATCCAGAGCTTCTGTCCAATCTGCAACGAAATCTGCCAAGACTTGGGATTTTACCACAGTCCTAGGCTTGTAAGCGATGTCGAAGGCGGATAGTTCGATGCCCCATTTGGCCGTACGTCCTGTTGCGTCAGCGTTGTTGAGAATTGTTGACAGCGGAGCCTTGCTCACAACTGTTACTGGATGCTCTTGGAAGTAGTGTCTCAGCTTCCGGCTGCCTAGGAACACTCCG
Source organism: Lolium perenne (assembly GCF_019359855.2). Classification (NCBI taxonomy): domain Eukaryota; kingdom Viridiplantae; phylum Streptophyta; class Magnoliopsida; order Poales; family Poaceae; genus Lolium; species Lolium perenne. Next base: position 29,779,830 of record NC_067245.2, read on the forward strand.
TAGGCAAGCTTCTGAAAGTGAGGGTATCTTTGCTTTGACTCCGTCAGCACCTCGCTAATGTAGTAGACAGGTCTTTGGACGTCATATTCATGACCTTCTTCCTTTCGCTCCACCACGATGACGAGGCTGATGACTTTGTTGGTAGCTGCCAGATAAAGGAGCATTGGCTCTGACTCTGCTGGAGCTGCCAAGATAGGTGGGGAGGTGAGTATTTCCTTCAACCCTCGAAGAGCTGCGTCAGCTGCGTCGTCCCAGACAAATTTGTCTGTTTTCTTCAGCAGCTTGTACAGAGGTAGCGCCTTCTCGCCAAGACGGCTAACAAACCTACTGATTGCTGCGACACAACCAGTTAGCCGTTGCACATCTTTGAGACAAGTTGGCCGTTTGATACACAGGATTGCCTTGATTTTTTCCGGGTTAACCTCAATGCCTCTGTGAGAGACTATGAAGCCAAGGAGTTTTCCGGCTGGCACGCCAAAGACGCACTTCAGCAGATTCAACATCATCTTGTACCTGCGGAGGTTGTCGAAGGTTTCTGTGAGGTCGCTGATCAAGTCGGATCCTTTCCGGGTCATGACCGCGATGTCGTCGACGTATGCGTGCACGTTCCGGCCAATTTGGTCCTTCAGGCACCGCTGCATCATACGTTGGTAGGTGGCACCTGCGTTTTTCAAACCAAAAGGCATAGTAACATAGCAGTAGGTACCAAACGGGGTAATGAATGAAGTCGCCTTTTGGTCGGATTCCTTCATCCGGATCTGATGGTACCCGGAATACGCATCAAGAAAACACAGAAGTTCCGCCCCCGCCGTCGAATCAATGACTTGGTCAATGCGCGGCAAGGGGAACGGATCCTTCGGGCAATGCTTGTTCAAGCCAGAGTAATCGATGCACATTCTTAGTATTTCAGTGTTCTTTTTGGGTACAAGGACGGGATTCGCGACCCAATCGGTGTGGATAACTTCTATTACAAAACCTGCTTCTAGTAACTTTGCTAGTTCCATTCCTATGGCGCGGCGCTTCTTATCTCCAAAGCGTCGCATAGCTTGCTTCACCGGTTTAGCCCCCGGATTTATGTTGAGGTAGTGCTCGGCGAGTTCCCTAGGTACTCCGGACATGTCAGAAGGTTGCCATGCGAAGATATCCATGTTAGCGCGGAGGAACTCGACGAGCGCGCTTTCCTATTTGGGGTCCATGTTGGCTCCGACTGAAACCTGTTTGGAAGAGTCGCCTGGGATGATGTCGGGCTTCTTGGTTTCTATCGCGGCCTTGAAGGAGGTTTTCTGCTCGGAGATCTGCTTCTTGGTTGTCTGCATCTCAGTCGGATCCACCGCGGCTCTGTAGCCTTTCAGCTCTTCTCCAGATATCACAGACTCCGCGAAGGCGGCTTCGCCTAACTCGCACTCATGAGCCTTTTTGTAATCTCCGGTCACGGTAATCATACCCTTAGGACCCGGAATCTTGAGCTTGTTGTAGATGTAGCACGCTCTTGCGTGGAACTTGTGGTAGGTGGGCCTGCCGAAGATGACGTGGTAGGAGCTCTTGAAGGGCACAACTTCAAACGTGATCTTCTCTTCGCGGAAATTATGAACATCGCCAAAAGCCACGGGAAGTGTGATGCTGCCGAGGGAATTCGCCTTCTTACCTGGAACCACGCCATGAAACTCAGTGTTGTTGTGTTTGAGCTGTTCCTTGGTGAGGTTCATCCGCTCTAGAGTCTCCAGGTACATGATGTTCAGGCTGGCTCCGCCATCCATGAGGCACTTGGAGAAGTCATACCCGTCTATGCGGGGACTTACAACCAAGGCGTAGCATTCTTTTGGCACAATTGCGGGGTGATCCTTCCTATCAAATGTGCACGGGATTTCCGACCACCTGACGTACTGCGGCACAGCCGGAACTATGGCGTTCAGGATCCGGGTAGCTGACTTCGAGGCGCGTACTGTTGGGGTTCCGAGGAAAGTGTGGTAAGCCCCCACGCTCTTTTTGTCGAATGGGTTGGATTTACCTGCGGATCCTGCCTTGGGATCCGGCGAGTTATCATCCTCATCCATCGCCTCGGAACTATCTTCCTCTTTGTCTTTGTTCTTGCCCTTGCCACCTTTGCCGCGTGGGCGGTGCTTCCGGGCGCGCTTGTATCCTGCCTCCGGGTCGTTCTTTAGATCATTGACCCACTTGCAGTTGCGGTTGGTATGAGTGGACTTCCCTGTAACCGGATCCAGATGGGCCAGGCAGGGCATGTCTCTGTACTCCTCGTAGGTTTGCGGGGCGCGGGATCCGCCAGCCGTGACCTCAGAGGTATGCTGCTGACCCCTGCCGGCTCCGCCTCCACGTCCGCGTCCTCTTCCGCCTCCTGAACCTCCGCGTTGAAACGCCATGGCGACCATCTCGGATCCGCCACTCTTCTGGTCATCAGGGTTCTTGCGCTTGTGGCTGTTGCTGCTACCGTTATCACGGTTCTTCTTTTGTTGATGCAGGGGGATTGCTGTAGCTGCAAGGTCACCGCCTGCGTCATCATCGGCGGCAGTATGATCACTGGCAATGGAGATCATCTCATCCAAAGTCAGCTTGCTTGAGTTAGCCAAACGAGTAAGCGTATGCCTCAGCAATCCTCCCCTCTGCAGTCCACCAATGAAAGCGTACATGGCGGTGGTGTGGTCGACATTTTCGCACTCGTTCCTGCATGCCAACCATCGTGTGAGGTAGTTTCTTGAGGTTTCTCCCTTCTTCTGGATGCAGGCTTGCAGGTCGCTGGCCGTGGCAGGTCTTTTGTAGGTGCCTCTGAAGTGTTTCTCGAAAGCGGTCTTCAGGTCGAACCAGCAAAAGATAGAGTTCTTCTCGAGGTCACTGAGCCAGATCCGGGCTGGACCTACAAGGTACAACTGGGAGCATGCGGCAGGCGATGTTAGGGGTTCCTCCGGCAAAGGTTACTGCATTATAGTAATCCTCAATCCAGGTATCCGGCCTTTCGGTGCCATCATAATGCTTCAGATTTCCGGGTAGCTTGAGGTTCATCCTTGGCTTTGGTTCCTCTCGAATCATCCTGCCAAAGCACTTCGGACCAATGTAGTCGGTTCTGTATTCGTTAAGGCGATCCCGTGCGTCGCGCGGGCCGTGGCGAGGGGATTGTGAGCGAGAGCGAGATCTCCGGCCGTCGCCTCCGCCTCCACCTCCGCCGCCACCGCTGGGTGGTGGTGAGGGAGACCTGCGAGGTGGGTGGTCCGATTTCTTGCTTCCGCCAACTGATTCTCCTCGGCCTTCCTAGTGCTGGCTCCGGCTCCTGTGGCTGCCTTCGCCCTGGCGCTGGCTGCCCTGGTCGTTCCGGCGGGGTTCCGGGTCACGGCTCCGGCGAGGCTCTGGATCGCGGCTCCGGCGAGGCTCTGGGCCGCGCTCCTCATTCCGACTCCTCCTGGGCTCGGGCTCACGAACATTGTTCTGGTTCCGGCGTGGTTCCGGCGAGCGCTCCCTGTTTCTGTTTCTTGGCAGCACGTTGTCGCGGATAACAATTCCACCATGCCCTGGGGGCCTGGTGTTTCCGGCTGGACTACGGCGGCGAGGGGGTCGCGGGTAGCCATTAGGCGGAGGAGAGGGGTTGCGGTGCTTGTCCCGTCCAGAGTACATTGCATCCTTTCCCTTTCTTGGATCTGACGGTGGCGTCTTTGATGGTACGGGGATCGGATTTGGGTGTTCCCTGGCTTTCCTTCTGCGCTCCGAAGATCCGGTGTGTGATTCATCATCGGGTCGCCGATCAGCGCGGGCGTCCTTTTGCGCGGTAGATACACAGTTATCCGGATTGGATTCCAACCTGCGCGAAGTATCTGCCTTGCTCTGCTGCTGCATTGCTGAAGCGATAAGTGTGCGGAGGTAGTTGATATCAACTTCTTCGTCCTTCTTCTTCAACAGTTCCGCAGCTTTTTGCATGTTGTCCTTTGGGGTTTCCAGCGGCTGGTGCTCTGCGGGCGTGTTGAAGGGTATCCTGCGAGGCGGAATTGCTTCTCTAACAATTCGATCGGCCTCCGCCTGCGCATAGATCATCTTTACTTCCCACTCAGCCCTCATGCTCTTGACCTGCTCGAGTGTGGCAGCAATCTCGCGATCCTGTCTGTCGAAATTTTCCGCCAATCCTGCAGCTTCTGCCCTCTCTTCCCTTAACGCAGCTTCAGTATCGGCGAGCTTCTTGGCTGTGGCCAGCATTTCCTTTCTAGTGGCCTCTAGAGCCTCCAGATCTGCGGCGTCGCCCGGGGTTATAGGTGTGTTAAGAACTGCTCGCGCGGCCATCTCTTCAGCTGACAGGAGCTCCTCCGAGGAAGAATCTCTGCGGGGTCGCTCCTGAGACCTTGGAGATCCTTGGTGGGATGGCTGAGGGTCAGATTGGTTGGTTGCCTCTTCTGATCCAGTTTGTCCCTGCGCTGCTACCGTTGCAAGAACCTGCTTAGGCTGGGCGGAGTCGACTTCAGGCTGATCACCGAAACCGTACTCCCCTAGCTTGCTGTTAAACTCGTCAGTGTCCATGGAAGGGGTGTCTCCGGAAATTGGGCTCAGATTGCCCAAAATCGACTCTTCAACCGGAGTTCCACTTTCTCCGACAAGCTCAGCCTGATCCGGATCCGCGTCGTTTTCCGGTGCCTCTACCTGCTCAGGACCAGCTCCGTCTTCTGGAGGGGCGGTTCCGGCGGTATGGGCCAAGAAGTGTACGAAGTGGCACCTCTGCTTTTCTAACACCTGGGAGACCCAGGCGGATCTGCATTGGTCTTCCACCGTTGTTTCCTGCTCGGGCGGATTGGGTGGGCTTTGAAATTTCCAGATCCGAGGCGGATTCTTCCTGGGGAAGCTCCTGCATCTCAGATCGGATCCTCGCGACAGCGTCCAGCTCTGCGGCGGTCGCGTCTGCGTTACTTACCAGTGGGTTTTCGTCGGAATCGACGGTTTCCCCGATGAAGATGTGTATGCCGCCTATTGGGACGATGGAGAGCTTGACGGGGTTTGTCCTAGCCGGAATCCAGCACTCATCCGGAGGGACGATCGGCAGGTTTCCGGCGTAGAGGACGCGTCCCACAGCGATGGTGTCATCGCAGCTTCCCATGGCGGAACCCTCCCGGTTCCGGCCTCCAGACGCCACAGGCCCCACGGTGGGCGCCAACTGTCGTTGCCTAATCGACGGTACCTCGGAGGAGGGATCCTCACGAGGGGGAGAAGAAGTAGGGGCCATAGGGCGGAGTGCACACGGGACGGTGGTACGCGAGTTACCCAGCTTCGGAACACCTGCACGATGACAGGGCCTGCTGCTGCTTGTCTGGAATTATCTGGGTGCTTTCGCGTTGTTACAATGAGTTGTGGTTGTGCCTCTAGGGCTCCCGGGATCCGGCTTATAAAGGCGCACGGATCTAGGGTTTACATGGAGAGTCCTAGCCGGATTACAGACAGCCTAGCTACGGTACAATATCTTGCCGTGCACGTCACGGATCCGCCTTCCATATACATCGTACCGGATCCGGGTTCCTCATGGGCCTCCGTGGATCCGGGATACTCCTACCGTCAGTATGGATCCGGCTTACTGATCCTGGGCCAGACTTCTTCCTTCATGATCAACAGCAACTGGGCCGCCCGATGGGCCACATGCCTCATCACCGTCTGTGGGCCACCCGGGCTTGCCGGATCTAGGCACTGTCGATGGTACACCCATGAAGTATACCCACAACACTAAGTGTTATTTAAAAGGTAGCACAATGCTAGATTTAGAAGAGTTCTAAATATTGTGACGGATTCTACAAGCGAAGGCACAGTATATCATTGTTTTGACAATGACTGAGGATGTTAAGTCGAGGAGTTCTTTGAGAACTTGGTGTAGTTCCGGTAGTGTCAGAACTTTGAAGCTATATTGTGTGTGACAATAATAGTGACATATTTCAGACCGCGGAATTAAGGTTCCACCAGAAGACTAAACATATATGATTAATGCCGACTCATTTGGAAAATGAGTGATGCGTTGAGACGCAAATGAATTGCAAAATAGATACGTTTCTGAGCATGTCAGATCCGTTGACTAAAACCTCTCCCGTGAGCAAAACATGATAAAACATCAGAAGGCCAAGGTGTTATATCTTTACAAATGTAAACTAGATTATTGACTCTAGTGCAAGTGGGAGACTGTTGGAGATATGTCCAAGAGGAAATAATAAAAGGATTATTATAATATATCTTTGTGTTTATGATAAATGTTTGCATACCATGCTATAATTGTATTAACCGAAACATTGATACATGTGTGTTATGTAAACAACAAGGAGCCCCTAGTAAGCCTTTTGTATAACTAGCTTGTTGATTAATAGATGATCATGGTTTCGTGATCATGAACATTGGATGTTATTAATAACAAGGTTATGTCATTAGGTGAATGATATAATGGACACACACCCAAATAAGCGTAGCATAAGATCACGTCATTAAGTTCAGTTTGCTATAAGCTTTCGATACATAGTTACCTAGTCCTTCGACCATGAGATCATGTAAATCACTTATACCGGAAGGCTACTTTGATTACATCAAACGCCACTGCGTAAATGGGTGGTTATAAAGGTGGGATTAAGTATTCAGAAAGTATGAGTTGAGGCATATGGATCAAGAGTGGGATTTGTCCATCCCGATGACGGATAGATATACTCTGGGCCCTCTCGGTGGACTGTCGTCTGATTAGCTTGCAAGCATGTGAATGGTTCACAAGAGATGATATGCCACGGTACGAGTAAAGAGTACTTGTCGGAGACGAGGTTGAACGAGGTATAGAGATACCGATGATGAAACCTCGGACAAGTAAAATATCGCGAGACAAAGGGAATCGGTATCATATGTAAATGGTTCAATCGATCACTAAGTTATCGTTGAATATGTGGGAGCCATTATGGATCTCCAGATCCCGCTATTGGTTATTGGTCGGAGAAGAGTCTCAACCATGTCTGCATAGTTCACGAACCGTAGGGTGACACACTTAAGGTTTGATGTCGTTTTAAGTAGATATGGAATATGGAATGGAGTTCGAAGTTTTGTTCGGAGTCTCGGATGGGATCCAGGACATCACGAGGAGGTCCAGAATGGTCCGGAGAATAAGATTCATATATAGGAAGTCACTTTCCAAGTTTGGAAATGATCCGGTGTATTTATGGAAGGCGCTAGAATGTTCTAGAACCTTCCGGAAGAAATCACTATGGAAGGTGGAGTCCCGGTTGGACTCCACCAACCCTAACCAGCCAACCAAGTGGGAGGGTAGAGTCCATGGTGGACTCCACCTCCTTGGCCGGCCAACAAGGGGGGAAGGGGAGAGTCCCTGTCCCTCTAGGTTTCGTCCATATGGCTGTTTTTGAATTGGGGTCTTATTCGAAAACTTTGGGCAAACCCTAGGGATTCCACCTATATAATGAGGATGAGAGGGAGGGGGTCAGCCACTCTAACCACAAGTTGGCCGCACCACCCAAGGGGCATTGGGGCCGGCGCCCTAGAGCCCCCCCTCTCCCAAACCCTAGCTTCTCCCTCCTCCTTCTTCTCCCGCAGCGCTTACGGCGAAGCTCTGCCGGAGATCTCCACCACCACCGTCACCACGCCGTCGTGCTGGCGGGATTCCGAGGAGGATCTACTACATCCGCTGCCCGCTGGAACGGGGAGAAGGACGTCATCATCAACACCGAACGTGTGACCGAGTACGGAGGTGCTGCCCGACTGTGGCACCGTCAAGATCTTCTACGCGCTTTCGAAAGCGGCAAGTGATCGACTACAGCAACAATGAGATCTAATCTCGTAGGCTTTGGAAATCTTCGAGGGTTAGTCTCACGATCTTCTCGTTGCTACCATCTTCTAGATTGGATCTTGGCTTGTTATTCGTTCTTGCGGTAGGAAATTTTTTATTTTCTATGCTACGAATCCCATCACTTATCTGAATCTTTAGACAAATTTACATCCCCACACACACCTCACATTCTTAGTAATTGTTCTTTTCTTTGTCCTACCATAGCCCTTCTGAATCTGAGATTTTTAACCCCGGTAGAAAATGTTTTACTAGCAGTGATATCTTGGTTTAGAGAATCTGAGTAAAGTCTAGAAAAGTCACAGAGAGAGGGCAATCTTGGATCCAATGATACTCCCATAACCATATATTTTTTCCATTGCGAATCACAATTCTACACCAAGGCCATTGTTTTTTTGACTTCCATCAAACCTTGCCAAAAAGGGGAATCGCCGGGTTTAACTTCCACTTGGCCAAGAGTTTTTGAAGAAAGATATTTTTCCTTCAAATCTGTTGTCATATCCCATCCTGGTTGAAAAGTTTCCACAACCATTTAGCCAACAGAGATATATTCATTAAATCCAAACTTACAATGCATAGCACACCTTGGTCTTTTGGAAGACAAGCAATGTCCCAATTTACAAGGTGATACATTTTCTTATTTTTTAACCTCCTCTCACAAAAACCGTGATATGTGCATATCCATTCTTACTTTCGGGTCTTTGGTTACTCTGTATAAAGATAGCATATATAGCCGTATGCTTGAGAGTGATGAATTAATCAAAGAAACTATCCCACACATAGAGCTGTTTTCCTTGCCAATATCCTAATTTACTTTCCATTTTGTTTTGAGCAGGTTTCCAATCACTATTTCTTATTCTTTTTTTTCATCAATGGGTACTCTCAGACACTGTTCAAAAACTAGGCCGATTCAACGATTACTAGGCCGATTAATCGCTACTAGGGGCTTGACCGTGTCGATTACCATTAATCTCTTCTGTTAATCCTTTAGCCCGATTAATTAGTCCGTAAGTCCGATTACTAGGTATTTTCCCGATTAACTACCACACTTGGTCAAAAAAGTTACAATATTTTCAATGCATATCGCTAATACAGGCGCTACCCCTCCCCAATAAAGTAGATTTTGTGAAGCTCCCGCTTGATTGCAGCCTCCAGTAGCTTCATTTCCACTGTTGCCAAATAGTTTCTTGCCCTCCCAGACCAGTTACTCATAGTTTCCCAGACCTCAGATTACAGGAGCTCGATCACCATGAGGAGCTCGTCCAGGAACTGGAGGACGCCTTCAATAGGTTAGGTGGTTGAGGTGTAAGAGGGGTCATACCCTAGGTAGGTGGTGGGAGAATATAAACTTCAGAGGTGAGAGGAGAAGAAGTGGAAGGAAGGAACGCGGCTTCGGCTAGTGGATCCTGATTCGCTCCTGACCTTAAAGATTAGGTCATGCAGGAGAAGCGTACAAGTTTTTCTAGGATTTTAGGCTTTAGAGAAGTAGGGAGAAACATATAGAGGCTCATATACTATTATTTTTCTTATATAAATTGTTTTAAGTGCTAATTTGTGTAGGTTGCACCGATTAATAGCTGACCGATTAAATCAGTTAATCGTCCGAATTCCGATTAATCGCTACTCCCAAACTGGCCGAGCAGTTAACGATTACCGATTTCCTTAACATTGCTCTCAGATATTTCATGGGGAGTGAACCACTTTTGCAAGTAAATATTTCCTCAAAAAATTGTTTCTATCCACAGTCTCCCCAACAAAAATATTTCGTTTTTGTGAAATAAATTTTTACTCCAGTCATTTGTTCAAATAAAAAAATAAAAAATTCAAGTTTCTAACTTGATGTAAATCATCTTGCAATAGTAATATAGTATCATTCGTATATTGTAGGATTTCTATACCATTATTAGCAAAGTTTTGTGCATAAGCCAATCAATAAACCTTCATTATGTGCCCTCTGAATAAGGATAGATAAAACATCTACTATTGTGTCAAAGAGTAAAGGCGATAGCGGATCCCCTTGTCTCAGTCCTTGATGGAAACTGAAATAGGGTCCAACATCATCATTCACTACTCGAATTCCTAGTTTTCCTGTGGTAAACGGTTTTCATGACCCAATGATTGAACAAATGTGGAAAACCTTTCACTTCTAATACTTTAAGGAGGAAGGACCATTTGACTTCATCAAAAGTCTTCTCAAAATCTATTTGGAAAAGAATTCCAGAATATTTAATTTTGTGAACCTTGTTAAAAACCTCATGAAGCAATGCAACCCCTTCCATTATATGTCTCCCTTTAATAAAAAAAAAAGTTTGAGAAATACTCACGGACAACCCCACTACTTAAATAAATCTATTGACCAGAATTTTCGTGAAAGTTTGAACAACACATTTAATAGACATATGGGCCTATACGTTTAAGTTCTGCCCGCGTCCTTCCCTTTCAGGAGGAGCATAATCTCTCCATAGTATTCTCGAAACATCTAGCTTGTTCTCATGCAAATCTTCTACCATTTGGAATAAATCTTTTTTGAATAAATCCCAATTTTTTGGACCTGCGGATTTGTTTTTTTTTTGCCATCCCATCAATTGCTTCTTCAGTTCCTCCATGGTAAAACGTTTGGTCAGAAAAATTTGATGTTCCTCAGTTAGCTTCACTAATCCCTTTGGATTCATACTCACATCATAGTGACGGGATTTCCAAAAAAGGTTTTTTCGGAAAACTGAGTTATGTAATTTGTAAAACCCTCTGGATTTTAGTCCCGCCCTGCGAGCACAACTATTTGCATTGCCCTTTTTCCTTACTGCCTGGATGCCAAGAAACTTTCCCGAAGTTCACTACACCTCATCCATTTGCAGACCGGCTCTCGGATTTCGAAGGCCCCCGAGCGAGCTCTATCATTTGGCCCAACGTAGATTTTTTTTATTCCATACATTAACTGATAAAATTATTGTAAGCACAAAAACATGAATAATATTTCAGCAGAATTAAACATCTTATAAATTTTCTAGCCCTTGTTTCAAGCCAAGCAGTGTCATAGAATCTACAAACACATAAAGAAGAAGAAATAGCATACGAACAAAGAAGAGAGCAGTTTTTCAGAGCACGTGCGCAGTGCGCACCTCATGCACAGTAGAGAAATTTTGGAGAGAGAAGAGTGTCTTTTTCTAAGAGAATTTTGTCTTTTCTGGGAGAGATTACTCAAAGTTTTGAACTATGTGCATGTAGGGGAGATAGTGCCAAACAAGAAAAGTCAAACATCTAGATTTGGATGAAAATGAATGGTGAGGATAGCCATGCGCGCTGCGCACCTGCACCATTGAAGATTTCCCTACGAACAAATCTCCAAACCTGCAGTAATCATGAGGATTTCATGCATTTTTTTGGTAGCACTAGAAAATTAGCAAAACTCAAAATTAACAAATTTGGTCGCTGTAGCAAACCATGCAATCTGAATGGATGAGTGACTGTCTCCTCGGCAAACAAACTTAAAGCCTGGAACTGATAGGGAACGAACAGAAATCTAAACGCACTGTACAAACTGCCACAGGGAACGGAAGAACTGCAACTGCAAGTTATGTAAAACGAAAGAAACATCAGAGTAAGCCAGAAGGTCTCGTGCTCTCCCCTCTCGTCGAGTTTTTATCTAAAAAATACCTGTTTGATCTTGATCTCTCCCAAATTCTTTTGTTCGAACTTGCCTAGCCTAGCTATGCGATCAGTAGAGTTTTTTGTTTTGAGAGAAAGCTATGCCATCAGTAGATGGGCCATTCTTTTTTTCCTTCTGTTCTGCCCTATACGTACAAGGTACCTGATATGGGCCCCTATTAAGGCCGGCCCCGGGCCGTCGGCCCTTTTGCCATGCGCCCCTGTGTGCAGTGATGCCTTCTTCGCTTGATCGGTTTGACTTTTTGTCTTTTGTTTTGAGTTAAATTCGTGACATCTCCTGGAGTAGAGGATGTCTGAGTTTTTTTTTTGAACGTCGTGCAAGTTTGTATTCTTTTCCAACCGGTTAAGCATGCTCAACGCTTGACGTCGCATCCGTCGCGAGCAACCGAGCGTTTTTTTTTTACATGAGCGTTCGTTTTTTCTAAAAAACAAATAACCGATCGATCGTTAATTCCACGTGTATCGCAGGAGGAATTAGGGCTAAACCCATTAGCTAGGGTTAAAAACATCGCTCGCCGTCGCTCCTCATCGGATCATCGATGTCGTGCGACGCGTGCGGCTACGCGTGCAGCGCCGGCGCCAGTGGTGAGACACCCAGAGAGGAGATGGAGTCACCGCTGCTATTGGACGTCGAGACTGGTCCTGGCCACATCACGGCGGCGCCGGAGGCCAACGAAGGGAGGATGGCCACCTTCATCTTCCGGGTACGTGCTAATTAATCAACCGCAACCACTGTAGACATACATATTCAATTGGTACGAGGACGGCAAGCTTGAAAGAGCCGAAGGCAAACGAATCAATGAACCCTAGACCAGAAGATCGTTTACTTTCTTCGTTGGAGAGATGATCTTCTTATGCCAAGTACGTCTTGGTATATATGGAGAATCAGATGTCAATTTCTTATCTAGTCCCTTAAACCCGATTTACCTTTTTTTCTACTATTCTTATGTCATGTACTTATTCCGAGTGAAATTAAAGTTCCCTTCGACTGTATAAATATGTTAATCAAGTACTCTAAATAAGTATTCCGGAAGGTCATCCATATATGATGTTAAGACAGACAAGAAATAATGCCATTATCAAGAATGTCAATTGTACATAAATTTAGTTATTTATTTATGCAGTGCAGTGCATATATCGAGTTCCTCAAGACAATACTTTCAGAAGGCTTTTTCATTTATTTTTGTCTTCAAAGAAACTGAGGAAACGACTAAAGTGAAATTTGATACCACTTTCCTCGAAAGAAAAATATATACTCCTGCCAAGCAAATTTTGTTCTATTGTTTTGAAAAAATTTCATATTTGGTGGTGGTTCTAATTTATCATGGATTGGCACTAGTACGAGATGCTCTATTTTGTAACATACAACTTTATATACTCCCTCCGATCCATATTACTTGATGATCGGAGGGAGTAATAAAAAGGAGGAAGATACAAACATATGCCTTAACGTGTGCACTTGTGCTTTACTCTCACTACCTGGTTTGAATCAAGCATGTAGAGATGTACTTCAGAGTTCGGACGACTTCAGTTATTATAGAATGTTTCCTAGAAGGAATTTTTTAGACCAAAAGAAGAACATAAACTCCCTAGTTTTCTTTAAAAAGAACGACCTGTTTTTATCCCTGATTTTGCGAGAGAAGAAAGTGTTGGATATAGTACCAATTATCTATATGATTTAATCCTGAAATACGGGAGGTAGAACATGATAGTCATAACATCCATGATAGATGGATTGAACAAAATACTCATGAGACTATGGGTGTGATCCGGTAAATAGGTGGAAAACAACATCTCCAGATTGATCTGTATAGAGGATGGGGAAGTCGTGGGATGGACGCAAATCTCTGTAACCGGTATACAGTCTCATATGTGTTTGTCAGGTTAGGACTTAGGAGCGGCCTCTTACCCAAGACAAGTGAAAATTGGTCCACTAGGAATATGAAAAGGCAGTTCATAACCGTTTGGATTCATCTTTTGCTAGTACTGGAAAACTTTCAGCTTTCCACATGGACAATAAAATAAATGCAATATGTGGCATAGATCCTAGCCCGGCTCAGACCATTCAAGAAACACAAGCAACAGCATATGCAGAAACATTTTATGAGGGGGAAGGGGGGGGGGACCAAACAAGATGACTCTGGTGCTAAAAATTTGCATCAATTTTGAAAAGGTGGTGGTACCAAAAATAGTTTTTACCTATGTTTCTGTCAAAAATTGGCATCTGCTGGTCCCCCTACCTCCACCAGTGAACAGAAGTGCGCGCTAACCCTGAGGCCGAAGCAGGAGCACACATGAACCACTCTACTTTTCATGCTCTTACTAGGGATAAAAGAACCAACCTTATATATTGGTCTGTCTCTCAAAACTAGTAATGTTAGACTAAAGTTCAACCCGTCTCTCTGAATTATTGGTAGATGAATAATGGGATCGAACAGAAAGTAGACCACCATCTTGTTGTTCTTGTAATTCTGTGCCACTTACCATAAACCGTTCTTCCTTTTTTTCTACTGAACTATCCAACTGATAGGTTTGAACAATTCTTGTATATATATTCTAAAACTGACTATACTCGTGTGTTTCGCTACAAATCTGTTCCTTCTTGTTTATCGGTTTCATAGTAGTAGTTTACCTGTTCTTTTGCGCTGTAGTCATTTCCTGTAGTCATATATTAACGTACACCTTGATTACTTGCAGGGAATATTGGTCTTACTCTGGGTGTATTTATTCTACTCCATGAGAAAATATGCGATCAAATACACGGAGGGAGATACATGGTTTAGCCTGTTTGCTGCGATTGTTATGGCCTTGCCAATGACTGAACTTTTTTTAATTATTGGCAGCTGATTTACTTGCCAAGATAGGTTTGCAAATGACAGACTTCGCTCTTTGTAAATTTTTGCACCTGAGTTAATCTCAGTGATAATTCTGTAGTGGGACATCTCTTCTATTCTCTATTTTACCTTGCATTAAAAAGCGGTGACTTGCCCCTGTGGACTACAAAAGTACGTGCCCATCTGTTTCAATAAACTATTGAGGTTTCTATGATCATAATTTCTTATGTGTGGTAGTAAATTTATTTTCTTCTACTGTGCTAGAATTCAAATGGCACGATAATGTTGGATTCAATCAGAGATAGGCCAAATGAACCCTCTACAACTCCTCGAGTTGAAATTGATCGAATCAACTCCCACGCACGAGAATAAACCCAAACTAACAAAGTAAAACATGACTCGGCTAAAATACAATTAGGACCCAAAGCTAAACCCTTTGGGGCCAAACCGAAGTAGCATTGAAGGTATTATGAAATTAGGCTTCGCCTAATAATCTTTAGGAGGCACTTCAACGCAAAATGATTCAAACTTCAGAATATATGGAAGTGGTGCAATAACAGGAGTATTAGATATCCTCCCCTCATCACTACTTCTCTCAGCACCAAATGCCACGAGAATATTTGATCTGATCGTCTGGTCTCTTCCAAGCAAACAACAGGGCACCATTTTGATCCTCCTATGGAATTGGTGACCACTCGTAATATAATATGAATGTGGAAGGAAAGGATAGCATGACGGAGGAAGTTTGCCACATTGTCCAGCGACGGACTTTCAGCAGTTTGTGTCTCACCTTTGCAAGTTGTTCCCACGAATGCAAGGACTCTGGCTCGTTCTGACTTCTGACACAAGATATTTTTTTCAATAGCTCACTCGCACCGATGTCACTTGTAGTGGCAATGATCTGGTGAAAGTGAACTTGGACGCAGCGTTCCTGAAGGAGTCTGGCTGTGGTGCGCACGGGGATTCATTGCTCGTTCTGACACAAGATATTTTGTGGCGGCTGCATTGGGCAGACTGCAGAACTTACGCCATGGCCTCCAAGCGGAGGCGGAAGCGTGTGTAGCGCCCGTCAGAAGGAGAAGCTGTGCTTGGTTTGAACGAACTGGGTTACTTTTTAGTCTGATTCTTAGACTTCGGTAATAGCTTTGAAGACATGCTAGGAGGAACTATGATCCATTGGTGTAATCCTGAAGGAAATCCGAAGCAACTGTATCGCTTCCTTTCAATCCTATGATTTCTGCTTTGCTCCTCGAACGATGCAATATGGTTAATGGAATTTCATTTCAACGTTAAAAAAAGGCTAGCCAACCTGTGTGGGAAAAATATTTCCTTGTTCAAAATCTTGTATCTATTTGAAGAGCCATTTTTGCTATTAAATCTTGTAAAGTTCATAGAAATTTCATCTTAAGTAAAAATATGTATATATCAAAATGTCCATAAAAGACCCTGTACATTTCCGGTATTTAAGAATTAACAGAGTGTAGCTTTAAGAATTAGACCTAATGTTTGGATCTTAAATATATTACCTTGATTTAACAAGACCACCTAAAATGTCAGTAGATGAAACTATAGCACATGTATCCACTTAATTCCTAGTGAGGCAACAAAAGAAAAGTAAAAATCTGAAGTAGATCTTGAATTTTGTGTCACTATTCAATCACTACCCCATGTTACTCCATCTAACACACATGTTCCACACAAATCTTCTTTCATACAAGTTGGATCAAGTTGGATACAAGTCTGATCCTTCAGATTGCCGCTTAATTTCTCCTTACTATGTGGTAATTGGTGGTTCACTTATTGCTTGGAAGACAAACAAATAGATAGCAGTTTCCCCGTTCGAGTTCGAGTTTGGGTCAAATGTCCCACAAATATTGCTAGTGGCCCCGTCGTCCATGTGAAAGGCCTTTACCTACCTCTGAGTTCCACGTGTTGACTTTCTCTTCTCTTCTCTTCCCACGTCACACGTGAGGAGGGGTGGTGTTAATATGTATAAGTGGATGCCAATCCCTTTCCATCAATTCAGACTTTTGGTTGTAGTGCATGAAGCTTGGCAAGTATTTCCAGAACTTACATTTGTTTTCAACGGTTAAAATGTATTTAATTCAACTAATATTTTTTTGGTAGTTAGCTTTAAGCTATCCTTCGCATCGCCTGGCTTGTAATGCCACCGATCCTGGCATGACTAGGAGTTGCATGCTCGCTCCATCGCTTAGTCGACTCTATCTTATGATACTCCCTGCCTCATGAAACGTATTTAAAATTTGACAAAATTTTGATGTATCTACATGCTAGATTTTTTTCGAAATGGGGTATACCCCGGCTTCTGCATCATGGAGATGCACACAGCCTTTTATTATAAATAAAGGTTCAACATAAAGTAATGTTTACAAAGCACTCATCACCGATGATCGATCCAACAATCAATCATCATCTGAAACTAGGACACGCATACTATGAGTACCGCTCAACAAAGCCTCCTAGTATGCCGCCAACCAGCCTGGCACAAGATATCCTGAGCGACCATCAGGAGCCGTGTGCAGCCAGTAGCCATAGCATCCCGCTGCCCCTCCGGAGAGAGGAGTCCCCAAAGCTGCACCCAGTGGGAGACCATATGAATAACCTGCAAAAAATGAAAAGAAACTTTTTTGTTAAAAATAATATCATTTCTGACCCTCCAAATAGACCAACATAAGGCAGAAACCCCAATCCGGATGAAAGCCTTGGATTGTCTATCTACTCCATTTAACCAATTACCAAACATATTAGTAATACTGGTTGGAGGTGGAAGATCATATGCGAAATTAACAGTACGCCATAATAACTTAGCTAAGGGGCAATCAATAAAAAGGTGTTGAATAGTCTCCTGTTCCCCACAGAAAACACATTTTGTGCACCCATTCCAATTCCGCTTAGCTAGATTATCTTTAGTTAATAAAACTTTGTTACTCAAAAACCACATGAAAATCTTGATTTTAAGTGGAACTTTAACTTTCCAGAGATATTTCCTCAAAAAAGGAGTATGATCACACATAATATCTTCATACATTGACTTCACTGTAAACAAACCGTTTGGAGTCAATTTCCAAACAAAACGATCGTCTTCTTCACTCAAATTTATCATCATAAGTTTTCGACATAATTTTAACCATAAAGTCCATTTGTTACCAGATAAAACCCTCCTAAATGTAATATTCAACGGTGTTTGGTTTAACACCTGCGCAACTGTAACATTTTTGTGATGTACAATATTATACAAAGACGGAAACTGCTGAGCCAACGAAGTATTTCCTAACCAGGTATCTTCCCAAAAGCGAGTACACGTTCCATTACCCACTTCGAAAAAACCCCTAGCAAAAAACTCCTGTTTAACCTCCATCAATCCTTTCCAAAAAGGAGAATCAGTAGGCCTAGCTTGCACTTCCGACAATGTCTTATGTCTTAAATACTTATTAAGAAGTAATTCTTGCCACACCCCTTTCTCATTAAGCAGTTTGAAAAGCCATTTACTTAATAAACATCTATTTTTGATTTCGAGAACCTCAATACCTAAGCCCCCTTGATCTTTGGGTCT
The DNA here is from genome assembly GCF_019359855.2 of Lolium perenne. Lineage (NCBI taxonomy): Eukaryota > Viridiplantae > Streptophyta > Magnoliopsida > Poales > Poaceae > Lolium > Lolium perenne. Next base: position 29,797,699 of record NC_067245.2, read on the forward strand.
ACACACCATGTTCCATTTTGTAAGCCGGTATTTTCTCTTGTTTTCGTCTGACTGCCAAAAGAACCTCGATCTATAGAAGTCAAGACGTTTCCTTACCCCAACAGGTATCTCCAGGAAATATAACATAAACATCGGTAAACTGGTTAAAACTGAATTGATAAGAACTAACCTATCTCCATAGGATAACAACTTACTTTTCCAGCTACCCAATTTACCTTCAAAACGTGTTTCTACCGGATACCAATCTGAATTCTTGAGTTTTTTGTAATGGATCGGGATACCTAAATATCTAAAGGGAAGTTGACCAGCATCACATCCAAAGATCTTCTTATACTGGTCCTCCTCCTCTTTCGCCTTTCCGAAACAAAAAATCTCACTTTTGTGGAAATTAATCTTGAGTCCCGATAACTCCTCAAAGAGACACAAAATTAATTTCATATTAACAGCTTTATTGAGGTCATTTTCCAAAAAAAGGATAGTATCATCAGCGTACTGTAGAATAGAGAGACCTCCCTCCACTAAATGTGGGATTAACCCTCCTACTTGACCATCCTCCTTTGCTCGTTCAATTAAGATGGCAAGCATGTCCGCTACGATATTAAAAAGCAAAGGAGATAAAGGATCTCCTTGCCTTAGACCTTTTTTTGTCTGGAAATAATGACCAATATCATCATTCACCTTGACCCCAACACTCCCCCTTTGAATAAACTGTTGTACTATGTTCCCCCATTCAGGAGCAAAGCCCTTCATTCTCAATGTTTGTTGCAAGAAAGGCCATTTCACCTTATCGTAAGCTTTCTCAAAATCAATTTTAAATAACACCCCATCCAGTTTCTTAGAATGTAATTCATGAATAGTTTCGTGAAGTATGACTACCCCTTCCAAAATATTTCTTCCTGGCATAAAGGCAGATTGAGTTGGCTTTATAACTCTTGGGGCAATCCCCGATATGCGATTTGTACCAACTTTAGTGAAAATCTTAAAACATACATTTAGCAAACAAATAGGTCTATATTGCTGAATTTGGACCGCATCCTCTTTCTTAGGTAACAGCGTGATAATACCAAAATTTAGTTTATAAAGAGGCAAATCCCCTCTAGTAAACTGTGTAAACAAAGCCATCAGATCATCTTTAATTACTTCCCAAAATTTTTGATAAAACTCAGCCGGAAAGCCATCTGGTCCAGGAGCTTTATTTAGCTCCATCTGAGAAATCGCCTCAAACACCTCCTCCTCCGTAAAAGGGGCAGTTAAGATGTCATTCTCAATTGGTGAAATTTGCGTAATATCGTGGATCTCCTCTTCAACTAAAGAAATATTGGTTGGAGCCGGCTCCCCAAACAATTTCTTGTAGAATTCAGTAATATAAACCCTCAAGTTTTCTTCGCCTACAATAGTCCCTTCTTGTTGTTCTAATTGAAAAATTTTCTTTTTTCGGTGTTTACCATTTGCTATTAAGTGGAAATATCTCGTATTATTACCTCCCTCCTGAATATGCTTAACTTTCGCTCTTTGGGCCCATTTGGATTCCTCTTCTCTTCTTAGTAAGTTCAAACTACTATTAGCCTTTTTAAGTTCCTCCCTTTCATTAGACGTCAAAATATTAGTCTCCGCTTTCGTATCAAGATGATCAATGATATTTAACAATCTCTCCTTTTCCTTCTTATATTTTCCACTTTGATTTTTTGCCCATCCCTTAAGGAATCTTCTAATATGTCTTAATTTATTCAACCAAACATCCATTGGGTTAGCTCCAGCTACAACTGATTTCCACTCCTTTAATATCATATCAAAAAATCCTTCTTGGCGCAGCCAAAGCAGCTCAAAGGAGAATTTTGCTTGATTACCTACATGTGCTTTCACACCTGAATCAATTAGTATGGGAGTGTGATCCGAATCAGCTCTAGTTAAAGCTCTTACAGTTACCAACGGAAATTTTTGTTCCCACGAAATGGATGCTAGAACTCTATCTAGCTTCTCATATGTAGGTTCCTCTCTCCTACTTGCCCATGTAAATTGTCTCCCAGTTAGAGCAATTTCTCTCAAATTCAGATGCTCAATTATTGCATTAAAAACAAAGGGCCAACGCGCTTTGAAATTATCATTATTTTTCTCCTCTCTATTGCGAATAATATTGAAATCACCTCCTACCAACATAGGTAATGATTCTGATTCGCAAGTTCTCACTAATTCAGCTAAAAATTCTGCTTTGTGCACATCTTGGGCAGCCCCATAGACCGGCACCAGAATCCACTCAAAACCATCTCTTTTACATTTGATATGAAGCTTAACACAAAAATCTCCCGTGTTTACCTTTAACACTTGTAGCGTATCGGAATTTATTCCCACTAGAATACCCCCTGAGCGACCATGTGGCGGTAAACAAAACCAAGAGAAGTTAAAACCCGCAGCTAATTGGTTCAAAAAAGGAATCGAGAAATTAGATCTCCCAGTCTCCAATAAGGCTATGAAGTCTAATTTATGTTCCCGAATTGCCTCTTTAACAAACAAATGCTTAGCGGTATCACCAAAACCCCCTGGATTCCAATTAATTCCTCTTATATTTTGCATTAAGAATATTGTTTTTTAACTCTTTTCCTTGTGCTTTTGCGAATATTAGAGGTATCGTAAACTTTTCTCTGCCTATTTTTTTTAACCTTGACCACTGGTTTAAGATGTTCCAATTGATCATCGAAATCCAATGTTATGTCATCATCATCAATTAGATCCTCACAAAGAGTGGATACTTTTGATAAAACAAGAGTCTCCAGTCCTTCCTCCTTATTTTCAATTTCTGATTCATTTTTCTTTAAAATCGTTAAAATTCTTTCCTCCTCTAGCATTTTAATTCCCTTAACAGATTTGCCTATCTCTCTCTCAGACTGACCTAGAGATATCCCTAATCGATCCGCTCTTCTAACTATCTCCGAATCTGAAATATTAACAATAGAATGTTTTGGTAGCGAAAACTGACCTGAACCAAAAGGATCATGACGCATCTGCGCATTCTGCATGGCCCTCTCCAACTGAGGCACGTCGGCATTAGGTTGGCCACCCAACCGAGTGCTCGACCTAACCTGCTGTGTGGGTTTTGGAATCCCGCCAAACGCAATAACCTCCTCTGTTGTTGGACAGAAACCTTTATCATTCGATGACAACTCACATAACGACAAAGAGCATGAAGGCAGATCGTTAAGCAGCATACCTTTGTTTGACAAGGATAAATCAAACTCCATCGTCCCATTACATCCAGAATTCGTTTGAGCTACTTTTGACTTGTCCGAAAAAAAACCTTTAGATTGCTCCAACGAGCCAGTAACCAAAGGCTTCAGCGTATTACCTACAAAAGATGTGCTCTCCTCAGTAACACAGCAATAGTGATTAAGACCAGATTCGGAATTCGCCTCAGAAAATAATTTAGAACGAAGAGAATTACCAGAATTATGGGCCACACCCGGTACTGCAGTACCAGCATGCACAAAAAATCCAGAGTCAACCTCTGATGATTGCTTCCCATCTACTTTTGTCACAGCCATGGCAGAAACGTGTTGACGACACGGATTGGTGCTCTCCACACCAGGCGACAGGATTTTCTGTGGCAGATCTTGGACATTGTGAGAAGTCTGCCCACCTCTGAGCACAGAAGATCCGGCCACCTGAGCACCTAGGCCGACATGCGTGCAGGCGCCAGCATCCTGGCAGCGAGCTGCAACATCGGCATGCACCACTTCCCGCCTCTCTGACTGGTTGCTGCTGCCCTGCTCCCCCATTCGCAAGCCTCCACCTGTCCCCTGTTCTGCTGCTCCAGAGTGCTGCCCAATAGCAGCCAGCTGACCCGCAGCAGTATTACCGACAGAATAAGATCCCAAAGCTGATTCGCTGAGCAGAGAATCTGCTCCGAAATTAGATGAAAATTTGTCATTTTGTGTACTATTTTCAGCATGCAATAGAGGCTTGAAAAAAGAACATTTTTTACTCAAATTTGATTCAGAATTTGGTGTACCTGTAGGAGATAGTGATACCTCTAAAGACCCGATTTTGATTGCAGCAAAATGTTCTAGTTGCTCTTGCATAATATCCCCACCATTAATCCCATTTGACTCCCCAAAGCCATTATTATTTGATGCGTCATCATCACCACCTGTCATATGATCCATGTCCCTGGCTTGACTATTCCCATTGTTTCCTCCACCGTTCTGAGCATCCCCATTACCATCGTTGCCCTTGTGTGCATCAACCATATTCACTTCTGTAGGCCCCTCCATTCCTTCCACCTCAAACCTCAATTTATAAAAACCTCTTCTAATAAACATATCACTATCGGCAGGGATGAGCCTATGATCCAGACACCCAATTTTGATTCGAAGCACTTTGTTCTTACGGGTATATGCCATATCCACCTCCAAAGTTTTCCCAAACAGAGTTCCCACCCCCCATAGGGATAGATAATCTGCTCTCATATCAGAAGGCAGCCCTGATACCCGAACCCAAACCTCTGGCAACATATATAAAGGTTCCTCCACCGAAGACCAAAGATCAAAAGAGAGAACAGCTTCCCTATCATTACAAAGATAAGTACGAAAATTCTTCAACCTCTGAACCTCTTGTTTACTAGGTAACTTAACTCTGTAGATGTTATCCTTAAAATGAAAAACCTCCCAATTAAATTTCTCATGTGGCACTATTTTCTTCATTTGTTCAATGATTTCAGGGATGGTCAGAGCAGACCCTTCAACAGTGACTTTGGCTAGTTTAGGATTTTCTACTTTAGCCTTAAATGCTCCACAAGTGAGTTCAAAAAACATAAGAGCTTCATTGGCATAACCGTGTAAAATTGCATTAGGCTTAGGAGCATGCAAAAGGTGACAAGCAGAAGAAATATGATTGACAGACTCACACAAGTCGCAGAAAGGCGTGGGACAATCATCTATATGATGTCCTGGCTTTTTGCACCTGAAGCAACCCATCTTATCATCTTTTTTCTTCTTGGATGGACCCGGTGCTTCATCTTCTTTCCCAACAGCGGCTGCCACCAAAGTAGTATCCTCTTGTTGTTGGACAACAGTGGACTTCGCAACCGACGCCCCTGCTTCACGGTTTGGAACAGCAACATCTGCCACTGTTTCAGCTGTAACTTGTGCCGATCCAGCAAGAACAGGCACCTTCTGAGCCGCTGTAACAGCCGCCACCACTGCTTGTACGGTTTGCTGTAGTAACTCCGAGTCTATGCCACCTCGTGTCACCCCTCCATTTGGATTAGCCCTAGCCCGGTATTGGATACCTCCCCTGCTGCCATAGTTCCCATCAGACCACCTCTGCTGATTTGTGCCATAACCAAAACGATTCCCATTGTGAGGGACTCCCCTTTGATAGTTTGAGTGACCACCACCCCAACTATCATCGCGAAAACCCTGATTGTTGTTTCCACCAGAGGCACTACTTTCACCTTGAACAAAGTTTCGGCCATAAGAATTGCCGATGTTTCCTTGACCACCTCTTCCTCCCCCGAAGTTCTGCCCGCCACCGAAACCTTGCCCAACGCGGCCTCCTCTCTGACCTTGGCGGCCACGCCCAGCAAAAGCTCCGCTGCCGTACCCTCCGCGCGGCTGGAATCCGCCTCTCCCATGATTGAAGCCTCCGCGACCTGGGTTGAAGCCCTGACCGCCATCACCATTCATCTTGGGGGAGTTTTGCCGCGGGTGCAGAAGCGGCGCCCCAGCCTCGATACGGCGCCACGTGAACCCTAGCAGCTTTCGGAACGCACGCCCAGCGACGGCGCCCCCCACCTTAACTTGCTGAATTTTAGCAATACCGTTCGATCGGGGCTGATCCATGATCACAGCATTACGATGAAAAACAGTTGGGCCCATTGGATCGGAAGCTCCGTGCTCAACAGCCCGTGAGCTTCTCAGGCCCAGTCCAATAGAATTTGAAACGTGCGGATTTACCGGATCGGTGGTGATCGTGCCGAGCGCCGGCGACCAACGTCGCCGGTGAACGACCGTCCACCCATGCAACGTCTCGTCGAGAAAAACAGACGGCTCCAACACCGGCCTTTTCAAGCTCTTACTCACAGAGCGCCTCGAAAGCCTCAGAGATGACGGCAACGTACCTTCGTCGTCGAGTTCGATCGCCGCCATTGCCGCCCTTTTCTGCGCCTGCTGCCGCCTCATCCTCTTCAGAGCACGCCGAGCCAGGTCCGGTGATGATTCCGCCAGATCTTTCCCACTCACCGACTCGGGAGTTTGACAGATGTAGCGGAAGAGATCACCATCGCTGACTTGCGTCCCCTCTTCTTCATCATCAGACTCCTGGAGAATCCAGAACCGCCCTCCGGAAGGACGTCCCGGAGACCAGGCATCTTCAAACCTCGACCTGTCAGCCGCCGGCGAAGGGCAAGAGAGATCGCCTCTTGTGTCGCCAGGCTCCTCCGTAACGGTCATCTCCTCCGTTTTTGACGATAACATCTGTCCACATTCTACATGCTAGATAGTGTCTAGATACATCTAAGTTTTGAGAAATCAAAGACAATTCTCGTGGAACGGTGGGAGTATTATGCTTGGCTATGCCCATGCTCATAGGTAATAGATAATCAAAGTTGGTGTTTGAACACGAAACTTGAATGATGTAAGATTACTATGAGATTCAAATTAAACATGATATAAAGGCATAGATGAGAGGCCATCTTTGACAACATTTTCGAACAAGGTTGAGCGAAATTTATATGGTTCTTGGTGTAAATTTCAGTTTGCTGGAGGAAGATGAAAGAATTGTTCAACTTGAAATTCTTCCAGCAGCGACTACTTCAGACGGGGGGCGGATGTTGACGCAGATCTGACAGAAGAACATACCCAGGAATGCCGCCGAAACACCAAGAAAAAATACAGTAATCATATGGTAGTCGCCATCGTCGGTGGGGAGGTTTCTTCTCATCAAATCGACCAGATACAGCCAGAGTAAGGCCAGCAACCCCTGCAAACCGCACAACAGACAAAGAATTTTAAGGAGCAATTATGTGTATATTGAACAGGCCGGGATGTATGGCACGCTCACTATATCCAATCTCGATGAAGTACAAACACCAAAAGGCATGGCGTGCTTCCTTCCTGTAAGTTCACCGGCCGGCCCTACGTATAACTTACTGCATGATGAATACGCACCCGGACAATGCAGCAGAAGATCATGTCAGACTTAGCTAGTTGTTCGAAGGACGATCGATCGGCTGCGGGCTTTGATGACTAGACGTACGCGCAGGAAATACGTACTCCCTCCGTACCGTAAAAAGGGCAAGCTGCGCGCTGGCGTTTTTGCGAAAACTCCCTCGCGCTTTTTCACCTGAGAACTTGTGTCCGCGACCAGCCACCGTTCCCCAATCCCCATTCCGCCCCGTCGCTGGTGCCGGCTGATTCCGCCGCGCTCCCGACCAGCGCTCCGGAAACCCCTCTTCCTCCTCTGTAGATCCCATAGCGTGGAAGCTTTATCCGGCAGCCCGACCACAAACGCTAGCACATGCTCTGGCAAGGACCGATTTTTGGATCCAAAATCGATTCTTGTGGTCAGCGGCGAGGTGATGAGAACCCGTCTTCCTTCCGCTGCTGCCCGGCCGCCGCGACGGTCTGCCCACGCTGCGCCGCCGCCGCGAATCACATGATCTCGCAGATCGCAACTCTTCCCGCAGCCTGACACCGTTCAGGGTGGCGCAGCTGCTTCGATTGGCTAGAGCGCGGCAGGCCGGACCTGGAGATGGCGGATCTGGGGTGGCGCAGCCGCGTCCGTCGGCTCGAGCGTGGCTGCACCAAAAGCCAGATTCTTCTCGTCTCCCTCAAAAGCCACGGTTTTTACTCGACCTGTTGATGCCATCGAACGTCGAAAGGCATGTCGAGAAGAGGGCGCTCCCGCCTTTCCGGCTGACGGGTCGCTTGAGTCGCCGGAAGTTGGTGTTGGGGCCAGTGCCCACGGCGGTGTGCCGCACGCCCTTGTTCAATTCCCGGATCGGTCTCGCTTCCCAGGTTCGTACGCCCGGTTCCTGACTGGGAGTAGTATGTTTGCCGTTTTTCTGCTTCTTCTGGGCATTTCATCAAACTGTTAGATAATACCCTAAAGTAGAACTGGAAATTCGTTTATTGCATTTGTACTGTTAGTTCGTCGTGGCTTAGGTGAATTGATTATGCATTTGATTTATCAAATTGTTCCTTGCAGAACTGTCACAAAAGGGACTTGTCCTAACTCTTGGTTGGTCCGGTGCTGGGCGACACCGACCAGAGATCGAAGCTAGTGCCGAATAAGTACCCTGTGCGCTATGATGTGTCATCGAAGACCTGCAGGTGCCGGAGAAAAGTTGCTGCCATGCTTGGCTGTATGCTGGCATTGCTGAACCAGGGCAGGACAGGGGTGCACGATTGATAGGATATCGCAACTTCCCTTCTTCCACGTATATATGAAGCAGTGCTGTGAGATCAAATGAAGTCCCGGCTACTTTGTACCAAATGAAGTCTGGGGGTTGGATATATGGAGGCGGCTAAAGAGGTTGAAGAATGCCTGTTATGATGCGGGTTTCCTGACACTGTTTGCAAATTGGTTTCGTGTGTACTTTTCAACTGTGCCAGATGATTCCGTGACGGATGAATTGGAGGTTGCATTTTAGAGTGGGGGACAAGCCAGTGAGGAGGGTCTGGCATGGTTATTGGCTACTGGATTCAGAACTGATCACAGAAAGATGTTCAAGATGATTTGTAACTTTCAGCAGTTAGGCTAGAGGTGGTGTATATGCTGGTCGGGATCAGGACTACACCCTCCGCTGAACAGATTTAGCAGTTCACAGCGCTAGTGTCAGATGGTGCAAAGAAGACCATTATCTTCATAGCAAGGGAGGGATTAGCAGGACCCAGGCGATGTTCTCCAGATGGAAGCAGTATGCCACTCCTGCTGAGAGACTGGCTACCGCTGAGAATCAATCATTAAATGTGAATGGTACGGCCCTAAAGAATGGCCGGACAGAAGAACACACAAGCTGATAATCGGCTCAATTTCATACTCAAATGGTAGTAATATGATACCCTATTGGGATCTGAGAATCTTGAATGCTGGGGAAATATGTGACATTGGCATAGAAACAACATGTGATAGTCTGGAAGTGAGCAGAATGGCACCAGGACGGAATGCCTGCCAGACTCTAAACTGGAGAGTAACCCCCTTAAAGCACAGTTTTCTTCTTGCAATGTTTTTTTTAGAAAGGATATGACAAAATTGTTCAGAAGTGAAAGATTTTATACAAAATATGCTCTGAACTCTTGGAAACGATCGACTAGCTTGCTGGTATTGAGGAGAAAACAAAATCTTGGAGCTGAACAAATGAAGCCATTGGCTATGAAGTCACATACGGCATGGGTCTGAAAAGTTCAAGAGGCACATTGTTTGACAAGGATTATCTTCTATCAATTTCTTTTGGCATCACTAACTGGAAACCATCGGACAAGGGGACCTCCACTTTTGTTGATGAACCGGAAAGATCAAGTTCAGTGCTAACCGTTGATCCTGGTATAGAGAATTCCAGCAATTCAAATGATAAGCGGACAAAACAACACACAAGCTGATAAGCAGCTCAATTAGAGAATCAGCTGAAAGAATGGTGCCCCTTATCTTGAGAGATGCTCATCAAATCCTGTTGATGGAAATATGTGTGCCTCTGCAACAGATGCTTGTGTGGGATTCATCTCCGAAGGCTTTACTGTTGAAAAGGCTAGGCGATGAGCTCCTAGAAGAGGCTAAAAAGGTGCATATTGAATTCCCTATTTTGTGTATATATTGCTTTTCATTCATTTTTCAGCATCTCATGTATTTGTTTCTTGTATCTGGTGGCAAAGATGCACTTCAGTTAGTCATCTTAAAAAAGACTATTTCCTGCTTGTGCATGCATTATTTGTCATTCATCTGCTAACATTTGCCCCTTTTGTTTCTTGTATCTGGTACCAAAAATGTACTTCAGTCATTGTAAGGAAGACTATTTCTTGCATGTGGAAGGGAATATTTTGTCATTTGATGATGGAATAGACCAAACTGCTGTTACAAACTAACCATAGCATATTAGTGTTCATACAGTTGAGTGAATATGCCTGCTAAGCGTGATCTCACTCCTGGACATACTAATATTATCGCGTGCTAGTACTCCCTCCGTCCAAAAATAAATGTCTTAACTTTTTCTAGATACGATGTATCTATAACTAAAATATGTCTACATACATCCATATCTAGACAAAATTAAGACACTTATTTTTGGACGGAGGTAGTATTTGTTTTAAATTCAAGATTATTATTAAGGCTCTTTATCCACTACCTCTTCATTTGATCTGGGAAGTATATCTAGGTCCAAGGAGATGGAGTAATAGTAGCAGCACCAACTGGTGCACGGCATACTCTACTGCAGATGGGGGTTCAGTGGTGGGTTAATTCTTACAAGTTATATATATATATATATATATATATCTGGATGAAATGAGCTTTATCGCAAGCTATCGTAAAGAAGACTAGTTCCTGCTTGTGCATATGTTGCTTGTCATTCATCTGTTAACATGTGCTATATTCATTTATTAAGTCATCTTATTAAAGAATACTATTTCCTGCTTACGCATATATTGCTTGTCATTCATCTGTCAACATGTGCTGTATTCATTTCTTACTTTAGTCATCTTATTAAAGAGTACTATTTCCTGCTTGTGCATATATTGCTCAGGCCTGGGCATTCAGTTTAACCGAACCAATTGGTTCAGTTTCTCAGCTTTCTAATACTTTCGGTCTCCTATGATTGATGACCGATCGGTGCTCTAAATAAATAGGAACCCAGACATTGGAATTTCGGTTCGGCTTCGGTTTTGACCGAACATACCGAGCAGAATTGAAAAAGCGCAAGAAAAATGTTAAACACAAGCACATCGGACAAACAGATCGATGAACAATATCATCAGAAAAGGGATTAGTCAACACAAGAAAAGGGGAGAGATGAGATGTGGATGGATGATGGAGACGATTAGGCGCGGAAGAGATGTCGCTGGCTTTGGGCTGCTGCTGCTGCTTGCCGCACGAGAGAGAGAGAGAGAGAGAGAGAGAATCAGAGAGGAGGGGTCAGCGGAGGTGCACGGGTAGAGTGCGAAGGTGGGTTCGAGATTTGAGGAGCCAAGCGAGAGAAAGAAGATGCGGTCGCTAACTGCGGAAGAGATGAGATCGTGGATTTTGTTTAGGAACTGGGGACTCTTATGGGAGGGCCAGGAGCTTCATGGGCCTTACGGAGTGAGCTTTTAGTCTGGGCCAATTAATAACGTATGTGTTTATTCGCTGTATTCGGTCAGTTCGGTCAACCGAGGCATGAAACCGAACACACAGATAATTTCGGTTTTTAAAAACTGAGAACTGCATTACCAACCGTATTTCTCGGTTTCGGTTAATTCGGCTTCGGTGCTGGTTAATTTGGCTCCGGTTTTCGGTCCTCGGTTTATATGCCCATTGCTTGTCATTCATCTGTTAACATGTGCTGTATCTTTTTCTTGTATCTGGTAGCACAAGTGTATTCAGTCATTGTAAAGAAGACTGTTTCCTGCATGTGAATGATGTATCATTCAACACATTATGAGTATAGTGCTAGAGAATCTTTTATTTGCAACCATATGTTCCTTACTGATTCTATGGCTGATGTAGATCCAATCTTAACTTTCCAACCAACACAATCTTATAGGGGTAGCCCCCGAAACCAAGCAACCATCATTTCTCAGCAACGCATCTAAGCCGCCAAAACATCCACAAATGATGAAAAGGTAACAGGAAACATGTAGGAGGGTACGTTTTCGTGAAGCACAACACGCACAACACATTGTTGAGATAGAGGGAGTAACATGGGAGGCCTAGACCATAAGTAACAGCAATCAGCTTGTCATCCTTTTTATCACCCAAAATCATCATACACCAGTCATGGAGTCCATGACACCCACCCTCTTTGCGCTTGGTAAACATCAGCCGCGGGCTCGTGGCCCTTCCCAGTAGCTTTGTGCCCAATTACAGCTCCAGTTTTGTGGATTCCCTCGCCTGCAGCTCACGCCCAAAGCTCATCCAATACACAGCTCTGTTAAGCACCTGAACAGGTTCACTAGGCCATCTATGTTCAAACAAGCAAATTTCTGACCTTCCAGATGGCCCAAAGCACAGCAGCTACACCAACAGTTAAAAATTTCATATTCTGAGACCCAAAACCCTTCAGCCAGACATTGAAACAAGCATTGGCATCAAGAAATTGCACTACAATCTTGTAGCACAGCTCACTATAAATGTGAAATATACCTTTGTACCTTGATATGCAGGCGAACTAAAGATAAAGCTTATCTCTAAGCTGATTCTGTGGACCCTTACAGGGCCTACATGTAATGCTGGACTCATATGACACAACAGTGGAGGTTAATTATGATACCGAGAAAATTATATATTTTTATGTAACAAGTGCTAACCATTTCGTACTAGAAAGATCGTCAGCTTCATGTATCAAGCTTTCAAGTTTTTAACATAGTTCCTTCCAATCTGTGCAGATTGTTGAACTTGCTGATATTGCACAATGTATTGCAAATACTCCTCTGGATGAAGAAAGGGCATTATCCCAATTGGTTACGTGCATAGAAGATCTACAAGAAATTGTCAATCGTAGGAAGCATGAAGCCCTCACAGTGCAGACATTTGGCACTCTTATAGAAAAACTCCATCGGTGAGTGCTTTTAAGCTTTTTACAATCCACATTATCGCTGAATAGCACCATTTGAGTATAATTAGTTCAGCCACATCACTGTTGCTTTTTTAAACAGTATTGTTATTTTCCTTTTTTCACTCTTTATTTGATTTCCCTTCCTATTTTTATAAATCCTTCAGGGAAAAGTACCGCATTGTGACTCAGTTGATATGGACAAGGTTGACTCATCGAGTACCATAATGGACAAAGATGATGTTGTCTGTAGCTTAAGAGCAAGTTCTGTTCATCCAATCAAGGACTGTACTTCAGTCTACGACTTTGAAATCATAAAACCTATCAGCAGTGGAGCATTTGGACGTGTTTTCTTGGCCAAGAAAAGAACTACAGGATACGTCTTTGCTATAAAGGTATTTTTTTGTAGATACTCATGTCATGGGCCAGTATAATTTTTTAATGAATATGCCAAAATGGTATAGTCACTAACTGGATTGAAAAACATTAGCGAGCCTACAAGAATGTCCTAAAAGAACGAAGTTCTTGGGGGGACAGTTTTAAGGAAGGGAAATCAGAGAGTAGGGACTACTCATTTGTCGTTATTTGCTCTAAGTCAAGAAAAAGAAAAGGTGGAGTATAGCTAGTGTTACTTCTCGCTTGCCAGTCTATTTTTAGTTCTTACGTTTCAAGCTGGACTACCATCTTTCTATCTGTTCATGTTTGGCATCTTCGATTTGTTAGCAGGTAAAGTAGGTTTCTAAAGGGATTATATTAATTATGTTACATGATCACATTCCATAAGACTGCGTCTATTGTGATTTTTGATAGGGCATGGTTGCACGACACAGCATAAACGGCAGTACCATGGGGTTGATTTTACCACTAAACGTTTACCTAGCACTAGCAGGCATATGGAACTAGAAAAGGTCATAATCACTGTTTAGATATAAGAAGATTTGGGTGGACTTCTGTTTCCAATTCTCCCCAAAGTGAATTTTCCTGCATTATAATTTATAGAAAAAGTAGGAAGACCAAATAAATCTGATATAACTTTTAATTGATCTAATGATACTAGTTTGGTGTTGCATATGTTAGTCCTTTCCTCTATAAATTCTCTCAAAGCTGAGAGAGTTTACCTTAGGACAGAGCCAAATGAAGTAAACATTGTGACAGAGGGTCATTTGATATGGAATAGACCAAACGGTTGTTACAAACCAACCACAACATATTGGTGTTCATACACTTGAGTAAATATGTCTGCTCAGCTCGAGCTTACTCCTGGATAGAATACTACTGTCTTGTTGTACTCCCTCCATCCCATAATATAAGATGTTATTACAACCATTTATGAAATGGTTGTAATAACATCTTACATTATGGGATGTTAACATTTATTTAGAAGTTCGGGACTGTTGTAGACTCTCTATCAACTCTAGCACAAACCTCTGCTTTTGATCTGGGAAGTATAACTAGGTTCAAGAAGACGGAGTAATAGTAGCAACACCAACTGGCAGCACAGCATACTGTACTGCAGCTGGTGGTTCAACGGTGGGTTTCTTACAAATTATATATATCTGGACGAAATGAGCTTTTATTGCAAGTTATGATAGAAAAGATTAACTTGAATTATATGCATGACATACATACCAAAGCATTCCCCAGTGTTACATAGTAGTTTCTTGTGCACATTTCACTTGTGCATGAATACTTTCTATCGATGAATCATATAGATATCAGTTTTAGTGAAAGACAATATCTTGCTATATAAAATTGAACTTCTATCTTGGCATGCATCCTGTACATGTTGCAATGAAGCAAAGACTGGAGAACATTTGGAAGGCTCGCTATCATTGCTTTCCTGTCCTACTTGTTAGGTGTCCCTTGAACCTTTTGAACAACCTTTTTAAACAAACTTCAGTAGAACTATTGATCTCCATTCAGTTGAACAGTCAGTCTACATTCAGCTATTCGCTGACCTTTTTCAAAGCTTCAGTGGTCCAATCAGTTCGTACAGATGGCATTTACATTAAAAATATGCAAACTGTCAGTCTGCATTGACTATGAGAGCAATTAAAAAAAATCTGGTTGCTGCTGTTAAGTGATAATTTTACTACTGCGCATTGGTGTGATATTTTGGGGTAGTATGCACTGGTGATTTCAGTGTACAATTTCAATGCTGAATGATGTTAGGCCTTGTTTGTTCTTGGTTTTGCGGTGTAGTGTATATTCTTAGCACTGCGCAATCGCATTATTTTTGGTTGGTAACCTTTCATTTATGAGTCAACTACATGTATCAACCAAACATAACAAACTATTTGCTGTGGTCACTGATCACCGTTGTTTCTTGTTGTCCAGGTTCATTTAATCGTCACATGTATGTTATTTACCCCAATCTGCCCACATTTTCTGTCATCTAGACCTGTCATCCTTGCTAATTCCACATGGCTTGAACTAAAGGTATGGGACAACTGGTCTCCTGTAGTTTTCACGTATTCCTTTCAATTCGATCTGAGATGAATGATTTGGTATACTGATGTATCGTGAACTTCTGTAGTTCTGTAGCTTTATCTAGTCAGTTTATAACCCACGACAGTCATTATTCTGTTCACTAATTAATTATTGCACCTGTTTTAATTGTCATGGTACCAGATTACTTAAGATGCAAGAAGTAATGTGTATCATTCGATGGCAAAAGGCGGCATCAACTGTATTGAGGAGATTCTTTTCATATATACATGAGGGAGAGCCCACTCCCAACTGTTAATAAATCTGGTCAAACTGGCGACTGGTTCCGGAGCTTGATCAGGTGCGTAAACTGGAAAGAGATATTGAACCAGAATGTGCTGTAGGACAGTAGAAAACCTAGTTTGTACCTGCACATACATAAGTGTATACATAAAATGATCCTTTTGTGTTAAATTTCAACATCTGCAACACCACAGCATTATCAATTTATTCACTTGACAGAAGATGATGATATGATTGTCAACAGCCTCTTGTATTTAGTTGCCACCCTGTAAACCAACAGCACATATAATCTGATGCTCACAGTTGTACATGCAATCAGAATATATCCTTTTTTTGGGGGAAAATCATAGAATATATCTTGTAGTCTAGTTTGAGACATTCTTCACAGTACCAGAAAACACCATGCCCTGCTACTTCTCTGATGGACATCCAGTACACAGTAGGCAACTTATTACAGAACAAACGGGCTGACTTCGCTGTGGACACCCAACAGCGCATATTACAATACCAGGAAATTTTTTGGAACTGGCAAAAACTATCAGTTAACTCGCCAAGTGTTGCTTTTGAATCTATCTGAAGACTATCACAGCCAGTATTCTGTTAGTTTGCCTGTGTAGGTGATTCTTAGGGTCGTTTCACATCTGGAGGCAGTAACTTTGGTTAGTTTAGCTGTAGAGACAACGAGCCTTGGTTCACATAAGAAGGCTGAGTTTGCTAACGTTGGTTAGTTTTGCTCTAGATCAAAGGAGCCGCTGTTTCTTTCAGTAGGCAGACTGTTGTCAGTTCTTTGTAGCCAACAGGACCTGTGCACTGCTATTTGTTTCGTCCAAGCAGTGCCGCTGATAGAGGGTCTTCTTTCTTTCCCTTCCACTTCCACCTGCCAAAGGAATCTACCATCTTCTTGATTAGGGTGTGCCTCCTTTCTCCATCCCCTTAGTGCACGTCCAGCAAATCAAAGCCCAGAGAGCAGTATTCAACCTTGCCAACAGGTGAATAACCTGCATGAGTTACAAGCTAGCATTAGCATTCCATTTATGCAGACTAATAACGTTAAAAAGCTAGGTTGTTCTACGAACCCATGGGTCTTGAACTGCATAGGCCCAATATATAGTAAAAGTTGCTGATATCAATGCCATTGAGATCCAGCAACCACGAGCAGAAGAAAAGTAGGCTAGGAGATCCAGATGATATGAGGCAAACATGGTGATAATGGCCATTAGAGCTCCCATGCCAGCCATAAAACATGGGAAGGGTGCTGTTTCGGGGAACATAGCAGCGACAGTCCCCATTGTCATCAGTAGCAAACAGATGGTAAAAGTCACAATATTGTAGTGAAGATTTGGATCCTGTCTGTCCTTCATTTCTTTGAACACAAGCGTGGTTCCCTTCCAGAACAGGTTCGCTATACCTAGCTGGCACAAGTTGCTGCACCTGTCCATCCTCTTCTCCAAAATTGTGTCTCGATCTGCCTTCCCTTCCAGGTCTTCACCATACTTTGTCTTGAACAGAGAGGGCCAGAAGGCATGCAAGTTTATCTGCCAAGTAGCATTTGAAAAGCAAACAACAACATCAGTCAATACTAGTGCAATCGCCGGTACAAACATACTTGTGTCGATGCTACTATTACAACTATACAGAAAAGAACTCACTCCTATGAACAGGAAAAAATACTTCTGGGTGTTCTCTTAGAAGATAACTATGGGTGTTCTCTTAGACGATAACTAGAATGAACATATAGATGTACTTTGTTTGCGCATTGCATGAAAGACTAATAAAGCAACAATGTTCTAACATAGCTATAAATTTTTGTGAGTATGAAAAGAATGAAGCTCATTTGTTACCATCATCTTGATCAAGGTTTCTCCCTTCCTCCCCGACTTAATCCACATCCAGCAAATCAAAGACCACAGCGCATTAGTCATCCTTGCCAGCAGGTGAATAATCTGCACATGAGTTACAAACTAGCATCAGCATTCATTCATTTATGCAGACTAATAATGGTAAAAAAGCTAGGTTGACCTACGAACCCATGGTTCTTGAACTGCATAGGCCCAGTATAGAGTAAAAGTAGCTGATGTTAAAGCCATTGATATGCAGCAGTCGTGAGCAGAAGGAAAGTATGCCAGTAGGTCAAGATGATAGGCGCCAAACATGCTGATAATTGCCATCAGAGCTCCCATTCCAGTCATGAAGCATGGGAATGGCGCTGTTTGAGGAAACATGGACGCCACGGTCCCCATAGTCATCCATAGCAAGCAGAAGGTAAAAAACGCAATGTTGTAGGGAAGCTTAGGATCCTGTTTGTCTTTCATGTCTTTGAAGACTAGAGTAGTTCCTTTCCAGAACAGGTTCGCTATCCCCAGCTCGCACAGGTTGCCACACTTGTCCAACCTCCTCTCTAAAATGGTGTCTTGATCTGGCTTCCCTTCCAGTTCTTCCTCATACCCTGTCTTGACCAAAAATTGGCAGAAGGCTTTCAACCTCATCTGCTAAGTAGCATTTGAAAGCAAGCAACAACATCAGTTAATGCTAGTACAATCATTGGTACAACCATAGTTGTGTCGATGTTACTAATACGACTATATAGAAAAAATGATCACACCTAAGAACAGAAAAAAATACTTCATAGGAGTAACTGATAGACATCGACTCTAAGAACAGAACAAAATAACAAGGGTTGCCCTAGAAGGAGCCCTACAAACTTTCCAGGGATATTCTGAAAGAAGATGATACAACACTATGCAAGGTGGTGCAATTTTTCCTCTTCCTGAGTTGTTCTAAGATCCCTTTCCTTTTTATTTTATATTTTTCTCCTCGCAGTTTCGAGATTCCAGTTGCACCACAATAGCTTGGGAGGATTGGACATTATGATGCAATTTTGTGACCATCGAAGTTAGTTTGGTCAGGATGTAAAAGAGGTTAGTCAACTCTTGAGTGCCATTATAGATTCATGAGGTCAATTTCAATGGTAAAATGCAGGAAAAAGCACTTGCAGTAATTGGATTGTAAATCCAGTTAATGAAGTATTTACTGATTGGACCTGTAAAACAATTAGTCTAGTGATACATATAAAAACATAGAGATAATATCCTTTGTTTTATCATCGCTCAAAATGGTGTGCCATAATACTAACCGATTTCTTAAGATGGCATGAAAACCTTTGCAGAGCCATAGGAAGTGGCACTCCCAGGAAACTCTTACAGGACAAGCCAAAAATCCTCAACTGGTCCTACTGATTCACTAGAGAAAACCAATCATCTGATGTGGTTGCCACCACACGACTGAAATGCAAGAAGGCAAGAAGTCTTTGGCAGTAGCTCATTTTGCTATCTACACATTGTGCATCAATGGAGCGCTTGGTCTTATTGATACAGCCAGTACAGTGTATCTACTCCTTTACAGCAGAAAGGCTAAGTAAAGCATTTGTGACAGTAGAGATGATTCTTAACTTATGCTCATGTATCCCGTGCATGTACCGTGTGTTTTTTGACAGTGCATATACCTTGTGTTTTTCGACAGTGTATCTATGTCCAGCATAAGTGAGTGTGTGTTCACGTACGATTCTATAGTGGCATGGTACCGATCTCAAATGCAAACCCAGACAAATGACATTAGTTGCGCAATTTCAAGTCAAATTTACACAGGTGAGATTTAGTTGACCGAATGGCAACAAACGCTAGCAAATCTCCTCGATCTGTGGTAACGAAGGCAATTTCAAGGCAAATTTACACAGGCGAAATTCAGTTGACAGAATGGCAACAAACGCTGGCAAATCTCCTCAATCTGTGGTAACAAACGCAATTCCAAGGAAAAATTACACTGGCGAAATTCAATTGACCGAATGGCAACAAACGCAGGCGAAATTTAGTTGACCGAATGGCAACAAAAGCTAGCAAAAATCTCCTGAAATCGCCGGCTCCACATCCCATGCGCGCGCCCTCCGCTTCCGCACGTTCGTTCCGAGCACTAGGCACAAACCGCTTGGGCCAGCCACAACGGTGGAGCGAGCGAGCGAGGCGAGCACCACCGGCCGCAACCGCCGCCTCCCTCCCTCGTCGTCGTTCTCCGGCCAGTTGGGCGGAATCCCCCCCATCCCTCGACTAGGCCGCGATTCCTGCACGCGCTCTCTCCCCACCCCTGCCTGGTCTCTCGTCGGAACCCGCGACCAGGCCGCAATCCCTGCGCGCTCGCTCGCTCTCCGCCTCGCCGGTCTATCGTCGGAAACCCCCGACTAGCCCGCAACCCCGTCCAGCCCTCTCGGACTCGTCGGAAACCCTTGAGTAGGCCGCCATTCCCCCCTAACTGCTGCTCGCGCTCGGTGCGGGTGGTAGCAGCGGAGGAGCGTACCTTGGGGCGGATGGGGACGGGGACGCGCGCGAGGCTGGGGGCGGCGCGAGCTGGGGGCGGCCCGATTCCGGCTCCCGGAGCCGGAGGCGATCGGAGACGAACTGGGGAGAGAGGAGATGAACTGGCGCGCGCCTTGCCGCTGCAGCATTTGGATTTCGTTTTATGGGCGGGCGGCCAGGTAAGCAAGCACCCTCCCCGGCGCGGCGCCGGACGCGATCGAGCGATGGAGCTTCTCGCGCTGACAAGTGGGCCCGGACACATCGCCCGCAATGGGGTTTTACTTTCTGTTTGGGTTTTTGGCGTCGATGGATGCCTGGAGAATTACATCTGCAATTCCATGTTCATGTGTTCTTCCAAGCTGTTGTGTATTTGGAGTGACAGATAAGTTTGATTCAGGTAATGGTATACCAACTACTGATCGAGTTGCATCAGGTTTGAATTGAATCAGTGGGGTTTATGCTTTTTGATTACGCGTCATGGTACCTGCATTGCTCAACGCTGTTCTAATCAAGTGTGTCTCTGTTATTTATCTTCAGAGACTGCCAAGCAAGCGTATAAACTCTATGTTGATCTTGAATGGCAGAATGTGAGTTGCAGTACTCAGCTGCCTGAATCGCTTTGCGACATGGATTAATGGATATCAGACAGGGCTTGGGATATGGATATTACCATGCCTGAACAAGGTGGAAATGTTCCTCTGGAGAGTTGCCCAGAACTCTCTCGCCTTATGCACAACCTGGTTCAATCTTGATGACACCGGCTGCTGCTTATCTGTCATCAGCTAGATGGGGATGGAGGGCCATGGGGGCAAACGACATCGCCCATAGGACCGGACCTCTGTTCTGGAGTTCTTGCAGGTCTTGAAGAAGCATGGGAAACCCAAGGCAAGCACCGACGGCAAATGGAGGTCACCGGTGCCGGGAACCCTGAAATTTGACGTAGATGCGGCATTTCTTCCCACAACAGAATCATGCCAGCTGGGGTGTCTGTCTTCTGCGACTCGACGGGAGAAGATGTCGCTGTGCGGGTTGGACGTGTGGAGTGCATTCGCAATGCATTTGCGGTCGAGCTAGGTACGGTGGAGGAGGAAGCTGCTATCACATGTCTGCCAATCATGAGTTAGCTGAACTAGGAATTATCAGCTGAGGACCATGTTCCTTGTGTGTGGGAGTCTGATGTACCAGGGCATGTCTCTCAAGTGTGTTTGGGAGAGATGCATTGCCACATCTTTCTACTCCTTGTACCTTCCATTTTGCATCACCCAGATGCTGCTAAATATTTGAAGAAAGGCGCTAATTTCAAGCCAATTTGTGTTCTGATGTCAGGTGCAAATTCGTTAGCAGTACACCAGCTAGGCCCTGCTTAGGAGTACGGAGTTGCACGAACCGTTTTGCAACATGGAGATCACTGTCGAACTTCAGTACAATAACAAACTCAGAATCGAATGCAAAGAAAGAAAAGCAGCAGAATCCACATTGGAGCATTTTCTCACACGCTACACCCATAATGAAGAAAGGAAGAAGAGAGGAGTAAAGAGAATTTACCGTAGCTGATCTGTGACGGTGCAGTGGGTGAAATCTACAATGCGAGCTCGACGGAAGAACATGACGACAAAAAATATGCAGACTCTCCTACCCGGAAGTTCTGAACTGAAGAAACAACACCTGAGATCATTTGAAATAACTAACGGCCAGATTTCTAGATACCGCTTCACGATTAAGATGATGGGACAGCTCAGGCTGAAGTGAAAAAGCCTGTCAACATCTCTGTTTGCTTTTTTTTCTTTTACATTTCTGTCTAATTTCCATTTGCTTGAGCCACATATAAGGCCAAGGCTTGTAAAAGAGATGCATGCTCGACATTTGGGGCGTAATATAAACCCTAGCCGCCTACGGCACTCATATATACATTCTCTGTTTCCTCTTCTAAAAGTCTGTTTCTCACCCAAACTTGTGAGGATTCGTGGTTTTGTTCTGACATGTTGGTATCAGAGCTTTGCTCTTGGCCTTTTTTCTACAAACTCTCATTCTACAAGCATTATAGACTTTTAATCACTCAAACATAAGCTCAGACAGAAACAACCAAAAAGATCCTGACTACAGTTTCTCATAAGCTTGTTTCCACCATTGTTCCTCTGGGTAGTCTAGCTTTTTTTCGATAAAGGATGCTTTATTACTTTAAGAAGCAATTACATCCAGCTGCATAACCAGGATGCACACAGCCGTTTTGTTGTCTCAAGTCACAAAGGATAAATATAAAAACTAGGCGAGATACATATCGGAACGATGAATCATATGACGCCTAAGGTGTAGGTGGAGCTTCTATCCGTAGACTATGCTGCCACCCATGTAGGGAAAAATTATCCCTCGCCGTAGCCTCCAACCGTGTACAGACCTCCGTAAATAGGTCTCGGTTCTCCACTCGCTGAAGAGGTAACCACGAACGGAGAATACATGTACATTTGTAGATGACACTAGTCGGAGGATACATGGTAGACGCTACTTGGATGACTGATCATATAGATCTCGCGAACTGGCACTGGAAGAATAAGTGTTTGATGGTTTCGTCCTGATGACAAAAAACGCACCGTTTACTTCCATGCCAATTACCGTTAACAAGATTGTCTTTGGTGAGGATAACCCCACGACGAAGATACCATCCAAAAATTTTGATTTTTAATGGTATCTTCATCTTCCAAATCTTCTTATTGTTATCGACTGGTAAATCGGAAAGAAGGATCGCATTGTAAAAAGATTTTACAGAAAAAGTACCATCTACATGAAGATTCCATCTAAATTCGTCTGGTTCAGACGATAAATGAATATCTGTGAGCCGGTGAATTAGGGTATTCCATGCCACAAGTCTTTGTTCAAGTAAAACCCGTCTGAACGTCACATTCGGAGGTGAGGTAGCCATTACAGTGGCAATGGTATCACCTTGGCGACAAGCAATCCTATACAGAGCAGGATACTATTCACTTAAGGGTGCATTGTCTAGCCAAGCATCTTCTCAGAACTGTATCTGTGCTCCATTCTTGATTGAGAAAGTACCATGGCGAAAAAAGATATTTTTTGTCGCCATAAGACCAGCCCAGAAGTGTGAATCCCCAGGTTTCCAAACCACTTGGGATAATGTGTTCGAGCCGACATACTTTCTCCGAAGAATAGTTTGCAAATCTCATCCTCAGTAAGTAGCTTAAACAACCATTTACCCAGTAGAGCTGAATTCTTGACCTCCAGGTCATAAACTCCAAGCCCTCCTTGATCTTTGGGACTACAAACTTTACTCCATTTAACCAGTCGATATTTCTTTTTCTCGTTGCCCCTTGCCAAAAGAATCTGGATCTATAATAATCGAGTTTATGCAGAATTTCTTTCGGTAGAATGAAGAATGATAACATATACAGTACCATATTCGTTAGTACCGAATTAATGAGTACCAACAATTTACCTTTCCAACTACTAAGGCGTTTTTGTAGTCTTTCTTCCACTAATTTCCATTCCGCGATTGTAAGTCTCCGATAATAAATCGGAATACCCAAATAACGGATAGGAAATTGGCCTTGCCCACAACCAAACAACTATGTATACAGAGCCGTATCATTTTGGGCATCACCGAAACAGAACAATTCACTTTTATGGAAATTGATTTTCAATCCCGACAATTGCTCAAAAGCCGCTAAAATTAATTTCAGATTTTGAGCTTTTTCAAGATCATGATCCATAAACAGAATTGTATCGTCGGCATATTGAAGGATAGATAAACCACCATCAACCAGATGTGGAATCACACCTTCAATCTGGCCATCAGACTTGGCTCACTCTATGAGTATAGCCAGCATATCCGCTACAATGGTAAACAACATCGGTGATAACGGATCCCCTTGGCGTAACCCTTTTCGTGTTTGGAAATAGTGACCGGTGTCATCATTAACCCGGATTGCTACACTACCTCCATACACAAAATCATTTATTAGAGCGCGCCACTCTGGAGAAAAACCTTTCATCCTGAGTGTCTGCTGTAGGAAAGATCACTTGACTTTATCATACGCTTTTTCAAAATCTAGTTTTAAAATTACCCCATTTAATTTCTTAGAATGCATCTTATGTACCGTCTCATGCAAAACCGCCACTCCATCAAGGATATTCCTTCCTTGCATAAAGGCTCTCTGTGATGGCTGGACAACATGATCCGCAACCGTATTAAGTCTAATGGTGACCACTTTCGTGAAACCGTATTAAGTCTAATGGTAGTCTAGCTGAAACCGTTGCTGCACAAGCCCGGTCGGAAAAGAACTAGGCCTTTTAGAAGATTCTCTCGTTCTCCAATATGAAGACGCTATGAAAAAACTATCATTACGGCCAAAGGACTAAAAAGAGTTTGGCCACCTATGGAGAATGTAATACCACCTATTTCATTATGTTGTTAAAAACTTAAAATTAAAATAGAAGAAACAAGTGTATCTTCTCCATTGAAGATTTTTGGATTCGTACCCTTGTGAAATTCAGGTACTCTACCAAATATCAACCAAGGGTAATGTGGAGGCGTGCGATAGATAAACATGAAAAATGACGTATTTTACTAGATTTTGAATAATCATTTGCAATAAATAACATATACTGTATTTTGGTTTTACACCAAATAATAGAGAATACGAAATGATCCAGTGTAGATGTAGATTCGTGTGACTTCTCCTGGAGTAGATGTCTGAGTGTTTTTATAACGTCGACCAAGTTTGTACTCTTTCCCAGCCCGTTAAGTCTGTTCACGCGTGATGCCACATCCGTCGGGAGCAGCAACCGAGCGTTCGTTTTTCTGAAAACAAAACAGATCGAGCGTTAATCCCACGTGCATCGCGGGAGGAATTAGGGTTAAACCCAGTAGCTACGTACGGTTAAAATAACCCTTGCTCGCCGTCGCTCCTCATCGTATCATCGATGCCGTGCGACGCGTGCGGCTGCGCGTGCAGCGCCGGCGCCGGCGCCGGCGTTGAGACATTCAGCGAGGAGATGGAGCCACCGCTGCTATTGGACGTCGAGACGGGTCCTGGCACAATCACGGCGGCGCCGGCGGCCGACGAAGGAAGGATGGCCACCTTCATCTTCCGGGTACGTGATAATTAGTCAACCCCAACCACTGTAGACATACATATTAACTGGTACGAGGACGGAAAAACTTGAAAAAGACGAAGGCAGACGAATCAGCGAATCCATACCAGATGATCGTTTTATTTCTGCATTGGAGATGATCATCTTCTTATGCTAAGTCTTGGCAGGGAGAATCAGATGTCAATTTCTTATCTAGTCCCTAGCTTCAAGCCGATTTACCTTTTTTTGTACTATTCTTCTGTTGCCCTAGTATTTTCTTCGGTTTAATGTCATATATGCTTTATTCCGAATGAAATTAAAGTTCAATTCGACTATATACATATGTTAATCAAGTACTCGGGAAGGTCATCTATATATGATGTTAAGACAGACAAGCAATAATGCCATTATCGAGAATGTCAGTCGTACATAGGTTTATTTATTTATTTATGCAGTGCATATATCAAGTTCCTGAAGATAATACTTTCAGAAGGATTTTTTATTTATTTTTGTCTTCAAAGAAACCGAGGAAATGACTAAAGGGAAATTTGATACCACTTTGCTCGAAAGAAATATATCTACTCTCCTGCCAAGAAAATTTTGTTCTATTTTTTTTTGAAGATGAACCATAATATATTACGCAAACAAGCCGCCTCATTAAAAACCTTCCATTGTTCTATTGTTCTGAAACTTTTTCATATTTGATGGTGGTTCTAATTTATCATGGATTGGCACTAGTACGAGATGCTCTATTTTTGTTACATACAGCCTTATATAGTGAAAAAAGAGGAAGATGCAAACATATACCTTAACGTGTGTAATTGTGCTTTACTCTCACTATCTGGTTTGAATAAAACATGTAGATATGTACTTCATAGTTTGGACGACTTCAGTTATTATAGAATATCTCCTAGAAGGAATTTTTTAGACCAAAAGAAGAACATAAACTACCCAGTTTTCTGTAAAAAGAACGACCTGTTTTTATCCATAATTTTGCTAGAGGAGAAAGTGTTGGAAATATGGGAGGTAGAACATGATAATCATAACATCCATGATAAATAGATTGAACAAAATACTCATGAGACATATAGAAAGCTTTCAGCTTTCAACAGGCACAACTAAAAGAGAAATGCAATATGTGCCATATAGATCCTAACCCGGCTCAGACCATTCAGGGAACACAAGCAACGGCGTAGCCAGAAATATTTTATAAGCGAGGCCAACCAAACAAGACGAGTCTCGTGCTAAAATGTTGCATAAATTTTGAAAAGGTGGTGGTACGAAAATATAGGTTTTCACTGAATATACCTATGTTTCTGTCAAAAATTGGCATATGCTGCCCCCCCTGCCTCCACCAGTGAACACCCACCAGTGAACACCAGTGCACGCCCGAGGACGGTGTTGGAGCAGGAGCACACATGAACCACTACACTTTCCATGCTCTTACTAGGGATAAAAGAACCAACCTTATATATTGATCTATCTCTCTGAACTAGTAGTGTTAGACTAAAGTTCGACCAGTCTCTCTGAATTATTTTTAGATGAATAATGGGATCGAACAGAAAGTAGACAACCATATTTTTGTTATTGTAATTCTGTGCCACACTTACCATAAACCGTTCTGTCTTTTTTCTACTGAATTATCCAACTGATAGCTTTGAACAATTCTTTGTATATATATTATAAAACTGACTAGATTCGTGTGTTTCTCTACAAATCTGTTCCTTCTTGTTTATCGGTTTCATAGTAGTGCTTTACCTGTTCTTTTGATGTAGTCTTTTCCGTTTGTAGTCATATATTAACGTACACCTTGATTACTTGCAGGGAATATTGGTCTTACTCTGGGTGTATTTATTCTACTCCATGAGAAAATATGCGATCAAATACACGGATGGAGATACATGGTTTAGCCTGTTTGCTGCGATCGTTATGGCCTTGCCAATGACTGAATTCTTTTTAATTATTGGAAGCTGATTTACTTGCCAAGATAGGTGTGCAAATGACAGACTGAGCTCTTTGCAAATGCTGGCACCTGGGTTAATCTCAGAGATAATTCTGTAGTTGGACATCTCTTCTATTCTCTATTTTACAATGTTTAAAATAGCCGGCTACAAGATATAGCCGCGGCCTCCCAAAATAGCTATAGCCCGGCTATAGCCGGCTATTTAAGGACTTTGACACCTTTTAGCGGGCTAATGCAGTTAGCCGCACCATGCGGGGAAGGTTATAGCGAGCTATAGCCGAGCTATAGCCGGTTATTTTAAACTATGCTATTTTACCTTGCATTAAAAAGCTGTGAGTTGCCCCTGGGACTAAAAAAGTGCGTGCCCATCTGATTCAATAAACTATTGAGGTTTCTATGATCATATGTGTGCTAGTAAATTTATTTTCTTCTACTGTGCTAGAATTCAAATGGCACGATAATGTTGGATTCAATCAGAGATAGACCAAATGAACCCTCTACAACTCCTCGCGTTAAAATTGATCAGAATCAAGTCCCACACACGAGAATAAACCCAAACTACAAAATAAAACATGACTCGACTAAAATACAAATAGGACCCAAAGCTAAACCTTAATCATGCCTTTGGGGCCAAACCGAAATAGCATTGAAGGTGTTATGAAATTACAAATTAGGCTTCACCTCATCTTTAGGAGCCACTTCAACGCAAAATGATTCAAACTTCAGAATATATGGAAGTGGTGCAATAACAGGAGTATTAGATATCCTCCCCTCATCACTACTTCTTTCAGCACCAAATGCCACGAGAATATTTGATCTGATCGTCTGGTCTCTTCCAAGCAAACAACAGGCCACCATTTTGATCCTGCTATGGAATTGATGACCACTCGTAATATAATTTGAATGTGGAAGGAAAGGGTCGCATGACGAAGGAAGTTTGCTACATTATCCAGCGACGGCAATTGGACTTTCAGCAGTTTGTGTCTCACCTTTGCAAGTTGTTCCCACGAATGCAGCTGGCACGAGCAGGTGTGTGTGTGCTCGTTCTGACACAAGAGATTTTTTCAATAGCTCACTCGCACCAATGTCACTTGTAGTGGAATGATCAGGTCAAAGTGAACTTCGACGTAGCGTTCCTGAAGGAGTCTGGCTGTGGTGTGCACGGGGATTCATTGCTCGTTCTAACACAAGCGATTTTGTGGCGGCTGCAGTGGGCAGACTGCAGAACTTACGCCATGGCCTCCAAGCGGAGGCGGAAGCATGTGTAGGCGTGTAGCACCATCGGAAGGAGCAGCTGCGCTTGGTTTGAACCAGATTAGTTTTTAGTCTGATTCTTAGACTTTGAAAATAGCTCTGAAAACATTCAAGGAGGAACTATCGTCCATTGGTGTAATCCTGAAGGAAATCCGAAGCAAGAGTATATCGCTTCCTTTCAATCCTATGATTTCTGCTTTGCTCCTCGAACGTGCAATATGATTAATGGAATTTCATTTCAACGTAAAAAAAGGCTAGACAACCTCTGTGGGAAAAGTAAAATCTTCTATCTATTTGAAGAGCCATTTCAGCCATTAAATCTTGCAAAGTTCATAGAAAATTCATCGTAAGTAAAAATATGTATATATCAAAATGTCCATTAAAAACCCTCTACATTTCCATATCATTTTCATTCATTAAATGTAAGATTCAGTGTGTCGATAATAAATATTTAAACCAAGGTTTTCCCTCTCGTTAGTTGTCATAGAAATATTCGAAATATATGGTATGCTTTACACATCAGAGGTCCGATTAATTAAGTTGATTACACTTGCACTAGTCTTATTTTGTAGTGTAGAATGACATGCAATGCATGTAATGCCATGATCATGAGTTTATCTTGGTCATCATCGTGATGCATATCTTTGCCCTTTTTCCGATGTTCCTATTTCTTGTCAACTCTATCTTATAGTATTATGCTCGGCTATGTCCATACTCATTGGTATTATAGAATCAAAGTTAGTGTTTGAACACGAAACTCTAATGTGGTAAGATTACTAGAAGAATCAAGTTAAACAGGCATAGATGAGTGGGCCATCTTCGACAACAATTAAAATTTATTATAAAAAATGGTAATTAAGGAAAAAATAGTACTCCAACATAGACAGAATTAGTGTGTTACTCATAATGATCAAATACTTTGACATGACTCACAAAGGTTAAAAAAAAGTCGTAGCCAGCATAACATTGCACAATATTTTCGAACAAGGTTGACCGAAATACATATGGTTCTTGGTGTAAATTTCAGTTTGCTTCAAGAAGATGAAAGAATAGTTCAACTTGAAACTCTTCCACGAGCGACATCAGATGGGGGGCGGATGTTGATGCAGATCTCACACAAGACCATACCCACTAGTGCCGCCGGGGCAACGACACAAAATACATTATGATATTACTCGCCGTCGGCGGGGAGGTTTCTTCTCAACAAATCGACGAAATACAGCCACAGTAAGGCCAGCCAATTTTAAGAAGTAATCATGTGTATACTGAACAAAGGAATGTATGGCACACTCAATATGAGATTGGCTTTTCAGAACCTGGGTGCATGTGAACCCTTTTTTCAAAAGTGCGTTTGTGATGTAAAAACATATTTTAAAAATTGAAACACAAAATGAATGCAAAGGTGATCTCAAACATGTGCCCTGGACATGAGTTTCGTGACAAAAAAAAACCTTTTATTTTGCCTCGGCAAAAAAGTGAAATTTTGCAGGGCTATATAGCAGTATATATGTGACGTATTTTGTCTTTTTTAGATTCTGAAATAAAAAAGTGGTTTCTCAGCGAAAACTTTCTAGGCACACATGGAACATGCATACGTATCCCGTTATTTTTATTTTGGAATTTTTTAACATTTAGAAAATGCATTTTCCATCTGGGTTCACGTGCACCCAGGTTCAACTGGGACTTTTCCCACTCAATATATCCAATGTAAGTTGACCGGCCGGCCCTAGCTTACATAAATACGCACCCGGACAATGCAGCAGAAGATCATGTCAGACTTATCCATCTCGGCATCCGTCGGCTCGTCGACCTCGGCATCCGTGCCGTCGCCGTGATGTGGCCGGGTCCCGTCTCGACGTCGGTCAGCGGCTGCGCCTCCACCTCCTCCCTGTGCGCCTCGCTGCACGCGCAGCCGCACGCGCCGCACGGCATCGATGATCCGGTGAAGTGACGAGCGGGGAGAATTTTTTGGTTGAACCCTAGTTCTTTTTTTTTTTTTGAAAGTAGAACTTGTATTAATCAGACAGTAGTAAGGATACAACAAACATACGCGAAGAAATACAAGAACACTAGGAACGGATACATGAGGAGAGAACCCTGAGGATCATCTTCATCTTCAACCTCACGCCGATGACCTGGAACTCCACCAGCGCGCACGCCCGCAAAGAAAACGTCGACGATGACGAACCCTGGAAGCGGAGGAACTCCTCGCCAAAAGGCTTTTACGAGCCGCAGTAACCACCAATTCCGAAGAAGAGGATCTGCTACGCACTGAAAGATCATCGGCCGGCGACACACGCCGAGCTCGAACCGCTTCCGATCTGGCCCAGAACAGCCAGATCCCACCACCTCAAACCGCAACACAACCTCAGCAGCAACTCCCACAGCACCATCCCTGGAAGACCGACCAAGAAAACCCAGCACGCAGGCACCATAGCTTCCCCCCTCGCCACCACGGCCGGCCGGGGAAGACGGAGACACGCACCAGCATCTCCAACTCCAAAACCACCCCCAGCAACTCCACAGTGAGGCCGGAGGCCACCTCACTGCCGCGAAGACGGAGACGGGGGACAAAAGACCCATGGGCATATCATCACCTCCGCCACGACAACCATGCCCAGGCCACTCCGACTCGCCGGATCCGCCGATCCGCGAGCACGACCCAACAGCTGCTCGACAGCCCCGCCCAGGAGGACGTTGCCGAGGTGGAAGAAGAGCAGCCACACCTTTATTCCGCCGACGCGACACCGGCACCACCCCACCGCCATCGCCGGTAAGACTTAGACTACTGGGACTATATACATGCACGGTCGAATCCGGAGCTCCCCTCGTCCTCACGGCGCCGGAGCGGCCACCGGAGGAAAAGGGGAGCGGCGAATCCGCCGGCAAGACCTCGAACCTTCGAGTCGCCCTGTTTTCTCCTCTCCCGATCTACTGTAGCAGGGGAGGGGAAAAGAGAGTCGGCCGACTAAGTGAGTGTTCAGGACTTCGCAAGCTGTAGGATTTTTTGAACCCTAGTTCTTGCTGCAATGTTCGTAGGACGATCGATCGGCTGCGGGCTTTGGTGAATAGGCGTACGGTTGGGATGCTTGCCGGCAAAAAAGAACGCGCGAATCTCAAAGTATCTGTCATCATCATCATTACGTAAGGCACGATAACGTCGGTGTGCAGTTGGGTAATAACCCAGAGTCCGACCATATCCCCTGCCGGCTGCTGACGCTTCCATCAACATAACGGAGAGCTCCTTTCCTAACTCCGGTGAACCATCCCCGATATCGTCCTTCGCCGTCGGCGAGCATCCGCACAAGCTGGCGACACCTTAATGTTCCACTGAATCTCCTACTTCAGTTTTTGCAAAGACGGTGCAACGTACCTTCCGCACTAACTCAAGCGAGTCGTGCTTCCTATGGCAACCCTCTCTGCTGGTTGCCTGGTTCTCGAACCAGCGTGTTCAGACTGATGCTTTCTCTTGCAGATCAGCAGCACAAGATAAACATCACGTCGTCTAGATCTGGCTCCGGCACGGCGGCACTATAAACATGAAACAAAGAACAGTCTTCATTTCTGGCTCAACGGGTGAGCCGTGAGCGGGACTAATGGAACTGGTAAACCGGTCGCCTTGCAGCCGCATTTTCTTGCCATTTACATGTCTTGATATGTTCAATTATGAAAAGAATGCCCCTCAGGTTTCCGTTTTCAGAAAGATAGAAACAACAGTCAACAACAACCTCACTTGCAAGAAAATAATCACAGCTCATAGAACTCTATTATTGGAAATGGGATTACCCAATGTTACAAGTACAGTATAGCATGGAGCATCGAAACAGAAGCAGTTGCTACCAATCGAGAACTCTGGTCTGCAAAATTATCCATCTTTTCTTTTTGAAATCTACAACTATATCCATTAGAACCATGAGTCGATCCGCCCATGGCCAGGTGCCTGCCTGGCCAGTACTTTCATTTTGTACCTCTTCCCTGGGTGCCCAGTGTCTAAGGAAACCCATCTGCAAGTGGGTTCTGCACGACCTGCAGAGATGGCACAGTGGTGCACCGGAGGAACCTGACGCTCACAATATTCCCATCAAAACTTGCCAATGTTTCCGCTGTGGAGGATTATTGCTTTATCTAACTGAACTTAGGCCATCTGACAGCATCGTCGTCTCTTGAGTTCGTCGTCTTCGACGCGGCCCTTTTGGGCTCTTCGTTCCAAAACACTTCCATCTGCAGAAAAAACAGACCTTATTACATCTGATAAATATATTTATGTTATCTCAATTTCAGTAACTGATTGTGTCTTGCTTAAGACACACGCGCACATACCTCACCGACAACTACCCTGTCACCCTCTTTGACTCCAAGTTTGACAAGAGTTTTGTTGACACCACATGCCTCTAAAACCTGCTGAAATCTTTTCAAGGATTCCGTATAGCTGCATCAGGAGGAGAGGTTAGTTATAAGTTGTGATCATCAACAAAATAATATTCAGTGTTAAAATGAGGTCTTATCAATATGGGAGACTACTGTCCAACCTGGATCAGCAAACTGCAATGTTTCCGTAGTGTAACAAGTTTATTTGCATGGATAAACAGTTTAGAACGAGCTTGAAATAACAGAGGTTGGGAAGATAAGAGACAAAAGCTTGCATAGATTATTCTTAAACTAGCATATCCAGTCACAATATGTTTTTAAAAGGTTAAAGGTTTACATTATCAATAAAATAATCATCTTATTTGTATATTGCTCTTAACAGCCTTTTCTTCAAATATTAGCATATGAACATATATAGCCATATCTCATGTGAAAATGCAAAGAGCTGATTAATCTCTTCAAACTTCAGAGTGGAAATCCAAACTTGTGTTACAGTAACTGAATAATTTATTATGCTAAGGAGAGACCAATGCAGATACCTAAGAATCTGAAAAAAAGAACTAATTTCCATGAGAATAACACTTAACATAGGTGGACTGCATAATAAACAACTTACTCCCAATTAGTCATCTGGACAAATCGTTCAATTCCAGCTCCAACAACATTCCATGTATTTGTGCTCTTGTCATGAATAATCTCAAAATCATTCATCGCAGAACTCCTTTCCCTTTTTATTGCATCAGCCACGTGATTCAGATTTTGAGTGTCATTCCAGTCTGCAGAAACATGCAGTATCAAGAAATATATAAAATTGGGAAACTAATTATGTGTAAACCATGACAATGTAAATTAACACATATGCAATCAATTGATTATTGCAAATCACTAGGGACATTTAAAATGCATTTCCCGACTTGGCTAAGAGCTCTTGGCGACTACTATAATTTGTCAAACAGAAAATATAGGGTATATAAGCACCTTCTGTTTCTTTCACCCTTTGCCTCTCTTTCTGTAGAACCTTGTAGACAGCATAAACAACATCTTGCGTTCCTTGCCTGTTTATTGCACTAATGCAATACGGCTCAGTACCTTGAGCTTGTAGTTTTTCCCGGAACGTGTTCCATCTCTCGGAAGCCTCTGGAAGATCCATCTTATTGTACACCACTATATAAGGCTTGTCAACCAAAGTTGGGCTAAATAATTCCAGTTCCAAACGAACAGCCTCATACTCGTATTCTGGTTGTTGCCCTGAACCATCAACAACATGCACCTAAGATCACAAACACAGAAACAATACTCAGTAAGCCATACATAGATTTCCAATCTCAAATATTCCCGAATAAAAAAACCTTACCTTAAGAAATATTTTATAACAATAACATAAGTGAAAAAATGGACACAAATATGTAACAGTCAGTGAGAAGCCAAGGAAAAAAAGAAACATACCAAGACCGAACATCTCTCACTATGCCTTAAAAACTCATGGCCCAAACCATATCCACGATGAGCACCTTCTAGCAAGCCAGGAAGGTCTGCAACTACCATTGTAGCATCAAAATCTAATGAGACTACTCCAAGATTAGGTAGCAATGTTGTGAAAGGGTAGTTCGCTATAGTTGGCTTGGCAGCACTAATAACGCTCAACAGAGTGCTCTTTCCAGCATTTGGAGCTCCTACAATTCCCACATCAGCAACCAACTTTAGCTCCAAATCCAGCCACCTGCCAGCCATAAGACGCAATGTTAGCAAAAGTAAAGGTAGATTAGATCCCTATAAATTATCACAAAATCCAATTATAGGATTTTGATTTTTAAAAAAGCAGCACAGGAATATCAAATTTTGACATAATCAAAATAAGTGAACTCAAGATTCAGGTTTTAATCATGAGTATAACTAAGATTGAAGTTATTCATTCACTGCAATGACCTGCAATCTTCAATGCGGATTTTGTACACTAGACGAAATTTGTATAATGGAAGAAAATTTCCTTTTTCCCATCAAACATCATATGCAAAACACGCGATAATTCAACTGTGATGCCATCAGATATAAGTTCCCCCACGAAACATCTGTCCAATTTCTGAGTGTTTCGGATAATACCATATTTAAGCCCATGGTTATCATGCGAGTGGATTCTTTAACAACAACAAAAGTATCATATAAATGTAGTTGATTGACATCAGATTGTTTGTTCTTTTAAGTGCCATTGCTAGAAGCCAGGTACCCCAAGCTTTGGGTACACCTTAGTGAC
Source organism: Lolium perenne (assembly GCF_019359855.2). Classification (NCBI taxonomy): domain Eukaryota; kingdom Viridiplantae; phylum Streptophyta; class Magnoliopsida; order Poales; family Poaceae; genus Lolium; species Lolium perenne. The sequence goes on from NC_067245.2 coordinate 29,832,432, forward strand.
CAGGTCATCAGCTCATTATTAGCAAAGGACAGTCAAATGAAACTATGAGTAGCCTGGGTGCCTGGATTGGCAATTGAAACTGTACATAAAATGCCCGGGTGCCAGCACCAGACATTGGGATTTGGGGGAACTATGGACTGAACACTGATATAGCCTCATTATATATGTGGCCGTTTAATAATTGGCAATTGGTTAGGCTATTTCTAAAAGCAACTGAAACCACGTTTTGACTAACACTGGATTCATCAATGGTATGGTTTGGCTAACAGCAATATTTTCTTCCTAATCTAGCCTCTCTGCTCTAATGCCTGGATTGGCAATGGCAGAATTTATTTCATCATTTGTCAGAAATTGCAAAGGTAATCAAATAAACAATGAAGCATAAATATTTTTTGAAAGTAGACATAACATACATTTCAGGACCTTTCTCCCCCTTCTCTGCAATCCTGGGCACCTTGTTTGTCCCCGTCTTGAATGCCGCATTGCCGCGGCCGCCACGGCCACCAGGGAGCAGCAATGCTCGTTGCCCAGGCTTCATCAGCTCGAGGAGCTCTATATCGCCAGCGGCCGACCGAACCATCGTTCCCGGCGGCACCTTGACCACGACATCCTCGCCCTTGGCCCCGGCCATCTGTGACCCCTGGCCGTGCGCGCCACGCCCGGCACGGTAGTGCAGCGACTTGCGGAATGGCAGCAGTGAATTCATGTCCCCATCCACCTCCACATAGACGTTGCCCCCGCGGCCACCGTCGCCGCCTGATGGCCCACCGTGTGGCACATACTTCTCTCGCCGGAAGGCCACCACGCCGTTGCCGCCGTCGCCAGCCTTGGCGTATATCCTGGCCGTGTCGAAGCACCGCATCACGGCTGGCACCCCCTTCTCCTTCACCTCCCCTTCCCCGTCAGCTTCCTCCCCGTCATTGTCCTGGAAGCTGCCCTCAAACACGCCGACCTCCTCCTCCTCCTGTTCATCCTCATCATCTGGGTGATACACCAAGACTTCTGCTTCATCGTCGTCCTCCCCGTCGTACTCCAGCCCATCGAATTCTGCAGTGCCGATTGCAGCGGTGCCAAATTCCTCCTCCTCGTCGTCGCTGTCGACGCCATAGTCTGGGTCGAACACCACGGCGCCATCTTCCTCGCCGGTCTCCTCGGGCGGAACTGCCCGGGCTTTCCTTCCCTTACCGCCCTTGAAGATGTCCAAGCGGGTGACGACGAACTCCTCTTCCTCCTCTTCGTTGTCGTCCTCAAGGTGTTCGACCATTTGACGCGAAATGGCGCGACCATTAAGGCTCTTCCTGGCCGCGCGCGCATCGAATTGTCCAATGGAGGCGCCGATTGGCGCGTCTCGAAGAGGGAGACGATGCACAGTGGTAGCCGCGCGGCTGCCGAAGTCCACCTCTTCATCCTCCTCCTCGTCCTCCTCCACGCCCAACAGCCGGGCACTCCCGCGCGGCAATGCGGGAGCTCTGCGGCCGGGGTCCCCTGGTGCGGTGGGAAACCGCTCGAGGGTGACCTCCGCGGATTCGGGGGCGGCCTCCCGGAGAGGGAGGCGGGTGAAGGTGGTCGCTCCGCGGCCGATGACAGCGGCGGACGACGGGGCGGGAGGAAGGGGAGGGGACTTGACGGGCCTGGCGGAGCTCCGCTTCCCGCGGGCGCCCTTCGTGCTCCGACGAGCGGCCTCGGCGCTGAAGAGGCGGAAGGGGAAGGCCGCGGCGACGGCGGCCGGCGCCATTTTCTGCAGCCGTTCGAGCTGAGATTTTTGGTTTTTTTCTTCTTCTTCTTCAGTGGAGCGGATAAGGAGTGCAGTTTTGGATTGGACACGACTGATGTGTTTGGCCCTTAGTGTGATCTGAGCCGTCGGTCCCGAAATCGTACGGCTGATTATGTAAATTACTATTTTTGGAAGTGCCTCTTTGCCCGTGCAAAAGAAAAGAGAGTCGTAGAGATTTGTTAAGGAGTGCGTTTGCTACAATATACACACGTGATGGAACAAAAGCTGTTCGAATTGAGGACGCGCGGTCAGCGCAGTGGCTTGGCTTGGCAGTGGTCAGCCAGCCCGCCTGGGATCGATCCCCGCAGGGGACGATTTTCAGGTGTCTCACCGGGGCTTTGCTCCAGAATAAAATCCCCTCCACACATATGTGCCACAACTACTAGCTTCTAGGGACACTCAAATTATGTGTGCTATGTGTATAGTTCTAGGGTCTAACTTGTGCACTAGTGGTGTGCGTGTGTGTGGTGTGAGTGTGGTGTTGAGTTAGTGCATAAGTTCAGATACTACAACTGTAACACAGATCGAGGGGTCTCAAAAAAAAAAGCTGTTCGAATCGGAATGCATGTACTCCCTTCGTCCATAAATAAGTGTGCATGTGGATTTTTCAAAATAAATTATGAAGTGGAGTAAAAAATACATTGGAGATATGCATCTCTCCTCTTTAATTCTTTCACCTCCAATAAGATAAGTGTATGTAGAAAACAAGAAGAATATGCGTTAAATATTATTGGGTTTGATTTTCGTGCGATGAGAGAAGCAATGAAAGTGCATTGAGAAGATATGAGTACACTCTTTTGTGGACAAAGTTTAGAGCTAGATGTCCACTTATTTGATGATGAAGAGAGTACAGTAGATGACAGTAGAGATTTGTTTTGACCCAACTTCTCCATTTGCTCATCCTTCTTATTTATTTTACAAATTTTTATTTTTAGTTAAATCTTAAACTATAGTTAGATAACAGTAACCAACGTTATTTCACATGTTACAAAAACACCAAGGTGTGCTCGAAGAATAGTAGTGAAGCAACTCAATAGGAATAGAATTTAGTTTTCTAATGAAACATTCAAATCTTATCTCTTCTTTTTGATTTCCTATGTTTCTTAGCAATCTCAGCAGCACTCAAGTACATAAACAAAGTGTCATTTATATTCATACTTGTTCTCATAACAAGAGTATTTTTGGTATTTTTTTATTTTTTATTTTCCAATTTTTGAGTTTTAGTTTTATATGCAAGATACTGAAAGTAAACAAGCAATGCAAACAAGAATAGAATCTTAGCCCTACGCTCCTCGGCAACGACGCTAGAAAAGTGCTTGATCATCCCCAAGAGTAGGGAATCATTGTAGCACAACTCGATAAATATTTGAGTGTCGAACCGACGAGGAGCTGGAGATAAATAATCTATTCTCTAAAACCTCTATAACCCACTTATAAGGCCCTTCGTGCAATGCAATGAGCTATAAAGTTTAAAGTGTGTTTTACTTCTAACTAGGAAACAATAAATTGTTATAACTAAATACTACAAGTAAAATATTGCAAGCAAGTAAAACAAGGGAAATAAAAGCGAGTAAAGTAGGAGCAGCTATCTCAAGGAAGCAAGTGTTTAGGAAAATTGTTATTTTATTCAGTTGGTTGTCATAATTAGTGAGCACACATGGATAGTGTTTTTGTTATTTCTTCTTCGGAGGAGCCATAGATAGGTGCAACCATATACAAGTGAAATTACAACCCTTAGTGATTGATCCCAATGTTGTTTCCGTGTAAACAATAGAATTGTTAAGACATAAAGTCCAACCACCGCCTTCAGATTTAAGATCCCCATAGTTATACGCCCGTTATTTGACCATCAATTAATATAGTATGCATATTTAAGACTTGGGACACCGTTTCTGTCAATCTCCGTCCATCCCTCCTCCTATCAACATGCAACGGTGACAACATTATGTATTCCCCCAACATATGTGTGCAATCATATGTTAGTACATAAAATTATCATAGAAGATAACATATAAGCACTTGTATGCAACAAACGGCGAACAATTTCACAATTTCCATAAACAAGTCACTACTCAAACATAGACAAGAAGATACAATAAATCATGGAAAAAACAATAGATTTCAGCACACATCATATTTGCCAAAAGATTACAGTGGGGATATGAGAGGGATGTTGTTGTAGATGTTGATGATGACCAAACTCCTTGCGACGGCAACCTTCAGGCTCTCTGTTTCTTATTTTCGATCTTCGCCTCTGTATGCTCTGAGATCACATCGGGGAACCTTTTTACCGAAGGTTTTAGGTCACGGCAAAGAGGGTGGCGGTGGAATCGAAGGCATTCGAGTTTTGTCGCTCCAGATGGACCGGGTGGCACGGTCCCACCAAGTGGCCGCGCCACCTAGGCCTCCGTTCGTGAAGTTCCAGTGCTTCAGGTGCTTCACTTGATGAAATATTTATCTTTGAAAAATCCCGGGTTTGTTTGACTTCATTAAGGTATTTGCAAGATAAAAAATACACAAACATGATTTTTATGTTCTGCAGAGTTATAACGCAAATAATGAGAATCATTGGTAAATCCCAAAAAATGAATATAAAATATGGATATAACATTAGATAACATAGCAATATGATGAAATATGTGACAATAAGTGTATGTATGTAATTTACATGCATCAGTGCTTTTTTTTTTTTTTGAGAAACACAGTACAAACGCAGACGCTCACATACACGCGCATACACTCACCCCTATGAACGCACACACGCACACCCTACCCCTATGAGCACCTCCGGAAGACTGAGCCGGCGGATTGAATCTTGAAATTGACGAAGTCACCACAGGCGCCTCGCTGTCGACGGGAACGTCGCCTCCCACTGAATGAATATTCCGCCTTTATGAGACACACAGATGTCAAATCTGGGATTTGAACTCTGGTGGGCTGGGGGTACAACCACCCTCCTAACCACCCAACCTCAGGTTGGTTCTCCATGCATCAGTGCTTTCTAAGTCTCTTAGTGCTATAAGCATTATTAATTGTCCGTGATTTTACTTGTATTAATGCTTGCTGAATGTGGTTCTTGTCTTACAAATCGAGCATGCCTAACCTACAAAAACATCGACTAGGTAAAGCTGATCTAACAATTCAGTTCCTATACTTGTCCAGTTCATTATAATGTTGTTTTTATAGATCTTCTTAATACCATTCTATACTCTACGACTGATTCACCTATTCATATTCTCAAAACAAACACTTATAGAGAACCATGTCCGTAGATGCCTATTCCTACAATAATAGAGAAGACCAATGAACTCGTGAGGTGTACTATCAGCCTTACTATTGAATCCAGTATATAAATGTTGTTGTCCTAAAAAGCTATTTTACGCTAATTCACCTATATTTAGTTTGCATCTACAGTCTATAGATATCCAATAAAATCATATGTTTCAGTGCATTATAATCATGCTTTGCTCATTTGGGTGATCGATTTGTCTCACTCACCCTTCTTGTGCCGTGAGAAATTTGGAATGACAGAAACGCTCTTCAAACACAAGCAAGCTCCACCACCGATCATGCTAGAAAAGTTTAAGCGTGAATCGAAGCTTTGGGTTTTAGCTGGCGCTAATAATCATTGTTTTCTGCAGCGCTACTCAGCTGTGTTGATGAAACTACAAGAAGACCGTAATATAGTTTTCCGTGGGCAGGAGTAGTAAACTCAACAAGCGCACTTTTTTTTTTTACTGAAATGCAGTGCAACGCTGCTTTTCAATGATTAATAGAGGAGTTTATGTACAAACTAGAAACTGCAAACAAGTCTAAATCTAAAACACCTGTGAGAGGTTTTGAGCAAAGCTCGGCAGTTTGAAGAAGTGAAGAAAAACGGCAACCAACGGACCAACTATAGGAGAAAGCTATTACAGGTTTTGCTCAAAGCATGCCAAGCCTCTTGAATCAGCTCCTGGCGGCAGCGATCATTCACGGATGCTGATGAGCCACCTGCTTTAGCACTTACATGCGATCCTTTTGAATCGACAAACACACTTTAGGAGAGAACAAACCAAGCAATAACAAGATAGCAAATTAAAGCATCTCTGATGACAGATTATAGCAATTAGAAAGGTCTGAAACAGTGCATTTTCTGAATTATTACAGGCAAAGACCATGATCGGTCAAGTCTTACGGAACGAAAGTTGATGACAAGGTAAGGTAGGTGCCTAATCAGAGGTCTTTGAAGTTGTCCTCATGGCCATCCATAGAAAACAACCCAAGGATCTCTGTGCGAACGCAGTCGAAGACGGTGTGATAGTAGTCCATGAGCATGCGGAAGTAGAGCCTCTCCCCGCTGTCTTCTGGGGGCTTGAAGGGGAACTCGCGATTGGGAATTGGCTTGAGAAACCCAATGTAAGGCCCTAGGAACATCATCGCCAAGGCTTTGAGCCCCTCGATGGCTGTCAGGACACTCACGGACTGCACAAATCCATTCTCGATCTCCTTTGTAACAACTCTGAACGCCTTGCCGATCATCACCAGGTCCTGTTAAACAAGGTGGAATTCAGGAATGTATCCATGCAATGCATCCATAGATCGAGTTGTTACTTAGTATCATCCTACTGTACAAAAGAGGCTGGAATTCAGAATTAACCTTGGCACGCTTTGCGAGTGGTGGACGGCGGCTCATAGCGCGCTGTAACAGGAAATTGCAGGAACGCATGGCGGCGTGCATTTCCTGGAGAACACTCTTGTCATAGGAAATCTGAAAGTTGAAACAAGTATCACATCAAGGCTAATACTTTTACATGCCAACTGCGAAAACGGCCTGAAAACAAGCAACTACTCACCGCCGATACGTGCCACACGTTTTTAAGAGGTTCATAACCAAGAGAATGCAGCTCCAGTTCCGCCAAGATCATGCGGGCATCGATTCGTCCCTATGTTTGCATGATCAAAAAGAGACGACAATCAACGACGATTCTAAAGACAGATCGGGTCGTGCGCCCCGTAGACCACCACCGTCTTGGAACGGCGCGTGGACTGTGGAGTCGGCGCGAGGAAGGCCGGCTCGGGCGCGCAGATGCCCGAGTAGATGGAGCGGGCGGCGAAGGGGGAGGCGGACGCGTGGAGGAGGCCACGGCGTGCGCTCGCGCTGGAAACGCACGCCAGGGACGACGAAGGGAGTAGGCGCGCGGTGGTACCGTACCTGACGACGCCGCCAACCTCATGGTGCCTGGCGGTAGGCGAACTCCAGCCGGAACTACCAGGAGACGGCCGGATTCCAGGCCCCCGCGGGCGGAATAGCGGCATCCGGGAAGGTATACGAGCTGGCTTCCGGCGGCGGCGGGCATGGCGGCCATTGCGGTGAGGTGATTCTGGAACGGAGGAGGAGGAGAGAGGCTTTTGGTTTTGGACACGAAAGTTTGGTGAGTGGATGGGAAGATCTGCGCCTCGCCCTCCGCCTCCGGGTAGTTTTATAGCTGCGAGGTTTCGGTGTATGAAATGAAATCAGAGGGGCGATTTTAGATTAGAATTGGACTATCTTGTCTTGTTTCTAGCCAATGCTATGCACAACCTTGAATCCAGCTTCAATCCCGAGGTGGCGCGTCCGGGGTAGAGTAATCAGCTAGGGCACGCACAAGCGGACAAGAAGAAAAGAAAAGGTCCATTTCAAAAAGAAAGAAAAGCTGGATTGGAGAAGGGGCTGATGCGTTGCTGCACTGCCATCCATGGCTAAGGCAACTATGTACCACAGGTTTCTAGCATGTTTTTCATTCAAAGGAAAAAAAAACATATAGGAGTACTTACATTCAAAGGAAAACATATATTTACATGGATCTAAAAAGAAAAAAAATCATAAAACTGGCGGAGCCTAGGCCAATGGTACTAGTCGTCGCTATAGTCCTGCGTCAGGTCGATGAACGGTGCCATCACCCATGGAAAATTCGGTGTTGGCGCAGGCGGGCGGTGGACTGGTGGCGGCGGAGGAGACAGTGTCGCTGGTGGTTGTTGCTCGTAAGGCGCCTAGGAAGGCAGCGGGTACATCGTTGCTGGCGGTGGGGGTAGGCCGGAGCCAGCACAGGCCACGGTGATCGACTAGGGTGGAGGTGCGGCGCGCGAGGCCTCCATGGACACTCTCGAGGCCTCCTCCTATGAGAGGTCGGGAGGCATAATGCAGTAGCGCTTGTGGCGGTGGCGGTAGAGGATGCTCATGCGAGGCCTTCATGGCCACACCTTCATCGCATCCTCCTGATCCACGCCTTCTGGCATGAGTAGGAGCTCGTCCAGCTTGCCCTCCTTCTTGGCCTTCTGAGGGTAATCCTAACATGTGGGCCCAACAGAAGAGGGACCCAACTATCAGCGACCCACATGCAGTTAGGGCACGGTAGGGTGGTCGATCAGACGATCACAACGGCTGGGGAGACCAACTTTCGAGTCTATCCTCCTCCTCTGTTTGGTTGCAGCAGCTTTAATTTGGCCCGCTTTTGCCCCTTGTCTCTATTCTCCACAGTATACTACTACTCTTCCCTACGAAATCCTCTTTTCTTCCCGGCCAAGGCTACAGCAGCAGCAGCACTGGGAGATGGAACACATGTGGGACATGAGTGTTTCTGTTCCGCGGTGGATATCTGCGCTGTACTCTGTGTCATATCAGGGTAGACCGGTCAGGCCAGTGCATCTTTGGCTGTTATATTGTGTCGCGTGGATGGTGCGCAGACCCTGAACGTATGTTGCCATAATCTGTTTCCTAAGAGCATCTCCAACAGGCGCGCTAAAAGCCCCGCGCGGCAAAAAAACCGCCGGTTTGCCACACGCGGACGCTGCCGCACTGCTCCAGCGGAGGCGGGAAAACGGCGCGCGCGCTAAAACTTTTGCCGCCCGCGCGCTTTCGCGCTATCCCGCGCGGGAAATCTGCCGCGTGCGCTGCCGCGCGCGCTATAAAGACGACACGCGCGAAGCGGCCAACTGACACTCCTCCCACGCGTCTTCCTCCCGCGCCTCTCTCTCTCCCCGCCGCTCTCCCTCCCGCGCCGCTCCGCCTCCGGCCATTCCGCCTCCACGCGAAGATGCCGCCGCGCCGCCGCCCATCCTCCGGCTACCACGGCGTCCGCGCGCGGCCGAGCGGCCGATTCGACGCGGAGATCCGCTCCGGCGAGAGCGGATCCGCCTCGGCACCTTCGACACGGCGCACGAGGCGGCGCGGGCCTACGACGCCGTCGCGTGGCGGGCTGGGCCGCGGCCGCCGCGGGATGAACTTCCACGACGTGCACACGCGCGAGCGGCGGAGATGCTCGCGCCGCCGCCGCCGATGGTCACGCGGGAGGAAGCGGCGCAAACGGCGGGGCTGGAGCAACGCCTGCTCATCGCCGAGCGCGACGAGGCGCTCCGCGTTGAATGGGCGCGCCGCTTCCCGGAGGACGTCGCCGCCACGGCGGCCTTCTACGCGGAGAAAGAGAAGGAGGAGGAGAAGGCGGCGGAGAAGGCGAAGAAAAAAGCTTCGCGCGAGAAGCGCCGCGCCGAGTCCGCGGCGAGGAAGGCGGCGAGGGCCACGAAGGCGGCGAGGAAGGCGGAGGAAAAGAAGAACGGCGCAGGGCCGTCGACGATCGTCGTCTCCTCCTCTTCCTCCTTCGAGTGGACGTCGACGCCGGTGTCGGAGACGATTCCGAGCAGCTCGGACTTCGACTGGGACTCCTCCGAGTAGTAGCGTAGAACTTTTATAATATATGTCGCATTGTATCGTACAACTTTTATAATATATTCGTATTTTCGATCAAATTTCCATAGTTTGTTCGATTTAAATTTTTTAAAAAAGGTCGGATTTAGCACTTTATACCGCGCGCGCGCTGCAAAATAGCGCCTCTGCCGGAGGTGCGTTTTCCGCGCAGCAACGCGCGCTGGAAAATAGCGCCTCTGCCGCGGGCAAATTCGCTAACACGCGCGCTAACGGTATACAGCGCGCCGAATCGCGCGTTTACAGCGCCAGATTTTACAGCTCCTGTTGGAGATGCTCTAACCCCTAGTTCTTGCTACCGCTCCTGCGCAGGGCTTGTTTGTTTGATCTAAAAATGTCCCGTGCCAACCTTTTTAAAACACGTGTGGCCTCTTGCAAAGGAAATTAAACAGTTATAGGGCTCATCATGCTATTTAAAATGGCGTGATCTAACAGTTCATTGACCTTGAAGATCTGAGAATTTTTTCAGAGAGTCCAACATCGTTCAGTCTTAGCCATTTTGAAACAAAGTCACCAAACGAACAGACTTGTCTAAGTTGTTTTTGACCCATCTTAAACTAAAAGTAGCAAAGTCTAATGACTTGAACAAGCAAACCACGCCGGCAGGTGGTAAAAGCCTATAAAAGTTTTTGTTTCCTTTCCGAACGCCGCAAATAGTTAACAGTTTGGAAAAAAGTCCAATTACCCTAAGAAGCACATCAATCATCTTAGTTGTTCCATGTCATCAGTCAATCAGTCATAACCAAGTCCTTGTAAATTATTTGTATCAAACATAACCATACAGGCAAACAGCGACAACATGCAGCCTATTCAGTACTGTAGTATTTTCTCAAAAAGGTTATTTAGTACAGATAAGCTCATGTTAGGAACGTCCAAACCTTCAGAATTTCGTCGGTCGACTGGGAGGGCTAGGCATAATGAATTACACGACTCCACATTCATGCATTCAAATTGGATCAGCTAACAAAATTCATTTTACTTCTAACAAAATTCTCACGAGATCATAGGATCAGCTAACAAAATTCATTTGTACAAATTACACGACTGTTTGCCTGTATCTACAACTCGAAAAAATATTCAGCCCAAAATTCCATCTACAGACAGAGAAATAAAAATAATATACTCTACTGTAAATAGTGCCAGCTTTAGGTGAACAGGATTTCACACTATTCACACCTAAGATTTGTCTTTTTTTGTTCTCTAAGTGTAGGTCGAATTTAAAGCTACGATTTTTAGGCGTTGCAAATATATGACATATGTTTGTTGTCAATTTTTTCTAAAACATTTGAACATGGTTTGTCCGTTTAAATTTTTTGATCTCACAGATCCTATGCAAACACAGATCATATCCAAGTTGCCCCCAAGTCTTCCCACCTTGGGGGCAACTTGGATAGAACCTTTTGAGTACGTGATCGAGCCACCCTGCTCATGGTTGGAGTCTTGGAGACAGATGGGAGTCGGGGAAGGAGTCCAAACAAAGTACTACTTAATAGTTTAAACAAAATAATAACTTAAACTAGTTTTCCTAAAATTCCTCCTAAAACAAGTTTAAGTTTTACTAAAGCTTTTCCAAATACCTGTTATCCAAACAACCACTAAAAGTCATTTTAAAATCCAGGAGCATATACAAAAACGACTTCTTCTCCTCTAAATACGGTAATTCCAAAACTAAATCCGAACATAAGAGCCGCCAGTGAGGTTACACGCATTAGCACATGATCACCAACCCTATCTACCAGCGAGAAGTTACACGCGATCACCAACCCTATGCAGAAATACATCTAAGCTTAATTAGCATGTCATGTACCCTGTTCCTCAAGGATGTTTGAATCAGATGCCCACCATTTGAGTTTATCTACAACAGCGGAAGCCAAAGTTGTGGTTAGAGAGAATGCGCGCCAATCAATCAATACATCATCAAATCAACCCATGAACAAACTATTAGACTGTACCGCACGAGAACTACCATCCACTAAATGATACCATGGTAGCAGTCCTCAAAATACAAATTTGGGGTTTCTAAAAACTTGAAAAAAATGAAGTGTGTTCACAAGATGTGTGTTCACAATTCCTAGAACTATTAGAACAAAATTTGAAATACAAAGAGAGAAACGAAAAAGACAAATTGATATGTGAATATGTCATTTGTGCTGACAGTATTCATGTTGGAATTTTTTTTTTTGTTTCTCGGTGTGTGTTTCGAATTTGATTCTCAAAATTATAGGGATTGTAAACACACATCTTATGAACACTTAGATTTTTTGGTGAATATTTTAAAAACTTGAAATTTTGATTTCTGATGACTGATATCATGGTACCATATAGAGGTCTGTATCACTAGATATTTACCCAATACCACATGTCTCAGGAGAGAATAAAAACAGAAAATCTACCTGGGACTTGGTCTAGCGCATGCCACCGGAGCATAACCATCGTGGTAACGAACTCCTTGGCGTGCACAGTCGTAGGGCAGACTACCTCCTCCAAAATCTGCAGGAGACAGAAAAAAAATAACCAGGCGTCATAACAGATCGATACAGATGCATCTCCATTTTGTCTACAGAGATTTTATATCGACATGCATTGGGGAATAAATGAAGTGATCGAACAACATCTTTAAACTAGATACATATTCACACCTTGCATGATTTGAGAGGTAAAGCCTTCAACTTCAACTTCTGCTGCAGATTACCCAGTTTCTGCTCAAACCTGCGGTGGGCATCCTCAGCATCGATTTGGGGACTGTGCTTTGGTTTGTCCTCTTCGATGAGTAGATCATTCACCGTGTCAAGAGTGTTTACAAATAAGATGTGGCTTATTGCAGCCAAACCTCCGAGAGCGGAAAGAAAAGAACGGATGGTTGCCCTCTTGGCCTTCCCGTGGTAGGCATCCTCGGCAGTTTTGACGAAAGTGGACACGCACATCCGAACCGTCTGTGTTTTGTAAAAAAAAAAAAGAATAATTCAGCACCATGTATACTTTCATAATATCGCTATCATACATAGGTGACACACCTCTGAAACTTTAAGAATGACATGTGCCATTTACTCGCTTCTAAAATAGATGTAGATAGGAATATATTTCCTTTATGATACAGAAAATTTGAAATACCTGCTCCACCGTATGCATAGATATTTCACTTGGCCGACGGAGTCTTTAAGATGCAGTATACTGAAGCACGAAAAAAAAAAGTTTGGAGACATTGTAAGAATTAAAAACATAGCACATACCATGTATACGAAAGTGGGAAAATATGGATACCATGAGCATGGAAGCCAAGTGCAGAGCTTGCCTAGCCTGCATGCAGAGTTCCACCGACAACAAAGTAGCTTCCACGTGCTGCATACAAGTTTCACCAACCAGAACAATCAGTGAAAGTTTGCGTGTACTTCTGAACCTAGATCCCTAACTCTAGCACAAAGAGGAATTTTTGCTTCTTTTCTAAACAGCTAATGTATGATAGTGCAATTCTGAATTCAGATTAGCACCAAATATCTCAGAAATGATCGCACACATCCATTGACAATGCCAAAGTGGTGAGAATATCTTTTTAAGCAGATAACTAAACAAATAATGAACTATATAAACAGTGAAATAATCAACTTACTGTTCCTAACGCACCAACCTCAGTTATAACAGTAATAATATGCCTCACCGCGCCTACTCAAACGAGATAATCTGGTCGGTGCAGAGTGGACTGGGAAGGAAATACATATACCCCACATGTTTCACACAGCGGACGACCCATTCAGTGAGGTCAAAATTGGCTCACATTATCTCCCGACCTATGCAAAACCAGGTCTTAAATTGGCAGAGACGGCAGCCTTGATAGCATGGCGTCGCAGCGGTGTTCATCGCGCGGCATCTGGCGACTATACAGTAGCAGCGTCATGTGGCGGCAGGCGCCGAATCACTCGAGTCTATCTATTGGAACTGAACGACCTGGATGGCGCTAGGTCTAGCTAAACAAACGAACGATGCCATAGATTAGCACGATGGACTAAACTTAATGCATGGGCTCCTTTTGGGCTTTGGTACCTACGGAGTAGCACAATTAATGAGTCAAGTTTGGGCTGGATACTAAAATCAAATCTCTACGTCATCTTTACTATTATATTGGAGTTGGTCGTAGGTCATACAACGCGTTTGGTGAAGGAGATTCGGATCATCCTGACCTTCCCTTGCATGAATCGTACGCGGCTGATCTTCTCAATCTTTATTCCACCGCCCGCGAAAAGAACATCGGGAAACAATCTCCTCTTTCCTGTTTTTCCATGCCAATAACCACGCGTTCTCTCTTTTTTGGTAATGAAGTTATCTCCAAAAAAAGTTAATGCCGATAATTCCTCATCACACAGAACCTCCGCCTCACGCGGCCTCACTACGGGAAAACAATTCATTGCCGTGCGACAATTCGCACGGCAAAGGCCCTTATTTGCCCAGCAAAGGATTTGCCGTGCGTCGACGCACGGCAACGTCTGCACGGCAACGCCCTCGACGGCAAAGAAGACATTGCCGTGCGCCTGACCAAACCGCACGGCAAAGGCCTTTGCCGTGCGCTCGCCACTTTGCCGTGCGGCCGCACCTTTGCCGTGCGCGCGCTCGTTGCCGTGCGCTCGAGCGTTTGCCGTGCGCGCGATCTCTGCCGTGCGTCGTGGAGGCTGCCGTGCGCCCCGACGTTGCCGTGCGCCCCGACGTTGCCGTGCTTCTCCTCTTTGCCGTGCGCCCACTCCCCAGCATGCACGGCAAAGGATTCTCCAGGGACACCCACTGGCTTCCCAGGAGCACAGGCTTGCGCCACGTGGCGCCTTTGCCGTGTGTATGCACACGGCAAAGTGACCAAATGTCCTTTGCCGTGTGCATACACACGGCAAAGGCCCCTGGTTTTTTCATTTTTTTTCTGTTTTTCTTTAATCCCTGCATTTCAAAATTGCATTTCACATATATATAAACATATACAACATATATATTCACCATAGCATCACCAAACACATGAACAACACCACAAATACATCGAGCACACATAGTTTATGCATAACAAGTGCAATGTCCACAAATACATCAAGTACAAGTGCAATGTCCACAAATACATCAACACACATCAAGTACAAGTACAATCCATAACAAGTGTAATGTCCACAAATCCATCAATACCATGCCATCAACCTTATTGTCCTCCTCCGCTTCCGCCGGCCTCATTGTCATTGCCTTGTGAATAATTATCTATAAGGTTGATGGAATGAACATTTGCATTTGCATTTGCATATTGAACACTTGAACAAGTACAAGTAGCGGGTTGGGCACAAGAGGACTCACCGAGGTTCATGCTCCGGATGATGTTCATGTTGTTGACGGTGATAGGTGTCCCCGGGGTCTGAGTGGGCGGTGGCGGCATCCACATGGAGTAAGGTGGAGGAGGAAGACTCCCCGGTGGAGAAGACAGAGCCGTCTGGCTCATCAGCCAGCTCATCGTACTGCTTCTTCTTTGCATCATCTGCTGCTTTGTTGCATCTGCTGCATCATACGTGTCTGCTTCTGTGGTACTCCAGAATCTGCCGCTCCATGTTCCGTGCGTGCTCCTGGGCCGCCTGCTCCTTCGCTGCCATCTCCTCCTACGTTGTGTTGCCGCGATGTCATTAACATTTCAATGGAAAGCATGTAAAGGAAATGTAGAGACCCGAGGAAGAACATACCCGTAACCACTCGACAGCTAGATCCGAAGCCCGTGGCCGGGCTCTACCTCGGGCTGGCCGCTCTTACGACCACGACGGATGCGGCGGAGAGAGGGAACCCTCGCTGGGTCGACGCACCCGTCACCAAACCATAGGCGGCCATGCTTCAAGCCTTCTCCCGCAAGCACCGCGACCTCGAAGTCAAAGTCCTCGGCCTACGGATTGGCCTCCTCGCCGTACTTACGCTTGAACTTGGAGACATACGACGTGCCTTTGGGTCTCGGATTGCGGGTTAACCCACACGGACCCCGTCTCAGGATCGGGCGTCTTCCTTTGCTTCATCTTCTTTAGCACGGCAAAGACGTTAGGCTTCGCTCTGTCACGACTTCCTGCAAAAGAGAACATGTAATTGAGTGAAGTGACACACCCTTGGAGAGTTAACAAATATATAACATGAATTCAAAGAATGAAGGAACCATTAATTTGCTCACCTCCTTCGCGGGTGAAGAGAGATGGGGATGCTGCCTTGGATATGCGATCCACCTCGCATCTCTGCCCGCTTCTTCTTGCCCTCCTCGTGCTTCTTGAGGTACTGGGGGCATGTCCACCACATGACCATCGCACGAAAGCACCTATCGTCGTTTCTTGACGTCTTGAGAGGGTTCTACATGCACAAGATAAACCCATTATGGTAAAATAAACTACATGGCGATAAAGAAATCAATAACACATAAATGCAAATACACGCAAGAAATCTTGCCACGGCTGCATGAGCGTGTCGCGAGCGTCCTCCTTACTCATGTGGACGAAGCGGTCGGCGTGCGATCGCGGACGCATTGAACACGTGCCTCGTAGTGCATGCCGATCACCCTCTTCCTTGCAAGCTGGTGTAGGACATCATCGCACGCATTCTCCTTGCCCTCGGCCCTCTTGAAGAATTTCTGCAACATAGGTAAAACAAGGGGCATTAGTGCAATTATTGTGAACCAAGGAGAGTGTATGAATGGTAAGAAGTCAAAAGTCACGTACCCAGAATTTGGCAACAACCAAATCCGCCGCGGTGCCGCGGCCAAGAGGATCTTCCGCGAGGCTGTAGTGCGCCCACCTCCAAGCTACGTCGCAGCCACCAGTAGGGAGATTGACTATCCCAGGGAAATACCATCTAAGTAGGCCCCCAAGGATGTTCGAGTACCCACGTGGCGGTCTCTGCGTCGGGTCTTCAAAGCTGGAGCAGGCTGCACCATGAAACGACAACATCAATATGTATGTGATAATAATTTTGATAATGACAAAATTGCGATAACGAAATGCCAAAAAATAACATGTACCTCCTTCCATAGGGCACAAGAACAACGTGCTGTGGCGCCACTCTTCGGCGAGGAGCTGTGTTATCCCACGCCGATATGGCTTCCTATCACGTGGCCTCCGCCTCTCCAAAGCTGGAACGTACTGGTAATCCTCCGGCTCCCACCACTCTAGGCTTGGATCCGGATCGAACACTAAGTTCCCCAACCCCTCATCCTCCGAGAGGTCGTCCTCGTCCCCCTCCTCCTCCTGGTCCTCCCCACCCCCTCCGCCTCCGCGTCCCCCCCACCCACCTCCTCCGCCCGGTCCGCCCCACCCCCCTGGTGCTCCTGGGCCTCCTCCTCGTCCTCATCCTCGGGCTGCGGGAGGGGGCTAGGACTAGGAGTGAGTACCCGCGTCGCATTCTTCCTACGCGGCCGCCTGTGGGAGCGACGGGAGGGGGCTAGGAGGGGGGGTAGTAGCTCGGCCCCGCCTCGAAGTCCCTACACCTACCAAGTCCTTGAGCTTCTTTTTAAGACCGCCACCCCTTTTTTTTGGCGGCATGCTTCAATCACCTGCAAACACAAATGAAGAGAGTGGTTTATTAGTACGCAATATTGCAAAGAGATAAATATTAGTGAAAGCAACAGAAATATAAGTAGATGAACATTAATGAAAGCAACAAATAATGCAAAAGGATGAACATTAATTAGTGGAAGCAACAAATAGCTACCATAGAGTTCTCTCAAACATAGCACGGAGTTCTTACAAATAACCTAGCTAGACAATCTCTATTACACGGAGTTATTACAAATAGGCTAGCCTCACAATTACTACTACATAGATCGGTAGCACATGTGTCGCCATCCGTGATTGGACCGCGTGTCTCCTCATCGTCATCGGGCTCGGCGAACCAATAATCATCAATGAAACTGGAGGTGGTCCATCTCGCATCGAGGTCAATCCCTGCTTTGAACGCCTCGAGCAAACTCAGGTCTTCGGGAGCACAGACATCCTCAGCTTCATCTTCTGCATTGTCTCCATCCATGCCCGCGTCTTCTTGTTCATCGTCTACGACCATGTCATCGATAGTCGGCAAGCCGATTGTGAAATGGCCGGGGAGCCCTTCTTCCTGATAAAACTTGACACTCCTTGCTGCGGGGTCTACGCGGCGGTAATCGTCCTTGTTTGGCGGGGGCGGCCTATTGCGTGAAGGCACCGTCATCACAACATCCCATCCATGTAGACGTTTTGTCGGGTTTCTGCACGCGTACGGGAGATAGAATACTTGAAAGGCCTGGGTTGCCAAGATGTACACATCCTCTCCCTTATAAACGGAGTTCCTTTCAACTTCGACCAACCCAATTTCAGGATCCCGTCTCACCCGACGTGGGTCAAACCAATGGCATTTGAAGACGACGGGATTTAGCCCTTTGTGAAACCCGTAATTCAGCTCGTATATACCCTCGACTCTTCCATAGTAATGGAGCCCATCATCACCTTGACATACCACCCCACTATTTATTGTCTTCGCGTTGGGCCGGCTTGTTGTGTATTGATGGGTCTGGAAGCGATACCCTTTCACGTCATAGGAGTTGAACGCTTCTACGGAATGGTCAAAGCCCCTAGCAATTTTTCTTAGCTCTGACTTCATCTCTTTGTCAGCTCTTGCCTACAAGTTTAGCACAAGAAGTTTAGAACGAGAAATGACCGATAAATGTCGGAAGTGCTAGCTAATTTGGATAGAATAGTACCAAATTACAAAACCAGCTACTGAAACCGAAACCGCCTCCCTTATCGAAAATTTGCTTGGATTCTTCCGGGGTAGGCTCCCTGTGGGTATTCTTCCAATGTATAGCCTTGAATTTCCTATACCGATGAAAAGAGGAAGAGTTAGCCACGAACATACGAGTGAATGTTTGCGAATAATTAAATGGTTCGCACTTACTCGATGTACGGCTTCACTTCGACCATGGTGTTTAAGACATACGAGTGGATCAAGGTCCGCTCATGTAGGTCCGTTCTGTACGGCTTCGAGCCACTTGACTTGCCACCAAGCCCCACGAAGATGCTAAGCTTGGGTACTTCTTCATTGTTGGCGGCATTGTAACGGAGGACCGGGTTGTGCTTTGTGGGAATGTTGGGATCATAGTGCTTAGTGGTGAAGTTTGCCACCTCCACGTTCAGGACTGCCTCGGCTATGGATGCTTCGATCTTGCATTTATTGCCCGGTCATTTCACGAAGCTTTTGTGTTTCTCTCTCGGGACCAAGCGCCAACGGCCCAATTCGGGCCCCCTTTAAGCACTCCTCCGCGAGGTGCAGGATCATGTGTTGCATCGGATTAAAAAACCCTGGAGGAAAGATCTTCTCCAGATCGCAAAGCAACACGGGTGCCTCTTCATCCAGCTTCTCAATCACTTTAGTGTCTAACTCCCTAGCACAAATCTGGCGGAAGAAAAAACTCAACCTCGCTAGCACTCGCCAAGTCTTCTCAGGGACATAGCCTCGAATCATCACCGGCATTATCCGCTCAAGCCATATGTGGTAGTCATGACTCTTCAGTCCTTGTACTCGCAGCGTTTCAATGTTCAGGCCCCTCATCCAGTTGGCTGCGAACCCATCGGGGAAAAACAAGGAGTCCTTCATCCATTGGAAGACCTCCCTTTTTTGGGCCTTTGTGAGGCAGAACGGAGCGTGTGGCTTAGTCCAAGTTTTTTTGGCACCATTAGGTGGCTGCATGTTCAACTCCGGCCTATCACACCACATTTCTTGATCAATTCGAGCCTTTATGTTATCCTTCGTCTTCTCAGTGTCCACAATAGTGCTCCAAATGGCTTCACTGATATTCTTCTCGGTGTGCATTACATCAATGTTATGCGGGAGCTCGAGAAACTCAAAGTAAGGGAGCTTCCATAAGCACGGCTTGTGAGTCCATTGGTGTGTCTCCCCATATCCTAAGAAACCATTCCCATCGGGGCTAGGCTGAAGAGCATCTAACTCGGCCTTGATTTCCGTTCCGGTCTTCGGAATTGGCTTCGGGCCACGGACAACACGGCCTTTCTTGAAACTCTTTACATCACTCCTGTATGCATGCCTCCGCTCAAGGAACCGTCGAGCTTCATCAAAGCATGAATACTTGCCTCCCTTGTTTAGCCGATCCACGGCACATGCACTTGCGTGGGCAAGGCCACTTCCCATGTGTACACCACCCGCGAGAACAAAGCACGTGCTGGCAGGTCATGCGGGGACGTGTGGTACCACACATACATATCGAAGTACTCCTTCTTTGATGCGTCATATGTTCGGATCCCGCGACCTTCCCAGCCACGAACCAAGTCATCCACCAGCGGTTCCAGGTACACATTCATGTTCTTGCCGGGTATTTGGGCCCTGGGATTATCATCGACACAAACATGTTCTACGATCTCATGCGTACGCCGGGGGGGGTTCATGGGAATAACAAACAACGGCCAACAACCGTATCTTGCAGCCGACATACCATATGGATTGAACCCATCGGTTGATATCGCAGCTGCTACGCTCCTCGGGTCACCTGCTTTCAATGGAAATTTCTTCACAAAGTTCTTCCATGCGGTACCATCCGACGGATGTATCATCTTGTCGGTGTATCTGTTTCCTTCCACGGCCCACCTCATCTGGCTGGGCGGTATCCTCGGTCATGAAGAGCCGCTGGATCCTCGGTAGAAGCGGAAGATAGCGGAGGATATTCTTGGCAACCGTGGTCCGCCTCTTCGACCATCACCATTGCGGTCTACCTCAAAGTACCTAGAGGAATTGCATTTGATGCAATAATTTGTGTCAGCGTGCTCCTCTCTGAATAGCATGCATCCCTTTGGACAAGCGTGTATCTACCGAGATGACATCTTAAGGTCACCGAGCAATTTGGTCGAATAGTAGAAGTTTTGCGGCAAGAGGTGCCCTTTCGGCGAAGGCTGCCTACGATGACCAGAAGTTCATCGAACCCATCTCTGCACAAGTTCCTATGGCACTTCAAGGCCATAAGGCGAGCGATGGCATCTAGTTGGGTAACCTCTGTATTTTCATGTAGGGGTTCTGCCGAAGCAAACGAGCCTCATAATACTCCTTTGTGTTTTCCTCCGGGTCCTCACTTGTCTTCGCATCTGAGGTGTCTCCACCTCTACATGAGAGCTTTCAGGCACATTACCATTAGCCAAGTTTTCTAAGCACCTATCAAAACCAGTGTCATATTCCCCCCTAGGTTGAATCTGCCGCACCTCCTTCCTAGCACGTTTCTTTGCCTTTTCTCCATGGTAAGTCCAAATCCTGTAGGACGGTGTGAACCCAAACTTGATCAGGTGCATACTCATAGTTTCCTTGTCCTGTGCCTTTCGGTTAGCGCACTTACTACAAGGGCACCAAACACTTATAGGTCTGCTAGGGATGGCAAACGCCCTATCCACAAACTGCTCGGTCTTTTCTCCCCATTCATCGGTATAGTTCCACCGATCGATTACGCCATCGTACATCCAGCCACGATTATCCATCCTCTAATCGGCAACAAAGCAGTGTACGAACATAGCATTTATATATCAAATAGGAAATAAATGCATCATATATTTATTTATTTTACGCGTGCATCAACTTTGAAACTCTACTAGGTGGGCTCTAGCAGCCGCCGGATCCGTAGATTGAGTACGTTCTCCCAGCTCTACCCCGATCCGAGACAGAATTTCGGCAGCACCTCCCCGCTGCTCTCCCGATACACGTCTCGGCAAAAAGCCGAGAGGGGTGTGCATCCGGAGAACAACGGGGAGGCGCTACCGAAATCCTGTCTCGGATCGGGGTAGAGCTGGGAGAACGTACCCAACTACGCATCCGCCGGCTGTCCCGATAAATGCCGTAAGAGTTACGGTTCATAATATGCGAGACCACTAATGCATATTTATCCGCGTAACCCTTACGGTCGGGAAGAGACGCCTAGGTATCGCGACAGACTTGGTGATCTAGACACAAAGAAAAACCTAGGTACAAGAGAGGCGAACGGATTCTCACCCTCGAAGCGTGATCGACAACAAGCAAAGAAGATCAACGACCCTCTGAGAGAATCGCCGAAGAAGATCCGGAACGCCCCGTCAAACACCCCCGCGACGCCGCCCCTCGTGTCCACCTTGAAGCATCGCCTGCATAACAAGAAAAATAGTCATGCAAGTGAACAAGAATTTTTTACAATAGTGGTATAACAATATTACTTCACCATAAAGAATTTCCTTCCGACACATTATCTTATTTTTGCCATATGGGGCTAGTTTTAACATATCCGAATCACAAACACCTTTTTCAAAACTAAATTCCTATTTCTAATTTATACTACAAACTAAAATCTTATACTAAACTAAAATTTTGTAGATCCTGTATTTTAACCCTTCAACAATTGCTATACAAGAAGTCTTGACATAATGGTGTTGGGAACGGTTTGTTTTAAATTTTCTAAATCGTTCTCGTTTGTCAATTTGCAATCTGCAGATAACATATGCACTACTTTGATAGTATTTACAATAAAAGCAGCAAACATTACCACTAACCTTGAGCAGCGACGCGGGATCGGAGGGATCAGAGGCAGGGCGGCTGCAGCGATGCAGGGCAGGGCGGCTCGACGGGGGCAAGGGTGGCAGGGCAGCGGCAGGGGCGGCGGCAACGAGGGACGGACCAGGGGCGGCGGCGGCTTAGCTACAGAGCCCGGCCGCAGCGGCCATGGCGCGGAGGAGGAAGCAGAACGGATGCGACGGGCCGGCGGAGAAGAGGGCGAAGGCGGGGTTGAGCAGCGGAGGCGTGGGTGGGGCCAGCAGCGTCGGCGGTGGGGGCTGGCGGCGGCTGGCTGGAGGGGCAGAGGGCTGGCGGCGGCGCTGGGCGCGTGTGGGAGGAGGAGGGTGGCACGGGCGCGTCTGTTCGATCTGGCCAAAGTCCTGGTCGGATCGACAGATTAGATCTGGCCAAAGTCACTTTGCCGTGCGGAGGTCTTTGCCGTGCGGCAGAAGGCCTTTGCCGTGCGGAAAACACTTTGCCGTGCGCAAAGTGCACTTTGCCGTGCGGCCAAGTCTTTGCCGTGCGCAATTGTGGCTTTGCCGTGCGGCAGGATTCTTTGCCGTGCGCAAATGCACGGCAAAGATTTTTTTATGTTTTTATTTTAATTATCAACAACATTCATTTCTATATCTACATTACATTAAACCTGTTTTTTCAATATGTGTATCATTTAATAAAGTATGTATCATGCTTTCAGTTTCAAAAAAAATTCAGCATGCATTTCAAATATTTTAGTTGATTTATGTGTGCATTTATCAATAAAGCTTTGCGCATAAGTATATCCTAAACAAACCTAAACCCTAGCTAGACCCTAGCCCTAAACCCTAGCCCTAGCCCTAAACCCTAGCCCTAGCCCTAAACCCTAGCCCTAACCCTTACAACTAGATCAGGCACCCTCGCGCGGAGAAATCTAGGGGGGTAGACCCGCCGGGGACACGTTCCGCTGTTTTGGGGGGAGGAGGGGGAGAACGACCGCCGGAGCACCGGAACCCCACCAAACCTTGCATGTGGGCCTATGCTATGTGTCAAAGTGTGGTGCAAGGTGTAATGGTGCAAAAGTAGCTCCCCTAAACCCTAAACCCTAAACTGGGGAGGCTTCGAGCACTAAACCCCTCTAAAACCCTAAACCACGACGCCGGAGCTGCAGAACCATGCATCATAACCCTAACCCTAACCCTAAACCCTAAACCTATACCTAACCATAAATACTTACCTTTAACCTAAACCCTAGCCCTACACCCTAGACCCTAGCCCTAACCCTACACCAAACCCTAACCAGTAGATCCGGCTCACCGTCGATCGTGTGATAATGGCTCGAGCTGCGGGTATATGTGTCAAAGGGTCCCAATCTTGGTTCTCCATGTGTATATGTCCTAAACAAACCTAAAAGAATGAAAAGTTACATTGGTGCACCCTCGCGCGGAGAAATCTAGGGGGGTAGACCCGCCGGGGCACACGTTCCGCTGTTTTGGGGGGAGGAGGGGGATAACGACCGCCGGAGCACCGGAACCCCACCAAACCTTGCATGTGGACCTATTCTATGTTTCAAAGTGTGGTGCAAGGTCTAATGGTGCAAAAGTAGCTCCCCTAAACCCTAAACCCTAAACTGGGGAGGCTTCGAGCCCTAAACCCCTCTAAATCCCTAAACCACGACGCCGGAGCTGCAGAACCATGCATCATAAACCCTAACCCTAACCCTAAACCCTAAACCTATACCTAACCATAAATACTTACCTTTAAACTAAACCCTAGCCCTAGCCCCTAAACCCTAGCCCTAACCCTACACCTAACCCTAACCAGTAGATCCGGCTCACCGTCGATCGTGTGATAATGGCTCGAGCTGCGGGTGTATGTGCCAAAGGGTCCCAATCTTGGTTCTCCATGTGTATATGTACTAAACAAACCTAAAAGAATGAAAAAGTACATTGGTGCACCCTCGCGCGGAGAAATCTAGGGGGGTAGACCCGCCGGGGCACGCGTTCGTTGTTTTGGGGGAGTGAGGGGGATAACGACCGCCGAGCACCGGAACCCCACCACACCTTGCATGTGGACCTATGATATGTGTCATCGTGTGGTGCAAGGTGTTATGGTGCAAAAGTAGCTCCCCTAAAGACTATTGCCTTAAGTGGGGAGGCTTCGAGCCCTAAACCCCTCTAAATCCCTAAACCACGACGCCGGAGCTGCAGAACCATGCATCATAAACCCTAACCCTAACCCTAAACCCTAAACCTATACCTAACCATAAATACTTACCCTTTAAACTAAACCCTAGCCCTACCCCCTAAACCCTAGCCCTAACCCTACACCTAACCCTAACCAGTAGACCAGGCACACCGTCGATCGTGTGATAATGGCTCTAGCTGCTGGTATATGTGCCAAAGGGTCCCAATCTTTGGTTCTCCATGTGTATATGTACTAAACAAACCTAAAAGAATGAAAAGTTACATTGGTGCACCCTCGCGCGGAGAAATCTAGGGGGTAGACCCGCCGGGGCACACGTTCATTGTTTTGGGGGGAGGAGGGGATAACGACCGCCGGAGCACCGGAACCCCACCAAACCTTGCATGTGGACCTATTCTATGTTTCAAAGTGTGGTGCAAGGTCTAATGGTGCAAAAGTAGCTCCCCTAAACCCTAAACCCTAAAGCGGGGAGGCTTCGAGCCCTAAACCCCCTCTAAATCCCTAAACCACGACGCCTGAGGCTGCAGAACCATGCATCATAAACCCTAACCCTAACCCTAAACCCTAAACCTATACCTAACCATAAATACTTACCTTTAAACTAAACCCTAGCCCTACCCCCTAAACCCTAGCCCTAACCCTACACCTAACCCTAACCAGTAGATCAGGCTCACCGTCGATCGTGTGATAATGGCTCGAGCTGCGGGTGTATGTGCCAAAGGGTCCCAATCTTGGTTCTCCATGTGTATATGTACTAAACAAACCTAAAAGAATGAAAAAGTACATTGGTGCACCCTCGCGCGGAGAAATCTAGGGGGTAGACCCGCCGGGGCACGCGTTCCGCTGTTTTGGGGGGAGGAGGGGGATAACGACCGCCGGAGCACCGGAACCCCACCAAACCTTGCATGTGGACCTATGATATGTCTCAAAGTGTGGTGCAAGGTCTAATGGTGCAAAAGTAGCTCCCCTAAACCCTAAACCCTAAACTGGGGAGGCTTCGAGCCCTAAACCCCTCTAAATCCCTAAACCACGACGGAGGCTGAGAACCATGCATCATAAACCCTAACCCTAACCCTAAACCCTAAACCTATACCTAACCATAAATACTTACCCTTTAAACTAAACCCTAGCCCTACCCCTAAACCCTAGCCCTAACCCTACACCTAACCCTAACCGATAGACCGAGCACACCGTCGATCGTGTGATAATGGCTCGAGCTGCGGGTATATGTGCCAAAGGGTCCCAATCTTTGGTTCTCCATGTGTATATGTACTAAACAAACCTAAAAGAATGAAAAGTTACATTGGTGCACCCTCGCGCGGAGAAATCAACGGGATAGAACCGCCGTGGCACACGGTCACCAGAGATTGCCGAGGAGCTGGATAACGACCGCCGGAGCACCGGAACCCCACCAAACCTTGCATGTGGACCTATTCTATGTTTCAAAGTGTGGTGCAAGGTCTAATGGTGCAAAAGTAGCTCCCCTAAACCCTAAACCCTAAGCCGGGAGGCTTCGAGCCCTAAACCCCTCTAAATCCCTAAACCACGACGCCGGAGGCTGAGAACCATGCATCATAAACCCTAACCCTAACCCTAAACCCTAAACCTATACCTAACCATAAATACTTACCTTTAAACTAAACCCTAGCCCTAGCCCCTAAACCCTAGCCCTAACCCTACACCTAACCCTAACCAGTAGATCCGGCTCACCGTCGATCGTGTGATAATGGCTCGAGCTGCGGGTGTATGTGCCAAAGGGTCCCAATCTTGGTTCTCCATGTGTATATGTACTAAACAAACCTAAAAGAATGAAAAAGTACATTGGTGCACCCTCGCGCGGAGAAATCTAGGGGGGTAGACCCGCCGGGGCACGCGTTCCGCTGTTTTGGGGGGAGGAGGGGGATAACGACCGCCGGAGCACCGGAACCCCACCAAACCTTGCATGTGGACCTATGATATGTGTCAAAGTGTGGTGCAAGGTGTAATGGTGCAAAAGTAGCTCCCCTAAACCCTAAACCCTAAGCGGGAGGCTTCGAGCCCTAAACCCCTCTAAATCCCTAAACCACGACGCCGGAGCTGCAGAACCATGCATCATAAACCCTAACCCTAACCCTAAACCCTAAACCTATACCTAACCATAAATACTTACCCTTAAACCAAAACCCAAGCCCTAGCCCCTAAACCCAAGCCCAAACCCTACACCTAACCCTAACCAAGTAGACTGTGCACACCGTCGATCGTGTGATAATGGCTCTAGCTGCTGGTATATGTGCCAAAGGGTCCCAATCTTTGGTTCTCCATGTGTATATGTACTAAACAAACCTAAAA
This sequence comes from Lolium perenne, assembly GCF_019359855.2. NCBI lineage: Eukaryota > Viridiplantae > Streptophyta > Magnoliopsida > Poales > Poaceae > Lolium > Lolium perenne. Next base: position 29,858,957 of record NC_067245.2, read on the forward strand.
GAATGAAAAGTTACATTGGTGCACCCTCGCGCGGAGAAATCTAGGGGTAGACCCGGCAGAGGCACACGTTCCGCTGTTTTGGGGGGAGGAGGGGGATAACGACCGCCGGAGCACCGGAACCCCACCAAACCTTGCATGTGGACCTATTCTATGTTTCAAAGTGTGGTGCAAGGTCTAATGGTGCAAAAGTAGCTCCCCTAAACCCTAAACCCTAAACTGGGGAGGCTTCGAGCCCTAAACCCCTCTAAATCCCTAAACCACGACGCCGGAGCTGCAGAACCATGCATCATAAACCCTAACCCTAACCCTAAACCCTAAACCTATACCTAACCATAAATACTTACCTTTAAACTAAACCCTAGCCCTAGCCCCTAAACCCTAGCCCTAACCCTACACCTAACCCTAACCAGTAGATCCGGCTCACCGTCGATCGTGTGATAATGGCTCGAGCTGCGGGTGTATGTGCCAAAGGGTCCCAATCTTGGTTCTCCATGTGTATATGTACTAAACAAACCTAAAAGAATGAAAAAGTACATTGGTGCACCCTCGCGCGGAGAAATCTAGGGGGTAGACCCGCCGGGGCACGCGTTCCGCTGTTTTGGGGGGAGGAGGGGGATAACGACCGCCGGAGCACCGGAACCCCACCAAACCTTGCATGTGGACCTATGATATGTCTCAAAGTGTGGTGCAAGGTCTAATGGTGCAAAAGTAGCTCCCCTAAACCCTAAACCCTAAACTGGGGAGGCTTCGAGCCCTAAACCCCTCTAAATCCCTAAACCACGACGCCGGAGCTGCAGAACCATGCATCATAAACCCTAACCCTAACCCTAAACCCTAAACCTATACCTAACCATAAATACTTACCCTTTAAACTAAACCCTAGCCCTACCCCCTAAACCCTAGCCCTAACCCTACACCTAACCCTAACCAGTAGATCCGGCTCACCGTCGATCGTGTGATAATGGCTCGAGCTGCGGGTGTATGTGCCAAAGGGTCCCAATCTTGGTTCTCCATGTGTATATGTACTAAACAAACCTAAAAGAATGAAAAAGTACATTGGTGCACCCTCGCGCGGAGAAATCTAGGGGGGTAGACCCGCCGGGGCACACGTTCCGCTGTTTTGGGGGGAGGAGGGGGAGAACGACCGCCGGAGCACCGGAACCCCACCAAATCTTGCATGTCGACCTATGATATGTGTCAAAGTGTGGTGCAAGGTCTAATGGTGCAAAAGTAGCTCCCCGGTGTGACCTTCCTCACATTTGGGCGATAACACTTAGCAGATTTTCCGAAGCGCGTATTAATTGCTCCGAAACCCTGATATATGTGGGGGATGAACATGGAGACTAATTTTGTATTGCACATTGTCTTAAGTAACACTAATAAATATTCATCAAAAAGTGAAACTAATAAAAAAATAAATATAAGTATGAGATTAAATAAAATAGAAAGAAAAACAAATAAAATGAAGTACAACACACGGCAAAGAAGGAGTCGCACGGCAAAGGCTCCTTTGCCGTGCATTTTATCTGGCCTCACGGCAAAGAGAAGCCCACGGCAACGTCCCAGTCCTTTGCCGAGCATAGTTTCTTTGCCGTGCGGCCTTATTTTGCCTTTGCCGTCATGATTTCTTTGCCGTGCGCGTTTGAGGGACTTTGCCGTGCGAGGGGACGTTGCCGTGCGGCACGCGTGAGGTTGCCGTGCAGCAAATCATTGCCGTGCGCCACCCTGTATCTTTGCCGTGCACATGTTCTTTGCCGTGCGTGCCTCTTGTGTCGCACGGCAAAGAAATCTTTGCCGTGCGGTAGCTCACGGCAATGATTTGCTGCACGGCAGCGCCTGATTTTCCCGTAGTGCCTCGCCGATCGCTCTATCTTCTCCCATCGTTGTGTCCTCGTAGCCTCATGAATCAACCTAGAAAGAGACGCAGGAGGTGATGACGCCGTATATCTAGGCCCTGCGCCCGCGGCGCCCGCGGCGCCCGCGGCGCCCGCTGCATCCACGAACCGCCGCCGGTTCATTACTCCGCCACCAAGATACGTGACGACGGCCTCCGCCACCGGCTACGCAATCCGTCTACACCGCGCCACCACGAGGCGGGAGATGGTCACACACTTGGCCACTATTGCGCCCCTCCACTGCCCATCTTCATTCTGATCTGACGTCGTCACCAACCCGGCCTCACTCTTATTTTGCAGTGAACTACGACGAGATCACACCACCTGCCGCCAGGAAATGAGGTCCGTCATCTTCTCCATACCCCGCATATTCCTCCGCCAGCAAGTCTTCCAACCTCTCCCTCGAGTAGATCCCCGTTGTTTTTCTTTCAATCGTTGATCATTCCCTTGGAGTCGTTTCAAGATCAGGCTGTCACCAATTTTTTAGTGGGCAGTTAAGCGCATCTTCCCTTCTATCAAAGCCCCTCAAAACTGAAGTGGTTTCGGTTATGAGCTAATTGCTTGTGGAGTCAGCCCTTGTACTTTCGGTTTCAAAGTTTATGACCTAGAGGAGAACGACATATGAAGAAGAACAAGTTGATTTAGTTTGTCCTCTCAAGTGATTCTGCGAACAAGATTAATTTCTTTGATGGCCAGCACAAATATGTTGGGACATCGTCCCATCTTTTGCTATCAAACATGCGGAATCAAACATGCGGAATCAAAGATGAACCGATGTGCCAACACTTTTGTCCCATCTTAAGCGCATCTTTCTTTGATAGCAAAAGTGTTGGCACATCGTCCCATCTTCCGCCCGCAAATCTCGCCGCCGACTGCAAGGCAACTCCGTCCCAAGAAACCCTCACGCAGTCACCTCCTTCCCCCCACGATCTCTCCTCTACATCTCTCACTCGACCCGCTGCCAGCAATCACCTCGGCACTGCCACCGCTTTACCTGTCGTCTCCAGCGCCGCTGTCCTCTCTCTCTTCCCCATTGCCTTTCCGCTTCCACAAGGGACCATCCCTCCGCCACCACACCCGTCATCTTCACCATCTAGCACCATGGCGACTGTATCTGTTGCGGCGTCGATGACTACCATGGGCACGCTGGCGCGGTATGGTGGGTGATGGCCTGATGGGCTTGGTGTAACAATCTTGTTTTTCCAATTCGCGGCAAGGCTCACGCACAGGTATGGTTAGCTTCATGTAGGAGCAGCGATGGCATTGTCGACGCAGCGGGCCGCAGCTGAGATGGGGGCACATGGTCAAGGTAGAGATCCCTGCCATCTTCAATTTTGTACATGAGATCCATGATCCATCGGTTAACTAGACGAGATTTGGGATTGGTTTTTTCTTGGACTCCTCCCGATTGCAAGGATTCGAGTTTTCGGTGGATTGCCTTGTCGACGCAGCGGACCGCAACTGAGATGGGGGCACACGGGCAAGGTAGAGATCCCTGCCGTCTTCAATTTCGTACGTGAGATCCATGATCCATCGGTTAACCAGACGAGATTTGGGATCGGTTTTTTCTTGAACTCCTCCCGATTGCAAGGATTCGAGTTTTCGGTGGATTTTGTTTGCTATGATTTTGTAGGGCATAGTCACGTCAGTAATCGGGTGCCTGATATTGGCATGCTGTGTGGAGAAGAAGGGGATTTTCACCAACGCCTTCAGCTTTCTATCACGGATGTTCGCCACCAACCCTTTACCGGAAGGTCGATCAACCATTACTATCGTCCCTCTGAACTTTTGAAGTCTTAACATTGTTATTAATGTTGATTTTTGATGACTTCATATTGCAGCGTGTTGGATTCAACGCTTGTGATTATGTGTCTCTACCTTGAACTACCGAGCAAGAAATAGGAACAAATAACTGGGCATGCGATGCACCCTGGTGAGAACTTTCAAGAATAATAAGATTATATTAATATAGTCTGTACATCACCAGTTAATGTTGAGATATATAAAAACATAGTCTCAAGTATAACTGTTAAACTGCTTGCTCTGCAGTGCCAATAAAACTTTGGAATCACGGGAAGAGTATTTTCTTCATAAATAATGATATAGATGTGTGAAGAAGAATTTAACAAACAAGAAAAGGTTTAGTTAAGATGAATAGTTTTGTGCTGGTTCGCTTCACCCTCTTCTTTCTGCTCTACTATTATTACTCTGTTAGGACCATTACCTTTGGTTTTTGCCAAAACTAAAGCTGACAATGTCCATGATCTGTAAGATTTAGAGCTGCAGTTTCACCTCCTTCAGGAATAGGTTAAACTATTCTAATGATATGTCTCTACCGTCTGTAGTTAAGAACGGATAATGTAATATTGCTTCAGAGTATATTAGAAAATACCAGTGACACTGAAACTGAAATTGCAATTCTCGAGTAGTTGCCTCTGCTAGGAACTTGGCCGAACTTGACCTCTGCTATAAATAAATTCAGTTGCTTCACAAACTACAGTTGATATGAAGATCAACAAGACGACTTCTATCGGTCCATCTTGGTATTTATCTTTTCTAAAATTTTACATAAATAGTTTTTCTTTATTAAAGCCCATCATATCCACGGGTAAATTATTCAAAGGCATGTCAAGAAGCTTTGCTCCTACTTGAATTATGGACTGGGACAACACTCTTAATGATTGGTGAATAACAAAGCTGAACTACCGAAGTGATACGATTTGGGGGCATGCCTCTTAGATCAACTAGGAGTATCAGAAAATGAATGGAGTCATCCGGTTCAGAACTGGATGAAGAACATAATATTGCATCTAATAGATAGGAGTACATCTATTTTTAATAGCTTAACTCTTACTATGCTTATTCGTGCATACGGTTCAGAACTTAGAATTGTTACTAAATTACATAAGCACAAGAAGAAATTTACAGTAATTCAATGCCTACTATTGCAAACTATATTTGGTTATTAAATCTTACTCTATATTTTTAGTGCAGCTATAAAATAAAAGTTTTGATCATGTACCCCATTAATGCAAGGGTGAGCATGGGTGAGTCAGTTGAATGACGGCATGGACAACGCTGACGAGAAGGAAGCGGTGGAGGCTTGGGGTGATCAAGAGCAGGTCTTGCACTCCTTGGTTGCTGTATGGTTTGCGGGATGAACGATTTTTGCCTTATTCAATCCTTTCTGAGCATTTCCTTCTTTATGTTTTTCCCTGGAAACTTAAGTTTTATTGTTTGAACATGTGTTGTTAATGAGAATTCTACCCATGTGACAAATGATTGACTTGTCAATGCCTACGGGTTGTAGACTAGGGTTTAGTTAGAAGTAGAGGGCAAGTAGATCTCGAAGGTTTCAGCCGAAAAGTGCTCGACGATATGAAAACTAGGATTTGTGAGACAATGAATCGATGCCTTCTTTGTCCCTCGACTCCCCCTTATATAGGAGGTGGAGCCGAGGGATTCGTGATGTACAAGTTACAGAGTCCGGGAAGGTTTCCAACTCCTCCCGTAATATTACAAATGTTCTCTCCTAATACAACTCTAGTTTTACTTAACTATCAAGTTGGGCTTCCGAATTCTTCTTATCCTTCGGGTCGTGGGCCTTCAGTAAACCATCGGGTACCATCTTTGGCAGGCCCATTGGGGATGCCTATGTCACCATAAAAGGTTCTTCCATTATACTTCATACTGATGGTGTCTAAGGCACACATGCTCTTGGTTCACACATCTACCGCATCTGTATGCTCCAAGTAATTCTACTCTTCCATAGTTTTAGCAACAACAAAAATTGTTTTTAATCAGTTTAATATATGCTTCTTTGAATAAAAACAATACGATGAGGGGCCCACATAGTAATTCTACTCTTCCATAGTAATCTTAATGAGGTTGACAATTTATCTTCATTATCTTCATAATTGCAAGAGTATGAAGAGGCAAAAGAAAATCAAGGAGTGCATCGTAGTGTCAAACTGTGTTTGCACAACTCCTTACATCCGCAGGTGGTTATTTTAAACAACCTGTACGTAATTGTTATTATTTTCTAACAATAATATGAGATACAGAGCGATGAGTAATGAAGTTGGGGGAGGGGGCGAGGGAGAGGTCTGGAAAATGTATTCATGCTGCCGCTGAAATGTTAATTAAAAAGATGTCTTTGTTCAAATATTCTTTTTGCCACCGAATTTTTGTGTGCATTACTTATACATGTGTGATAAGAGGAAAAAAAATTGAGGATCGGTCCGTAGCAACGCACGGGCATTCAACTAGTTATGTATACTATGCAAGTACTGGTATATCTGCAGGGATTAGTTAAGGGGGGGCGATCATTGACTGTCTCCGCCCCTGGAGGTGGAGATGAGGTCCGCCACATGGGCTATTGGGTTTCTGTTGGTAGAAACCTTGTATCATAGAAAAGCAAGAAGCAACCAGTGGCGTCAAGATCAGCAGCCTAAGCTGAGAATAGAGTTATGTGGCATAGTGAGATGTTGTGGGTGAGAAATATTTTGTCAGAATAGCAAGTGTTGAGGAAAGCGCCACTGAATTTATGGTGTGACAACAAGTCAGCTAAAATCATAGCAAGTATTCTAGACCAACATGATAGAACCAAACATGTAGAGATAGATCGCTTCTTCAATAAGGAAAATTGCTACAATAAGAACAAGTCATGTAAACTCAAATAGCAGGTCGTCTAAAGAGTTAGGAGTTAAGGAGTGTAGTTCAGCTTGTGACAAGATGGGAGTGATAGACATCTATCGTCCATCTTGAGAGGGTGTTGGGTTGTACATATGTAGGCCAAGCGGCCCGAGTGGTCCAAGTGTACTTGTACATGTCTGTGTACCAAAGAAAGAGAATAAAAGATTCCGGAGATTTCCCCTAAAGACCACTGTATTGTTTAATAGATGCGTAGATAGTGAACAAATGTCAAAATATCTAGACTAGAACTCCCAAGTTATGTGTTCAAAAGAAACATGAAGACCTAAGATCAGATCACTTAATCTAATACTCCATATGCAAGACAATTGTGTTCCTAATGATGGCTGTCAAAAATTTCATATTTGCAATACATGTTGTATATAAGTCAGCATTTTAGTTCACAGTATAGAGTCATAACATGTTACGTTGGGTTGATTTATATTTAAAAAGCAATTAAAAAAAGGTACAACTCCTTGTCTTGAAGTTATATTTAATATTAAGTTGGAAATCTATAAAATTCTTTTTGATTTTGTTAGAATTCCAATTGTTGATTTTATTAAATTATTCTATTCTAACAGAAGTTTTCACTCTAGCTTTGTTGCCTGCACATACTAACCATTTGTATACCACAAAAATAGGGTATCACAAGAAATAAACAAATAATAGTGGTTTTGGCATTTCTTGTTATTTTTCCAATAAATTTGAATATGAGAGAACATTTTCCATAAATTTGATCGAATATGCAAGGAAGAGATCTAACCAAAATGTACAAGAACATTTCCATAAATTATATCAAACATGTCATGAACACAACTTACCAAAATGCTTGAATTGGAAGTAACCATCTCCCACGTATTCTCTTCAATTTTTCGTTCCTCTTCATGGAACATCTCAAAAGACTTCTCCAAAGAAAAAAAATGCATTAGATATATATTCTTTAGATTATGAAAGCAATTCTATTGAATCTCAAAAGAAACCACAAAGTCCAGGGTAACTAAGTAATTGGTGAGGGTGTAAGATTTTTTTTTTAATTCAGGATATTAGCTTCCTTATAGATAACTCGAGAAACGCAACATGACTGGAACTTCTCCAGCAATTATCCCCCTTCAGCAAACAATGCTACAGGATAGGATGATCAAAACATGGCTGCAAAGATAGGATGATCAAATCATACTCAGACAAGTGCAGACATCTTTGTACTCTCAAGCAATGTGGCGACAGGAGAAGCAGGATTATTATCCTTCCAGTAGGAGGGTTATTAACCTTCCAATAGGGGAAATTTAAAAAAAATACCTAGCATATAAATCGTGGTCACCACAGTAAACAATTGCCAATGGTAATAAGACAACAAAAAAAGAGAACTAAAACAACTTAAATGTGGCAAACTAACCATGTCATCTTCATAAGGAACACCCAACTTTGCAGCATACTCCTTGGTAAACTCCTCTATTTCCGCGATAACCTCCTCAACGTTCACTGTCTGCACTCAAACATAAAAGGACAAATGGAAAGGAAGAGTGCATGGAAAAAAGTTGTGACGCAAAATAATATTAGGTGAAAACTATTAAGTTTCACACCAACCACTAGAACCAAAAGTTCAAACTGATGGAGAGAAGGTTGGCAATCCACATATACTGTAACACCCCCTCTCACATGTGAGTCAATAAGGCCTACACGTGGACAGAAAGAGGGCAAGAGCAATTTGTTTTTAAACGGTGGAACCCGAGACTTGAACCCAAGACCTCTCCACTGATACCATATTAAGTTTCATGAACCAAGCAGTAGAACCAAAAGTCCAAACTAATGAAGAGAAAATGGAAATCCACATATACTTTAACAAAAGCATCAACATCATCACAAACAACAAATTGTATTTAGTAACACCAAGCCATCACATTACTGTTTCTGACAAAGTCCCAAGAAAACATAAAGAGTAGGGAAATAATGCGTATTCGAGACAAAGTACGGAATAATTTGGTTGCTTTATTATGTTCTACTAGGTGTCATTGGAATCCGAAAGCAATTATCGATAGAAGAAAACATATCAAGCTAACCTATCAAATAATTAAATGTTAAAAAGAATGATTCGTTGGACTAAAATCAATGTTCAAGAATTCAGTCGATTAATCAATTGACTAGCCAGTTAATCGCTACTCGGAGGGTGATACATGCGAACAGGTGTTATTCATCGCGTTAACTGGCCAGCCCAACTAACTGGCTTGTTAGACTGATTAATCAGTTCTCGAAGCAGTTAATTGGCATTGCACCAGTTAACTGGGAGGGCTAACAGAGGCCAAATATTTGGCTCGTGGCCTCTCCCGCCCACCAACGCACCCAAATTACTAGGTTTGGGCTCCTCCCTCCCCCTCCGGATCTAGCGGCTGGCCATCTCCTCGCCATCCCCACTCTGCCACCAGGAGCTCCCCGTCGTCTCTCTCGGCTACTCCCCCCCCCCCCCCCCCCCTCTCTCCCTCTCTCTGCTTTAGGATGCTTCATGTGTGAACTTACTTGTTGTTGGTATCTTTGCTCTGCTTGCCGGCTACTCTGTTTGTTGTGTTTGCTGCTCTCGTTATATTGTGTTGCTACTACTTATGATTTTCTTATATGTCTACAATAGCATACCTTAGTACACAGCATTGTTGGGAGCTTGAGATAATACATAAATTTAGCAATATGTTGGTTTGGCCCTATTTAACCTACCGATTAATGGTCGACCGATTAATCCAGTTAATAGGCTGATTGACTGATTAATCTCTATACTCCCCAACCAGCCAAGCAGCTACCAATTATCGATTTACTTAACACTGACTAAAATACTTTACCGAGCTGCCGTCATGAGTCAGTCTGATTCTGAATTGAACTGACTTGATGGAAATTTTTGCCAACTATTGACGCCTACTAATCTCACACTGACGCATCATATAATTATGAGATCAATTGTTTCCCATGTAATGTAAAATAGATGTATATTAACCCGATTAAACTACTGATTTACCCCTGCTGGGATTAGGAGGTTCCAATTGGAACTTGAACATATCCTTAGGTTACAACAGCAAACAATGTAAATTTCCAAGATTACCCTCACAGATGATGTTTAGCAGCGCAGCAGCAAACTGATATGTAGTCTTTTGTTGCTGCCTATCTGTAGTTTTAAGTTTTCTGCACTTTCCTTAAGGCTAAGTGTTTTTAGTAGCTCCTGTGCCTTTTTTTCAGCTCCCTTTTGTCTAATTTTTTTTCCAAGATTACGCTCACATTACATCTTACAGATCTAGATTAAGAAAGAGAAATTCCGAATAATTACATAGCAGGACTGTTTTACCTTGGGCTTGTCCTTGTCGCTCTCTTCATCGTTCCCCTCCGGATCTGCGGGCTGGCTGGGCTGATCTGCGGCATCCTTGTTGGCGCGGATCACATGCTTGAATGTCAGGCTGCCGTGCCGGCGCAGCGATAGTACGGGTAGAGTTCGGCGGCGCGACGAGCTGCCGATTCTGCTGGCAAGCGTGGCGGATGGCGCCAGAGCTATACGGGCGCAAGGTCGGAGTGCGGCCATGGCTCACCTCTCAGATTATCAGGACAGGACGGGCTCCCACGCTTAACCCGGAATTACGCCGCCTATGGTGATCGATGTAGATTTCGGGCTGTTTGCTCGTGCAAATTGCAAAGCGATTTATATTACTCTCCGCCCGATTAAGACGAGTCCCCCGGATCATCCAGCTTCTAACAACGGGTCAGCCAGCTTCTTCGGGAAAGGATCGGTTGCACCAGGCTCCAGTCCAAATCTCTCGAAGGCATTGCTGAATGTGAAAGTGGGAAAGAAGAGGGAGATGGAAGAGATGGAGATTGATGAAGAGGATAAGACCACAAAGAAGTCAAAGGTTGCTGTTGTCCTGAACAACGATTTGCTGGCGGGGCTGTCGGAACAGCCCTGCGAGGAGCAATGAAAGCGGTGGCCCAAAACTGCCGGGGGCTTGGGAACCAGCCGGCGGTTAATGGCCTTCTGGAGTTACAGAGGGCGGAAGATCCCGACATCCTCTTTTTGTCGGAAACAAAACTGATAGAGAGGGAGATGGATCCGTTGAGATGGAGACTTAATATGCCACATATGGTGGTGGTGGACAGCAATAAAAGGAGTGGTGGCTTAGCAATGTTCTGGAAGAAGGAGGTGAATGTGAGCCTACGATGGAAGGGAAGGTACCACATTGATGTGGATGTGACGGAGGAAAATGGCACAAAATGGCGATTGACCGGGATATATGGTGAGTCTAAGTCGGGGGAGAAGGAGAATACTTGGAGGCTCCTTAGGAATTTACATGCACAATCTGACTTACCCTGGTTGGTACTGGGAGATTTCAATGAGATCTTGTTTGCTGGAGAGAAGGAAGGAGGGCCGGCTCGGGCCCAAGGGGCGATGGATGCGTTTAGAAGGACTTTGGAGCATTGTGAACTGGAGGACCTTGGCTATGTTGGAGATCCTTTCACGTGGAGGAATAATTGGCACTTGGCTAGCGGATATATAAGGGAAAGACTGGACAGAGGGGTGGCTAACGCAGCATGGAGATGTCTGTTCCCTTTACATAGAATGATAAATGGAGACCCCCATCATTCGGATCATCGGCCAATTAGTGCAGAAATCAATGCTCAAGCTTGCTCGATGGAGGGCCGAGGTGGGGGGGAGAGGTGTTTCCGGTTTGAAGCTAGCTGGCTACAGGAGGAAGGGTGTGAGAATGTGGTGGAGGAGGCATGGAATCGGGCTTTTGAGGAGGGAGCAGGGGGGGGGGGGTTTGAAGGGTTGCGGAAAGTGGGTGGTAGCTTGGCCACATGGGATAGAGAAGTGCTGGGTGAACTTAAACATAGAATCAAAAAAGCAAAAAAAGATTTGGAGAATTGTAGAAGAAAGGAGATCAACCAACAGAATGTCAATAGGGAGCACCTCTTGAAATACAAACTCAGCCGGCTGGAGGATCAATATAATGTTTTCTGGCAGCAAAGGGCGCGGGCTAACTGGCTCAAGAATGGCGATCGGAACACAAGTTTCTTCCACGCCCATGCCTCTGAAAGAAGGAAGGTGAACAGAATAAAGAAGTTAAGAAGGGAGGGTGGCGGAGTAGTGGAGAGGGAGGAGGAGCTCGGGCCTTTTATCACTAACTTCTACAAAAGTTTGTTCTTGTCTTCTGCAGGGCCAGTAAATAATGACCTCCTCCAGTTCGTGCCCCAATCTGTATCATCGACAATGAACAACACTTTGAATTTGCCATATACAGCGGAGGAGGTTAAGAAGGCACTTGACTCAATTGGAGACCTGAAGGCGCCTGGACCAGATGGGATGCCGGCTCTGTTCTATAAAAAGTTTTGGCATATATTGGGTGACAAGGTTCAGGCGGAGGTTCTTCAGGTCTTGAATGGAGGGGACATGCCACAAGGTTGGAATGAGACGACAATTGTTTTGATCCCTAAAGTCAAGAACCCGGAGAGAATAACAGAGTATCGGCCGATCAGCCTCTGTAATGTCATTTATAAGCTAATATCCAAGGTTCTGGCCAACCGACTGAAGATCCTTCTTCCAGAGATCATCTCTCCTTCACAATCGGCGTTTGTGCCTGGACGTATGATCACGGACAATGTGCTACTTGCCTATGAGATAACACACCATATGCATAGGAGGAAGGGGGGAAAGGATGGACTGATAGCGGTCAAACTCGACATGAGCAAGGCATATGACAGGGTAGAGTGGCTTTTCTTGGAGAAGATGATGCAGCGGATGGGATTTAACTCAAATTGGGTGAAACTGATCATGACGTGTGTGCGGTCTGTCTCCTACCGAGTCAAGATCAATGGGAAATTGACTGATGCCTTTAAACCGGAGCGAGGTCTTCGTCAAGGGGACCCTCTGTCGCCGTACCTTTTTATCCTCTGTGCCGAGGCTTTCTCCGCGATGCTCCAACATGCGGAGGTGAATGGCACTTTGGAAGGTATTCAACTTTGCCCAGCGGCGCCGAGGGTAAACCATCTCTTTTTCGCAGACGATTCGCTCATTGTTATGAAGGCCACGGTGGCGAGTGCACAGAAACTGCAGCAGATTCTAGCACTTTATGAGGCACAGTCGGGTCAGATGATAAACAAGGAGAAGAGTTCCGCGTTTTTCAGCAAGGGCACTAGGCATCGAACAAAGAGGGCTGTTTTGAATGTACTAGGCATACCAAGGGAGTCACAGAATCAAAGATATCTGGGTCTACCTGTTCATCTAGGGGCATCAAAGAAGAAGGAATTTGAGTACATAAAGGAGAAAATTTGGAGACGAATTCAGGGCTGGAAGGAGAAACTTCTCTCCAGGGCGGGCAAAGAGATACTCATCAAGGCTATCGCACAGGCCATCCCCACCTACGCGATGTCATGTTTCGATCTGACCAAAGCGCTGTGTGAGGAAATCAGCACTATGATTTGCCGCTATTGGTGGGATCAACAGGAGGGATAGAATAAATGTCATTGGCTGAGTTGGGACAAACTGTCGAGCAACAAGCGATCCGGGGGACTGGGGTTCCGAGATTTACACATCTTTAATCTCGCCATGCTGGCGAGGCAGAGTTGGCGTCTGCTCAAGTGCCCGGATTCTTTGTGTGCAACAATCCTAAAAGCGAAGTACTTCCCACAGTGCTCCATCCTAGAGGCAACGCCAAAGCAAGGAATGTCATATACGTGGCGAAGTATCCTGAAGGGCTGTCAGTTGATGAAGGAGGGGCTTGTATGGAGAGTGGGGAATGGTGAATCTATCGCAGTCTGGAATGATCCCTGGATTCCGAGGGGCACAACACGGCGGCCCAGCTCTCCACGTGGTCAGTCCATCATCACAAAAGTCAGCGACTTGATAAACCCTGTGACGGACCAATGGGACGAAGACCTCCTCCGCGATCATTTCAACATGGAGGACGTCAGAGACATCCTGATGATTCCTATCAGGCCGGAGATGCAGGATGTACTTGCGTGGCACTATGAGAAGAATGGGATACTGTCAGTAAAATCTGCATATCAGCTGGGGGTTGCCGTCCGCGACGAGGATCTGAGCCGCAATGCAAGTTCCTCCTCAAACTCCCCGGACCAAAGCCAGACCTGGAAGAGAATTTGGAGCCAGAAGCTGCCGGGGAAGGTTCTCATCTTCCTGTGGAGGTTTACTCATAACAGCCTCCCAACAAAGCTCAATATAAAGCGGAAAAGAGTGGAGCTCGATACACGGTGCCCTGTGTGTTGGCGGCTAGATGAAGACGGCGGCCATACCTTTCTCCGGTGCAAAGCAGTAAAGCAAGTCTGGCGAGCCCTTGACTGCGAGGATCTACGTTTGTCGCTGTGCGAATGCGCCAATGCAAGACAGGTGACGGACCATATCCTTTCGCTGCCGACGGAGAAAAGATCGACTGTGATCATCCTGCTATGGACCTGGTGGACAACGAGGAACAAAGCGAACGCCGGGGAGAAACTTCTCTCGTCAGACGAAGTCTCCTCGAAAGTCCGCAGATACCTTGTGGAGTTCTGTAGCAAGGAGGAGAATGGCCAGGAGGCGCACGTAGTGGAGGGCAGATGGGAACCACCTGAAGCAAACTTCATCAAAGTGAACGTTGATGCCGCTTTTTGTCAGGAGTCACGTCTGGGCGCATGGGGCTTCATTGCACGAGGGAGCGATGGGAACTTTATAGCGGCTGGAACAGGATGCATGAACAATCTGTCGAGTGCCCTTCACGCGGAGGCATCGGCGTGTGTGGCAGCTATTGAGAGCATGAGTAACAGAGGCTCTTTTCGGGTGATTTTCGAGTCCGACTCCCTCGGCCTGGTAAACGCTCTGAAGTCTGGAGATGCTGATCTGTCCGATCTAGGTGTGCTATACCGTGAAGCTAGAAGCCTTTGTGTTTTAGCTTTCGATGCTTTTGAGTTTAAGTTTTGCCGTAGATCATGTAATAAGGCTGCCCATGCAATAGCTCAGCATGGCAGAACCCTAGGCGTGCAAAACTTACTATGGCTGGAGGATGAGCCAGAATTTGTAACCGGTTTGGTTGCTAGCGATCTTGCTATGCACCAGGTTTAGTGAAATAAATTTTCACGTTTCAAAAAAAAAAAAAAATCTCTCGAAACTGTTAGGGCATCTCCACCGCCAGCATATTTCAGACAAAAAAAAAGTTTTGTTTAGGCTAGGTCGTAGATATTAATTACTTAATTAGGGTAGTGCTACGACGTCGGCCGACCGATCCTGCCCCCGGATCGGTTGTACAACCGCGACACGTTTCACGCATCGTATGGCGTATGGTCTAGGATTATCCCCACGACATGTCGTTTTCATTACGGCTGTAGTTGCGTCAGCCTGATACAGAGTTGCATGTTGTTCCTGATGGTGCGTGCTATTTGAACTGTTTCAAAGACCCAATATGCATTTTTTGCATTGGGCTCTTTCATAAACTGATTTAAAAATCAATTAGTCCACCATAGTTTTTCTTTACAGAAACATAAAGATAACTAGGTGAATACCCGTGCGTTGCCACGGCCTAGCAAATTTGAACCTTGGTATATCGGTCAACACATTTGTACATCCATAGGCGGAGCCAGTTGAGTACATGGAAGTAGAGATGTATACCCAGTACTTTGAAAGCTTTTTTTTGTATAATACACGTATACATAATAACAAACTTTGAGAATGCTTCATGTTTTTGACTATTTCTTAAAGCGATGTACACCCATTAACTGAAACGTGGCTCCGACAGTGTCTACATCACATGCAAACGCATGGGTTGTTAGCATGTACCAACACGTTTGCCCGTGAAAAAAGACGGTCGCAACTGTTTTCTTTAAAACTATCAACTCAAAGGATAAAAACATTTTTTGTAGAAACATTGTCATCACTTATACTTTAGCATCCTCCACATGATAATTTTAGGAAAGAAATATCCAAATGAGGCTATACCTCACCTAAGTGTATTCTGCATTTTTTACTTTGATTATTTCCAACAAGTTTTTATACATGCTTGATTGGGTGCTTGGGGGAATTTCACTAAAGAAAACAAATGAAAAAAAATCAATGTGTGTGGTTCATGCTATGCTATTTATATGCACTTCTAACTCAACGTCTGATATGTATAGTTGTTCTTTAAAATAACAAATTTATCTTAAGAAATTGTCAACATCGGAAAAATCTTAATTATGTTATATATGGAACCATGAAGCTTGTGAATGTGGTATGAGATAAGCCTCTACAACCTCAATTGTAGGTTGCCTATAGTGTCACCGCCGGAAGGAAGCCCTCGCATTCGCCCTTGTCCAGCACACTCAAGGAGCTCACATCCGGCGAGCCCTCGACGCCCACTCCTCCCCTACGGGTCGCAACAACGATGACACTACCATCATCATCCACCAATCGCCACCCCTACCACATGCGATGACAACGATGCCACCATCTTCATCCACCAATTGGCTCCTTGTGCCCCACATCGAATATACCGATGGTGGCGGCCGCGGAGAATACCTCGCCTTCTCCTAAGTATGCACAACCATGCATTCTCAGTCGTTGTCGGATGAGATCGGACCCTCATGGATGAATGAACCTCCGCCCACCAGGAAAAACCCGTCGACCAACCCACGCCAAACCCCACTTACCCCATCTGGCCTCCTGAGTGTCTCCCTTCCGATCTAGTAATGCATGTCGTGCTTCCCACCATCAGGGTTCGTCTCGCCACCCTCCCTTGGATCCTGCACGGCACCACCTCCCACATGCCTCCTCCCCCGCGAAAGTGCGTGTCAAATTTTTTGGTGAAAATAAAATAATATTTCCAATTTAATTTTCGGTGAAATAGTTTACTATTTAGAAATAATTGAGAGGGGGGATGAGGTAGTAGCACATATGTGTACGTCTTTTGAATTAATCTATTGTGGCATGGAAATGGAGTAGAGACTTGGGGGATAGAGATTCAGTGACCGGACTACAGCAAGTCACGTTGTGATCGGACCTCTCATCGGCCCCACATTCTCCATCCAACGGCTCAAATCGAGTGATTCCAAAATTTTGTTAAATTTGCCTTTTTTACTGCGCCTAAAATATAAACTATTTTTCGTTCAAACATTTTAGTACTTACAACATGATTCGTTGGCAACATGTACATTTTTAATTTTGAATTTTTTGATGAGTTTGAATTTTCGTTTTTGAAAATCATCAAAAAATTCAAAACTAAAAATGTACATGTTGCCAACGAATCATGTTGTAAGTACGAAAATGTTTTAATGAAAAATACTTTGTATTTTAGTCGCAGCAAAAAAGACAAATTTAGCAAAATTTTGGAATCATTCGATTTGAACCGTTGGATGGAGAATGTGGGGCGGATGAGAGGTCCGGTCACAACGTGACTTGCTGTAGTCCGGTCACTGAATCTCTGTCCAGACTTGGGTGCTCATAGCTCCTCTCGGGCCCCACCTGAAGATAATGCATGTTAATTGGCCTTCTTCCTTGCAACACACACCCGTACAGGTTGGAAAGGGGATCGATGGCCCCGATTTGTATCAGCGTCTCCAGAAGCGGATGCTCTGATTCGAGCCAGTAGCTAATCGCGCGTCACCGCGTCTCTCCTGATCCGCCTCCTCCCTGTACTCCTATGGTTTGCCTGGCGTATCTCTGCTCCAGCGGCGCCTCGTGCCGGACCTATCTCCACTCCAGCGCCGCCCCGTACCCCCTCAAACTCCAGCGCGGCCTCGCGCCCCCTCGATCTCCAGCGCCGTGGCCCCTTGCCCACCGTATTCCCCGACCCCTTCTCGTGGCCTCCTCAACTCTAGCGCCATGGTCCTTTGCCCACACCGTATTCCCCGACCCTATCGGGCTCCCCACCATCGCGGCACTATGCGACTCCGGGCGTACGGGCGAGAGATTCAGAAACCGGCGTGTGCAGGCCGCCGTTGAACTTCCACGGCCGCCGCTGGGTCCGTGTTCCAGCGCTGTTCCTGTGGCCTAAAAAAACTCGCGCGAACCGGTCACGTACCGGTTTTCTTTCCGCGCGCAGGTTTTTTTTACGTACGATGACTTTTTTACTTACGGACACCACCGGTTCCAAACTAATAGTAAAATAGTAAAGATGAGATGGAATACGCTTTTTTGACATTGAAGTACGTTTTTTTGGAACTGCCATTCAAAAAGGATATTACTTTTTTCTAATTGTATGTGAAAGACACCTTTGGTATTTATACTCAGATATTGAAAGATACTGAAATTCTGAATTATTTTTTGGATTTGATACAGCTACTTGTGCAAGCATTTTATGATTAAGAATCAATTTCTTCTTGTACAGATTGTGTATTAATTTACTATAACTATCAAATACTTTATATATCCGCGTTGCTGCGTTTATCCAAGTGATCCACAAACGACGAAAAACTCTCTTTTGCCTACCTCTATCTCGCCCTTGGGACAATCTATTTGATTGCAGGGTTTTGTTTTGTTCCGAAGCAAAGATATCCGCGGGGTTTGGTTCATTCATCTTATTCTGATATTCAGGACCAAGAGGTACTGGATTCTCATAAACTCTTCCATTGAAGGGTGGTTTTTTATTTTTAGGTTAGGCTAGTTGAGTAGTTTTGATTAAGGTTTTATTAGTTTATTACTCGAAACTAAATCAAAGATTTTCAGGATACCTCCTTCTAAGAAAGGGGTGATCTCGTAGTTCTTGGTCTTGGTCTGTGAAGATGCGTTGTTAGGTGCTCCATTTTCCCATTGAGGACGAACCTCAACCTGTGCTCGAGAGATAGCTCTCCATACACTGATAAGGGATGTATGGATTCTCGAGAAGAGAGGAGCCGTGGTGGACCCTCCCCGGACCTGGAGTTCGCCACCAGCAGTATAGCCAACCCTACCCTATCACGTCAATCCCACAAGCCTCTTATCCAATTTGTTAGAACTTGCTTAGTAGTGAATTGGGAACAAGAAAAAAAAAGGCTAGTGCTTCCCTTGTTGAGGTAAGAGCAAATGATCTTATTCGCGATTTCAAGACAGTTCTTTTCAATTTTGATTATCTATATATTAGTTTTGATTATCAATATATTAGTATTAGTTAGTAGTACTATTCTATTAGTTACCGAGGAGAAAGGGGGCTCAGCAGGAAGAGGATTGTACCATGAGAGAAGCACGGAGGTCAACCCGTTACAAATATCGAACATGGATTCTGGCAATGCAAGGGTGAAAGAACACGGATGTCGCCTAGAGGGGGGGGGGTGAATAGGCGATTTAAAACTTTTACGAGATGGGCTTAACAAATGCGGAATAAAACTAGCGTTTACTTTGTCAAGCCCAAAGCCTATATACTATGGTTCACCTATGTGCACCAACAACTTATTCTAAGCAAGAGTTCATCTATGTGCACCAACAACTTATGCTAAGCAATACAAGCAAGTATGTGATAGCAAGATATATATAACTTCAAGCACGATGGCTATCACAAGGTAAAGTGCATAAGTAAAGAGCTCGGGTATAGAGATAACCGAGGCACGCGGGAGACGATGATTTATCCCGGAGTTCACACTCTTGCGAGTGCTAATCTCCGGTGGAGAGGTGCGGTTGCTTAGTGCTCCCGAACGCCACAAGAGGCTCACCTTGAGGTGTGGTTGCTCGATGCACACCAACGCCACAAAGGCCTCACCCCAAGATGCGGTACTCACACCACACACCGAACGCCACGAAGGCGCCTCACCTAAATCTCCGGTGACCCTCGCCACAAAGGCCTAGGTCACGGTTCCACTAAGGGATTTCCTTCGAGGCGGAAACCGGGCCTTACACAAAGATTGGGGCACACATCCACAACTTAATTGGAGGCTCCCAACAAACCGCCACAAAGGCCTAGAATCCGTCTAGGGTTCCAAGAACCCAAGAGTAACAACCTTCTTGCTTTCACCACCACGAATCACCGTGGAGAACTCAAACCGATGCACCAAATGCAATGGCAAGAACACCACAAAGATGCTCAAGTCCTTCTCTCTCAAATTCCAACAAAGCTACAAAAGCTATTGGGGGAATAAGAGAGGAAGAACAAAGGAATTCACAAAGAACACCAAGATCAAGATCTAGAGAGTTCCACTCACAAAGAGATGGATTTGATTGGTAGAAATGTAGATCTAGATCTCCTCTCTCTTTTGCCTCAAATGGGGGCAAGAATCATGGAGGGATTGAGAGATGGAGCAAGCTTCTCTAGTTCAACAATGGAGGGGAGAGAGAGTGAGAGAAGCTGCAGCCCAAGGAGGAAGAAGGGGGTATTTATACCCCCAAGAAAATCGAGCCGTTTGGGCAAAACCAGGGCCGGATATTCCGGCCCAAGTTGGGGCCGGATTATCCGGGGGGCGGATAATCCGGCCTCAGGGACAAAACCTGGACAAAATCCGGCCAAAAATCCGGCCCCTATCCAGAGCTGCTTTTCTTCCGGTCCTTAGCCGATTTCGGGGGGGCCGGATATTTTCGAAATATCCGGCCCGGATATTTCTGAAAAATCCGGCCTGGCAAAACTGCAGAAACACCAAAACTAAAACGGGCATAACTTTAGCATCCGGACTCCGATTTTGATGATCTTGGGCTTGTTTTGAAGCTAGGAACAAGCTCTACAAGATCATGCAGGAAACCATCATAGTCCAACAAGGTAGGATAGAAACAAATGATGAAAGGTTTGACCTATCTAAAAAAGACATACCGGTAAAACCTCCAATCTCGAAAATGCAACAAGTTGCCCATGCAAAAACCATTCTCAATGAACTAGAGCTTGTCATGAGAATAAGCACAAGCTCTAAAACATCACATGGATAAGATCCAAATAAAACCAAGAAAGATGATGAACCAAACTCGAAAACGCAACAAGTGATCTATGCGAAATCCGTTTTCGATGAACTAGAGCTTGTCATGAGAATAAGCACAAGCTCTAAAACATCACATGGATAAGGTCCAAATAACAACCAAGAAAGATGATGCAAGGATGCAAAGGTTTGAGCTCTCTCCGAACGATACGATCGAGTTACTCACTCGAGAGCCCTCTTGATAGTACGGCAACTAAACTATAAACCGGTCTCCAACTACACTATGAGACCGGTGAGAAACAAACCCTATCAAGAGCAAACCTTATACTTGCGCATTCCACTTGAGCTCGATGACGACGATCTTGACCTCAACAAGATGGAACGCCTTTCTTGCTTGTGCTTGCTTGACGAAGTCTTGTGGATTGCTCCCCCATAATCCACCATGGGAGAGCTTCTTCTTAGCGCATCTTCACATAACCATGACCACCATGTGGATTGCTCCCCCATAATCCACCATGGGAGAGCTTCTTCTTCGGCGCATCTTCACATATCCATGATCACCATATGGATGGCAAGACTCAAGCAAAGGATCTCTTCGAGATGGCTCATCTTGAACTTGCACTTCATTTCTTCATTCTTCATCATGTTGATGTCTTGAAGTAGCTTGAGGGCTCACTTCATCTTCATCTTCAAGACATACTTGACACTTGATATCCTTCATCAATTTCTTCTTATTGCAACCTTGAAGCCAACATATGGTTCAAGAATTGCCTATGGACAACTCCTACAAATATAACTCAATGCAAACATTAGTCCATAGGGATTGTCATTAATTACCAAAACCACACATGGGGGCTCCATGCACTTTCAATCTCCCCATTTTGGTAATTGATGATAATCTCTTTGAGAGGGTTTATATAAGGAATTGAAGTAACAAATAAGTTGAATATATAGAGCAAACTCCCCCATAATATATGCATGTGTGAATGATCTTGACTTTCATTGCATATATTGGCATTCAAAGCCTAGTGGAGTTTCCTCTAAATATTCAACTATGCAAAGCAACAAGATGCAATGCAATAAAAGCACATGCTTAAGCACAAAGCAAAGACATAACCAAATTCCCTTAAACCCTCCAAACTTCTCCCCATTGGCACCAATTGCCGAAATGGGTGAAAAATTTAGAAGGCCAATATAGTGAGAGTTCCTCCATAGCGTGTGCATTTCTCATAATTTGAGTGGAATCAAATGCTCATATCCAATGACGAATATTCGGAAGGAATCACACTATAGATAGGATCAAAGATTGCAAAAAGATAACAAAGTCAAGAAGCTTCAACAAATGAAGCAAGCAACCAAATGAACCACAAGGAAGATACCAAAAGAAAGATAGATATTATGATAAGATCAAGAAGATTGCTCTAAATAATATGAGGAAGCTCCCCAAGGTTTGTGCACAAAACTAGACAATTTCCATTAGAGTATAAAGTGCACAAACATGGAATCATCACTCCCATAATATCATTCAAAAACAAAAGATACCAAGTGAATCAAACTCTAATGATCGCCACAAGATAGTGCTCTAAATCAAATGAGGAAGCTCCCCAAGGTACATGCATAAATTAAAATGTTGTATTTGAATACAATATGCATAACATGGAATCCTCACTCCCTTATTACCATTTAAAACACAAACATTTGCAATAGATCATAGATAGAACAATAAGCTTAACACTTGCAACAAACAAATAGTTGAGCAACAAGTAAGAGGCACCATAATAAAAAAGGCTCAACCAAGAGGATATGTGAAAGGCATGATAAAGCATATTATAAGACTATTACAAGGATGAGCAAAAAGAATCATCATAGTCTTCAATGAATTATATTGCTTGGCATGACCAATCAACATGCAATAAATAAAAAAGATATCAAAAGGAGATGTATCATCTCTTATGTGTATAAGTTTCTCTAAGTGGGCAATATCACAAAGATATTTATCCACAAAGAAACATGCACACACAAAATAGATACGCAAGAAAAATAGTATGATATTCAAGACGAAGTAATGCAATATACCAATAAGAATTTTTGCTTAATAGCATGGCCAAAGGCTCAATTTTATCTTATTGTACATTCATGAACTTCAACCACAAACAACTAAAATACATCACAAATATCAACAAGGGATAGAAGATAGTTGGGATGCATTTGAGAAAGGCAACAAGTATCACAAACGGGGATACTAAAAGAAGTAACTAAATTTGCACTTTCATCTATATTGCACATGTGAGAGCCTTGAGGAATTGATATGCAACAAAATTGCTAGATAGGCATAGTTGGGATGGATGAATCATGAGCATGATTTAAAATACTTCCCAACAAATGCACTCATCTCAAATTACTCACATTCACAATAAAGAGGTTTCATTAAGACTTTTGCAAGAAGCACAACATTTGCAAATCAAGAGATTCATGCCAAGATGCAACCATAAGGTTGGATACAAGAAAAGTATGCATGAGAAGATACTTGTTACCAAGATAGCATTGGTGTGGATGTAGTAGATATGTGTTCGTTGATCATCCTAGCTTGCCTCACGTTACCATTGAGTCACCACTTCTTTCCAAGAGTGAGACAAGCATTCAATGCATATCCATTGTACCTAACACAAAGGTAAGTACAAAATGGTCCCCAAACTAATTGGGTCCGAAGTAGTTAGACACACTACAACATATAGGACAAACTCCACAATTCTATGTGCATATAGATATGAAATTGAATTTCATGCACATCTTAGTCAAATTAGGATTTGATGGAGTTTACCCTATATATTGGATCAAAGAAAGTGACACATGCCATAAGATATACATATATTAAATATGCATGCACAATACTTTCAAGAACCAAAGGAAGATACAATTTGGACAAAACACCAAATAAACCAAGAGATAATGGTTGTCCAAATTATATCAAAGAATCAAATCAACACAAGATTGACTCCAAAGACTTATCTCATTATAAGAAGCTAATTAAACCTAAGCACAAAGGAATGAGATAACCAACTCCCAAGAGAGCAAGGTTCCAACAAATAAACCAAACCCTCGACACTTTTTATGATGGCACAAAGTACCAAAAAGAAAATTTATGACTCCCAAAACCAAATTTTTGATAAAGATCAAGAGATGTTAAGCATTCTAACAAATATAGGAGAGCTCCCCCAAGATTAGTGCATTATCTAGGATTTTGCATATGAATACTAAATGCACAAAACTAGGATCATCACGCTACCTAAATCTACTAAAATGCTAAGAAAGTTTGAATAGACAAATTAGATCCATAAGATGCAAGGAAGACACATGGGAGTCAAAGCACAACACATTCATGGCAATAAATAAGACAATTTAAACACAAGAGCCAATGTAAATATGATCAATAAATTTCTACCCAATAATAGATTGCCAATTGTCCTAGGATAAGAGGTATTAGGAAATATTTTCCGGTGGTAGTTTGTAAGTATATGTAAGATCATATCAACACCAAATAAAGCATATGGTAAAAGATAAGAGTTAACCATCATGCAAAGAGAGTTTCTTGATAGCTTCAGTTAGTCATACCATCATGCAAAGCAATTAATAGTATTCATACCAACATGGAAAGCAATTAATAGTATTCATACCAACATGCAAAGCAATTAATAGTACTCATACCAACATGCAAAGCAATTAATAGTATGACTTGAAGCATATGGTTTTCCAAAAATGTATTGAGGGACACATTGTGAAAAACCATGCTAAGAACCACTTTCACAAATAAGATCCACAAAGATATTAGCAATGAAGCCATTTAAGCAAATTGGAACTTGTTTGAGAAAACATGTCACATATGAGAGATAATTTACAATATCAATTCTATGTGACACAACCTCAAATGTTCACATTTCCTAGGCTTGTAATATGCACAAAGCTTATTACTCCCCCATAATGTGACAAGGAATTTATTTTCACAAGAGGCAAATAAGATCCAACTAGAGATATTAATGAACATTAGAATTTGATTTTCTCATGAAGATGACATACCACATAGAGACTAGATAATCTTGCAATATCAATTCTAAGTGATATTCCTCATGTACACACATTGTTAGGATTGTGAAATTCCTAAAGGCATATCACTCCCCCAAAATGTTATAGTCCATTAATCTCTCATAAGAGCCATATAAGATACAACAAGATGCAAAGAGGCTCCAACACAAGCACAAATACATGGTGTGCAACCTAACATACATAGACTTGATTTCTCAAAAAAAAACAAGTAGGATGCACAACATATACAAACACATGTTAGGAACAAAACTAACACATGCAAAGGGGCGAGTAACTTTCAATATAAATGAGTTGAGCACATGTTACCGCAAGGAGGAACATTGGGTGTATGATAGAAGTAAGATAACCAAAAGACTTGGCTTGAGATAATATAAATGATGAAGATCCCTTAATTCTTCATGATGTAGCCAAGTCTCCAATGCCCTCCAACAAGCACCTATTGATCAAGTTTTGGATTGTTGGTCCCCAACTAAGTTGGGTCCTAAGAGGTTAGTCACAATAGGCTTGGCAACCCAAATGGTTCTTTTCTTGACACCACTTTGAGCACCAACATATTTGGCAAACACATTGCCACCCTCATCCTTACGAAGAGAATAAACATCATTAATGGTGATAGAGTTGGATGAGGTACCAATAGTGCAAAAGGAGGAGATGTGGCCCTTCTCGCGGCATATGTAGCAAGTTCTTTTCTTCTCCTTCTTCTCACTAGATTTCTCCACAATGGGGCATTGGCTTGATTCTTCTTGGGAAGTGGCATTTCTTCAACTTGAGGTTGAATATGAGTTTGAGCTTGAGGCCGCTTCCCTTTTTGCTTCTTCTTCAAAGGGCAAGATCTAACATGATGCCCTTCAATTTTGCACTTGAAGCAAACAATCTTGGCCGGGTCTTTGACTTGTAATTGGCCCTTCTTAGTCTTGTTGTTCTTGGACTTGTTCTTGTTGTTGGAGTTGAATCCAAGTCCACTCTTGTCATTGGGGGATTGTTGCACACTTAACATCTTGTCAAGTTTGCATTTCCCTTCATGACTCTTTACCAAGTCGGTCTTCAAAGAAGTGACTTGGGCCTTGAGCTCTTTGATTTCCTCTACATGGTTAGTAACAACACAAGTACTAGAGGAAGTAGAACCTTCATTGTTAGAGCAACAAGGCAAGGAAGATAATTCACCACAAGATTTAGCAATACTATGAGTGGATGAATTACTAGGACTAGCACATGGCAATATAGCTTTTTGGGTAGTAGTGATAGTATCCACATGAGGCTCACAAGGTGTTGCCTTTGATATGATAGCCTCATGAGCTAACTTTAGCCTATCATGGGAGGCTAGAAGATCCTCATGGGAGCTAGAAAGCTTTCCATGATTTTCTTCCAATTTCCCATAATTGCTAGTTAGCAATTCAAGTTGAGCCCTTAGCTCAACATTCTCCTTCAAGATAGATGCTTCACAAGAAGTAGAGTTAGTAGCACAAGCATCATCACAAGACATATTAAGAAGAGAGGGTAACATAGCATGCTTTTTTAAATAGGAAGCTTGAAGTTGCTCATGAGACTTGGTGAGGATAGAGTGTTCGCTCTCCAAGACCTTGTGGGCCTTGTCTAGATCATCTAGATCCTTAACAAGTTTATCATGACCAACACCAACTTTGGGATTTTACTTTTTAAGCATTTTACTTGAGCTTTAGCATGGTCTCTTTCCTTAGTGAGTTTAGAAACTATTTCATTTTGAGACACTTCAAGGGTTTCAAGTTGCTCTTCAAGAGAGGCTATGGTCTCTTGTTCTTCTTCAAGGTCATTCTTTAGGGATGCTACATCATTGGCATACTCTCGTTCAAGAGCACCCTTTTTATCAATGGTGTTCTCATGCATCCAAATAAGTTTTTGGCTCTCAATAGCGGTAGTCAAGATTTCAAAGAAGTGAGTGCTAGCAATTTTATCTTTGCAAATAACCTTGAATATGCTCTTACCCTTATCGCGTAGAGAGACAACCCAATCTTCTTCTTCATATTCATCCTCATCCTTATCACCACGAGACATATTAGGTTCCATGGTAGGAGGTACCGTGGAACCCTTGGCCATAAGGCATATATGAGGACCGTGAGATAAAGATGAGGAGTTACTTGAGGCTCCTTTCAAGATCTTGTCTTGACCAATAGAATCTTTGGTTTCCTCTACATTGTTAGACACACAACAACTAGAGGAAATAGAATCATTTTTATCATGGCCACAAGACAATGCAAGCATATCATCATTAGATTTTTTCAAGCAACTTACACATGATATGCAAGGACTATCAACACAAGCATGTAAATCATTTCTAGTGCTAGATGTGTTTAAGTCCAAAGATGAAGCATTGCAATGAGATAGAGATGAAGAATCATCAATAGTAAGCTCAATATCAATATTGCAATTTTCATCACCACTCACCATATCATTACCTTGTGTCTTACCACACTTTGGTGAAGTGGATGAAGATGAGAACTCATCACGGCCGGAAGTGGAAGCAAAACAATCATCCTCAATGATATTGGACACATCATATTTATCTTGAATCTTTGTCCATAATTCATGAGCGCTCCCAAAAGGCATGATTGAAGAAGTAACTACATTGCTCACAACAATGGAAAACACATGAGAAGCAAGAGCATCGAGGCAAGAGTTTTTCTCCTCCTCAAGAGATAAATTTTGAGGATCCTTAGGAGAAGAAAAACCCATGTCAAGAAATCGCTCCATGTCCGGAGACATACGCCGCAAAATATTAAGCACATAAATTTTCCATAGATCATAATTTGTGCCATCAAATATAACCAAGTTATTGTGCGCTAATCCCCTAACCGACATCTTTACTCTCAAGGCGGTGAAGCCTAAGAATGAGAGACTTTGCTCTGATACCAATTGAAAGAACACGGATGTCGCCTAGAGGGGGGGGGGGGGTGAATAGGCGATTTAAAACTTTTACGAGATGGGCTTAACAAATGCGGAATAAAACTAGCGTTTACTTTGTCAAGCCCAAAGCCTATATACTATGGTTCACCTATGTGCACCAACAACTTATTCTAAGCAAGAGTTCACCTATGTGCACCAACAACTTATGCTAAGCAATACAAGCAAGTATGTGATAGCAAGATATATATAACTTCAAGCACGATGGCTATCACAAGGTAAAGTGCATAAGTAAAGAGCTCGGGTATAGAGATAACCGAGGCACGCGGGAGACGATGATTTATCCCGGAGTTCACACTCTTGCGAGTGCTAATCTCCGGTGGAGAGGTGCGGTTGCTTAGTGCTCCCGAACGCCACAAGAGGCTCACCTTGAGGTGTGGTTGCTCGATGCACACCAACGCCACAAAGGCCTCACCCCAAGATGCGGTACTCACACCACACACCGAACGCCACGAAGGCGCCTCACCTAAATCTCCGGTGACCCTCGCCACAAAGGCCTAGGTCACGGTTCCACTAAGGGATTTCCTTCGAGGAGGAAACCAGGCCTTACACAAAGATTGGGGCACACATCCACAACTTAATTGGAGGCTCCCAACAAACCGCCACAAAGGCCTAGAATCCGTCTAGGGTTCCAAGAACCCAAGAGTAACAACCTTCTTGCTTTCACCACCACGAATCACCGTGGAGAACTCAAACCGATGCACCAAATGCAATGGCAAGAACACCACAAAGATGCTCAAGTCCTTCTCTCTCAAATTCCAACAAAGCTACAAAAGCTATTGGGGGAATAAGAGAGGAAGAACAAAGGAATTCACAAAGAACACCAAGATCAAGATCTAGAGAGTTCCACTCACAAAGAGATGGATTTGATTGGTAGAAATGTAGATCTAGATCTCCTCTCTCTTTTCCCTCAAATGGGGGCAAGAATCATGGAGGGATTGAGAGATGGAGCAAGCTTCTCTAGTTCAACAATGGAGGGGAGAGAGAGTGAGAGAAGCTGCAGCCCAAGGAGGAAGAAGGGGGGTATTTATACCCCCAAGAAAATCGAGCCGTTTGGGCAAAACCAGGGCCGGATATTCCGGCCCAAGTTGGGGCCGGATTATCCGGGGGGCGGATAATCCGGCCTCAGGGACAAAACCTGGACAAAATCCGGCCAAAAATCCGGCCCCTATCCAGAGCTGCTTTTCTTCCGGTCCTTAGCCGATTTCGGGGGGGCCGGATATTTAAATATCCGGCCCGGATAATCCGGGCCGGATTTCTGAAAAATCCGGCCTGGCAAAACTGCAGAAACACCAAAACTAAAACGGGCATAACTTTAGCATCCGGACTCCGATTTTGATGATCTTGGGCTTGTTTTGAAGCTAGGAACAAGCTCTACAAGATCATGCAGGAAACCATCATAGTCCAACAAGGTAGGATAGAAACAAATGATGAAAGGTTTGACCTATCTAAAAAAGACATACCGGTAAAACCTCCAATCTCGAAAATGCAACAAGTTGCCCATGCAAAAACCATTCTCAATGAACTAGAGCTTGTCATGAGAATAAGCACAAGCTCTAAAACATCACATGGATAAGATCCAAATAAAACCAAGAAAGATGATGAACCAAACTCGAAAACGCAACAAGTGATCTATGCGAAATCCGTTTTCGATGAACTAGAGCTTGTCATGAGAATAAGCACAAGCTCTAAAACATCACATGGATAAGGTCCAAATAACAACCAAGAAAGATGATGCAAGGATGCAAAGGTTTGAGCTCTCTCCGAACGATACGATCGAGTTACTCACTCGAGAGCCCTCTTGATAGTACGGCAACTAAACTATAAACCGGTCTCCAACTACACTATGAGACCGGTGAGAAACAAACCCTATCAAGAGCAAACCTTATACTTGCGCATTCCACTTGAGCTCGATGACGACGATCTTGACCTCAACAAGATGGAACGCCTTTCTTGCTTGTGCTTGCTTGACGAAGTCTTGTGGATTGCTCCCCCATAATCCACCATGGGAGAGCTTCTTCTTCGGCGCATCTTCACATAACCATGACCACCATGTGGATTGCTCCCCCATAATCCACCATGGGAGAGCTTCTTCTTCGGCGCATCTTCACATATCCATGATCACCATATGGATGGCAAGACTCAAGCAAAGGATCTCTTCGAGATGGCTCATCTTGAACTTGCACTTCATTTCTTCATTCTTCATCATGTTGATGTCTTGAAGTAGCTTGAGGGCTCACTTCATCTTCATCTTCAAGACATACTTGACACTTGATATCCTTCATCAATTTCTTCTTATTGCAACCTTGAAGCCAACATATGGTTCAAGAATTGCCTATGGACAACTCCTACAAATATAACTCAATGCAAACATTAGTCCATAGGGATTGTCATTAATTACCAAAACCACACATGGGGGCTCCATGCACTTTCAAAGGGATTTGGGTCTCTTTTTGGGTGGTATATCGACTTAAAAAGTCTAAGAGGATAGGGTAGTATGGGAGCCATATTAGGTAAGATAATTTGCCCTTTGAAAATTCGTCCGAGAGTAGCTCCGCCGACCGGAACACTGAGAGGAGCTCCCGTGTCAATCACTTCCATTCCTCTCATCAACCCGTTTGTAGCACTCATAGCTACAGCTCTAACTCGATTATTTCCTAATAATTGTTGTACCTCACAAGTCACTCCGCGTTCCCAAGGGCACCCCCTCTTTCAAGAGGATTCGCGTGTTGGAGATATGCCCAAGAGGCAATAATAAAATGGTTATTATAATATATCTTTAAGTTTATGATAATGTTTACATACCATGCTATAATTGTATTAACCGAAACATTAATACATGTGTGTTATGTGAACAACAAAGAGTCCCTAGTATGCCTCTTAACTAGCTTGTTGATTAATGGATGATTAGTTTCATAATCATGAACATTGGATGTTATTAATAACAAGGTTATATCATTATATGAATGATGTAATGGACACACCCAATTAAGCGTAGCATAAGATCATGTCATTAAGTTATTTTGCTATAAGCTTTCGATACATAGTTACCTAGTCCTTATGACCATGAGATCATGTAAATCACTTATACCGGAAAGGTACTTTGATTACATCAAATGCCACTGCGTAAATGGGTGGTTATAAAGGTGGGATTAAGTATCCGGAAAGTATGAGTTGAGGCATATGGATCAACAGTGGGATTTGTCCATCCCGATGACGGATAGATATACTCTGGGCCCTCTCGGTGGAATGTCGTCTAATAGCTTGCAAGCATATGAATGGTTCATAAGAGACCACATACCACGGTACGAGTAAAGAGTACTTCTCATGAGACGAGGTTGAACGAGGTATAGAGATACCGATGATCAAACCTCGGACAAGTAAAATATCGCGTGACAAAAGGAATTGGTATCGTATGTGAATGGTTCATTCGATCACTGAAGTCATCGTTGAATATGTGGGAGCCATTATGGATCTCCAGATCCCGCTATTGGTTATTGGTCGGAGAGAGTACTCAACTATGTCCGCATAGTTCGCGAACCGTAGGGTGACACACTTAAGGTTTGATGTTGAAATGGTAGAACTTGAATATGAAATGGAGTTCGAAGTTTTTTTCGGAGTCTCGGATGGGATCCAGGACATCCCGAGGAGTTCCGGAATGGTCCGGAGAATAAGATTCATATATAGAAAGTCATATTCCAAGTTTGGAAATGATCCGGTGCATTTATGGCAGGTTCTAGAAGGTTCTAGAAAAGTCCGGAAGAATAGCACTATGGAAGGTGGAGTCCCGGAGGGACTCCACTAGCATGGCCGGCCAGCCTTAAGGGGAAGGAATCCCAGGTGGATTCCACCCATGGTGGCCGGCCACCCCACCTAAGGAAAAGGTGGGAGTCCCACCTTGGGTAGGACTCCCTCCTTGAGTAGGTTTCCCACCTTTGGGAAGTTTTGGTGTTGGGGTCTTATTCGAAGACTTGGACTACAACTCTTGGGGCTTCCACCTATATAATGAGGGTCTTATTCGAAGATCGTGGGGCGCAGCCCACATCCGAGTCGGCACAGCCACGATCCAGAAAAACCGGAAGGCAAAACGGCTGATTAACGCGTCCGTTAATGACTCAAAATTGATTACACAATTAATTTCCCAAACAGAAAAAAGATAAGCTTGGCTCAGCGAGATTCCCGCAACCCACGGCGCGTCGTGACGAGGCGAGGCGTGGCGAGGCGGGCGAAGGAGGAGGAGGAGTGCGCGAGAGCTCTCTCTCTTCTCACTCACTTACTAGGACTAGAACAACCCACCTTATATACCACTCCAACTCTCTTCCAACTAGCAATGTGGGACTAAACTTCAGCCCCCACTAGTGCTGCCACTGATTTTTGGAATGGGCCATGTGAGTATCAGAATTTGATAATGGGCCATGGGCCAAAGGCCAACTGCCAAAAAATTCCAGCAATTCCTCACAAACTCTCATTGGCACATTTCATCAATAAGTTTCCAGAACATTGTTTTATATACCGGTATGTCGTGGAGACTGTTAAGTTGAACTTCCACTTAAAGCTTCATATTACACTAGATTGGAACTTGGATAGTGGACTATGCCTTGAACTACAAGTTTTTTGCGCACTAGCTTCATACAAAGCCTAGACCGATACTAGGCTGTCGCGAGTCTTCCTCGCGGTTTGGAGCTTATGCGTCATACTCCAGGGCCTTTCATGAGTTTACTAGAGAGCACCCAACTCTCATAGATTACGACGTTTAACAATCGGACTCATATAGGTGTGTTCTTCAAAAGATGTTCTGCAGGACAACATCTCTACTAAAATAAGCCACTTAGAACACATTAAGATAATTATCAACCTGCCATGCAGATTAGGAGAGTATTGCATCTTACAGAGTGGTAAAATTGCTATAGGGATATATACTCTCCTCCCAGATGACCAACAGCTTGTCTCCCAACTCTAATTCATGGGATCTCCGATCACATAGAGTGGGTTACCACCGTGGACAACTTATAGTGTGGGTCTCATACCCATCTCCCTCGATGCATTTTATATCACATTTCGTGATAGTCCCTTCGTGAAGGGATCTGCCAGGTTTCTAGATGTATGGATATAACCGAACGCTATAACTCCGGAGTTTCTCATTTTCCTGACAGTTTTCAGTCTCCTCTTCACATGCTTTGATGACTTCATATTATTCTTAGAACTATTTATTTTGACGATCACAGTTTGATTATCACAGTTCATAGGAATAGCGGGTATTGGTTTCTCAACCACAGGTAAGTCCATCAAGAGCTCACGAAGCCACTCTGCTTCAATAGTGGTTGTGTCTAATGTTGTGAATTATGCTTCCATAGTTGACCTCGTAATGATGGTCTGCTTGCAAGACTTCCAGGAAACAGCACCACCTACAAGTGTAAACAAATAACCACTTGTGACCTTAGTCTCATCAGCATCAGATATCCAATTTCAATCACTATAACCCTCAAGTACCCTTGGATACCCAGTATAGTGAATGCCATAACTCGCGATGCCTTTCAAATAGCGCAAAACTATCTCAAGAGCATGCCAATGAACATCTCCAGGTCTAGATACAAAACGGCTGAGTTTACTTACAGCAAAGGAGATGTCAGGCCTCGTGGCGCTGGCTAAATACATAAGCGAGTCAATGATTTGCGAGTATCGCAATTGATCTCTAGCAATTCTTTTATTCTTACGAATTATTACACTAGGATCATAAGGCGTTGGAGAAGATTTGCAGTCGCTATACCCGAAGCGACTCAGGATCTTTTCCACATAGTGGGACTAAAGCAATGTAATCCCACCATCGTCATCCTTCAGCAGCTTGATGTTTAAGATCACATCAGCTACTCCCAAGTCCTTCATCTTAAAACAACGAAATAGGAACTCCTTGACCTCCTTAATCACAGTAAGGTTGGTCCCGAATATCAATATGTCATCGACATAAAGACAAAGAATAACTCACTCGCCCCACCATGGCGATAGTATACACACTTGTCAGCTCCGTTTACAGCAAAGTCTTCAGCGGTTAAAGTTCTTTCAAACTTCTCATGCCACTGATTTGATCTTATGCTACATTTATTTGGGTGTGTGTCCATTATATCATTCATCCAATGACATAACCTTGTTATTAACAACATCCAATGTTCATGATTAGGAAACCATGATCATCCATTAATCAACGAGCTAGTTTTACAAGAGGCTTACTAGGGATTCTTTTATGTTTACATAACGCACATGTATTAATGTTTCCGATTAATACAATTATAGCATGTGATGCAAACATTTATCATAAACATAAAAATATAATAATAACCACTTTATTATTGCCTCTTGGGTATATCTCCAACACCAAAATCATGCTAAGGCTTACACATATCATTGTTCCTTTTGCAGAAAAAAAAAACTCAACAAAAATCTAGGCGAGTCCCTAGTTACGGCCAAGTAGGTGCGACATAGAGGTAATGGAGACCATGAAGGTGAACATACTCCCTCCTTCACAAATTAGGATGCCTATAGTTTTCAATTAAAATTAAAAAAATTAAAGTTTGAGCAATTATGTACAAAAATATCAATATTTAAAATTTTAAATGCATATAATATTAAAATATATTTCATGATGATTTTATTTAAATGTTGACACTTTTTTTGTATATAGTTAGCCAAACTTTAATACTTTATTCAAATATTATAGGCTTCCTATTTTTGGATAGAGGGAGTAAAAAAGGGGAACAAATATATCTAGGAAAATACATCAACACCTACCACACTAATTTTATTATGTTAGAATCATCACACAATATACTTTCATATATTATACTGTAAATTTAACGATATTAGCACTTCCTTTTATAATTTTGACCAAAAATATTCGACTTTCAAAAACGAAAGAAGGACTTTGGTTTCGTGTGTGCCGTAGGCCAATCCCAAATATCTTGCCAGTGGCACTGTTTTACTGCCTACGGATCAACCGGGTGAGCAGGCCCGTCGATGGCCATGATCGGATTGATCGACCGAACGAGGCCCCCGATTTTTAGGGCCCCCCGAAATTCCTGCAA
Source organism: Lolium perenne (assembly GCF_019359855.2). Lineage (NCBI taxonomy): Eukaryota > Viridiplantae > Streptophyta > Magnoliopsida > Poales > Poaceae > Lolium > Lolium perenne. Next base: position 29,893,449 of record NC_067245.2, read on the forward strand.
TTCAGTACTGGAGTAGTTTCATCTGCTGTTAGCTCATGCGGCCCAAGACTAAAAGGAAGCTGGGAATCGATTTGTCTCCCGATGGTTTGGCTCCACGATCGTTTTCCGTTCGCCCAACCTGATTCGCTTCGTGCACTCGCGCCGGCGTGTCCGATCCTTGCCGGCGATACTGGTCCTTGGCCGATGTGCCCCCTCACCGCTTTGCCGTCGAGCCTGCCTATGGTCGATCCGGTCAGGTTCATCAGACACCAGGTCCTGACTCCCTTGAGGTTCACGCATCAAGGTCTCAAATCTCAAGAAATCATGGTAAGCTCGCTCATTGTTGCAAGCCTGCTGCCTGCAACTCGTGGACCTATCTGGTAAAGTAGTCATGTTAATTTATTTTGTTAATTTATTAATTTGTGAATTTCGTAGATCATGAGAAGAACAAAGTGCCTACCTAGTGCTAACAAGAACTAAAGAAGAAGATAAGACACAGATTGTAAGCAGAAGCTCAGTCTCAAAAAAGGGTACTCTAGATAAATTTGTGGTGATAGAGTCGCAAATAATTTTGAAAATCAAACTCCAGTTACTCATGTTGATTCAAGATTAATTATAAAGATATGATTGAAAAATTCATTTTAAGATATACCGACAAATGATGCTTTTGTAGAGCATGAGGTTCGCTATTATTTTAATGCTATATTTACTCTTTTAAAATGAATACTTGATATATTTCTGAACATTTGGCAGGATAGCACATTCTGAAGTTATATGATAAAGTAACACTTTTTTTTTGAGAAACACAGTACAAATGCAGACGCTCACATACACGCGTATACGCTCACCCCTATGAACGCACACATGCACACCCTACCCCAGCACCTCCGGAAGACTGAGTCGGCGGTTTGGTCTTGAAATTAACGAAGTCACCACAGGCGCCTCGCTGTCGACGGGAACGTCGCCTCCCACTGAATGAATATTCCGCCTTTTTACTGTTTGCTCAGTTTTAAAAATAAGGCCTCATTTTATAAGTCGCACCAGGGCCCCTAAGTCCTGGAGACGGGGCTGCAGGTGAGATGTGGCGTATGTGGACTGTGCCTATGAATGACAACATTGAAGGAGGGTACATCCCGTGAGCCAATAACTCAGATGAGATACAACTCCAATGCACACACGCTTCGTTTTTTTCTTTTCTTTTCATGGTAAAGTTTGAGCAATTATGTACAAAAATATCAATATCTAAAATTTTAAATGCATATAATATTAAAATATATTTCATGATGATTTTAATAAATGTTGACACTTTTTTGTATATAGTTAGCCAAACTTTAAGACTTTATTCAAATATTATAGGCATCCTATTTTGAAATAGAGGGAGTAAAAAAGGGGAACAAATATCTAGAAAAATACATCAACACCTAACCACACTAATTTTGTTATGTTAGAATCATCATACAGTATACTTTCATATATTATATAAATTTAATGATATTAACACATCCTTTTATAATTTTGACCAAAGATATTCGACTTTCGAAAACGAAAGAAGAACTTTGGTTTCGCGTGTGCCATAGGCCAATCCCGAATATCTCGCCCGCAGCAATGTTTTACTGTCTACGGATCAACAGGATGAGATATGGCGTCTGTGAGCTCTAGCTGTGCCCATGAATGACAACACTGAAGGAGGGTACATCCCGTGAGCCAATAACTCAGATGAGATACAACTCCAATGCACACACGCTTCGTTTTTTTCTTTTCTTTTCTTGGTAAAACATCACACTCTCGGAGCTATACTGGCTAGTTAGTAGGCTGAGCATCTTTGTTAGGCTGCGAGCCCATTCTCAAAGACCATACGTCGCAGACTTATCACCAGAGAAAGCAGGCGCCAATAAAATGTAAAAAATAATGTACTACGGAGTACTAGTAAAATAAGTAGTAGTAACAAAAATGCCGCAACAGACGGCATAGCCCCGAGGTATACGCAAGTTTGGTATGCTGCTTTCCGGATAACATACTCCTATCCCATCCCGCAAAAAAAAAAAAAACTTTGATCCTTTGTCGTTCTGGATATGGATAATACTAAGATTTATGGTATCAAGATTTATGACGTCACCAACACAGAAGGTCAGAAGTACTGTAGTATAAATGAGACCGGGGAGAGGCAGTGGTCTGACACTACACACGAGCGTGGAAGAAAAACTTCTTCAGTCTCCCTAATCCCTATCCGCAGGCCGCTTAACCCCCCGCGCGGATCGCGGAGCTGGTTACCTCTTCTCCGGCGGCCGCCGCGGTGAGCCCCTTCTTCTCCGCCTCTTCGCTTCCACTTCTTCCGCTCCCCCACTAGCCGGCGCGGTGAGCTCCAGGTGGAGATCCCCCGGCGGCGTCGTCACTCCGCTCGCTGTGATCAAATCTTACCAGAAGTTTCTTTCCTGAACGATCCGTTCAGTTTGTCGCGGATACTAGTACAGTAGTAGTAGGCTGAAATCGATTTATTGTGGAACGCTAGTTGGGGATTCAGTCAGTCCTCCACTCTAGTCTAGGTCCGGTGTTCTTACTGACACAAGCTGCTGTGCTGTTCACGGCCTGCGAATGGGAATTTTTTACATTTTGTTACCTACGGATCGGATCCTCGTATAACCGGTCCATGTATTTTCATTGTTGCAGTCGCAAGATTTTCCAGTATGAAGGGCGCAAAGCTCCTAGTCTTGCTGGTGGCGTCATCTCTGTGCATCTACGCTGTGGTAAGCGATTGGTAACTCTGTGGTCGGCCTCTGGATGATATATAAGCGATGTGACCCTTGTACTGATTGTGCTACTTCTTCCAGATCGCTGCGCAGGAGACCTGCCCAGCCGACCTCGAAGCCAAGTGCGGCGGTGGCGCTGCTGACGATTGGGAGGGCGAGTTCTTCCCGGGCATTTCCAAAATCAAGTATGAGGTGAGGCCATGGAAGCTCAGAGCCTTGAACATGTACATCATGCCGTTAACAGGTTCCTCCGTGTTCAACATTTACCCTTGAACAATTGCGCTGCAGGGTCCAACCAGCAAGAAACCGCTTGCTTACAAGTGGTACAACGCGGAGGAAGTGATTCTCGGCAAGAAAATGAAAGTACGATTTGTGAACTATGCCCTTTCTGATAGATCCTGTTAATTTGCTTTTGCATTATGTGCTATATACAGCCGGGTTATATATATTTTTCTTGCTATAGGATTGGCTGCGGTTCAGCGTGGCGTTTTGGCACACTTTCCGTGGTACTGGAGGAGATCCTTTTGGTGCCGCTACAAAGGCTTGGCCTTGGGAGGATGGCACCAATTCCTTGGCCATGGCCAAGAGGAGAAGTATGATATATAATTACCTCATCTTGTGTTAAGGACCAGAGCGTTATGAAATTGCACATTTGCTGGAATCAACAGCTTATTTTTGGATTTCTATTTCAGTGAAAGCTCACTTCGAGTTCATGGAGAAGCTTGGAGTTGACAGGTGGTGCTTCCATGATAGGGACATCGCCCCTGATGGCAAAACGCTCGCGGTATGATTTTATCTCAATGGTTTAGCTATCTTGGAAATCATCCCTCAAGTTGCAAGTGGCAACTTGGAGTTGGTCAACTGAGAGTTCGATTATGGTCTTTTAACAGGAGTATGTGACTATGTTTGTAACACAAGGAATCTGATCTCTCTTGTCTTACAGTTAGTTTATACTTATCCTGACTAAAAGAACAATTTACTTTGGACCACTATGTAGTATTCTGTTACACCTATTAGGGCTATAAGTACATAATATGTCTGAACTGATCATAATTCACAAGCAACAGCAAATAGTTTTCTATGCTTCAGGGTGAACTTTATTCCAGTACATGACTTCTATTTAATGATGACATCTCAGTGTGTCACTGCCAAGGTTCAAAAAAGCGCTAGGCGCTAAGCGAGCGGTGAGGCACTGCTTAGAGGAAATGTTGCTTAAGCGAGCTTAAGCACCGCTTAAGCGCTCATGCTAAAATCGTACGAACATGAAACAACATGAAAGAGGAAGTCAAGATGGGCACATATAACCCTATAATATGCTGTAAATTTGTATCCTAAGCATGTATGCTACATTTCTGAGGAATACGAGAATTAATACCTTGGTTAGCCTCGGTTTTGCTCCAATTTTCTTATACACACAAGCAGCTAAGCAAACAATGTAACAAACACAAACAGGCAGCTAAGCAAACAATGTAATAAACACAAACTAGCAGCTAAGCAGTACTGGAGTAGCAAGCAGCTAAGCAAGACCTAATCAAATTAACATAGCATCAATGCATCGAGCAAGGAGCAGAGCAACATAGGCAACACACCAACACTCGCATAGAGGAGATTCTAGCACAAAATACGACCAGATTCCCTGTCTCGCTTAATCGAACGCTTAGACCAAAAGCGAAGCGGAAGGCAACCGCTCAGCGCTTAAGCGCGCTTAAGCGTACCTAGGCGTACGCTTTTTTGAACCATGGTCACTGCAATATATTTCAAAAAAATGTGTTACTGTAATGTGACTACCGTGGCCCCTAGGCCCTAGCATGGAAGGCCAGTATTCTCAGCTTTTTCCTAAGAGTCCTTTTGTTCACATTGCAGGAAACAAATGCTAACTTAGATGAGATAGTTGAGCTGGCAAAGCAACTCCAGGTTACATCTCTACAACCTTAAAATGTTTCAACATTTAGGTGTACCATGCTGCATTTTGTTTATGCTCTTTGCTCAAATACTCTGAACTTCATGTAGGATGAGACCAATATAAAGCCTCTGTGGGGGACTGCACAGCTATTCATGCATCCGCGTTACATGCATGGAGCTGCTACTAGGTAGGTGCTATAATTTCATTGCATTCTGAATTTGAGGTATGACTTGAAAAGTTGAATTAAGAGAGGTCTTCACATATGCTGCAGCCCAGAGGTCAAAGTGTATGCTTATGCTGCTGCTCAAGTGAAGAAAGCTTTGGAGGTGAGTTGTCTATGAATATCATTAGAAGCCTTCCTTCTGGTTAAGTGTTAACTTGACTTTTATCCCCTCAAAGGTTACTCACTACCTGGGTGGTGAAAACTATGTATTCTGGGGTGGAAGAGAGGGTTACCAGACTCTTCTCAATACAGATATGAAGAGAGAACTTGAACATTTGGTATGTGCCATGAGCCCATGACATATTTTGCTGATTTTTTGTTTGTATTTCTAGTTTTTGTAGTTGTACAGTTTTCCTAGATTTACCAATTTGTTCTTTTGCCATCCAGGCTAACTTTCTTCAAGCTGCTGTTGACCACAAGAAGAAGATCGGGTTTAATGGTAATTGCTTTACAGTGCTATATATGATATTCATGTTCACAATCTCCCGAATTGGCAGTAAATAGTTCAAAATTATGCTTTATTATAATTTAAGATTAAGATAGTATTTGAGTGTCTGAATCTCCTTTTTTCAGGAATATTGTTGATTGAGCCTAAACCACAAGAACCAACAAAGCATCAGTATGTTTGTTGTTTGGAAAAAATATCAGGAATATGTTCACAGGACTGGAAACTCTAATATATGTTTTTCGCTGGCAGGTATGACTGGGATGTTGCAACTACATTCTCTTTCCTACAGAAGTATGGTCTGACAGGTAATATTTGTAATGTGTAAAAAAATCATTTAGTACGACCATTCCTGTTTTCGGTATGTTTATGTGTTTATTTGCAATAATTTTATGCATAGGAAAGCTTATGTGTTTAATCATGTTTCCTGAGGTCATCTTAAAACGTTTTGTTTCTAACTGGCATGATGATACAGGAGAATTCAAGATAAATGTTGAGTGCAACCATGCTACTCTGTCTGGGCACAGGTTAGTTTCTTGCTTGCCTGAATCCAATCATAACATCTTCTGTCATCATGAGCTGCATCTAAAAATTGGTGTCCATCAGCTGTCATCATGAGCTTGAGACTGCACGCATTAACGACCTTCTTGGAAACATTGATGCAAACACTGGTGATCCACAAGTTGGTATGTGTGTCTACTGTCTAGTTCATATAATTGCCATGCAACTCTCTGAAATTCCTCTTACAGGCCTAGTAACATTTTCAATTCTTACATATGGGCAGGTTGGGACACAGATGAGTTTCTTACAGATATTTCAGAGGCTACTTTGGTTATGTCAAGTGTAGTTAAGAATGTGAGTGGAATTAATTTACTTCTGCTGAATTCAATGTTACATAAATACTACCATGTCTGGTTACCATCTTTTACTCATAAGTTGCTTTTATTTGGTATTGATTACAGGGTGGACTTGCACCTGGTGGCTTCAACTTCGACGCGAAACTGTCAGTTCCCACTATTGTTGGTGTTCCATGAATTGTGCTTTGGTTCAATATAAAATTGGCTGACACGGAATTGTTTTATGGTTACAGGCGGAGGGAGAGTACTGATGTTGAGGACATGTTTATTGCTCATATCTCAGGGATGGACACAATGGCCCGTGGCCTTCGCAATGTTGCCAAGCTGATTGAGGTAACTGAAACATTATGAGCTGGTAGAAGCTCTCGTATGCATTTTACCTAAGCATTGTGTTTTCTAATGGTAGGATGGTTCCTTGGATGAGCTTGTCCGCAAGCGCTACCAGAGCTTCGATAGTGAGATTGGCGCCATGATTGAGGTACAAAATTTAGCAAATTTGGAATTTTTTTTTTCTCGAAGGATTGAATTGGTATGGTGACACTGGTTATTGTTTCAAATAGGCTGGGAAAGGAGACTTTGAAACACTAGAAAAGAAGGTCTTGGAGTGGGGTGAACCAACTGTTCCATCAGGCAAACAGGTAAATGGAATAATATATCTAGACAGTAGACATATGGTCTTCGCAGACCGATGCAAATATCTTCACGCTGATGATTGCTTCTGACCTTCTCTTGCCCTTCTCCCTATGCAGGAGTTGGCTGAGATGCTGTTCCAATCCGCTCTGTAGATAACGGTCCACAGTTCTAGGAATAAGCAAGAGGGCATCCTTGGAACGTCAAGTTGGCCTTGTCACTGCAATGTTCATGCAGTGTACCCTGTAAAGAACTGTGTGGAACTGAAAATAATGTAACCTTATGTCAGAATCAAACTCGTTGGTCAACACGGAATTGAAATGAACTCATTTCAGTTTTCTGTGTGTTCCACCCAGATGCTCATCAGTGGCAGTTGGCCACACTTTTTTGCTGGTGCATCATGCGTCTATCTAAATTTCTCCAGGCTCTGATCCTTGTTCACCTCGTCACGAATAAGCTTAACAGCATAAGTCAGAAAGAAATCACATGATATGGCAAAAATTTGCACAACCATACCAGTGATGCCATGATCTTTTCCGCAGATAATACTCCAGTTCATACCATGGACACCATCATCATGACCATCAGATTTCATAGAAAGCACGGGAGGGTGATAAAGACGGAAGCATCAATCAATAAATAGCTTTTACATGTCCTCTCAAATAAGGCTTTTCTGTCATTACACATTATTCTCCTATGCTTTGCACACTGGTACAAATACAATGTTACAAGTTACAACAGAATAATTACAGTCTGATTGTACATTTTACAGATGTACAATATACATGATATGAACAACAAAAATGCAAATTCAGAATAGCTCGGCACAACAGAATGGATAGTATCCAGCTTCTCCAGCAGATTCTGAGACAACTCTTAACTCCCTCTGAATCTTCCGGCGCTCATAGAACACGGGGCATGCAAGCGAAATGCATTTGACCCCACTTTCAACAATCCAGTCCGCTCCTCCGCAGTGACCACATATCTGGACGGCGTTCAAAAGTTAGATATCAGCTTATCTGAAACAACGTAAGTAAAGGCTATCTATTTATGGGCAAAAATATTATATTAAAGGACTGCTGCACTTCAATAGTGATTAAGTACATTAAGGCTAGAATTTCAGTATTTCTAATGCTCAATTCATGTTACACAAAAACGACATGAATCGTGAATTTTGAAATATCCCATGCAATGGTTCATTTCCCAGTGTAGAATTGAAGTACATAAAAGTATCCCAGTAACTAAAAAAACTCACAGCAGCAAGATGTTGGATTTCTCGCTCCAATTTTGAAGTCCTGCCAGCTACTACACTTGCAACAACAGCTTCACTTTTCAAACAGTTGTTGCAAAAAGTGTCTGATCCTTGAATTATATCACCACAAATAGCACAATGGCTCGACATGTAGTAGGTATCTATCCTGCTTCCTTTGGTGGACGCTTTCTTATTCAGTCCTAATCGGATGAAACTGCCACCACTGGAATATGCACTGTGACCAGAAGTGGACTGGCGTTTAGCAAGTGTTGGTCGTATGGGACGAGGCATCTCATTAAACCACTTATTCAGATCAGCACCTAGGAGCCCAAAGACACGCTGTAGTGCAGGGATAATCTGTTTGGTAATGTAATATAATTCATTTAATCTGTAAGGAGATCCAACTTCTAATAGGCCATAAGGATCAATGACCATATCAACAAGACGAGCCCCTGGTTCCCCATGGATAACAACATAGGGCACTCTCTCTGCATAACGTGGTTCTGCCCTAGGATCAGACAGCATCGCTTTTGTTGCAACAATTGCTGCGGGTGGCAGTGAGGAAGCCCTTGCACTGTAAGTACCTAGACGAACCTCCTTTGCAAAAACAAAGTCCTGAATAGAAACTTTTCCTGATAATATCCGTGTCCATTGACGCTCCAAATACGATTTAACCTGTAAGAATAAAAGGCCATTAAGCTATACGCCTGATACTGCTAAAGACCAAAAGGTGATAATGAAAAGAGAATCATCCTCATAAAGGAGAGTAAGAAAGACGCCTTACTTTGACCAAGTCCTGTTCTTCAAACATTATTCTAAGGGATCGTTCTAACATCTTCGCAACAGCCGGGCAAGTATCTCTCCGCACTGTCTCAATCCCCTTCGCATCAAAGATTGGCTCATTCTGTTCAGGACTTTCATAGCTATAGCCAACATATCTCTTCTTTGTAAGAAGAAAACAGGGATGATAAACTTTTTCAAACTTCAATGTGACTGGATCTGGATTAATTGCAGTTACTAAAGAGGCAATCTCCTTCCCTATTCTGAATGCTTCTTCCCTAGATCGCCCTTTTAGAAGAACAAAAAGACTGCAGCAGAAACAATTGGCCTTGTAGATCATTTTGTATAGTTCAAGGAAAAATATCACGAGAAATGCACAAAAATACCTGTCAGTGTCACCATATACAACCCTAGCATTCCACAAAGGATGCTGATTAACAAATGATATTGCTGTTTCAAGCGTTCTACGCCCACATTGAACAATGCTGTCAGCAAGTTCTGCACAGGGCATACGACCACTGAATCCAGCAGCTGTGTAACCGTATGTTACATTAGCTATCAGCTTCAGAGCAAGTTGCCGAGCATTGAGTATCTGGGAAATAAATAAATTATCCATTATATAACAAAAAGGAAGATAAGAACAGTTCTTTTACCCAACAGCGATCGAAATATCTACTGCACCATAAAGTATTGTACATTTACCCATATTTTTTTAGTAAAAGTTATATCATATCATATTATACTTAATCACAATAACCAAGGAATTTAGGGCTTGTGTAAAATGTTCGAAAAAGTGAAAAGTAAATACCTTCTGCAGAACTTTCTGAGATGGAGCTACCTTTTTCATTGCTTGCTTCACCATAATTCTGGTTGACAGTATTTCCTCCAGAAGACGAGGTACTACACCTTTCCTGACCTGCAGAATGCCATATAAAGTGTTCAAAAGGTCAGTCCAGTGCAAGATGCTCATTGTCCAGGACTTAAAACCGTAAGGTGTACCTCTTAGGAGGCGTGTAACAACTTCTATCTTTTCAATGATATGAAACGAAAAGATTCCTTTGCGTTTTCTCGAAAAAAAACAGCAAGGTGTGCGCAAGAAAAAATGAAGAATTTCATGGTGGATAGACAATGCATTATTATTGCATTAAGCAATGTTTTCAAGAATATATCAAGTATCAGCTGACATGGCAGCAAGGGACAATCCCATGAATCCACCTATCAACTATCAACCATAACAGAAGTCATCTGTAGGTATGAGAACTATATGTGGTGGGTATTGTGGTATTGCCTATCAGCTGGTGGCACTTAATCGAACATCATTAGGAAAAGTATTAAATACGGGTGAGATACAAGAAAATTTGCAATGCCCGAGAGCAAACATGATAATTACCTCAGGTTGCACAAACAAGACCCCGTTTGGAGTAAGGAGCAGCTGATTTTTCAGATCAGCAATTGTTTGTGCATCTGCTGAATACGAGCTGACACCAAGTACACTGGACTTTGACGGGAAAACTTTACCCAAGCATGTAGAATAACATAAATTATATGCTATTATCATAGAAGGATAAAGGGATTGAAAATCCAATACAAGAACTGGGTCAGAGTAGAAAGCTGATTCTGGCTCCATTACAAGTGGCAAGCATTCCATCGCTGGCTGAGTAGCAACCTGTGAAGTAGCACTGGAGAACAGTTATTTTAGGTAATAATATCAAAAAACATTTTAGCAGTGATCCAAAAGTAAGCCAATGGTCTAAAAATCAGAAAGTAAGCCAACTCGGCATGAAATCCAATCCTAGTTTTGACTTTTGAGTTCGGTTGTAAGATGAGTCCAGGCGCCACTTTGTTCCTGGGTCGCCCTACCGATTCCCCCAAATCCCACTCAACTGAGTTAGGGTTAGCAAAAAAAATCTCTCTTTTTAGAATAATATATCTCATTTCTAGTGCATGTGAAGCCGCCTCTAATTCTAAAACCAGAAAATTCTATTGTCTGATGGATTAAAAGAACATTCCCATCTAATCTTAAGCCTGTCACAGCCTTTTCCCTGGCTATGTACATGATGCAACTTCTTTGATTCCTGCGGACAAAATGTGTGTTTTTGCCTCTTTGGCACTAAGAACCCATGTGAATTTATGCCTGTCAGTAGAACTGTCAAATGAACAAGAAGCTGCTTTTCTTGCATTTGTGTTTGAGAATTGGTTTTACTAGGCAAAGGCTGATGAGCAGCTATAGAAGTATAGAGCATATCTAAGCAGAAATAGAGAAACTAAATTTGCTAAGGGACAAATAATTGCACCTGTTGGTTTCCTGGGGAAATTGCAAGGTAGTTCTGTGTATGAGCCAACCTCAATAGCATAGACTCGACACGGAACTGAGACCCTCGTGAAAGAACGGAGAAGAAGTCAATACCAAACACACGAGCAAGTTCAGATGTCCGATTGACCTGCATGGAATAATCAGGCAAAAATAAGAGCAAATTTCTACTCAGTTAGCAGAAAATACATCAGTTACTACTTACTAGTTACTTGCTCACGACATGTCAGTTTCACTAACCTTGTTGTGGCTAACTAAATTATAACAGGTATAAAACCAAAAGGACAGGTTGTCCAGTTGATAAAACATCTTACATGGAAATACCAACGGAGCTCACAAGTAACATATGTTCATGATGTACTAGTGAGAACAAGGTTTAAAATAGCGTGCTAAAAGAAATAGCGGCGGCATCCTCCAAATGCTATGCACGCTATATCGTGCTAATAGCATGCTATATTTCAAATACTGTTTTGAAAAAAAAAACACGGGATATAGTCTAAAAATAAAGGATTTCAGTCTAAAAGTGACAGATTCATACATACATAATCACATAAAAAAACAGCTCTCCAATTTTTTAGAAGCCTAACATCAATATTTCTCAAGGCAACGAAATAGTATAAATTATTTATGAAGAATTATCAGTATTACCAATATTATCTTCTGATTCAGATGAGGAATCAACAGATTGACGTTCATCACCACAACAAACAAAAAGAAATTTCTTCTTTTCTTACGAGGAAAACTCAAACCTTTGTACCAATAGGCTGTACAAAATAGAGAGCTAACTTTATGATGTTTTAGCGCGATATAACATGCTATTTCACAAATAGCGTCACAGCGAGCAAAATTACTAAAATTTAGCGTGGACTGTCAAAATATGCTATAGCGCGCTATTTTAAACCTTAGCGAGAACACAATGAAAGAAATTTCATTTACCAGGTCAAGTTGATTTATTATTTCAAGGTTGAGCATAGTTCTGCTGTTAACATATTCTATGCATCGGTGTCTTCCTCGTCCAGGACCTGTTGCAAACCATCGATTCAATGTCTTGCTCGGTACTAATGGTACCTTTCGCCTCAGGACTTCATCAGCCACAGCTTCAAGAGAGTAATTATTAAGCTTAACTTCCCCACGCATGAGACGCCATAAGTTTAGTACGATCCTCCCACCAACATGTACACCGCTAGCATGGGTATGACTCCAATCATTCTCACTGACATCCGCAATAACATCATCAGCAGAAGATGCTTCAGGAAGCACCTGACTAGACTCATGGTCTAGATTGTTAGGTGGATGTTTTGACTGATGAGGTAGCGTCCTTGAGATTCTTTTCAGTAAGCCTACACCCAGATGAGCAGCTCTTTCTGCAAGAAATCCTAAAGATCCTAACTGAATCTCCCACCCAACTAGGATATCTGGATCAATTGAACATATTGCACTAATAAGATGGTTCAGAAGGTCTCTCTCTTCAGGGAAGACATCAACACCACAACCAACAATTCCGTCAAGGTTCCTGCAATTACAGGAAAAGGGAATTAAAATCATCGCATTTAAAAAGAAAAATATTGCATGAAGGCACAACTCTTGAACAGCAAAACTCAAGCATGCAGTTTATGTTCAAGAGCATGAATATATAGAAGAAATCAAATTAATATGAAGAGCCATCACATGCAAGCCGGTTATCTTTCTATCAAGTCATTAATAGTGGTCGGTGTAGAAGGAAAGGAATAGCAGGGTGTGGAATGATGAGTCACCCAACCTCCTTTTCGTTGCTACCGTCATCAGAACAGAGGCACATTGATTGCAGCAGGCCTAACACCAAGAGATGCAAGCACCTCTGGGGTGAGTACTTTAGGTTTAGACAGATTGATAACAGCACACCCTATCACCAAGGTCTGCAAGCATCTTGAAGAGAAGTAGCTTAGGTTTCTCTTTGTGTTGATGTACAGTTCTGTGTGCTTTGTGTGTGATGGTGGCACTGGTCACTGTTTTTGTCCCAAACTCTTGTATCTATGTTTCTTCAATCATGAAAAAAATGTGAAGGAGCTTTTGTATGTTCTCCAAAAAAAATCAGTAAGTTAGCCATACAAATCATCATACTCCTGCCAAATATGACATCTGTTGCCACTATCACCACCGTAGTCAGTCAATGTGCCATGTCGAGATCCAAGGGAGTTGTTCACGTGGCCGGGTTGACATGGGGCAATAACTGACTAAGAACGTAAGTATGTAACTGAAGTGGTAGTACAGCAACTGGCATGTCACATTTGATAAATTCTGCTGATTAGAGCTGTTAATTACTTATTGATCTGGGCTGGGCTTCTACAGATTTCATCGATATAATTAAATTGATATAGGGTGTTGATGCTTGATGGACACAAGAGGACGATTCAGATAGATACTGGGATTTGTTAAAAAGGGATCGGTGATGCCTAGTGCAATAACCCAAATATTCAATATGAAAAAGAATCCAAGAAATGAATGAAAGATCAAACTATGTCACACAACCTTTTCCCATGCGATCTGCCGTTGTTTCCACGTATAAATACACGAACTTCAACACTACAGTCCCTGTCATCCTCAACAGCCAGCGATACAACATTGATGGCATCAAACCTTGGATCAGGACGCAGCTCCCCTCTGCTTTCTGCAAATACCTGTTGAGTAGTGGAAACAAATATCAAGAGATAATTTTACATTGCCTGGTATCCCAAGCTAACTTGCTCGGTAATCCTTAGCAAGTCAAAACTTTCTGAGAATTCATGTTGGTCACATAAGATAGATTATCTAAGACAATAAATTATAACCCTGCTTCCTAGGAGGACAAAGAAAGAAGATATTTTTCTTGTGGTGCGAAAGAGAAAGGAATCTGGCAGAACCTCTATGCTAAGTAAAGTCAATTGTTGTCCACCACCAGTGCTAGCAGGGTCACGAAACCCACTTTGACTGAGCGGTGTGAGCTTATGTTTTTCTTCTTCAACTGAGATCTGGGAAAAATCATGCCAATTATCCGACTGTTTATTTTCTTTGTTCGATAGGTCAGGTTTCGTGATAACTGTATCTGCGAACGTTGTTGTGGTATTCTCTGGAGCAGAATCGTCCATCAAAGCAAGAGCTTCTGCACGTGGTGAAAAGGTAGGATGGTGTTCTATTTCCTGATCACCTGCAACATTTCCACCATAGTTGGAGTAACCTAAAATAAGTGTGGAATGTAACCAGTAAATTAAATAGCGAAAAGTATATGCAGGAAAGTGCTTATACCAGGGACATTACTAGAACAAGCTTGTTGGGGTAGCCACTGTCTGACAGATATTGCAGATGGTGGTGAAAATGCATGTGTCAGCAAATATAGGACTGATCCATCATTCTGGAAATGAGTTGGAACACCCAACGTATCATGTGGGAATTCATTACTTCCCATGTACTGAAATGATCCATTCTCCTTATTCTCTTCAGCAGTCTGATCGAAAAACGGAAGGGGGTCAACAGATCCCAGTTTAACAGCTGAAAAATAGCAGATAATATGTGTCATATGAGGTGAAGTGACACTACCATATTCAAGAGACGTTATGTTGTAGCATTATAACCTGGTAACTCAATGCTCGTTGAAGAACCCTCCAAACCAGAGCATACTTCATTCTTCAGTGGAGGCTTCCGTGCAAATGTCATCTGTACATAATCACCGCCAGAATAAGGCTTTTCTGAATTTGAAAGATCACTAGTGAAATCATGCAATTCTAAACCTCCAGAAATCACGATTTCACTCTCTTTACGCATGGTGCATGCTGCAGCCCCAGAAGAACCAAAGTCCAATTGTTCAGGCTGAAAAGATCCCCTCCTCCTCCTCATTCTCATTAAATCCCTTACAGATTGACAAGCTGAGCCATGTTCACCTATTGAACTAGAAGATTCCATGTCAGCGTCGTCTGCAGTATCATGGAAGTTCTTCGCAGTTTTACTCTTGCAAGAACTTGGTTCCTTCTCAGTTCGCATTGTGCTGCCTGAAGTGGTAATAGGACCATCAACATTTCCATGTGGCCGCTTTTTGGTAGAAAGAGGCAAAGAACCCCAGAGAAATTCAGTACCTCCACGCTTGCTGGATAACTTGTTTTTACTAGATGAGTGACTAGGTGATCCTATTTTTTTCCTAGTAATTTTAACCTGATCATACCCATGGGGGACTTTCTGATTTTCATCAGAAGACCCATCAATCTGAGGAATAGTATTGCTCAATGAAGTGCTATCATTGAGCATTGCAGAACTGTGGTGAGACGTAGAAGCATTCAGCTCTTCTTCCCCAGTCACAGGTTCAAGTGTATCAAGAATATCCTGGCACTCCTGCTGAGAAGCGCTATCAAAATTCAGGTGAGCAGACTCTAAAGCAACTTCAATAGACCTCTTGGAAAACAAAGGGCTCAGAATGACTTCATTGATCAATTCATCATCAGTTGTCGGTTCCTCTCCAGCCTGCGAGGAGGCCATCCAGCTTAAAAGCCCAAGTGCTTCAGCATCGACATGCTACAAAAGGAAGAGACAGGAGGCGTTACATTTATAGGACTAAGTAATAAACACATTCGAATAGGAAGTATAATATGGAAATCTCAGGTCAATCAAAAATGAATATCTGAAATGATTGGCAAGGCCAGAAAATGACCATGGACTCGCATATCCTCTGCTGTCTGAAGTACTGATGTCATTTCAGACATACTGTTATTTTCCACCCTCTCAAATGTAACCATTAATGTGGTTTCATTTGGTGTTATTACTTGTTAGGGGGTGCTAGTCAGCCTTTTCTTCTAGGGCCACCAGGAGGGCCAGCTACAATTATCAGCAACCAAAAGATGCATTTATTCATCCTACAAATATTTTAGGTACATTTTATCGGTTAGGACTTAGGAAAACTGGTTCCATGTTGTTTCGTACTTTCACATCTGATTTTCCTTTGCTTACACTACAAAGTGACACAACAATAAGATCTGAGGACTACCTTTTCATGTTCATCGAGTAACTGAGATGTTCTTTGAGCAGGATTATCACTATCAACATTATGGCAGTTGTCATTTTGTGAAAATGTGATAGTCCCAATAATATCAGTCAATGATTTAAAGCACTTCTCTAGATTTTCAGAGTCTTCAGTGGCAGAAACTTTATGGGGGCCTTCCTCTTTCGAATCCAACATAGCTAGAGCACTCTCATATTTAATACCATGAAGAAAACTTTTAAGAACAACATTCCTCGGTGGTCTACCAATATCAGCAGGTCTTTTTTCCTCCAGTAATCGTAAGTGCTCGAGTTCCTAAGCAAAGCAGTTAGAGAGATTTAGCAATTAGCAACAATTTGCAGCATATGTGCACACAGAGCAGGAAAGATACCTCCCAAATTGCTAAAAGTGACTGAACCATTTTCGTGTCTGTCGTTGTTTGTGAAAGAGAAGTGTAGATCTTATGCTTCTCGTTTATGATACCTACAGGTGAAACCAAATTTGTAGCACAATTTATGGATATACCAAATAATAGCTGGTAGATGTCACAAACACACCTTCCACTCTGGAGTCAGCTTCAAGCATCAAAGAAGTATGTCGTTTGGTGTAGTTCGAACTGGCTCCTCCCATGCTATGTGAAGTAGCAGAATCGCCCAGTATTAAAGCATGTGGCACTGTTGAAGATATCCAGATCGTTGGATACTTCATCTCAACATTATCTGAATGTGCCTATCAATTTAAGAGAAAGGAGTAGTTTTTTAGTAGAAGCAATGGATAAAGTACAACCCAAAATTAAATAGTGTAGATTCAGATGGAAATCATTTCATATAGGCCCAAATAAATTCATACTTCCATAGAACTTGCCTTGTGCTCTGATTCAGCAGACGGAGTCACCTTCCTATGTAGACTCTTAAGATAAAAAACATCTGGCAATGGAGGGCGGAACTTGAAGTCTGTGACATGTACATGGCCCATTCCATACAAGTTATAGTCGACCTAAAATATACATCAAATAGAAATATCCTCTTGAGTCACTCAAAATATATCACACGTGTCAAACAAAATTGGCACCACCACATAGGAATGTACTAAAATTGCATGTTTCTGCAAAAGATGAAAAGAGGCGGAACACAATAGCCTTGCAGAGAAGTTCAGGATATCTATAAAAAAGGAATAAGAAAGCATCAGTCTTACCAAAAAGTGAAGAAGATATGGAATGTGTGATTCATAAGGCTGGAATACTCTATCAAGAACAGCACCACCCTGAAACAGAACAGCTTGGGATCAGTCTCAGCAAGAATACCAAACAAGTTTGCATTAAAGAGATTCCACTTGAGAATATAGTTATAGATTCGTGGAAGACCACAAATACACTGGTGTCTTCAAACTAATTAAAAAAATACTGCAAGAGAGATTGTCATCCATGCCTAAGCCCCACCTAATCAGCCTTTACGCACAACGCTGATCTGATGTCCAACTAGCGCATAGCAACATGGTGAACACAACTGAATTCACTTCACACCATGAAAGATAGAAACAGCGCATGCAGGACCATGGCTTTTAAAGCGGTAAGGCATTCTAAAGCGCTCGGGAGCGCTCTGCCGCCTAAGCTCCTAAAGCGGGCAAAAACCTAAGGCTCTGGGGGTTCTCTATCTCCTAAGCGGACGCTTTAAAACCCATGTGCAGCACTAAGAACCATGCATACTTTCAGGTGAATTGGCAGGTGGCAGGACACCTTCTGTCATAGCGTTGTTCCCCATAAAGGTACGATTTTCCAATACAGTGTACAGTCAAGTAATTGTTAAATGCATAACTAATTGAAACAGATCAAAAGAACAACAGAGAGCAATGATGCAAAAAAACATCACAAGTCTCTTAGTAGAACAAAGTACTTCTGCAAAAATTAGTAGGGCAAAGATCAGGACATAACTGTAGTAATGTACCCATCAATATGGAAATACTAAGGTCGCAACTTATGCAGAAGGGAGCATCAATGCATCATACCAATAGGTGGGTTGCAGCCCGAGAAACCTCATGAGGATAATATCTTCAGATTATCAAGGCAATCAGTTGCAGAAAGTCTTATGGGGGAAAACAAAATGCAGATATGCATTTCAAGAAGAAACGAGCCCATGTGCATATCAAGTGGAAATGAAAGAACAGAGCATCAATTGATTACATGCACGTAACTTCCTACAGAATTTTTAGGTCAACTGGCGCACTAGAAATTTCAATTGACTACATTTTGTCCAAACATTGGACGCTATTCTTGAATACAATATGAACAAAATACTATGGTGACTCAACAAACCACTGAACTCTCACGACTTCTAAATTGTCAGCAAGGCTGAGGCAATTCACAGTCGCAGCCATAAACAAAGGGATATTTTCCCAGCGATAATGTCAATGCACAACGACATAATTTTTTTCAAGATTTCCAGTGTGCAGTCTTATGTAGCCACCTCCAAGCCCCGAATTTGTAATGCATTATCATAGAATCACATGGTCCTCAACTCTTCATAATCCTAAATGCAAAGCTTTAATATGGAGGCAACACAGTTAGGTAGTTCCATAGAGAATGGATTCATGGATAAATGAACACATTTGCTTGTGAACTATTAGCCCATTCAATTCGTAGAATATCAATCTTGCGCCAATTTCTACTTTTACTAGAGACAACTTGATAAATGTAACATATATAAACAGCCCAGTTAGAGTGGCATTCAGTAATCAAGACTAGTTTTTAAGACAACACAACAGTAGACAAATATTCATTGAGAACCAAAAATCATCGTATGGATCAAGCCAGAGAATTTTCAGAAAAAGGAAAAACAGAAAAGAGGCAATGATTATTCTGTAAAAGTTTGTTTTCAAGAAAGGTAAAAGTACTTCTGTTTTGAAACAATCAAATGAATTATGTTCACAATTTAAAATTTCCAAAATAAAACTAGAAAAGGAAATGGCAAATGATTTACACATGTTCAAGCATTTGTAGCAACGAGAAATGAATCTACGAATGATAAAATAATGGATACAGGTAGATCTTCACAAAAATCTCCTCGGATGAATGATAGCCATACAACTTCTTTGCTCGAACAAGGCTACATCCATGGACATGCTTCTTTTTTGCTGATCCACGATTCTGCAAGGGAAACGATGATACTCACGAAAAGAGAAAGTTTAACATACTGACTAAGTGGACTCTACCTGCAAAGCTTTCTCAAGATCACTCAATAGACCAGTCATACATGAGTTCCCTATTGAACAGAGAGAAGATATATTAATTTCTCCTGACCATCGAGTTCTTTTCTTGACAATGTCTGCCACTTTAGCGATAGAAAATTCTAATCTAACAGGTTAGAGGGGCTTAACCAGGCCACACTCAGGCTAAGGGTTCATCTGACCCTTCATGTGTAATTATATGTTGCAGTACTAATCTGTAACTACCAAATATATGAGAACTTCATACCCACAAAATTCATGAGGCATGGCACAAGAATTGCTTGGTAAGAAATTGAATGCATGACCAATGTCAAGTATCAGGCAATGCTGATATGAAATTATAGACATCATGCAGAACAAGAGAAGAGTACATACAATGAATGGCAAAAGAAAGAGTAGAAACATAAGCAATTGTATCAGGTGTACATATTTATGAAGTGCAAATTACCTGTTTTGATGTTAT
Organism: Lolium perenne; assembly: GCF_019359855.2. NCBI lineage: Eukaryota > Viridiplantae > Streptophyta > Magnoliopsida > Poales > Poaceae > Lolium > Lolium perenne. The sequence continues at coordinate 29,913,242 of NC_067245.2, forward strand.
GAAGTAGCTCCTCTGGGCAAGGTACATACAAGTACGGCATGGCCTAAATAGCAAAGGGAGATTTACAACTTTAGACTGTTACGTTACAAGCTAGTTGAAACCATGTGTCACCAGAACTAAATAGAGGAGAGTGGTATTTAATCAACATCAGTATATCAACTATTGTACATGATACAACAGACATTGGGTATACAGGAAATTCAGTTCATCCACGATAATTATAAGTTTCAAGGAAAGAAGACATGTGTAGTGACTAGTGAGATGAAAAAAAAAAAAACATGATGCTACCTAGTTCCCCAACTCCCATGAACAACAAAGGCTGTCACAGAAATTTCCAGTTCGAATACTAGCACAAGTAACCAGGAAGCACTAATACAAACATGGCGAAATGTGAAGAACGGTTAGGCCAGGGAGAAGCTGGTACCCACCCGGTGGATGTGGAGGCAAGTCTTCTGCCCCGCGGGGGTGGAGCCGTAGATCCTGATCACCGGCACCTCCTCCACCTCCTCGCCTGCGCCAGCCACCAGATAGAGAGGGAATTCAGTGCGGAGAGAAGCGGTTGGGCCTGAAGAAGTTGAGAAAGGGGAGGGAGAGGAGCGTACAGTGGAAGGGGCTGTAGGAGAAGTCGAGGCCCGGGATGGGCGGCGCCATGTAGTAGTCGAGCGAGACGATGCGGACGCTGAGGACCTGGGAGGGGGTCCCCGACGGCGAGGAGGAAGACATGGTCGCCGGCGCGGAAGGCGCAGCGGGCGGGCGGCGGGAGGTTTATTTGTGCCACCGGGTCTCCGGCTCCTTCCAGAGCACGCTGCTCGCTCTACTCGGTCTGACGACTCCGTCGCCTTCGTGGGCTGCGTTGAGATTTTAAGAATCACGGCCCATAAAAATGTTTCCACATTTTGTCAACGCATCATTTTTTTTGCGGAACACAATACAACGCAACCACCCCACAAATACGTACATACACTCACTGCTATAAACATGATGTGATGCGCCCTCATAATGTAACCATTGGTTATTCTCTTAATGATTCGAAAGGTATAATCTAGCCCAGCTTTATGCGTGCATATAATTATAAAGAAGATGCAAAACCAATTGTTGATTATCAAGATCGTCTCCATCCAAGACTAAAACAAGCGGTAAGGAAATAGTTAATTAAACTTTTAGAAGAAGATATTATCTATCATTTAGCTGATAGCAAGTGGATTAATCATGTTCATTGTGTGCCTAAGAAAGGAGGCATAACTGCTGTTCCTAATAATGAAAACGAATTACTAGCTCAAAGAACAGTTACTGGTTATAGAATATGCATTGGTTATAGAAAAATAAATAAACCCACTAAGAAATATTATTATCCTTTACATCAAATGTTAGAAAGGTTGTCCAAGTATTCACACTTTTACTATTAGATGGTTATTTAGGTTTCTCTCAAATTCCTGTCCATAAGGATGACCTGGAAAAAGAGAACTTTCACATGTCCATTTGGTACTTTTGCTTATAGGAGAATGGCATTCGGTTTATGTAATGCGCATGTGTTGTCTGCCAAAACCCACCGGCGAGCAGCGACGAGCAACACGAAGAGCCGGGAGGCTCCCAGAACTGCTGGTGGGTCCTGGTCCCTCGGGCGACGGCCCGCAATGCTCCGGCACGCGTCCTGACTATTGCGAGGGTGTGCCACCTGACCTATACCTGGTCAGGAAGGTGATGGATTGCTTCGATTAATTTCCTGCATGGCAGACACGTAAACATTAAATCCGAGCCTCGATCGGCTCTCAGGTTACCCTGTGGATCAGCTCAAAGAGCCGATTCATCCATGGTTCGTATTGGATCTACGATAACATGGGGTTTCTGCTTGATCAATACCAAGTTAAATCGATCTACAACAGTCTAGGGCTTTCACCGCATAATTGGAACATCCTACACGTAGTTGAGCCTGGCAGATACGAAAGATAACAGAAAACTAATCCAAGAAGAGGCCTAAAAACCAACACAGAGTCAATTCCCGGAACAACCCCTCTTGGATCGGCAAACCATACCTCACGCACTACTGGATCGTTCAACCCGTTTGCAAGGCCTGACCATGCGGATATCAAACAAATCCTTGGAGAACAAGGATCAACCATAACAGATCAGATCTACTAAAATAAAGTCCAAGCAAGACGCTGCCCTTACACCTAAAATAGGTGCAAAGGCAGCTAGATATTTAGGGGCAGCATAACTAAGCAAACATATCATAAAAGTATCGATGCTAGCCCAAAACATCTATGATAACAGTATTGCTCGCCATCAACAAGGCTTCAGTACGAGCAACACAAACAACGAATAAACTGATACTGTCTAGATCGCAAGATGCGATCTAGGCAGCATGACGCTTACCCGGAAGAAACCCTCGAAACAAGGGGTGGCGATGCGCCTAGATTGTGTTTGTTGTGAACGTGATCGTCCTCCTTTCTCAATAACCCTAGGTACATATTTATAGTCCGTAGACTTTCTATCTTTGGAATAAATCTAACTGTGTACGAACCAACTCTATCTCTTAATTCTAAACTAAAACACGATCTACCATAATGTACAAATATTACGGGCAATATAGCCCAAATTCTCGCACGAGGCCGATTCAGAAACACTTTATGTGCATATCCTCCAAGCCCATCTCAATCACGGCCCATCTCCTGATTTGGCTAAAATCCGGTGATAACACATGCCCCCCTGGTTTTGGCAATAATAATTCCAAAACCACTCTGTTTTCCTTCATCGGGTCGCGCGTTGCAGAGCAGAACCGCTACAGTGCCTTTCCATCATGATGCCTTGCCTTCTCAACTTCTCTGTACTGCACGATTTGACAGTTTTGGCACCGCATCCTCGAAAACTGCCACAGCATTGAATCATCTTTCACTATATCCCCTTTATTTAACCTCATCCGAGCAGTTCGCCTCTTCATTCTCCTGTTCCACATTAGCAATCGAAAAAACCCTCCTCTGCAACCATGGACTCCTCCTCTGCCTCTTCGGGTCTCTCCTTCCAATCCTCCTTCTCCAGCGAGCCGGCGCCGGAGTACGACCCGATAGCGGCGTACGAGGCCCGCGCCCCACTGTGGTGGGACGAGAGGGATTGGAACATCTCCGTCAAGTCAGAGGATGATGAATCCTCGACTGACGGGGAGGATAACCTCCAGTTCCTCGTTGACGGGGAGTTGGAGGAAGAGAGCGACGACGACGCCTTCTCCTGGGGCGAGGACCTCTCCTACGACGGAGAGGATGAAGCGGAGGACGACACCTCCTCCGATGACTACCCGCCGGCGAAGCGCTTCCGCGCATGGTCGGAGGACGACGACGACGACGACGAAGACGAAGAAGAAGCCCCTGCCGACGGCTTCAGTAGCGATGAAGACATCGCCGGCAGCAGCGCCGATAGCGACGAGGACGGCGACGACGAGGGCAGCGACGGCAGTGACGGCGCCGGCCCCTAGATTAGGGACTACTAGAATAGAGCTAGTAGTAGTACATTAGGTAGCAAATCCTCCTTTTGTGAGCAATCGACTCTTATTGTAAAAAAAAAACCGTTTTAATCAATGAAGAACTCTTCCATGTCTGATTTTCCGATTGTCCAAGTAGGTCAACGCACAAAGAGCCGATAGCAACGCATCGGTCCTTTACCATAAAACGCCAATAAGGCCAGATTCAGTTCCCCAAATTCAAACGGTAACCTGTGACCTGCTTGTAACAGTTTGTACCTCTAGAGTCGATGGCTGCGCATCGGCTTTTTAGTCTAAAGTCGATGTCTGTGCATCGGCTGTGCTTTGCGTCTTGTTGTTTTGCACTATTTTTTTTTACTGGCCGATTTTATGCATCGGCCCCCATATTTCACTGTCCGTCATCCCACATACTTGGGAAATATTTCTTGAGATGTTGACCATTGACAGCTACTGGGAACTTCACACCGCTCAGCTCCTCGAGCAAGTATGCGTTACCCTTTAAAACTTGGCCGACCATGTACGGCCCGTGCCAATTTGGAGACCATTTACCATACATTGGATCCTTAGTCCCCAATGACAATACAGTTTCCCATACCAGATCACCAACGTGGAACTCCTTTGGTCTCACCTTCTTATTATATGCGCGAGCTACCTTGGCTTTGTTCTCTTTAATTTTCTCAAGCGACCATAGTCTAAGCTCCGTTAGATCCTCAATGCTATCACTCATCAGGGCTGCGTATTCTTCAGTTGTTAAATCATTCTGAAACGTAATACGTCTCGACCCAGCCGTGATTTCCCAGGGCAACACGGCTTCTTGTCCATAGATCAGGTGGTATGGCGAGGTTTTTATCGATCCATGACATGACATGCGATAATCCCACAAAGCCTCTGACAATACCTCGTGCCAACGTCTAGGGTGCTCGTCGATTTTCCTCTTAATCAGCTTAATAAGGCTCTTGTTGGACGCTTCAGCTTGCCCATTTGCTTGAGCATAGTATGGAGATGATCGGATCAACTTAATCCCCATGTCCTCGCAGAATTTTCGCATCTCGTGAGACACAAAGACCGAACCTCCATCGGTCGTGATAGTCTGGGGAATCCCGAATCTATGAATGACATGTTCCTTCACGAAATTGATAACATCTTTCGATGCCACTGACTTCATAGGGACGGCCTCCACCCATTTAGTGAAATAATCTGTAATGGCCAGAACCCACACATGGCCTTTGCTCGATGGAGGATTGATTTTGCCGATCATATCCATGCCCCAACCTCGAAATGGCCAAGGCTTGATGATGGGGTTCATTGCTGATGCGGGTACCATCTGAATTCTCCCAAACTTCTGACACGCTTGACACCCTTTATAGTACTTAAAACAATCCTCAAGCATGGTGGGCCAATAAAACCCCGATCGCCTGATCAACCATTTCATCTTATGAGCCGATTGGTGAGTTCCACAGGCGTCTTCGTGTACCTCGTGTAAGAGCCGATTTGACTCGGCTGGTCCCGGTTTATCCGAGAAGTAACCCTTCCAAAGTCCTGTAGAACATGTCATCCCCAATAAGGACATACTTCATGGCCTTGTACCTTATACGTTTAGGTGCCCCCCGAGCCGAATCTTTCAAGTAATTGAAGATATCGGCTCTCCAGTCATCCGGTTCCAGGAACTGTACCTGAACATCGGCTCCATCTGCTACGTCCTTGTAGCCTGATGCCATCTGCGCGAGATCGTTTGCCTAGGTATTTTGCGACCTCGAGATCCAATTGAAGTTTAGGTACCTAAATTGTGCCATCAGCTCACGGCATTGCATCCATAATGGGAAGAGCGACTCGCTCTCACATCTGTATTCCTCCGTGAGTTGGGAAATCACCAATTTGGAGTCTCCAAAAAGTTCCACTGCTTCTGCCCCGGCTTCCAATAGCAACTCCATTCCTTTGCGTATTGCTTCATACTCAGCGACATTGTTGGTGCAAGGGGTAGATATCCTGATGGAGAAGGAATATGTTGCCACCCGGGGTGACACGAGTAGAATGCCGATGCCGCAACCATCATCACAAACCGATCCATCGAAAAACATGGCCCATGCTCGCACAGACAGTGCTGCTATGTCAGTGTTGATTCGTTCAGCAATAAGATCGGCCAACGCTTGTCCCTTGACCGCTTTCGCAGGCTGATACCGGATATCAAATTCCGATAATGCAAACATCCACTTACCGAGTCGGCCTTTCAGCACAGGAGCCGACAACATATGTTTGATGACATCTGATTTGCATATGACGACAATTTCCGCTGACAGCAAGATGTGATGAAGCTTGGTGCAGGTAAAAAATAGGCAGAGGCACAACTTCTCGATCTCAGGGTACCTAGTTTCTGCATTCAACATCCTTCTGCTGAGGTAGAAAACGACTTTCTCCAGACCATCATAAACTTGCACCACCACTGAGGCGATGGAAGTGTTAGCTACTGACAAGTAAATATAGAATGGTATGTCTTGCTGAGGCGGAACCAACACAGGTGGCTTCGTAAGATACTCTTTAATCTCGTCAAACGCTCGCTGTTGCTCTGCCCCCCAGCGAAACTCCTCATCAGACTTAATTTTTACCAATCCCATGAACGGCTCGATTCGCCTTGACAGATTGGAGATGAACCTTCTGACGAAATTGATTTTGCCGATGAGACACTGGAGTTCCTTCTTCATGGTAGGTGGCTTCATTGTTCGCACTGCCTCCTGACTCTTCAGGCCGATATCAATTCCGCGTTCGTGAACCAAGAAACCCAAGAATTGACCGGCCGTTACACCAAAAGCACACTTCTTTGGATTCATTCTTAGCCCGAATTTTCTAGTTCGGTCCAGGACGCGTCGCAAATCCTCCAAGTGTCCTTCTACTGAAACAGACTTGACTACCACGTCATCAATGTAAATCTCCACCAACTTGCCGATTAGATCATGAAAGATGTAATTCATGGCTCTTTGGTATGTTGCGCCGGCATTTTTCAGTCCAAATGTCATGACTACATATTCAAACAAGCCCACCGAACCTGGTACTCTGAATGCAGTCTTGTGTATATCCTCTGGAGCCATAAAAATTTGGTTGTAACCGGCATTGCCATCCATGAAACTTAAAACCTTATGACCAGCAGCTGCATTGATCAATGTCTCTGCTACCAGCATTGGATACTCATCCTTTGGAGTGGCTCTATTGAGATCCCGAAAATCTATGGCGACGCGCCATCGGCCGTCCTTTTTCTCTACAGGTACGATACTAGAAATCCACTCAGCATACCTGCATGGCCTGATGAACCCGGCGTTCAACATTTTCTCGATCTCTTTCTTGACTTCTTCTAAAATTTCGGCCTTCATCTGTCGTGCTCGCTGCTGGAACGGCCGAAATCCTTTCTTAAGAGGGAGCCGATGCTCAATGATGCTCCTGTCTAACCCTGGCATCTCTGTGTAATCCCAGGCAAAGCAATCTGGGTATTCTTTCAACAAAGCTATCATCAGGCCCCTCAGATGCGGATCTAACTTTTTGCTGATAAATGTTGGTCGTGGCTTATCCCCAGGACCAATGTCAATCTCTTCTAGCTCATCAGCCGATGTAAACCCATATCCTAGCTTTCCGTCGCCTGCTAGATCGATGCTGAACACAGGCAAAACGTATGGTGAGGATAATTTGGGCCGATTGCTGGAATCGGCCTCCTTTTCGATTGCATTGCTCAATGAAGGTTTACACCTTAGTTGTGCTCTACTACGGGAGGGAGTCTCCCTACTACGACTACGTGACATGCTTGAGGTGAGATCATTGCTTTTTATTTTTTGGGGCCGATCGCAGGGATCGGCCTTGCCACGTATGTCAATTGACTTTGGTCTTGCTACTCTGTCAGGCCGGTGGATAAGACCAGCCTCACCCCGTTTTTTGAAGCTTCGATGCGCTCACAGCCGTCCAAACTGACTCCAGAGATCGGCTCTTGGTCGTCTGCGTCCCAAATATTCATGCCAGCTATTGAGATCTCGATCGAGTCATCTGCATGAACGACCTCCACTTCATCTCCATCCCACTGTATCAGGCATTGGTGCATTGTGGATGGAATGCAGCAGTTGGCGTGAATCCAATCCCTTCCTAGCAGGACAGCGTAGGTGCTTTTGTTGTCGATGATGAAGAATGATGTAGGGATGGTTTTTCAGCCCACGGTTAGATCCACATTCAGAACGCCTTGCGTTTCTGATGCTTGGTGATAACCCACAAGTATAGGGGATCGCAGCAGTCTTCGCGGGTAGTAAAACCCAAATTTATTGATTCGACACAAGGGGAGGTAAAGAATACTTATAAGCCTTAACAACTGAGTTATCAATTCAGCTGCACCTGGAAAAGCACTAGTAACAGGGGTGATGTGAAAGCAGCAGTAATATGAGAGCAGTAGTAACAGTAACACAGCAGCAGTAGCAATAATATGAGAGCAATGGCACCAGAAAATAGTTGATACTACTTCCAATGTCATGTAGAACAAGTATATGATGATGAAAGATGGACCGGGGTTTCCAGCTATCTACACTAGTGGTAACTCTCCAATAACAAGTGTTGGGTGAACAAATTACAGTTGGGCAATTGATAGGATTGAAATAGCATTAAGACAGAACATCAAGATTATTAATCATGTAGGCATGTTTTCCATATATAGTCATACGTGCTCGCAATGAGAAACTGTAGGATAACGTTGCATAGAAAACAAAAAATTTCCTACCGCGAACACGCAATCCAAGCCAAGATGCAATCTAGAAGACGGTAGCAACGAGGGGGTATCGAGTCTCACCCTTGAAGAGATTCCAAAGCCTACAAGATGAGGCTCTTGTTGCTGCGGTAGACGATCACTTGCCGCTTGCAAAAGCGCGTAGAAGATCTTGATCACGATCGGTTCCGGCGCCACGAACGGGCAGCACCTCCGTACTCGGTCACACGTTCGGTTGTTGATGAAGACGATGTCCACCTCCCGTTCCAGCGGGCAGCGGAAGTAGTAGCTCCTCTTGAATCCGACAGCACGACGGCGTGGTGTCGGTGGCGGTGGAGAAGTCCGGCGGAGCTTCGCTAAGCTACGTGATACGTCTCCGACGTATCGATAATTTCTTATGTTCCATGCCACATTATTGATGTTATCTACATGTTTTATGCACACTTTATGTCATATTCGTGCATTTTCTGGAACTAACCTATTAACAAGATGCCGAAGTGCCAGTTGCTGTTTTCTGCTGTTTTTGGTTTCAGAAATCCTAGTAAGGAAATATATTCTCGGAATTGGACGAAATCAAAGCCCAGGGGCCTATTTTTCCACGAAGCTTCCAGAAGTCCGAAGACGAGACGAAGAGGGGCCACGAGGGGGCCACACCCTAGGGCGGCGCGGCCCCCCCTTGGCCGCGCGGCCCTATGGTGTGGGGCCCCCGTGCCGCCTCTTGACCTGCCCTTCCGCCTACAAATAGCCTCCGTGACGAAACCCCCAGTACCGAGAGCCACGATACGGAAAACCTTCCAGAGACGCCGCCAACGCCGATCCCATCTCGGGGGATCCAGGAGATCGCCTCCGGCACCCTGCCGGAGAGGGGAATCATCTCCCGAAGGACTCTACGCCGCCATGGTCGCCTCCGGTGTGATGTGTGAGTAGTCTACCCCTGGACTATGGGTCCATAGCAGTAGCTAGATGGTTGTCTTCTCCCCATTGTGCTATCATTGTCGGATCTTGTGAGCTGCCTAACATGATCAAGATCATCTATCTGTAATTCTATATGTTGCGTTTGTTGGGATCCGATGAATAGAGAATACTTGTTATGTTGATTATCAAAGTTATATCTACGTGTTGTTTATGATCTTGCATGCTTTCCGTTACTAGTAGATGCTCTGGCCAAGTAGATGCTTGTAACTCCAAGAGGGAGTACTTATGCTCGATAGTGGGTTCATGCCTGCATTGACACAGGACGATGTGAGAAAGTTCTAAGGTTGTGTTGTGTTGCCACTAGGGATAAAACATTGATGCTATGTCTAAGGATGTAGTTGTTGATTACATTACGCACCATACTTAATGCAATTGTCTGTTGCTTTGCAACTTAATACTGGAGGGGGTTCGGATGATAACCTGAAGGTGGACTTTTTAGGCATAGATGCAGTTGGATGGCGGTCTATGTACTTTGTCGTAATGCCCAATTAAATCTCACTATACTCATCATGATATGTATGTGCATGGTCATGCTCTCTTTATTTGTCAATTGCCCAACTGTAATTTGTTCACCCAACATGCTGTTTATCTTATGGGAGAGACACCTCTAGTGAACTGTGGACCCCGGTCCAATTCTCTTTACTGAAATACAATCTACTGCAATACTTGTTCTACTGTTTTCTGCAAACAATCATCTTCCACACAATACGGTTAATCCTTTGTTACAGCAAGCCGGTGAGATTGACAACCTCCTTTGTTTCGTTGGGGCAAAGTACTTTGGTTGTGTTATGCAGGTTCCACGTTGGCGCCGGAATCCCTGGTGTTGCGCCGCACTACATCCCGCCGCCATCAACCTTCAACGTGCTTCTTGGCTCCTCCTGGTTCGATAAACCTTGGTTTCTTTCTGAGGGAAAACTTGCTACTGTGCGCATCATACCTTCCTCTTGGGGTTCCCAACGAACGTGTGAGTTACACGCCATCAAGCTCTTTTTCTGGCGCCGCTGCCGGGGAGATCAAGACACGTTGCAAGGGGAGTCTCCACTTCTCAATCTTTTTACTTTGTTTTTGTCTTGCTTAGTTTTATTTACTACTTTGTTTGCTGCACTAAATCAAAATACAAAAAAAAAAATAGTTACTTGTTTTACTTTACTTAATATCATGCATGTTTTTATTTCACTAGTTAAGCATAATGGACAAGAATGATCTTCTTATTCTATTTCCTGATTTAAAACATGGATTGTTTGATGCGAAAATTAAAAAACCTATGGAATCTTATTTGCATGCTGGTAGTAATATTAGTATGAACGCTTTGAACACCATTGTTTATAATAATATAGAAAGTTCTAAGCTTGGGGAAGCTGGTTTTCATGATATTTTTAGTCCCCCAAGCATTGAGGAGAAAATTTACTTTGATGATACTTTGCCTCATATTTATGATGATGATAGTAGTCTTTTAGTACCACCTGTTATGGAGGATAAATTTGATTATGATTACAATATGCCTCCTATATTTGATGATGAGAATAATAATGATAGCTACTTTGTTGAATTTGCTCCCACTACAACTAATAAAATTGATTATGCCTATGTGGAGAGTAATAATTTTATGCATGAGACTCATGATAAGAATGCTTTATGTGATAGTTATATTGTTGAGTTTGCTCATGTTTCTACTGAAAGTTATTATGAGAGAGGAAAATATGGTTGTAGAAATTTTCATGTTACTAAAACACCTCTTTATGTGCTGAAATTTTTGAAGCTACACTTGTTTTATCTTCCTATGCTTGTTACTTTGCTCTTAATGAACTTGTTTATTTACAAGATTCCTATGCATAGGAAGCATGTTAGACTTAAATGTGTTTTGAATTTGCCTCTTGATGCTCTCTTTTGCTTCAAATACTATTTCTTGCGAGTGCATCATTAAAATTGCTGAGCCTATCTTAATGGCTATAAAGAAAGAACTTCTTGGGAGATAACCCATGTGTTATTTTACTACAGTACTTTGTTTTTATTTTGTGTCTTGGAAGTTTTTTACTACTGTAGCAACCTCTCCTTATCTTAGTTTTGTGTTTTGTTGTGCCAAGTTAAGCCGTTGATAGAAAAGTAAGTACTAGATTTGGATTACTGCACAGTTCCAGATTTCTTTGCTGTCACGAATCTGGGTCTACCTCCCTGTAGGTAGCTCAGAAAATTAAGCCAATTTACGTGCATGATCCTCAGATATGTACGCAACTTTCATTCAATTTGGGCATTTTCATTTGAGCAAGTCTGGTGCCATTTTAAAATTCGTCAATACGAACTGTTCTGTTTTGACAGATTCTGCCTTTTATTTCGCATTGCCTCTTTTGCTGTGTTGGATGAATTTCTTTGATCCACTAATGTCTAGTAGCATTATGCAATGTCCAGAAGTGTTAAGAATGATTGTGTCACCTCTGAATATGTTAATTTATATTGTGCACTAACCCTCTAATGAGTTGTTTCGAGTTTGGTGTGGAGGAAGTTTTCAAGGATCAAGAGAGGAGTATGATGCAACATGATCAAGGAGAGTGAAAGCTCTAAGCTTGGGGATGCCCCGGTGGTTCACCCCTGCATATATCAAGAAGACTCAAGCGTCTAAGCTTGGGGATGCCCAAGGCATCCCCTTCTTCATCGACAACATTATCAGGTTCCTCCCCTGAAACTATATTTTTATTCCATCACATCTTATGTGCTTTTGCTTGGAGCGTCGGTTTGTTTTTGTTTTTTTTGTTTTGTTTGAATAAAATGGATCCTAGCATTCACTTTATGGGAGAGAGACATGCTCCGCTGTAGCATATGGACAAGTATGTCCTTGGTTTCTACTCATAGTATTCATGGCGAAGTTTCTCCTTCGTTAAATTGTTATATGGTTGGAATTGGAAAATGATACATGTAGTAATTGCTATAAATGTCTTGGGTAATGTGATACTTGGCAATTGTTGTGCTCATGATTAAGCTCTTGCATCATATGCTTTGCACCCATTAATGAAGGAATACATAGAGCATGCTAAAATTTGGTTTGCATATTTGGTTTCTCTAAGGTCTAGATAATTTCTAGTATTGAGTTTGAACAACAAGGAAGACGGTGTAGAGTCTTATAATGTTTTCAATATGTCTTTTATGTGAGTTTTGCTGCACTGGTTCATCCTTGTGTTTGTTTCAAATAAGCCTTGCTAGCTTAAACCTTGTATCGAGAGGGAATACTTCTCATGCATCCAAAATACTTGAGCCAACCACTATGCCATTTGTGTCCACCATACCTACCTACTACATGGTATTTTCCGCCATTCCAAAGTAAATTGCTTGAGTGCTACCTTTAAAATTCCATCATTCACCTTTGCAATATATAGCTCATGGGACAAATAGCTTAAAAACTATTGTGGTATTGAATATGTAATTATGCACTTTATCTCTTATTAAGTTGCTTGTTGTGCGATAACCATGTTCACTGGGGACGCCATCAACTATTCATTGTTGAATTTCATGTGAGTTGCTATGCATGTCCGTCTTGTCTGAAGTAAGAGAGATCTACCACCTTATGGTTAAGCATGCATATGTTAGAGAAGAACATTGGGCCGCTAACTAAAGCCATGATCCATGGTGGAAGTTTCAGTTTTGGACATATATCCTCAAATCTCAAATGAGAAAATTATTAATTGTTGTTACATGCTTATGCATAAAAGAGGAGTCCATTATCTGTTGTCTATGTTGTCCCGGTATGGATGTCTAAGTTGAAGAATAATCAATAGCGAGAAATCCAATGCGAGCTTTCTCCTTAGACCTTTGTACGGCGGCATAGAGGTACCCCTTTGTGACACTTGGTTAAAACGATTGCATTGTGATGATCCGGTAGTCCAAGCTAATTAGGACAAGGTGCGGGCACTATTAGTACACTATGCATGAGGCTTGCAACTTATAAGATATAATTTACATGATGCATATGCTTTATTACTACCGTTGACAAAATTGTTTCATGTTTTCAAAATCAAAGCTCTAGCACAAATATAGCAATCGATGCTTTTCCTCTATGGAGGACCATTCTTTTACTTTCAATGTTGAGTCAGTTCACCTATTTCTCTCCACCTCAAGAAGCAAACACTTGTGTGAACTGTGCATTGATTCCTACATACTTGCTTATTGCACTTATTATATCACTCTATGTTGACAATATCCATGAGATATACATGTTACAAGTTGAAAGCAACCGCTGAAACTTAATCTTCTTTTGTGTTGCTTCAATGCCTTTACTTTGAATTATTGCTTTATGAGTTAACTCTTATGCAAGACTTATTGATGCTTGTCTTGAAGTGCTATTCATGAAAAGTCTTTGCTTTATGATTCATTTGTTTACTCATGTCATATACATTGTTTTGATCGCTGCATTCACTACATATGCTTTACAAATAGTATGATCAAGATTATGATGGCATGTCACTCCGAAATTATACGTGTTATCGTTTTACCGCTCGGGACGAGCAGAACTAAGCTTGGGGATGCTGATACGTCTCCGACGTATCGATAATTTCTTATGTTCCATGCCACATTATTGATGTTATCTACATGTTTTATGCATACTTTATGTCATATTCGTGCATTTTCTGGAACTAACCTATTAACAAGATGTCGAAGTGCCGATTCTTTGTTTTCTGCTGTTTTTGGTTTCAGAAATCCTAGTAAGGAAATATTCTCGGAATTGGACGAAATCAAAGCCCAGGGGCCTATTTTTCCACGAAGCTTCCAGAAGTCCGAAGACGAGACGAAGAGGGGCCACGAGGGGGCCACACCCTAGGGCGGCGCGGCCCCCCCTTGGCCGCGCGGCCCTATGGTGTGGGGCCCCCGTGCCGCCTCTTGACCTGCCCTTTCGCCTACAAATAGCCTCCGTGACGAAACCCCCAGTACCGAGAGCCACGATATGGAAAACCTTCCAGAGACGCCGCCAACGCCGATCCCATCTCGGGGATCCAGAGATCGCCTCCGGCACCCTGCCGGAGAGGGGAATCATCTCCCGGAGGACTCTACGCCGCCATGGTCACCTCCGGTGTGATGCGTGAGTAGTCTACCCCTGGACTATGGGTCCATAGCAGTAGCTAGATGGTTGTCTTCTCCCCATTGTGCTATCATTGTCGGATCTTGTGAGCTGCCTAACATGATCAAGATCATCTATCTGTAATTCTATATGTTGCGTTTGTTGGGATCCGATGAATAGAGAATACTTGTTATGTTGATTATCAAAGTTATATCTACGTGTTGTTTATGATCTTGCATGCTTTCCGTTACTAGTAGATGCTCTGGCCAAGTAGATGCTTGTAACTCCAAGAGGGAGTACTTATGCTCGATAGTGGGTTCATGCTGCATTGACACAGGGACAGTGTGAAAGTTCTAAGGTTGTGTTGTGTCGTTGCCACTAGGGATAAAACATTGATGCTATGTCTAAGGATGTAGTTGTTGATTACATTACGCACCATACTTAATGCAATTGTCTGTTGCTTTGCAACTTAATACTGGAGGGTTCGGATGATAACCTGAAGGTGGACTTTTTAGGCATAGATGCAGTTGGATGGCGGTCTATGTACTTTGTCGTAATGCCCAATTAAATCTCACTATACTCATCATGATATGTATGTGCATGGTCATGCTCTCTTTATTTGTCAATTGCCCAACTGTAATTTGTTCACCCAACATGCTGTTTATCTTATGGGAGAGACACCTCTAGTGAACTGTGGACCCCGGTCCAATTCTCTTTACTGAAATACAATCTACTGCAATACTTGTTCTACTGTTTTCTGCAAACAATCATCTTCCACACAATACGGTTAATCCTTTGTTCTGACAAGCCGGTGAGATTGACAACCTCACTGTTTCGTTGGGGCAAAGTACTTTGGTTGTGTTGTGCAGGTTCCACGTTGGCGCCGGAATCCCTGGTGTTGCGCCGCACTACATCCCGCCGCCATCAACCTTCAACGTGCTTCTTGGCTCCTCCTGGTTCGATAAACCTTGGTTTCTTTCTGAGGGAAAACTTGCTGCTGTGCGCATCATACCTTCCTCTTGGGGTTCCCAATGAACGTGTGAGTTACACGCCATCACTACGCGGGAGATATGGAGGAGAGGGGGGCGGCTAGGGTTTGGGAGGGGTGGCCGGCCACTTCAAGGGGGGCGGCCAGCTTGTGGTCTTTGGGTTGGCCGGCCCCCTCCCTTGGCCCCTCATTATATAGGTGGATCCCCAAGTGTTGGTGTCCAAGTCTTCGAATAAGACCCGAACCAAAAACCTTCCATAAGAGGGGGAAACCTAGCCCAACTAGGACTCCCACCAAAGGTGGGGTTTCCACCTCCCATGTGGGGGGGTGGCCGGCCCCCTAAGGGGGAGTCCACTTGGGACTCCTCCCCCACTAGGGTTGGCCGGCCATGGAGGTGGAGTCCCATGTGGACTCCACCTTCCTTGGTGGTTTCTTCCGGACTTTTCTAGAACCTTCTAGAACCTTCCGCGACATTTTAATTCACATAAAATGACATCCTATATATGAATCTTATTCTCCGGACCATTCCGGAACTCCTCGTGATGTCCGGGATCTCATCCGGGACTCCGAACAAATATTCGAACTCCATTCCATATTCAAGTACTACCATTTCAACATCCAACTTTAAGTGTGTCACCCTACGGTTCGTGAACTATGCGGACATGGTTGAGTACTCACTCCGACCAATAACCAATAGCGGGATCTGGAGATCCATAATGGCTCCCACATATTCAACGATGACTTTAGTGATCGAATGAACCATTCACATATAATACCAATTCCCTTTGTCTCGCGATATTTTACTTGTCCGAGGTTTGATCTTCGGTATCACTCTATACCTTGTTCAACCTCGTCTCCTGACAAGTACTCTTTACTCGTACCGTGGTATGTGGTCTCTTATGAACTCATTCATATGCTTGCAAGACATTAGACGACATTCCACCGAGAGGGCCCAGAGTATATCTATCCGTCATCGGGATGGACAAATCCCACTTGTTGATCCATATGCCTCAACTCATACTTTCCGGATACTTAATCCCACCTTTATAGCCACCCATTTACGCAGTGGTGTTTGGAGTAATCAAAGTACCTTTCCGGTATAAGTGATTTACATGATCTCATGGTCATAAGGACTAGGTAACTATGTATCGAAAGCTTATAGCAAATAACTTAATGACGAGATCTTATGCTACGCTTAATTGGGTGTGTCCATTACATCATTCATATAATGACATAACCTTGTTATTAATAACATCCAATGTTCATGATTATGAAACTAATCATCCATTAATCAACAAGCTAGTTTAAGAGGCATACTAGGGACTTCTTGTTTGTCTACATATCACACATGTACTAATGTTTCGGTTAATACAATTCTAGCATGATATATAAACATTTATCATAAACATAAAGATATAAATAATAACCACTTTATTATTGCCTCTAGGGCATATCTCCTTGATCTCCCACTTGCACTAGAGTCAATAATCTAGATTACATTGTAATAAACCTAACACCCATGGCATTACGGTGTTGGTCATGCTTTGCCCTAGGGAGAGCTTTAGTCAACGGATCTGCTACATTCAGATCGGTGTGTACTTTGCAAATCTTTACTTCTCCATCTTCGATGTACTCGCGAATCGAGTGGTAACGCAGCTTGATATGTTTCAGCCTCTTGTGTGACCTTGGCTCTTGTGCATTGGCGATGGCACCCATGTTATCACAATAAATGATTAATGGGTCCAATGCACTAGGAACCACACCGAGCTCTACAATGAACCTCTTCATCCATACCGCTTCTGATGAAGCCTCTGAAGCCGCTATGTACTCTGATTCTGTTGAAGACTTCGCCACCGTGCCTTTGCTTCGAGCTTGCCCAGCTTATCGCAGCACCATTCAATATAAACACGTACCAGATTGTGACTTAGAGTCATCGGGATCGGTGTTCCAACTTGCATCGGTGTAACCGTTTATAATGAGCTCTTGGTCACCTCCATAACAAAGAAACATATCCTTAGTTCTTTTCAAGTACTTCGGATATTCTTGACCGTTGTCCGATGTTCCATTCTGGATCACTTTGATATCTGCTAGTCAAACTAACGGCATGTGCTATATCCGGTCTAGTACATAGCATGGCATACATGATAGATCCTCTGCCGAGGCATAGGGGATATTACTCATCCTTTCTCTTTCTTCTGCCGTAGCCGGTCCTTGAGTCTTACTCAATACCTTGCACAGTAACATAGGTAAGAACCCTTTCTTACTTTCGTCCATTCTAAACTTCTTTAGAATCTTGTCCAGATATGTACTCTGTGATAGCCCTATTAGGCGTCTTGATCTATCTCTATAAATCTTGATGCCTAATATATACGATGCTTCACCAAGGTCTTTCATTGAAAAACTATTATTCAAATAACCTTTAACATTGCTTAATAGTTCTATATCATTCCCGATCAATAATATGTCATCTACATATAATATCGGGAATGCTACGAGCTCAGTTACTTTCTTGTAAATACAGGCCTCTCCATGACACTTTGTATAAACCCGAAGTCTTTGATCACCTTATCAAACCGTCGGTTCCAACTTCTTGATGCTTGCTTCAGTCCATAGATTGAACGCTGAAGTTTGCATACTTTGTCGACATTTTTAGGATCGACAAAACCTTTGGGTTGTACCATATACAACTCTTCCTCAATGTCTCCATTAAGGAACGCCGTTTTGACATCCATACGCCAAATCTCATAATCGAAAAATGCAGCTATTGCTAACAAAATCCTCACAGATTTTAGCTTCGCTACGGTGAGAAAGTCTCATCGTAGTCAACTCCTTGAATTTGTCGGAAACCCTTTGCGACAAGTCGAGCTTTATAGACAGTAATATTACCATCAGGCATCTGTTTTTCTCTTGAAGATCCATTTATTCTCGACAGCCTTTCGGCTATCGGGTAAGTCTACCAAAGTCCATACTTTGTTATCATACATGGATCCCATTTCGGATTTCATGGCTTCTTGCCATTTGTTGGAATACGGGCTCATCATCGCTTCTTCATACGTCGCGGGTCCTCATCATTGTTATCCACAATCATGACATTTAGACAAGGATCATACCAATCGGAGTGGCACGTTCCCTTGTCGATCTGCGAGGTTCGATAGTTTCCTCGTTCAAGTTTCATGATCATTATCATTAGCTTCCTCATTGCCGGTGTAGGCGGTACAGGTACAACTTTCGATGCGCTACTCGATCAACGAGTATAGATTCATCAATCTCATCGAGTTCTACTTTTCTTTCGAGTCACTTCTTTAGTGAGAAATTCTTTCTCAAGAAAGGTTCCGTTCTTAGCAACAAAGATTTTGCCTTCGGATCTGTGATAGAAAGTGTACCCTATAGTTTCCTTAGGGTATCCTATGAAGACGCATTTCTCCGCTTTGGGTTCTAGCTTGTCCGGTTGTAACTTCTTTACATAGGCCGCAACCCCAAACTTTCAGAACGATGACTTAGGTTTCTTATTAAACCACAATTCATACGGTGTCGTTTCTACGGATTTTGATGGTGCTCTATTTAAAGTGAATGCGGCTGTCTCTAATGCATAACTCCAAAATGATAACGGCAAATCAGTAAGAGACATCATACTGCGAACCATATCTAAGAGAGTTCGATTACGACGTTCGGACACACCGTTTCGTTGAGGTGTTCCTGGCGGTGTCAATTGTGAAAGTATTCCGCATTTCTTTAAATGCATGCCAAACTCATAACTCAGATATTCACCTCCACGATCAGATCGTAGAAATTTGATCTTCTTGTTACGTTGATTTTCTACTTCACTTTGAAATTCCTTAAACTTCTCAAAAGTTTCGGATTTATGTTTCATGAAATAGATATACCCATATCTACTCAGATCATCTGTGAAGGTTAGAACATAACGATAACCACCGCGCGATGCTACGCTCATTGGTCCACATACATCGGTATGTATGATTTCCAATAAGTCAGTAGCTCGCTCCATCATACCAGAAAATGGAGTCTTTGTCATTTTTCCCATTAGACATGCTTCGCATCTATCAAGTGACTCAAAGTCAAGTGATTCAAGTAATCCATCAGTATGGAGTTTCTTCATGCGTTTCACTCCAATATGACCAAGACGACAGTGCCACATATAAGTAGAATTATCATTCAATTTAATTCGCTTAGCATCAATGTTATGTATATGCGTATCACTACTATCGAGATCTAACAGAAATAAGTCATTCTTTTGTGGTGCTCGACCATAAAAGATATTATTCATAAAAATAGAACAACCATTATTCTCAGACTTGAATGAATAACCGTCTTGCATTAAACAAGATCCAGATATAATGTTCATGCTCAACGCGGGTACAAAATAACAATTATTTAGGCTTAAAACTAATCCCGAAGGTAGATGTAGAGGAAGTGTGCCGACAGCGATCACATCGACTTTGGATCCATTTCCAACGCGCATCGTCACTTCATCTTTCGAGTAGTCTTCGTTTATTCTTTAGTTCTGTTTGAGTTACAGATATGAGCAACCGAACCAGTATCAAATACCAGTACTAGAACGAGAACCAGTGAGATAAACATCTATAACATGTATATCAAATATACCTTCTTTCTTCTTCTTGACAAGGCCGCTCTTGAGATCAGCCGGATACTTGGAGCAATTACGCTTCCGGTGTCCCTTCTCCTTGCGATAATAGCACTCGGCATCAGGCTTAGGGCCGTTCTTAGGTTTCATAGGAGGCGTGGCAGCTTTCTTGCCACCCTTCTTGAATTTTCCCTTAGATTTGCCCTGTTTCTTGAAACTGGTGGTCTTGTTGACCATCAACACTTGGTGCTCTTTCTTGATCTCAATCTCAGCAGCTTTTAGCATGCCAAAGAGTTCGAGTAACTCCTTGTTCATGTTACGCATATTGTAGTTCATCACAAAGTTCTTGTAACTTGGTGGCGTGATTGAAGGACACGATTAATCCCAGTCTATTAGGAATCACTATTCCCAAGTCAGAGTTTTTCGCATGCCCGGTCATGGCGAGCATGTGCTCACTAACGGAGCTGCCTTCTTCCATCATACAGTGAAGAAATGTTTCGATGCTTCATAGCATTCCACGGCCGCATGAGTCTCGAATATAGCTTTCAGCTCATTCATCAACTCATGAGGATCATGGTGCTCAAAACGTTTTTGAAGATCGGATTCCAGATCGCACGGGATGGCACACTGAACTTGAGAGTACCGAGTTTTCCGAGTCGCGTAAACAGCTTTTACTTCATCGGTTTCATCTTCTGCAGGAGGGTCACCTAGCGGTGCATCAAGCACAAATTGCAGATTTCCGCCAGAGAGGAAGATCCTCACATGACGGAACCGATCGGTGAAGTTGCTACCGTTGCTCTTAAGTTTCTCTTTCTCTAGGAACTGATTAAAATTGATTGGGGACGCCATCTCTACAACGTATATTTGCAATAGTTTAGACTAAGTTTATGACAAATTGAGTTCAAATTTTAATTCAACATAATTAAAAATCTAGGTGAACTCCCACTCAAAACAATATCCCTCGCATTGTCTTAGTGATCACACGAACCAAATCCACCGCACCTAAACCCGATCATCACGAGAAAAAGTGTGACTTCAATGGCGAACACTCAAAGTGTTCATCATATCAACCATATGATTCATGCTCTACCTTTCGGTATCACGTGTTCCGAGACCATGTCTGTACATGCTAGGCTCGTCAAGGCCACCTTAGTATCCGCATGTGCAAAACTGTCTTGCACCCGTTGTATGCACTTGTTGATTCTATCACACCCGATCATCACGAGATGCTTGAAACGACAAGTCTTGGCAACGGTGCTACTAAGGATGAACACTTTATTATCTTGAGATTTTAGTGAGGGATCATCTTATAATGCTACCGTCGCGATCTAAGCAAAATAAGATGCATAAAAGGATTAACATCACATGCAGTTCATATGTGATATGATATGGCCCTTTTGTCTTTGCGCCTTTGATCTTCATCTCCAAAGCACGGACATGATCTCCATCATCTTCGGGCATGATCTCCATCATCGTCGGCGTAGCGTCAAGGTCAATGACGCCGTCTTCATGATTGTTCTCCATGTAGCAACTATTACAACTACTTTGAAATACTACTCAACATGAAATTTAAAGACAACCATAAGGCTCCTGCCGGTTGCCACAATACAATAATGATCATCTCATACATATTCATCATCACATTATGGCCATATCACATCACCAAAACCCTGCAAAAACAAGTTAGACGTCTCTAATTTGGTTTGCATATTTTACGTGGTTTAGGGTTTTCGAGAGAGATCTAATCTACCTACGAACATGAACCACAACGTTGATACTAATGTTTTCAATAGAAGAGTAAATTGAATCTTCACTATAGTAGGAGAGACAGACACCCGCAAAGCCTCTTATGCAATACAAGTTGCATGTCGAACGAGGAACAAGTCTCATGAACGCGGTCATGTAAAGTTAGTCCGAGCCGCTTCATCCCACTATGCCACAAAGATGCAAAGTACTCAAACTAAAGATAACAAGAGCATCAACGCCCACAAACCATTGTGTTCTACTCGTGCAACCATCTATGCATAGACACGGCTCTGATACCACTGTAGGATAACGTTGCATAGAAAACAAAAATTTTCCTACCGCGAACACGCAATCCAAGCCAAGATGCAATCTAGAAGACGGTAGCAACGAGGGGGTATCGAGTCTCACCCTTGAAGAGATTCCAAAGCCTACAAGATGAGGCTCTTGTTGCTGCGGTAGACGATCACTTACCGCTTGCAAAAGCGCGTAGAAGATCTTGATCACGATCGGTTCCGGCGCCACGAACGGGCAGCACCTCCGTACTCGGTCACACGTTCGGTTGTTGATGAAGACGACGTCCACCTCCCGTTCCAGCGGGCAGCGGAAGTAGTAGCTCCTCTTGAATCCGACAGCACGACGGCGTGGTGTCGGTGGCGGTGGAGAAGTCCGGCGGAGCTTCGCTAAGCTACGCGGGAGATATGGAGGAGAGGGGGGCGGCTAGGGTTTGGGAGGGGTGGCCGGCCACTTCAAGGGGGGCGGCCAGCTTGTGGTCTTTGGGTTGGCCGGCCCCCTCCCTTGGCCCCTCATTATATAGGTGGATCCCCAAGTGTTGGTGTCCAAGTCTTCGAATAAGACCCGAACCAAAAACCTTCCATAAGAGGGGGAAACCTAGCCCAACTAGGACTCCCACCAAAGGTGGGGTTTCCACCTCCCATGTGGGGGGTGGCCGGCCCCCTAAGGGGGAGTCCACTTGGGACTCCTCCCCCACTAGGGTTGGCCGGCCATGGAGGTGGAGTCCCATGTGGACTCCACCTTCCTTGGTGGTTTCTTCCGGACTTTTCTAGAACCTTCTAGAACCTTCCGCGACATTTTAATTCACATAAAATGACATCCTATATATGAATCTTATTCTCCGGACCATTCCGGAACTCCTCGTGATGTCCGGGATCTCATCCGGGACTCCGAACAAATATTCGAACTCCATTCCATATTCAAGTACTACCATTTCAACATCCAACTTTAAGTGTGTCACCCTACGGTTCGTGAACTATGCGGACATGGTTGAGTACTCACTCCGACCAATAACCAATAGCGGGATCTGGAGATCCATAATGGCTCCCACATATTCAACGATGACTTTAGTGATCGAATGAACCATTCACATATAATACCAATTCCCTTTGTCTCGCGATATTTTACTTGTCCGAGGTTTGATCTTCGGTATCACTCTATACCTTGTTCAACCTCGTCTCCTGACAAGTACTCTTTACTCGTACCGTGGTATGTGGTCTCTTATGAACTCATTCATATGCTTGCAAGACATTAGACGACATTCCACCGAGAGGGCCCAGAGTATATCTATCCGTCATCGGGATGGACAAATCCCACTGTTGATCCATATGCCTCAACTCATACTTTCCGGATACTTAATCCCACCTTTATAGCCACCCATTTACGCAGTGGTGTTTGGTGTAATCAAAGTACCTTTCCGGTATAAGTGATTTACATGATCTCATGGTCATAAGGACTAGGTAACTATGTATCGAAAGCTTATAGCAAATAACTTAATGACGAGATCTTATGCTACGCTTAATTGGGTGTGTCCATTACATCATTCATATAATGACATAACCTTGTTATTAATAACATCCAATGTTCATGATTATGAAACTAATCATCCATTAATCAACAAGCTAGTTTAAGAGGCATACTAGGGACTTCTTGTTTGTCTACATATCACACATGTACTAATGTTTCGGTTAATACAATTCTAGCATGATATATAAACATTTATCATAAACATAAAGATATAAATAATAACCACTTTATTATTGCCTCTAGGGCATATCTCCTTCAGAAACTTGTACAACATCTTTTGTCCTACCAGCCAGTGGCAGCCGGGCCTCTAGGGAATCTACTGGAAATTAAGGCACTCCTTTTAATAGAGCACCGGAGCAAAGCATTAACACTCCGTGAAAACATGTGATCCTCATATCTAAGCCTTCCCCTCCAGTTGTCCCAATTTCTGTCACTTTGGGGCCTTTGGTTCCGGACATAGACATGTGCAAACAACTTGTAGATACAATCTAAGCAATAAGTATAGAGATTAAATCTAAGATCATGCCACTCGGGCCCTAGTGACAAGCATTAAACATAACAAGATTGCAGCAACAATAACTTCACAAACTTTATAGATAGACTAATCATAATGTAACTATCCATCAGATCCCAACAAACACAACACCGATTACATAAGATGAATCTCAATCATGTAAGGCAGCTCATGAGATCATTGCATTGAAGTACATGGGGGAGAGAATACCAACTAGCTACAGCTAGAACCCGTAGTCCATGGGGGAACTACTCACGGAGCATGATGGAGGCGGTGGCGTCGATGGAGATGGCTTCCGGGGGCACTTCCCCGTCCCGGCAGGGTGCCGGAACAGAGACTTCTGTCCCCCGAAACGGAGTTTCACGATGGCGGCGGCGCCCCTGGAGTCTTTCTGGAGTTTCGTCAATCGGTATCGATGTTTTAGGTTGAGACGGCTTAAATAGGCGAAGAGTCGGAGTCGGAGGGGCCACGGGGCCTCCTCCCCACAGGCCGGCGCGACCAGGGTGGAGCCCGCGCGGCCCTGTTGTGTGGGGCCCCCAGGGCTCCCCTCTGGTCCCCCTCTGACTTTCTGGAAGGTTCCGGGAAAAATAAGGTTCTGGGCGTTGATTTCGTCGAATTCCGAGAATATTGCCCGAACAGCCTTTCTGGAACCAAAAACAACAGAAAACAGCAACTGGCCCTTCGGCATCTCGTTAATAGGTTAGTTCCATAAAATGCATAAAAACATTATAAAGTGCAAGCAAAACATGTAAGTATTGTCATAAAACAAGCATGGAACATCAGAAATTATAGGTACGTTGGAGACGTATCACTTGGCCGTTGAAGTCGCTTAATGTGACGTTGGTTTTGATCAGATCTGCGTTAGAGCGTCCCAAACGCCGTAGCATGGAGTATGGCATTATATTGATTGCCGCTCCTGTGTCGACCATCATCTTGCCGACAGGATGCCCATTGATATAACCTTTTAGGTACAGGGCCTTCAAATGTTTGTAGCTCTTCTCTCGTGGCTTTTCAAAGATAACTGGCCGTGGGCCGCAGTCAAACTGCGCTACCGGCACTTCTTCGGTTCTTGGAGCACAAAACTCCGACGGAAGTATGAACACCATATTTGTGCCAGCCGATGCCTTCGCATCGGCTTTTATTTGTTTGGGGCGCCATTCTTTCTTCGGTGGATGATTCTCTGCCTCCAAAGTTTGCTGAATTTTCACGGCCAGATCAGGCCGCGCTTTCCTCAACGTGTGCAGGTATTGCGCCTCGGCTTCCTCCAAGCTACGTAGTCGCTGAACCCTACGCTTTTGGGAGTGACTGAGTCCATCAGGGCACCACCTTGGCCGGTGGTATCTATCTTCTTCTTCATCTTCTGACTCCTCAAAATCTTCCCCCCGAGATGACTCAGCTCATCTGTTCTGAGATGGGAGAGGCCCTAGACGCTTGAACACTGAAACCTCACTCGTGTCCTCCTTCTGCTGTCTACATTCCGGGCAATTGTCGATTGTAGGCAATCGGCTCATTCCTGAATCCCAGCAGTAATTAAAGAAAGGACAATCCCAGTGTCTGTCCATGTCTTCCTGCTCTCTTGACTTCCCCTTAGCGCGGTGCTCATATCCTTCGTCGTCTCTATCATACCGACGATATTTTCCGTTGTCCACATCGTACCGCCGGCGTCGGTCGTACTGATGCTCATATTTGTTAAGGAGATGCGCAGAGAGCGGTCGTTGATACCGCACGTTTCTCACTTGTTCCTCGGTGATGTACCGTCTGTCATCATATCGGGGCCGGTCGCGTGGGCCGGCCTCCTCCTTTTCCTTGCCACGGGAGGGACCGATTTCTTGCTTATCCCTGCCATGGTGGTATACAGGCCCTGCCATGTTAACATCGAATGAGAAATCCAGCTGACGCCTCGTGGAGTGATTGTGTTCCACCATGTTGACGCCAGGAAACGGTTGCGTGTCCACTTTCATGGCAAACTGACCAAGGATTAAACGGCCTTGTTCTATCGCCGTTTGGATCTGCCGACGCAACTCTTTGCAGTCATTGGTGATATGGGTGAACGAGTGATGCCACTTGCAGTACGGTCTCCCGTTCATTTCTTGCGCCGTAGGGATTTTATGGCCTTCGGGTAACTTCAGCTGTTTTTTCTTAAGCAATAAATCGAATATCTGCTCAGCTTTGCTTACATCGAAGTCAAACCCTCTTGCTGGCCCTTGTTGTTTCACCCATTTACAGGACACGGGAGCTGCCCCCCGAGCCCATTCAGCCACTGCTACTTCCTGGTATTCTGCAGAGTCCTCAACTCCTTCTGTCTCGACCAGGCCTATCGGGCGTTTGAACTTATCTTGGTACAATTCTGGGTGGCGCTGCTCATACAATGTTAATTTCTGAACCATGTGCGCCAGTGAATTGTATTCCACCTGGAAGGCCAGATCCTTGATCGGCGCTGCGAGGCCCAACACTGCCAGATCGACTGCTTCTTTCTCAGTTAAACGAGCCGAATAACATCGGTTCTTGACAGTCCTGAAACGCTGAATGTATTCCGACACCGTTTCTCCCCGCTTCTGCCGCACCTGCGCCAGATCGGCAATGCTAGCCTCGGTAGCTTTTGAGTGGTATTGAACATGAAACTGCTCTTCCAGTTGCTTCCACGTCCGGACTGAATCTGGTGGCAACGAGGTGTACCACCCAAAAGCTGGTCCTGTGAGAGATTGCGCAAAAAACCTCACACGTAACGGGTCTGATGCTGAAATCATGCCTAACTGCGCCAAATATCGGCTCACATGCTCAATTGAGCTAGCCCCTTCTGATCCATTGAACTTTGAGAACTCAGGGAGCCGATACTTGGGCGGCAGCGGAATCAAATCATATTCATTGGGGTACGGCTTGGAATAGCCGACTGTTCTCCTCTTTGGCAGGATGCCGAACTGGTCTCTCAAGATTGTACTGATTTGTTCCACGGTATGAGCTGCAGGGGCTGAGCTTTCATGACTCGTTCCGGTGGCATATTTAGCTAGCCACGCCTGTTTATCGGCGTCCGCTCCAGAAATCCCTCCTGCTGCAACCTGGTTCGTGCGCGCCCAATTATTGCAGTTCGGCACGTATGTGCACACGTATCCATGTGGGATTTCTTTAGGCGGCTCATACAGGAATTGGCAATCGCCAGGATCGCCTCCAACCTTGTAGATGACGTATGCCGGTGAACCCTGTGGCTCTGGAGCTGCAAACGTGAATGGCAGCTGCGGTCTGGTCTGGAACGGTATTTCTCCCTGGTGAGTTCCTAGGGCAGGCCCTGACGGAGAGTACTGATGCTTCATGATTTCCTGAACCACGCGAACCGCAATACGCTCCAAAGTGTTCACCAGGTGACATAGGCATCCCCAATGGGCCTGCCGAAGATAGTACCCAGGGTTTACTAAAGGCCCACGACTCGAAGAATAAGAAGAATCGGAAGCCCAAGTTGTTATTAAGGAAAGCTAGAGTTGTATTGGGAGATGATGTTTGTAATCTTGCGGGATGAGTTGGAAACCCTCCCGGACTCTGTAACTTGTACAATACGAATCCCTCGGCTCCGCCTCCTATATAAGGGGGAGTCGAGGGACAAAGAAAGCATCGAATAATTGTCTCACAAACCCTAGTTTTTACATCGTCGAGTACTTTTCGGCTGAAACCTTCGAGATCTACTTGCCCTCTACATCCAACGAAACCCTAGTCTACTATCTGTAGGCATTGACAAGTTAATACCTTGTCAATTGGCGCCGTCTGTGGGATCTAGAGGCGACAAGGAGCTGATCTCGATGGCACGTTCAAGATCGTCGACTTCATCGGTGGCAAGCAACATCATGGATAGAGGTAAACAGATCGAAACTGGTCTAGTTGATTTTATACCTCACCCGCCCTCCCGTTTGGATGCATATGCGTATCTGGAGGAGCCCATGGAGATGACATTTGGAAAGTTCCACTTCCGTGTCGAGAAAGAAGGAGCGTATCGTCTCGAAGTTCCGATCTCGTCGGGATTATCGGCGGTTGATCCTGACTTCTCAAGCTCAGCATCATCCATCGAGTCAAGCGACGAGGAGATTTCGTCGCCACGCTTCATCGGCACCAAGGCAAGCGAAAAACTCGCCAAGATATTCAGCGACATGTCCTTCGAGTCATCCGCGGACTCCTATATAAGCGATGATTCGAGCGACACCGATAGCTTCGACTTCATCGACAAGTCCATCTCTATTGGAAAGGTCTTCACCAATCTTTATGATGGTGTCACTAAACCAAGCGAAATTCAGAACTCAAAATATCATCAGATCTACGCCATCGGAGAAACAAGTCGCAATCAGGAGGAGACATCAGAGGCTTTCGACAATTGGGAAATCCATATGTCGATCCCTCTGACCTAAGGCGTGGTTTGGGCACTAAATATGTCGGGCCTACACCACGCGTTAGGATTCAACTTCCACAAGCAGCGTGGGATAGAGCAGCAAGAGCTATGGATGGTTCTGAACCAATGGAGACAACTGCTACGGTCGAAGAATTGCAGGCTTACCAATATAGGCTTGCTCGAGCTGGAAGAGAATTGGAAAAAGAGACAGCTGCTCTGAATAGAAGAAGGGAGGCAGCTTCCGCGTCAAGCAGGCGAAGAGCGGAGTTAAGTCGACAGTCAGGAACTTCGGGAGATAGTTGATGTCTACGGGTGTTTCTATTCTTGTAGACAGTGTTGGGCCTCCAAGAGCAGAGGTTTGTAGAACAGCAGCAAGTTTCCCTTAAGTGGATCACCCAAGGTTTATCGAACTCAGGGAGGAAGAGGTCAAAGATATCCCTCTCATGCAACCCTGCAACCACAAAGCAAGAAGTCTCTTGTGTCCCCAACACACCTAATAGGTGCACTAGTTCGGCGAAGAGATAGTGAAATACAGGTGGTATGAATAAGTATGAGCAGTAGCAATGGCGCCAGAAAAGTGCTATTTGGCGTGCGATTGATGGTAGTAATATTGCAGGAAGTAAAGATGCAGTAAAACAGTAAACAAGCAGCGATAGCAGTATTTAGGAACAAGGCCTAGGGATCATACTTTCACTAGTGGACACTCTCAACATTGATCACATAACAGAATAAATAAATAGATGCTAGACTCTACACCCTCTTGTTGGATGATGAACACCACTAACTGTGTAGGATTACACGAACCCTCAATGCCGGAGTTAACAAGCTCCACAATATTCAATGTTCATGTTTAAATAACCTTAGAGTGCATGACAGATCAACATAACCAAACCAAGTACTAACATAGCATGCACACTGTCACCTTCACACTACGAAAGGAGGAATAGATCACATCAATACTATCATAGCAATAGTTAACTTCATAATCTACAAGAGATCACAATCATAGCCTACGCCAAGTACTACATGATGCACACACTTGTCACCATTACACCGTGCGGGGAGGAATAAACTACTTTAATAACATCACTAGAGTAGCACACAGATAAATTGTGATACAAAACACATTGCAATCATAAAGAGATATAAATAAGCACTTCACTATGCCATTCATAACGGTGAATAAGTATTACGTGAAATATAGCCTAAGAGACCCACACGGTGCACACACGTCACCTTTACACACGTGGGACAAGGAGTCTCCGGAGATCACATAAGTAAAATCCACTTGACTAGCATAATGACATCTAGATTACAAGCATCATCATATGAATCTCAATCATGTAAGGCAGCTCATGAGATTATTGTATTGAAGCACATAGGAGAGAGATGAACCACATAGCTACCGGTACAGCCCCGAGCCTCGATGGAGAACTACTCCCTCCTCATGGGAGACAGCAGCGTTGATGAAGATGGCGGTGGTGTCGATGGAGAAGCCTTCCGGGGGCACTTCCCCGTCCCGGCGGCGTGCCGGAACTGAGACTGCTGTCCGCCAGATGTTGGCTTCGCGATGGCGGCGGCTGTGGAAGGGTTGCTGTGGTGTCGTCGAACGTGATAGGGTGTTCGCGAAGGAGGCTTTAAGTAGGCGGAAGGGCGGCGTCGGAAGAGTGCAGGGCCACCGGACACTAGGGCGGCGCGCCCCCTCTGGGCCGCGCCGCCACCATGTGTGGGCCCCTGTGGCCCCTCTCTCGCGGCTCTCGGGTGTTGGAAGCTCCGGGGATTCTAAGATCTTTGGGCGTTGATTTCGTCCAATTCCGAGAATATTTCCTTACTAGGATTTCTGAAACCAAAAACAGCAGAAAACAGAGGCGGCACTTCGGCATCTCGTCAATAGGTTAGTTCCGGAAAACGCATAAATATGACATAAAGTATGTATAAAACATGTAGATATCATCAATAATGTGGCATGGAACATAAGAAATTATCGATACGTCGGAGACGTATCAATAGTCACAGAGAAGCTCGGAGGAGAGCAAGATCTCGGCTGCAAAATATACCGGAGGCTGAAAGAGAGACTCTAATCCAAAACCTCGACATGTCCTTCATGTCAATCGACACGAGGAGGAATATTATCCCAAAAACACCGGAAGCAGGGTACATGGCGACACAAGCTTTCATCCTGGCGTCCAGACCACCTCCCGGAGATCCAAGAGAAGCGTTGTATAACATGGCCATGGCAGGATGTGGCGCCATGGGAGCAGCGTTCGCAGCTACACCTCCCGAAGGAACTGCAAGGTAAAATAGTCCAAGACCTACCGCAGCAGTGCAAGATCCACCGAGAGCGAGTGGAGCCAGAGACACAACGACTCGGGCCAGAGAGGATAGAGCGCGACAAGAAAGAAGGGAACATCAGCATTCACCAGAACTTGCTGAAGAAGATATGTGTGGACTCCCGTGTTTCACACGACGGGTCCGAAAAACTCGAGTTCCATCAGGATTCAAGCTACCCGATAGTTTCAAGAAATTCGATGGCCTGCAAGATCCCGAGGATTGGCTAGTCGATTACCTAGAGACATTAAAATTGATAGGCGGAACAAGAGCAACAGCCATGCAGAGCATTTAAATACATCTGAGCGGAGCCGCCAGATCGTGGATAAAGAAGCTTCCCCCAGGCTCCATCGACAGCTGGGAAAGTTTTGAGGATGTGTTTATCAAGAATTTTCGATCAACCTGCAAGAAACCTGCGACACTAGAGGAGCTGAGGTCATGTCGACAAAAGCATGATGAATCAATGAGGAAATACATCCAAAGGTGGAACATCATCAAAAACTCGGCAGAAAATATATCTGACGAGAGAGCGATAGATGCGTTTGTAGCAGGAGTTCGACGAGGAGATTTCGTGGAGGACTTGGGAAGGACAAACCCAAGGACAATATCAGCATTAATGGAAATAGCAAACAGATGGGCAGATGGTGAAGATGCGGTACATAACAAACGACATAGGTCCCCAGAGGAGGACCGCAGTCGAAGTTTTCAAAATAGACGCCGATTTCCTCGACAATTCTCAAGTTACGACGCACCTGGCCAAATATCGGCTGGTTTTCGGGGAAACAATGGAGGAAACAATAGAGATGATTACCAAAGAAGTAATGCACAGCAAGGCGATAATAGAGATAACAGGCAAAATAGCGGATCAAGGTTTCAGAGATCTTTCGTAACTCCCGAAGATATGATGAACGGGCCGTGCCAGATGCATTTTTATCTCGACAGCAATGGGAAAAGACAATCAGGACATCTGCAGAAAGACTGCCGCAATTTCCAAGCAATGCTGCGGGTCGCAGGAATGGCTAATGCTCACGCAGCAAATAGAAACCCCCAAGGGCCCAGGAGTGAGATCCACTTGCCACCTCCTCCCGCGATCACGGACGAAAATCGACATCAGCTCAGAATAGCGTCAGCACCACAACCACCTCCATATGTTGATCCGAACAATAATGGTGCGGTCTCGATGATTCAAAAAGCTAGGCCATTTAATAGGGCTCAGAAGGTAATCTCGCGGCAAGTGTTTATGGCAGAGAAGATGCCTCCACCAACGGTTGAGTACCTAAATTGGTCAGGGCAAGACATTGGCTTTACAATAGAGGATCACCCGCAGCAAGTTCCTCGACCAAGGCAATCAACACTTATCTTACCAGCAGTAATTGCAGGATTCGACGTATCTCGAGTGTTCATAGATGGCGGCAGCAGTTTAAACCTTATGTACGCAGATACGCTAAGGAAGATGAACATCTCCTTAGCAAATTTGAAACCAACCGACACACGTTTCCACGGCATCACACCAGAGAAGCCAAGTTACCCATTGGGGAGGATCAATCTCGACGTTCAGTTTGGGACCCGAGAAAATTACAGGATAGAAAGGTTGGAATTCGAAGTTGTCGATTTCCCGTCGCAGTATCACGCTTTGTTGGGACGCCCAGCGTATGCCAGGTTTATGGCGGTGCCACACTACACATACCTGCTTTGGAGGTTGCCTGGGCCCAAGGGGCCAATCACAGTCAAAGGAAGCTTCGCGCTAGCCGATAAATGTGACAAGGATTTTCATCGACTATCAGAAACCTTCGGGATGCAAGCGGAGTATGCAGCATCAAGGCTCATGACTGATTATGATGTGCTGCCAGATGTAGGGAGACCCAACAAGGAATCAACTTTCAATACCGCAAAAGATTCTAAGGAAATGCAGATTCACCCGACAGATCCGAAGAAAACGACGTCCATCGCAACAAACATGGACCTCGCATAGGAAAGCGCGCTCGTCGAGTTCCTCCGTGAGCACTGGAAAATCTTCGCATGGTGTCCAGCTGACATGCCAGGAGTACCCAGGGAACTTGCCGAGCACCACCTAAACTTGGATCCAATAGCAAGGCCAATCAAACAACCTTTGCGGCGTTTTTCGGAACCAAACCGCAAAGCCATGCTGTCAGAAATTGATCGACTCAGAGAAGCTGGTTTCATTAAAGAGATATCCACAGAGGCCACCTGGGTAGCTAACCCAGTGATGGTGCCGAAGAAAAACACGAAAGTCCTTCGCATGTGTGTCGACTTTACGTGCCTCAATAAACATTGTCCAAAGGATCACTTTCCCCTCCCAAGGATCGATCAAATTATCGACTCCATGGCAGGATGTGAACGTCTTTCCTTCTTGGACGCATATTCTGGTTATAACCAGATCAGATTAAAAGAAGATGACGAAGCCAAGACAGCGTTCATTACACCGTATGGCATATTTTGTTACAGGACAATGCCTTTCGGGTTGAAAAACGCGGGAGCAACATATCAACGGATGATGCAGAAGTGCTTAGCAACACAGATTGGGAAAAATGTACAAGTGTACATCGACAACGTCGTCATCACATCAAAAAAGGGGGCAACATTAATCGAGGACTTGAAGGAAACCTTCGACAACCTCGACAAATTTTGTCTCAAGTTGAATCCGACGAAGTGTTCTTTCGGCGTCCCTGCAGGAGAACTTCTCGGGTTCCTAGTATCAACAAGAGGGATCGAAGCTAATCCCGAAAAAATCCAAGCTATCGTAACAATGAGGAAGCCAACAAAGTTGAAAGAAATACAACAGCTAACTGGGCGAGTTGCAGCTTTAAGCAGATTCGTCGCCAGGCTGGGAGAAAAGGCGTTACCGTTCTACGCCCTAATCAAACAAGGAGATAAGTTCCAGTGGAACGAAAAAGCAGATAGAGCTTTCGAGGATCTTAAACGTGCAATCTCGACACCACCGATCTTGGTGGCGCCAAAAGAGAAGGAACCCCTCCTGCTATACATTGCGGCTACACCCCAGGTGGTCAGCACGGCGCTAGTGGTCGAAAGAGAAGAAGAAGGAAAACTCCATGGAGTGCAGAGGCCAGTATATTTCATTAGTGAAGTATTATCGCCTTCAAAACAGAGGTACCCGCAGTACCAAAAGCTAGCATATGGAGTATTCACAACCACAAGAAAATTGCGGCACTATTTTTCGGCGCATCCGATAATAGTGGTCAATGAGGCGCCTTTATCCAATAGGGATTTCTATTTTCGTGCCCTCGGGTCGTTAGTTGTACTCAGTTTTCCCCAGCCCCTTAGTTTTTCCTCAGTTTTCCCCAAGCCTTTGTCTGAAACCCGCAGAAAGAGCTCAGACGGAAGGAATCCGTTTATTTGAACGTTCGGTGCTGACGTGTGGGGCCGCGTCGTATGTGGGGCCACGTCGTGTGGGGTTGGTAGGAAGGGACCGTGTGGGACAGCACGAGACCGTGTTTGGTTGTACGTGAGAGCTGGGTTTTGTCTCTCTCGGCCCAAATTGGCATTTTTAACAGCACTTTTTCCCCTCTTTCTCTCTCTGTCTTTTTCACCAAATTAGTATCAAATCTAGAGAAGCTTCTATTTCTGTCTTTCTTCAATTATTTATGCCTTTTGGCCCTCGTTTTTCCCCAATATGGCAGCAAATCTAGTAGCAAATCTAGAAGCTATTATATGATAAATTCACAGCAGCATAATCAGAAAACTAAGTATAATACATAGGTAAACTGCATACAGCAGCCAAAAGCAGCCAATAACATTGTTAATGTTCACGACAAACTAAGCTGAAAAAAAATACAAGACGCACGCAATGTATGGCCAACAAAAAGATTAGGATACCCCAGGATGAATGAATTTGTTATTCATTCCTTATATATTTCTCCGTCGCTCCAGCCGTGCATTATCCCGAGGAAATATTCATTGAACTCCCGCCGTCTGCAGTGTGCGGCCAATACATCCTCCAAACGGTATGGCCTGTGTTCATTTCTCAGACCGTAGCTTCCTAATCTATGCACATATTGTGGCGACTCATCCCAGGAATTTGTATCATGAAAGTACTCTCTGGTATAACCCAAATCCGCGTAGTAGATGCAGCCAGGTCGAAGAGTCGGGTGCACTCTGGTGTCGACGGAGATACACCGGATATAATGCACGAACAAGGCATGAATGCCAATGTTACTGACCGGATGGGGAGAGCGGCTCTGAGTGTCCACACGGTACACCACAGGCGTGTTTTTCATCAACACAAGCAGCAGATCACCATCCGACTTCACAAGGTAGAACTTGTCACGTCCAAGTTCTGGAAATGAAATTAGTGTCTCCATCTTGACACTGCTTTCGCCTATTCTGCTTCTGTACATTGGTGCACACTATTCTTCCGGACTCAAAATTGTCCGAAGCTATTGCATACAGTTCACCATTGAACGGGGTAATGCAACGCATACTATGGTTCTTGATCGAAAATCTTCCTTCTCCCCAACCATGTTCATATATATCCTTAGTTGGAGTGCTCTCATCGACCCAACCAAGTTCCTCCGGGTAATGTCTGCAAGCGAAGACCATAGTCGGGGAGTTGATTGCAGCGACTGAATCCAAAAAACAGTTGGCATCTGCACCTCAAACATAGTGTTCGATGTCTTTGTGAGTGGGTTCAGAAGACGTATCTTGTGCGGCGGGTTCTTCTGGGCAAGCACGATGACGCCACGGGAAAAGCCGACGAAGTAGAATCTAAAATATATTGATGAAGATAACATTCAGCACTAAGATTGAAAATAAGAATAGATTAACCCTATAGATATGGAGGAATTTGAACCTTGCACGAACTGCAGATAGATCTATGGTGACGTAGCGGGATGTGCCGAGATGGAGGAAGGTGAACTCAGCGGCGCGTGGAAGGGCGTGGTCTAGCATGATCCATTCGTGCAGGTGCACGTCGGGATCAGGTAAACCTGAGCGCCAATTTCTACAGACTTGCCTCATAGCAGAGTAGGTGTCCACGTACTCCTCATTCGCCAATAAGCATTCACCGATCTTGTGAAGTGGTCCATCAGCCGTGAGACAGGCCCAGTTCACGGAGGCACCGCGCTTGGATGCGCCGCCCTCGGAGGCGACGGGCTCGGCGGCGACGGGCTGGGAGGCGACGGGCTGGGAGGCGACGGGCTCGGGGGCGATGGCCGCCGGCGCATTCTTCTTCTCCATCGCCGGCAGGGGAGCGCTCGTACGGCGGTTGGGGTTTTTTGGAGAAGTTGATGGGACGTGAGAGGGGTGGTTTCGTGCGTGAGCGAGAATGAGACGTACTGTGTCCAGAGGGAGGGAGACTTACGCGTCCTAAATGCGACCCGCATCCTACGCGTCCACTATTGCACGTCTGCACCGCGACACGCGTCAACAATGGCACGTCTTCCACTTCTGCACCGCAACACGCGTCCTCGAGTCTAACCCTGGAAATTTAGATATACTCAGGAATACCCTCGAGTCATATACTAGCATTTTTTGTGTGCTCAGTTTTCACCTTGAGTGCTAATAGTGGTTAGTGCAATATACTCAGTTTTACCCTCAAGTGGCTGGTTAACAGAGAGTCAACAAATGGGATTAACTAGTTAAATGAGTTATTTAATGTGCAAAAAATTCCCAAAAAGAGTGGCACTTACTCATGGAGTCTTTAGCACAAATTGCCACTTCTCAAATCATAGATAAATCAAGTTTTACCACCAATTGCCACTTCTCAAATCACCTAGTAGCTATGAAGGTGCATGGTTTTCCACAATAAACCCTACCCAAAACAGCTTTCCCCAAAACATACTTTGTCTGAATGAGGCCATAATTTTCACACTCATGTATATTTGTATTGCAAATAGTTTGAGGTAGGCCAAGATGGGTTTCATTGTACCAAACACGCATTTTCCATTTTTTAAATCTCATATTTGAATTCCTTAGTCTGTTTACTACTCACTTGCCCTTGGTTTCTTGATACTACTCAGTTTTGCCCTCTCCCTTCACAAATTCTCACAGACGCCCAACATTGCCCTGATTGGTCTAGCCGATGTCACGCGGATCGTGCCCGCCGACCGTTGATCGTAGGATTTAACGGGCAGGATAACCCCTATCTCTCTCTTTCTCTGGTCGGGGCCACCACCCTCTCTCTCTCTGTCGGCGGTTAGCTTCCACCCTCTATGTATGCTTAAGGGCGGTTACCCAGTACGCTAAAGTTTGGTTTTCTGCATTATTTTTCACGAGCTAAATTATAAACTCTTTTAGCCATTATTTTTCACGCAAAAAATGATACACCATCACCAATTTGTTGTAGCCATTAATTTTCACGCAAAAAAATGATACACATCACCAATTTGTTTAGCCATTATTTTTCACGCAAAAAAATGATACACCATCACCAATTTGTTGTAGCCATTACTTTTCACGCAAAAAATGATACACCATCACCAATTTGTTTAGCCATTACTTTTCACGCAAAAAATGATACACCATCACCAATTTGTTTAGCCATTACTTTTCACGCAAAAAATGATACACCATCACCATTTCTTTTAGCCATTACTTTTCACGCAAAAAAATGATACACCATCACCAATTTGTTGTAGCCATTACTTTTCACGCAAAAAATGATACACCATCACCAATTTGTTTAGCCATTACTTTTCACGCAAAAAATGATACACCATCACCATTTCTTTTAGCCATTACTTTTCACGCAAAAAATTGATACACCATCACCCATTTCTTGTAGCCATTTCACGCAAAAAATGATACACCATCACCCATTTCTTGTAGCCATTTCACGGTAAAATGATAAACTATCACGAATTACCATTTCTTTTAGGCATTACTTTTCACGGTAAAATGATAAACTAAATCACGAACCATTTCCGTCAAAATAGTCCGCATTACTTTTTTGTTGAGATATATACCCCCACAACGGTCATCTCCTCCTTAAATTATTGTGTAAACCCCCACAACGGTCACCTCCTCCTTAATTTATTGTGTAAACCCCTACAACGGTCATCTCTCCCTTATAAACACCCACAACGGCCATCCCTTGTGTCAATAGGTTCTGCCTCTCTCTTCTTCGTTCACATACACTTGATCATCCATTGCCATGGCTTCCACGCCTCGGACGCGGACCGGAAGGGGAAGGGGAAGGGGCGGCCGGGGTGGTGGATCATCATCATTGCCACCACCACCGTCGTCAACACTGCCATTGATCATAGAGGAGTTCTTCATCGTCATCTACGAAGACCCTTTGGTCAAAAAGGTACGTACGCGTTCACACATATATGATGCATGTGATTAATTATGGACATGTTCTAAAAAACCTTTAATTTCAAACGATCGGCGCTCGATCTCTTTGCAGGCACTCCCAAAAAAGTTTGCCGACTATCTTGACGGCCAGGAGCCAGCTAAGGTGTATCTGCGAGCAGCTGACTGCGGTCCTCGTCTCTGGACCGTGGAGGTCCTATTTGACGGACAAGGCCGGATGTATCTCGACAAGGGCTGGATTTCGGCTGCTATGTACACTTCAAATATGAAGGCGATGATGTGCTCACAGTGAAGGTGTTCGACGGAACAATGTGCAGGAAGTACTACTACTCAGACGACGAAGATACTGACGATGAAAGTGACGACGACGTGAATCCATGCATCCATCCCCTTTAGATAAGGGGATTATGACCAAGAATATATATGTAGCTTCATATGCATCGATTTAGAGATCTACTAGCTATTTTCTATATATTTAGAGATCTAGCTATTTTCTATATATTATGCACAATGTTTAGCATAAGAGTCACTTTAGATTAAGCTACGAAAATAGTCACCTGCCATGGGCTGAGGCGGCCCCACAGAGCGGCTCTATATTATATTGGGACAACCCCAGCGGTCATTGGCTGCGGAGGCCCCACAGAGCGGCAATATATGATTTTCTATAAATAAATAGACGACCCCACTGGTCATTGGCTGCGGCAGCCCCACAGAGCGGCAAATATATGTCTTTTCCTGAAAAATAGATGACCCCACTGGTCATTGGCTGCGGCAGCCCCTCAGAGCGGCAATATATGACTTTTCCTGAAAAATAGATGACCCCACTGGTCAATTGCTGCGGCAGCCCTAGAGCAGCCCCATGTGTCAGCACGAGACGGGTCAGAGAGGAACTGCCCTCTGTGCAGCCCCACCCGTCAGATTAACGGTAACGGTAAAGCCTCTGACCTGATGGCAACCCTCCCGTCCGAGCGTCTGCGAGGGGTTTCAAACTAGAGGGAGGGGTAAACTGAGGAAAAACTAACGAGCTGGGGAAAACTGAGCACAACTAAGGACCCGAGGGCACGAAAATAGAAATCCCTATCCAATATACTCAACAATCCAGAAGCTACAGGCCGTGTCTCCCTTTGGGGAATAGAACTTTCTCCTCGGGACATCACGTATGAAAAAAGAAAGGCAATAAAGTCGCAAATTTTACCAGACTTCATCGCAGAGTGGATGGAGTTGCAAAACACAGGACCTCCGGATTTATCGAGAACCTGGACTATGAACTTTGACGGGTCCAAAAGGTTAGAAGGAGCAGGGGTGATACTCATATCACCTGAAGGCGACAAATTGAAATATGTCTTGCGGATGACGTTCCCAAACGCATCTAATAATGAGGCAGAATATGAAGCTCTTATACATGGGATGAAGATGGCGAAAGCCTGTGGCGCAACTCGATTAAAAATATTTGGCGACTCACAATTGGTGGTTCAGCAAGTCATGAACCAATGCGATGCAGTCAATGATAGCATGGTGGCGTACAAAGAGATGTATAATGAGCTGGAGAAGCTGTTTGATGGATGCGAAGTAAACCACATCAGTAGGTTGAGCAATGATGAAGCCGACGTTCTTGCAAACATCGGGTCGCAGTGCCTCACAATCCCTCCAGGTGTGTTCTGGGAGGAGATAACAGAAAGATCCACAAAGCCGAAGAAATCAGCAAAAGAGGAGAAGAATGAGAAACCCTCGGGGACTGCGAAAGAAACATTGGAAGAAGAAGAAGAGGAACAGGATCTAGTACTGATGGTGCAAATCCCATGGATGCAGGCGTACATATCATATATCCTAAGAAAGACAATACCTGACGATCCAGTTGAAGTAAGGCGAGTTATTAGACGATCCAAAGCTTTCACGGTGGTCAAAGGGGAGTTGTACAAACGAAGTATTTCGGGTGTGTTACAAAGGTGCGTCACACCCGAAGAAGGAAGGATAATCCTAAAGGACGTACACGAAGGAGTATGTGGCCATCACGCAAGTAGTCGAGCTATCGCGGCCAAGGTTTTTCGAGCTGGATTTTACTGGTTGACAGCAATTGAGGACGCGAAGGAGATAGTGCGAACTTGTGACGCGTGCCAGAGATTTGCCGCAAAACCACACTCTCCGGCGGCGGAATTGATGCCCATACCCTTATCTTGGCCCTTTGCTCAGTGGGGTCTCAACATGGTGGGAAAGTTACACAAAGCCTCGCCAGGAGGATACGAGTATATGCTCGTTGCGGTCGACAAATTTACCAAGTGGATAGAAGCAAAGCTGATAAATTCACCGGATGCAGCGTCAGCAATAAAATTCGTGAAGAGCATTATTTTTCGGTTTGGAGTACCTCATAGCATCGTCACAGACAACGGGAGTAACTTCACATCCAAGGAATTCAAGGCGTACTGTGCAGAGGTAGGCATCAAATTGCACTTCGCGTCAGTTGCACATCCTCAAACCAATGGTCAAGTCGAGAAAGCCAACGGTATCATCTGCAATGGTATCAAGAAACGCTTGTTAGGACCATTGGAAAAAGCTCGACATACTTGGCCAGAGGAGTTGCCGAGTGTGTTATGGAGCATCCGAACAACACCAAATACAGCGACACAGGAGACTCCGTTCTTCCTGGTCCATGGAGCAGACGCAGTACTACCGATAGAAATAGAGCACGACTCTCCCAGAGTCACGGAGTATAATGAAGAAGTCTCCAGGAGAGCATTGGAAGATGACAACGACGCACTCGACGAAGCTCGAGACGAAGTATTATCAAGGGTAACTAAATATCAGCAGGACCTGAAAAACTACCACAGTCGACGTTTGCGACCAAGATCCTTTTAGGTTGGAGACCTAGTTTTGCGACTCAATCAAGAGCGCACTGAAAAACTCGAGTCGCCATGGCTTGGCCCTTATGTCGTCACAGAAGTCATCGAAGGAGGAGCGTACAGGATCAAGGACAAGAAGACAGGGAATCTCGAGAAGAACCCATGGAACGTGGCACAGCTAAGGCGTTTTTACGCTTAGTGTCGAAATAT
Organism: Lolium perenne; assembly: GCF_019359855.2. Taxonomy (NCBI): domain Eukaryota; kingdom Viridiplantae; phylum Streptophyta; class Magnoliopsida; order Poales; family Poaceae; genus Lolium; species Lolium perenne. The sequence continues at coordinate 29,954,162 of NC_067245.2, forward strand.
AGTTCTCCTTGTAAAAATACAATGTACTGCAACGCCCGCGAGTTTTCAGACGCACTCTTTTCCTTTTTCGGGGCACCGAGTGGGGCCGGGAAAGGTTTTTAATGAGGCGGGCTCGCGGTGCCGCAATATAATAAAGATAGTAGAAATATATATCTTTTCTTCGACACGATCGGGGGCTTACGCCTTGAAGTTACAATATAGATGAATTTAGCTGATAAAATTATCTCGCCTTGGTATTGAATACCTCGCCAGGTAAAACGAAGCTACAAAATAGCAATCAAAGACAAAACACTCGGGGGCTAGTACCCGCAAATATAGTATAAAAATTTGGTTGCTTTGGTTTAATACCTCGCATACACAATAAAGAGATTTACCACCGAAACACTCGGGGGCCTGAGGAGGAAAAATAGAAATATCTACTAACTTTACAATATAGAATATGTGTACAACATACAAGACGCAATTCCTGAGAAAACTTGACAGGACTAGAAGCAATGTCAATGACGGCTCAATATATTATCTATAGTCATCCGTCCAGTATTGGAAGTACGAGTACTATGTTCAGCATAGCTACCCCTTACGAAAAATTCAGCATCCATCCGAAGAAGTTCATCCATCATATCTTCGGCAACCGGGGTCACATGATCTTCAAGCTTGCTAACATCCCTTCTTCTTTTCGCCATCTTGGCTAAGCACTTGGTAACAATCTGGCTCATGTCAAATTTGGGATAACAGATTTTGATCATCATCATAGCAAACCTGGCACCGGCAGAAAGTTGAGCTCGCACGAAGTGATGGATACGAGGAGCATCTTGAAATTTCTCCAACAAACCAAGAAGAGTATCGGGCGCCTCGTTCCGAGGAAATAGCGTCTTGTAAACCAGGGTCAAGGTTCTGGCGCAGAAATCAAGAAACTCGCGAACCTGACAGGCGCGGTCTTGAAATCTGACAATTTGTCTGGTATGCTCTGGAGTGGCCCAGAAAAGAGAACCATGGTCAAGAGAAAGGTTAACAAGGAGATTCGTCCTGGTATTCACCCTTTCATCCTCAGCAGCAGCGTCGATAAAGGAGCCTAGTTGGCGACAACATAAGAATCTCGAAAAAGGAAATAGCGAGAAAACGGGAATCTCGATTTGCAAGAGCATACCTGACATATCTGCACTGGCCTCAATCATCAAATCAAGCATAAAATTTTCTCGAGTAGTTGCTTTTTCAGCTTCCGAAATAGCAGCTTCCTTGGCAGTTATGGCTTCTTTAGCTTGTTGAAGGGCAATCCTTTCCCTTTCGGATGCTTTGCGAGATTGTTCCATCATCGCAAGAGTTTGCTTTTTCATGGACTGAAGTTGTTGGCGAAGTTCTTGCAAATCTTGTGGGGAGTGTTTACTTGAAGAACCTTCGACAAGGTCATCAGCGACAAGTGTTTTCTTCGAGAAGGAGGAAGCAGGAAAAGTGTCGGCAGGATGAGGATTTGCGGAGTAGTTATCAAATATCAACTGGAAAAGGAAAATTTCAGTATCAATGATCACGCAAAATAGAATTCCATTGATTTTCGAGACATTTACACAAATATTACAGGAGGAGTCTTCAAAAGAACTACTACGACAGTTGTAGCCAAAGTTACTGCGGCGACAACTTCAGAAGGAACAAGAAAATAAAAAACAAAAAAAGATAAGGCATTCTACTAGACCTCCGGCTTTGACGAGCTAGGGGCAGGAGTAGGCTTGAATCCAAGATAAGCGAGGATCTTCTTTGTGTTGGGCTTCGCAGCCTTGATCAGCGATCGCCACTTCGTGGTCTCCATCTCCTGTGTGTCGCCAACTTTGGTCCAGTCGATGTTTTGTTGTCGGCAACAGGGCGACGGCAGTGCTTTCAACAGCGACCTTCATATTTTCTTGGCGCAGCTTCAGTCCAAGATCTTCTGGTGGATTAAAGCACTTGGCAAGAGCAAGAAAAGTCGCGGGTTCCTCTTTCTTCGGGAAGAAGTAGGGGAAGAGCCGCGACAGTCCTTCCTTGGCCTGATCAATGCCGTCGCGTGTTTCTGTTCCATGAAACTCAAGGAACGCAAGTGCGTCAAGAAGAGGATCATTGTCGGGATCTTCAAGTTCAAATTCCTGAGATGTTTTATCTGTCGAGACAGAAATTTATTGATCAACAAACGAGTAAAGAAAAGCAAGTCCAAAGAATACAAAATGGTTCAGGTACTCACTGACAAAGCGAAGGTTTTGCGACTTCAGGCGTTTAATAATCGCGTCTTCGCGAGCAGATTGTGCGGCTATATGCTCGCTCAGCGAAGTCTCGGCATCGTGAAGCCTCTTCCTAAGTTCTTCGACACCAGCAGCGTCAGCTTTGGCCTTGTCAGCCTCTGCCCTAGCCTTACTAGCATCTGATTCAGCCTTCTTACGAGCCTCCTCACTTTGCTCTAATTTTTGAGCAAGTGTGTTGGCACGCTCGTTGGCCTCCGCAGCTTTTTTACGCCAAGATAGTTAAATCTAGTTAAAATCACGACAAGAAAGGAGTGAGAAGGCAAGGGTAAAGAGAAGCAGAAAGACATTACCTTCAACTTTGCTAGCATAATCGCGGTACCCAACGAATTGGGCACCGAAGCGGATGAATTCCTTAATCAAAGGCTGTTAAAAGAAAGATAGAGAAAGAAAGCGTCGGTAGGGGAAAAAGTGCGATAGCACAAAATCAAAAAGAAGCAAACAGAGAAAACATCGACAGCATCAGAAAGCAGTTGAGGACTTACATCATCCAAAAGAGGAGTCGAGGAGCTACCCAATTGCAAGGTAGGCTCCGTGATTGTTTCAACCCTTGCCCTTTTTGGAGAAGGGACAAGAGGGCTTGCAGGAGGAGTAGGTGCGTCGGTGTTTTGTTGAGGAGGCGAAGATTCTTCTCCTTCAACTGGCACTTCAGAAACAACTAGAGTATGCGACGTACTCGTTCGAGCAGTCGCATCAATAGCTGGCATTTCTTCCTCGTCACCACTACAATTAAATTGCGGAAGTATAAGAAGCTAGATAGACGAAAACTTTCAAGAATTAAAACAGCGAGAGCCAAGGAGTAACTTACGAACTGACGAGGGCGTCAAGGTATGGATCGAAAGCTGCCTTCCGACGTGAAGGAGCAGCTTCTTCGGCTTTGGAGGTGCCGGAATCTTCGACGTCTGTCCTCTTCCTTTTGTTCTTTGGAGAAACAGCGGGAGGAGGAGACTGTGCCGATGCGGTAGCTTCAGAGGCAGCCTCCTTTTCAGAGGATCCCGCAGATTTTCGAGAACCTGCGGGTTCATTCTCAAAGGAAGGAGCATCTTGGTTGTCATCAGTGACAACGGCTCGTTCTTCGACTTCTCCACCCTCAGGAAGGGGGGGAAGAGAGACAAGGCTTGGATGGTTCTATAAAAAAAAATATAATAAGCAAAAGGAGATGTCAATAAAAGAGTTATGAAAAGGATGTCAAACAAATATGAGAAAATCGACAAAGGTTACCTTGGGAAGCGCATTGGTGGCGCTATATGGTTTTACGCGACAAGAAGAAGGGACATGATCTTTCTTGCTGAGGGAGGAGATTTTCCGGACAAGTTTTTCTAAATCCTTGACCGATAAATCCACCGACAAACGATCCACATCATTGTCGCCAGTATACTTCCAGAGGGGATTTTTGCGAGCCTGCAGAGGCTGCACTCTGATTCTAAGGAAATATGCCGTGATCTGGATACCCGACAGTTCTTTGCCGCGGGTGTTTTGCAGATCGTGGATGCGGGTCATCAATGCCTCCGTCGCCGTCTTTTCTTCGTCGGTAGCCTCTGCATCCCAGGAGCGGCGGCGGAAGATTTTCTCGGCACCATCAAAAGGAGGGATGTTGTCTTCAGCACACCCATGGTTCTCCTCATGAATGTACAGCCATTTTTTGCGCCATCCTTGAACTGAGTCAGGGAATTTGACGTCGAAGTACTCGACATCAGGGCGAACGCAGATAACAATGCCGCCTATGTTATAGGCGACATTGGGAGAGCCATTGCGGCGACAGAAAAAGATACGCTTCCACAACGCCCAGTTAGGTTGGACGCCGAGGAAGGACTCGCAAAGGGTGATGAAGATGGAAATGTGGAGGATAGAGTTGGGTGTGAGGTGATGAAGCTGCAGTCCATAAACAAAAAGCAACCCCCGAAGAAAAGGGTGAATGGGGGCAGAAAGGCCGCGGATGAGATGATCGACGAAACTAACCCGATACTCCATTGGAGGGGTTGGGTAGCTCTCTTCGCTGGGGAAGCACAGCGCCTTCGGTTTCTTGCTGATCCCCAGTTTCTTCAGGAGGTTGATGTCTTGGGCAGAGATTTTGGATCTCTCCCACTCGGCGCTCCCCAGATCTGTGGAAGCCATCGTTGATTCCGGCGTGCTGTGCCTGGTCAGTCTGCGCGGTGGCATCAACAATGGCGCAGGAGTGCAGCTCGAGAGAAGTTGAGCTCAGGGAACTGTGGGGCGCAAGAGGAGATTTTTGCAAGAGGAGAACAGGGGAGCGGCGCGAGCGAAAGTGCTGAAGGAAGAAGATGAAGACCTTAAATAGAGGTGCGGTGAAGCGGCGAACCGTTGGATGGAAAAAGTGTGCGGTAGACGATATACACGTGGAACAGGGGTAAAAAAGTAATTTCACGCTGGGGGAGTTACAGTACGTGCGCCAGGAAAAGCGGAGGACGTGTGTCCCCCACTTGCACGACGTGTTAACGTGGTAAAAATTTGGGCCCACGAGACAGAGGGAGAGAAGTTCTCGCGTTTTCCCGATACAGTGATCGTGGCTATCATCAGCAATGATGTCACCTTGACAAGATAAAATTTCGGCTACAAAGGTTTGTAAGAATGGCGACAGCAGAAGATTTTTGATTATTTCGAGAGCCTTTGATCAAATACAAGTTTTTGCCCAAATGCTCGGGGGCTACTTTGGAAAAAATGAAAAGTTCGAGAAAGACAAAATAGAAATGGTATGAGCCTATGATCAAATACAAAATATTTGCTCATAGCCTCGGGGGCTACTCCCATCGGGAGCGCTGTTCGCGCACCCGAGAGATTTGAAAATTTCGGGAGAAAAAGAAAATATAGCGGCATAAAGCGTGGAGCCTACACCCAAGCACAAGTCCTTGGTTGTAGCCTCGGGGGCTACTCCCATCGGGAACGCTGTTCGCGTGCCCGATGAAATTATAAAAAAGAAAGATAGAAGAACAAGAGAGTATATTTCGAGTTAAAGTAACTCTACATATACTCCCATCGGGAGAGCAATATAAGTCATCTGTTGACTCAATAAAATGTGCCATTCCAACAGCCGAATAAGCACTCGACAATATATTCTCAGAACGCCAAAGTTGCGAACAATTTCTGAATGCCGCAAAACTTTGCGAAGGTAAGACCCCAGATCCGTTCTGAGTGGCGTGGCGCCGTCTCTGACGTCGGTTTGCTACTTCTATCCGTATCAACAGATACGAAGAAAAATCCTAACGGACGCGTTAGGTACCCGATAAATATGACTGGGACTCGACAGAATGGTAAGACCTTAAGCGGCACCTGTCGAAGTTTACACCAGTATACCGAGATCATGTCCGGGGACGTGATCTTGAAGTAGGTTTTTGCGGATTGCCACTAGAGCAATTAACTAGTACCTGATCCGTCAGATGAACTAGCCCCAACTACCATTATCCCTGTACACTATAGAAATTCATATGAAGAAATATAGAGAAGTTTAAAGTTGTAGAGTAAATATAAACAGTGGAGATTTTCCCTGACTCTGCGATTCAAGCAAAATCTCGGGGGCTACTGACATAGGCATCCCCAATGGGCCTGCCGACTATAGTACCCGGGGTTTACTGAAGGCCCACGACTCGAAGAATAAGAAGAATCGGAAGCCCAAGTTGTTATTAAGGAAAGCTAGAGTTGTATTAGGAGATGATGTTTGTAATCTTGCGGGATGAGTTGGAAACCCTCCCGGACTCTGTAACTTGTACAATACGAATCCCTCGGCTCCGCCTCCTATATAAGGGGGAGTCGAGGGACAAAGAAAGCATCGAATCATTGTCTCACAAACCCTTGTTTTTACATCGTCGAGTACTTTTCGGCTGAAACCTTCGAGATCTACTTGCCCTCTACATCCAACGAAACCCTAGTCTACTATCTGTAGGCATTGACAAGTTAATACCTTGTCACCAGGCTCTCAGAATGACGGTGTAGAGAATGAGCCACCATGTAATTAACTTCCTGGTGCAGAGCTCTGGTACGTTCCTCCGAAGGGAGAGACAGATCTACTTCGTCGAGAACGCCGTCGGGTGAGAACCCTTTCCACCTGATACCATGTTTACGGGTTCTCTCAAAAGAGCCGATGAGATCGGCTTCGAAGACAGCTTTAATCTCATCGTATTTCTTCTTGTGATCCTCAGGCAGATCTTCGTACGTGACTGGTCCGTCCGCCATCTCAGCTGCAGATGTTGACGTAGTTGCTGTAGAACGTCCCACCGGGCGTGCTAGAATGTGTTGCCTGCCAAAACCCACCGGCGAGCAGCGACGAGCAACACGAAGAGCAGGGAGGCTCCCAGAACTGCTGGTGGGTCCTGGTCCCTCGGGCGACGGCCCGCAATGCTCCGGCACGCGTCCTAGCTATTGCGAGGGCGTGCCACCTGACCTATACCTGGTCAGGAAGGTGCTGGATTGCTTCGATTAATTTCCTGCATGGCAGACACGTAAACATTAAATCCGAGCCTCGATCGGCTCTCAGGTTACCCTGTGGATCAGCTCAAAGAGCCGATTCATCCATGGTTCGTATTGGATCTACGATAACATGGGGTTCCTGCTTGATCAATACCAAGTTAAATCGATCTACGACAGTCTAGGGCTTTCACCGCATAATTGGAACATCCTACACGTAGTTGAGCCTGGCAGATACGAAAGATAACAGAAAACTAATCCAAGAAGAGGCCTAAAAACCAACACAGAGTCAATTCCTGGAACAACCCCTCTTGGATCGGCAAACCATACCTCACGCACTACTGGATCGTTCAACCCGTTTGCAAGGCCTGACCATGCGGATATCAAACAAATCCTTGGAGAACAAGGATCAACCATAACAGATCAGATCTACTAAAATAAAGTCCAAGCAAGACGCTGCCCTTACACCTAAAATAGGTGCAAAGGCAGCTAGATATTTAGGGGCAGCATAACTAAGCAAACATATCATAAAAGTATCGATGCTAGCCCAAAAACATCTATGATAACAGTATTGCTCGCCATCAACAAGGCTTCAGTACGAGCAACACAAACAACGAATAAACTGATACTGCCTAGATCGCAAGATGCGATCTAGGCAGCATGACGCTTACCCGGAAGAAACCCTCGAAACAAGGGGTGGCGATGCGCCTAGATTGTGTTTGTTGTGAACGTGATCGTCCTCCTTTCTCAATAACCCTAGGTACATATTTATAGTCCGTAGACTTTCTATCTTTGGAATAAACCTAACTGTGTACGAACCAACTCTATCTCTTAATTCTAAACTAAAACACGATCTACCATAATGTACAAATATTACGGGCAATCTAGCCCAAATTCTCGCACGAGGCCGATTCAGAAACACTTTATGTGCATATCCTCCAAGCCCATCTCAATCACGGCCCATCTCCTGATTTGGCTAAAATCCGGTGATAACAGCATGTGATAGAGCTTTACAATACCAGCAAAAACTCTTGAAACGTTGGGACTCCTAGTGCAAGGTGTGTAGTCTAGGAAGCAACACTATTAGAAAATAGGCATTTCGTCCAGACCTTTAGTCTGGCCCGGGACTAATGGCCCAGACACGTTAGTCCCGGTTTTTACGGGCCTCTAGTCTCAGGTTGGGATACAAGTTGGGACTAATGCCCCTACGCCTGCTGGCACCACCTTTAGTCTTGGCTAGTGACACGAGCCAGGACTAAAGTCAAACCGTTCGGTTCCCGCGCGGAACTCGACCGTCGTCGCCATTATTGATCATCGTCGGAAGTTGCATCGATCGGAAGTTGCATCGCCGCCGACGGCCGGCCACGGGAATTGATCACCCGGTGGCTGGCCTGTTCACCTCCCTCACCTATATATGCATCTTCACATCTCCTCCATTAGCCACATCTTCACATCCTCCATTAGCCATCTCTCCCAAATAGCTCTCTCCCGCCCTGGCCCCAATGGAGCAGCTCGCACACACCCTCTCTCTACCTCGATCTCGGGTGACTACCTAACCGCCGAAGAGATGCACTTCAAGATCACGGTCACTCTCCATGCATCAAGGGTGGATAGGTGGATCCGCGCCGTCAAGAGGGATTTCCTCGACGCCGCACCAATCAAGTGCGTGGGCTTGGATTGCGAGTTCACCGACCATCACGAGGGTAGAGATAATCAGCGCGTCGCCGTCCTTCAACTCTCGGTGGCGACCGATAATTTGGTCTTTCAAATTTGTTGGGCTGATGAAGTGCCGCAATTTCTCAAGGATTTCTTGCAAAACAAGACAATCAGATTCTGCGGCGCAGCTATCCACAAAGATGTGGAAATGATGCGTTCCTACGGAGTTAATATTCCGTCTGCGTTCGACCTCCAAAAGATAATCCCGAACCCCCCAAAAATCTCATTCTGAGTCTGTATGATCTGGCAAATTCTACTATTGGTACAAAACTTGAGAAGAAGAAGAGTAAGAGGGACAAGAAGAAGAAGAACAAGAAGAAGGACGACGAGGAAGAAGAAGATGAACTGATTTTTGGATGGGGCAATGTTTCATTGAGCTATGAGCAACTGCACTATGCCGCTCTAGACGCTCGTCTGGGCTTCGAGATGGCTAGGAGGTATTGGAGGCTACTTGGCTACAATAGCCAGGTTGATCGTCTCAATATTATTGATGATGAGTAGATGGTGGTGCGGTGTGTGGTGTGTGTGCCTTCTATATTTGTATGAACTATGAATCATCTCAATATATCGAATCTTTCTATTGTTATTCAAATTCCTCACGTTTTTCTAATAATAATGGATATATTATTTGTCCAATTGCGATTTACAGATTTAAAGATATTAATTATGCCATATTATATAAATAATGCATATATTATTTGATAATAATAATAATAAATGAATAAAAACAAAATTATTTCATATTCAAATTCCCCAATTTTTCTAATAACAATGAATATATTATTTGTCCAATTGCGATTTACAGATTTAAAGATATTAGTTATGCCATATTATATGAATAATGCATATATTATTTGATAATAAAAAAATGAATAATTTTTCTATTTCATATTCAAATTCCCCACATTTTTTAATAATAATGGATATATTATTTGTCCAATTGCGATTTACAGATTTAAAGATATTAGTTATGTCATATTATATGAATAATGCATATAGTATTATTTAATAATAATAATAATAAATTAATAAAAACAAAATTATTTCATATTAACATTCCCCACATTTTTCTAATAATAATGGATATATTATTTGTCCAAATGCTATTTACAGATTTAAAGATATTAATTATGCCATATTATATGAATAATGCATATATTATTTGATAATAATAATAATAATAGTTTTATTACTTATTTTATTTTCATGGAATTCAATATTATTATCCTATTCATTATTGTTTACTTAAATAATTGTGTTTTGGTTTTAAAAAATACAAAAATGTGACACAATGGTATAAGAGTTAATAGGATTGATATGGTACTATTTACAACAAGGTACAATCACATTCGCGGGAGCACATCAGGAAAGAACCGAAAGAACCGAGGAGTTAAGCGTGCTGAGGGTGGAGTAGTGTGAGGATGGGTGGCCGCCCGAGATGTGACCAAGTCTAGAATTTGACTAGAGATTAAGTGTAATTAGTGTTAAAAATGGTCCAAGTGAGAGAGAGTAATGAGTCAAACAATTAAAAAAAAAATTAGAAAAAAGAAAACAATTTCGGAAAATAATCATTAGTTCCGGTTGGGCTTACGGCCGGGACTAAAGGTCCTCCAGCCCAAACGCTATATCGCAGCCACGCGGAGAGCCGTTTGTCTCGGCTAGTAACCGGGCCGTGACTAAAGGGTTTGCCTTTAGTCCCGCCTGACTAGTGCCGCTCGGCCAACCGGGACTAAAGCATATTTGTGCATGAATTTTATCCGGAAAAGAATAACCTCGTTTACGAACCAACACAAGGGAACTTTTTTTTTTAACAGGCACAAGGGAACATGTATGTTGCATAATTAAAGTCAAAGACAACAACACTTTATACACAATAAAGAATTGTCGCATTATTGTTTATCGCACCAAATGTCCAGGAATAAACCAATCCCCATACGTATATTGATTGGACTAATCCTTAATTCGTAACTTCTAACACATCATCATGAGCTTGATGCAAGCTAAGGCTCTCAAAGCGAGACCGGCTTTTGTGAACCTGGGTGTATGTGAACCCACTTTCTCAAAAGTGGGTTTGTGATGTCAAAACATGTTTCAAAAATCGAAACACAAAATGATTGCAAAGATGATCTCAAACATGTGCCCTAGACATGAGTTTCGTTCTGAAAAAACATTTTATTTTGCCTCGGCAAAAAAGTGAAATTTTACAGGGCTATATAGCAGTATATATGTGACGTATTTTGTCTTTTTTAGATTCTGAAATAAAAAAGTGGTTTCTCCGCGAAAACTTTCTACGCACACATGGAACATGCATACGTACCCCGATATTTTTATTTCAGAATTTTTTCACATTTCGAAAATGCATTTTCAACCTGGGTTCACGTGCACCCAGGTTCAAGTGGGGCTTTTCCTCTCAAAGCTAGCTAGTAGTTACAAAGGTGCGAACACAGCCTTACCAATGACGTGCGTCTTCTTCTTCCCGAGCCCGAATCCGAAGACGTAGTTGACGTACACGTCCCCGTCCTTCACCGTCGCCGAAGTCCCGACCCTGTGCGCCGGCCCGACGTACCGGCCGGTGACGCGCGCGGTCTTCCAGTCGTCGGCGCTCTCGACCAGCCGGGTCGGCATGCCGGCGACGGCCAGCCTCGTCGGGGCCGGAGAGCAGCTCTAGCCCGTCGCCCCTCTTCAGCGAGCCCAGCACCTTCACCACGCTCACAGCCCCCGTCCTCGGCTCCACCTTGAAGAGATCGCCGCCGGTGGTGTGGATGACGAGGAGGTAGCCGTTTGGGTGGTAGATGATGCCGTTGAGGCCGATGAGGTTGTTCCACGCCCCGGGCCGCTGGATGAAGGTGGCGTTCTTTATGATTGAGAGCGGCTCGCCGTCCGGGCTCACCTTCCAGATCTTGCTGCCCAGGACGTCCGTCACGTACGTGTTGCCGTCCTCGTCGGCGCCCACGTCGTCCGCCAATGTGGACTCGCCTGCACCTACGCACGCAGGTGAAACAGATACCAATAGTCAATTTAGCGCTACATTTTAAACATAAGGCTCGACAAACCCGATTTTAAATTAGCAAAACTATCAACCGGCCAGAAATACATCAAACAGAACGAAAACAAAACAAAAAAAGAATTACGGTTACCAGCAAGATATACATGTGATGCAAAGCTATAACCTTAACCAAGAAAAGACCATGCAGAGTAGAGCAAGACTCCAAACTGCAAGATCTACAAGAGCTTCCAAGACTACAGCTAAACATCGGCAACTCGGCCTGAACTTTCAAGCAACGAGACGCCACTCCGTGGAGCGGCACCAAACTGAAGCAGCACATAAGACCGTCTGGCAGAGGACCACCAACACCGAGGAAATTGGCTAACTGCGCTAGTGAGAAGACGAGTCTCCAAAGTTCAAAGGGCGAAACTTGATGACAACGCCTCCTGAAAGGGATATGGTGCTCACGAGCGTCGCCGTTGTCGGCACAGGGTGTTGTGCAATACTTTCGCGGAAACTTCATCACCCACCCCAAGGAAATCCTAGTCTTTGCACCTGCCATCAGGATAGCCACCACCTATTAAAAATCCATCGGTGTCCCCCGTGCCACGATACAAACTCCGACATCCACCCTAGATCCGAGAGCGGTCGCGCAAAACAGATGCACACCGTTTATCTGAAGCCGGTCACAACAAGACTTGGGGCATCAAACAATAGGTATTCCAAGGTCACATAAGTCATGGCAACAGACAGTGCCCCGGGAAAGGCAACCAACAGCAGGATGTGTGTCATGGCCACGCCTCCAACGAGGTGAACGACATCTGTAGACGTCATCATCGTCGATAATGGCCAAAGCTATGTGGTGCTTTCGCGGACACACCATCGCGCACGCTAGCGTCCCTGCAGGCTAAACCTAGCGAACCAAACCAGTCCTACAGGCGCAACTCCGTGACACACCGCCTGCACGCTCGTCACAACTGGCCAGGAAATCAAGCAACCAGTGGCGGCGAGACTCACCACCATGCCAGGCTCTCTTAAGCGGAGTAAACCCGAGAGAGAGAGAGAGAGAGAGAGAGAGAGAGAGAGAGAGAGAGAGAGAGAGAGAGAGAGAGAGAGAGAGAGAGAGAGAGAGAGATGCGAGATGTTCCTGCCCATGCCAAGAACATCCGCAACTAGTACATGACAGAGGGGCCACGCCGGTCACTGGAGCCGCCCAAGCTCCGACCTCAACCTCTACTAGCCAGGGAGAGGAACCCACACATAACAGGCCTAGCTCCAACCGCATCTAGCCTGCCCAACCCAAGGCTGCCTAGATGAGGCCCAGACCTAGGCTTGTCGGATTAGATCTGGGCCCGCCATCGCCACCCCTAGCCACGGTCTCCCCGGCTACAAGACGCACCAGAACCGGCGACCGGGCTATTGTGCCGCGCCGATGCCCCGCCAGGCTGGCGGCACACCCCTCGCCGACTCGAGGAAGAAGCACTGCCGCTAGGGAAAGCCGCCCCGTGAGGCCATGCCCAAACGCGGGAAGAAGGACAGTCGCCGCCACCGGCGCCACGCGGGCTTTGCCTGGCGGCGACAGTGGGGGAAGGGACGGGGAGGAGGCCTGAGACAAGGAATGCAGAGGGGTCGCCCTACCCGATCTTATTATTAGAGCTTGATCGAAAGCATCATCATGCAAACAAGATGGAAGTTTACAACTTATGGGCAGAGGTGGACCACCCGTGAAACTGATGATGAAATAATTTTTCGAGAGTAATTTTAGAACAATTTTTCAGAATTCATGCTTAGCAAAGGCCGGTCTTGATCGATTATTCCCCATTGGACACTGGCACACAAAATCGGATCGTAACCCTGTATTATCTGTTTGGTACTCTCTTCTTTTCCTAAGTCTTGTCATGATTATAGTTAAAATTTAAACTAAAATCACGATAAAAAATTATGGAACTTGAGGGAGAGCTTAACAGTTCACTGTTCATGTCGACACCTTAAATAGGTGAAAGAAAACATGTTGTTCACTTAGCCTGTCTTTTTTTTTCACTTAGCCTGTCTGATTTACTCTGTGGACGTAATTATGGAACTACAGGGTTTTACCGGTAACCATAATTCATGGACGTAATTAGTGGAATGTCCGCATCTCATTCCCAACTGTTATAGATGGCGACGACGGAGCAGGGCCCACCGGTCAGTGATGTTCCTTTCGATCGGACGGCTACAATGCAAAGACATTCGTATGGCCGAGAGAGCCATCGGTCACGGGGGGAGACGGACGTACCTGGCTCGTCAAGTCGTGTGAGGAAGATGCGGCGCCCCGAGCCGAGCTCGTACGCGCCCACGGCGGCGTACCCGAACCGCGGCGGCCGGTCGGCGTAGGCCACGAGGATCCGCCGCCTGGGCGCGTCCAACGCGAGCCCCACCGCCACCTTGCCGGCCACGTCGGGGTCCGCCACGACGACCCGCTCCTCCACCTTCCCCGGCCCTTGGCGCACCTCGACCACGCTGGCGCCCAAGAAGGTACTCACCAGGAACCGGCCGCCCTCGGCGTCCCACTTGGCGCACTCGTGGATCCACCCGTCGCCGACGTAGGTCACGCCTCCGGCGGTGGTGCTCTCCAGGAACGCAACCGCCGCGGCGGCTGCAAGGGCCACGACGGCGAGCGCGGTCCCGCAGAAGCCCCGCCCGCCAGAACCTGCCACCGCCGCATCAGAACCGTCGCGACGGCGCCGCCTGCCTCCACACATGGCGATCGATCGAGCTGCAGCTAGCTAGAGGCAAGATCAGCAGAGCGGAAGGGGCGAGAGAGGTGCTGCTCTCTTCCTCGTTTGAAGTGTTCACTGGTGACTGGTCTGTTGACTGACTGCCTCGGTTTATCGCTGAGAAACACGGGGTTTGACGTTGAGAAAAATTGAAACACGGTGGTTTGACGTTCCTAAAAAAATGAAACACAGGGTTTGAAGTTTGAACATTTTACTACGATTCTTGTGGAGTTGTGGTTGTGGCTGCTTGGCGAGCGAGTCAGAATCTTTCGGGTTTTGTCGCTACACTGCACTTGATCCCTTTGATGAGCACAGTTTTGGGGTCTGCAGTCTGTTCCGGAATGTGTCGTAGGCTCGTAGCCTCGTAGGGATGGAGGGATATCGTATGTTTGGACTTAGCACCAGCATTCAGATTAAGAGCCGGATTGAGCGTTTGGGGACGTGTTTTGTTCGTGCCGTCTTTGGGGGACGTCGCTCCCCAGCCACGTCCCCCAAACGCCGTCCCCAAACATTTAAAATACTTCTTTTTAACACAGAACCATTTATTAAATATAGCATATGAATAAAAATGTTTGCGAGGATTGTTTTTAAATTAAATTACAACAAACAATAAAACAAGTAAACAAATATAATAAATAGGGGTAGATGCTACATCAAGGTGCACGGTATTTCCTTTGATCCTCCACAAATGCTCAACGAGATCAGCTTGAAGTTGCTCATGCACATTGCTGTCACGGATCTCTGCGTGCATGGCGAGAAAATCAGCAAAATCTGCAGGCAACTCATGATCAACCTCCGCAAGAGGGCCTTCACACTCATAGGGACCAACATGTGACCTAGCATGATTCTTGCGGTCATCCTCGATGATCATGTTGTGCATGATCACACAAGCCTGCATCACCTCCCACATTTGGTCGTGAGACCAGCTTAGAGCAGTGCCGGGACAATGGCAAATTGTGCTTGAAGCACACCAAATGCCCGCTCGACATCCTTCCTGCAAGCCTCCTGTCGCGTAGCAAAGTGAGAATTCTTCAGACCTGATGGATTCGAGATTGTTTTGACAAAAGTGGCCCATTTTGGATATATACCATCGGCTAGATAATAGCCTTTGGTATATTCGTGGTCATTGATCTCATAGTTGCATGGTGGAGCATGCCCTTCCACTAGTCTGCTGAACACCGGAGACTGTTGCAACACGTTGATGTCATTGTGTGATCCCGCCATGCCAAAGAAAGAATGTCAAATCCACAGGTCATAATCTGCCACAGCTTCAAGCACCACACTGCAATATCCATGACGGCCTTTGTATATACCTTGTCAAGCAAACGGGCAGTTCTTCCATGCCCAGTGCATGCAATCGATGCTTCCAAGCATTCCAGGAAATCCTCTGGCAGCATTTTATGCCATGATCCTTGCAGTCTCTTCCTCAGTTGGCCCTCTCAAATAGTATTTGCCAAACTTTCCTACCACAGCTCGGCAAAACTTGTACATGCACTCAATGGCAGTAGACTCACTCATGCGAAGGTATTCGTCCTGTGTATCGGCAGGTGCTCCGTATGCAAGCATCCTCATGGCGGCGGTGCACTTCTGAATCGACGAGAACCCGACAACGCCTACAGCGTCGAGCTTGAGCTTGAAGTAGGGGTCGAACTCTCGAACGCCGTGGAGGATATTCATGAACAGCCCCTTGCTCATCTTGTACCGGCGCCGAAAATTGTCGGCATGTTTTGCCTCGTCGGCGAAGTAGTCGTTGTGCAGCATGGCATGCCCCTCCATCCTCTGCCGGGGCTTCGACTTCCTTCTTCCCGGCCTTGATCCTCCGCGGCGCGGCCTCTTCCTCTTCTCCGCCTCAGCGTCAAGCATGTCCTGGAGGGACGCGATGATCAGCAAATGCTCCCGCAGGTCGTCGAAGGCTTGCTCGTCCTCCAGCAGCAGGGCAGCCATCTCATCGTCGCTGTCCATGGCTAAAGCAAAATCAATGGTTAAAATTGCGCCGAGGCAGACGACGCAACAAACAGCGGCCAATCGCGCCTACCTGGCAAGTCGTCGAGCACCTTCTGTGCGCGGAGGTGGGGCGGATTTGACGGCACGTTCTGGGACGCGCTGGCGATGCGGCGGCGGCGGCACGACCGGCGGGAGGCCCAGCCGCGACAACGGTGCCGACTCTCAATAGAGATCAGACGCCCAAACGGCCGGGAAATCCAGCGGCGGCGGTGGGGTGGGAGGTGATACGTCTCAAACGTATCTATAATTTCTTATGTTCCATGCTACTTTTATGACAATACTCACATGTTTTATACACACTTTACATCATTATTATGCATTTTCCGGCACTAACCTATTAACAAGATGCCGAAGCGCCAGTTGCTGTTTTCTGCTGTTTTTGGTTTCAGAAATCCTACAAAGGAAATATTCTCGGAATTGGACGAAATCAACGCCCAGGGTCTTATTTTTCCATGGAGCTTCCAGAAGACCGAAGAGCATACGAAGTGGGGCCACGAGGTGGCCAGACCATAGGGCGGCGCGGCCAGGGAGGGGCCCGCGCTGGCCTATGGTGTGGGCCCCTCGTCAGCCCTCCGACTCTGCCCTTCCGCCTACTTAAAGTCTCCGTCGCGAAAACCCTATTACCGAGAGCCACGATACGGAAATACTTCGAGAGACGCCGCCACCGCCAATCCCATCTCGGGGGATTCAGGAGATCGCCTCCGGCACCCTGCCGGAGAGGGGAATCATCATCGGAGGGCTCTACATCATCATGCCCGCCTCCGGATTGATGCGTGAGTAGTTCATCCTTGGACTATGGGTCCCTAGCAGTAGCTAGATGGTTGTCTTCTCCTCATTGTGCTATCATGTTAGATCTTGTGAGCTGCCTATCATGATCAAGATCATCTATTTGTAATGCTACATGTTGTGTTTGTTGGGATCCGATGAATATTGAATACTATGTCAAGTTGATTATCAATCTATCATATATATGTTGTTTATGTTCTTGCATGCTCTCCGTTGCTCGTAGAGGCTCTGGCCAAGTTGATACTTGTGACTCCAAGAGGGAGTATTTATGCTCGATAGTGGGTTCATGCCTCCATTGAATCTGGGACAGTGACAGAAAGTTCTAAGGTTGTGGATGTGCTGTTGCCACTAGGGATAAAACATCAATGCTTTGTCTAGGGATATTTGTGTTGATTACATTACGCACCATACTTAATGCAATTGTCTGTTGTTTGCAACTTAATACTGGAAGGGGTGCGGATGCTAACCCGAAGGTGGACTTTTTAGGCATAGATGCATGCTGGATAGCGGTCTATGTACTTTGTCGTAATGCCCTGATTAAATCTCATAGTAATCATCATGATATGTATGCATCTCTATTTGTCAATTGCCCAACTGTAATTTGTTCACCCAACATGCTATTTATCTTATGGGAGAGACGCCACTAGTGAACTGTGGACCCTGGTCCATTCTTTACATCTGAATACAATCTACTGCAATCATTCCTTCGCAAACAAACATCATCTTCCACACTATACATTTAATCCTTTGTTTTTAGCAAGCCGGTGAGATTGACAACCTCACTGTTACGTTGGGGCAAAGTACTTTGATTGTGTTGTGCAGGTTCCACGTTGGCGCCGGAATCCCTAGTGTTGCGCCGCACTACACTCCGTCACCAACGACCTTCACGTGGTCCTTGACTCCTACTGGTTCGATAAACCTTGGTTTCTTACTGAGGGAAAACTTGCTGCTGTACGCATCACACCTTCCTCTTGGGGTTCCCAACGGAAGTGTGCTTCACGCGTATCAAGACTGTTTTCTGGCGCCGTTGCCGGGGAGATCAAGACACGCTGCAAGGGGAGTCTCTCACATCCAATCTCTTTACTTTGTTTTTGTCTTGCTTTACTTTATTTTCTGTTTTGTTTGCTTTCTTTATATCAAAAACACAAAAAAAATAGTTGCTTTACTTTATTTCATTTGTCTTGTTTGCGTTCTCTATATCAAAAACACAAAAAAATTAGTTACTTGCATTTACTTTATTTAGTTTGCTTCATTTACTACTGCTAAAATGGGTACTCCTGAAAACACTAAGTTGTGTGACTTCACTAGCACAAATAATAATGATTTTATATGCACTCCTATTGCTCCACCTGCTACTACAGCAGAATTCTATGAAATTAAACCTGCTTTACTAAATCTTGTTATGAGAGAGCAATTTTCTGGTGTTAGTTCTGATGATGCTGCTGCCCATCTTAATAATTTTGTTGAACTTTGTGAAATGCAAAAGTATAAGGATGTAGATGGGGATATTATAAAACTGAAATTGTTTCCTTTCTCCTTAAGAGGAAGAGCTAAAGATTGGTTGCTATCTTTGCCTAAGAATAGTATTGATTCATGGACTAAATGTAAAGATGCTTTCATTGGTAGATATTATCCTCCTGCTAAAATTATATCTTTGAGAAGTAGCATAATGAATTTTAAGCAATTGGATAATGAACATGTTGCTCAAGCATGGGAAAGAATGAAATCTTTGGTAAAGAATTGCCCTACCCATGGACTAACTACTTGGATGATCATTCAAACCTTCCATGCAGGATTAAATTTTTCTTCGCGGAACCTATTGGATTTAGCTGCTGGAGGTACTTTTATGTCCATCACCTTAGGCACCGCAACAAAGCTTCTTGATGATATGATGATAAATTACTCTGAATGGCACACGGAAAGGGCTCCACAAGGTAAGAAGGTAAATTCTGTTGAAGAAACCTCCTCCTTGAGTGATAAGATTGATGTGATTATGTCTATGCTTGTGAATGGTAGATCTAATGTTGATCCTAATAATGTTCCTTTAGCTTCATTGGTTGCTCAAGAAGAGAATGTTGATGTGAATTTCATTAAAAATAATAATTTCAACAACAATGCTTATAGGAATAATTCTGGTAACAACTATAGGCCATATCCTTCTAATAATGGTAATGGTTATGGTAATTCTTACAACAATAATAGAAGTGTACCCTCTGGTCTTGAAGCCATGCTTAAAGAATTTATTAGTACACAAACTGCTTTTAACAAATCTGTTGAAGAAAAGCTTGGTAAAATTGATATTCTTGCTTCTAAGGTTGATAGTCTTGCTGTTGATGTTGATCTTTTAAAATTGAAAGTTATGCCTAACGAAACTAAACATATTAAGTCATTTGCTACAGCAAACGCTATCCAAGTTCGTATTAATGAAAATATTAGATTGATGGCTGAATTGCATGCTAGGTGGGAAAGAGAAGAAAACGAAAAACTTGCTAAAGATAATGTAGCTAAAGTTTGGACTATTACCACCACTAGTAATGTTGATGCCTCACATGTTGCTACACCTCCTACTATCAATGGTAAAATAATTGGTGTTGGCAATGTTTCTACTCCTAATGCAAAGCGTATAAAACTGCTTGAAACTGCTAAAACTGCTAAAACTGTTTGTGATGAAACTGCTGAAATTTTTCAAAATATTGGGGACAATGATCTCATTGCTGTAGATCATAATGGTTTAGATTTTGATGATTGTCATATCTCTGAAGTTATAAAGTTCTTACAAAAACTTGCTAGAAGTCCCAATGCTAGTGCTATAAATTTAGCCTTTACAAAACATATTACAAATGCTCTCATTAAAGCTAGAGAGGATAAATTAAAACTTGAAACTTCTATTCCTAGGAAGTTAGAAGATGGTTGGGAGCCCATCATTAAGATGAAAGTCAATGATTTTGATTGTAATGCATTATGTGATCTTGGTGCAAGTATTTCTGTTATGCCTAAGAAAATCTATAATATGCTTGACTTGCCACCATTGAAAAATTGTTATTTGGATGTTAATCTTGCTGATAATTCTACAAAGAAACCTTTGGGGGGGATTGATAATGTTCGCATTACGGTTAACAATAACCTTGTCCCCGTTGATTTTGTTGTCTTGGATATTGAATGCAATGCATCTTGTCCCATTATTTTGGGAAGACCTTTTCTTCGAACCGTTGGTGCTATTATTGATATGAAGGAAGGGAATATTAAGTATCAATTTCCTCTCAAGAAAGGTATGGAACACTTCCCTATAAAGAGAATGAAGTTACCTTTTGATTCTATTATTAGAACAAATTATGATGTTGATGCTTCATCTCTCGATAATACTTGATTCACACTTTCTGCGCCTAGCTGAAAGGCGTTAAAGAAAAGCGCTTATGGGAGACAACCCATTATTTTACTTCTGCACTTTTGTTTTATATTTGAGTCTTGGAAGTTGTTACTACTGTAGCAACCTCTCCTTATCTTTATTTTATTGCATTGTTGTGCCAAGTAAAGTCTTTGATAGTAGGGTTGATACTAGATTTGGATTACTGCGCAGAAACAGATTTCTTATTGTCACGAAATTGAGCTGTCCTGTCTGTAGGTAACCCAGAAAATTCTGCCAATTTACGTGCATGATCCTCAGATATGTACGCAACTTTCATTCAATTTGAGCTTTTTCATCTGAGCCTGTTAAGTGCCCCAGAAAAAATCGTCTTTACGGACTGTTCTGTTTTGACAGATTCTGTCTTTTATTTCGCATTGCCTGTTTTGCTATGTTTGATGGATTTCTTTGTTCCATTAACTTTCAGTAGCTTTGTGCAATGTCCAGAAGTGTTAAGAATGATTATTTCACCTCTGAATATGTGAATTTTTGATTATGCACTAACTGACAAGGTATTAACTTGCCAATGCCTACGGATTGTTGACTAGGGTTTAGTTGGATGTAGAGGGCAAGTAGATCTCGAAGGTTTCAGCCGAAAAGTACTCGACGAATATAAAGCTAAGGTTGTGTTGACAGTAGATTCGATGCTTTCTGTGTCCCTCGACTCCCCCTTATATAGGAGGCGGAGCCGAGGGATTTGTATTGTACAAGTTTACAGAGTCCGGGAAGGTTTCTAGCTAACTCCTCCCGCAAGATTACCAATAATGCTTCCTATTACAACTCTAGCTTTCCTTAACAATATCTTGGGCTTCCGAGTCTTCTTATTCTTCGGGTAGTGGGCCTTCAGTAAACCCCGGGTACTATCATCGGCAGGCCCATTGGGGATGCCTATGTCAGTAGCCCCCGAGATTTTGCTTGAATCGCAGAGTCAGGGAAAATCTCCACTGTTTATTTTTACTCGACAATTTAAAACTTTTCTATATTTCTTCACATAAATTTCTATATTGTGCAGGGATAATGGTAGTTGGGGCTAGTTCATCTGACGGATCAGGTACTAGTTAACTGCTCTAGTGGCAATCCGCAAAAACCTACTTCAAAATCACGTCCCTGGACATGATCTCGGGATACTGGTGTAAACTTCGACAGGTGCCGCTGATGACCCACAAGTATAGGGGATCGCGATAGTCTTCGAGGGTAGTATAACCCAAATTTATTGATTCGACACAAGGGGAGGTAAAGAATACTTATAAGCCTTAACAACTGAGTTGTCAATTCAGCTGCACCTGGAAAAGCACTAGCAACAGGGGTGATGTGAAAGTAGCAGTAATATGAGAGCAAAGAGTAATGATAACACAGCAGCAGTAATAGCAATATGAGAGCAATGGCACCAGAAAATAGTTGATACTACTTCCAATGACATGTAGAACAAGTATATTATGATGAGAGATGGACCGGGGTTCCCAGCGATCTACACTAGTGGTAACTCTCCAATAAGTGACAAGTGTTGGGTGAACAAATTACAGTTGGGCAATTGATAGGAATCAAAGCATTAAGAAAGAACATCTAGATTATTAATTATGTAGGCATGTTTTCCGTATATAGTCGTACGTGCTCGCAATGAGAAACTTGCACAACATCTTTTGTCCTACCAGCCGGTGGCAGCCGGGCCTCAAGGGAAACTACTGGATATTAAGGTACTCCTTTTAATAGAGTACCGGAGCAAAGCATTAACACACCGTGAAAACATGTGATCCTCACATCACTACCATCCCCTCCGGTTGTCCCGATTTCTGTCACTTCGGGGCCATTGGTTCCGGACAGTGACATGTGCATACAACTTGTAGATACAATCTAAGCAACAATATAGAGCTTAAATCTAAGATCATGCCACTCGGGCCCTAGTGACAAGCATTAAGCATAACAAGATTGCAGCAACAATAACTTCACAAACTTTATAGATAGACTAATCATAATGTATCATCCATCGGATCCCAACAAACACAACACCGATTACATCAGATGAATCTCAATCATGTAAGGCAGCTCATGAGACCATTGTATTGAAGTACATGGGGGAGAGTATACCGGCATAGCTACTGCTAGAACCCGTAGTCCATGGGGGAACTACTCACGGAGCATGGCGGAGGCGATGGCGTTGATGGAGATGGCTTCCGGGGGCACTTCCCCGTTCCGGCAGGGTGCCGGAACAGAGTTCTGTCCCCCGAATTGGAGTTTCGCGATGGCGGCGGCGCCCCTGGAGTCTTTTTGGAGTTTTGTCAATTGGTACGGTGTTTTTAGGTCGAAAGGGATTTTATAGGCGAAGAGGCGGTGCAGAGGGGCACCTGGGGGCGCCACACCCTAGGCCGGCGCGGCCAGGGTCTGGCCCGCGCCGCCATGTGGTGTGGTGGCCCCCTGGCCCCTCTCCGACTCTTCTTCGGTGTTCTGGAGCCTTCCGGGAAAAATAGGAGGTTTGGCGTTGATTTCGTCCAATTCCGAGAATATTGCCCGAACAGCCTTTCTGGAACCAAAACAAGCAGAAACAGAACCGGCACTGTGGCATCTCGTTAATAGGTTAGTTCCGGAAAATGCATGAAATCATCATAAAGTGCAAGCAAAACATGTAAGTATTGTCATAAAACAAGCATGGAACGACAGAAATTATGGATACGTCGGGGACGTATCAGCATCCCCAAGCTTAGTTCCTGCTCGTCCCGAGCAGGTAAACGATAAAAAGAATAATTTCTGTAGTGACATGCTACTTACATAACCTTGATCATACTATTACAAAGCATATGAAATGAATGAAGTGACTCAAGGCAATGATCTATAGTTGCTAACAAGTAGATAACATATAGCAAAACTTTTCATGAATAGTACTTTCAAGACAAGCATCAAAAGATTGCACAAGAGTTAACTCATAAAGCAATAAATTCAAAGTAAAGGCATCGAAGCAACACAAAGGAAGATATAAGTTTCAGCGGTTGCTTTCAACTTTTAACATGCATATCTCATGGATAATTGTCAACATAAAGTAATATGATGAATGCAAATATGCAAGTATGTAAGAATCAATGCACAGTTAACACAAGTGTTTGCTTCTAAGGTGGAAGGAAGTAGGTAAACTGACTCAACATAAAGTAAAAGAATGGCCCTTTGCAGAGGGAAGCATTGATTGCTATATTTGTGCTAGAGCTTTGGTTTTGAAAACATATAGAGAGCATAAAAAATAAAATTTTGAGAGGTGTTTGTTGTTGTCAACGAATGGTAATGGGTACACTAACTACCTCGCCAACCGGACTTTCAAGAGCGGCTCCCATGAATTATTGCATACTTATTTGGCACTCCTTCCAACCTTTCTTACACAAACCATGGCTAACCGAATCCTCGGGTGCCTGCCAACAATCTCATACCATGAAGGAGTGCCTTTTTATTTTAGTTTTATTATGATGATGACACTCCTCCCAACCTTTGCTTACACAAGCCATGGCTAACCGAATCCTTCGGGTGCCGTCCAACAATCACATACCATGGAGGAGTGTCTATTTAGTTTAATTAATTTGGGACTGGGAATCCCATTGCCAACTCTTTTTGCAAAATTATTGGATAAGCGGATGTGCCACTAGTCCATGTGAGGGTCCGTCAAAAGTAAATGACAAGGTTGAAAGCTAAACACCACATACTTCCTCATGAGCTATGAAACATAAACACAAATTGAGAAGCATTTTGAATTGTTTAAAGGTAGCACTCAAGCAATTTACTTTGGAATGGCAGGAAATACCACATAGTAGGTAGGTATGGTGGACACAAATGGCATAGTGGTTGGCTCAAGTATTTTGGATGCATGAGAAGTATTCCCTCTCGATACAAGGTTTAGGCTAGCAAGGTTGTTTGAAGCAAACACAAGTATGAACCGGTACAGCAAAACTTACATAAGAACATATCGCAAGCATTATAATACTCTACACTGTCTTCCTTGTTGCTCAAACACTTTTACCAGAAAATATCTAGACCTTAAGAGAGATCAATTATGCAAACCAATTTTAACAAGCTTTACAGTAGTTCTCCACTAATAGGTTTAAACTACATGCAAAAACTTAATCATGATCTATTTGAGAGCTCAAAACAATTGCCAAGTGTCAAATTATCCAAGACATATGAGGCATTTTCTTCTTCTAACCAAATAACCATAAGTATTGTAGCTTCCAACTTTTATCATTGAACATTAAAAGTAAAACGAAGAACAAGTGTTCATATGAAAAAGCGGAGCGTGTCTCTCTCCCAATCAAGGATTGCTAGGATCCGATCTTATTCAAACAAAAACAAAAATAAAAGCACACAGACGCTCCAAGTAAAGCACATATGATGTGACTGAATAAAAATATAGTTTCAGGGGAGGAACCTGATAAGTTGATGAAGAAGGGGATGCCTTGGGCATCCCCAAGCTTAGACGCTTGAGTCTCCTTGAAATATGCAGGGATGAACCACGGGGGCATCCCCAAGCTTAGACTTTTCACTCTTCTTGATCATATATCATCCTCCTCTCTTGACCCTTGAAAACTTCCTTCACAACAAACTTCTCATAAACTTCATTAGAGGGGTTAGTACTCAAAAAAATTTGAATCCACCTTGGTCCTGTAGTGGCACATTGCAAGAACTCAATAAAACATTAGCTACAGATCTCTATGTCTAGAAAACCTCGCTTAAAGTCCACAAGAGACAATGCAAAAAAAACAGAGACAGAATCTGCCAAAACAGAACAGCCAGTAAAGACGAATTTTAATAAAATACTTCCGTTGCTCAAATCAGAAAACTCAAAACTAATGAAAGTTGCGTACATATCTGGGGAACACGCACGTAAATTGGCATATTTTTATGATTTTTTTTACAGAGAAAACAGCCCAGATTCGTGACAGATAGAAATCTGTTTCTGCGCAGAAATCCAAATCTAGTATCAACCTTCGATTAGAGGCTTCACTTGGCACAACAAAACACAAAACTAAGATAAAGAGAGGTTGCTACAGTAGTAAACAACTTCCAAGACACAAATATAAAACAAAGTACTGTAGCAAAATAACACATGGGTTATCTCCCAAGAAGTTGCTTTCTTTATAGCCATTAAGATGGGCTCAGCAGTTTTAATGATGCACTCGCAAGAAATAGTATTTGAAGCAAAAGGGAGCATCAAGAGGCAAATCCATAACACATTTAAGTCTAACATGCTTCCTATGCAAAGGAATCTTGTACACAAATAAATTCATGAAGAACAAAGTAACAAGCATAAGAAGATAAAACAAGAATAACTTTGAGATTTTAAGCATATAGAGAGGTGTTTTAGTACCATGCAAATTTCTACAACCATATTTTCCTCTCTCATAATAATTTTCAGTAGCTTCATGAACAAATTCAACAATATAACTATCACATGCAGCATACTTTTCATGATCCACAAACATATAATTTTTATCAAGTTCAAGAATAGTGGAATTAAAACCTTCAAACTTTCTTTTATTAATAATATAACAAGGTAGTTGATCAATCTCAAGAGATATGGGACTCATAGAATAAGTCAAGAACTCTCCAATCCCATTTTCATTAGTAGTACAATTAATATTCTCAAGTAACATAGGACCATCATCTAGAGCTTTATCATAAACATTTGCTAAACAAAATTCTTTAGTACCATGCATTTCGACATCAGGCACAAACAAAGCATTATCATAAGATTTATCAAAGTAGCATGGATTATCATATATAACAGTAGCATAATTATTTTCACAAGTTTTACTCATAGGTACTATTTCAAGAGAATCCACAGGAACATAACATTCAACCTCTTTCGGTAAGCATGGAGGACAATCAAATAGTGTAAGAGATAAAGAGTTACTCTCATTAGGAGGTTGGCATGGGTAGCTAATCCATTCTTCCTCCTTTTGTTCGTCGCTCTCCTCTTCTTTTTCATCCAATGAGCTTTCAGGTTCATCAATTTCCTCCTCTTTTTCATCCAATGAGCTTTCAGGTTCATCAATTTCTTCTTCCACAGGTTCCTGCAAATTGTGAGTGCATTCTTGTGCATTAATGAGTCTCTCTTTATAATCAATGATATAAGGATTATTACCGAAGCATTCTATGAAACAATTAAGAATAGAAGAGACATAATCTTTAAGGTCCTTACAAACAACACAAGTTTCATAATTCTCAACCATGAAGGATTCGATCTCAGAGGCTCCCATAAACACGACAAATTGTTCTACCTCTTCGAACCCATAATGAATATAGCAATTCCGATTATAGTTCTTAATTAAAAATTCCTCACTAAAGCCACATTGAAATTTAAGATGTTTAGCATCCTGTTGAGAGCAACAGTTTATATCATGGCGTTTAAGCAAGATTTTAGCAATTGTATTCACTTTTTCTATCATAGCACTCATTACTTCACCAGCTCTTGATTTTCTATAATTGTTATAACATTCTATAAGCTCCAAGTAGGTTGTAGGTTCTCCCATAACAGCAGTTTTTTAATTTTTAGGTTTTTCAAATTTTTATGGATTTTTGGGTATATGAGGAAAATAAAACAAGACCAAAATAAACTAGACAAAAGTAAACTAAGCAAAGTAATACTAGACAGAAATAAACTAAGCACAAGTAAACTAAGCAAAACAAAATAAAATAAAACAGAGAGAGAGAGGTAGTGTGTACTCCCCAGGTGAACTTATGAGTAGAGCTATGCCTCCCCGGCAACGGCGCCAGAAAACAGTCTTGATGACCCACAAGTATAGGGGATCGCGATAGTCTTCGAGGGTAGTATAACCCAAATTTATTGATTCGACACAAGGGGAGGTAAAGAATACTTATAAGCCTTAACAACTGAGTTGTCAATTCAGCTGCACCTGGAAAAGCACTAGCAACAGGGGTGATGTGAAAATAGCAGTAATATGAGAGCAGTAGTAACAGTAACACGAAAGTAATAGCAATATGAGAGCAATGGCACCAGAAAATAGTTGATACTACTTCCAATGACATGTAGAACAAGTATATTATGATGAGAGATGGACCGGGGTTCCCAGCGATCTACACTAGTGGTAACTCTCCAATAAGTGACAAGTGTTGGGTGAACAAATTACAGTTGGGCAATTGATAGGAATCAAAGCATTAAGAAAGAACATCTAGATTATTAATTATGTAGGCATGTTTTCCGTATATAGTCGTACATGCTCGCAATGAGAAACTTGCACAACATCTTTTGTCCTACCAGCCGGTGGCAGCCGGGCCTCAAGGGAAACTACTGGATATTAAGGTACTCCTTTTAATAGAGTACCATAGCAAAGCATTAACACACCGTGAAAACATGTGATCCTCACATCACTACCATCCCCTCCGGTTGTCCCGATTTCTGTCACTTCGGGGCCATTGGTTCCGGACAGTGACATGTGCATACAACTTGTAGATACAATCTAAGCAACAATATAGAGCTTAAATCTAAGATCATGCCACTCGGGCCCTAGTGACAAGCATTAAGCATAACAAGATTGCAGCAACAATAACTTCACAAACTTTATAGATAGACTAATCATAATGTATCATCCATCGGATCCCAACAAACACAACACCGATTACATCAGATGAATCTCAATCATGTAAGGCAGCTATGAGACCATTGTATTGAAAGTACATGGGGAGAGTATACCGACATAGCTACTGCTAGAACCCGTAGTCCATGGGGGAACTACTCACGGAGCATGGCGGAGGCGATGGCGTTGATGGAGATGGCTTCCGGGCACTTCCCCGTTCCGGCAGGGTGCCGGAACAGTTCGTCCCCGAATTGGAGTTTCGCGATGGCGGCGGCGCCCCTGGAGTCTTTTTGGAGTTTCGTCAATTGGTACGGTGTTTTTAGGTCGAAAGGGATTTTATAGGCGAAGAGGCGGCACAGGGGGGCACCTGGGGGCGCCACACCCTAGGCCGGCGCGGCCAGGGTCTGGCCCGCGCCGCCATGTGGTGTGGTGGCCCCCTGGCCCCTCTCCGACTCTTCTTCGGTGTTCTGGAGCCTTCTGGGAAAAATAGGAGGTTTGGCGTTGATTTCGTCCAATTCCGAGAATATTGCCCGAACAGCCTTTCTGGAACCAAAAACAGCAGAAAACAGGAACTGGCACTGTGGCATCTCGTTAATAGGTTAGTTCCGGAAAATGCATGAAATCATCATAAAGTGCAAGCAAAACATGTAAGTATTGTCATAAAACAAGCATGGAACGACAGAAATTATGGATACGTCGGGGACGTATCAGCCGCTTAAGGTCTTACCATTCTGTCGAGTCCCAGTTATATTTATCGGGTACCTAACGCGTCCGTTAGGATTTTTCTTCGTATCTGTTGATACGGATAAAAGTAGCAAACCGACGTCAGAGACGGCGCCACACCTCACGGAACGGATCTGGGGTCTTACCTTCGCAATGTTTTGCGGCATTCAGAAATTGATTGCAACTTTGGCGTTCTGAGAATATATTGTCGAGTGCTTATTCGACTGTTGGAATGGCACATTTTATTGAGTCAAAGATGACTTATATTGCTCTCCCGATGGGAGTATATGCAGAGTTATTTATAACTCGAAATATACTCTTTTGCTCTTCTATCTTTCTTCTTTTCATTCTTTCTTTCTTTTTTATAATTTCATCGGGCACGCGAACAACGTTCCCGATGGGAGTAGCCCCCGAGGCTACAGCCAAGGACTTGTGTTTGGTTGTAGGCTCCACGCCTTATGCCGCTATATTTTCTTTCTCTCCCGAAGTTTTATAATTTCTCGGGTGCGCGAACAGCGCTCCCGATGGGAGTAGTCCCCGAGGCTATGAACAAATATTTTTATTTGATCATAGGCTCATGCCATTTCTATTTTGTCTTTCTTGATCTTTTCATTGTTTCAGAGTAGCCCCCGAGCATTTGATCAAAAACTTGTATTTGATCAAAGGCTCTCCAATATTTTTGCATGTCGCCTTTTTATGCCGCTGTTGAGTCGAATTTTTCTCTCTGACAAGGTGACGTTATTGCTGACGATAGCCACGATTGCGAATCCGAAAATTGCGAGAAGTTTTCTCCCGCTGCCTTGCGGGCCCAAATTATCCATTATCTTGACACGTCGTGTAGGTGGGGGACACACGTCCTTCGCTTTTCCTGGCGCACGTACCGTAACTTCGCTAGTGTTAAAATACTTTTTTACCCTTGTTTCTACGTGGTTATCATCTGCCGCACCCCTTTTCCATCCAACGGTCCGCCGCTTCGCCGCACCTCTATATAAGATCTCCTTCTTCTTCCTCGAGCACTTCCGCTCGCGCCGTTCTCCTACTCTCCTCTGCAAAACCTCCTCCTGCGCCCCACAATTCCCTAAGCTCATCTTCTCCAAGCTGTATTCCTGCGCCATTGTTGATGCCACCGCGTCGATTGATCAAGCACAGCACGCCTGAATCGTCAATGGCTGCCGTAGATCTGGGAAGCGCGGAGTGGGAAAGGTCCAAAATTTTCACCCAGGATATCAATCTCTTGAAGAAGCTGGGGATTAGCAAGAAGCCTAAGGCGCTGTGCTTCCCTAGTGAAAAAAGCTACCCAACCCCTCCAATGGGGTATCGGGTAAGTTTCGTCGACCATCTCATCCGCGGTCTTTCCGCCCCCATTCATCCTTTCCTCCGTGGATTGCTTTTTGTGTATGGTCTTCAACTTCACCACCTCACGCCCAACTCTATCCTCCATATCTCCATTTTCATCACCCTCTGTGAGGCCTTCCTTGGCGTCCAGCCTAACTGGGCGCTATGGAAGCGCATTTTCTTTTGTCGCCGCAATGGCTCTCCCAATGTCGCCTATAATATAGGCGGCGTTGTTATTTCTGTTCGTCCCACAGTCGATTACTTCGACGTCAAACTCCCTGACTCAGTTCAAGGTTGGCGCAAGAAGTGGTTGTACATTCAGGAGGAGAACCATGGATGTGCTGAAGACAACATCCCTCCTTTCGATGGTGCCGAGAAAATCCTTCGCCGCCGCTCTTGGGACGCAGAGGCTACCGAAGAAGAAAAAACTTCGACAGAGGCCTTGATGACTCGCATCCATGAGTTGCAAAATACTCGCGGCAAAGAGTTGTCAGGTATCCAAATTACAGCGTATTTTCTTAGAACCAGCGTGCAGCCTCTTCAGGCTCGCAAATACCATCTCTGGAAGTATGCTGGCGACGAGGACGTAGATCGGTTGTCAGTGGATTTGGAGGTCAAGGACTTAGAAAAGCTTGTCCGAAAAATCTCCTCTCTCAGCAAAAAAGATTCTGTCCCTTCTTCTTGTCGTGTAAAACCGTACAGCGCCACCAATGCGCTTCCCAAGGTAAACTTTGTCGATTGATTTGTTATTGCCTTGCTATCTTTTTGTAACTCCTTTTTTGACATCTTCCCCTGTTTTTATATAGAACCATCCAAATCTTGTCTCGCTTCCTCCCCTTCCTGAAGGTGGAGAAGTCGAGGAAAGGGCCGTTATCACCGACGACAACCAAGATGCCCCCTCTTTTGTGAATGAACCCGCAGATTCTCGAAAATCTGCGGGATCTTATGAAAAGGAGGCTGCCTCTGAAGGCACTGCATCAGCACAATCTCCTCCTCCTGCTGTTTCTCCAAAGAACAAAAGGAAAAGGAATGATGTCGAAGATTCCGGCACCTCCAAAGCCGAAGAAGCTGTTCCTTCACGTCAGAAGGCAGCTTATGATCCATACCTTGAGGCCCTCATCAGTTCGTAAGTCACCTCTTTTTTTTTTATTATTCTTGTACTCGAAGATTTTTGTCTATCTTGCTTTTTATGCTGCCAACATTTAATCGCAGTGATGATGAGGAAGAAGTACCAGCTTTTGATGTGGCTGCTCGAACGAGTACGTCACATACTTTAGTTGTTTCGGAGACGCCAGTTGAAGGAGAGGAATCCTCGCCTCCTCAACAAAACGTCGGCGCTTCTACTCCTCCTTCAAGCCCTCTCGTCCCTTCACCAAAAAGGGCGAGAGTTGAATCAATTACACAGCCTACCCTACAATTGGGTGGCTCCTCGACTCCTCTTCTGGATGATGTAAGTTCTTGAATACTTTCTGATGCTGCCGATGTTTTCTCTGTGTACTTTATTTTGTGCTATCACCCTTTATTCCGTACCGACGCTTTCTTTCTCTCTCTTTCTTTTAACAGCCTTTGATTAAGGAATTCATCCGTTTCGGTGCCCAATTTGTTGGGTACCGTGACTATGCCAGTAAAGCTGAAGGTAACGTCTTGCTGCTTCTTTTTGCCCTTGCCTTCGTACTCCTTTGTTGTCGATGTTTTTAACTAAATTTAACTTTCTTGGCAGAAAAACTGGCGGAGGTCAACGTGCGTGCCAATACACTTGCTCAAAAATTAGAGCAAAGTGAAGAGGCTCGTAAGAAGGCCGAATCAGATGCTATTCAAGCTAGAGCAGAGGCTGACAAGGCCAAGACCGATGCTGCTGGTGTCGAAGATCTTAAGAAGAAACTTCACGATGCCGAGACTTCGCTGAGCGAGCATATAGCCGCACAATCTGCTCGCGAAGAAGAGATTATTAAACGCCCAAGGTCGCAAAACCGTCGTTTTGTCAGTAAGTATCTGAACCACTTCACATCCTTTGGACTTTCTTTCCTTCACTCGTTTGTTGATCAATAAGTTTTTATCTTGACAGGTAAAACATCTCAAGAATTTGAACTTGAAGATCCCGAAAATGATCCTCTTCTTGACGCCCTTTCGTTCCTTGAGTTTCATGGAACAGAAGCACGCGAGGGCATTGATCAAGCTAAAGCAGGGCTGTCACGACTCTTCCCCTACTTCTTCCCGAAGAAAGAGGAACCCGCAACTTTCCTTGCTCTTGCCAAGTGCTTTAATCCGCCAGAAGATCTTGGGCTGAAGGTGCGCCAGGAAAATATGAAGGTCGCTGTTGAAAGCACTGTTGCCTTGGTTGCTGATAGCCAACAAACTATCGACTGGGTGAAAGTAGGCGACACAGAACAGATAGAGCAGACAAAATGGTGATCGTTGATCAAGGCGGCAAAGCCCAACACGAAGAAAATCCTGTCCTATCTCGGGATCAAGCCATCTTCAACTCCTAGCTCATCAAAGCCGGAGGTCTAGTTGAATGCCCCTTCTTTTTATTTTTCCTGTTTCTTTAGCTATTGTCGCCATATTAGTTTTGGCGACAATTACCTTAGTAGTCCTTTTGAAGAACTCCTTCTGTAATATCCATGTAAATTTCTTGAAGATCAATGGAATTCTATCTTGTGCAATCCTTTGATATTGGAATTTTCTTTTCCAGTTTATATTTGATAACTACTCTGCCAATCCTCATTCTGCCGATACTTCTCCTGCTTCCTCCTTCTCGAAGAAAACACTAGTCAATGATAACTTCATCGAAGGTTCTTCAAGACAACATTTGTCGCAAGATTTGCAAGAATTGCGCCAACAACTCCAATCCATGAAAAAACAAACTCTTGCGATGATGGAACAATCTCGACAAGCATCCGAGAGAGAGAATATTGCTCTTCAACAGGCAAAAGAAGCCATTGCTGCAAAGGATGCTGCTGTTGCTGAGGCTACCGAAGCTTCCTCTCGAGAAAATTATATGCTTCAGCTAATGACTGACGCCAGCCTGGACATGACAGGTATGTTTCCTGTTCATAACCATGCTGGATGTTATTTTTGCTATTTTTCCTTCCTTGTCAATTTATTTGCTGTACCAGGCTCATTTTTGGATACTGCTGCCGAAGATCAACGTGTTGAAGCTCGAGCCAATGTTCTGCTCAGACTGGCTGCACAACATGGTTCTAACTTTTGGGTTACTCCTGAGCGTACCCGTCAAATTGTCAGATTCCAAGATCGCGCGGCTCAGGTCCGTGACTTCCTTGACTTCTGTACGAAGACTTTATTTTTAGTTTATGGAACCATGTTCCCTCGCAACAAGATGCCAGAAACTCTTCCTGCATTAATGGAAAAGTTTCGAGATGCTCCTCGAATCCATGGCTTTGTGCGGGCTCAACTCTCTGCTGGCGCAAGATTTGCTATGATGATGATAAAGATTTGCTATCCAAAATTGCCCATGAATCAAATTGTTCCCACGTGCCTGGCTAAAATGTCGAAGAAAAAGAGAAACATGGGCAAGATTGATGATCTGGTGACTCCTGTAGCCGAAGATATGATGGATGAACTTCTTCGGATGGACGCTGAGTTCTTTGTGAAGGGTAGCTATGCTGAGCATAGTACTCGTCCTTCCAATGAACGAATAACCATAGACCATGTGCTAGGAATCCATTGAGGGTTTTTTTCCTTTTTCTTGCTGTAGTTTCACCATTGATACGTCTTTGTAAACATGGTCTATATTGTAAAGTTGTCAACTCTGTAAGTATGTATTGTTTCTATTTTTGATCGTCGAGCCCCCGAGCCTTTGGCTGGAGCTTATACTATTTTGTTATCCCGAAGATTTTTCTCTTATTGCGAGAAGGTATATATATTTCGCTATCAATGGGCACGAGCCCCCGAGTATCTTGGTGGTGACGTTCTATATTTTTGTTGTGAGGTTTTCAGACCAAAGCAATAACATTTTGACGAGTACACTATATTTATAGTTGTTAGCTTCCGATGTTCTATTTGGCGAGGTATTCTTGTACCAAAGCGAAATATTTCGGTAAGTCTAGTTTACCCATATTGTATATATTTTGCAACTTGAAGGCATTGAGCCCCCGAGCGTGTCGAAGAATAAGAAGTATATCTCCACTATCTTTATTATATTGCAGCACCGCGAGCCCGCCTCATTAAAAACCTTTCCGGCCCCACTCGGTGCCCCGAAAAGGAAAAGAGTGCGTCTGAAAACTCGCGGGCGTTTCAGTACATTGTATTTTTACAGAGGAGGACTATATTTCGACTCTAAGCGTAGAACCGCCTGAGCTGTGCCACGTTCCAGGGGTTTTTCTCGGGAACCCCTGTCTTCTTGTCTTTTATCCTGTACGCTCCTCCTTCGATTACTTCCGTAATGACGTAAGGGCCAAGCCATGGCGACTCGAGTTTTTCAGTACGCTCTTGATTGAGTCGCAAAACTAAGTCTCCTACTTGAAAGGATCTTGGTCGCAAACGTCGACTGTGGTAGTTTTTCAGGTCCTGCTGATATTTAGTTACCCTTGACAATACTTCGTCTCGAGCTTCGTCGAGTGCGTCGACGTCGTCTTCCAATGCTTTCCTGGAAATTTCTTCGTTGTACTCTGTGACTCTGGGGGAGTCGTGCTCTATTTCTATCGGCAGTACTGCCTCTGCTCCGTGTACTAGGAAGAACGAGGTCTCCTGTGTTGCTGTATTTGGTGTTGTTCGGATGCTCCATAACACACTTGGTAACTCTTCTGGCCAGGTATGTCGAGCTTTTTCCAGTGGTCCTAACAAGCGTTTCTTGATGCCATTGCAGATGATACCATTGGCTTTCTCGACTTGACCATTGGTTTGAGGATGTGCAATTGACGCGAAGTGCAATTTGATGCCTACCTCTGCACAGTACGCCTTGAACTCCTTTGACGTGAAGTTGCTGCCATTGTCTGTGACGATTCTGTGAGGTACTCCAAATCGAAAAACGATGCCCTTCACGAACTTTATTGCTGATGCTGCATCTGGTGAATTTATCGGCTTTGCTTCTATCCACTTGGTGAATTTGTCGACAGCAACCAACATGTACTCGTATCCTCCTGGCGAAGCTTTGTGTAATTTTCCCACCATATCGAGACCCCATTGAGCAAAAGGCCAAGATAAGAGTATTGGCATTAATTCTGCTGCCGGAGAGTGTGGTTTTGCGGCAAATCTCTGACATGCGTCACAAGTTCGCACTATTTCCTTCGCGTCCTCAATCGCTGTCAGCCAGTAGAATCCTGCTCGAAAAACCTTGCCTGCAATAGCTCGACTGCTTGCGTGATGACCACATACTCCTTCGTGTACGTCCTTCAGAATTATCCTTCCTTCTTCGGGTGTAACGCACCTTTGTAACACACCCGAGATACTTCGCTTGTACAACTCCCCTTTGACCACCGTGAAAGCTTTGGATCGCCTAATAACTCGCCTTGCTTCAACTGGATCGTCGGGTATTGTTTTTCTTAGGATGTATGATATGTACGCCTGCATCCATGGGATTTGCACCATCATTACTAGATCCTGTTCCTCTTCTTCTTCTTCCAATGCTTCTTTCGCAGCCCCCGAGGGTTTCTCGCTCTTCTCCTTCTTTGTTAATTTCTTCGGCTTCGTGGATCTTTCTATTATCTCTTCCTTAACACACTGGGAATTGCGAGGCATTGCGACCCGATGTTTGCAAGAACATCGGCTTCATCATTGCTCAACCTGCTGATATGGTTTACCTCGCATCCGTCAAATAATTTCTCCAGCTCATTATACATCTCTTTGTACGCCACCATGCTATCATTGACCGCATCACATTGGTTCATGACTTGCTGAGCTACCAATTGTGAGTCGCCAAATATTTTTAGTCGAGTTGCGCCGCAGGCTTTCGCCATCTTCATCCCATGTATAAGGGCTTCATATTCTGCCTCCTTATTAGATGCGTTTGGGAACGTCATCCGCAGGACGTATTTCAATTTGTCGCCTTCAGGTGATATGAGTATTACCCCTGCTCCAGCTCCTTCTAACCTTTTGGACCCATCGAAGTTCATAGTCCAGGTTCTCGATAAATCCGGAGGTCCTGTGTTTTGCAACTCCATCCACTCTGCGATGAAGTCTGGTAGAATTTGTGACTTTATTGCCTTTCTTTTTTCATACGTGATGTCCCGAGGAGAAAGTTCTATTCCCCAAAGGGAGACACGGCCTGTAGCTTCTGGATTATTGAGTATGTTGGATAAAGGCGCCTCATTGACCACTATTATCGGATGCGCCAAAAAATAGTGGCGCAATTTTCTTGCGGTTGTGAATACTCCATATGCTAGCTTTTGGTACTGCGGGTACCTCTGTTTTGAAGGCGATAATACTTTGCTGATGAAATATACTGGCCTCTGCACTCCATGGAGTTTTCCTTCTTCTTCTCTTTCGACAACTAGCGCCGTGCTGACCACCTGAGGTGTAGCCGCAATATATAACAGGAGCGGTTCTTTTTCTTTTGGCGCCACTAGAATTGGTGGTGTCGAAATTTTCCGTTTGAGGTCCTCGAAGGCCCTATCTGCATCTTCGTTCCACTGGAACTTCTCTCCTTGTTTGATTAAGGCGTAGAATGGTAGCGCCTTTTCTCCCAGCCTGGCGACGAATCTGCTTAAAGCTGCGACTCGCCCAGTTAGCTGCTGTATTTCCTTCAACTTTGTTGGCTTCCTCATTGTTACGATAGCTTGGATTTTTTCGGGATTTTTGCTTCAATCGCTGAAACTAGGAACCCGAGAAGTTCTCCTGCAGGGATGCCGAAAGAACATTTCGTCGGATTCAACTTGAGACAAAATTTGTCGAGGTTGTCGAAAGTTTCCTTCAAGTCCTCGATTAATGTTGCCCCCTTTTTTGATGTGATGACGATGTCGTCGATGTACACTTGTACATTTTTTCCAATCTGTGTTGCTAGGCACTTCTGCATCATCCGTTGATATGTTGCTCCCGCGTTTTTCAACCCGAAGGGCATTGTTTTGTAACAAAATACGCCATACGGTGTGATGAACGCTGTTTTGGCTTCGTCGTCTTCTTTTAATCTGATCTGGTTGTAACCAGAATATGCGTCCAAGAAGGAAAGACGTTCACATCCTGCCGTGGAGTCGATAATCTGATCGATCCTTGGGAGGGGAAAGTGATCCTTTGGACAATGTTTATTGAGGCACGTAAAGTCGACACACATGCGAAGGACTTTCGTGTTTTTCTTCGGCACCATCACTGGGTTAGCTACCCAAGTGGCCTCGGTAGATATCTCTTTGATGAAACCAGCTTCTCTAAGTCGATCAATTTCTGACAGCATGGCTTTGCGATTTGGTTCCGAAAAACGCCGCAAAGGTTGTTTGATTGGTCTCGCTATTGGATCCAAGTTTAGGTGGTGCTCGGCAAGTTCCCTGGGTACTCCTGGCATGTCAGCTGGACACCATGCGAAGATTTTCTAGTGCTCACGAAGGAACTCGACGAGCGCGCTTTCCTATGCGAGGTCCATATTTGTTGCGATGGACGTCGTTTTCTTCGGATCTGTCGGGTGAATCTGCACTTCCTTAGAATCTTTTGCGGTATTGAAAGTTGATTCCTTGTTGGGCCTCCCTACGTCTGGTAGCACATCATAATCAGTCATGAGCCTTGACGCTGCGTACTCTGCCTGCATCCCGAAAGTTTCTGATAGTCGATGAAAATCTTTGTCGCATTTATCGGCCAATGCGAAGCTTCCTTTGACTGTGATTGGTCCCTTAGGTCCAGGTAACCTCCAAAGCAAGTACGTGTAATGTGGTACTGCCATAAATCTGGCGTACGCTGGTCGCCCCAACAAAGCGTGATACTACGACGGGAAATCCACAACTTCGAATTCCAACCTTTCTATCCTGTAGTTTTCTCGGGTCCCAAACTGAACGTCGAGATTGATCCTCCCTAGTGGGTAAATTGGCTTCTCTGGTGTGATGCCGTGGAAATGTGTGTCGGTTGGTTTCAAATTTGCGAGAGAAATATTCATCTTCCTTAGCGTATCTGCGTACATAAGGTTTAGACTGCTGCCGCCATCTATGAATACTCGAGATACATCGAATCCCGCAATTACTGCTGGTAAGATCAGTGCTGACTGCCCTGGTCGAGGAACTTGCTGTGGATGATCAGCTATTGTGAAGCCAATATCTTGCCCTGACCAGTTAAGGTACTCGACTGTTGGTGGTGGCATCTTCTCTGCCATAAACACCTGTCGCGAGATTACTTTCTGAGCTCTATTGGATGGCCTGCCTTTATGAATCATCGAGACCGCTCCGTTAGAGTTAGGATCGACATAGGGCGGTGGAGCAGGTGCTGCCGCTATTCTGAGCTGATGTCGATTTTCATCTGTAACCGCGGGAGGAGGTGGCAAGTGAATCTCACTCCTAGGTCCTTGAGGATTTCTGTGTGCTGCCTGAGCATTTGCATGTCCTGCCCATCTTAACATTGCCTGGAAATTTCGGCAATCCTTTTGCAAGTGTCCTGACTGTCTTTTTCCATTGCTATCGAGAAAGAAAT
Organism: Lolium perenne; assembly: GCF_019359855.2. Lineage (NCBI taxonomy): Eukaryota > Viridiplantae > Streptophyta > Magnoliopsida > Poales > Poaceae > Lolium > Lolium perenne. Next base: position 29,992,678 of record NC_067245.2, read on the forward strand.
GCATCTGACACGGCCCGTTCATCATCTCTTCGGGAGACACAAAAGGTCTCTGGAACCTTGGCCCGCTATTTTGCCTGTTATCTCTATTGTCGCCTTGCTGTGCATTACTTCTCTGGTAGTCATCTCTACTGTTTCCTCCATTGTTTCCCCGAAAGCCAGCCGATATTTGGCCAGGTGCACCGTAACTTGAAAATTGACGGGGAAATCGGCGTCTATTTTGAAAATTTCGACTGCGATCTTCCTCTGGGGACCTATGTCATTTGTTATGTACCGCATCTTCACCATCTGCCCATCTGTTTGCTATCTCCATTAAAGCTGATACTGTTCTTGGGTTTGTCCTCCCCAAGTCTTCCACGAAATCTCCTCGTCGAACTCCTGCAACAAATGCATCTATCGCTCTTTCGTCAGATATATTTTCTGCCGAGTTTTTGATGATGTTCCACCTTTGAATGTACTTCCTCATTGATTCATCATGCTTTTGTCGACATGACCTCAACTCTTCTAGTGTCGCAGGTTTTTTGCAGGTTGACCGGAAATTCTTGATAAACACGTCCTCAAAACTTTCCCAGCTGTCGATGGAACCTAGGGGAAGCTTCTTTATCCATGATCTGGCGGCTCCGCTCAGATGTATCTGGATGCTTTGCATGGCTGTCGCTCTGGTCCCGCCTATCAATTTTACTGTCTCGAGGTAATCGACTAGCCAATCCTCAGGGTCTTGCAGTCCATCGAATTTCTTGAAACTATCGGGTAGCTTGAATCCTGATGGAACTCGAGTTTTTCGGACCCGTCGTGTGAAACATGGAAGTCCACACATGTCCTCTTCAGCAAGTTCTGGTGAATGCCGACGTTCCCTTCTTTCTTGTCGCGCTCTATCAACTCTGGCCTGAGTTGTTGTATCTCTAGCTCCACTTGCTCTTGGTGGATCTTGCACTGCTGCGGTAGGTCTCGGACTATTTTGCCTTGCAGTTCCTTCGGGAGGTGTAGCTGTGAACGCTGCTCCCATGGCTCCACATCCTGCCATGGCCATGTTGTACAACGCTTCTCTTGGATCTCCGGGAGGTGGCCTGGACGCTAAGATGAAAGCTTGTGTTGCCATGTATCCTGCTTCCGGTGTTTTTGGGATAATATTCCCCCTCGTGTCGATTGACATAAAGGACATGTCGAGGTTTTGGATTAGAGTCTCTCTTTCAGCTTCCAGTATATTTTGCAGCCGAGATCTTGCTCTCCTCCGAACTTCTCTATGACTATCTCCCGAAGTTTCTGATTGTCGACTTAATTCCGCTCGTCGCCTGCTGGATGCGGAAGCTGCCTCCCTTCTTCTGTTCAAAGCAGCTGTCTGTTTTTCCAACTCTCTTCCAGCTCGGGCGAGTCTATATTGATAAGCTTGCAGTTCTTCGACTGTAGCAGTTGTCTCCATTGGTTCAGAGCCATCCAAAGCTTTCGCAGCTCTATCCCAGGCTGCTTGTGGAAGTTGAACTCTGACACGTGGTGTGGGCCCGACATATTTAGTGCCCAAACCTCTCCTTAGATCTGAGGGATCGACATAGGGGTTTCCCAAATCATCGAAAGCCTCTGATGTTTCCTCTTGATCGCGACTTGCTTCTCCAATGGCATAAACTTGGTGATATTTTGGAGTTTTCACTTTGCTTGGTTTGGTGACACCATCATAGAGATTGGTGAAGACCTTCCCAATAGAGATGGATTTGTCGATGAAGTCGAAGCTGTCGGTGTCGCTCGAATCATCGCTTATATAGGAGTCCGCAGATGACTCGAAGGACATGTCGCTGAAGATCTTGGCGAGTTTTTCACTTGCCCTGCTGCCGATGAAGCGTGGCGACGAAATCTCCGTGTCGCTTGACTTGATGGATGATACTGAGTTTGAGAAATCAGGACCAACCGCCGATAATCCCGACGAGATCGGAACTTCGAGACGATACGATCCTTCTTTCTCGACGCGGAAGTGGAACTTTCCAAACGTCATCTTCATGGGCTCCTCCAGATACGCATATGCATCCAAACGGGAGGGCGGGTGAGGAATAAAATCAACGAGACCAGTTTCGATCTGTTTACCTCTCTCCATGATGTTGCTTGCTACTGATGAAGTCGACGATCTTGAACGTGCCATCGAGATCAGCTCCTTGTCACCTCTAGATCCCACAGACGGCGCCAATTGACAAGGTATTAACTTGTCAATGCCTACGGATTGTAGACTAGGGTTTAGTTGGATGTAGAGGGCAAGTAGATCTCGAAGGTTTCAGGCGAAAAGTACTCGACGAATATAAAGCTAAGGTTGTGTTGACAGTAGATTCGATGCTTTCTGTGTCCCTCGACTCCCCCTTATATAGGAGGCGGAGCCGAGGGATTTGTATTGTACAAGTTTACAGAGTCCGGGAAGGTTTCTAACTCCTCCCGCAAGATTACAAATAATGCTTCCTATTACAACTCTAGCTTTCCTTAACAATATCTTGGGCTTCCGAGTCTTCTTATTCTTCGGGTAGTGGGCCTTCAGTAAACCCCGGGTACTATCATTGGCAGGCCCATTGGGGATGCCTATGTCAGTAACCCTCTAATAAGTTTGTTTTGAGTTTGGTGTGGAGGAAGTTTTCAAGGATCAAGAGAGGAGGATGATACAATATGATCAAGAAGAGTGAAAAGTCTAAGCTTGGGGATGCCCCCGTGGTTCATCCCTGCATATTTCAAGAAGACTCAAGCATCTAAGCTTTGGGATGCCCAAGGCATCCCCATCTTCATCGACAACTTATCAGGTCACCTCTAGTGAAACTATATTTTTATTCAGTCACATCTTATGTGCTTTACTTGGAGCATCTGTTTGCTTTTATTTTTGTTTTTGTTTGAATAAAATCAGATCCTAGCACTCTTTATATGGGAGAAAGACACGCTTCGCTGTTGCATATTGATACGTCTCAAACGTATCTATAATTTCTTATGTTCCATGCTACTTTATTGATGATACTCACATGTTTTATACACACTTTATGCCATTATTATGCATTTTCCGGCACTAACCTATTGACGAGATGCCGAAGAGCCAGTTGCTGTTTTCTGCTGTTTTTGGTTTCAGAAATCCTACAAAGAAAATATTCTCGGAATTGGACGAAATCAACGTTGATACGTCTCCGACGTATCAATAATTTCTTATGTTCCATGCCACATTATTGATGTTATCTACATGTTTTATGCACACTTTATGTCATATTCGTGCATTTTCTGGAACTAACCTATTAACAAGATGCCGAAGTGCCAGTTCCTATTTTCTGCTGTTTTTGGTTTCATAAATCCTAGTAATGAAATATTCTCGGAATCGGACGAAATCAACGCCCAAGTTCCTATTTTCACCGGAAGCATCCAGAACACCCGGGAAGGACCAGAGGGGGGGCACTGGGCCCCCAGACCATAGGCCGGCGCGGCCCAGGCCCTGGCGCGCCGCCCTATGGTGTCGTCGCCCCTTCGACCCTCCTGCGCCGCCTCTTCGCCTATATAATGCCCCTGGATCGAAAACCCTGACACGTTCGACGAAAACCACAGAAACCTTCCAGAGCCGCCGCCATCGCGAGGCCAAGATGCGGGGACGGGAGTCTGTTCGGCACGCTGCCGGAGCGGGGAAGTGCCCCCGGAAGGCTTCTCCATCGACACCGCTGCCATCTCCACCGCCATCTTCATCACCGCTGCTGCTCCCATGAGGAGGGAGTAGTTCTCCATCGAGGCTCGGGGCTGTACCGGTAGCTATGTGGTTCATCTCTCTCCTATGTGCTTCAATACAATAATCTCATGAGCTGCCTTACATGATTGAGATTCATATGATGATGCTTGTAATCTAGATGTCATTATGCTAGTCAAGTGAGTTTTACTTATGTGATCTCCGGAGACTCCTTGTCCCACGTGTGTAAAGGTGACAGTGTGTGCACCGTGTGGGTCTCTTAGGCTATATTTCACAGAATACTTATTCACTGTTGAATGGCATAGTGAGGTGCTTATTTATATCTCTTTATGATTGCAATGTATTTTGTATCACAATTTATCTATGTGCTACTCTAGCAATGTTATTAAAGTAGTTTTATTCCTCCTGCACGATGTAATGGTGACAGTGTGTGCATCCGTGTTAGTACTTAGTTTATGCTATGATCATGATCTCTTGTAGATTATGAAGTTAATTATTGCTATGATAGTATTGATGTGATCTATTCCTCCTACATATGCATGAAGGTGACAGTGTGCATGCTATGTTAGTACTTGGTTTAGTCTTTTGATCTATCTTACACTATAAGGTTACTAAAATATGAACATTAATTGTGGAGCTTGTTAACTCCGGCATTGAGGGTTCGTGTAATCCTACGCAATGTGTTCATCATCCAACAAGAGTGTAGAGTATGCATTTATCTATTCTGTTATGTGATCAATGTTGAGAGTGTCCACTAGTGAAAGTCTAATCCCTAGGCCTTGTTCCTAAATACTGCTGCGTTACTACTGCTTGTTTCTTGTTTCTTTGTGTTACTACTGCTGCAATACTACCACCATCAACTACACGCCAGCAAGCTATTTTCTGGCACCGTTGCTACTGCTCATATATATTCATACCACCTGTATTTCACTATCTCTTCGCCGAACTAGTGCACCTATTAGGTGTGTTGGGGACACAAGAGACTTCTTGCTTTGTGGTTGCAGGGTTGCATGAGAGGGATATCTTTGACCTCTTCCTCCCTGAGTTCGATAAACCTTGGGTGATCCACTTAAGGGAAAACTTGCTGCTGTTCTACAAACCTCTGCTCTTGGAGGCCCAACACTGTCTACAGGAAAAGGAGGGGGAAGTAGACATCAAACGCCCAGGGTCTTATTTTTCCACGAAGCTTCCAGAAGACCGGAGAGGATACGAAGTGGGGCCACGAGGGTCCGTACCCATAGGCCGGCGCGGCCAGGGAGGGGCCCGTGCCGCCCTATGGTGTGGGGCCCCCGCGCCGCCTCCAACCCTACCCTTCCGCCTACTTAAAGCCTTCGTCACGAAAACCCCTGTACCGAGAGCCACGATACGGAAAACCTTCCAGAGACGCAGCCGCCGCCAATCCCATCTCGGGGGATTCAGGAGATCGCCTCCGGCACCCTGCCGGAGAGGGGAATCATCTCCCGGAGGACTCGTCATCACCATGATCGCCTCCGGATTGATGTGTGAGTAGTTCACCTCTGGACTATGGGTCCATAGCAGTAGCTAGATGGTTGTCTTCTCCTCATTGTGCTATCATGTTAGATCTTGTGAGCTGCCTATCATGATCAAGATCATCTATTTGTAATGCTACATGTTGTGTTTGTTGGGATCCGATGAATATGGAATACTATGTCAAGTTGATTATCAATCTATCATATGTGTTGTTTATGTTCTTGCATGCTCTCCGTTGCTAGTAGAGGCTCTGGCCAAGTTGATACTTGTAACTCCAAGAGGGAGTATTTATGCTCGATAGTGGGTTCATGCCTCCATTGAATCTGGGACGATGTGAGAAAGTTCTAAGGTTGTGGATGTGCTGTTGCCACTAGGGATAAAACATCAATGCTTTGTCTAAGGATATTTGTGTTGATTACATTACGCACCATACTTAATGCAATTGTCTGTTGTTTGCAACTTAATACTGGAAGGGGTGCGGATGCTAACTGATACGTCTCAAACGTATCTATAATTTCTTATGTTCCATGCTAGTTTTATGACAATACCTACATGTTTTGTTCACACTTTATATCGTTTTGATGTATTTTCTGGAACTAACCTATTAACGAGATGCCGAAGTGCCAGTTCCTGTTTTGTGCTGTTTTTGGTTTCAGAAATCCTAGAAAGGAAATATTCTCGGAATTGGACGAAATCAACGCCCAGAACCTTATTTTTCCCGGAAGCTTCCAGAGCACCGAAGAGGGACCAGAGGGGAGCCAGGGGGGCCCCACCCCACAAGGCGGCGCGGCCAAGGGGGGGGCGCCCCCCTATGGTCTGGCTGCCCCAGGTCTCCACTGACATCGCCTCTTCGCCTATATAAAGCCTCCGTCGTGAAAACCCTAAAGAAATAAGCCACGATACGAGAAAAGTTCCAGAGCCGCCGCCATCGCGAAGCCAAGATTCGGGGGACAGAAGTCTCTGTTCCGGCACGCCGCCGGGACGGGGAAGTGCCCCCGGAAGGCATCTCCATCGACATCACCGCCATCTTCATCGCCGCTGCTGTCTCCCATGATGAGGAGGGAGTAGTTCTCCCCCGAGGCTAAGGGCTCTACCGGTATCTATGTGGTTAATCTCTCTCATGTACCCCAATACAATGATCTCATGAAATGCCTTGCATAATTGAGATCCATATGATGAGCTTTGTATCACTATTAATCTATGTGCTACTCTAGTGATGTTATTAAAGTAGTCTATTCCTCCTTCATGATGTAAAGGTGACGGTGTGTGCATCATGTAGTTCTTGGCGTAGGTTATGATTGTAATCTCTTGTAGATTATGGAGTTAACTATTACTATGATAGTATTGATGTGATCTATTCCCCCTTTCATAGCTATTGGTGACGATGTGTATGCTATGTTAGTTCTCGGTCTAAATTTCAATGATCTATTATGCTCTAAAGGTTACTTAAATACGAACACCGAATGTTGTGGCGCTTGTTAACTCCGGCTTGAGGGAGCTCTTGTAGCCCTACACAATGAATGGTGTTTGTTATCAAACAAGAGTATATGTAGCACAAGTGAGGAGAAGTTATTTATTTATTATGTGATCAATGTTGAGAGTGTCCACTAGTGAAAGTAGGATCCCTAGGCCTTGTTTCCAATACTGCGAACACCGCTTACTTACTGTTCTGCTACATGTTTACTTGCTGCCATATTTATTTCAGATTGTTATTACCACTCATATTCATCCATATTACTTGTATTTCACTATCTCTTCGCCGAACTAGTGCACCTATACATCTGACAAGTGTATTGGGTGTGTTGGGGACACAAGAGACTTCTTGTATCTTAATTGCAGGGTTGCTTGAGAGGGATATCTCTGACCTCTACCTCCCTGAGTTCGATAAACCTTGGGTGATTCACTTAAGGGAAACTTGTTGCTGTTCTACAAACCTCTGCTCTTGGAGGCCCAACACTGTCTACAGGAATAGAAGCGTGCGTAGACATCAAGCTATTTTCTGGCGCCGTTCCCGGGGAGGTAAGGTAAAAGGTATTCACATCCTCCGACTACTAAGCTATTTACTAGCACTGTTGCCGGTGTGTGAGTGCTCGAAGCTATTTCCTTTAGATCCTGCAATTATATCTTTTTGTTTCTTGTTTTTATCTTCACTAGTTAGGCTTAATGGAAAACAACAAAAAAATTAGAGATCTTTATGAACTTTATCTTGAATTAGGACATGATGTGTTTGAAGAGAGAATTAAAAAACCTATGGAACTTTATATGCATGCTAATGGCAATGTTATTAGTATGAATGCTTTGAACACCATTGTTGCTAATGCTATGGAAAATTCTAAGCTTGGGGAAGCTGGTTTTGAGGAGCATGATATTTTTAGTCCCCCAAGCATGGAGGAGAAAATTTACTTTGATGATACTTTACCTCCTATATATGATGATTACAATGATGACTATCATATTTTGAGTCTAGCTACTATTGAGGAGAAAATTAATTACAATTACATTATGCCTCCTATATATGATGATTATGGTGATGAGAATAATAATGATGGCTATCTTATTGAATTTGCTCCCACTACAATTAATAGTAATGACTATGCTTATGTGGAGAGTAATAATTTTATGCATGTAGCTCATGATAAGAATGTTTTATGTGATAGTTATATTATTGAGTTTGTTCATGATGCTACTGAAAGTTATTATGAGAGAGGGAAACATGGTTATATGCATCTTAATAATATTAAGCTTCCCCTCTTTATGTTGAGAATCTTGAAGTTACACTTGTTTTGTCTTTCTATGCTATTCACTTTGTTCTTCATTGACTTGTTTATTTACAAGATTCCTTTTCATAGGAAGTGGGTTAGGCTTAAATTTGTTTCATACTTGCTTTTTGATGCTCTCTTATTGCTTCAACTCTCATCCTTATCTGAGCATCATTAAAATTGCTGAGCCCATCTTAATGGCTATAAAGAAAGCACTTCTTGGGAGATAACCCATGTTTTATTTTGCTACTGTTTTGTTGTGTCTTGGAAGTTGTTACTACTGTAGCAACCTCTCCTTATCTTTATTTTATTGCATTATTGTGCCAAGTAAAGTCTTTGATAGTAGGGTTGATACTAGATTTGGATTGCTGCGCAGAAACAGATTTCTTACTGTCACGAAATTGAGCAGCCCCGTCTGTAGGTAACTCAGAAAATTCTGCCAATTTACGTGCGTGATCCTCAGATATGTACGCAACTTTCATTCAATTTGAGCTTTTTCATCTGAGCAAGTTAAGTGCCCCAGAAAAATTTGTCTTTACGGACTGTTCTGTTTTGACAGATTCTGCCTTTTATTTCGCATTGCCTCTTTTGCTATGTTGAATGGATTTCTTTGTTCCATTAACTTTCAGTAGCTTTGGGCAATGTCCAGAAGTGTTAATAATGATTGTGTTACCTCTGAACATGTGAATTTTCAATTATGCACTAACCCTCTAATGAGTTTGTTTTGAGTTTGGTGTGGAGGAAGTTTTCAAGGGTCAAGAGAGGAGGATGATATACTATGATCAAGAAGAGTGAAAAGTCTAAGCTTGGGGATGCCCCCGTGGTTCATCCCTGCATATTTCAAGAAGACTCAAGCATCTAAGCTTGGGGATGCCCAAGGCATCCCCTTCTTCATCGACAACTTATCAGGTCACCTCTAGTGAAACTATATTTTTATTCAGTCACATCTTATGTACTTTACTTGGAGCGTCTATTTGCTTTTATTTTTGTTTATGTTTGAATAAATTCATGCTTATGTGGGAGAGATACACGCTCCGCTTTTTCATATGAACACTGGTGTTCTTAGTTCTATCTTTAATGTTCATGGCGGAGTTGAAAACCGCTTCGTTAATTGCTATATGGTTGGAAACAGAAAATGCTTCATGTGGTAATTGGTATAATGTCTTGAATAATTTGATACTTGGCAATTGTTGTGCTCATATAGATCATGTTTAATCTCTTGCATCATGTACCTTGCACCTATTAATGAAGAACTACATAGAGCTTGTTAAAATTTGGTTTGCATGATTGGTCTCTCTAAGTCTAGATATTTTCTGGTTAAGGTGTCTGAACAACAAGGAAGACAGTGTAAAGTCTTATAATGCTTGCAATATGTTCTTATGTAAGTTTTGCTGTACCGGTTTATACTTGAGTTTGCTTCAAACAACCTTGCTAGCCTAAAACTTGTATTGAGAGGGATTACTTCTCGTGCATCCAAATCCTTGAGCCAAAAACTATGCCATTTGTGTCCACCATACCTACCTACTACATGGTATTTCTCTGCCATTCCAAAGTACATTACTTGAGTGCTACCTTTAAAATTCTATTCTTTGTCTTTGCAATATATAGCTCATGGGAAAATAGCTTAAAAACTATTGTGGTATTGAATATGTTGCTATGTATCTTATTTCTTATAAGTTGCTTGTTGAGCGGTAACCATGTTTCTGGGGACGCCATCAACTTTTTTACACCTTTGTTGAATATCATGTGAGTTGCTATGCATGTTCGTCTTGTCTGAAGTAAGGGCGATTTTCATGATCAAATGGTTTGAGTATGCATATTGTTAGAGAAGAACATTGGGCCGCTAAATAAAGCCATGTATCATGGTGGAAGTTTCAGTTTGGACACTAATCCTCAATCTCTTATGAGAATATTATTTGTTGTTGAATGCTTAAGCATTAAAAGAGGAGTCCATTATCTGTTGTCTATGTTGTCCCGGTATGGTTGTCTAAGTTGAGAATAATCAAAAGCGAGAAATCCAATGCGAACTTTCTCCTTAGACCTTTGTACAGGCGGCATAGAGGTACCCCTTTGTGACACTTGGTTGAAACATATGTTATGCAATGATAATCCGTGTTAATCCAAGCTAATTAGGACAAGGTGTGGGCACTATTGGTATTCTATGCATGAGATTTGCAACTTATAAGATGTATTATGCATAACACATATGAATTATTACTACCGTTGACAAAATTGTTTCTATGTTTTCAAAATAAAAGCTCTAGCACAAAAATAGTAATCCATGCTTCCCTCTGCGAAGGGCCATTCTTCTACTTTATGTTGAGTCAGTTTACCTACCTCTTTCTATCTTAGAAGCAAACACTTGTGTCAACTGTGTGCATTGATTCTTACATATTCACCTATTGCACTTGTTATATTGCTTTATGCTGACAACTATCCATGAGATATACATGTTACAAGTTGAAAGCAATTGCTGAAACTTAATCATCCTTTGTGTTGTTTCAATGCCTTCTACTAAGAATTTATTGCTTTATGAGTTAACTCTTATGCAAGACTTATTGATGCTTGTCTTGAAAGTACTATTCATGAAAAGTCTTTGCTATATGATCAGTTGTTTAATCGTTATCTTTACCATTGCTTTGAATCACTGCATTCATCTCATATGCTTTACAATAGTATGGATCAAGATTATGTTGGTAGCATGTCACTTCAGAAATTATCCTTGTTATCGTTTACCTACTCGAGGGCGAGTAGGAACTAAGCTTGGGGATGCTTGATACGGCTCAAACGTATCTATAATTTCTTATGTTCCATGCTAGTTTTATGATAATACCTACATGTTTTGTTCACACTTTATATCGTGTTGATGCATTTTCTGGAACTAACCTATTAACGAGATGCCGAAGTGCCAGTTCCTGTTTTGTGCTGTTTTTGGTTTCAGAAATCCTAGAAAGGAAATATTCTCGGAATTGGACGAAATCAACGCCCAGAACCTTATTTTTCCCGGAAGCTTCCAGAGCACCGAAGAGGGACTAGAGGGGAGCCAGGGGGGCCCCACCCCACAAGGCGGCGCGGCCAAGGGGGGGCGCCCCCCTATGGTCTGGCTGCCCCAGGTCTCCACCGACATCGCCTCTTTGCCTATATAAAGCCTCTGTCGCGAAAACCCTAAAGAAATAAGCCCCGATACGAGAAAAGTTCCAGAGCCGCCGCCATCGCGAAGCCAAGATTCGGGGGACAGAAGTCTCTGTTCCGGCACGCCGCCGGGACGGGGAAGTGCCCCCGGAAGGCATCTCCATCGACATCACCGCCATCTTCATCGCCGCTGCTGTCTCCCATGATGAGGAGGGAGTAGTTCTCCCCCGAGGCTAAGGGCTCTACCGGTAGCTATGTGGTTAATCTCTCTCATGTACCCCAATACAATGATCTCATGAACTGCCTTGCATAATTGAGATCCATATGATGAGCTTTGTATCACTATTAATCTATTTTCTACTCTAGTGATGTTATTAAAGTAGTCTATTCCTCCTTCATGATGTAAAGGTGACGGTGTGTGCATCATGTAGTTCTTGGCGTAGGTTATGATTGTAATCTCTTGTAGATTATGGAGTTAACTATTACTATGATAGTATTGATGTGATCTATTCCCCCTTTCATAGCTATTGGTGACGGTGTGTATGCTATGTTAGTTCTCGGTCTAAATTGCAATGATCTATTATGCTCTAAAGGTTACTTAAATACGAACACCGAATGTTGTGGCGCTTGTTAACTCCGGCTTGAGGGAGCTCTTGTAGCCCTACACAATGAATGGTGTTTGTTATCAAACAAGAGTATATGTAGCACAAGTGAGGAGAAGTTATTTATTTATTATGTGATCACTGTTGAGAGTGTGCACTAGTGAAAGTAGGATCCCTAGGCCTTGTTTCCAATACTGCAAACACCGCTTACTTACTGTTCTGCTACATGTTTACTTGCTGCCATATTTATTTCAGATTGTTATTACCACTCATATTCATCCATATTACTTGTATTTCACTATCTCTTCGCCGAACTAGTGCACCTATACATCTGACAAGTGTATTGGGTGTGTTGGGGACACAAGAGACTTCTTGTATCTTAATTGCAGGGTTGCTTGAGAGGGATATCTCTGACCTCTACCTCCCTGAGTTCGATAAACCTTTGGTGATTCACTTAAGGGAAACTTGCTGCTGTTCTACAAACCTCTGCTCTTGGAGGCCCAACACTGTCTACAGGAATAGAAGCGTGCGTAGACATCACTAACCCGAAGGTGGATTTTTTAGGCATAGATGCATGCTGGATAGCGGTCTATGTACTTTGTCGTAATGCCCTGATTAAATCTCATAGTAGTCATCGTGATATGTATGTGCATTGTTATGCCCTCTCTATTCACTACAAGAAAAGTTGCCATGGCCGACGAAGTTGAAGTCGCGCCGTGGTTGCTGGTGTACCATGGCCGACGATTTTTGGTCTCTCCGTTGTGCATGTCAAAACGTTTTTTTTCTCGTTTTTGAGGCCACCTAGCCCGACGAAAACGGCCAAAACGTGGCGTATGGTGTCCCGGGACGTGGTGCATCTCGAATTCTCGGGTTCGCCGGCCGAGTCAACGCAAATCCGCACCGCCGAGGGATGTAGGGCCCAGATGGCAGCCTCTCTGGCATTGTTTTTTTTCTCGATCGCGCCATCTCGTTCAACGCTCTCCGATCGAGCCATTTACGATGCAGGATCATGGGTCCCGCATGTCATCCTCTATGAACCAAAATTCTTTCTATTCTTGGATTTTTTTGACCCCCTGATTTCTGGCTACTTCCTTTTTCTTTTGATCCCTTGCCGCCTTGGAAACGTTGAGACCGCTGCTGCTAAATGGGACCCGCATGTCATCCTCTATGTGCAATCAACTTTCTTTTCTTGGAGTTTTTTTTGGCACCTCATATTTGGTCACTTGCCTTTTTCTTTTGATCCCCTGCCGCCTCTCAAACGGTGATACCGCTGCTGCTAAATGGGACCCGCATGTCATCCTCTATGTACTATAAAACTTTCTTTTCTTGGATTTTTTTGGCACCTCATATTTGGTCACTTACCTTTTTCTTTCGATCCCGTGCAGCCTCTCAAACGGTGAGACCGCTGCTGCTAAATGGGACCCGCATGTCATCCTCTATGTACTATAAAACTTTCTTTTCTTGAATTATTTTTGGCTCCTCATATTTGGTCACTTGCCTTTTTCTTTCGATCCCGTGCAGCCTCTCAAACGGTGATACCGCTGCTGCTAAATGGGACCCGCATGTCATCCTCTATGTACTATAAAACTTTCTTTTCTTGAATTATTTTTGGCTCCTCATATTTGGTCACTTGCCTTTTTCTTTCGATCTCATGCCACGTTTGAAACGTTGAGGAACCTGCTGGCTCATGGGACCCGCATGTCATCCTCTATGTGCTATAAAAGTTTGTTTTCTTGGATTTTTTTTCACCCCCTGATTTTTGGCTATTTCCTTTTTCTTTTGATCCCCTGCCGCCTTGGAAACGTTGAGTAAGCTGCTGACTCATGGGACCCGCATGTCATCCTCTATGTACTATAAAACTTTCTTTTCTTGAATTATTTTTGGATCCTGATATTTGGTCACTTGCCTTTTTCTTTCGATCTCATGCCACGTTTGGAACGTTGAGGAACCTGCAGGGTCATGGGACCCGCATGTCATCCTCTATGTACTATAAAAGTTCATTTTCTTGGTTTTTTTTCACCCTCTGATTTTTGGCTATTTCTTTTTTCTTTTGATCCCCTGCCGCCTTTGAAACGTTGAGGACTCTGCTGGCTCATAGGTCCCACATGTCAGCCTCTATGTACAATCAAATTTCTTTTCTTGAATTATTTTTGGATCCTGATATTTCGTCACTTGCCTTTTTCTTTCGATCTCATGCCACGTTTGAAACGTTGAGGAACCTGCTGGCTCATAGGACCCGCATGTCATCCTCTATGTACAATAAAACTTTCTTTCCTTGGATTTTTTTGGCACATGATATTTGGTCACTTGCCTTTTTCTTTCGATCTCATGCCGCCTTTGAAACGTTGACTAAGCTGCTGGCTCATGGGTCCCGCATGTCATCCTCTACGACAATAAAAGTTTTCTTTCTTGGAATTATTTTTGACCCCTAATTTCTGGCTATTTGCCTTTTTCTTTTGATCTCCTGCCCCCTCTGAAACGATGAGGACGCTGTTGGCAGGTCGGTCCCACATGTCAACCTCTATGAACAATAAAAGTTTCCTTTGATGGATTTATTTTGAACCCCTAATCAATTTCTGGATATTTCCTTTTTTTCTTTTGATCCCCTGCCGCCTTGAAATCGCTGAGGATGCTGCTGCCTCATGGGTCCTGATAGCGTGTATACACACGTCCGTTGGGAACCCCAAGAGGAAGGTGTGATGCGTACAGCGGCAAGTTTTCCCTCAGTATGAAACCAAGGTTTATCGAACCAGTAGGAGCCAAGAAGCACGTTGAAGGTTGATGGCGGCGGGATGTAGTGCGGCGCAACACCAGAGATTCCGGCGCCAACGTGGAACCTGCACAACACAACCAAAGTACTTTGCCCCAACGAAACAGTGAGGTTGTCAATCTCACCGGCTTGCTGTAACAAAGGATTAGATGTATAGTGTGGATGATGATTGTTTGCAGAAAACAGTAGAACAGTATTGCAGTAGATTGTATTTCAGTAAAGAGAATTGGACCGGGGTCCACAGTTCACTAGAGGTGTCTCTCCCATAAGATAAACAGCATGTTGGGTGAACAAATTTTATTTTTTTTTGAACAAGGAAGGGTCCAAAAGGACCCGAAGCTTCACTAGATAAGCGGTGGGCATACAGTTACAATGAGGACACTGAAGGAAATTGAAATTACAACCAAGTCCTCACAAAGTGCAAAAAGGACCCTATTAGGAGACGAGGAAACGTGATCAGATCCTGGTTCCTCTCCACCGCAGACGAACGCAGATCTCGGAGCATAGCCGTCACCCCCACCACCGGGGACGGAACCACTTGGAGTGCGGGCGCCGATGAACGCCATGCTGAGATCGTCGAAGATCCTCCGATATGGCATACCGACCTGGAGGAAGAAGATGCCTAGGCACACGAAGCACCCAGGCGCGGAGTAGCCTCTGTGGCCCTGGATAACAACGGCGCGACCTCGCCATCGTTGATGACCTCCGCCAGACGAAGCTTGCAGTCCCTGCTTGACCTCAGAGCCTAGCATCGCCATCGCCATCTCCAGCCCAAGCCTGCAGATCGCTCTACCACCATGGCACAGCGAAAGAAGCAGGGGAGAAAAGGCGCTGACCAGATCCGAGACCACGAAATTAGCCTTATTTACGGAGATCTTGACAGCCACCACCTTCTTTGCCTCTGGCCCTGACCACCAGAGCACCGCCAAGAAGAGGAAAACCATCTGCAGCCACCGGATTCGGCCCATCTCCGGCGACTCACTCCACAACTCCGGCATAAAGCCAATACGCCAACGAAGCAAACTGCAACTACTACCTATTCTACTATATACAGAGGAGGCCAGACCACCTAGACCATCTTCTCGCCGGCCGGCAGCGCCAGCAGGGAGAGAGAGGGCCAGGGGCGGCGGCGGAGCTTGAGGGTCGACTCTCAAGGGGCCAAGAGAGGGCGAGAGGAGAAAGTGCGTTTTCCCGGTTCCGTTGGGTGAACAAATTACAGTTGGGCAATTGACAAATAGAGAGGGCATGACCATGCACGTACATATTATGATGAGTATTGTGAGATTTAATTGGGCATTACGACAAAGTACATAGACCGCTATCCAGCATGCATCTATGCCTAAAAAGTCCACCTTCAGGTTATCATCCGAACCCCCTCCAGTATTAAGTTGCTAACAACAGACAATTGCATTAAGTATTGCGCGTAATGTAATCAGTGACTACATCCTTGAACATAGCACCAATGTTTTATCCCTAGTGGCAACATCACATCCGTAACCTTAGTGGTTCTTGTCACTCCTCCAGATTCACGGAGACATGAACCCACTATCGAGCATAAATACTCCCTCTTGGAGTTACTAGCATCAACTTGGCCAGAGCATCTACTAATAACGGAGAGCATGCAAGATCATAAACAACACATAGACATAACTTTGATAATCAACATAACAAGTATTCTCTATTCATCGGATCCCAACAAACGCAACATATAGAATTACAGATAGATGATCTTGATCATGTTAGGCAGCTCACAAGATCCGACAATGAAGCACAATGGGGAGAAGACAACCATCTAGCTACTGCTATGGACCCATAGTCCAGGGGTAGACTACTCACACATCACTCCGGAGGCGACCATGGCGGCGTAGAGTCCTCCGGGAGATGAATCCCCTCTCCCGCAGGGTGCCGGAGGCGATCTCCTGAATCCCCCGAGATGGGATTGGCGGCGGCGGCGTCTCGAAGGTTTTCCGTATCGTGGCTCTCGCACCGGGGTTTCGCGACGGAGGCTTTAAGTAGGCGGAAGGGCAGGTCAGGAGGCGGCACGAGGGGCCCACACCACAGGGCCGCGCGGCCAAGGGGGGCCGCGCCGCCCTAGGGTGTGGCCACCTCGTGGCCCCACTTCGTCTCCTCTTCGGTCTTCTGGAAGCTTCGTGGCGAAATAGGACCCTGGGCGTTGATTTCGTCCAATTCCGAGAATATTTCGTTACTAGGATTTCTGAAACCAAAAACAGCAGAAAACAAAGAATCGGCACTTTGGCATCTTGTTAATAGGTTAGTTCCAGAAAATGCACGAATATGACATAAAGTGTGCATAAAACATGTAGATAACATCAATAATGTGGCATGGAACATAAGAAATTATCGATACGTTGGAGACGTATCAGCATCCCCAAGCTTAGTTCTGCTCGTCCCGAGCAGGTAAAACGATAACAAAGATAATTTCTGGAGTGACATGCCATCATAACCTTGATCATACTATTTGTAAAGCATATGTAGTGAATGCAGCGATCAAAACAATGTATATGACATGAGTAAACAAGTGAATCATATAGCAAAGACTTTTCATAAATAGTACTTCAAGACAAGCATCAATAAGTCTTGCATAAGAGTTAACTCATAAAGCAATAATTCAAAGTAAAGGCATTGAAGCAACACAAAGGAAGATTAAGTTTCAGCGGTTGCTTTCAACTTGTAACATGTATATCTCATGGATATTATCAATATAGTGTAATATAATAAGTGCAATATGCAAATATGTAGGAATCAATGCACAGTTCACACAAGTGTTTGCTTCTTGAGGTGGAGAGAAATAGGTGAACTGACTCAACAATGAAAGTAAAAGAATGGTCCTCCATAGAGGAAAAGCATCGATTGCTATATTTGTGCTAGAGCTTTGATTTTGAAAACATGAAACAATTTTGTCAACGGTAGTAATAAAGCATATGTATCATGTAAATTATATCTTACAAGTTGCAAGCCTCATGCATAGTATACTAATAATGCCCGCACCTTGTCCTAATTAGCTTGGACTACCGGATCATCACAATGCACATGTTTTAACCAAGTGTCACAAAGGGGTACCTCTATGCCGCCTGTACAAAGGTCTAAGGAGAAAGCTCGCATTGGATTTCTCGCTATTGATTATTCTCAACTTAGACATCCATACCGGGACAACATAGACAACAGATAATGGACTCCTCTTTTATGCATAAGCATGTAACAACAATTAGTAATTTTCTCATATGAGATTGAGGATATATGTCCAAAACTGAAACTTCCACCATGGATCATGGCTTTAGTTAGCGGCCCAATGTTCTTCTCTAACAATATGCATGCTTAACCATAAGGTGGTAGATCTCTCTTACTTCAGACAAGACAAACATGCATAGCAACTCACATGAAATTCAACAAAGAGTAGTTGATGGCGTCCTGTAAACATGGTTATCGCACAACAAGCAACTTAATAAGAGATAAAGTGCATAAGTACATATTCAATACCACAATAGTTTTTAAGCTATTTGTCCCATGAGCTATATATTGCAAAGGTGAATGATGGAATTTTAAAGGTAGCACTCAAGCAATTTACTTTGGAATGGCGGAGAAATACCATGTAGTAGGTAGGTATGGTGGACACAAATGGCATAGTGGTTGGCTCAAGTATTTTGGATGCATGAGAAGTATTCCCTCTCGATACAAGGTTTAGGCTAGCAAGGCTATTTGAAACAAACACAAGGATGAAGCGGTGCAGCAAAACTCACATAAAAGACATATTGTAAACATTATAAGACTCTACACCGTCTTCCTTGTTGTTCAAAACTCAATACTAGAAATTATCTAGACCTTAGAGAGACCAAATATGCAAACCAAATTTTAGCATGCTCTATGTATTTCTTCATTAATGGGTGCAAAGCATATGATGCAAGAGCTTAAACATGAGCACAACAATTGCCAAGTATCACATTATCCAAGACATTATAGCAATTACTACATGTATCATTTTCCAATTCCAACCATATAACAATTTAACGAAGAAGAAACTTCGCCATGAATACTATGAGTAGAAACTAAGGACATACTTGTCCATATGCTACAGCGGAGCGTGTCTCTCTCCCATAAAGTGAATGCTAGGATCCATTTTATTCAAACAAAACAAAAACAAAAACAAAAACAAACTGACGCTCCAAGCAAAGCACATAAGATGTGACGGAATAAAAATATAGTTTCAGGGGAGGAACCTGATAATGTTGTCGATGAAGAAGGGGATGCCTTGGGCATCTCCAAGCTTAGACGCTTGAGTCTTCTTAGAATATGCAGGGGTGAACCACCGGGGCATCCCCAAGCTTAGAGCTTTCACTCTCCTTGATCATGTTGCATCATACTCCTCTCTTGATCCTTGAAAACTTCCTCCACACCAAACTCGAAACAACTCATTAGAGGGTTAGTGCACAACAAAAATTAACATGTTCAGAGGTGACACAATCATTCTTAACACTTCTGGACATTGCATAAAGCTACTGGACATTAATGGATCAAAGAAATTCATCCAACATAGCAAAAGAGGCAATGCGAAATAAAAGGCAGAATCTGTCAAAACAGAACAGTTCGTATTGACGAATTTTAAAATGGCACCAGACTTGCTCAAATGAAAATGCCCAAATTGAATGAAAGTTGCGTAAATATCTGAGGATCACTCACGTAAATTGGCATAATTTTCTGAGTTATCTACAGAGAATTTAGCCCAGATTCGTGACAGCAAAGAAATCTGAAACTGCGCAGTAATCCAAATCTAGTATGAACTTTTCTATCAACGACTTTACTTGGCACAACAAAACACTAAACTAAGATAAGGAGAGGTTGCTACAGTAGTAAACAACTTCCAAGACACAAAATAAAAATAAAGTACTGTAGGTAAAAACCATGGGTTGTCTCCCATAAGCGCTTTTCTTTAACGCCTTTCAGCTAGGCGCAGAAAGTGTGTATCAAGTATTATCGGAGGGTGGTGCATCATCCTTACCTTGGGCTTTAGGAGTTGCCTCAACAATGCATGTTATCTTATCTATGTAAGTTTCAGAGGCTCCCTTTTCATTAGTCTTAGGCTTGCTACTCTCATCAAACAAATTTTCAGGAACAAGCCAAGCATAGTTATTTTCTAGTGCATCATTCATAGCTAGGAGTTTACATGGTATTGGTGCTTTGATCTCCCCTCCATCATCAATATTATTAGTGTATCTTATTCTATCCATGTCCATTTTTTCAAGGAGACTAACAAAATTAGTATGAGAACCAAGCATATTAAATTTAGCAAAGACCTTTCTAGCTTCTCTTGCAAGACCACCAAATTTTCTAAGAAGGGTTTCTAAAACAAAATCTTTCTTTTCCCCATCTTCCATATCACCAAGTGTAAGGAACATGTGTTGGATTATAGGATTGAGATTAACAAATTTAGTTTCCAACATGTGAACTAAAGAAGTAGCAGCAATTTCATAAGTAGGCGCAAGGTCTGCCAAGTGTCTATCTTCAAAATCTTCAATGGTACTAACATGATTGAAAAATTCTTCTATATTATTTCTCCCAACTATAGACCCACGTCCTACCGGTATGTCTTTTGTGGTAAAATTAAAAGGAAACATGATGAATCAAGTAAAGAAAATGCAAGTAACTAATTTTTTTGTGTTTTTGATATAGCAAACAAGATAACAAATAAAGTAGAACTAGCAACTAATTTTTTTGTATTTTGATTTAGTGCAGCAAACAAAGTAGTAAATAAAATTAAGCAAGACAAAAACAAAGTAAAGAGATTGGGATGTGGAGACTCCCCTTGCAGCGTGTCTTGATCTCCCCGGCAACGGCGCCAGAAAATATGCTTGATAGCGTGTATACACACGTCCGTTGGGAACCCCAAGAGGAAGGTGTGATGCGTACAGCGGCAAGTTTTCCCTCAGTATGAAACCAAGGTTTATCGAACCAGTAGGAGCCAAGAAGCACGTTGAAGGTTGATGGCGGCGGGATGTAGTGCGGCGCAACACCAGAGATTCCGGCGCCAACGTGGAACCTGCACAACACAACCAAAGTACTTTGCCCCAACGAAACAGTGAGGTTGTCAATCTCACCGGCTTGCTGTAACAAAGGATTAGATGTATAGTGTGGATGATGATTGTTTGCAGAAAACAGTAGAACATTATTGCAGTAGATTGTATTTCAGTAAAGAGAATTGGACTGGGGTCCACAGTTCACTAGAGGTGTCTCTCCCATAAGATAAACATCATGTTGGGTGAACAAATTACAGTTGGGCAATTGACAAATAGAGAGGACATGACCATGCACATACATATTATGATGAGTATTGTGAGATTTAATTGGGCATTACGACAAAGTACATAGACCGCTATCCAGCATGCATCTATGACTAAAAAGTCCACCTTCAGGTTATCATCCGAACCCCCTCCAGTATTAAGTTGCTAACAACAGACAATTGCATTAAGTATTGCGCGTAATGTAATCAGTGACTACATCCTTGAACATAGCACCAATGTTTTATCCCTAGTGGCAACAGCACATCCGTAACCTTAGTGGTTCTTGTCACTCCTCCAGATTCACGGAGACATGAACCCACTATCGAGCATAAATACTCCCTCTTGGAGTTACTAGCATCAACTTGGCCAGAGCATCTACTAATAACGGAGAGCATGCAAGATCATAAACAACACATAGACATAACTTTGATAATCAACATAACAAGTATTCTCTATTCATCGGATCCCAACAAACGCAACATATAGAATTACAGATAGATGATCTTGATCATGTTAGGCAGCTCACAAGATCCGACAATGAAGCACAATGGGGAGAAGACAACCATCTAGCTACTGCCATGGACCCATAGTCCAGGGGTAGACTACTCACACATCACTCCGGAGGCGACCATGGCGGCGTAGAGTCCTCCGGGAGATGAATCCCCTCTCCGGCAGGGTGCCGGAGGCGATCTCCTGAATCCCCCGAGATGGGATTGGCGGCGGCGGCGTCTCAGTAAGGTTTTCCGTATCGTGGCTCTCGGTACTGGGGGTTTCGCGACGGAGGCTTTAAGTAGGCGGAAGGGCAGGTCAGGAGGTGGCACGAGGGGCCCACACCACAGGGCCACGCGGCCAAGGGGGGGCCGCGCCGCCCTAGGGTGTGGCCACCTCGTGGCCCCACTTCGTCTCCTCTTTGGTCTTCTGGAAGCTTCGTGGCGAAATAGGACCCTGGGCGTTGATTTCGTCCAATTCCGAGAATATTTCGTTACTAGGATTTCTGAAACCAAAAACAGCAGAAACAAAGAATCGGCACTTCGGCATCTTGTTAATAGGTTAGTTCCAGAAAATGCACGAATATGACATAAAGTGTGCATAAAACATGTAGATAACATCAATAATGTGGCATGGAACATAAGAAATTATCGATACGTTGGAGACGTATCAGGTCCCGCATGTCATCCTCTCGGAATGGTAAATGTTTGTTTTCTTGGATTTTGTTGACCAAACGATTTTTGGCTTATTTTTTCTTTCGATCTCCTGCAGCCTTTAAAACGTTTAGGACGCTGCTGGCTCACGGGTCCCACATGTCATCCTCTATGAACAATAAACGCTGAGGATGCTACTGCCTCATGGGTCCCGCATGTCATCCTCTTAGAACGAAAATGTTTCTTTTCTTGGATTTTTTACCAATAGATTTTTGGTTTATTTTTTCTTTCCATCCCCTGCCGCCTTTAAAACGTTGACGACGCTGCTGGCTCATGGGTCCCCGATGTCAGCCTCCCCGTACAACAAACATGTGATATCTTGATTATTTTGCAGACAATAAACAGTGTATTGCGCTCTGAGCTATTTCAAACGGATAAATTAAATCTTTATTTTTACATAAACAAACTTATATGTTGAATCTCCTTGTTTTTTTGTTTTTGCGAAGCATAGGATTTTCCTGTTTTTTTTTAGAAAATTCCGAACTTTCCTGTTTTGGAGTGGGCTGAAATTGTACGAGTCAAAAGGCCAAGCAGGATAGTTCGAAGGCCCAGATGTCCAGATGCAGCCCAATTGAAATCTTTCTTCTTGGATTTTTTTTCACCCCCTGATTTCTGGCTACTTCATTTTTCTTTTGGTCCTGTGCCGCCTTGGAAACGTTGAGACCGCTGCTGCAAAATGGGACCCGCATGTCATCCTCTATGTACAATAAAATTTCTTTTCTTGGATTATTTTTGGCACTCATGGGTCCCGCATGTCATCCTCTATGAACCAAAATTCTTTCTATTCTTGGATTTTTTTTACCCCCTGATTTCGGGCTACTTCCTTTTTTGATCCCTTGCCGCCTTGGAAATGTTGAGAGCTGCTGCTAAATGGGACCCGCATGTCATCCTCTATGTGCAATCAACTTTCTTTTCTTGGAATTTTTTTTGGCACCTCATATTTGGTCACTTGCCTTTTTCTTTCGATCCCGTGCAGCCTCTTAAACGGTGATACCGCTGCTGCTAAATGGGACCCGCATGTCATCCTCTATGTACTATAAAACTTTCTTTTCTTGAATTATTTTTGGCTACTCATATTTGGTCACTTGCCTTTTCCTTTCGATCTCATGCCACGTTTGAAACGTTGAGGAACCTGCTGGCTCATGGGACCCGCATGTCATCCTCTATTTACTATAAAAGTTCATTTTCTTGGGGTTTTTTCACCCTCTGATTTTTGGCTATTTCCTTTTTCTTTTGATCCCCTGCCGCCTTTGAAACGTTGAGGACTTTGCTAGCACATAGGTCCCACATGTCAGCCTCTATGTACAATCAAGTTTCTTTTCTTGAATTATTTTTGGATCCTGATATTTCGTCACTTGCCTTTTTCTTTCGATCTCATGCCACGTTTGAAACGTTGAGGAACCTGCTGGCTCATGGGACCCGCATGTCATCCTCTATGTACAATAAAACTTTCTTTTCTTGGATTTTTTGGCACCTGATATTTGGTCACTTGCCTTTTTCTTTCGATCTCATGCCGCCTTTGAAACGTTGACTAAGCTGCTGGCTCATGGGTCCCGCATGTCATCCTCTACGACAATAAAAGTTTTCTTTCTTGGAGTTATTTTTGACCCCTAATTTCTGGCTATTTGCCTTTTTCTTTTGATCTCCTGCCCCCTCTGAAACGATGAGGACGCTGTTGGCAGGTCGGTCCCACATGTCAGCCTGTATGAACGATAAAGCTTTCCTTTCTTGGAGTTTTTTTTTACCCCTAATTTCTGGCTACTTTCTTTTTCTTTTGAAACGTTGGGACAAATGCTGCAAAATGGGACCCGCATGTCATCCTGTTTGTACAATAAAAGTTTCTTTTCTTGGATTTTTGGTCACTTGCCAATTTCTTTCGATCTCATGCCGCCTTTGAAAACGTTGAGGAACCTGCTGGCGCATGGGACCCGCATGTCATCCTCTATGTGCTATAAAAGTTTATTTTCTTGGATTTTTTTCACCCTCTGATTTTTGGCTATTTCCTTTTTCTTTTGATCCCCTGCCGCCTTGGAAACGTTGAGTAAGCTGCTGACTCATGGGACCTGCATGTCATCCTCTATGTACAATCAACTTTCTTTTTCTTTTGATCTCAAGCCGCATATGAAACGTTGAGACCGCTGCTGCTAAATGGGACCCGCATGTCATCCTCTATGTACAATAAAATTTCTTTTCTTGGATTATCTTTGGCTCCTGATATTTTGTCACTTGCCTTTTTCTTTCGATCTCATGCCGCCTTTGAAACGTTGAGTAAGCTGCTGGCTCATGGGTCCCGCATGTCATCCTCTACGAACAATAAAAGTTTCCTTTCTTGGAGTTATTTTTTATCCCTAATTTCTGGCTACTTCTTTTTTCTTTTGATCCCCTGCCGCCATTGAAACAATGAGGATTCTGCTGGTTCATGGGTCCAACATGTCAGCCTCTATGAACAATAAACCTTTCCTTTCTTGGAGTTATTTTGACCTCTAATTTCTGGCTATTTTGCCTTTTTTTTAAAATCATGTGTCGCCTTGGAAACGTTGAGGATGCTGCTGCCTCATGGGTCCCGCATGTCATCCTCTCAGAACGATAAATATTTCTTTTTTTGGAAAAAATTTCAACAGATTTTTGGTTTATTTTTTTCTTTCGATCCTCTGCCGTCTTTAAAATGTTGACAACGCTGCTGGCTCATGGGTCCCCAATGTCAGCCTCCCCGTACAAGAAACATGTGATATCTTGACTATTTTGCAGACATAAACAGTGTATTTCGCTCTGAGCTATTTCAAACGGATAAATTAAATATTTATTTTTACATGAACAAACTTATATGTTGAATCTCCTTGTTTTTTGTTTTTGCGAAACATAGAACTTTCCTGGTTTTTTTTCGAAAAATCCGAACTTTCCTGTTTTGGAGTGGACTGAAATTGTACGAGTCAAAAGGCCCAGCAGGATAGTTCGAAGGCCCAGACGGCCAGATGCAGCCCAATTGAAATCTTTCTTTTCTTGGATTTTTTTCACCCCCTGATTTCTGGCTACTTCATTTTTCTTTTGGTCCTGTGCCGCCTAGGAAACGTTGAGACCGCTGCTGCAAAATGGGACCCGCATGTCATCCTCTATGTACAATAAAATTTCTTTTCTTGGATTATTTTTGGCACTCATGGGTCCCACATGTCATCCTCTATGAACCAAAATTCTTTCTATTCTTAGATTTTTTTTTGACCCCCTGATTTCTGGCTACTTCCTTTTTTCTTTTGATCCCTTGCCGCCTTGGAAACGTTGAGACCGCTGCTGCTAAATGGGACCCGCATGTCATCCTCTATGTACTATCAAGTTTCTTTTCTTGAATTATTTTTGGCTCCTGATGTTTGGTCACTTGCCTTTTTCTTTCGATCCCGTGCAGCCTCTCAAACGGTGATACCGCTGCTGCTAAATGGGACCCGCATGTCATCCTCTATGTACTATCAAGTTTCTTTTCTTGGATTATCTTTGGCTCCTGATATTTTGTCACTTGCCTTTTTCTTTCGATCTCATGCCGCCTTTGAAACGTTAAGGACCCTGCTGGCTCATGGGACCCACATGTCAGCCTCTGTGAACAATAAACCTTTCCTTTGTTGGATTTATTTTTGTCCCCTAATTTCTGGCTATTTGCCTTTTTTTCGATCCCCTGTCGCCATAGAAACAATGAGGACGCTGCTGTAAAATGGGTCCCAGATGTCATCCTCTCGGAACGATTAATGTTCCCTTTCTTGGATTTTTTTTACTCGTGATTTCTAGAAAATTGACTTTTTCTCTGGATCCCCTGCCGTCTTGTTAACGTTGAGGATGCTGCTGCAAATGGGTCCCATATGTCAGCCTCAATGTACAATGAACGTTTCCTTTATTGAATTATTTTTGGCCCCTGGTTTATGGCTAATTGGCTTTTTCTTTGGATCCCCTGCAGCCTTTGAAAAGTCGAGGACGCTGCTGGCAAATGGGTCCCATATGTCATACTCTTTGAACGACAAACGTTTCCTTTTTTTGATTATTTTTGGGCCCCTAATTTCTGCCTACTTGGCTTTTTCTTTGGATCCCCTGCCGTCTTCGAAACTTTGAGGCCGATGCCGCAAATTGGGTCCCATATGTCATCCTCTCTGAACTATAAATTTTTCCTTTCTTGGATTTTGTTGACTCCTGATTTCTGGCTACTTGGCTACTTGGATTTTTCTTTGGGTCCCATATGTCAGCCTCCATGTAGACGAAATGTGTCATATCTCAGATATACTATATGGTTTAAAACGTTGCACTGGTTCACAACGGGTTTATCTTTATTTTGCAGACTTCAATACAATCTCTATCGCTCTAAGATCTTCAAGTTGATAGAATAAATCATAAAACTTTTCAGAATTTTAAAATTTCAAAATCTACTTTTTGATATTTTTTTTCCAAAATACAGTGATCCATGCAGGGTATGGAGTGATCAAGACTTTTTTCACACAGGGTATGGTTTCAAAAATTGCAACCCCCAATAATACAAAAGAAATACTTTAAAAACAACTTGTACGTAGAATGTCCCTGTTTTTTTTCTAGTGAATCATAGGATCCGTGTTGCATTAAAAAGGGGCCGAAAGTGTTTGAGTTGCCCGTTTGTAGTTATTGGGCATTATAGTCTGAGTAAGTAGGCCCACATCAATTACCATGTAGACGGCAACCCAAAAGGGGAAATTTTGGCCCAAGCGGGGGAAGTTGTACTTTTTTTTCTATTGGTAAGGTTAGCCTCACACACAAAAAATGTCTGGTTACATGGGGCAGTGCTGGAAGCCTGATCGTTACTGAAGGTTGCACATTTGCGCCTAATATGCTTGTCAGCAGGAGGTTAGCTATTTGTTGGAAAACTTTGGAAGGGGAGTTTGTTGGTGCATGCATACGTTGGCGAGGAACCAAATGCAGCATTTTGACTTCACCAGACAACTGAACAGCATGTGTTCTTCACAATACAGCCAACACAAGCATTAACTAATGTAACTAGAGACATTGAGTACAGATTGAGCCTTCATGTTTAACATAACATTGTGTGTGGAGGAGCCACGCACATATATAAGAGTACCATCATGTTGACCACAAATGCATCATCAAAGAGAGTGGTAAATATACTTATTGACCACCTCTCTACAAAAAGTGGTAATTAGAACCGAACATGCACCACCTTATTTGAGCTGTGATCCATATTGTTCCCCAGTGGTGCATGATTGCCTTTACACTTGATGACCTTCTCGCAGTTGTCGTGATCAAATACGAGCACCTTCAAGGATCTGGTGTCAATCCTCTTGAATACCGTGAAGTATCCTATCTTCAAGTCATGTGCTTTGACAAACGCTGACCAGCGTGCGTCCATAACAATCTTGCCATCTTCCTCCTTCAGGCCGACCTCCCAGATGCAATCGGTGGAGATCTTCAGCTTGATGGTCTCTGGCCACAAATCTTCAAACCAGGGCTTAAAAGCACTGGGGATGAGCCCATCCAAGAACTTGCGAAGCTGCCGGGCGGGTCTGCTCACCAGGCGTTTGGTGGCCTGATCATCGTGGCAGCTCCCTTTTTTCGAAGATGAGCTCTCTACAAGCTTGATCTTGTTGCCTGAACAATGCAACAACAAAAATGGACCCAAATGGTATACTTATGAAGCCCACAATCTGAACATTATGCCTCTGGATCTAGTTTGGCTAATTCGTAGGAACGGTATATCAGCTTCAACTCATAAAACTGGGAAAAAACTAAGCAACAGGAATAGAACTATAGATAGCATGGCATGGTGGATGCATAGCCCGTGTTTGCAAATAGTTTGTGGGTAGCCCACACTTGCAAGTTCATATCAACAATTATTTTCCCCGGAAATTATTGTATTGCAATTTCGACGATTCGCACTTGATCATACTTTTCATCGGCTGCCCAGTTTGGCTGACCGGTTTGTTTATTCGCTAGTGTCCTCCTTCCTAGACACCCAAGTCCATCGTCATGGGCACTGACAAGGTGTAATATAAGATATATGCCACAAAAATAATACGTAGGATTGATAATGAAAATAAGTTTCCAATAGTCCGTGTCCAACAAGGGACGAGTAGTTTCTCTCCACTTCATCCTGACGTGTGTGGTGAGCAAGCCCTCCCATCAGTATCAGAGGAATTTAATTTGACAAGGGCTATAGGAAGACATCACCAAGAAAGGGTGATGCATGTCTCCTTCAACAAACACAGCAGTACATGTCTGAAGCAAGTACATGAACACAAGTACACCACCATAATAATACTACATGAACACAAGTGATGCCGTCGGTTGGGGAGGCCTAAATAAAACTTAAACTTAATCCTAATCTAATGGACGTCGGTTGGGGCGCGCGACGGGTCTGCCTTGTCCTCGTTCTTCGCCTATGCCGCCTACGTCCATGCCCGCTTCTCGTCCCATGCTTCGCGATAGGGGCGGCGCCAGGGGTATTCTTGCGTATGCAGCTGAATACCCAAGATTTTGACAAAACCTTAGAATTTCCTCATAAATCAGGGAAAAATTTGGCAAATACATGAGGATTTTGGCAAAATGAATACACAGGTTGAAAATGGATACCCAGCACTTCATCACTGGCGCAGCCACTGTTCGCGCTTCAGGCGGTCGAGCATGGCGGACGCCGTCAAAAGACCTTGCCGGCGGCGCTGTCCCAGCGGTTCAGTCCTTAGCCGAGAAATCTCCTTCTGGAAGAAGAGTATCGCTTGCTGGCGGGCGAACGCCTCATAATGGCGATGAGCCCTGTCCTTGCAGAACTTCCGTTGGGAAGCCTCCAAGATCCGGAGGTCGTGCTCGCTGTACTCCTCCTTCAACCGTGGGTCCTCGTCGTTATCGGAGCTGTACTCCGCGTCGGACTGCGGCTCCGGCTCCGGCTCCGGCTGCGATGGTGGTGGAGGCTGCACGCGGACTTTGAGGCCAAGCCTACAGAACCTCGTGTTCCGATGGCGCGGAATTTTTGAGGTGGAGTGGAAATGAGAGGATAGCACCGCGGGGGTGGACGGCGTAGTAGGTACTTTATGCTGGTGGTAGGCAACTAGCCTCATTTACGGCGGCGTAGGCGACTGGACGCCGCGTGTCCGGCCGCTGCCCTCGTGGCCGCCTAGGTTTAGGCGCGGGAGACCATTAAACGCCGGGGACTACCAACCTTCCCGCGTCGCCTTTGATGCGAACAGTCGCGTCCTCCCGCTGACAAGGCGGCCCCACACGCGAAAACCGTCGTGCCGCGAGGCGCCGACGCGCCCGATTCGCGCCCTTCGCCGGTGTGAGCCCAAAAAATGCAACTACTACTACTGTACTATCGTATAGGGTGAGCAGGCCCTCCCATCAGTATCAGAGAAATTTGACAAGGGCTACAGGACGACTAGTTACATCACCAAAAAAGGTGATGCATGTCTCCTTCACATGGTCTTCTTATGTCATATAGTAAGGCACAAGCAATGATCGGCGCGGCGTGTCTAACTAATATACTCCCTCTATCTCAGAGCTTAAGGCGTAAAAATAAATTCGATTTTTGATCAAAGCATAAGGCGTAGGGTGAACTCTATCCTATTTCTACCGAAGATGCCCCTCTCAGCCGTTTCTCGTTTGCTAAAAACAATGAGACGATTGACCCATCTATGGCATGCACACAGTATTCACGCTGAATTAACTGCTCCTCCAGTCAATCTCCTCTAAAACCGGTGCCTCATTGGTTGTATACGGTGCATGCATGAGATGGTAGTTAACGAGGAGTCTGATGCGGCTACTTTAGGGAAGAGAGAGAAATACGGAGTAAAAGGAGTGAGTTATTAGAGATTTATGAGGGGCAAGTATGGAAGCTAATTTGCACGCCAACCCTCCTTAATCCTAGCGCCAATTTATTTACACCTTAAGCTGTGAGATGGGAGTAAATGTTTAGCAGTTGTAAATATTTATGGGCTTTTCATCAGCAATGATGATGGCACAACATGAAGTGAAGTTTAGCAGTTGTAGCATGATTTTTTTTTTGAATAAATGATGCTCAAACTCACCGATTCTCAAACTGCCCTTACAACGTTAAGGGAGCTGATATTAGGCACATACCCACTTTCCCTAAGCCCTAAGACAACGCAATCAAACATCATGCTATCCGGAAGTCTGAAACAATCTCAACTGTGAAGAGATCAACATTTAATTTAACAAAACTGTCTAGTCCTGATGTGTAGAGAACGAATCCGTTGCACATATTGCTGGAACTCATAAATAGATCACAACACAACTTCAGGATTATTTTTTACAGAACACAATTTTGTGATGCCATTTGTTATCACTCCTTGGTGTGTATCTTGTGCAGTATCGGTTAAATTGCTAGGCCATCTACTAATACTGATGGTTCATGTCTCCAGTTGTGAAAGTAAGAGTTCATATACTTAGCCAAATGCTCAGCTAGCTACCCCATGTCGGAAACTGACCGTGGGAAGGTAATTGCATCCTTCTCAGAATTTGATCTATTAAAAGACATCTGAAAACAAAAGACGGCTACCCTGAAGTAATTGAGTGTAAGATGAAATACTAAAATTGCTACACCAGCAAAAGTGGACAATTGCCTCATCTAAGCTGGTCTAGTGTACATCCATGTTTAACATGTGAAGATGTGAGCGTATGAATTAGTAGCCAAAAACAACAAACTATTTTCTGGGAAAGCACGGCAAAGTAAATGCAGATAATTCTACTTTAGCAATCGTCTCACCTTGACACATGTAATATGAACTATAGTTTCATGAACAGTAATTAGTAAGAACAGAGAAAAGTAACAGCTGCCTTAGTTGATATAATCTAAAAATAGTAGCTGCCCATTTCACCTAATGATTTGTCGAGATGAAAAGCCCAACAGGAAACTAAGCATCAGAAACGTCTCAATAATATATAGAAACTAACTCTACATCAGGATAAGAATGAATTCAGTAGCTAACTCTATTTGAGTCCTTCTGTTACTTTGACTGATGTTTACATACTAAAGTGGTACTGCAATCATGTTTCTGTGACTGACATCGAGCATTCTTGCAGTTTTAGCATTTGTGTCATATAGGTTATTATTGATGCGTAGCTAATAGTGTAGTGAATGGAAATTGGACCGACCTTTTTTTTCTCTGCAAATGATGGATATACCTTCTTTTTCTCGAATACACACCAAACTGTGTCATCTGTATTAGAAGAAAGCACTAAAGTAGTGCAAATACAACTCTCAAAGCAATATCAAAAAGAAAAGAAGAAAAATGAAGCAAAAAACTTCTAAGCTAGGCTATGTAGAATCTAAAACGTGTCCAGTTGGGTCATTAGACTGGCATGTTGTACATCCCTGCACCCATCACAAGAAACAGTGTGAAGACCAGAGCCTGAAGCAGTGTCTACACCCAAACAATTCAGATATGAACAACAATTGACAATACAGAACATATTAAATCATGCCAACGTTACCTCAACCGTCCGTGGCTGACATTGCTAGATTCAGGCTCAATAGTATTGCTTCATATTGTTGTATGATGATCAAAGATTGTCCGCCAACCTCGGGTCATCTTGCCCTGGAGTTTAGTAGAGACAAAAATAACTGTAGTGTCCCCCTAAGTGTAGTAGTACACTGGACCAGCTTAGATGAGGCGATATAAAAACAGTAAAAAGAGAGCTCTAATTCATATTTATGTATTAACTAACGAATTTTCTTGTCAAGCAAATAATTGTAGCATTGTTACCATTTTAGTAAATTTATAAATCTTCCTCGCAATTAAATGTAACAAAACTACAATCACCGACAAAAGTATAACTATTTTGAGCAGATCTCCTTTGTAGGACAGAGGAAGACACACAAAAAAGAATCCTAATAAAAATATACAAATGCTTCCCGATGTGTTCTGTTTCAAGCATTAATGGCTCAGACCTATGATTATGTACTACCAATGCAAAAAAAAGACTTCTGTCAATTTTCTCATTCAACTCCATGCCTTCATGTAATTTACAGAACAAAGTACTACAATGCAATAATGCTAGAAAATAGAAATCCGTGGTACTTATGACAAAACATTACCTAGTTTGTTAAATCCAAGATGGCATTAGCGCAAGAAATTTAGTAATTAAACATCAGTTAGACGTACAAACCTGTCATGTTTGTCAGCATGAAAAGGCTCGAGGTCAACTCTCATATGCAGCTATTCGCAAGAAAACTGTAAGAGAAATAGGCAAGTAGTAATTAAGTAAACTTTAGTTTATCCTATACTTTCACAGAATAATAAATTGCATCAACTGGGGTATGAAATAGAACGGGAACCTCGAAAGAAGATACAGAACATGAAATTTTGATTATATTGGCTCAGACACAATGGTGATATAAAAAATGGTACACCTTGAAAAGTAAATTAAGGGCCTACATGCTAACTCTGTTTCTTCATATGACCAATAATTCAAGACTTATGTTCAGTCCATGACTAATATTTTGGTGCGTACCCTTATTTCATCAAACAGTATAAAACAACAATAGATATAAATTACCTAATTTTCTCGTATTTGCAAGTATCTAAACCTGGGGAAGGAATACAACCCTAGACGATAGGGCCACACAGATGTTTTAATCTCACCGCAAATCCAATTCGCTTTAATTCATAAATTCAAATATAGTTAATCATCGGTATAGTAAAATATACTCACACAGGAGGAATCTATTTTTACTAAAACAATGTATGCAAACATTCGAATTTCTTTAGTGACAAAATTTAAAATACGACAAAATTTATGTGGTATACTTTGTAAGAACCGAGAGAAATATCATGATAAAATGTTAGGTTTATGTAAAATAGCAAGAGTTGTAGAAAATTTAAAGTTGCAGGAGCCTAAAGATGATGATATACTGAACTTCAAGTTACTTGTGAATAATAAACCAAGGCGTGAGTTATAAGGCAGAAGAATTTTCTTTCACTCCAAAGAGGACACACCTCTATAAGAATGCTTCATTTTGTTTCCTGCATGTAAGCATTTTGTGTCCTACGGAGTGAAATACCCATGATTCGAATCGAAAACCTGCCAGGGACATGGAAATAAAGAGGTAACCTGCTTCTATTTTTACAAAGATGAAACTAAATGTGCTCCTCATGTATCTGCAACATGAAGCTAGCTCTGCATATGTTCCGTTATGCAGGAAAATGTATATCAAGAAAGAATCCTATCTAAATATCATAATAATAAAACCTGCCTCCACCACTTCATCCTAATATATACCAAGCAAGCAACTACTTCGGGCCAAGAAAGCAGTTCCAAAATAACATGGCAGAATTAATATCTCATGGTCTGCAGAAATAAAGTCAGTTCATATACATTGTGTCTTGTTTGCTTACCCATGCATTCCTAGATTCGAGCAACACACACAAAGACCTTTTATTGGAATTGTCAAGGTGATACATAATTGAGTAGAGAGAGTTGTATGTCCCACTTTCTTTGACCTTCATGTAAGTGAATATTTAGCATCTGATCCTAGATATCGTACCAAAGAATTAAGAACAGTCCATGAAACTTACATAGAGATCCAATTTCTCATGGAAAAATGTGGGAAGAGGAATCAAAATGGAAGAGCAAGTGAAAGAAAAGAAGGAGAAGATGTACAACGCACCACAGAAAAATTTACCCTTATGATTCTGTTATATTGGAGTTGTCGAGACCAGAGGCCAATTCAGTTGTTGTAAACTGGCTGAAGTTACACTAATCATACATATGACCTAGTTCATGTTACCTCCAGTCTTCCAAAATACCTAGCAGCACATCAATCAGGAAGAAGAGCACATGACCTTAAAATATTGCAGTGACATGTAAGCATAGTTTCATCATAAAAAAGGTGAATCGTATCATATAAGGAGAAAAAAGTATTTTAGATTCATTTATACATCCATGGTCAGCACCGCATGGGCACGTCGAGGAAAACCCAGTTGTAAAGCTAAAATACTTATATACATAATTGTTAAAGCTTGCTGCAAATTCAGGAATTTGGGTATAAAAAAGATATTGCATAGCAATTTTTGTGATCTAATCTCTAAATAAAAAGTTCCTTCATAAGAATGATTAAATTATGATCTCTACTGCAAATAAGATATATCCTTAAAAAAATCAGTTTTAGTGCTTGGACCTGCAGGCATGACATATCCTGACATGAGATTTGATTTTCTAAAGCAAAAGCAATTTCATTTGAACAACTATGATTGGCGTGGAATACACCGGTGTAACTTCACTAAATAGAAAAGGTCTGCTAGAGATGACAAAACGAACATACATGCATGCTTTTTCAGTTTGATACAATCTTCCTTACTGATTATTCTTATGATTTCAACACATGGAAACTTCGCTGCCATTTATAGTGCATATAAAAGGGAACCTACAGAATTTGAGAGCACAAAGTATAAGGCTCAACGAAGCTGATCTTGATCTCCCAAGTTGAGCTTCCACTGTTAATCTAGTTGTTCTCCGCATATACATGAAAGTTATAGCCAAGTAAAAAAACAATTATACCTGATCTGAAAGAGATATGAAAGAGGATTCTAACTAAGCACGTAAAAGAAGATCTTATTCCTAGCTAAAAAAATAGCCCAGATCTGATTGCAAAAGAAGACTCATCACTTGGCTACGGTAAGCAAAAGACTACTTATGGCATCACGAAACCATTTGTGTTTAACTTGCAAGAGAAAAGGTAGAGAGTTGGTTTGGTTTGGCTGATTGAATTTGACGTACGTGGAGCAGGCGCTGCGGCAGGGTAGTCTGGTAGCGGGGGAGAAATTCTTGTTGCTGCCGCGATGCGGCGACAGCTCTTGGTCTCCTAGATCTGCAACTCAGCCAACATACACAAAAAATTCAGAAAAGAAACTGGACGATACATTGGAAAACGGGGATCGAAAGCTCGTGGTCGACCTTGGCTGGCAGCCTCCTCGCCGGCGCTGCTCCTCCCCGCCACTTCCGTGATAGCATCAGCTCGACGCGGATGTCAGCGACCACACATGATGCACCTCACCAGCATCTTGTGCTGGCCAAGCCCCGGCTGACCTCGCCGCCTCTGCCTCGTCGCCCAAGCAGCGCTGCCTGCTGTCGCCTACCTCCTGCCTCAGTGCTTGGCTCCACCTCCCCGAGTCGTAGATTGCCAACTACCTGAAGCGCCTCTCGACGCCAGGCCGTAGCGCCCGTCCCTCTATCTCCGCTTGAAGGGATCAGGCGAGGCGAGAAGCTCCGGCGGCGGAAGCCGGTGAATGTGTAGGGGATTGGCGGGTGGAGGATGTGGAGCTCGTCCGGACGCTGGGCACATCGCTCTTTGCACCGTCGCCGCCTCCTCGCCGGCGCCGGTCCTCCCCTCCGCTCCCGCCACTGGCGCAGGTCGACGCGAACGTCCGCGACGGCTGCACCTCACCAGTAGCTTGTCACGGTCAGGCTCCGGCCGAACTCACTGCCGGCCGCCGTTCCCCACCGCCTCTACCTCGTCGTCCAAGCAGCGGCACCTGCTGCTGCCTCAGGGCCTGGCACCACCGCCCCGCGCTGTACCGCCTGAAGCGATTGTCAATGCCAGTCCCTCTATCCTCCATTGGAAGAGAATTAGGAAAGGAGAGGAGCTCCTGTAGGGAGCGTAGGGGATTGTCAGGGAGGAGCTCGCGAGAGTCGCGATAGTGGGGAAGATAATGAGGAAGAGAGAGAGCCGTGAGGAAACCAAGAACGGTATGGCACGTGATTTCTCCAGTCAGGGGCCATCCGGTGAGACAAAAGTAGTCAAAGAGGTTTGAAAAGAAGCTAGAGCCACCCAGACAACAAGAAAACACACTGAAACAAAGGGAAAAAACCCTTAGAAAATTGCAAAGACTGCACCAAAAATACATCATGGTAATCAGCCACATACGCGTCCACCCATCCGTAGTTAAAAAATTAATACAAGATTTTGAGAAAAAAGATGTTGGTTACACTTTAATATAGTAGTTATTGAAGTTGATAAACAAGGTCTAGCATATATAAACCAGACAAATCATGTATCTACCCCCAACCCTAAACTCTGTCTTGTAAAGTCAAGCATGAAGAGAAGTGGTTTAATTTGGGTTTCAAACATGGAAATTTCAAGAACCCCCCAAAAGCTTCATTTTAGAGTGACTAAGAAGGATCCACACCGGGCTTACCTTTTATTTTCATGTTTTAAACTTGTTCAAATCTTGGTCAAACCTAGGATTTGAATAAGATTAAAATGGGCATAAAATTCAAAAAAAAATGAAAAACCAAAGCACATGGCCTTCTTATGTCATATAGTAAGCACTCAAGTTGATAAACAAGATCTAGACATGTCAAATCAGAAAAATCATGTATCTACCCCTAACCCTAAACTTTGTCATATGAAGTCAAGCACGAAGAGAAGTCGTTTTGGGTTTCAAACATGGAAATTTTAAAAGCCTTCCCATGAGCTTCGTTTTGGAGTGACTAAGAAGGATGCAGGCTTACCTTTTCATTTTCATGTTTTAAACTTGTTTAAATCTTGGTTAAACCTAGGATTTGACCAAGATCAAAGGATGAAAATTCTGAAAAAATCAGAAAAGGAAAACCAAAGCACGTAGTATTTTTTTTGAAAGGAATACGGTAAGGGAAGCCCCTACAGTTTTTTTTTATAATAAGAACCCAATTCTGCGCCCGTGGGGACTTGAACCTGGGTGGCTGGGTTGTACATCCACTTCCCTAACCGAATGAGCTAGGCTCACTTCTTTGCACATAGTATTCTTATGTCATATAGTAAGCATTCAAGTTGATAAACAAGGTCTAAACATATTCAAACCAGAAAAATCATGTATCTACCTCCTAACCCTAAACTCTGTTTTATGAAGTCGATCAAGCATGAAGAGAAGTGGTTTTGGGTTTCAAACATGGAAATTTCAAGAACCTCCCAAAACCTTCATTTTAGAGTGACAAAGAAGGATCCAGGCTTACCTTTTCATTTTCATGTTTTAAACTTGTTCAAATCTTGGTCAAACTTAGGATTTGACCAAGATTCAAATGGGCATAAAATTACTTAGAAAAATCATGTACGTATCTACCCCTAACCCTAAACTCTGTCATATGAAGTCAAGCACGAAGAGAAGTGGTTTTGTGTTTCGAACATGGAAATTTCAAAAACCTCAACTCCTGAAGCTTCATTTTAGAGTGACTAAGCAGGATCCAGGCTTACCTTTTATTTTCATGTTTTAAACTTGTTCAAATCTTGGTCAAACCTTGGATTTTACCAAGATTCAAATGGGCATAAAAATACTTAGAAAAATCATGTACGTATCTACCCCTAACCCTAAACTCTATCTTACGAAGTCAAGCATGAAGAGAAGTGGTTTTGGGTTTCAAACATGAAAATTTCAAAAACCTCCCAAAAGCTTCATTTTAGAGTGACTAAGAAGGATCCATGCTTACATTTTATTTTAATGTTTTAAACATGTTCAAATCTTGGTCAAACCGTACATAGGATTTGACCAAGAATCAAATGGGCATAAAAATTCAAAAAACGAAAAACCAAAGCACATAGCCTTCTTATGTCATATAGTAAGCACTCAAGTTGATAAACAAGGTCTAGACATATTCAAACCAAAAAAATAATGTATCTACCCCTAACCCTAAACTTTGTCTTATGAAGTCAAGCACGACGAGAAGTCGTTTTGGGTTTCAAACATGGAAATTTCAAAAACCTTCCCAAAAGCCTCATTTTGGAGTGACTAAGAAGGATACATGCTTACCTTTTCATTTTCATGTTTTAAACTTGTTCAAATCTTGGTCAAACCTTGGATTTTACCAAGATTCAAATGGGCATAAAAATACTTAGAAAAATCATGTACGTATCTATCCCTAACCCTAAACTCTATCTTACGAAGTCAGCAAGCATGAAGAGAAGTGGTTTTGGGTTTCAAACATGGAAATTTCAAAAACCTCCCAAAAGCTTCATTTTAGAGCGAATAAGAAGGATCCATGCTTACATTCTATTTTGATGTTTTAAACATGTTCAAATATTGGTCAAACCGTACCTAGGATTTGACCAAGAATCAAATGGGCATAAAAATTCAAAAAAAAAATAGCACATTGCCTTCTTATGTCATATAGTAAGCACTCAAGTTGATAAACAAGGTCTAGACATATTCAAACCAGAAAAATCATGTATCTACCCCTAACCCTAAACTTTGTCTTATGAAGTCAAGCACGACGAGAAGTCGTTTTGGGTTTCAAATATGGAAATTTCAAAAACCTTCCCAAAAGCCTCATTTTGGAGTGACTAAGAAGGATACAGGCTTACCTTTTCATTTTCATGTTTTAAACTTGTTTAAATCTTGGTTAAACCTAGGATTTGACCAAGATCAAATGGGCATAAAAATTCAGAACAAATAAAAAATGAAAACCAAAGCACATAGTATTCTTATGTCATATAGTAAGCATTCAAGTTGATAAACAAGGTCTAAACATATTCAAACCAGACAAATCATGTATCTACCCACTAAACCTAAACTCTGTCTTATGAAGTCGATCAAGTATGAAGAGAAGTGGTTTTGGGTTTCAAACATGGAAATTTCAAAAACCTCCCAAATGCTTCATTTTAGAGTGACTAAGAAGGATGCAGGCTGATAACCCACAAGTATAGGGGATCGCAGCAGTCTTCGTGGGTAGTAAAACCCAATTTATTGATTCGACACAAGGGGAGACAAAGAATACTTGAAAGCCTTAACAATGGAGTTGTCAATTCAGCTGCACCTAGAAACAGACTTGCTCGCAAGAGTTTATCAGTAGTAACAGTTTTATAGCAGTAGCAGTAGTAAAATAACAGCAGCGGAGTAACAGAGACAGCAGTAGTGATTATAGTAAACAGCAGGATTAAAATACTGTAGGCACAGGGACGGATGAACGGGCGTTGCATGGATGAGAGAAACTCATGTAACAATCGAAGCAGGGGCATTTGCAGATAATAATAAAACGGTATCCAAGTACTAATCAATCAATAGGCATGTGTTCCATATATAGTCGTACGTGCTCGCAATGAGAAACTTGCACAACATCTTTTGTCCTACCAGCCGGTGGCAGCTGGGCCTCTAGGGAAACTACTGGATATTAAGGTACTCCTTTTAATAGAGTACCGGAGCAAAGCATTAACACTCCGTGAACACATGTGATCCTCACATCACTACCATTCCCTCCGGTTGTCCCGATTTCTGTCACTTCGGGGCCATTGGTTCCGGACAGCGACATGTGTATACAACTTGCAGCTAAGATCATAAACAATGAATATCTTCATGAATCAATAACATGTTCAGATCTGAGATCATGGCACTCTGGCCCTAGTGACAAGCATTAAGCATAACAAGTTGCAACAATATCATAAAAGTAACATCTACGGATACTAGGCACCATGCCCTAACAATCTTATGAATATTACATGTCCAATCTCATCCAATCCCTACCATCCCCTTCAGCCTACAGCGGGGGAATTACTCACACATGGATGGGGGAAACATGGCTGGTCGATGGAGAGGCGTCGGTGGTGATGATGGCGATGATCTCCTCCAATTCCCCGTCCCGGCGGAGTGCCAGAACGGAGACTTCTGGTCCCCGAGACGGAGTTTCGCGATGTGGCGGCGTTCTGGAGGGTTTCTGGCGACTTCGACTTCTCTCCGTGCGTTTTTAGGTCGAAGGCAATAAGTAGTCCGAAGGAGGGCGTCGGGGGCCAGCCGAGGCCGCCACACACTAGGGCCGCGCGGGCCCCTCCTGGGCCGCGCTGGCCTAGTGTGTGGGGCCCTCGTGCCCCCACCTGGGTTGCCCTTCTGGCTCCGCCAATATTCTGGAAAAATAGGACCTTCTGCATAAATTCTGAGGATTTTCCTGAAAGTTGGATTTCTGCACAAAAACGAGATACCAGAACAGTTCTGCTGAAAACAGCGTTAGTCCGTGTTAGTTGTATCCAAAATACACAAATTAGAGGCAAAACAATAGCAAAAGTGTTCGGGAAAGTAGATACGTTTTGGACGTATCAACTCCCCCCAAGCTTAGCTTATTGCTTGTCCTCAAGCAATTCAGTTAACAACTGAGCGATAAAAGAACTTTCACGAACACATTTGTTCATATGATGTAAATATTCTCATGCTATGGCTAACACTTAGGCAGTTCATAATAAGATACATGCAAATAAGATCATCCAATAGCTATGTCAATCATGGAAAAGTACCAACAATTAATAATAAGCATCATGAATCATGTATATAAGCAGGATTGCAATGTTCATAAAAGAGTATGATAGAGTGGTATCTCGCTTGCCCATATTTGATCAGCAAAACATAAATGCTCAGGCACCTCTGAAGTTCATAGAAAGACTAGAAATAGTGATTGTCAAAGATAAAAGCATCAAAGTTATACCACAATCAATCATATTTTGAGACAAGCATATTACACTAAGAATGACAGTTGTGCTCTCAAGAAAGTACTCAAAGAAAGGATGGAGACTCAATGTAAAAGTAAAAAGATTGACCCTTCGTAGAGGGAAGCAGGGATTAACATGTGCTAGAGCTTTTCATTTTTATAAAGACAGAAGTAAAATGGTTTTGAGAGGTGTTTGTTGTTGTCAACGAATGGTAATGGGCACTCTAACTACCTCATCAACCGGACTTTCAAGAGCGGCTCCCATGAAATTTTATTTTTGGGTGGCACTCCTTCCAACCTTGCTTTCACAAACCATGGCTAACCGAATCCTCGGGTGCCTGCCAACAATCTCATACCATGAAGGAGTGCCTTTTTATTTTAGTTTTGTTTAGATGACACTCCTCCCCACCTTTGCTTTCTCAAGCCATGGCTAACCGAATCCTCGGGTGCCGACCAACAATCACATACCATGGAGGAGTGTCTATTTGTAAATTTATGAAAGTTAGTTAATTGGGGCTGGGAACCCCGTTGCCAGCTCTTTTTGCAAATTTATTGGATAAGTGGATGTGCCACTAGTCCATTGGTGAAAGTCCGTCCGGAGTAAATGACAAGATCGAAAGATAAACACCACATACTTCCTCATGAGCTATAAAATGTTAACACAAATTGAGAAGCATTTTGAAGGGTTTTAAAGGTAGCACATGAGAATTTACTTGGAATGGTTTGAAATGCCATGCATAGGTATTTATGGTGGACACTCTGGAATAACTTGGTTTTCATGTGTTTGGAGGCACGAGCAGCGTTCCCGCTCAGTACAAGTGAAGGCTAGCAAAAGACTAGGGAGCGACAAATCAAGAGAGCAGTAACTGTCATAATCATGCTTGCGGCAAAATAAATTAACAGAGGCATAAAAGTGATACAAGGACTCTGAAGCAATGTAAATCATTGAGGCTTAATTAACTTTTGTTCAGTCATATGCATGAGTGAGCATGTGCCAAGTTAATTCAAACGAATTATTCAGAGGAGGATACCACAATATCATATCTATTTATGAATAAAACAATGCAAGCAAACATCCATGACATGCTACTCATATTAATAAATTGGAGCTTAACATGAGAGATCATGAACTACTAGACTTTCTTAAGTGACATATACCTCACATGAACCAACCAAGCATGCTCACATGGATGAGTATATGTACAAAAATGAAAACAAATAGAGTTCATACCAGCCTCTCACCATAATCAGATTGTCGTAGATCGTCATTATTGCCTTTTCACTTGTGTAGCTTGAATGATATGGAATGAAAACCACGCTCCAGCCACCGAAGACCATTGAATTCATAAAGAACTTTACAAAACCAAAGAAGAACAGAAAATATTTTTGGTGTTTTCGAATTTGAAACAAGAACAAAAGGAAACAAGCAAACAAAGCAAAATCTTTTTGGGTTTTCTTATAGCAAACTAACGATAGCAAATAAAGCAAAATGAAAGCAAGAAACCAAAATAACAAATGGTAAAGAGAAACAACAGAAATATTTTTGGTCTTTTTGTGTTTTAGGAAAGAAACAAAACAAAAACAAGAGAATGAAGACTAGAAGAAACACATAAAAGCAGGATGACAGAAATCTGCCAAAACCTGATAGCAGTACAGAAATCGATTTTTACAAAAATATTGCGTTGCTCAGATCGAAAAGTGTTCAACTAATGAAAGTTAGATAACAACCTGGGGAACATGCACAAAAATTGGCAGCTCAAAATAACGTTCTGGCTGTGCGCACTAATTTTTCTAGTAACAGTCCAGAATCTGTTTTCAGGCAGCACCTCCCCAAATATCATCTTCCTCTCATTAGAAAACCACTCAAAGAAACTAAACAAGTATGTACAAGTATCCACCAACCATAATATGCAAAGAATGAGTGATGCCGGTATACCTCCCCCCAAGCTTAGGCTTTGGCCTAAGTGGAGATCAACCCCAACGAGGGTCTGGGTTCCATGCCGGTGGATCATACATGGCGTAGTCATAATAAAGTCCCGATGCAGAAGAAAAGCGTGGAGGCTCCTCATGCCCAGCTTGTGGATGCGAAGAACTTGCTGCATCGAATGACGAGTCGAGGTGTTCCTCGTCCTCCTCCGTGTTGTCTCTTGCACGATGGCCTCCTCCCTCTATGTATGCCTTCAGTTCACCTTCCGTGACTGACCAATCCTTCCTGGAATCAAAGTTAAATAGAACAGGTGCAGGCAATCCTACTAGTTTTTCAGTTTTCTTAGTTATCCTCCAAGCTTTCTTGTAAAATGTTATTCTGTAAGACAAGTTGCTCAAATTAGATTAATCAGAAACAAATTCATGCTTAATCATGGAGACTATGTCAAGTTTCTCTATGGGAAGTTGAATATCAAGGTGGTGAGGTTCTACACCATGCATAGCTAATAAACGAGAGGCGATGAGACCTCCACAAATTCCTCCCTTCTCACGGTTAGTAGCAAGTCTATTGGCTATCAAAGCACCCAAGTTATAAGTCTTATCACCTTGTAATGCAGCAGCTAGAAAGGCTAAATCCTGGATAGATATTTTACTTCCATTCTTTCTTGCTAGAACGCACTTGGTGATGAAATAAGCAAAGTAGCGAATAGCTGGGAGTTGAATGCTACTGATTTTACCACCATCCTCTGAGAAGCTTCTTCCATGACAAATCATCTTGAAAAGGTCCAAGAACTCTTGCGGCGATCCTCTTATCTTCTCGCATGATCCCCATTGCGGCACTCTGATTGCTGCACAAAAATCATTGAATGGCAAGTTGACATTTTTATTATAAATTTTGTACTGAACCATGGGGTTAGATCGTGACCAATTGATTTTAAAATCCTGCACTACAGACATAGTCAGTTTTGCATATTGGCATGGTTCACCATCAATAAAATCATCCAACCCTGCACGAGAGATTAGACTTTGAACATCTTGCAAGATTCCTGCACCTCTCATAAAATCCACGCACGGGTAGTAAGCGGGGTATACTCCTTCTTCGCGGTGAACTCTCATAACCTGTTGCACCTCCAATTCTTGTTGGTTGAGTTGGTGCCTACTCCCTTCCATTTTCTGAAATTTTTCAACAAACAATATAAAATTTGATTTGGTGACATATAATCGAGAGAAACTACCATAGGAACTTGCTAGAGTACTAAACATGCATCAAAACTAGTTTATACATCTTAGAACAAGCATGCAAGCTCACTAAACATGTTACCTACAGCAGCAAAATATTCAAGATATACTCCACCAAACAAAATTCTACTTGGATGGTTGGAGGAATCACATACCGAAGAGCAAATGTGCCAAATTTCAGACAGAAATCTGGGCTGAGCAAAGAGATCGAGAAATCTGGAGCTCTTGAGCAAAAACACGAGTGAGAAGAACCTGGTGCGAGTTTTTTCGGGAGAGAGAAGAGAATGGGAGGAAGGGATGATGAAGT
This sequence comes from Lolium perenne, assembly GCF_019359855.2. Classification (NCBI taxonomy): domain Eukaryota; kingdom Viridiplantae; phylum Streptophyta; class Magnoliopsida; order Poales; family Poaceae; genus Lolium; species Lolium perenne. Next base: position 30,036,489 of record NC_067245.2, read on the forward strand.
GGGGCAAAGGGGGACCCACACACCAGGGTGGCGCGCCCCCCTTGCTGGCCGCGCCAGCCTGTGGGGTGCCACCCTAGGGTGCCCCACTGTTCATCCCCAGGTGCTCCCAGGTGCCTCGTCGAAAAATAGGACCAACGGTATAATTTTTGTGAATTTTTGAAAACTTTGAAAAATGCACATTTCTGGGTATTAAGTTTATTATTACTGGCTAGGAATTTTTTTGAAATCTCTAACTAACTAAGGAACTTTACAAAACAAGAGTGCTACAACAAGTAGAACAAGTGGAGGAAGAAAGAGATGTTGTTTACCTCCTCTATGCATATAAAAAGTATTTGTTAACAAGGTTGATCAAGTCTTGCCACCAAATAAATTTTACATAGCATAAGAAGAAATAAACCTCAAATCAATCATGTTACCTTGAATTGTATTGATATGGATCCAATCACAAGAGTTTGATATTCTTCTTTAGGCTCATATATAGGACAATCGATAGTTCCAACTTTGATAGTTCTCACATTTGAAATTGTATTAACTCCACATGCTTTCTCAATCCTCTTGGGAAAATAAACGGTATGCTCCTTGTCATCAACATTGAAAGTAACTTTTCCTTTATTGCAATCAATAACAGCCCCTGCGGTGTTAAGAAAAGGTCTCCCAAGAATAATAGACATATTATCATCTTCAGGCATTTCCAACACAACAAAATCAGTTAATATCAAGCAGTTATTAGTAACTTGAACAGGAACATCCTCACATATACCAACAGGAATAGCAGTAGATTTATCAGCCATTTGCAAAGATATATCAGTAGGTATCAACTTATCTAAGTAAAGTCTCTTATAAAGAGAAAAAGGCATAACACTAACACCGGCTCCCAAGTCACATAGAGCAGTTTTAACATAATTATTCTTAATAGAACAAGGAATAGTCGGAATACCTGGGTCGCCAAGCTTCTTTGGAACCTTACCATTGAAAGAGTAATTAGCAAGCATAGTGGAAATCTCCTCATTAGGAATTTTCCTTTTGTTAGTGACAATATCTTTCATATACTTTGAATAAGGAGGCAATTTAATAGCATCAGTCAAAGGGATTTGCAAGAATAAAGGTTTCATCCAATCACAAAATTTATTATAGTGTTCTTCTTCCTTTGATTTTAATTTCTTAGCAGGAAAAGGCATTTGCTTTTGAACCCAAGGTTCTCTTTCATTACCATGTTTCTCAGCAATAAAATCTTCTTTAGTATACTTTTTGTTTTTAACATGCTTTTCAGGTTCTTCTTCAACCTCTTCCTTTATCATGTTGATTACCACTTTCAGTTTCAGCATCAGAAATAGAAATACTATTAGGATCATTAACAGGTTCAGAGGATTCTACAACATTCTTATGTTTCTTTTTCTTTTTCTTAGATGGAGCACTAGTTTTAGTTCGTTGAGAATCTTGTTCAACTCTGTTGGGATGTCCTTCAGGATATAGTGGATCCTGGGTAGAAACACCACCTCTAGTTGTTACTTCATAAGCATGTTTTTCTTTAGAATTATTTCCCAACAAGTCATTTTGCACTTTAGTGAGTTGATCAATTTGAGTTTGAACCATATGAAAATGTTTAACAAGCATCTTAACATCATTGGAGGTTCTCTCCACACCATGCAATTCACTAATAGCTCGAAAATTTTCCATTAAATGATTCTCTACTCTCATATTAAAATTTTCTTGCTTAACAATATAATTATCAAACTCATCTAAGCATTGAGCAGGAGGTTTCGAATACGGAATATCTTCCCTAGTAAAGCGTTGAAGAGAGTGTACCTCAATCATGGATGAAGGGGGAGTTATCTTACATAAATCTTCTATAGGAGGTAAATTCTTCACATCTTCAGGTTTAATACCCTTCTCCTTAAGAGACTTCTTGGCTTCCCTCATATCTTCATCATTTAATTTAATCATACCCCTCTTCTTCAATATCGGTGTCGGGGTTGGTTCAGGTGTAGACCAATCATCATGATTCCGGCCTATTTTAGCCAATAATTCTTCAGCATCGTCTAGAGTTCTTTTCCTGAAAACACAACCAGCACAACTATCCAGGTATGCCCTAGACTCAATGGTTAGTCCACTATAAAATATATCAAGTAAATCATGCTTTTCCAAATCATGTTCAGGCCGAGCTCTAATAAGAGAGCAAAATCTCGCCCAAGCTTCAGGCAATTTCTCTCCATCTTCCTGGTCAAAATTATAAATTCTCTGCAAAGCAATATGTTGAGCACTAGCAGGAAAGTATTTCCGGAAGAAAACATCAAGCAATTCTTTTGGACTTTTAATAGAATCAGGTGGCAAACTATTATACCAAGTTTTAGCGTCATCCTTTAATGAGAATGGAAAGATTTTAGCAACAAAGTAAGTACGCTTCTTAACATCATCAGAAAACAAGCTACTCAGAGTAGATAGCTCAATCATGTGTTCAACAGCACTTTCTTTTTCAGTACCACAAAAGGGTGTTTTCTCAACAATAGCTATATGAGATAGATCAAGAGAAAAATCATAATCCTTATCCTTAATGTTTATAGGAGATGTGGCAAATTTAGGATCAGGAGACAGTTTATATCTAACAGCATATTCTGCAAGCAACTTTTTATTTTTTCTTGCATCAGTAGTAGCATTGCATTTTTCAATAAAATCATCATCAAGTTCCACATAATCTTCATCAAGATCATCACTAGAATATTCAACAGACTCAGGTGAATTAACAGGTGTAGCAGCATTTTCATTAGGAGTTTCAGTATTTTCAATTTGTCTAGACCTAGCAATTGTAGCATCTAGAAAAGATCCTAACGAACCATCATTATCAAGCACAGCAGAAGCATCATCAAAATTATAAGAAGAGTTTTCAGATTCAGCAGAAGTACCAGCATTTGAAGCATGTGGTGGTGAAACAAGTTTACTTATCACAGATGGTGAATCAAGAGCAGCAGAGGTACTCAGAGTTGTACCTTTTCTTGTAGTGGATGGTAATATGGTGACTTTAGTATCGCGAGGTTTACCCATGATGGAGAATTTGCAGCGAACAATATCAATCCAAGTGAACTTCCAAATAAAGCTATGCTCCCTGCAACGGCGCCTTAAAAACAGTCTTGATAACCCACAAGTATAGGGGATCGCAGCAGTCTTCGTGGGTAGTAAAACCCAATTTATTGATTCGACACAAGGGGAGACAAAGAATACTTGAAAGCCTTAACAACGGAGTTGTCAATTCAGCTGCACCTGGAAACAGACTTGCTCGCAAGAGTTTATCAGTAGTAACAGTTTTATAGCAGTAGCAGTAGTAAAATAACAGCAGCGGAGTAACAGAGACAGCAGTAGTGATTATAGTAAACAGCAGGATTAAAATACTGTAGGCACAGGGACGGATGAACGGGCGTTGCATGGATGAGAGAAACTCATGTAACAATCGAAGTAGGGGCATTTGCAGATAATAATAAAATGGTATCCAAGTACTAATCAATCAATAGGCATGTGTTCCATACATAGTCGTACGTGCTCGCAATGAGAAACTTGCACAACATCTTTTGTCCTACCAGCCGGTGGCAGCCGGGCCTCTAGGGAAACTACTGGATATTAAGGTACTCCTTTTAATAGAGTACCGGAGCAAAGCATTAACACTCCGTGAACACATGTGATCCTCACATCACTACCATTCCCTCCGGTTGTCCCGATTTCTGTCACTTCGGGGCCATTGGTTCCGGACAACGACATGTGTATACAACTTGCAGGTAAGATCATAAACAACGAATATCTTCATGAATCAATAACATGTTCAGATCTGAGATCATGGCACTCGGGCCCTAGTGACAAGCATTAAGCATAACAAGTTGCAACAATATCATAAAAGTAACATCTACGGATACTAGGCACCATGCCCTAACAATCTTATGACTATTACATGTCCAATCTCATCCAATCCCTACCATCCCCTTCAGCCTACAGCGGGGGAATTACGCACACATGGATGGGGGAAACATGGCTGGTCGATGGAGAGGCGTCGGTGGTGATGATGGCGATGATCTCCTCCAATTCCCCGTCCCGGCGGAGTGCCAGAACGGACTTCTGGTCCCCGAGACGGAGTTTCGCGATGTGGCGGCGTTCTGGAGGGTTTCTGGCGACTTCGACTTCTCTCCGTGCGTTTTTAGGTCGAAGGCAATAAGTAGTCCGAAGGAGGGCGTCGGGGGCCAGCCGAGGCCGCCACACACTAGGGCCGCGCGGGCCCCTCCTGGGCCGCGCCGGCCTAGTGTGTGGGGCCCTCGTGCCCCCACCTGGCTTGCCCTTCTGGCTCCACCAATATTCTGGGAAAATAGGACCTTCTGCATAAATTCTGAGGATTTTCCTGAAAGTTGGATTTCTGCACAAAAACGAGACACCAGAACAGTTCTGCTGAAAACATCGTTAGTCCGTGTTAGTTGTATCCAAAATACACAAATTAGAGGCAAAACAATAGCAAAAGTGTTCGGGAAAGTAGATACGTTTTGGACGTATCACAGGCTTACCTTTTCATTTTCATGTTTTAAACTTGTTTAAATCTTGGTCAAGCCTTGGATTTTACCAAGATTCAAATGGGCATAAAAATACTTAGAAAAATCATGTACGTATCTACCCCTAACCCTAAACTCTATCTTACGAAGTCAAGCATGAAGAGAAGTGGTTTTGGGTTTCAAACATGGAAATTTCAAAAACCTCCTAAAAGCTTCATTTTAGAGCGACTAAGAAGGATCCATGCTTACATTTTATTTTGATGTTTTAAACATGTTCAAATCTTGGTCAAACCGTACTTAGGATTTGACCAAGAATCAAATGGGCATAAAAATTCAAAAAAAATGAAAAACCATAGCACATAGCCTTCTTATGTCATATAGTAAGCACTCAAGTTGATAAACAAGGTCTAGACATATTCAAACCAGAAAAATCATGTATCTACCCCTAACCCTAAACTTTGTCTTATGAAGTCAAGCACAACGAGAAGTCGTTTTGGGTTTCAAACATGGAAATTTCAAAAACCTTCCCAAAAGCCTCATTTTGGAGTGACTATGAAGGATACAGGCTTACCTTTTCATTTTCATGTTTTAAACTTGTTTAAATCTTGGTTAAACCTAGGATTTGACCAAGATCAAATGGGCATAAAAATTCAGAACAAATAAAAAATGAAAACCAAAGCACATAGTATTCTTATGTCATATAGTAAGCATTCAAGTTGATAAACAAGGTCTAAACATATTCAAACCAGACAAATCATGTATCTACCCACTAAACCTAAACTCTGTCTTATGAAGTCGATCAAGCATGAAGAGAAGTGGTTTTGGGTTTCAAACATGGAAATTTCAAAAACCTCCCAAATGCTTCATTTTAGAGTGACTAAGAAGGACGCGGGCTTACCTTTTCATTTTCATGTTTTAAACTTGTTCAAATCTTGGTCAAACCAAGGATTTGACCAAGATTCAAAAGGGCATAAAAATAAGTTTCCAATGGTCCCGTGTCCAACAAGGGACGAGTAGTGTCTCTCCACTTCTTCCTGGCATGTGGGGTGAGCAAGCCCTCCCATTAGTATCAGGGGAATTTAATTTGACAAGGGCTACAGGACGACATCACCAAAAAGGGTTAATTGGTTCTATGCAACTCCTCAATTCACAAGTTGTGTTTATGCCATTACAAAAACTGAAGTTGTGTTTATGCCACTCTCAATTCTCAATAACCCCTTCTATGCCATTTTCAGTTTATAGTTTCGTATTGACCAAAATAATCCTGTGTTCAGATTTGGAGCGACTTTTGGGTGTTTCGGGCACACAAAAAATCCAAAATTTTCAAATTCTGGAAAAATATTACAACTTCTCAGAAAAATCAAAAATTTTTTTACAGGAAATCAAAAACACTGAAACGAGTATATTGTTTTAATTTGAGCCATTTATGTGCGGATTTGCATAAAAAACTGACATTTTATGTTCTGTCTAGAAATTGGTAAAATTTTGTCCAAAAAATCAAACTCTTTCGAAAAATCTGAAAAATTTACAGAATGTCAAGAACACTAATATGAGTCTACTATTCTAATATGAGCCATTTCTGGGCACATATGATCCATTAAACATATGTGCAAAGTACGGTCCAGATTATCTGAGAGTATGTACAAACTGTAGTATAGGGTACAAATACTGGATACATAGGCAGTATATGATGTTGTATTGCTGAAAATGGCATAGAAAGGGGTATTGAGAACTGAGAGTGGCATAGACACAACTTCAGTTTTTTAATGGCATAAACACAACTTGTGAATTGGGGAGTGGCATAGAACCAATTAACCCCACCAAAAAAGGGTGACGCATGTCTCCTTCACCAAAACAGCAATACCTGTCTGAAACAAGTACATGAACACAAGTACACCACCATAATAATAATACTACATGGACACAAGTACTAATATAATAAAGTAAGAGTACTAGTTTGTTTACATTTCCACGGGCCACTTTTACGAACAAAAATTCGAAAATTAACCTTCAGAAATTCGGAAGCCAGGTGACACAGCAGTCATCAAGGATTGCAGCTAGCGGTACACAGTGACCTGGTCAAGATCTACCTTGAGCCTGCTTGACGCTTCAGCTCGGAGTTGAGAGCCTTCTCCTGTGACAGCTCAGCCTCTAGTTTGTCCGTCCTAACCGTGAGGTTCAGGATCAGTCCGGCGAGTTTGTCCATGGTCTCTGCCTGGCCGAGGCTCCGCCACTGGATCTCGTTACTCTCAGTGAACGATTTCATGGCGATATCGCCGAGAATGCGAATCCAGATCTTCTCAGTGGCGAGCTCAGAATAAAGTCTCATGCACTCATCGGCGAGGGCGCTTCTGTCCGCCATCTCGACGCAGAAATCGCCCATAACCATTTCTAAAATGGTCCCGATCTCGTAGCGGGGCTTCTATCAGATGGGGATGGAGCACAAAATCAGAAGTGTACCCAGAGAACTACCAAGAAAGAGAGAATGGGAATCCCAATTTGCACGAATGTCTATACCTTGCTGCTTTGAGAAGTTGGCTCCGTGGAAGATATTTCCGCAGGCAGGAGGGCTGCAGGAAAACTAAGGCCGCCCGACCTGAAAATACGATTGAGAGAAGGTTCAAAAAGGAGGGGATGATAAGTTCTGAAAGACATAGAAAGATGCGCAAGAACGGAGGATCGCCTTAAGGTAGCTGTCGCGGGCTGCGATGCCCTTGAAGACTCTTGCGCAGAAGGCACCTCGACAGCAGCACAGGGATGCCATTGCTGGGATTCCCTCAGCTTCGCCGCAGCCGCACGAGCCCTTCTGTGGCGAGACTTGCTCCCGGTCATGGTGGCGAAGTAGTATTCCAAGAGGTAAACGAAGTGGTGAACTGAGGAAGACGGCTAGAGCAAAGGTTAGTCCTTAAATTTGGCCTCCCCGTCTCCTCGGCTCCTCGCGAGTAGTAGGAGTAATACTTATCTGGTCAAAGAGCAAACTTCAAGGCAGAGACTTGGTGGGCCATTCATCTCCAACTATACTTCCTCCGATCCGAATGATACAGTACCAAATTTTTGAATGACAAATCACCCAAAACAGTATTCCATGAGTATATGTAAGCTTTGGTGTTTTTACAATATACTAATAAGATGGCATGTGATGGCTCCAAGAGCTTGTTTCACAATTTTACATTTTTTGAACCTTGATCTGTAGGGCAAAACCCTAGTTTAACCTATTTAATTATAGATTCGTAGGTCGATTTTTCTACGTACCTTTTTATTATTACTCTACTATGCAGCACATATGTGTTTGCCCGTCGAGTGAAACTCGGAGGAAGAGGGATCACTCGGAAGGAGAGAAGAAGGAGGGAGAGCATTATGGTGTCTCCCCTTTTTCGGGTGATGATGTTGACTGTTGTGCAGGTTTTGTCAGTGAGCAGGAGGTGCGAGCGAGCGAGTCGACCGAGGCCGAGAATGAGAGAGATTTGTTTTTTTTGTGTGAGAGGGACAACCGAAGGATCCTGAAGGACCCAGAGACTTCCAGTACGCATCCTGATGCGTCTTCTCTTGACAAAGAAGATGGCTTGGAGTTTGCGTACCTACCGCACTTGACTTGTGCTCACTGAAGTGTGGGACCTCACGCATGGGCACCACACGTAAGTGACAGACCTGTTGGTGTAAAAACTCGGTTGATTATTATACTACTACATTTGTACTGTACAAAGTTTCCGATGGATTCAAGGGTACGAAAGCCAAGTTAACTCATTTACATGACATTATTTTTCCCATGAAGAAGCCAAGTTAACTCATCTATCAATTGGTACATTTTGGAGTGACTAAGAAGGATCCAGGCTTACTTTTTTATTTTCATGTTTTAAACATGTTTAAATCGTGGTCAAACCTATGATTTGACCAAGATTCAAATGGGCATAAAAATTCAAAAAAATCGAAAAAATGAAAAACAAAAGCACATCGTCTTCTTATGTCATATAGTAAGCATTCAAGGTGATAAACAAGGTCTGACATATTCAAACCACAAAAATCATGTATCTACCCCCTAACCCTAAACTCTGTCTTATGAAGTCAAGCACGATGAGAAGTTGTTTTGGGTTTCAAACATGGACATTTCAAAAACCATCCCAAAAGCTTCATTTTGGAGTGACTAAGAAGGATACAAGCTTACCTTTTTCATTTTCATGTGTTAAACTTGTTTAAATCTTGGTCAAACCTAGCTAGGATTTGACCAAGAGATTCAAATGGGCATAAGAATTCAAAAAAAAAACAAAGCTTGCATGGTCTTTTTATGTCATATAGTAAGGCATTCAAGTTGATAAACAAGGTCTAGAAATATTTAAAATGCATTTAATCATGTATCTACCCCTAACCATAAACTCTGTCTTGTGAAGTCAAGCATGAAAAGAAGTGGTTTTGGGTTTCAAACATGGAAATTTCAAAAACCTCCCAAAAGCTTCATTTTAGAGTGACTAATTAAGAAGGATCCAGGCTTACCCTTTTCATTTTCATGTTTTAAACTTGTTCAAATCTTGGTCAAACTTAGGATTTGACCAAGATTCAAATGGGCATAAAAATACTTAGAAAAAGCATGTACGTATCTACCCCTAATTAACCCTAAACTCTATCTTACGAAGTCAAGCATGAAGATAAGTGTTTTTGGGTTTCAAACATGGAAATTTCAAAAACCTCCCAAAAGCTTCATTTTGGAGTGACTAAAAAGGATCCAGGCTTACCCTTTTCATTTTCATGTTTTAAACTTGTTCAAATCTTTGTCAAACTTAGGATTTGACCAAGATTCAAATGGGCGTAAAAATACTTAGAAAAATCATGTACGTATCTACCCCTAATTAACCCTAAAATCTATCTTACGAAGTCAAGCATGAAGAGAAGTGGTTTTGGGTTTCAAACATGGAAATTTCAAAAACCTCCCAAAAGCTTCATTTTAGAGCGACTAAGAAGGATCTAGGCTTACATTTTCATTTTCATGTTTTAAACTTGTTCAAATCTTTGTCATACTTAGGATTTGACCAAGATTCAAATGGGCATAAAAATACTTAGAAAAATCATGTACGTATCTACCCCTAACCCTAATTAAACTCTATCTTACGAAGTCAAGCATGAAGAGAAGTGGTTTTTGGGTTTCAAACATGGAAATTTCAAAAACCTCCCAAAAGCTTCATTTTAGAGTGACTAAGAAGGATCCGGGCCGGGCTTACCTTTTATTTTCATGTTTTAAACTTGTTTAAATCTTGGTTAAACCTAGGATTTGACCAAGATCAAATGGGCATAAAAATTCAGAAAAAATCAAAACATGAAAACCAAAGCATATAGTATTCTTATGTCATATATATAGTAAGCATTCAAGTTGATAAACAAGGTCTAAACATATTCAAACCAGACAAATCATGTATCTACCCCTAACCCTAATAAACTCTATATATTTTACGAAGTCAAGCATGAAGAGAAGTGGTTTTGGGTTTCAAACATGGAAATTTCAAAAACCTCCTAAAAGCTTCATTTTAGAGTGACTAAGAAGGATCCATGCTTACCTTTTATTTTCATGTTTTAAACATGTTCAAATCTTGGTCAAATCGTACCTAGGATTTGACCAAGATTCAAATGGGCATAAAAATTCAAAAAAAATATGAAAAACCAAAGCACATATATAGCCTTCTTATGTCATATAGTAAGCACTCAAGTTGATAAACATGGTATATACATATTCAAACCAGAGAAATCGATTATATATCTACCCCTAACCCTAAACTTTGTCTTCTGAAGTGTCGATCAAGCACGAAGAGAAGTCGTTTTGGGTTTCAAACATGGAAATTTCAAAAACTTCCCAAAAGCTTCACTTTGGAGTGACTAAGAAGGATCGATGCATGCTTACCTTTTCATTTTAATGTTTTAAACTTGTTTAATTAAATCTTGGTTAAACCTAGGATTTGACCAAGATCAAATGGGCATAAAAATTCAGTAAAAATAGAAAAAATGAAAACCAAAGCACATAGTATTCTTATGTCATATAGTAAGCATTCAAGTTGATAAACAAGGTCTAAACATTTTCAAACCAGACAAATCATGTATCTACCCCTAAACCTAAACTCTGTCTTATGAAGTCGATCAAGGATGAAGAGAAGTGGTTTTGGGTTTCAAACATGGAAATTTCAAAAACCTCCCAAAAGCTTCATTTTATAGTGACTAAGAAGGATCCATGGATACCTTTTCATTTTCATATTTTAAACTTGTTCAAATCTTGGTCAAACTTAGAATTTGACCAAGATTCAAATGGGCATAAAAATACTTAGAAAAATCATGTACGTATGTACCCCTAACCCTAAACTCTATCTTACGAAGTCAAGCATGAAGAGAAGTGGTTTATTTGGGTTTCAAACATGGAAATTTGAAGAACCCCCCAAAAGCTTCATTTTAGATTGACTAAAGGATCCAGGTCGGGATTACCTTTTATTTGCATGTTTTAAACTTGTTCAAATCTTGGTCAAACCGTACCTAGGATTTGACCAAGATTCAAATGGGCATAAAAATTCAAAAAAAATGAAAAACCAAAGAACATAGAGCCTTCTTACGTCATATAGTAAGCACGCAAGTGTTGATAAACAAGGTCTAGATATATTCAAACCAGAAAAAAATCATGTATCTACCCCTAACCCTAAACTTTGTCTTATGAAGTCAAGCACGAAGAGAAGTCGTTTTGGATTTCAAACATGGAATTTTCAAAAACCTTCCCAAAAGATTCATTTTTGAGTGACTAAGAAGGATGCAGGCTTACCTTTTTATTTTCATGTTATAAACTTGTTTAAATCTTGGTTAAACCTAGGATTTGACAAAGATCAAATGGACATAAAAATTCAGAAAAAATCAAAAAATGAAAACCAAAGCACATAGTATTCTCATGTCACATATAGTAAACATTCAAGTTGATAAACAAGGTCTAAACATATTCAAACAAGACAAATCATGTATCTACCCCCTAACCCTAAACTCTGTCTTATGAAGTCAAGCATGAAGAGAAGTGGTTTTGTGTTTCAAACATGGAAATTTCAAAAACCTCCCAAAAGCTTCATTTTAGAGTGAGTAAGAAGGATCCAGGCTTACCTTTTCATTTTCATGTTTTAAACTTGTTCAAATCTTGGTCAAACTTATGATTTGACCAAATTCAAATGGGCATAAAAATTGGGAGGAATGGTACATGAATTACAATTCAAGAAAACACAGAGTAACTTAAATACTTGGATGCCCCAAAGATGTGTGGAATCCCAAAACAATGGCAAAACATGTGCACACGCAGCATCCAATTCAAGTAGAACACATACCAGGCACCAATAGTTTGACCTAAATTTGAAATCAAAGAGAAGGTTGTTAGAAAAAGTCGAAATTGGCAAAGCAAAGCATGAAATCATGAATTTGTGATGCACTATAGCTATGAAAAGTATAAAACAATGCATACCAAAATGATTTTTTTAGAGAAATGCTAGTTCAACTTATTTAATTTTATATTAGTAGCCCGAAATCGAACCAGTAGTTGGATATTTTTGAACTTGATCTGCAGTAGTGGGCAAAACCCTAGATTAACCTATTTAATCATAGATTCGTAGGTCGATTTTTCTACTTTTTTATTATTACTATGCAGCACACGTGTGTTTGCCCGTCGAGTGAAACTCGGAGGAAGAGGGATCACTCGGAAGGAGAGAAGAAGGGAGAGAATTATGGTGTCTGCCCTTTTTCGGGTGATGATGTTGACTGCTCGGCAGAGGTTTTGTCGGTGAGCAGGAGGTGCGAGCGAGCGAGCGAGCGAGTCGAGCGAGGCCGAGAATGAGATTTTTTTGTGAGAGGGACAACCGAATCCTGAAGGACTCAGAGACTTCCAAAGACGCATCCTGATGAGTTTGCGTACCTACCGCACTTGGCTTGTGCTCACTGAAGTGTGGGACCTCACGCATGGGCACCACACGTAAGTGACAGACCTGTTGGTTTAAAAACTCGGTTGATTATTATACTACTCCTATGGATTCAAGGGTAGGAAAGCCAAGTTAACTCATTTACATGACATTATTTTATCCATGAAGCCAAGTTAACTCATCTATCAATTGGTACATTTTGGAGTGACTAAGAAGGATCCAAACTTACTTTTTCATTTTCATGTTTTAAACATGTTTAAATCGTGGTCAAACCTATGATTTGACCAAGATTCAAATGGGCATAAAAATTCAAAAAAATCAAAAAAAAATGAAAAACAAAAGCACGTCGTCTTCTTATGTCATATAGTAAGCATTCAAGGTGATAAACAAGGTCTGACATATTCAAACCACAAAAATCATGTATCTACCCCCTAACCCTAAACTCTGTCTTATGAAGTCAAGCACGATGAGAAGTTGTTTTGGGTTTCAAACATGGACATTTCAAAAACCCTCCCAAAAGCTTCATTTTGGAGTGACTAAGAAGGATACAAGCTTACCTTTTCATTTTCATGTGTTAAACTTGTTTAAATCTTGGTCAAACCTAGCTAGGATTTGACCAAGAGATTCAAATGGGCATAAAAATTTAAAAAAAATGAAAAACCAAAGCGCATGGTCTTCTTATGTCATATAGTAAGGCATTCAAGTTGATAAACAAGGTCTAGACATAATTAAACTTTGTCTTAATTATGAAGTCAAGCACGAAGAGAAGTCGTTTTGGGTTTCAAACATGGAAATTTCAAAAACCTCCCAAAAGCTTCATTTTAGAGTGACTAAGAAGGATCCATGCTTACCTTTTATTTTCATGTTTGAAACATGTTCAAATCTTGGTCAAAAAAATGAAAACCAAAGCACATAGTATTCTTATGTCATATAATAGCATTCAAGTTGATAAACAAGGTCTAAACAAGGATACATGCTTCCCTTTTCATTTTCATGTTTTATACTTGTTTAAATCTTGGTCAAACCTAGGATTTGACCAAGATTCAAAATGTGCATCAAAATTCAAAAAAAATTAGAAAAATTAAAAACCAAATTAAAGCACAAAGTTTTCTTATGTCATATAATAAGCATTAAAGTTGATAAACAAGGTCTGGACACATATTCAAACAAGACAAATCATGTATCTACACCCCTAACCCCTAAACTCTATCTTATGAAGTCAACAGCATGAAGAGAAGTGGTTTTGGGTTTCAAACATGGAAATTTCAAAAACCTCCCAAAAGCTTCATTTTAGAGTGACTAATATAAGAAGGATCCATGCTTACCACCTTTTCATTTTCATATTTTAAACTTGTTTAAATCTGTGTCAAATTACACCTATGATTTGACCAAAAGATTCAAATGGGCATAAAATTCAAAAAAAATCAGAAAAATGAAAAACAAAAGCATATAGTCTTCTTATGTCATATAGTAAGCATTCAAGTTGATAAACAAGGTTTGGACATATTCAAACCTAGGCAAATCATGTATCTACCCCTAGCCCCTAAACTCTATCTTATGAAGTCAAGCATGAAGAGAAGTGGTTTTGGGTTTCAAACATGAAAATTTCAAGAACATCCCAAAAACTTCATTTTAGAGTGACTATAAGAAGGATACATGCTTCCCCTTTTCATTTTCATGTTTTATACTTGTTTAAATCTTGGTCAAACCTAGGATTTGACAAAGATTCAAATGTGCATCAAAATTAAAAAAAAATCAAAAAAATCAAAAACGAAAGCACATAGTTTTCTTATGTCATATAGTAAGCATTCAAGTTGATAAACAAGGTCTAGATATATTCAAACAAGAAAAATCATGTATCTACCCCTAACCCTAAACTCTGTCTTATGTAGTCAAGCATGAAGAGAAGTGGTTTTGGGTTTCAAACTTGGAAATTTAAAGAACCTCCCAAAATATTCATTTTAGAGTGTCTAAGAAGGATCCATGCTTACCTTTTCATTTTCATGTGTTAAACTTGTTTACATCTTGGTCATAGCTAGTATTTGACCAAGATTCAAATGGGCATAAAATTAAAAAAACAAAAAAATGAAAACCAAAGTACATAGTCTTCTTATGTCATATAGTAAGCATTCAAGCTGATAAACAAGTTCTAGACATATTCAAACCAAAGAAATCATGTATCTACCCCCTAACCCCTAAACTCTATCTTATGAAGTCAAGCATGAAGAGAAGTGGTTATGGGTTTCAAACATGGAAATATCAAAAACCTCCCAAAAGCTTCATTTTAGAGTGACTAAGAAGGATCCATGCTTACCTTTTCATTTTCATATTTTAAACTTTTTTAAATCATTGTCAAACCTAGGATTTGACCAAGATACAAATATGGGCACAAAATAAAAAAAATCAGAAAAATGAAAAACAAAAGCACATATATAGTCTTCTTATGTCATATCGTAAGCATTCAAGTTGATAAACAAGGTCAAGATATATCTAAACCAGACAAATCATGTATCTACCCCATGTTGATCTTATGAAGTCTAGCATGAAGAGAAGTCGTTTTGGGTTTCAAACATGGAAATTTCAAGAACATCCCAAAAGCTTCATTCTATCTCTGACTTTGGCTCATCCGCTAAATCTCGCAAAGTATAATAATAAGAAAATTGCTGACACTGGTGCGCACGAGGAGATTTATTTCTGTGTGTGCTGAGCTGTTAGGCCTAAGCCGAAATCCTCAGCTAAACGTGTTCTCAGCTTAACACATAAAAAAAGTGTTCAATCTCGCCCACAATGTCCTCTTCTTTCCTCTTCCTTTATTGGAAGTTGTTTTGCAGACAAGGAAAGTGGCACGTGTAATGTGAGTAATAAAACCCTCTTAGCCAAAATCAACTACGAGCAAGATTTTATGTATTGTAGATGCCCCAATTGACTCTCATCCCCAATGTAGTCTTTTTTTATGTCAGTATAGACTTATTTACTGGATGTATACTATTGTACATGGCATGCATTTGCCTAATGAGGAGCATTGTATAGCCGTTCTAGCCAACCCGATCAATCTGTCAAGCTTCATGCAGGAGATGCCATGTTTTAATTACTCCCTCGCTCTGATCCATATTTCTTGGTGCTAAAAAGAATGTGAACCGGAGGGAGTACTTTTCTTAGATAGTACTATATCAGTTCAAAAAAAAGTACAGTACTACTACATCACAAATGCATCAAAAGAGTACTACTACTGTACATCACAAGACCACGACAGTTGTACTACTAGTAGAGTTTAATGCTGAACTTCCAAAGGGGAATAAGATTACACATATGAACTTTAAACAGGACCAGGAGCATCAGGGCCAGCAGCAGGGGCGTTGACCGTCAACAAACCAGGCAAGACGTAAGGAAGAGGCCATATGTTGCGTGCTTGGCCTTGATTGCAGGGTGGTGATTCTTCGATGTACTAACGCCGGTCGCCATGTATTCACGCCGTACCAGTTCCGCGTCGCCCGCGAGCGGATCGAAGCGATCCCGCGAGACGGACACGCTCGAGGAGGCGTGGCGGCTCCAGTGCAAGCAGTCCGCCGCCGGGAGTCGGCGCGCGGCGTGCAGGTACGGCGGCTCCCTGTACATGTCGTCGTCGCTCCGCGAGTTCGCCCCGGGCGGGCTCTGGTACAAGGCGGATCCGCCGCTCAAACCGATGAGCGGCCCCGTCTTCAACAAATGGCGCGCCGACTGGGAGAGGAACCGCCGGTCGAAGGTGGCGTGGGAGGCGAGCACCAGCGGCGGATTCGCCCCGCCAGCCGGCGAGGAGGCGGAGGAAGGGGAAGACCCCCTCTTCTTGAAGGCGCTGGCCGCGTCCCTCAAGGACGATGCCGACAAGAAGAGGGCGGAGGAGGCGAAGGAAGGGGAAGACCCCCTCTTCTTGAAGGCGCTGGCCGCGTCCCTCAAGGACGATGCCGACAAGAAGAGGGTGGAGGAGGCGGAGGAAGGGGAAGACCCCCTCTTCTTCAAGGCGCTGGCCGCGTCCCTCAAGGACGATGCCGACAAGAAGAGGGCGGAGGAAGAAGACAAGGCGGTGGCCATCGCCGCCGTGAAGGAGAAGGAGGCGCGGGAGGCGGAGGAGAACGCGACCATCATCTTCCTCGATGGCTAGATAGGTTAGAAGTCGCGATAAGGATCGCGCAATTCTGTATGTATGATCCGTATGTATGATCAACTATGAATTATGAACTATGAACTATCAAACCAAACCACATTTTTTTTATGTCATATAGTAAGAATTCAAGTTGATAAAACAAGGTCTAGACATATTCAAACTAGAGAAATCACGCATTTCTACCCCTAACCCTAAACTCTATCTTATATGAAGTAAAGCATGAAGATAAGTGGTTTGGGGTTTCAAACATGGAAATATCAAAAACCTTCCCAAAAGCTTCATTTTGGAGTGACTAAGAAGGATGCAGGCTTACCTTTTCATTTTCACGTTTTAAACTTGTTTAAATCTTGGTTAAACCTAGGATTTGACCAAGATCAAATGGGCATAAAAATTAAGAAAAAAACAAAACATGAAAACCAAAGCATATAGTATTCTTATGTCATATAGTAAGCATTCAAGTTGATAAACAAGGTCTAAACATATTCGAACCAGACATATCTACCCCTAACCCTAATAAACTCTATATATTTTACGAAGTCGAGCATGAAGAGAAGTGGTTTTGGGTTTCAAACATGGAAATTTCAAAAACCTCCTAAAAGCTTCATTTTAGAGTGACTAAGAAGGATCCATGCTTACCTTTTATTTTCATGTTTTAAACATGTTCAAATCTAGGTCAAACCGTACCTAGGATTTGACCAAGATTCAAATGGGCATAAAAATTCAAAAAAAATTGAAAAACCAAAGCACATAGCCTTCTTATGTCATATAGTAAGCACTCAAGTTGGTAAACAAGGTCTAGACATATTCAAACCAGAAAAATCTTGTATCTACCCCTAACCCTAAACTTTGTCTTATGAAGTCAAGCACGAAGAGAAGTCGTTTTGGGTTTCAAACATGGAAATTTTAAAAGCCTTCCCAAAAGCCTCATTTTGGAGTGACTAAGAAGGATGCAGGCTTACCTTTTCATTTTCATGTTTTAAACTTGTTTAAATCTTGGTTAAACCTATGATTTGACCAAGAGCAAATGGGCATAAAAATTCAGAAAAAATCAAAAAAATGAAAACCAAAGCACATAGTATTCTTATGTCATATATTAAGCATTCAAGTTGATAAACAAGATCTAGACATATTCAAACCAGAAAAATCATGTATCTACCCTAACCCTAAACTCTGTCTTATGAAGTCAAGAATGAAGAGACGTGGTTTTGGGTTTCAAACATGGAAATTTCAAGAACCCCCCAAAAGCTTCATTTTAGAGTGACTAAGAAGGATCCAGGTCGAGCTTACCATTTATTTTCATGTTTTAAACTTGTTCAAATCTTGGTCAAACCTAGGATTTGACCAAGATTCAAATGGGCATAAAAAATGAAAAACCAAAGCACATAGCCTTCTTATGTCATATAATAAGCACTCAAGTTGATAAACAAGGTCTAGACATATTCAAACCAGAAAAATCATGTATCTACCCCTAACCCTAAACTCTATCTTACGAAGTCAAGCATGAAGAGAAGTGGTTTTGGGTTTCAAACATGGAAATTTCAAAAACCTCCCAAAAGCTTCATTTTAGAGTGACTAAGAAGGATCCAGACCGGGCTTACATTTTATTTTCATATTTTAAACTTGTTCAAATCTTGGTCAACGTACCTAGGATTTGACCAAGATTCAAATGGGCATAAAATTTCGAAAAAAAACGAAAAAAATGAAAAACCAAAGCACATAGCCTTCTTATGTCATATAGTAAGCACTCAAGTTGATAAACAAGGTCTAGACATATTCAAACCAGAAAAATCATGTATCTACCCCTAAGCCTGAACTTTGTCTTGTGAAGTCAATCACGAAGAGAAGTCGTTTTGGGTTTCAAACATGGAACTTTTGAATACCTTCCCAAAAGCTTCATTTTGGAGTGACTAAGAAGGATGCAGGCTTACCTCTTCATTTTCATGGTTTAAACATGTTTAAATAAGGAAGCGTGGTTCTGAAACCTCATACACATTGTTGCAAAAGTAATTACATCACCTAAACAAAACTACTAGTTCATAATTCTAAACTTATGTACAATCTTGGAAACATATAACGCCAGCCTAGTTCACCAATTATCGTCATCCCTCTTGATGCGCTTGTCGGTGCCGCTTGTACCTGCCTCCCATGGGTTGGCAGTCCAAGTTCTGCACTCGTTCGCACTTCGTGTGTCGGGAATCCTTGTTGGAGCTTCCCAACCAGATACAGGCCCTGCTCTTGCTAGCTCACCACATCCAGTCGTTGCCCTAGCTTGCTCACCATGTGAACCGCCATCCCACGGAGACCCCGAAGTAGGCTCGCACGGGTCCTTTATCCATGGTGGCATATTCTTTGGATCAAATGGTATGTTGTACCTAAAGCAATAAGATACAAATTCCCAGTAGGTTGTCCCGACAAACTGCTTCTTCTCGTCGCGCCAGGCAGGGGGAAGAGCGGCCAACCTAGCCGCTTCCTTGCAATCCGGGCAAACCACTTCCCTTGGAATTGGTTGTGCTTGACGCTGCCCATCATTGATTTTTTTGAGTCGCATGTACAACTCAAAACTGACATACCCATCAATCGCATCATACTTCAAGTTTACTTGAGGCAATGGCATGCACTCCCATTGATCGTGGCTGCTAGTAGGGAACTTGGTCTTCATGTCTTTGTAAGATGGGTCAATGATGGCGGCTGCCAAATCACCCATGCCAGTCCTATTGCCAGGACCATTGAAATTGATCATATCCTGAATGTCAATCCAATTATGTTCAGGAATTTTAATGCCATCTCTAGCAAACCTTCTAGAGTCACTCCTGATGTCAATAGTTGTGAAACAAATTCCTTTATGTTGAAGGAATTCTCGCACTGCCAGATTGTCAGGACTCCTGCATGTTAACACAAATCAATCTTGTAAGATCGTATATGCTGAAATAGTACACATATTTTTCTTCCAAGATCGTATACTTGTTGCAGTGAAACAATGATTTTGCATCAGTGATACACATCAAAATAACATGAATTATTGTTGCGACTATATGATCTAATTATTTAAGTGTCAAGTTAAGATTCAGTTACTATATGTTAAAAAATAAAAATATCTTGACATCCATGCCGATTATCGGTGAGTATGAGTACATGAAATTTGTGCAAATTTTGAGTACCAAAATCATGAAACTATATATCGTGGTCAATCCAAAAAAAATTACAAGTTTGTTGGATATTACGTTCCAGACCACATTTTTCATACAAGTTAGTTTGTTCGTGTTTTCATACAAGTTAGAACCTAGTCTATTTCGAAATAGAAAAGCAGATCCAAGATAAAGGAAGGCATGTGAAGAACATACCTGCAGAAATGGTACACCAGGACGTGGTCGTCCATGGCCAACTGAACGACGGCGGTACTTACTTGGTCCGAAGTGTATTCTAGGTCGAGGCCGACGAACCTGGGCCTGTCCTCTAGAAGCTTTTGTTCGTACATCTTGAGGGTGCGCTCGAGAACGGAAGGGTCATTCATGTAGACCACGTTCACCTTGGTCGTCCCATGGGGAACGACGCTCCTCTTTAGAGTAAACAGGCCGCCATCGGCCAAGGCAGCGCTGAAGCACGTCGAACTGATCGGAGGGATTGAGGGGGAGGGAGGGAGAGCAACTGCAAACAATGGGGTTTTTTGGAACTTGCCAAAATGCAGGGGAGAACGAACCGCCAGGGGTTGTTTAGTGGGGACAGATGGGAATAATACTGCGATGAGGTTGAGGAATTAACTCCAACCGCCATTTAAATCTAGTACTCCCTATAGTCAGTTGATAGGAAATGGACGGGCAAGATTGATTCTAGGGAGGTGAATCCCAGTATTTTCCCAATTTATTTGAGTTGTAATATAACCATCGTTAATACTTGAATTGAAAAATGTTTATAAAATTAATTTATTATATACTACATGATGAGATAATCCAACAAACCATGGAAATGGATGGCCAACCAACCATGTCACCCGCTTGTGAAAATTGTATAGGTGGCAGTGTGCGCAATACACACGGTAGCCACTTCACAAATACATCCTTTTAATTTTTCCCCCCTTAATTCGGCCAATAAAAATGAAAAGACTTTACGTGGAAAACCAAAAAAACTGTATTTGGCAAAGTATAGTTGAAAATAAGAAGTTTTTCATTGATCTCTTAAAAAGGGGTCATGATTCAAAATTTCGCCATGCATGGTTCTTGCGGTAACCAAGCTAGCTCACCCATGTGGCAAGAAGCGAATCAATGTCCAACATGCATGGTTCCAAAAATATATACCTTACAGAATGATTCTGCTTCTCAAGAATATTTGCATGCCATGATGTTTGTTATTTTTCCTAGATAAAAGTAGTAATTGGCGACTTCTTGATTGCCTTGCTTGCTGTTTTCAATAAGTTTGAACCTCATTTTGGCTTTATTTCAAATTTAGGCAAAAACTTCTTGGCAATCGACTTGTGAGCTACTATACTTGGATGCAACCCACATTTTCGTTGGCTATTGTTTTCTGATTCCACAACAATAGGGCACATCCCTATATCATCCCAAATTTTGAATTCTTATTAGTTTGGTTGATGACTGATACGTCTCCGACGTATCGATAATTTCTTGTGTTCCATGCCACATTATTGATGATATCTACATGTTTTATGCACACTTTATGTCATATTCGTGCATTTTCTGGAACTAACCTATTAACAAGATGCCGAAGTGCCGATTGTTTTGCTGTTTTTGGTTTCAGAAATCCTAGTAACGAAATATTCTCGGAATTGGACGAAATCAACGCCCAGGGTCCTATTTTGCCACGAAGCTTCCAGAAGACCGAAGAGGAGACGAAGTGGGGCCACGAGGCGGCCACACCATAGGGCGGCGCGGCCTGGCCCTTGGCCGCGCCGACCTGTAGTGTGGGGCCCTCGTGTGGCCCCCTGACCTGCCCTTCCGCCTACTTAAAGCCTCTGTCGCGAAACCCCAAGATCGAGAGCCACGATACGGAAAACCCATCGAGACGCCGCCGCCGCCAATCCCATCTCGGGGGATTCTGGAGATCTCCTCCGGCACCATGCCGGAGAGGGGATTCATCTCCCGGAGGACTCTACGCCGCCATGGTCGCCTCCGGAGTGATGAGTGAGTAGTTCACCCCTGGACTATGGGTCCATAGCAGTAGCTAGATGGTTGTCTTCTCCTCATTGTGCTTCATTGTTGGATCTTGTAAGCTGCCTAACATGATCAAGATCATCTATCTGTAATACTATATGTTGTGTTTGTCGGGATCCGATGGATAGAGAATACTATGTTATGTTAATTATCAAGTTATTACCTATGTGTTGTTTATGATCTTGCATGCTCTCCGTTATTAGTAGAGGCTCTGGCCAAGTTGATGCTAGTAACTCCAAGAGGGAGTATTTATGCTCGATAGTGGGTTCATGTCTCCGTGAATCTGGGGAAGTGACAGAAATCTCTAAGATTATGGATGTGCTGTTGCCACTAGGGATAAAACATTGATGCTATGTCTAAGGATGTAGTTATTGATTACATTACGCGCAATACTTAATGCAATTGTCTGTTGTTTTCAACTTAATACTAGAGGGGGTTCGGATGATAACCTGAAGGTGGACTTTTTAGGCATAGATGCATGCTGGATAGCGGTCTATGTACTTTGTCGTAATGCCCAATTAAATCTCACTATATTTATCATGACATGTATGTGCATTGTTATGCTCTCTCTATTTGTAAATTGCCCGACTGTAATTTGTTCACCCAACATGCTTTTATCTTATGCGAGAGACACCTCTAGTGAACTGTGGACCCCGGTCCAATTCTCTTTACTGAAATACAATCTACTGCAATACTTGTTTTACCGTTTTCTGCAAACAATCATCTTCCACACAATACGGTTAATCCTTTGTTACAGCAAGCCGGTGAGATTGACAACCTCACTGTTTCGTTGGGGCAAAGTACTTTGGTTGTGTTGTGCAGGTTCCACGTTGGCGCCGGAATCTCTGGTGTTGCGCCGCACTACATCCCGCCGCCATCAACCTTCAACGTGCTTCTTGGCTCCTCCTGGTTCGATAAACCTTGGTTTCTTTCTGAGGGAAAACTTGCTGCTGTGCGCATCATACCTTCCTCTTGGGGTTCCCAATGAACGTGTGAGTTACACGCCATCAAGCTCTTTTTCTGGCGCCGTTGCCGGGGAGATCAAGACACGCTGCAAGGGGAGTCTCCACTTCTCAATCTCTTTACTTTGTTTTTGTCTTGCTTTATTTTATTTACTACTTTGTTTGCTGCATTATATCAAAATACAAAAAAATTAGTTGCTAGCTTTACTTTATTTACTGTCTTGCTCTCTATATCAAAAACACAAAAAAATTAGTTACTTGCATTTATTTTATCTAGTTTGCTTTATTTACTGTTGCTAAAATGGGTACTCCTGAAAATACTAAGTTGTGTGACTTCACAACCACAAATAATAATGATTTCCTATGCACACCTATTGCTCCACCTGCTACTACAGCAGAATTCTTTGAAATTAAACCTGCTTTACTGAATCTTGTTATGCGAGAGCAATTTTCTGGTGTTAGTTCTGATGATGCTGCTGCCCATCTTAATAATTTTGTTGAATTGTGTGAAATGCAAAAATATAAAGATGTAGATGGTGACATTATAAAATTAAAATTGTTTCCTTTCTCATTAAGAGGAAGAGCTAAAGATTGGTTGCTATCTCTGCCTAAGAATAGTATTGATTCATGGACTAAATGCAAGGATGCTTTTATTGGTAGATATTATCCCCCTGCTAAAATTATATCTTTGAGGAGTAGCATAATGAATTTTAAATAATTAGATACTGAACATGTTGCACAAGCATGGGAAAGAATGAAATCTCTGGTTAAAAATTGCCCAACCCATGGACTGACTACTTGGATGATCATCCAAACCTTTTATGCAGGACTGGATTTTTCTTCGCGGAATTTATTGGATTCAGCTGCTGGAGGTACCTTTATGTCCATCACTCTTGGTGAAGCAACAAAACTTCTTGATAATATGATGATTAATTACTCTGAATGGCACACGGAAAGAGCTCCACAAGGTAAGAAGGTAAATTCTGTTGAAAAATCCTCTTCCTTGAATGATAAGATTGATGCTATTATGTCTATGCTTGTGAATGATAGGACTAATGTTGATCCTAATAATGTTCCGTTAGCTTCATTGGTTGCCCAAGAAGAACATGTTGATGTAAACTTCATTAAAAATAATAATTTCAACAACAATACTTATCGGAACAATTCTAGTAATAACTATAGGCCATATCCTTATAATAATGGTAACGGTTATGCTAATTCTTATGGGAATTCTTACAATAATAATAGGAACACACTCCCTGGACTTGAAGCTATGCTTAAAGAATTTATTAGTACACAAACTGCCTTTAACAAATCTGTTGAGGAAAAACTCAATAAAATTGATATTCTCGCTTCTAGAGTTGATAGACTTGCCTCTGATGTTGATCTTTTGAAATCGAAAGTTATGCCTAATAGGGATATTGAAAATAAAATTGTTACTACAGCAAATGCCATCTAAGTTAGAATTAATGAGAATATAAGATTAATGGCTGAATTGCGTGCTAGGTGGGATAGAGAAGAAAATGAAAAACTAGCTAAAGAGAAGAATGTAGCTAAAGTTTGGACTATTACCACCACTAGTAATGCTAATGCTACACAAGTTGCTGCACCTCCTACTATTACTAATAAAAGAATTGGTGTTAGCAATGTTTCCACTTCTAATGCAAAGCGCGAGAAACTGCCTGAAACTGCTAAAACTGCTAAAATTGCTTGTGATAAAACTACTGAAATTTTTTCCAACCTTGGGGATGATGATCCCATTGCTGTAGCTCATAATGATTTAGATTTTGATGATTGCCACATATCTGAAGTTATAAAGTTCTTACAAAAACTTGCTAAAAGTCCTAATGCTAGTGCTATAAATTTGGCTTTCACAAAACATATTACAAATGCTCTCATAAAAGCTAGAGAAGAGAAACTAAAACTTGAAACTTCTATTCCTAGAAAGCTAGAGGATGGTTGGGAGCCCATCATTAAGATGAAGGTTAAAGATTTTGATTGTAATGCTTTATGTGATCTTGGTGCAAGTATTTCCGTTATGCCTAAGAAAGTCTATGATATGCTTGACTTGCCACCGCTGAAAAATTGTTATTTGGATGTTAATCTTGCTGATCATTCTACAAAGAAACCTTCGGGGAGAGTTGATAATGTTCATATTATGGTTAACAATAACCTTGTCCCCGTTGATTTTGTTGTCTTGGATATTGAATGCAATGCATCTTGCCCCATTATATTGGGAAGACCTTTTCTTCGAACCGTTGGTGCTACTATTGATATGAAGGAAGGTAATATTAAATATCAATTTCCTCTCAAGAAAGGTATGGAACACTTCCCTAGAAAGAGAATGAAGTTGCCTTATGATTCTATTATTAGAACAAATTATGATGTTGATGCTTCGTCTCTTGATGTTACTTGATACACACTTTCTGCGCCTAGCTGAAAGGCGTTAAAGAAAAGCGCTTATGGGAGACAACCCATGTTTTTACTACAGTACTTGGTTTTTATTTTGTGTCTTGGAAGTTGTTTACTACTGTAGCAACATCTCCTTATCTTAGTTTAGTGTTTTGTTGTGCCAAGTAAAGTCGTTGATAGTAAAGTCAATACTAGATTTGGATTACTGCACAGTTTCAGATTTCTTTGCTGTCACGAATTTCGACCTGCCTCCCTGTAGGTAGCTCAGAAAATTAAGCCAATTTACGTGCGTGATCCTCAGATATGTACGCAACTTTCATTCAATTTGGGCATTTTCATTTGAGCAAGTCTGATGCCATTTTAAAATTCGTCTTTACGAACTGTTCTGTTTTGATAGATTCTGCCTTTTATTTCGCATTGCCTCTTTTGCTATGTTGGATGAATTTCTTTGATCCATTAATGTCCAGTAGCTTTATGCAATGTCCAGAAGTGTTAAGAATGGTTGTGTCACCTCTGAACATGTTAATTTTTATTGTGCACAAACCCTCTAATGAGTTGTTCTAAGTTTGGTGTGGAGGAAGTTTTCAAGGATCAAGAGAGGAGTATGATGCAATATGATCAAGGAGAGTGAAAGCTCTAAGCTTGGGGATGCCCCGGTGGTTCACCCCTGCATATTCTAAGAAGACTCAAGCGTCTAAGCTTGGGGATGCCCAAGGCATCCCCTTCTTCATCGACAACATTATCAGGTTCCTCCCCTGAAACTATATTTTTATTCCGTCACATCTTATGTACTTTGCTTCGAGCGTCGATTTGTTTTTGTTTTAGTTTAAGTAAATGGATCCTATCATTCACTGTATGGGAGAGAGACACGCTCCACTGTTGCATATGGACAAGTATGTCCTTAGGCTTTACTCATAATATTCATGGCGAAGTTTCTTCTTCGTTAAATTGTTATATGGTTGGAATTGGAAAATGATACATGTAGTAAATTGCTATAATGTCTTGGATAATGTGATACTTGGCAATTGTTGTGCTCATGTTTAAGCTCTTGCATCATATGCTTTGCACCCATTAATGAAGAAATACATAGAGCATGCTAAAATTTGGTTTGCATATTTGGTCTCTCTAAGGTCTAGATAATATCTAGTATTGAGTTTTGAACAACAAGGAAGACGGTGTAGATTCTTATAATGTTTACAATATGTCTTTTATGTGAGTTTTGCTGCACCGGTTCATCCTTGTGTTTGTTTCAAATAACCTTGCTAGCCTAAACCTTGTATCGAGAGGGAATACTTCTCATGCATCCAAAATACTTGAGCCAACCACTATGCCATTTGTGTCCACCATACCTACCTACTACATGGTATTTCTTCGCCATTCCAAAGTAAATTGCTTGAGTGCTACCTTTAAAATTCCATCATTCACCTTTGCAATATATAGCTCATGGGACAAATAGCTTAAAAACTATTGTGGTATTGAATATGTACTTATGCACTTTATCTCTTATTAAGTTGCTTGTTGTGCGATAACCATGTTTCTGGGGACGCCATCAACTATTCTTTGTTGAATATCATGTGAGTTGCTATGCATGTCCGTCTTGTCTGAAGTAAGAGCGATCTACCACCTTATGGTTGGAGCATACATATTGTTAGAGAAGAACATTGGGCCGCTAACTAAAGCCATGATCCATGGTGGAAGTTTCAGTTTTGGACATATATCCTCAATCTCATATGAGAATAATAATTGTTGCCACATGCTTATGCATTAAAGAGGAGTCCATTATCTGTTGTCCATGTTGTCCCGGTATGGATGTCTAAGTTGAGAATAATCAAAAGCGAGAAATCCAAAATGCGAGCTTTCTCCTTAGACCTTTGTACAGGCGGCATGGAGGTACCCCATTGTGACACTTGGTTAAAACATGTGTATTGTGATGATCCGGTAGTCCAAGCTAATTAGGACAAGGTGCGGGCACTATTAGTACACTATGCATGAGGCTTGCAACTTGTAAGATATAATTTACATAACTCATATGCTTTATTACTACCGTTGACAAAATTGTTTCATGTTTTCAAAATAAAAGCTCTAGCACAAATATAGCAATCGATGCTTTCCTCTTTGAAGGACCATTCTTTTTACTTTTATGTTGAGTCAGTTCACCTATTTCTCTCCACCTCAAGAAGCAAACACTTGTGTGAACTGTGCATTGATTCCTACATACTTGCATATAGCACTTATTATATTACTCTATGTTGACAATTATCCATGAGATATACATGTTATAAGTTGAAAGCAACCGCTGAAACTTAATCTTCCTTCGTGTTGCTTCAATACCTTTACTTTGATTTATTGCTTTATGAGTTAACTCTTATGCAAGACTTATTGATGCTTGTCTTAAAGTACTATTCATGAAAAGTCTTTGCTATATGATTCACTTGTTTACTCATGTCATATACATTGTTTTGATCGCTGCATTCATTACATATGTTTACAAATAGTATGATCAAGTTTCTGATGGCATGTCACTCCAAAAATTATCTTTGTTATCGTTTTACCTGCTCGGGACGAGCAGAACTAAGCTTGGGGATGCTGATGGGCCTCGTAGCATAGAAAACAAAAATTTTCCTATCGCAAAGACGAATAAATCCAAGATCTAATCTATGGAACACCCAAGATCTAATCTACAAGATCGAAGCAACGAGATGGTAAAGAGACTAACCCTCGAAGATTCCAAAGCCTACGAGATTAATCTCGTTGTTGGTGTAGACGATCGTCCCCGGTGCTGCAATCCGGCAGCACTTCCGTACTCGGTCGCGCGTACGGTGTCGATGAAGCACCTTCCTCTCCCATTCCAGCGGGCAGCGGAGGTTGTGGTAGATCTCCTCCAACGTCCAGCAGCACGACGGCGTGGTGGTGGTGGTGGAGGAAGAAAACTGCAGGGCTTCGCCTAAGCCCGGACAGCGTATGGTGGAGGGAGAGGCGGCCAGAGGAGGAGGCAATGATGAGTGGGGTGTGGCCGGCCACCCCCTCCCCTCTTTATATAGGGGGCTGGCCGGCCAAGGTGGCCCCCTTTCCCATCTAGGGTTAGGGGGGGCGGCGGCCAAGGGGGGGAGAGGGGCTTTCCCCTCCCCCAAGTTGATCCCCCCCTAGGAAACCCTAGGGGGTTGGCCGGCCTGGGCCTTGGGGGCCATGTGCCCCTGGCCCATTAGGCCAGGGAGCATCCCCTCGGCCCATGCTAGGCCTCCTAGGTCGTGGGCCCCATGGTGGACCCCTCCGGAACCTTCTAGAACCTTCCAGTCAACCACCGGAAAAATCCCGAACATTTCCGAAACCCAGAAATCAACTTCCCTTATATGAATCTTATTCTCCGGACTATTCCGGACCTCCTCGTGATGTCCTGGATCCCATCCGAGACTTCGAACAAACTTCATCTCCATACCATATTCAAATCTACTTATGCGACATCGAACCTTAAGCGCGTCACCCTACGGTTCGCGAACTATGCAGACATGGTCGAGACTCCTCTCCGAGCAATAACCAATAGCGGGATCTGGAGATCCATAATGGCTCCTGCATATTCAACGATGACTTAGTGATCGATTGAACCATTTACATACGATGCCAATTCCCTTTGTCACACGATATTCTACTTGTCCGAGGTTTGATCATCGGTATCTCCATACCTTGTTCAACCTCGTTACCGACAAGTACTCTTTACTCGTACCGTGGTATGTGATCTCTTATGAACTATTCATATGCTTGCAAGCTAATCAGATGACATTCCACCGAGAGGGCCCAGAGCATATCTATCCGTCATCAGGATGGACAAATCCCACTGTTGATCCATATGCCTCAACTCACACTTTCCAGATACTTAATCCCACCTTTATTGCCACCCATTTACGCAATGGCGTTTGATGTAATCAAAGTACCCTTTCGGTGTAAGTGATTTACATGATCTCATGGTCGAAGGATTAAGACAACTATGTATTGAAAGCTTATAGCAAATGAACTTAATGACTTGATCTTATGCTACGCTCATTTGGGTGTGTGTCCATTATATCATTCAACTAATGACATAACCTTGTTATTAATAACATCCAATGTTCATGATCACGAAACCATGATCATCTATTAATCAACAAGCTAGTTATACAAGAGGCTTACTAGGGACTCCTTGTTGTTTACATAACACACATGTATCAATGTTTCGGTTAATACAATTATAGCATGGTATATAAACATTTATCATAAACACAAAGATATTATAATAACCATTTTATTATTGCCTCTTGGGCATATCTCCAACAGTCTCCCACTTGCACTAGAGTCAATAATCTAGATTACATTGTAAGATACCTAACACCCATAGCATTCTGGTGTTGGTCATGCTTTGCCCTAGGGAGAGCTTTAGTCAACGGATCTGCAACATTCAGATCTGTGTGTACTTTGCAAATCTCTACTTCACCATCTTCGATGTACTCGCGAATCGAATGAAAACGCAGCTTGATATGCTTTAGCTTCTTGTGTGACCTTGGTTCCTTTGCATTGGCGATGGCACCCGTGTTGTCACAATAAATGACTAACGGGTCCAATGCACTAGGAACCACACCAAGCTCAACAATGAACCTCTTCATCCATACCGCTTCCGATGAAGCCTCTGAAGCCGCTATATATTCAGATTCTGTTGAAGATTTCGCCACCGTGCACCGCTTGGAATCGCTCCACCATCGCCGCACCATTCAAGATAAACACGTACCTGCATCGAGACTTAGAGTCATCAGGATCGGTGTTCCAACTTGCATCGGTGTAACTGGTTACAACGAGCTCTTGGTCACCGCCATAACAAAGAAACATATCCTTAGTTCTTTTCAAGTACTTCAGGATATTCTTGACCGCTGTCCAGTGTTCCATTCCTGGATCACTTTGATATCTCGCTGGTCAAGCTAACAAAGATGTGCGATATCCGGTCTAGTACACAAGCATGGCATACATGATAGAGCCTACTGCTGAGGCATAGGGGATCTTGCTCATCCTCTCTCTATCTTCTGCCGTAGCTGGACCTTGAGTCTTACTCAAGACCTTACCTGGCAACATAGGCAAGAATCCTTTCTTGCTTTCATCCATTTTAAACTTCTTTAGAATCTTGTCCAGGTATGTACTCTGCGAAAGCCCTATTAGGCGTCTTGATCTATCTCTATAAATCTTGATGCCTAAAATGTATGCTGCTTCACCAAGGTCTTTCATTGAAAAACTCTTATTCAAATAACCTTTAACACTGCTTAATAGTTCTATATCATTCCCAATCAATAATATGTCATCTACATATAATATCGTGAACGCCACAGAGCTCCCACTCACTTTCTTGTAAATACAGGCCTCACCATGAGTCCGTATAAAACCGAAGTATTTTATAACCATATCAAAACGTAGGTTCCAACTCCGGATGCTTGCTTCACCATAAATGGAACGCTGAAGCTTGCATACATTGTCAGCATTTTTAGGATCGACAAAACCTTTGGGTTGTACCATATACAACTCTTCCTCAATGTCACCATTAAGGAACGCCGTTTTGACATCCATCTGCCAAATCTCATAATCGAAAAATGCAGCTATTGCTAACAAAATCCTCACAGACTTTAGCTTCGCTACAGTGAGAAAGTCTCATCGTAGTCAACTCCTTGAATTTGTCGGAAACCCTTTGCGACAAGTCGAGCTTTATAGACAAGAATATTACCATCGCATCTGTTTTTCTCTTGAAGATCCATTTATTCTCAACAGCCTTGCGGCTATCGTGTAAGTCTACCAAAGTCCATACTTTGTTATCATACATGGATCCCATTTCGGATTTCATGGCTTCTTGCCATTTGTTGGAATCTGGGCTCACCATTGCTTCTTCATACGTCGCAGGGTCCTCATCATTGTTGTCCACAATCATGACATTTAGACAGGGATCATACCAATCAGGAGTGGTACGCTCCCTCGTCGATCCGCGAGGTTCAAGAGCTTCCTCGTTTGAAGTTTCATGATCATCATCATTTGCTTCCTCTCCTATCGGCGCAGGCTGTACGGGAACATCTTCCCAGATCGCGCTACTCTGATCAATGAGAGAAGGTTCATTAACCTCGTCGAGTTCTACTTTCCTTCCAGTCACTTCTTTCGTAAGAAACTCCTTCTCAAGAAAGGATCCATTCTTGGCAACAAAGATTTTGCCTTCGGATCTGTGATAGAAAGTATACCCAATTGTTTCTTTAGGGTATCCTATGAAGACGCATTTCTCCGCTTTGGGTTCTAGCTTGTCAGGTTGTAACTTCTTTACATAAGCTTCGCAACCCCAAACTTTAAGGAACGACAACTTAGGTTTCTTCCCAAACCATAATTCATACGGTGTCGTTTCAACGGATTTAGATGGTGCCCTATTTAAAGTGAATGCGGCTGTCTCTAATGCATAACCCCAAAACGACAACGGCAAATCGGTAAGAGACATCATAGATCGAACCATATCTAAGAGAGTTCGATTACGACGTTCGGACACACCATTACGCTGTGGTGTTCCCGGCGGTGTCAACTGTGAAAGTATTCCGCATTTCTTTAAATGCATGCCAAACTCATAACTCAGATATTCGCCTCCGCGATCGTAACGCGTAAACTTAATCTTCTTGTTACGTTGATTTTCTACTTCACTTTGGAATTCCTTGAACTTCTCAAAAGTCTCGGACTTATGTTTCATAAAGTAAATATATCCATATCTACTCAGATCATCCGTGAAGGTCAGAACATAACGATAACCACCGCGCGATGCTACACTCATTGGTCCGCACACATCGGTATGTATGATTTCTAATAAGTCTGTAGCTCGCTCCATTGTACCAGAAAATGGAGTCTTAGTCATTTTTCCCATTAGACATGCTTCGCATCTATCAAGTGACTCAAAGTCAAGTGACTCAAGAAGTCCATCGGAATGGAGTTTCTTCATGCGCTTCATTCCAATGTGACCAAGACGACAGTGCCACATATAAGTAGAATTATCATTCAATTTAATTCGCTTAGCATCAATGTTATGAACATGTGTATCACTACTATCGAGACTTAACAAGAATAAACCATTCATCTCAGGTGCATGGCCATAAAAGACATTACTCATATAAATCGAACAACCATTATTCTCTGATTTAAACGAATAACCGTCTTGCATTAAACAAGATCCAGATATAATGTTCATGCTCAACGCAGGTACCAAATAACAATTATTAAGGTTTAAAACTAATCCCGAAGGTAGATGTAGATGCCGACGGCGATCACATCGACTTTGGATCCATTTCCAACGCGCATCGTCACCTCGTCTCTTGCCAGGCTTCGTCTATTCCGCAGTTCCTGTTTCGAGTTACAAATGTGAGCAACCGAACCAGTATCAAATACCCAGGCACTACTACGAGAACCAGTAAGATAGACATCAATAACATGTATATCAAATATACCTTTCTTTTGACGTGGCCGCTTCTTCAGATCGGCCAAGTATTTGGGGCAATTGCGCTTCCAGTGCCCCTTCCCTGGCAGTAATAGCACACAAGATCAGGGCTTAGGGCCAGCCTTGGGCTTCTCCGAGGCGCAACAACTTTCTTGCCGCCCTTCTTGAAGTTGCCCTTGTTGTTAGGCTTGCCTCGCTTCTTGAAATCGGTGGTCTTGTTGACCATCAACACTTGGTTCTCTTTCTTTATTTCAACCTCAGCAGATTTCAGCATGGAGAAGAGTTCAGGTAACTCCTTGTTCATGTTCTGCATGTTGTAGTTCATCACGAAGTTCTTGTAACTAGGTGGCAGTGATTGGAGGACACGATTAATCCCCAGCTTGTTAGGAATCACTATTCCCAAGTCACTGAGTTTCTTCGCATGCCCGGACATAGCGAGCATGTGCTCACTGATGGAGCTGCCCTCTTCCATCATGCAACTGAAGAAGTGTTTCGATGCTTCATAGCATTCCACGGCCGCATGAGTTTCAAAAATAGTCTTTAACTCTTTCATCATCTCAAACGGGTCGTGGTGCTCAAAACGTTTTTGAAGATCGGCTTCCAGACTGCACAGGATGGCACACTGAACTTGAGAGTACCGAATTTTCCGAGTCTCGTAAACATTCTTTACTTCATCGGATTCAGTTTCTGCAGGTGGGGCACCCAGCGGTGCATCGAGCACATATTGCAGGTTTCCACCAGCGAGGAAAATCCTCACATGACGGAACCAGTCGGTGAAGTTGCTACCGTTGCTCTTAAGCTTTTCTTTCTCTAGGAACTGGTTAAAACTGATGGAGGGGGACGCCATGATCTACAACATATTTGCAAAGAGTTTAGACTAAGTTTATGATAAATTGAGTTCAGTTTTAATTCTTAAATTAACTAGGTGAACTCCCACTTAAAACAACATCCCTCGCATTGTCTTAGTGATTACACGAACCAAATCCACTACACCAAGTCCGATCTTCACGAGAAAAGATGTAGCTTCAAAGGCGAACACTCAAAGTGTTCATCATATCATTCATATGACTCATGCTCTACCTTTCGGTATCCCGTGTTCCGAGACCATGTCTGTACATGCTAGGCTCGTCAAGGCAACCTTAGTATCCGCGTGTGCAAAACTGGCTTGCACCCGTTGTATGCACATGTAGAGTCTATCACACCCGATCATCACGAGATGCTTCGAAACGACAAGTCTTAGCAACGGTGCATACTAAGGATGAACACTTTATTATCTTGATATTTAGTGAGAGGGATCATCTTATAATGCTACCGTCGCGATCTAAGCAAAATAAGATGCATAAAAGGATTAACATCACATGCAATTCATAATGTGTGATATGATATGGCCTTTCTTCTTGTGCTTTTGATCTCCATCTCCAAAGCACGGACATGATCTCCATCATCACCAGCAAGGCGTCAAGGTCAGTGGCGCCGCTTCATGGTTGTCCATCACTTATAGCTACTATAACAACTACTTGAAATAAAGCTATTACATGATGAATAGACACGCAGGTCTTTAACAAAAAATTAAAGACAACCATTAGGCTCCTGCCGGTTGCCATAATACAATAATGAACATCTCATACATCAAATATAATCATCATCACATCATGGCCATATCACATCACCAAACCCCTGCAAAAACAAGTTAGACGCCTCTAATTTGGTTTGCATATTTTACGTGGTTTAGGGTTTTCGAGTAAGATCCAATCTACCTACGAACATGAACCACAACGGTGATACTAGTGTTGACAATAGAAGTGCAAATTGCAATCTTCACTATGGTGGGAGAGACAGACACCCGCAAAGCCACTTATGCAATACAAGTTGCATGTCAAGCGTGGAGCAAGTCTCATGAGACGCGGTCATGTAAAGTTAGCCCGGGCCGCTTCATCCCACCATCCCGCAAGAAGCAAAGTACACAAACTAAAGCAACAAAAGCATCACCGCCCACAAAACCATTGTGTTCTACTCGTGCAACAGATCTATGCATAGACATGGCTCTGATACCACTGATGGGCCTCGTAGCATAGAAAACAAAAATTTTCCTATCGGAAAGACGAATAAATCCAAGATCTAATCTATGGAACACCCAAGATCTAATCTACAAGATCGAAGCAACGAGATGGTAAAGAGACTAACCCTCGAAGATTCCAAAGCCTACGAGATTAATCTCGTTGTTGGTGTAGACGATCGTCCCCGGTGCTGCAATCCGGCAGCACTTCCGTACTCGGTCGCGCGTACGGTGTCGATGAAGCACCTTCCTCTCCCGTTCCAGCAGGCAGCGGAGGTTGTGGTAGATCTCCTCCAACGTCCAGCAGCACGACGGCGTGGTGGTGGTGGTGGAGGAAGAAAACTGCAGGGCTTCGCCTAAGCCCGGACAGCGTATGGTGGAGGGAGAGGCGGCCAGAGGAGGAGGCAATGATGGGTGGGGTGTGGCCGGCCACCCCCTCCCCTCTTTATATAGGGGGCTGGCCGGCCAAGGTGGCCCCCTTTCCCATCTAGGGTTAGGGGGGGCGGCGGCCAAGGGGGGGAGAGGGGCTTTCCCCTCCCCCAAGTTGATCCCCCCCTAGGAAACCCTAGGGGGTTGGCCGGCCTGGGCCTTGGGGGCCATGTGCCCCTGGCCCATTAGGCCAGGGAGCATCCCCTCGGCCCATGCTAGGCCTCCTAGGTCGTGGGCCCCATGGTGGACCCCTCCGGAACCTTCTAGAACCTTCCAGTCAACCACCGGAAAAATCCCGAACATTTCCGAAACCCAGAAATCAACTTCCCTTATATGAATCTTATTCTCCGGACTATTCCGGACCTCCTCGTGATGTCCTGGATCCCATCCGAGACTTCGAACAAACTTCGTCTCCATACCATATTCAAATCTACTTATGCGACATCGAACCTTAAGCGCGTCACCCTACGGTTCGCGAACTATGCAGACATGGTCGAGACTCCTCTCCGAGCAATAACCAATAGCGGGATCTGGAGATCCATAATGGCTCCTGCATATTCAACGATGACTTAGTGATCGATTGAACCATTTACATACGATGCCAATTCCCTTTGTCACACGATATTCTACTTGTCCGAGGTTTGATCATCGGTATCTCCATACCTTGTTCAACCTCGTTACCGACAAGTACTCTTTACTCGTACCGT
Organism: Lolium perenne; assembly: GCF_019359855.2. Lineage (NCBI taxonomy): Eukaryota > Viridiplantae > Streptophyta > Magnoliopsida > Poales > Poaceae > Lolium > Lolium perenne. Next base: position 30,072,259 of record NC_067245.2, read on the forward strand.
GGTATGTGATCTCTTATGAACTATTCATATGCTTGCAAGCTAATCAGATGACATTCCACCGAGAGGGCCCAGAGCATATCTATCCGTCATCAGGATGGACAAATCCCACTGTTGATCCATATGCCTCAACTCACACTTTCCAGATACTTAATCCCACCTTTATTGCCACCCATTTACGCAATGGCGTTTGATGTAATCAAAGTACCCTTTCGGTGTAAGTGATTTACATGATCTCATGGTCGAAGGATTAAGACAACTATGTATTGAAAGCTTATAGCAAATGAACTTAATGACTTGATCTTATGCTACGCTCATTTGGGTGTGTGTCCATTATATCATTCAACTAATGACATAACCTTGTTATTAATAACATCCAATGTTCATGATCACGAAACCATGATCATCTATTAATCAACAAGCTAGTTATACAAGAGGCTTACTAGGGACTCCTTGTTGTTTACATAACACACATGTATCAATGTTTCGGTTAATACAATTATAGCATGGTATATAAACATTTATCATAAACACAAAGATATTATAATAACCATTTTATTATTGCCTCTTGGGCATATCTCCAACAGATGCTGATACGTCTCCGACGTATCGATAATTTCTTGTGTTCCATGCCACATTATTGATGATATCTACATGTTTTGTGCACACTTTATGTCATATTCGTGCATTTTCTGGAACTAACCTATTAACAAGATGTCGAAGTGCCAGTTGTTGTTTTCTGCTGTTTTTGGTTTCAGAAATCCTAGTAACGAAATATTCTCGGAATTGGACGAAATCAACGCCCAGGGTCCTATTTTGGCACGAAGCTTCCAGAAGACCGAAGAGGAGACGAAGTGGGGCCACGAGGCGGCCACACCATAGGGCGGCGCGGCCTAGCCCTTGGCCGCGCCAACCTGTAGTGTGGGGCCCTCGTGTGGCCCCCTGACCTGCCCTTCCGCCTACTTAAAGCCTCCATCGCGAAACCCCCAGTACCGAGAGCCACGATACGGAAAACCTTACTGAGACGCCGCCGCTGCCAATCCCATCTCGGGGGATTCTGGAGATCTCCTCCGGCACCCTGCCGGAGAGGGGATTCATCTCCCGGAGGACTCTATGCCGCCATGGTCGCCTCCGGAGTGATGAGTGAGTAGTTCACCCCTGGACTATGGGTCCATAGCAGTAGCTAGATGGTTGTCTTCTCCTCATTGTGCTTCATTGTTGGATCTTGTGAGCTGCCTAACATGATCAAGATCATCTATCTGTAATACTATATGTTGTGTTTGTCGGGATCCGATGGATAGAGAATACTATGTTATGTTAATTATCAAGTTATTACCTATGTGTTGTTTATGATCTTGCATGCTCTCCGTTATTAGTAGAGGCTCTGGCCAAGTTGATGCTAGTAACTCCAAGAGGGAGTATTTATGCTCGATAGTGGGTTCATGTCTCCGTGAATCTGGGGAAGTGACAGAAATCTCTAAGATTATGGATGTGCTGTTGCCACTAGGGATAAAACATTGATGCTATGTCTAAGGATGTAGTTATTGATTACATTACGCGCAATACTTAATGCAATTGTCTGTTGTTTTCAACTTAATACTGGAGGGGATTCGGATGATAACCTGAAGGTGGACTTTTTAGGCATAGATGCATGCTGGATAGCGGTCTATGTACTTTGTCGTAATGCCCAATTAAATCTCACTATATTTATCATGACATGTATGTGCATTGTTATGCTCTCTCTATTTGTAAATTGCCCGACTGTAATTTGTTCACCCAACATGCTTTTATCTTATGGGAGAGACACCTCTAGTGAACTGTGGACCCCGGTCCAATTCTCTTTACTGAAATACAATCTACTGCAATACTTGTTTTACCGTTTTCTGCAAACAATCATCTTCCACACAATACGGTTAATCCTTTGTTACAGCAAGCCGGTGAGATTGACAACCTCACTGTTTCGTTGGGGCAAAGTACTTTGGTTGTGTTGTGCAGGTTCCACGTTGGCGCCGGAATCTCTGGTGTTGCGCCGCACTACATCCCGCCGCCATCAACCTTCAACGTGCTTCTTGGCTCCTCCTGGTTCGATAAACCTTGGTTTCTTTCTGAGGGAAAACTTGCTGCTGTGCGCATCATACCTTCCTCTTGGGGTTCCCAACGAACGTGTGAGTTACACGCCATCAATGACCACCATTCATATCCGAACTTAATTAATTGGAGTACAAATGATTTAGTTTATGGTTTCATGGTAAGCTAGTTTGACAAATTAACCTTCGAAATGGCGATTCGCCTACCATGCATGCATGTTTGGCCTACCTGGGAAATTTTGATTTGTGGTATTGTGCACACACTGCACATGATAGCGAATAAAAAAACACCTATTTGGACCCCTTTGTCCAGCAAGGGCATGTTTGGTTCCTAGCCACAATTTGCCAAGAAGCCAAAATTTGGCAGCCATATAGTTTATTAGGCATGTGTTTGGTTTTTGCCACAATTTGGCTTATCACGCTTTATTGCATGTATGGTCCATTTGTCATAGACTCAACTTTTTTTTACAAAGTTTTGCCAAAGTTTGGCTTTAATATTTTAAGCCACAATTTGGTGGCTAGCCACACTAGCTTATTTTTTTTTTGACTAACCACACTTTGGCTTTGGAATTTTTTTGGCTACCAAACAGGGGTCCTAATAAAAATAAAACAACACACTAATGTGTGGTAAACCAAAAATTCCTAATTTGCAAAGTTGCATATGTACAAAAGGGGGGCAATGCATGCATTATTCAGAAGTTGACTGTGGTTTTCGTAGTGTAACCAATTAATTAAGCTTACATATGGGAAGAGGCTAGCGAGGCGAACTCAAGCAGCTATGGTTCCAATGTTGTCAAGTTTGAAGTGGACAATGCATGAAGCTTGCTCAAATTAATGGGTAGAAAACCAAAAGCAGTCCATATTTATTGTATATGTGTGTGAATAATGACTCTTCACCCCAAACCTCTATGTATGATAGGGTTTTATATTTTTTACTTGTTAGTAGTAAGTACATGTCATGTGATGGCTCCATGCACATGTTTCACAACTTTTTTTTATTTGTTTCTACCTCATTTGGTTGGTTTCAAATTTGCTCAAACTTTCTATGTGCGCTATATATGTTGTACTATTGGGACCCATGTTTGGGCTTTGTTTGTGGTACCACACTTGCAGGGTACGTACCTCCAAGTATTTTATTCCCCAAAATTATGAATTCTAATTAAATGGTGAACTAAAAACTGATCATCTAAAGTTGGAAAATAAAATCCATATATAGCTCCACATCGAGATATTTGTATAAGGTAGACAAACTGCATTGCCACACATGCCTTATATAAGTTTGTTTTTTCTAGCGGAGTGGATTCCCTAATCACCCCACGGTTGTGACATTGTCAATGTTGTCATGATAAATAACATTGCGAGACTTTCCATCTTATTCTTTTTTGTAGAAATGATTGTCCCATTATGGCAAATGTCCCCATTCGTTTTTCAAATTAAGTAAACGTTATAGGATGAAAATTCATTGAAGTGACAAATTTTCTAGATTTCTAACTATTTTAGCTCATTCAAACAAGTTTGCAATAGGCCGGCCTGTTGTCCAGTGATGATTTTAGAGTACAATTTGATCAACATCACAAAAAAGTGCTTTTAAGGTATCCTAGATGCCTTGGTAATCGTTGAACACTTTCAAAAAGTGACCAGATGTGAGCTGTGGAAAAAAGAAAAGACCAAAGTTAATAATATTCCTTAACTATTCACAAATCATTTGTCTTTTTTGTGCAAGCTAGAAAATTTCATTTTTTTTGATGAAACTTCACAGATGCATACTCATCTGTGACCTGTGGAGGCGTGGAGCAATACACAACATAATATGTGTCCCAGTTTTGGTTTTCTTCATATTTTTTAAAAGTGCAGAAGTGTGATATCCGATAATAGGATGCGGGTGCAACTAGTTGCAAATGAGATGCTATGCATGCTGATATGATATGTCTTTTGTCGTGGCCCCATCCTACTTCTGCATTTTCTTTACGGCCATATTTTAGTAGTTGCGACCTGGACGTGATCGGACTAGTCGATACCTGATAGTGGTCGTAGTACTGTACAACTTCTGCATGTGGCGTACAAGATGGTTGTAGAAGCCTCTAGAGTAGTAGTACTAGCTAACGGATAGATTATATCTGGAGAAACTGACATAGCCATTGATATGACAAGACTATACCCGGATTTGGACGCATTGCAGTGGCTCCATCAATGTTCCGCTATGATGGTCAATTTTACTGCTACAGCAGATTGTCGACGCAGAGGATTCCTTGGCTTCCGCGCAAGACCCTTCCTAAAGAAGGCATCTGCTCTGGCCCGTTGATTCTATGTGGACGGTTCCAGATTGCTTTATGTGTTTTTGTACAAGATCGTATACTAGGTTTTCCTTCCCTCCCTATTAGGGGTTGTTTGGTTTAGGGGATAGGTTTATGGGATGAGAGTATCCCCAACCACCTGGCTAGGGATAGCCAATTTTTGTTGTTTGGTTGTGTAGGAATTGAGTGTAGGACGAGAGGTGGTTAGTGGTAGTATAGATTTTATTTGTTTGCTCGAAATGTTAGGGGTGGCTATAAGATGGTGAGATTATCTCTACACACATCAAATATACCACACCTCCTATTTTAATAGCCCAAAAAAAATACATAACTGGTGGTATGTGAATTGATCTGGGTAAAAATATTACACAACCGTACAAATATTCAAATCCTATAGTCAAATCCTACATAACTCCTATAGTCAAATCCTACATAACTCCTATACAAATTGTACGAATCAAAGGATATGATTTCCCCCTATACAGCTCGATCAATGCAATGGTATGATGGCTATGCAGCTATACCTATATAGAAGTAGACTACTAGTAGACTTTGGGACACAGAGATTTGGCTTCCGCGGCCGACCCCGAACAAGATTCTTTTACATTGCCGATATATCTTTTCACTGACATTGAATCGCTGAAACTTGGGGTCCGCCTGTGGCAGGACCAGCCTGTCAATGGCCCAAAGTCTTATGTGCTCCCACCCTTCGATTTTGGATGGACGGACAAGATTTCCCAATCCCATCCCTGTCCTGTTCGTTCCAGTTTTCATCCTCCTCCCCGGGGAACCCTCCCCGGAGAGCTCTACACCGACCCCTTCTATCCCCACCTGCTTGTCCCTTCCTTCTTCCTCCAGCGATTCATCCCTCGTTCAACAAGTTGTCTAAGAAGAACATGAAGAAGAGTAAGAAGAGGAAGGATGCGTTGGTGTCTGAGACTAAATCCGCGGTGAAATCCATCCCGCTGAAAGTCCTGCAAACTCTGACTTTGAAAGTGTACCAGCGGCGCCGGCGGACAGGCATGTATGCGCTTCCATCGCAAGCTCAATCTGCTTCGGGCTTGTTGGGTCAGGGCAGAGTAATCCAGCAAGAGTCCTGGTAGGTTTTTATCGCCATGTGCTTTCTTTGCCCCCCATGAACGCAGATTACAGCAATGCAAACAGATCCAACTATTTTTTTAGCCCGGAGAACCAGCTATTTGACCGTCTTTCTTCCAGGGCCGCCCGTTCAAGTGTCGCCCTTCCTACCGATGCCAAGAAATCGCCCGTGTTTCGCCAAGATGGTGGGTACGAAGCTCCCAGGTATGTTTCCATCGCCATGCCGAAGTTTCTCTGCCTTCTGGCTGGCTAGCGGATCAAACAATTTAACCATCTTTCTTCCATGGTGGCTGGTTTCAGCGCCATTCCTACCCAAGTTGAGAAATCGCTCATTTCTCGCCAACCTGGTGGGTACGAAGCTCCTGGGTATGTTTCCATCGCCATGCCGGATTTCCGTTGAGTCCTTGCTGGCAGGCGGTGCCAACTAAACCGGCTATCATCTTCCAGGGCCGACGGTTCCAGGCTCGTGCTTTCTACCGCAGGATCCACTTTGTACTTAGCTATCGAGGACCCGTTGTTTGATGAGCACTTGTTAGCTCTCAAGAGCATTAATAATGTATGCACTATATAATATATATCCATTGCTTTTTTTTCTTCCTCTTCATCTCCGTATTGCATGAGGGCTTCTTTAATTCGTAGGACTCCTATAAGAATTGTGTAGCATTTAGATCCTATGGGATTTTTTCCTACATTAGTTGTTTGATTTATAGGAACATATCCTATAGGAACTAATCCTATAGGAATCTAGTAGTGCGAATAATATAGGAATAAAACATTAATTCAACTAGCCATGACATCTCAATCCTATGTTTGTTCCTTTTTTCGAAATGGGGGACATACCACAGCCTCTGCATCAAAATGATGTATATGGCTGCTTTATTGCTTTCTTCAGTTCATACACAAATTATGACAACTTCTCACGGATCAGCTAGAGTCGACACAAAGATCCACCAACGAAACATAGAAAACAAATGGTGCCCAAAAGGCAAAAACACATCAAGTAAGTAATTCTATGAGGAAACCGCCACCACAGGCTGTAAAAATCCTGTGCGGCTGTCTCTAGTCAGTTGCACCCAGACTCCATGATATCCTGCTGATCCTCGGGCGGGAGATAAGAAACATACGGATCTAGTGAATAATCATAGGGATAACCTGCAAGAAGGGATGAGATTTGGGTTTATTAAACACGAATTTATTTTGTACATTCCAAATAGCCCATAAAATAGCGCATACACCCACTCTAATGTATACAAAATCCTATGCTTTTCCTAATCTTATGATTTTCCTATCCTGTGAATGAAAAAGGATCCCTGATTCGTTACTGGTGAATTCTTCAATGCAGGAAGGGATTATGAGATTATCGGCGACAGCCGCCGAGATCAAGGGCCAGAACATGCATAGGTTTGGTATCCTGAATGCAGAATCAGAGACGAATGCTCAGTCTCCGGGAGAGGAGCAGCCAGTGCGCGTGTGTGCATCTTCGGTCGTGTATGTTTCCATTGCCGTGCCGCAGTTTCATCGCCTCCTTGCTGGATGCCAGATCCAACTACTTAACTGTCTTTCTTCCAGGGATGGCGGTTCCATCGTTGAAGAGGTTCCTATGGACAAGGACTTTGCAGCTCTCAGGCATATTGAAGAGGTTGGGACTCCATTTGTTTATTTCTCCCCCCTCATCTGCACTCTGCATACTTCATTGCTGTTGAATTTGCAATGCAGGATGTGATAACACGATTCTCCGTGAAACTGGACCAGATCAAGGGCCACAACACCATCCTTCATAAGAAAATCCGCCACCTCGTGGGCAGGTGCGTTTTAAATCGTGCCATAACGGAGGAGAATGCCCGTTGGTACTCAGACGTTGTCGCTGAGTGTAAGAAGTTGAAGAAGGAAGTCAAGGAACTACGTGCCCAGCCACCGATGAGTGTGGTCACTGACAAGGCTGGTCAGTGTGATTGCAACTGTGACTGTGAAAGTTTTCGACAGGAAGTGGAGTTGCATGCTGAACATGCGCAATATTTCGAGACGAAGTACTTGAAAGTTCGCACAGAGTGCGATAAGTTGAAGAAGGAAGTCGAGTGTCTCCGCTCCCAGTAGCCAACTATTGCGACATCAGGAGACCAGGGTGTGCTAATTGCAGCCAGAATTTTGCAATCGATGAAAAGTTGAATTTGGCTTTGTTGTGCAATATAGCAAGACCCGTTCCTCCTCTGCCTTCGTCTTTTGGCATAATTGCTTTGTCTTCAGTATTGACTCCGGAATGCTTCGTATATTTCTGACGGTTTCTGAATTATGTACAACTTTTGTAATATTGGTCAAACTAGTTTTGACCAGGGTTTGTGTAGGGTGGTTGAATTTTTTTGGTTGGTCCAAATTGTGTTGTGTGGTCCAAATGTGATGTATCATCACACCACGATGTGCCCCGCCACCCCCAGGTTTTGGTAATGCCATTTTGATACATGCTTCATAGAAGGAACATACATTTTTTCCGTTAGGGCATGACAATTTTGAAAAATTCAAACAAAAATGGGAAGAGAGAATGGTAACATCATTTTCCATGTGTTGCCCCTGTGCCAAATTTTGGTTCATTTTAAGAATGTAAGGTGACAAATTACTCGAGGAAGCTAGTTGGAGTAGACGGGCATGGCCGGATTGGCATAGAGGATTTATTTTTTGAAGGATGTTATTTTTCATGGACAATATCTGACACAAACAATAAAATGTTAAGGTCTCATATTTTTCTGAATGATTGTGAATTACTTCTGACATTTGGAAGTATTGGTATACATGAGCCCCACATGAAGTTAAATGGTCCAAGAAAAAAAAGGTTTCGTACACGTTTCTCAGAAAGTGGAAAATCGAGTACATGCACGACTTCACGCGTCCACAACTCGATACAGAGAGTCAGAGGCTATAAAATAATCGGCCTCATCGTCTCTCGCGAGCTCGTCCTCTCCCCTCCCCCACACTGTGAAAAAACCCCATCAACTCACCGCACCTCCGAGGCATCGACTTCCTCGTTTCCAACCGCAGCAGCATGAAGACAGGTCTTGCGTACGAGGCGGAGCAATCGGCGGCCGCTCGCGCAGAGGATTCCTCTGCGGTAGTGGCCGTCGCGGCGGGTGAGGCTTCACCGGGCACCCAGGCCGCTCGTCTCTCTCGCTTGTCCGATTCTTCGACCTCGGTCGAAACGGGTGTCCCGGCCGTCGAGGAGAAGGTGGATAGCAACGCCGTTGCTCCCGCCGAAGATCCGCAATGCGTTGCAGCCACCACGGCGAGGTCTTCCTAGACCTGGCCGGACGCGGACCTCGACCCCTTCGACGATTTCGTCCCAAACGTTCGGGCCTGTGGAGGATGTCGAGGGTGACGACGAGGAGGTACCGCTTCTTTTACCGAAACTGTCCCGATCCTCTTTGTGTCATATTACTGTTCACGTGGTTTGCACGAACCTGGTTCTTGATTGTTTTGATCTCCTACCTTGTTCTTGTAGACGTACTTGATTCTACGGTTCGTACGGTCAGATTCTAGTTTAATTTCGACTAATCTGACATGTAGTTGGCTTGATTAGTCATATAATTAATTCATGTGTTCATACTTAGTGGACTTGCAATTGTTGTGGCTTATGTTCATTGCTGTTCATAGGGTTTTCTCGTGATTTAGTATGATTTCTTCTGCCATTTACTTGTTCTACACATTTAATTTTAGGGTTTCTAAGGTTTTCTTATGATAGTGCAGTATTTATTCGATCTGTCATTAAACACCTGATTATTATGTACTTTATAATTCACAGGAATATTCTGATGACATGGACGACAACAAGGAGCGCAGGGACCAGAAGAGCCGCTACGTTCAAGCACCGAAGGGTGGTGAAATTGCTTTCCGCATGCTGGGAGCTATTTTGCCCATTCTCGTGGCAAAATCCTGCGAGAAGGACATCCGCAGCCTGATCCAGCATGCGACGGGTGTAGGCCTAAGTACATCGGGGAAGCACCGCCCTGCAACCAAGGCCAAGCACGCAGCATATGGCCTCTTCCTCCAGAATTACGTCTTGCCTGGCTTGTTCCCGGTCAGCGCCCCTGCTGCTGGCCCTCATGCTCCTGGTCCTGTTTAAAGTTCATATGTGTAATCTTATTCCCTTTGGAAGTTCAGCATTAAACTCTACTAGTACAACCGTGGTGGTCTTGTGATGTACTCCGTAGTACTCTTTCGATGCATTTGTGATGTAGTAGGAGTAGTACTTTTTTTTGAACTGGTATAGTACTATCTAAGAAAAGTACTCCCTTCGATTCACATTCATTTTACACCAAGAAATATGGATCGGAGTGAGGGAGTAAATTAAACATGGCATCTCGTGCATGAAGCTTGACATATCGATCAAGTTGGCTACAATGGCAATACAATGCTGCTCATTAGGCAAATGCATGCCATGTAAAGAAGTCTATACTGACATAAAAAAAAGACTACATTGGGGATGAGAGTCAATTGGGGCATCTACAATACAGAAAATCTTGCTCGTAGCTGATTTTGGCTAAGAGGGTTTTACTCACATTACATGTGCCACTTTCCTTGTCTGCAAAACAAGTTCCAATAAAGGAAGAGGAAAGAAGAGGACATTGTGGGCGAGATTGAACACCTTTTTTTTGTGTTAAGCTGAGGCCTTGTTTAGCTGAGGATTTCGACTTAGGCCTAACAGCTCAGCACACCCACAAATAAATCTCCTTGCGCGCACCACTGTCAGCAAAAATAATAAAATTAACACGCAAGATTAAGAATGAAGTGAATTTAAGTAACTTGGTTAGCTTTTCAAGCAATATATTTAGAGAAAGAGCACACATGTTCGGCTCGAAATAATCGTAAGAGAAGAACAATAAATCTAAGGCACCCCACTTCATCGGAAGAAGGGGCGCGACAACGCATGGATTCATACCTTGAGTCGACGCTGGCTCGTAGAAGGGCGGCCGCGCCTCGAGGATGCAGGTGACGTCTCCACCTCGGTATCACATGTGACTGCTTCTCGACGGGCGGTGCTCCGCGCCATGTAGAAGATCTTTCAAATGAGGAGAGCCCGATGACGTACTGACGCCTCAACCTTGATAGCACCGGCCTGTTGCTCCGCACTGAGATGCGCCACATGCAAGATTTAGCGGATGCGCCAATTTCAGAGATATGTCATGATCGTTGTAACAATTTTCAACGTGATGATGATTTGATCCTGCACTCGGCCTTGAACATAAGTACTAGTACAGTCTCACAATTTTTTTTATCATTATACTTTGCGAGATTTAGCGGATGCTCCAATTTTAGAGATATGTCATGATCATTATAACAAATTTCAACGTGATGACGATTTGATCCTTCACTCGGCCTTGAACATAAGTACTAGTACAATCTCACAATTTTTTATCATTATACTTTGCGAGATTTAGCGGATGCGCCAAATTCAGAGATAGATCATGATCATGGTAACACACTTTTCAATGTAATGATGATTTGATGTTGCACTCGACCTTGAACATAAGTACTAGTACGGTCTCACAATTTTGTATCATTATACATTGCAAGTTTTAGCGGATGCACCCATTTTCAGAGGTAGATCATGATCATGGTAACAAATTTCCAACGTGATGATGATTTGATGTTGCACTCGACCTTGAACAGAAGTACTACTACTGTCTCACAATTTCTTTATCATTAGCGGATGCGCCAAATTTAGAGATAGATCATGATCATGGTAACAAACTTTCAACGTGATGATGATTTGATGTTGCACTCGGGCTTGAACAGAAGTACCGTCTCACAAATTCTTTATCATTATACTTTGCAAGATATAGCGGATGCGCCAATTTCAGAGATAGATCATGATAATGGTAACAAATTTTCAACGTGCTGATGATTTGCTGTTGCACTCAGCCTAGAAGAGAAGTACTAGTACGGTCTCACAATTCTTTTTATCATTATACTTTGCAAGATCTAGCGGATACGCTAATTTCAGAGATAGATCATGATCATGGTAGTGACCGGTATTTAATGTGATGATGATTTGATTATGCACTCGGCCTTGAATAGAGGTACTAGTACGGTGTCACAATTTTTTATCATTATACTTGGACGGTAGCCAAATTCAAAATCTCATAGCGGCAAAACTTCCCGCCCACAAAATACAAAAATTTCACACGCTTCCAAATTCCCATTCTACCCCTGTGGAGATGACATCAAAGTTGGTTGGTGGGGGGGGTATGCCCGTCATTTTTTGGATCACCACCTCCCTAGCCCGGAAACCCTGCCCAAAAAAATTCATTTCCCTCAGACCACCCATCGGAACTTCCCAAGTCCCTCTCTCCCACCTCCACGACCACCGCACCGGAACATCCCCGCCGGACTTCCCTGGCCTACCCGAGCCCTCGCGATCCTCGTCATCTGGCTGCCTGCCGGAGCCGCTTCATCGACGCCTTCATCAACCGGACCGGATCATCCCCGCCGAACCTCGAAACCATATACTCATCCAGAAGTCTACCGCGGTCGCTTCAGCTGCGGTATCGTCCACCCCACCGGAGCCGCTTCGCCGGATCCGTCTTCCACCGCATCGGATCTTGCTCACCGACACCGCTGTGCATGAACCGGATCTGCTTCACCGGCGCCGTGCATGATCTAAACTCTTCATCGTCGCTTTTCTATTGCTTGCCTGCAAGTTCTTGTTTAATCTTGGGGGAACCTGTTTGTGCTAACGACGCGCCGTTACGTTTTTGCAGATGAGATGAGTAACCATGAAGTGTAATGGCCATCTCTCCAACCCCAAGTAGCACATGTAGCGTACTTCATCACCGGATCTATCAACCCTGTGAAGATCCGTCGTGACTCCCACAGAGTGCTTCTCCTAATGTAAGTCCCTTGTTTTAGCGCCATGTTCTGGGTTCAGATGCTTGTTTGTCTGAAGCTCTTTTAGTTCATTCCTAGCTATGACCGTAATACCTTGCTATTTTCTACTTCATTGCTAACTTTAAGCGATTGAACATTTTGGTTTGCATTCCCTGCTCTGTAGATGTAGCCATCATAACTTCTATCTTGCTCAGTCGTTGTTACAAAAATTATAGGCTGCTACTATTTTGTTCATGCCAATCTTGTTCTCCCTGAACATGTTGGTTTGTATTCCCTGTACTACAGGTGATGCCATTGTTATTTCTACCTACTTCGTCGTAAGCTAACAAAGTAACTGCCTATATGTGTTGCTCATTACAACTTTATATCCCGAAACAAATTGATTTGTTTCCCTTATCTACAAGTTTATGAGTGATGCCATTATAACTCCTATCTGTTTTATTCCTAGCTATTATAGTAACATCCTGCTATTATTTAGTTCATGGCCAATTTTAAGTAATTGCACATGTTGGTTCGCATTCCCTGCTCTATAGCTTTTGGCATCGTAACTTCTATATTTGGTTTACATTCCCTGCTCTGTAGATCTAGCCATCATAACTTTATCTTGCTCAGTCGTTGTTACAAAAATTATGGCCTGGTACTATGTTGTTTGTGCCATTTTTTTACTCCATGATCATGTTGGCTTGCATTCCCTGTACTACAGGTGATGCCATTGTTTTGTATCTAGTTCATTGTAAGCTAACAAAGTAAGGACTTAGTTTGGCATGCTATCACTCTGCTATCTAGCCTGTAGTACAAATAAACTTGTCATACTACTAGATAATAATTTTGCGTGCCATTTTGTTCTTCAAAAGCTGCATTATTGACTTGTTTCTCTGACTTGGCATGACGCTCACATATGGAATGCTGAACATATTGGTTTGCATTCCCTCTTATACAAGTTCACATGTGATCCCACTATATTCTGTATCTGGTCCATCCTAAGCTCCAGCATTAACTATCCTCTATGTGTTGCTCATTACAAGTTTATATCCCGAAACATCTTGATTTGCATCCCCTTCACTATAAGTTCAGGAGTATTATTTAGTTCACGGCCAAAATGAAGTAATTGCACTTGGCACATGTTGGTTCACATTCCCTCCTCTTTAGCTTTTGCCATCGTAACTTCTATTTTTGGTTTACATTCCTCGCTTCGTAGATGTAGCCATCATAACTTCATCTTGCTCGCCGTTGTTACAAAATTTATAGCTTTGCTACTATGTTGTTCATGCCAATTTTGTACTCCCGAACATGTTGGTTTGCATGGGACTCGACGTAGTAAGCTCTCGTTTCATTCTAACATGCTCTGTTATATTGGCTGTTGGTATGCGGCATGCACTCTTTGTTTGCTTATTGTGCGCATTACAATGATCTTGTTATAACGACGAAATGATGAGTTCCAAATTCTTTGGCAAACAATATTGTAGTGTCTTTGCCTTTCCATTGTTGCTGTCTTAACTTGTAATGTCTTTGTTTCAGATATAGGTGCTGCATGGACAACTTAAAAGATTGCCGGATCGCGTCATTGTATTGCTAGGTTTAATTACCATTCAATTTCTCTGGGTTCTGTAATATTTTTTCAAAGCCTTGCACCTGATGTAATATTTAGTTAGTTTTTATAGTTCTTTCGCGCATTTTTTCTTTGGTGCTTGTGGTAAGTGAGGCTATCCGACAGAAATCAATGCTGCGTAAATATTCTCAGTATCTAAATCACGAATTCCTATCCCTTGAACGGCCCAATTAAGCGAAATCACATATGTGCTGGCCCGCAAAATCCTAAAGCGCCTATTATGCCGGCATATAAACAGCAACTAAACGGGCTGGCCCACTTACTTATTGGGCCAGCCCACTTGATTTACGGTGGACCCCACACTCTAATTGGGCCGGCCCACTTGCTTTAAGGTGGACCCCACCCACTACTGGGCCGGCCCACTAACTAGTTGGGCCAGCCCAATTGCCTTTGTGGTGGACCCCACATACTAAATGGACCGGCCCTTTAAGAGGAAAGTGGGACCCACCCGTGTTTCTGGCCCGGCCCACTATCTTGTTGGGCCGGCCCACTTGCTATATTGTGGACCCCACATACTAAATGGGCCGGCCCTTTAACATGAAAGTGGGACCCACCTGTGTTTCTGGCCCGGCCCACTATATTGTTGGGCCGGCCCACTTGCTATATGGTGGACCCCACATACTAAATGGGCCGGCCCTTTAACAGGAAAGTGGGACCCGCCTGTGCTTTTGGCCCGGCCCACTATCTTGTTGGGTCGGCCCACTTGCTATATGTTGGACCCCACATACTAAATGGGCCGGCCCTTTAACTGGAAGTGGGACCCACCTGTGTTTTTGGCCCGGCCCACTATCTTGTTGGGCCGGCCCACTTGCTATATGGTGGACCCCACATACTAAATGGGCCGGCCCGTTAACAGGAAAGTGGGACCCACATGTGTTTTTGGCCCGGCCCACTTTCTTGTTGGGCCAGCCCATTTGATCTAATGTGGACCCCACGTACTAAATGGGCCAGCCCGATAGCAGGAAAGTGGGACCCACATGCTAATTGGGCCGGCCCAATAACTTTTTGGGCCGGCCCACTTGCTTTAAGGTGGACCCCACTTGGTAGATGGGCCGGCCCCGATAACAGGAAAGTGGGTCCCACATGTCTTGTGGGCCGGCCCTTTTGCCTGTTGTCCGGTCAAACGAGTGCATTCGGCCCGGCCCACATGCTTAGTGGGCCGGCCCATTAATGTTTTGACCAGTCAACCTTAGAGGTTAGGCCCGACCCACGTAACTAACGGACCAGCCCAGCTATATAGTTGACCGGTCAAACTAAGTCAGCTGGCCCGGCCCGCAAACTTAATGGGCCGACGTGGCAGGCCTCGTGTGGGCCTACCATCTACCACGGGGTTTCAGCCGGTTAACGCCGTTAACTGCCAGTTAACGGCGTCTGCCACGTGTCAGTTTGCACGACGTCAGCAGTCAACGGGCTCCCGGAAACACTTGGGCAACGGTCCGATTTTCCGTGGCGGAAGGGCACCCAAGCGCGACGGACCGAAAAAATCGTCGTAGGACTTTGCCTGACACAGTTTCCACAACAGAACCCATATCGTCGGGTTAGGCCCATAGGCGACGAAAAATACCCCTTAGCGGACGATTTTGAGACGTTGTCTATCAGAACTTTTCTTGTAGTGATTTGTCAATTGCGCAACTGTAATTTGTTCACCCAACATGCTATTTATCTTATGGGAGAGACACCACTAGTGAACTGTGGACCCTGGTCTATTCTTTTACATCTGAAATACAATCTACTGCAATACTTGTTCTTTACTGTTCTTCGCAAACAAACATCATTTTCCACACCATATGGTTAATCCTTTGTTTACAGCAAGCCAGTGAGATTGACAACTGAGGCGTGCAGTTAACACACGTCCGTTGGGAACCCCAAGAGGAAGGTGTGATGCATACAGTAGCAAGTTTTCCCTCAGTAAGAAACCAAGGTTATCGAACCAGTAGGAGTCAAGGAACACGTGAAGGTTGTTGGTGACGGAGTGTAGTGCGGCGCAACACCAGGGATTCCGGCGCCAACGTGGAACCTGCACAACACAATCAAAGTACTTTGCCCCAACGTAATAGTGAGGTTGTCAATCTCACCGGCTTGCTGAAAATAAAGGATTAACCGTATAGTGTGGAAGATGATGTTTGTTTGCGAAGAACAATAAAGAACAAGTATTGCAGTAGATTGTATTTCAGATGTAAAGAATGGACCGGGGTCCACAGTTCACTAGTGGTGTCTCTCCCATAAGATAAATAACATGTTGGGTGAACGAATTACAGTTGGGCAATTGACAAATAAAGAAGGCATAACAATGCACATACATATATGAGATTTAATCAGGGCATTACGACAAAGTACATAGACCGCTATCCAGCATGCATCTATGCCTAAAAAGTCCACTTTCAGGTTATCATCCGAACCCCTTCCGGTATTAAGTTGCAAACAATAGACAATTGCATTAAGTATGGTGCGTAATGTAATCAACACAAATATCCTTAGACAAAGCATCGATGTTTTATCCCTAGTGGCAACAGCACATCCACAACCTTAGAACTTTCTGTCACACGTCCTGCATTCAATGGAGGCATGAACCCACTATCGAGCATAAATACTCCCTCTTGGAGTTAGAAGTATCAACTTGGCCAGAGCCTCCACTAGCAACGGAGAGCATGCAAGAACATAAACAACATATATGATAGATTGATAATCAACTTGACATAGTATTCAATATTCATCGGATCCCAACAAACACAACATGTAGCATTACGAATAGATGATCTTGATCATGATAGGCAGCTCAAAAGATCTAACATGATAGCACAATGAGGAGAAGACAACCATCTAGCTACTGCTATGGACCCATAGTCCAGGGATGAACTACTCACACATCGATCCGGAGGCGATCATGGCGATGAAGAGCCCTCCGGGAGATGATTCCCCTCTCCGGCAGGGTGCCGGAGGCGATCTCCTGAATCCCCCGAGATGGGATTGGCGGCGGCTGCGTCTCTGGAAGGTTTTCCGTATCGTGGCTCTCGGTACAGGGGGTTTCGTGACAAAGGCTTTAAGTAGGCGGAAGGGTAGGTTTAGGAACGACACGAGGGCCCCACACGCCAGGTCCGCGCGGCAAAGGCCTGGGCCGCGCCGCCCTGTTGTGTCGGCGCCTCGTCGCCCCACTTCGTTTCCCTTTCGGTCTTCTGGAAGCTTCGTGGAAAAATAAGACCCTGGGCGTTGATTTCGTCCAATTCCGAGAATATTTCCTTTGTAGGATTTCTGAAACCAAAAACAGCAGTAAAACAAAGAATCGTTCTTCGGCATCTCGTCAATAGGTTAGTGCCGGAAAATGCATAATAATGACATATAATGTGTATAAAACATGTGAGTATCATCATAAAAGTAGCATGGAACATAAGAAATTATAGATACATTTGAGACGTATCAACAACCTCTCTATTTCGTTGGGGCAAAGTACTTTGATTGTGTTGTGCAGGTTCCACGTTGGCGCCGGAATCCCTGGTGTTGCGCCGCACTACACTCCGTCACCAACAACCTTCACGTGTTCCTTGACTCCTACTAGTTCGATAACCTTGGTTTCGTACTGAGGGAAAACTTTCTGCTGTACGCATCACACCTTCCTCTTGGGGTTCCCAACGGACGTGTGTTAACTGCACGCATCACATATGAACACATGTGTTCTTAGTTGTACTTTTAATGTTCATGGCAAAGGTTGAAACTGCTTCGTTCATTGTTATATGGTTGGAAACAGAAAATGCTTCATGTGGTAAATGGTATATTGTCTTGAATAATTTGATACTTGGCAATTGTTGTGCTCAAATAGATCATGTTTAAGCTCTTGCATCATGTACTTTGCACCTATTAATGAAGAACTACCGTAGAGCTTGTTGAAATTTGGTTTGCATGATTGGTCTCTCTAAGGTCTAGATATTTTCTGGTGAAGTGTTTGAACAACAAGGAAGACAGTGTAGAGTCTTATAATGCTTGCAATATGTTCTTATGTAAGTTTTGCTGTACCGGTTCATACTTGTGTTTGCTTCAAACAACCTTGCTAGCCAAAGCCTTGTACTGAGAGGAAATACTTCTCGTGCATCCAAATCCTTGAGCCAAAAACTATGCCATTTGTGTCCACCATACCTACCTACTACATGGTATTTCTCTGCCATTCCAAAGTAAATTACTTGAGTGCTACCTTTAAAAAAAATTCATTCTTTGTCTTTGCAATACATAGCTCATGGGAAAATAGCCTTAAAAACTATTGTGGTATTGAATATGTTGCTATGTATCTTATTTCTTATAAATTGCTTGTTGAGCGGTAACCATGTTTCTGGGGACGCCATCAACTATTACACCTTTGTTGGATATCATGTGAGTTGCTATGCATGTTCGTCTTGTCTGAAGTAAGGGCGATTTTCATGATCAAATGGTTTGAGTATGCATATTGTTAGAGAAGAACATTGGGCCGCCAACTTAAGCCATGAATCATGGTGGAAGTTTCAGTTTGGACACAAATCCTCAATCTCTTATGAGAATATTATCTGTTGTTGAATGCTTAAGCATTAAAAGAGGAGTCCATTATCTGTTTTCTATGTTGTCCCGGTATGGATGTCCATGGTTGAGATTTATTAAAAACGAGAAATCAAATGCGATTTATCTCCTTGGACCTTTGTACAGGCGGCATAGAGGTACCCCTTTGTGACACTTGGTTGAAACATATGTTATGCAATGATAATTCGTGTTAATCCAAGCTAATTAGGACAAGGTGCGAGCACTATTGGTATTCTATGCATGAGGCTTGCAACTTATAGGATGTCTTATACATAACACATATGAATTATTACTACCGTTGACAAAATTGTTTCTATGTTTTCAAAATAAAAGCTCTAGCACAAAAATAGTAATCCATGCTTCCCTCTGCGAAGGGCCCATTGTTTTACTTTATGTTGAGTCAGTTTACCTACTTCTTTCTATCTTAGAAGCAAACACTTGTGTCAACTGTGTGCATTGATTCCTACATACTTGCTTATTTGCATTCATCATATTACTTTGTGTTGACAATTATCCATGAGATATACATGTTGAAGTTGAAAGCAACCGCTGAAACTTATATCTTCCTTTGTGTTGCTTCAAAACTTTTTACTAAGAATTTATTGCTTTATGAGTTAACTCCTATGCAAGTCTCACCGATGCTTGTCTTGAAAGTACTATTCATGAAAAGTCTTTGCTATATGATTCAGTTGTTTAATCATTGTCTTTACCATTGCTTCGAATCACTTCATTCACTTCATACGCTTTACAATAGTATTGATCAAGATTATGATAGCATGTCACTTCAGAAATTATCATTGTTATCGTTTACCTACTCGAGGGCGAGTAGGAACTAAGCTTGGGGATGCTTGATACGTCTCAAACGTATCTATAATTTCTTATGTTCCATGCTACTTTTATGACAATACTCACATGTTTTATACACACTTTACATCATTATTATGCATTTTCCGGCACTAACCTATTAACGAGATGCCGAAGCGCCAGTTGTTGTTTTCTGCTGTTTTTGGTTTCAGAAATCCTACAAAGGAAATATTCTCGGAATTGGACGAAATCAACGCCCAGGGTCTTATTTTTCCATGGAGCTTCCAGAAGACCGAAGAGCATACGAAGTGGGGCCACGAGGTGGCCAAACCATAGGGCGGCACGGCCAGGGAGGGGCCCGCGCCGGCCTATGGTGTGGGCCCCTCGTCAGCCCTCCGACTCTGCCCTTCCGCCTACTTAAACTCTCCGTCGCGAAAATCCTATTACCGAGAGCCACGATACGGAAATACTTCCAGAGACGCCGCCGCCGCCAATCCCATCTCGGGGGATTCAGGAGATCGCTTCCGGCACCCTGCCGGAGAGGGGAATCATCACCGGAGTGCTCTACATCATCATGCCCTCCTCCGGATTGATGCGTGAGTAGTTCATCCTTGGACTATGGGTCCATAGCAGTAGCTAGATGGTTGTCTTCTCCTCATTGTGCTATCATGTTAGATCTTGTGAGCTGCCTATCATGATCAAGATCATCTATTTGTAATGCTACATGTTGTGTTTGTTGGGATCCGATGAATATTGAATACTATGTCAAGTTGATTATCAATCTATCATATATATGTTGTTTATGTTCTTGCATGCTCTCCGTTGCTAGTAGAGGCTCTGGCCAAGTTGATACTTGTGACTCCAAGAGGGAGTATTTATGCTCGATAGTGGGTTCATGCCTCCATTGAATCTGGGACAAAGGATGAAAGTTCTAAGGTTGTGGATGTGTTGTTGCCACTAGGGATAAAACATCAATGCTTTGTCTAAGGATATTTGTGTTGATTACATTACGCACCATACTTAATGCAATTGTCTGTTGTTTGCAACTTAATACTGGAATGGGTGCGGATGCTAACCCGAAGGTGGACTTTTTAGGCATAGATGCATGCTGGATAGCGGTCTATGTACTTTGTCGTAATGCCCTGATTAAATCTCATAGAAATCATCATGATATGTATGCATCTCTATTTGTCAATTGCTCAACTGTAATTTGTTCACCCAACATGCTATTTATCTTATGGGAGAGACACCACTAGTGAACTGTGGACCCCGGTCCATTCTTTACATCTGAATACAATCTACTGCAATCATTATTCTCTACTGTCCTTCGCAAACAAACATCATCTTCCACACTATACATTTAATCCTTTGTTTTCAGCAAGCCGGTGAGATTGACAACCTCACTGTTACGTTGGGGCAAAGTACTTTGATTGTGTTGTGCAGGTTCCACGTTGGTGCCGGAATCCCTGGTGTTGCGCCGCACTACACTCCATCACCAACGACTTTCACGTGGTCCTTGACTCCTACTGGTTCGATAAACCTTGGTTTCTTACTGAGGGAAAACTTGCTGCTGTACGCATCACACCTTCCTCTTGGGCTTCCCAACGGACGTGTGCTTCACGCGTATCAGGAGGCGCGGGAAGGAAGGAGCGACGAGAAAAGAGGCGCGAACCAACGGTTTATGCAAATAGTCGCCGACATGTGGGAGCCCGCCTCGCTTTTCGGTGTGTCCGGCGTCCCCGGTGCGTCCCCTGTGGGATGGGGACGGGCTCGGGGCGCCGGACACCTTATCAGGGCGCGCCGGACAAAAATGGGCTTTGGGGGACGCGGCTGGATCGCATTTTTTGTCCGACGCGCCCCAAATCCCTTTGGGGGACGCTTTGGTGGACGCGGCTGGAGATGCTCTAACAAGGGAGTTTTGGGAATACACTTTTTTTTAGGTAGAGAATCTTGTTTTCAAGTTTTTTGAAATTATGAGAACTCACGGAGATTAAAAAAATGGGTGCAGCTATATCCTTGTGAAATTTCAAACTTTCATACGAACATTTATGGTCCACACAAAAATCAAAAAATATTCGGACCACACATAAGTTCCAAGCATTGTACTTAACTGAAAGATGTGTCATCTCGTGTTTTTTATACGATTCAAAATGGGTGCAGGTATACTCTTGTGAAATTCAAAACTTTCATACGAACATTTGTGGTTCACACAAAAATCAAAAAAATATTCGGACCACGTATAAGTTCCAAGTATTGTAACTTAACTGAAAGATATGTCATCTCGTGTTTTTATACGGTTCAAAAATTCCATAACTTATCACGTAATTTTGCGCGAGTGAATTTTTTTTTTTGGAGCAACCGGCAGGAGCTCTGCCTATTCATTAAGAAGAGGGAAATTTGACCAGTTTATAAAGGAAACTGGCCGAAAACCGATACAAACACAACACCCGTGTCCATTTTATAAGGAAAACCAGACAAGAAAAACCATACGGCACAGTTTTCAGGGAGAAACCGGCGAAAACCACACACCTGGCCACTCGACCTATAGCAACTAGGTCTGGAGCGCCGCCGAATGACACCAGCACGACGGCAACGGCGAGCGCCGCGACTGCCCGGTCCACGTCCCTGGAAAGGAAGTCAGAGCCGAAAGAGACGGCTAGGCCTTTCAAGCTTCGAGGGGTGAGGCAGGCCGCAAAAGCAAGCCAGCGGCACTCGCGCACCGACGGATACCCGAAAACGTCGACCCAAGAAGCAGTCAAGGCATTGCCGTGATGGCTCCCAAACATTCCGAAAAAATGACGCCTCCAAGGAGGTCACGACATCCAAAGACGCCGCCGTCATCCAATCCGGCAAAGCCGGATTTGGGCTTTCACCCTAGAATGGTGGGCGGAGGGGTGACGGGACTCCACAACAACGCCTCCAAGGAGGAAAAACGACGCCCTCGAGCGCCGCCGTTGCCGGCACCGACCAAGTCAGGCAGGACTTTCGTCCGGAGACCCGCACCACCTCCACTGTCCCAAGGACAGCCCAAAGCACCGGACGAGCACAGACTACCGACCAGAGGGACGCCGTCCACGCCATGGAAGCATGCCCTGCCACCCACGCAGCCAGAAGCAAACCATCAACACGACCACGATTCCGGAGCCGCCGCTCCGGCCTCCACGCACATTCCGGAGCCGCCGCTCCGGCCTCCACGCACAGCAGGCCAACACCTCACGCCAACCTTGCCGCCGTCCCCAAGGCGCTGTTGCAGCGCTTGGCCAACCAAAAGCAGCGCCGCCGCACCGCCGTCCTTGAACCGTGGCACACCTCCACCACGGCTTGCAGATGCCAGTCGGGCCGCGCCCCGGCCGGTCTGCCACACACGGTGGAACTCCAAAGCCACCAAGCTCCAGCAGATCGGGGCGCGGGAACCCCGATCCACGGCCTCCACACGACCTCCGTGCAGAGGAGAAGCCAGAGGAGAAGCAAGGCCGCCAGAACGGCAGAACCTCTGCCACCACCGCGTCCCCGGGGCCGCCGCCCCGGCCTGCCTGCGCCGGCGCGCCTCCAAGCCTGAGCAGGCCCAGATCGGGCCCTTCCGAGCGCAGAGCGGGCCCTGGCCGCGCCACCGCCGCCAGCCGCCAAGCTCAGGTGCCGGCACCTCCTGCCGCGCCACCCAGCTCGCCGACGCCCGGCGCCGCCGGAAGACCCGCAGCCAGCTGCCGCCGAAGCCCTCTCGACGCCCCCACGCCACATCGGGCACGCCAGGCGCACGGCCCGAGCCGCACCGCACCCAGCGAGCCACCCCCGCCGTCGAAGCCCGGGCCGCCGCACCGGCATCCCGCGCCGCCGTAAGCCTCCAGGGCCAGCCGTCGACGCCCGGCCGCCCTTCGCGTCCACCGCGAGCTCTCCCCGCGCCGCCTTCGGAGGCCGGGGCCGCCGCCACCGCGACGACGTCGGCGGCAGCGGCGGAGGGGTAGCCGAGAGGGGGGGATCTGGCCGGCGGCGCGGTTAGGGTTCCCCCGAGTCGCTCCGCTCGAGCGACGCGGGGGTAGTTCGGACTTGGTTCGTGTCTTTGATGTGCAATGCTATGCAGTGCTATCTTGGTCCTAGACGGGTGATTTATTTTATAATTCTCTGGAAGCTTAGAGCTACAATTTTGACGGAGAGACAAATTGTCAGGTTCCCAAGTGGCCAGGTACCTGGTTCGGTTGATGATCCTATGTGATTATGGCCAAATTTGGAACCATAAGAAAGGGGCGTGCTTACAAGTCAAAAAGTTTTTAGCTTTTAAAATAAATATAATAAGATACACATCTAATATTGGAGGATACACGATGAGTTAGTTTCAACACAACATCTATCAAATCCTACTGACAACGTGAGCACGCAATAGCGATCGGAATAGGAAGAAGTTGTGAGTGAATGGGCAGAACACCTGCCATTATACCTCAAAAAAAAGTTGTGAGCGAGCTCCATGGCAGTTAACTTTTATTTTATGTTTTGATACCAAATCACACAAAAAAGTGTACTACATGGTTATGCCGTGTCACACAAAAAAAAATCATAGGAAAAGCTTATAGTATGTTGCCTACACAAAAATAACAAGTGGTAGCAAATATATGTGAGTATAAAAATAATCAAAATTTCTCAATTTCGTTTATCTCAAATAATACAATTTATTAACCTCAAATTTCTCAGATCGATATAATTTTTGTACTACATTGTGTAGAACTTTTAAACTTGCTCGTATACTACACTGCCACCAAATCTTATATTACATTGCGTAGATTTTTTCTTTCATTTTTTTCGTACACCAGAAGCATCTAAAAGAAGTGAAGGTGTATATATAACCCTTAACAAACCGTCTAACAACCAAGGGCGCGCCGTGCCGCCGAGACAAACTTCCTAGTGTCCTTAAATCATGAACAAGAATAGGCACGAACAAAAGGAATTAATGTTACAATATTTCCTACCCCTAAATTATTATTTTTTAATATTTATTTTTTTACAAAGGAATATATTAATATCGCAAAGATATGAATTACATTCAGCATCTGCAACAACGATGTAGTCTCTAATGGCAATACGGATACGCACGTCCAAACAAAAGGAAGCTAAAGAAAAAGAAAATTCATACTATAGTGATCTATTTCATGTTGGAGCAGTACAAGAAGGAAATAGTGCACACACGCCATTGTCGCGTGATCACAAATCATACGTTTTCATCCTGGAGAAAGTTCACGCGCTCAAAAAATGCATTCAACAAGACCATTGCCAGTCACAACTAATTAAGGACTGGCCTTGTATTTTCACATTGAAAGGTAAGACTTTGAACTTCACCTATGTTGTCGTCCCCACTTGCATGTCGCTGCTACGAGTCCCGAATCACCAAGCAAATTCCTCGTCGATATAGACTCGAACCACCATTACTAGTCCTTGGATTCGACCTTCATGACATTCTCTGCCTCTGACTTCATCATGGAACATAAAATACATATTCCATGATAGCAACGGATAGCAGAGCTTCGCGTCGCTCCCTCCTGAAACCAATCGATCGGAAAAAACACGGGTGTGCATGATTGAATCCTATCTGATCCAGAAATCTCCAGGGGATGTGCCCAATGGAGTTCGTTGGTCGGGCCTTTCAGAACTTGACGCTTCGACCTGATCAATGAGGGGAAGCATCAAGTAGATACTCGTCTTGGCGCAAGAGGAACCCCAGGACTATCGATTTTATTAACGCCGAGCTAGTAGCCCCATGCCCCCAGCCGACAGTAGAGGAGAAGATGATCCTGACCATCACCAGCCTTGTTAGATCTGGCGTCAGACCCAAAAGGGTCTACACCACCACCTTCCCGAAAAGTAGCTCGTATAGCAATGCGCATAGTTGTCGCCACGACCCACTGGACCAAATCGAATCCACGACAGGCCCGCTGCCACTGCCGCTTGCCGTGGCAGCAACGCCTGGGATGGCACCGCTGCGCACACCCGCAACGCCTGGGATGGCGTCGCTCCGCACACCCGCAGTGCCGCCCCCACCGCGTCTTCTCCTCCACCATGCTATGGGCTGCCGCAACGGCACCCATGTGGTACGAGCAGAGCAACAAGTCGCATAACGCATGTAGGGGCAGGCCCAGGCACACGAGCACGCCACCTCGGCCCACCAGACCTCGAGGGGGCTAGACCGGGCCCAACATCGCGCCACCGCCGCGACCTTCACACTGTCGTGAACCACATTCATCGGAGAGGTAGGATATAGTGTCGTCCTCCTACCCCATGGTCACGTCCAGCAGGAACCCCGCCACCGTCGTGCCACGCGGGCTTTGCGTGGTGACACCTCCTGCAGCGGCGGATAGATGGGAGAGAGGATGGGGAGGGGAGCCCGAGCGGCGGAGGCTCTTACAGAGGTTAGGGTTTGGAACAGGGTTAGGGTTGGGGACCTCTCTGCCCGGCCCTACCTAAACCTTTCTGTCACCCGGCAACCGATAAATCAACACTTATAGCTTAGGACTGAGAAATCTTGACAAATATTACGAGATGATAAAGTACAAATTTGCTCTCTATTTTTGCGAATTTGCTCTTGTTACAACGTTGGTTGATTGGTTCACCACTGGATATAAGTTCAGGTCGAAGAGAATGGCATCAGAGGAGAAAAACGTTCTCTAGATAAACACGAGTACTGAGTACACTTAACACTGGCGGAGCCTCATGGAGACCATACTGGGCTCCAGCCCAGTCTTTCCCAAGTACAAATTTCCTTTACGAGGGTATATGATGGCCCACCCATCCATCCATCTGGTGAATCCTACGACCGACGCCTGCCTCCTACGTTTGTGCCGTTCTGTCTCTTGGCCAGTTCTCCCGTCCCCCAAATTCCCCGTGGCTAGGTCTACCTTCTCTCGTCCAAATCTGTAAAGCTCTCTATTCTCCCGCTAGTTCAAATCAGCCAAAATATTTGGTCCGCATCAAGCACTAAACCAAGATGTAGGAATTTCAGATCCTGGCGGCCATAGCCCGATGGCACTGTCCGGCTCCCTGGACAAGTCGAGCAAGGTATAAAAGAAGTCATGGAATATTTAATTCTCTCACTATGTAGTGATCTGAAAGAAGAAAATCATCTCAGTTTTGCTAGAGATAGAATCGTACTAGGTGCAGATAGTTAGCGACAGGGATTCTAGTTGCATACGATGTAAACGCTTGCACCCCAACATGCCCTCTATATAATGACGAGAACCAAGGACTCAGAGATTATTCGAGTAGCCTAAACTACTTGATCAAATCATCGTTTTATAAGTTTGACTGTTTTATGCAGGTCAGATACAACGGCAAACTTCAAGTCTCGAAATAAAGGGAGATCAACCCTATAATTAGTATCCAACTCTTATATTTTGGCTTGGTGGGTTGCTTGGATTTTGGTACAGTATACATCTTATTTTGCTTTAGAATACAAAATTTGAATCGGTGCTATAATATGGTATCATGTGAAAATTATACATATTATCAGTATATCTTTATAAGGCAATTATCTGCTCATATAATAGTTACATTTTTTAAAGACTTGTATGTGATTGTTTGCATCATCGTAATTGGCCCTCCCGTTGTTTTGCCTCACGCTCCGCCACTTGACTTACACATGGATATCGTCGTGCTGGATGGTCCAAAATCCTCATGGATCCTCGAATCAGTCGCTCTCTGCTCCTCTGTTCAGTTTCGTGTATGCACAAGGTGTCGTTGCGACAGTTTTTACAGAGATACAAAACTCCTAGTATGGCGACGCACACCCCACGCAGGTACCCACGCGTGTGCCATCTCATCGTCACATCCTTGTGCCATCGGCTACATGCCGCCGCCGACGTCCGACCAGGGGCACCGCGTGTGGGGAAGACACGCACGCTGCCGTCAGCTCCATGCAACCAGTTGGCCGAACGATAGCTCTCATGTCGTCCACAGTAACAAGAGCGACCAAAGGAAAAAAAAACTTTGTGTAAATTAACCGCATCTCCAACGGCGCGACGCAAATAGATGTTGAGCGACCGTTTACGTCCGTCGGGCCGGAAAATGCGTCAGGTCCCTGCTCCAACGGGACGACGCAAAGTGACCTGGACGTCCGCGGCGACGTAAACCTGACACAAATATGCGTCTCGGATGCGTCACACGGACGGCGCAAATTGTCCGCTCGCGTCTGGCGAACGTTTCATCGGGCCCGCCTGGCAGCGATCCTGCGTCGATGCGTCTTCTCAGGCGCGCCAGCGACTGGCGCCGAGGCGCGCTTCGGCAGTCTGCGCCACGTTAATGGTGATGCCTTGCCCGCCGAGCGGCCGCCTCCCACCTCCGCCAAGGCAGTAATGACGATGTCACGCGTCTCGCGGCGTCGCCTGCCTCCGGCCTGTATAGAGAGGACGCGCGCTCTTTTTCCTCATCCACACAAACCCTAGCCGCCAGAAGCTCCATGCTCCATGATACGTCTCCAACGTATCGATAATTTCTTATGTTCCATGCCACATTATTGATGTTATCTACATGTTTTATGCACACTTTATGTCATATTCGTGCATTTTCTGGAACTAACCTATTAACAAGATGCCGAAGTGCCAGTTGTTGTTTTCTGCTGTTTTTGGTTTCAGAAATCCTAGTAACAAAATATTCTCGGAATTGGACGAAATCAACGCCCAGGGTCCTATTTTGCCACGAAGCTTCCAGAAGACCGAAGAGGAGACGAAGTGGGGCCACGAGGTGGCGACACCATAGGGCGGCGCGGCCCAAGCCCTGGCCGCGCCGACCTAGGGTGTGGGCCCCTCGTACCCCATCCTGACCTGCCCTTCCGCCTACTTAAAGCCTCCGTCGCGAAACCCCCGCACCGAGAGCCACGATACGGAAAACCCATCGAGACGCCGCCGCCGCCAATCCCATCTCGGGGGATTCTGGAGATCTCCTCCGGCACCCTGCCGGAGAGGGGATTCATCTCCCGGAGGACTCTTCACCGCCATGGTCGCCTCCGGAGTGATGTGTGAGTAGTCTACCCCTGGACTATGGGTCCATAGCAGTAGCTAGATGGTTGTCTTCTCCTCATTGTGCTTCATTGTTGGATCTTGTGAGCTGCCTAACATGATCAAGATCATCTATCTGTAATACTATATGTTGTGTTTGTTGGGATCCGATGAATAGAGAATACTTGTTATGTTGATTATCAAAGTTATGTCTATGTGTTGTTTATGATCTTGCATGCTCTCCGTTATTAGTAGATGCTCTGACCAAGTTGATGCTAGTAACTCCAAGAGGGAGTATTTATGCTCGATAGTGGGTTCATGTCTCCGTGAATCTGGAGGAGTGACAAGAACCTCTAAGATTATGGATGTGCTGTTGCCACTAGGGATAAAACATTGGTGCTATGTTCGAGGATGTAGTCACTGATTACATTACGCGCAATACTTAATGCAATTGTCTGTTGTTAGCAACTTAATACTGGAGGGGGTTCGGATGATAACCTGAAGGTGGACTTTTTAGGCATAGATGCATGCTGGATAGCGGTCTATGTACTTTGTCGTAATGCCCAATTAAATCTCACAATACTCATCATAATATGTATGTGCATGGTCATGCCCTCTTTATTTGTCAATTGCCCAACTGTAATTTGTTCACCCAACATGCTGTTTATCTTATGGGAGAGACACCTCTAGTGAACTGTGGACCCCGGTCCTATTCTTTACATCGCATACAATCTACTGCAATACTTGCTTTACTGTTTTCTGCAAACAATCATCTTCCACACAATACGGTTAATCCTTTGTTACAGCAAGCCGGTGAGATTGACAACCTCACTGTTTCGTTGGGGCAAAGTACTTTGGTTGTGTTGTGCAGGTTCCACGTTAGCGCCGGAATCTCTGGTGTTGCGCCGCACTACATCCCGCCGCCATCAACCTTCAACGTGCTTCTTGACTCCTACTGGTTCGATTAAACCTTGGTTTCTTACTGAGGGAAACTTGCCGCTGTGCGCATCACACCTTCCTCTTGGGGTTCCCAACGGACGTGTCAACTACACGCATCAAGCAAATTTCTGGCGCCGTTGCCGGGGAGATCAAGACACGCTGCAAGGGGAGTCTCCACTTTCCAATCTCTTTACTTTGTTTTTATCTTGCTTTATTTTATTTACTACTTTGTTTGCTGCACTAAATCAAAACAAAAAAAAATTAGTTGCTAGCTTTACTTTATTTACTATCTTGTTTGCACTCTATATCAAACACACAAAAAATTAGTTACTTGCATTTACTTTACTTAATATCATGCATGTTTTTATTTCACTAGTTAAGCATAATGGAAAACAACAAAAATATGAGAGACCTTTATGAACTTTATCTTGAATTAGGACATGATGTGTTTGAAGAGAGAATTAAAAACCCCATGGAACTTTATATGCATGCTAATGGGAATGTTATTACTATGAATGCTTTGAACACCATTGTTGCTAATGCTATGGAAAATTCTAAGCTTGGGGAAGTTGGCTCTGATGAGCATGATCTTTTTAGTCCCCCAAGCATTGAGGAGAAAATTTTCTTTTATGATTACAATATGCCTCCTATATATGATGATAGCCACTTTGTTGAATTTGCTCCCACTACAACTAATAAAATTGATTATGCTTATGTGGAGAGTAATAATTTTATGCATGAGACTCATGATAAGAGTGCTTTATGTGATAGTTATATTGTTGAGTTTGCTCATGATACTACTGAAAGTTATTATGAGAGAGGAAAATATGGTTGTAGAAATTTTCATGTTAATAAAATGCCTCTCTATATGCTGAAATTTTTGAAGCTACACTTGTTTTATCTTCCTATGCTTGTCACTTTGCTCTTCATGAACTTGTTTATTTACAAGATTCCTATGCATAGGAAGCATGTTAGACTTAAATGTGTTTTGAATTTGCCTCTTGATGCTCTCTTTTGTTTCAAATACTATTTCTTGCGAGTGCATCATTAAAATTGCTGAGCCCATCTTAATGGCTATAAAGAAAGAACTTCTTGGGAGATAATCCATGTGTTTATTTTACTACAGCAACTTTATTTTATATTTGAGTCTTGGAAGTTGTTTACTACTGTAGCAACCTCTCCTTATCTTAGTTTTGTGCATTGTTGTGCCAAGTAAAGTCTTTGATAGTAAGGTTCATACTAGATTTGGATTACTGCGCAGTAACAGATTTCTTTGCTGTCACGAATTTCGACCTGCCTCTCTGTAGGTAGCTCAGAAAAATATGCCAATTTACGTGCGTGATCCTCAGATATGTACGCAACTTTCATTCAATTTGGGCATTTTCATTTGAGCAAGTCTGGTGCCCCAATAAAATCCATCTTTACGGACTGTTCTGTTTTGACAGATTCTGCCTTTTATTTCGCATTGCCTCTTTTGCTATGTTGGATGAATTTCTTTGATCCATTAATGTCCAGTAGCTTTATGCAATGTCCAGAAGTGTTAAGAATGATTGTGTCACCTCTGAACATGTTAATTTTATTGTGCACTAACCCTCTAATGAGTTGTTTCGAGTTTGGTGTGGAGAAAGTTTTCAAGGATCAAGAGAGGAGTATGATGCAATATGATCAAGGAGAGTGAGAGCTCTAAGCTTGGGGATGCCCCGGTGGTTCACCCCTGCATATTCTAAGAAGACTCAAGCGTCTAAGCTTGGGGATGCCCAAGGCATCCCCTTCTTCATCGACAACATTATCAGGTTCCTCCCCTGAAACTATATTTTTATTCCATCACATCTTATGTGCTTTTCTTGGAGCGTCGGTTTGTTTTTATTTTTGTTTTGTTTGAATAAAATGGATCCTAGCATTCACTTTGTGGGAGAGAGACACGCTCCGCTGTAGCATATGGACAAGTATGTCCTTAGTTTCTACTCATAGTATTCATGGCGAAGTTTCTTCTTCGTTAAATTGTTATATGGTTGGAATTGGAAAATGATACATGTAGTAATTGCTATAAATGTCTTGGGTAATGTGATACTTGGCAATTGTTGTGCTCATGTTTAAGCTCTTGCATCATATACTTTGCACCCATTAATGAAGAAATACATAGAGCAATGCTAAAATTTGGTTTGCATATTTGGTCTCTCTAAGGTCTAGATAATTTCTAGTATTGAGTTTGAACAACAAGGAAGACGGTGTAGAGTCTTATATTGTTTACAATATGTCTTTTATGTGAGTTTTGCTGCACCGGTTCATCCTTGTGTTTGTTTCAAATAGCCTTGCTAGCCTAAACCTTGTATCGAGAGGGAATACTTCTCATGCATCCAAAATACTTGAGCCAACCACTATGCCATTTGTGTCCACCATACCTACCTACTACATGGTATTTCTCCGCCATTCCAAAGTAAATTGCTTGAGTGCTACCTTTAAAATTCCATCATTCACCTTTGCAATATATAGCTCATGGGACAAATAGCTTAAAAACTATTGTGGTATTGAATATGTACTTATGCACTTTATCTCTTATTAAGTTGCTTGTTGTGCGATAACCATGTTCACTGGGGACGCCATCAACTATTCTTTGTTGAATATCATGTGAGTTGCTATGCATGTTCGTCTTGTCTGAAATAAGAGAGATCTACCACCTTATGGTTAAGCATGCATATTGTTAGAGAAGAACATTGGGCCGCTAACTAAAGCCATGATCCATGGTGGAAGTTTCAGTTTTGGACATATATCCTCAATCTCATATGAGAAAATTATTAATTGTTGTTACATGCTTATGCATAAAAGAGGAGTCCATTATCTGTTGTCTATGTTGTCCCGGTATGGATGTCTAAGTTGAGAATAATCAATAGCGAGAAATCCAATGCGAGCTTTCTCCTTAGACCTTTGTACAAAGTGCGGCATAGAGGTACCCCTTTGTGACACTTGGTTAAAACATGTGCATTGCGATGATCCGGTAGTCCAAGCTAATTAGGACAAGGTGCGGGCACTATTAGTATACTATGCATGAGGCTTGCAACTTGTAAGATATAATTTACATGATACATATGCTTTATTACTACCGTTGACAAAATTGTTTCATGTTTTCAAAATCAAAGCTCTAGCACAAATATAGCAATCGATGCTTTTCCTCTATGGAGGACCATTCTTTTACTTTCAATGTTGAGTCAGTTCACCTATTCCTCTCCACCTCAAGAAGCAAACACTTGTGTGAACTGTGCATTGATTCCTACATACTTGCATATTGCACTTGTTATATTACTCTATGTTGACAATATCCATGAGATACACATGTTACAAGTTGAAAGCAACCGCTGAAACTTAATCTTCCTTTATGTTGCTTCAATGCTTTTACTATGAATTATTGCTTTATGAGTTAACTCTTATGCAAGACTTATTGATGCTTGTCTTGAAGTACTATTCATGAAAAGTCTTTGCTATATGATTCACTTGTTTACTCATGTCATATACATTGTTTTGATCGCTGCATTCGCTACATATGCTTTACAAATAGTATGATCAAGGTTATGATGGCATGTCACTCCGTAAAATTATCTTTGTTATCGTTTTACCTGCTCGGACGAGCGTAACTAAGCTTGGGGATGCTGATACGTCTCCAACGTATCGATAATTTCTTATGTTACATGCCACATTATTGATGTTATCTACATGTTTTATGCACACTTTATGTCATATTCGTGCATTTTCTGGAACTAACCTATTAACAAGATGCCGAAGTGCCGATTGTCTTTCGCTGTTTTTGGTTTCAGAAATCCTAGTAACGAAATATTCTCGGAATTGGACGAAATCAACGCCCAGGGTCCTATTTTGCCACGAAGCTTCCAGAAGACCGAAGAGGAGACGAAGTGGGGCCACGAGGTGGCGACACCATAGGGCGGCGCGGCCCAAGCCCTGGCCGCGCCGACCTAGGGTGTGGGCCCCTCGTACCCCATCCTGACCTGCCCTTCCGCCTACTTAAAGCCTCCGTCGCGAAACCCCCAGTACCGAGAGCCACGATACGGAAAACCTTACTGAGACGCCGCCGCCGCCAATCCCATCTCGGGGGATTCTGGAGATCTCCTCCGGCACCCTGCCGGAGAGGGGATTCATCTCCCGGAGGACTCTTCACCGCCATGGTCGCCTCCGGAGTGATGTGTGAGTAGTCTACCCCTGGACTATGGGTCCATAGCAGTAGCTAGATGGTTGTCTTCTCCTCATTGTGCTTCATTGTTGGATCTTGTGAGCTGCCTAACATGATCAAGATCATCTATCTGTAATACTATATGTTGTGTTTGTTGGGATCCGATGAATAGAGAATACTTGTTATGTTGATTATCAAAGTTATGTCTATGTGTTGTTTATGATCTTGCATGCTCTCCGTTATTAGTAGATGCTCTGGCCAAGTTGATGCTAGTAACTCCAAGAGGGAGTATTTATGCTCGATAGTGGGTTCATGTCTCCGTGAATCTGGAGGAGTGACAAGAACCTCTAAGATTATGGATGTGTTGTTGCCACTAGGGATAAAACATTGGTGCTATGTTCGAGGATGTAGTCACTGATTACATTACGCGCAATACTTAATGCAATTGTCTGTTGTTAGCAACTTAATACTGGAGGGGGTTCGGATGATAACCTGAAGGTGGACTTTTTAGGCATAGATGCATGCTGGATAGCGGTCTATGTACTTTGTCGTAATGCCCAATTAAATCTCACAATACTCATCATAATATGTATGTGCATGGTCATGCCCTCTTTATTTGTCAATTGCCCAACTGTAATTTGTTCACCCAACATGCTGTTTATCTTATGGGAGAGACACCTCTAGTGAACTGTGGACCCCGGTCCTATTCTTTACATCGCATACAATCTACTGCAATACTTGTTTTACTGTTTTCTGCAAACAATCATCTTCCACACAATACGGTTAATCCTTTGTTACAGCAAGCCGGTGAGATTGACAACCTCACTGTTTCGTTGGGGCAAAGTACTTTGGTTGTGTTGTGCAGGTTCCACGTTGGCGCCGGAATCTCTGGTGTTGCGCCGCACTACATCCCGCCGCCATCAACCTTCAACGTGCTTCTTGACTCCTACTGGTTCGATTAAACCTTGGTTTCTTACTGAGGGAAACTTGCCGCTGTGCGCATCACACCTTCCTCTTGGGGTTCCCAACGGACGTGTCAACTACACGCATCACTCCACCGTAGCGCCGCCTAGCTCTTCCTGCGATGCAGCCAGGCCCGCGAGGAACTCCATGGCGGATCCTGGTGGCCGGCGAGATGGTCGAGGCCGCGGGCCTGGGCGCCCCCAGGGCGGGGACAGGGGTCGTCGTGGTGGAGCAGCTACGGCCCCACGGTCGCTATCACGTGCGCCTTCCTTGTCTTCGCAGGAGGAGCGTTGCTTCGAGTTCCTCCTCCGCATCGACTATGACCCACTCGGCATCAAGTGGCTCCCGGAAAAGTTTGCTGAGTTCATCGATGGCGTCGAGCTGGCCCAATTGCAGCTACGGGAGCCTAGCTGCAACTTCTGCTGGTGGCCTGTCGAGATCTTGTTCGACGGGCAAGGCAAGATGTACATGCACACGGGGTAGGACAAGTTCGCCCGCGACCTCGTGCTCAAGCCCGGCTGTCAGCTCACCTTTCTATATAATTTTTTGAAATATATAATTATAATTTTAGAATTTTTTAATACACTGAGAGCACTGGTGCCCATGATCCAAAAGAGCTTTTCCTGATTTTATATGTTTGTCTATTCGACGTAGTTCAATTTTCGTTTGCCGAAAGCACTCTAGTCTCGTAGAGAAAACAAAAAAAAAAAAGCACTCCATTCATATCCTGCGATGACTTTGGGTGTCTCTTGCAAGTGGAGCTTTATGCTGCAAGTTTTTTTTATTCGCTGCAATTATGTGTTTCTATATTGTATACATGCGGCGATATTTTTGGAAAAAAAATGTGAGGAATGCTATCTGTTGCATACATGTGAAAATTGTTTGCACTAGTGTTTTGAAATGTTTCATTCGTCTTTTGCATGCCGTTGACATATTGTGACGAAAAATATGTTCCTACTCCCCTCCCACGCACAAGCGGCTAGGGTTCTTCGCCTCCCGTCGGCGCCGCTGCCGTTTTGCCTCGCCTCTGTGGCCTCTAGGCCATGGAGGCGGGGTGGATCTAGGCCTCCTCCAGCGGTAGGGCTCCGTTTTTCCTGTTTTTAGGGTCAGTGTTTGGTGGGGCGGCGTTCAGGTGGTGGTGGCGGCGTCTCTTCCAATAAGGTCTCCCCGGCTTAAATCCCATCACAATGGCGACGTAGAGAAGCTTCTGAGAGTGGTGTGTTCTTCAAGGGCTTCTTCTGGCTGTGAGGATCTTTAGATCGTCAAGGAGCTTCAGGGGCAGTTCATCCTTCTTCTTCGTCTCCGGGAGGGATGTGGTCTTATTGACCCGTTTGGCGACTTCCCGTCCGTAACCAACAACGTCAGGCCGGCCCGGGGAGGTGTGGCAGTGGCGGCGCGCTGTCGACATGGTCTAAGGTTGAAGATGAAGGGCTTCTCAAGGATCTCGTTGTAATTTTCGTTCTTCTTAAGATGCTTTGTACTGTTTGTTGTTCCTTCTAATGTCAAATCCTAATCGCAATTTTTTATGGTGTTAGCGTAAGAAATGTTGCACCAGAGAGGAGTGTGTTGCAATGACCAAACAGTTCAGATCCACATTTTCATTGAGATCGAACATTAGGGGAAGCTATCGATCCAAACTGACCTCCACTTGACCTATGCTTAGTGTCCCCTTTTGTACAAACGGGACAGTGGACAATTTTTTTAAAAAACAATTTTAATTTTCATAGATTTGATAGTAGTATAATTTTTTTTTTTGAGGAAAAGGCAGTCGAAACTGCCGTCCAATTAGATAGAAAGAGTGCTATGCACAGAATAACCCAGTTTATAAGGAAAATCGGATCCAAAAACCATACATTACCCGGTTTATAAGGAAAACCGAGATGAAAAACCGCACAAGCGAGGAGTCCCGTCATCCACATGACGCAGGCACCCAAGCAACAAACACACCTCCAGATTCGGGGCCGCCGTCCCGATGTACCAACCAGAACAACCTTCGCATTGCCCGAAGACGAACCAGCCGGGTCAACAAACTCGCTGTCCACATAGATCTCCAAGTCGCCACCCAAGCACCTTGCCTTCGGGGCCGCTGCCCCGACGTAGCAACCAGGACGACCTTCGCATAGCCCGAAGATGAACCAGCTGGGTCGAGGACCTTGCCGCCCACGCAGCCCCAGAAACGCCACCCAAAACTAAGCAGCGCCACGACCCCGCCCCATAGGGCCGCTACCGCAAAGGAGATCGAGGCCGCCGCCTCGAAGTGCCACCACCGTCCAAGGCCGCTGCCCCGGTGTCCACTGCCCCTGACCACATAGCCAAGCACCTCACCACCGAGAAACCGTCGCACCGCAAAGGCCAAGAACTCCAAGGCGACGCCTCCAACAAGGTAATGACGCGTCCGTCACCGTCGCCCGCTCCCGATGGAGTTTAGGTTTTCACTCGGAGAACTTGTAGCCACTCGCGTCGGTCGGTATCGGAACTCCACAACGACGCCAACAAGAAGGGAAACGACGCCTGAAGGCGCCGCCATCGTCATCACAGACCTAAGTCGGTGCAAGGCTTTCACCCGGAGTTCGACCCGAACACGAAGCTTGGGGAGCCGCCGGGAGGCAGAAGACCATGTCATCGACCACCGATCTCCACTGCAAGACGATCCACCGCTGCACCTCTCACCGCGGTAAATGCCCTACCAGGCCGCTCCCAAAGCCGCAGCCGCTACTCCGGGGCCGCCGCCCCGGTATCCTCGCCAGCCACCGGAGCATGCCAGCCGAAAGAGGAGGGCCTCTCCAACCAGCGGCCACCACCTGCATCTCCTCCCTGCAGAAGCCAACACACTCCCGCCCCTGCACCTCCGCAAGGCAGATGCTCACCTCGCCCCCGCCCCGCCAACAGCGGCCGTGGCCCGCATGGCCCAGATTGGGGCCCGCCCGACGCCGATAGCCGCCGCACCCCTAAATTTGGATAAGCTTGACCCGGTATCTTAGACACCCACCTGGATCTAGGTGCTAAGACCTCCAGATGTACTCTCTACATCTCTATAGAAAAAGAAAATTCGTATTCATCGCAAACATTATAAAACCATATTATTGTTCTATTATCCGAAGCCATCTGTATTTCTGTAGTACCACATGACACGTTCAGACGACAATTTTAAAAATAAATCATGCATGGGGTCGTGATTAGCAGGCTAGCTGGCTTAAATAAACCCACACAATGTAGTGCGGGGCAGGGACACGACAGGAGAGCCAGCCAAATAATGCAGGTCAGGTGAGGTGACGACCTAAGCTAGCTAGTCAAACGGAACGGAACGGAACGGGTGGATGCGCCTAGCTGGTCGTGCCATCACACGAAAGCGACTCGTACATATCAAAACTCTCGTCAAATCATCACTTGCCACCGGCCAAACAAATGGATTTTGCTTATGTATAAACACTAAACAAACAAACTGACTTCGGTTAATGACTATGTTGAAATTACAAGACATTGTCATACTATCATGTATTAGCAATAATGCTCATTACAGTACCAACTGGCTTTTAAATTGCTAAGTAATGCTTTGACCTTTATGGTGTTGCATGTACTGGATGATGCATCTTTTAGATTAAAAAAAAAACTAGGTGAGATGCCTTTTTTTGTCCCGGGCCAACCGTGTGTGGCATGTCAAATCCTATATTCAATAATGATATCTACCTTGTGTTATGAGCATCAAACGCCTCTATAAATGCATGTTTTGCTAAAGCAACTCAATAATTGTGCCAATTTTAACTGGTTGTGCATTGATATACAACATCCATCCCAAGGTTTAATGCCTATAATTTTTTTAGAAAGTCAAACGAAGTAAAGTTTGACTAAACTTTTAGAAGAATTTATGAACAAATATAATATTTTGTTGGTACCATAGGAAATTATATTTCATTATCTATCTAATGATATTGATTTTGTACTTTTTATTTTAATAATTTTTAATAAAAACCTTAGTTAAATTTAACATAGTTTGACTTTCTGAAAAAAAATATAGACCTTGAGCTTTGGGATGGAGGTAGTATTTTATAAGGCTATTACGTATTTCGAGTACTGTAAGTTAAAATGAAATTGAATATTAGAACTGAAACATTCCGCCATAAAAGAATATATGTACTCTCTCCATACCGGTTTATAAGACTATTATGTATTTTGAGGAAAAAATTTAAATACTAATTTGATTAATAAAATGTAAGATATATATATCATAAAAATTATACTATTAAAAACTTATTTTGAATATAAATTCAATGGTAGTATATCTTATATTTTGTTGACTAAATTTATAGTCAAACTTTTTTCTCAAAATACGTAATTACCTTAAACTGGTATGGGGGAGTAGATGAAATAGTCTTATCTCTCATGCATTTTTTCTCGTTCAAACCATATTTTTCTCCTTTTCTTTAACCAACAACTCTTTTGCTTGACAAAATGACAGCACAACTACCTCAACTCAACTGGTCCCAGCAAACTGCTTCCTGAAGAACAGTTCAACCGCCATTATAATATTAACAATTTTGCCTCACTGACGTCGTCTCAAGCTGCCCTTTTCTACGCCTCTACTTTTGACTTGCCATCCTCTCTCCCCCAAAATTTGTTACCTTAGACGACGGGGAGATCAGTACGCTAGGCGGAAGATCGAGCCCACGAGCTGGAATTTCTCGGAGGATTGGCCAGCATTTCTAACTATCTCGGGAGATGAGCTGCTTCCCGTGCTCAGGATCGTCGGGGAAGGCCGGGGAGGAGCCGGCGGCCCTCTCGCCGTCGCCGCGGCCCTCGGCGAAGGCGCCACCTGGTACGTCCGCCATCTCGACTTGTCCAATTTCTGCCAAAACTGGGGAGATTGATCCTTTGGTTAATCTGAATCTTGTATTGTTCGGTCGGCGGCGGATGTTTGCTGGTTTTAGTGATTTGTGTGCGTTGGTTTATGTAATCATAAAAGGCTGGAATCTAATTGTTTTCTTGACGGTACAAGAGACTAGCTGATCACTAATTGCCCATTAGGGCGGTTGATTCGTTCAACCAGGCATCGATCATGTGCTTACTTGTAGCATATTGATTTACCTGGCTCAGAAATGGGGACTAAGCACATTAGTTTTGTATAGTTTGACCGTATTTTATTTTCCTTACGGATGGAAGGGTATATTTGATCGTGGCAGATAGATAATTCTTTCTCTTAGATATGCAAATGTCGGTCTGAAATTTTGCTGAGAAGGTCGTGGACTGGTGGTGAAGGGACACAAAAAATAATTCTACTATTTCTGGCAGAAATTTTACTCAGCTGAAGTGGCGTGAAAGGGAGATAGATGTCTGAAGTGAAGCTTGCAATTGAAGTATTTTTATTACCAAACTTCCTGTCTGAAGCAACCAAAGAAACAATTGTTTGATGTGTGGTAGCCGTACAGTTTTTAAAAGTTTGCTTGAATTAGAGTTCACCCTTTTGTTTAATTGTTGGGTCTAATGAGGACCTGAGGAGTTTGAAGTGACCACCGCAGTTTAGATTTTAGCTTCTATCTGCTGGGCATGAGTCTGATCCTTTGTTTGAACTTTGAACGCAAGATCTTGTTTCTTTTTTTTTTTCTTGTGGCTGGTGCAGCTTCTCATGTATCTGCAGGCAGAAATATTTTCCATCATATAACATTTATATAAAACCAATGTAGATTTGTTCGGTGGCAGGGTGGTACACGAGATTTATGTTACATTATTTTTTCCCTGTGTACACTGGTACTGAATCACTTCTAATAAAATCATAGCGCTTTAGATTTCTTTCCCTTAAAGCCAATCATTTTACAAAAGGTAGTATCTTGCACACCAGTTCTACTTATGCTACCAACTTGATCATAGCAAGTGCTAAAGGAAATTCTGGACGAGCTACGGCATTAGAGTAGCCGGTAACAGATGTGAATGCACCACTGCCTGATTCAACATGGATTCTACATCTTGGAACCAGACCAATTTGGGAGCGGCTTTGTGATCACAGAACCTACCAGCAACAAAATATTGATTCTGCAAAAATCAGAGCACTAAATGCAGTAAAATAGAGTTGTAATTCACTAGTTCTTCCAGATGCTCACTGAATCTGTTGGTCTCCACATCATGCTACTGTTACATATGTATATATTTTTATTGATTGGATGTGTATTATAGCTGTATATGCATCTTGGTCCAGTTCTTTAGATCCCTCCCTATTATACTTCCCTGGCTATATGATTTATTTGAATTCTTAAAAACATACAAGAGGAACTATATGCTAATTTTTTTTCTGGTTGGGTGGGTCCAGATCGAACTAATTCTCGTAGTTCCGTATCCAAGAAGGAAGTTTCTGTTCGCAGAGATGGAAGCATTGCACATGGTCCAGCAAAGATTTTTACTTTCCGAGAGCTAGCTGTTGCTACCAAGAATTTCAGAAAAGACTGTTTGTTGGGTGAAGGTGGTTTTGGTCGCGTCTATAAAGGACACATGGAGAATGGACAGGTTTGTTATCACTAGCACTTGTAACTGTGTTTTCCTTTTCCTTTAGATAACCGTGTTTTCTTTCATGGACTGCAACTTAGGAGATGGATTTACTGGTAATTTCAATGATTTCCTTACTGATTTTGAGTGTGTCATTTCACAGGTCATTGCAGTGAAGCAACTCGATAGAAATGGTTTTCAAGGAAATCGTGAATTTCTTGTGGAGGTTCTCATGCTAAGCCTTTTGCACCATCCCAACCTTGTGAGATTAATTGGATATTGCGCAGATGGTGATCAGCGCCTCCTAGTTTATGAGTATATGTTACTGGGATCCCTAGAAAACCATCTACATGGTACGCTTCTCATTGTATGGTTTCTCGTCCAATAAAAACTGCTCGTCATTCGTTATTGCAATTGGTGCTTATATATTACCACTATCTCGATATTTAGTTCGCTTGAGCTTCATTAAGAATATGTAAGAGCAGGCTTGAGCTTTAGTTTACGATGTTCTGCATTAAAATAACAGAACATGAAAGGCAATATTTAACTGGGGAAATACAAAATCATACCCCCGAAGTATTAGTAAATGGTAAATAGATAATGGTCATATTATTTCAGCTTCCTGTCATGGGCTACATCACAAATAATTTCAGCTTCAGGTTCAGCATTTGTTAGATTGATTTCTAACCTGTTATAATCAAAAGTGTGAGCCTAGTTATCCGTCATCATCATCCTGCTCAGTACTGATACCATACATAACCATTTCAAAAACTTGTCATCTGCGTCTTCTCTTGTAACTAATGGATCATTGTCTTGACAGACCGCCCACCAGACAAGGAGCCCCTTGATTGGAATTCAAGGATGAAGATTGCTGTCGGTGCAGCAAAGGGTTTAGAGTACCTACATGATAAGGCAAATCCACCTGTCATATATAGAGATTTCAAACCATCAAATATTCTTCTGAGTGAAGATTATTACCCCAAGCTGTCTGACTTTGGGCTTG
The DNA here is from genome assembly GCF_019359855.2 of Lolium perenne. Lineage (NCBI taxonomy): Eukaryota > Viridiplantae > Streptophyta > Magnoliopsida > Poales > Poaceae > Lolium > Lolium perenne. The sequence goes on from NC_067245.2 coordinate 30,114,088, forward strand.
CTAAACTTGGTCCAGTTGGTGACAAAACCCACGTCTCAACAAGAGTTATGGGAACATATGGCTATTGCGCTCCTGAATATGCCATGACAGGACAGTTGACAGTAAAGTCTGATGTTTACAGTTTTGGTGTTGTCTTTCTTGAACTCGTTACAGGTCGGAGAGCCATTGATCACACCCAGCCTGATGGGGAGACAAATCTTGTCGCATGGGTATGTTCAACTGCACCAAGTCACCACCCATCATTTTGGGAGTAGAGGGGATAAACATTTATTTTGTTTCTTCATAGATGCCAAGTGTTTGATCCATATAATTTGCAGGCTCGCCCAATGTTCAGAGACCGGCGAAAATTCTGCCAGATGGCCGACCCATTGCTGAAGGGCCGCTATCCCAAGAGGGGTTTGTATCAGTCTCTGGCTATTGCAGCAATGTGTTTGCAGGAAAAGGCAGCATCCCGACCACTCATAGGGGATGTTGTCACTGCACTCTCTTATCTAGCTTCGCAACAATATGATCCAAAAAGCTGCAGGACTTGTCCATCTACCCCAAGGGCGAAAGCACACCGACGAACAACGAGTGTTCCCGACGCTCAACATGCAGCTGACTCAGTTAACTGGAACGTCGTAGACTTGGGAAGAAAGGAGACTATTAGAAGTGGGGAACATGAACAGGATTACAGTGAAGGTTGCGGCAGTGGCAGTAGCTCTGGAAGGAATGATGGCTTAGATGTGCCAGAACTGCTTTCTTGGCATAATGGGAAATCTTATGGTGAAGCTGATAGCGATCGCAAGTCCGCTGTCATAGTTGATGCACACGAGAAACCAAGAGCAGACTCTGGCAAATATCACAGGCAGTTCTGATGGCATATACAAGGAGTGTTGCAGTCAATTTTGCCAGTCTTCTCCACATCTGCTGTTGTTGAGGGTTGAGTAATTTTCTGTGGCTACAGACCAGGCAACCAGCCCTCTTCTCTCGCCTAGGCTCGTGTTTCCCCATTCTAAATGACCATACATTGAACTCCGTGGTTTTTTCGGTTTCGAGGGAGCACTTACAATTTCACCGTATCACGAAAAGAAGGCTGAAGTTCTCCGCATTACAAAAGGAAGGTGCTGATCAACTGTTGTGAATCAGGCTCTCAGGATTACTATTTCGATCAGTAGCAGCGGCACTCTCGACATGTCAAAGACTACCCCTTTGTAATTAGTCCATGCATGTATTTATTGTTCAGGATGACTTTTTGTTTGGTTCTTGTTACTGTTATATATGTTTGCGCATCAAAAGGACTTGTCTTGTAAGTAGACCTATTTTTAGAGGATTTATTTTTTGTCCATACCTTGTATAAGAGTGTAAGGGAATGATTTGTAGAGGATATAACACAATCAGGCATGATGCTGTACAGACTATAAAGTATAAATAACATACAAAGTTTTTTTGGACTGTAAATGATACTCCAGTAGCCAAAAATTGTAAGCTTTCAGTAAGAAATGCAATGGGTACTACCTAACACTAGAATTTGAATCAACTACTGTCCAGAGTAGAATTTTTTTTCTCTGAAATGTGGGCCAAATTTAAGTTCAGAATCTTGTGACATAGAGTATAGATACATCTCGTTGCAATGTTATCAATTTATTCTGCTTTATTTTCCAGACTAGAGATACCTGTATAGATATCTCCATTTTTTCAAAAAGGAAGCAAGAGCCCAGCCTCCGCCATGCAACCTTTTATTATTTTATTAAAGAGTTGAAGTCTTACAATTTTTTTTTTGTATCATAGGTCACGTAGGGTCGATACATGTATCAACCATCTAAAAAAGAAAGAAAAAACATGAAACAGCTCTACGTCATCATGTTAATCTATGATCAAAATGTCAGCTGTAATGGCTATATATATCCCGACAATCATATCCAGCCGGTTGCAGTCTGTAGCCAAATCATGTCGCCCCTTCATTGGTTGTATGTAAGACCATGTATAACCTGCATAAAAGTAGTTTTTGCTAGTGGTATAGATATCTCCATGGTATTGTATTTCACAAGATGCTCACACATTGACGATCTTTCGTGCATCTGATGGGAATCAAGGTCTAAGAGCCTATAATTCGTATGTACATTTCTACATATTCACAGGCTATGAAAGAATAATCTATGTATAACCCAATCTAATGAGGTTCCCCAGCTGAAGCATCTGTCTTCAAGAGAAAACAAGGCGCCATCTTTTACTCTAAACTGCTGTTTACAGAATGTTGTAGGCTATCTAGAACTGCTCCAGTCTGTCTGCACACCATTCTTGACAATCGAGACATCAACATTGTGCTTTGCCATGATAATGTTGCTGGCAAGATCCTTTCGTAATTGCTCGACACTTTGCGCTCTGATGATTCTGCAGGTGCTCCAGTCGTCTGCTTCCATATCTACTCCCAGGTATGTGAAATGGTCCTGGATGCTCAGACTCAATATGGAAAGGCACCTAGGAAAATAATCAATGGAAGAATGTTAGAAATAGGAGCTAGAGACACAAAGCTGAGCTGCAAGGAAGGTTTGAGCTGTAAAACCTGCAGCAGTTTGGGTCTTCCCCGCTGGAATCACATATCTGTTCGGTTGTGTTGTCTTCAGAGTCGTTGATCCAGACCTTAAATTTGAGCGGAAGTACATATAGTTACTGTATAGCAGTACGCATAACACAGAGATAAAGGTTAGACTGAGTTGGTATGCAAGAAATTTATGCTCAAGGTATACCTCTCTTGGGAAATGGTGGTACGTCAGTTTGGAAAGAAAGGAGAAATAAGGTGGCAAATGTGGCACAATATCATGTGCGTGTACCATTCGAATTGTGTTCGGTACATATTCGGCAAAGTAGGAGGCAAAAACAGCATTGCCAACACGAGGCTGTCCAAAAGTCATGAGTTGAACCTTTTTGCTTCCAAGACTGATCTGCGGATAGAGTTTGAAGAAAAAAATGACAACTTACATAATAAGTGTAAAAAAATAGAATGCTTGTGTTAGAACTTTGATACAAGATTGCAATCAACGTCCTAGAAGCAATTAGGAGTCTGGACATTGGATATATTTATGAAACCTTGGGTCTTGTGTACTTACAGAAAGATCAAGCGCACAAAAGGCAGCCATCGCTCCTCCCATCGAGTGCCCTGTAACTATGACGTTGATATCCCCATATGTGTTTCTTGCCTTGCGAACAGCACTTGTGATAGCAACACGTAAAATTGTATTATTATAGGAGGAGAAAAATCCACTGTGCACCTTTAACCAGAGTAGTAGAAAGTTTTTTAGCAAAAAGACATGAATTTTCTTTCTAAGATATAAACAGTTTATTGGCAATGACCTTTGCATTTGGCATGTTTGGATAGCTCAGGTCAAGTTGCTTCCATATCAAGTCCTCGATCCAATTCTGTACACTGAGCAAGCAAACACTAAACATAAATCACACGTGTATCAAGAAATCATGCAATTTCGTTAGCACCTTGTTCTTTTTTAGAGGGTTGCTACCTGTTCTCTTGAGTCCCTCTTATTGCAACTATTATTGCATTCAGATTATGATCTATGCCAACGAATGCCTGTTACATTGCTCACCAATAGAATGGCAGGCAAAAGAAAGGCAATATCATGAAAATCTCACTTTATAAGAAATATCCCTATAACTATATCATGGAGATTCATGTCAACTTAATTTGAAATGTGTTAAGATAGAACCTGCAAGCAATTCTCCACATCAACAATTAGAGATCTCATCTCAAAGTCCTATTTCAGAAGTAGTAAACATATTAACATACTAGTAATTCTTACTTGACATATCACAGAAAAAAACTAAAAGAGATAAAAATGGTAAAACACATAATCCGTTAAAAGGATCAAGCACATATCCTAAAATCTGAATACTTGAAAGGTGGCTTCCCCCAGTGCCAAATAATTGTTAACCGTTAAGCGTGCATCCTTTAAGGTCTGAACAGTTCTAGTTTTAGGGAGGCAAATATGCACCCCTCAAATAAATAGGAATGAAAGAGAATTGTTTGACAGTTTCTTACTTGAGTCAAGTCATTGCATCTTGAGCATGTCCATGTATACAGAGCTGTTAAGTCTGTCATATATACCTAGAGACATAAAAGGAGGCAACTGAAAGTTGTGCGCTACCAAAGATCGTATTTAGTTAATTTTACTTGTGGTTCAAGACAAAGATGAAATAAAGCTCCATTTGGAAAGCACGATGTGGATGTAATAAAATAATGAGCATAAGCTTAACTTACAGCTGAAGCATATTCCACAAGGGTCTTAGCAAGAGTATGATCATAAACAAGACTCTGATCGTGATTCTCCACAGAGAGCTCTGCGATAATGAAAACAGCTGGTGTAAGCTTGAACACAGATATTGAAGATAATTTTCAAATATAAGATGCACAACAGATGGACCAACATTTAGGACAAAAAAAACAGTTCATCAAACGGAAAGGAAATACAATAAACAGCTCTAGTACTGTTTGGGACAGCTTAGATTAGGTGATTAAGCCCATGTATATTCATAACTGTGGGGAAGTCACTTTCAGTTTCTTCACTGGTCTCGGCTCTCAACCATATAGCAGAAGTGACATGATCTTTCTTGACTTGGTGCTTATGACATTTTTAAGCACATGCTTACTTATTGAGCCAGTACTTCCTTCTGGTGTATATTCATGTCCAAATAATATCATGGCCATTGGCCAGAGGCAGTGTATGCCAAGTGCTAACTAAAGGTTATTGGGGAAAGCTAGCCAAACAAAAATAGCTAACAATGTAAACAAGTTTAATGTTCACAATTAGTCCTATGTTTTTGTACATGTCTAGCCATAGAATAAACTATGTACTAATACCGAGAATTGTTAAGCTTATACAGTGACAGCCAAGCTAAAAGGACACAGTTTCTTTTTCCAGAAAAGGAGGCGAGAGCCCCCGGAGTCTAAAAGGACATAGATGCTTCTTCTTCGCGTTTTCTCATATCTTAAACCAACATTGACAAATTTGCAGAATCCACAACTTACAACATGTGAATCACTGAAAATAATGCAATGTTATGGTAGCCAAAAATCTATATGGGGCCTCATGAATATTTAGTTAATTGCCGTATGTTGCCAACATACTCGAAGAATTCCCTGAGAAAATCAAGCTCCAAAAGAGTATAATGGTTCTTTATCACAGTTTACCAACTCATTCTTCTTTATACAACCTTATTATTTTCTTAAAGTCAGCAACCATGCAACTAGAACTTCATTATGTTAACAAGGCAGCAGGTAAGTTCGAACTGCCAGCCACCTAATTTTGGTCCTCTTTCTATACGAAGATGGAACATTTTCCAGATGTCTGGATATACTTCCATATACACCCTCAACAATAACAAGAAGTGCGGTCAACAAGTCCAGTTGTTGAACGCTATACTCCCAACAAGCAAGCAGAACTTCCACCCATTTCCACCGTTTGTGATGTGTGTGTGTACCGGATGATACATGGTTTCTGTATTCACAGCAAGCAGTATGAACACATCAAACAACTTGATTTCTACCGATAAAGTTAACACATTCCTGGAATCCATTTGAGGCGAACCTAGAGCATTACAAAACAAGGAAGTATCAACGAATGAAAACTACCTTTGCCATGACAGGCGGAGAGCAGCAGGAGCAGCAGGGCCACCACACTGACCCGCCTCCATCTCTCCATGGACCTGCAGGCGCATCCAAACTATCATCACACAGAAAAGAAAGAATGAAAAGCAGCTTGACGAGCTGAGGACGGGACTCTGAGCATCCAAATGCAGGGAAAATATGAAGGGAAGAAAAAATAGCGGCATCCAGAATCAAATTAGAAACCAGAGCTTTGATTTGGGGACGCGCGAGCAAAACAAGAGCGCGGAAGAAGAAGAAGAGGATTTTAGGGGAGGAAATTTGTTGACCTTAGAAATTGGTAGAAGGAAGGTGAGATTGGAGCTGGATGGGGGCCAGTAAACGGCTGGAGGTCGCTGAGCTCTATTAATGCGGCGGGGAAGCGAAAATGGGACGCCGTCTGAGTCGCTTTCTCGGCGAGAAGAGAAGAGAGGAGAGGAGAGGATATTCTCCGCCGGAGCTCCCACTCTCTGATGCCGATCCTCCGGTTATTATGCTAACAAGGTCCGGTCATGGTGCGATACGGTAGGCCCCAAAACGAAATCTTTTATCTGGACTAGAAAAATTAGCATCATGCAGAGGAATCCAGCATCTTCAGTTCTTCACGCAATGATTACACCAACAGCGACCTCTTTGTTGGGTCTCGGAGGGAAGATGAACGAAATAATCTTTTCAGTTTCATTATATTGAAACGATTATTGAAAGTTGAAACTGAAAGTTATATAATCATCGCTCAGAGGAACCCAGCGTCTACGGGCTTGGGTTTACAGGTCCATCACAGAATGGTGTGTACGCACCACGATTGCACGAAGTCAAAGTTCCAATGGCACTTACTTTTACCGAGACATAAAGTCAGCAAGCACCATGCATCATGCAGAGGGATAGCGTATCAGCGTTAGAGCATCTTTAGTTGTTGATGTAAAATAGTGCAACATGATTTTTTTTAGGCATTCTGGCTTTAGGACACGAAATTTAGGACACCAATACCTTATAATGCGAAATAGAGTAGCAGCAAATAAATAGGACACCCATACACTTATAGAAACATAAAGTTTGCCATATCACCATAAACATATCAAAAGAGAAAAAAAAACCCAATTAGTTGTCACAACTGTCCCAGATGTGCATTTTGGTCACGCACTTGTAAATCGTGAATCTGGGTCATGAAGTTGCCACGAGCAAGTGTTTTCGCCACTCCGTCACGACGACAGTTAGTTTGCCGATGTGGCCAATTAGTTTTGTTTTGCGAATTAACTCCTAAAATTTAGTTTTTTCTAATCCTCTAATCCTTAGTTTGACTTTTTATGTGGGCAATTTGCAAGGAAATAATGGGCCACGTCAGCAAACTAATAGGTGGTCGTGGCGGAATGATCAAAACGCTCGTGCGGGACAACTTATTCACCCATAATTCATGATTTGCAAGTTCATGACCTGATCACACATCCAGTGCAACTTTATAGACCAAATTAGGATTTTCTCCATAAAAATATATGAATTTACATCTTTACAAAATCATCACAGAGATGTTGATAACATACTTGCAATTAATGCGATAGCTTAGGCAAATATCATCGCATTAATAGTAGAATCCAAAATCCTACAGAGTATAAATTTAGATCTTAGCTTGATCATCACACACATATCAAGTTTTGGAAAAAAAAACATAGCATAATTCAATAAGAACACATACAAAATCAAAGTTCATACAATCACATCATAATCATATATAGACATTGCACATGCAGTCATGGCTCATTGGCATATCCATGTTGTCAAGCATCTGCGACATTACATCATATACGCTGAAGTCAGCCTCCGGTGCAAAGGGGCTTTTCGTCTCCTCATCCACGGACGGCGGCGAGGAGGCGGCAGGACATGGAATTGGTCGTCGACATCTTTGGTAATCAGCGAGGGTTTTTCCATGGCCGACGACGGCCTTTGATCTTCCTTCGCTTTGCGGCTGCCAACATGGACGGTGCCCTCTTCATGTTGCTAGCCTTGCCCTTGGACCTGAACCGTCAAGCCTTCATCGTTGCACACTAGGGTTCGGCGTAGCGGCGGGTCGTGGCAACGCAAACAATTGCCGGCGGACGGGGGCGACGCTCTCGTTCGACACTGCCAAGGTAGTTGTCAGCAACTACAGAGTTGCGCTAGTGGCCGCGGTAGGGCTAGAAGGAATGTAATGGGTGGGGGAAGGGCTGGAGACACCATCCATGGCAGGGATTTCACCGACGACGGGCACAACAAGAGGGAGCGATCGTGCGTGGAAAGTTTCACCGTGACGGCTGGCTTGATGTGCTGTTGCGATTTGTTTTGAGGCAGCCATTTGGTGCGCCTAAATATGCATGACGAGATGCCAAAATTTAGGGCCGCCCAAACACAATATGCATCAACACGTAAAAATATGTTATCAGATATACTACCTCCGTCTCTAAAATGATATCGTAAACTTATCTAAATTTAAATACTCGCTCCAATCCATAGCATTAACTAGTATGGGTCGCAGGGAGTACTATATATATACACACATCAGAATTTAGACAAAGCTCTGATATTTTATTTTTTTAATGGACGGAGGGGTAGCATTGTTCTTCTTGAATTCTCGTGTCCTAAAAATCAACTGTTAGCACTAAATTTGTTTCACGTGGGAAGTGAGATGTTTTACATGGAGTAGTATACTTTAATTTGATGGTCTCGCCGGCGCCAGCTCCCGTTCACAATAGAGGATCGGACGTCGGAGGGAACCCGGGACAGCGGCGGACGTTGTACGTGGACTTGTCTGGAAATCCCACGTGAGGAGCACGTGGCGTGGACCGGCGGCGAGTGCGGGCGGCCGCGGGAGAAGAAAACTGTGAAATGGGATTGCAGCCAGATCTCTAGGGAATCGTGCCGTGCTGAACTGCTTGATTTTGACCGTGTCAGTGGATTCGATGTGTGTGGAGGCTGCATGTACATGTACCGCTGGATCGTTTTTTTTTTCCTAGAGTATATCTCGATACCAATACGTGCTGTAATGGGCTCAAGAAGGCCCAGCCGATGAAAATAGTGAGAACAGGCAGCCCACGGGCGACGACGCAGTACTTCTGGTAGCCCAGCCCAAGGACGCTTTCTGTTGCTTTGTGGACATCGCTGGCCCGCGACTGTACACTCCATAATATTTTAGGTGGACCTTAGCCCTGTTCCGTTTCCGTTCTCTCTACCAAGCCTGCTTTCATTATCTCTCGCGGGCCAAATCAGGCATGTTATCTTCTGCCTCCTCACCCGAGCTCAAGCAACCCTATCGAATTCTTCCTCTTCGCCCGAATGCTAAGAGCCTAGGATATCCTCCTGGCGATACGAACTAATCGTCATCACCATGTGAGGCTGACGACACCCACCATAGGTTGTGGTTCCATATAGATCTGCCACCATTGCATTCGATCGAGCACCCTATGGCGACCACCGCTCTAAGCTTTGGAGAACCGGTGGAGCAATTCAACGACAAGGTAGACCCTGTATAACACTATCATCACCGTATACTTGTTAGAGTCCCAATCCCACTCCTATCCCGCTTCTCTTTCTATTCTTTCACATGCTTCTCTTTTCTCTGCACAACCACTAACCGCGCCTAAACAAGGTTTAAGTATGTATGCAAGTGTCATTTCCATAAACGTTCATCTTCTACTTGAAATGCTTAATGGCCTCTTTGGACTTTGTCGATACGAGCCGGAGAGCAACTAAGATAGGAAGCACCACCCCAACTCAACAATTTCCGTTGTTGCAGTAGAATTTGTTTCTATTTATGAAGTTTACTTAGGCTTCGAAATTAGAGAAAGCATAGACCAACAGGTAGTGACACCACATAACTAGTGTGCTCCCACACAAAGACATGTGGATCCTTTGTCCTTCCGCAAAGTCAAATGATCCCGTTCTGTCCATGTTCAACATTTGATGCTTGCCGTAAATAAGGGGCACGACCACCCGAACTTGCTCCCTAGTGGGTACCCGTGGACATGGTCATTTGCTGGTTGTGTACCACACGGTTTTTCCTACGCTTGCTTTCCTTTTTAGGCGAACCCTAGCCCCGCTCCTTTACCATTCTCTCTCTCGGAAGCCAGCTTTCCACTGACGCCTCCTTTCCTTAACCTCACCGGTTCTCTCTCCAACCCTAAAGAAGCGTTTCCTTCATTGCTTCGGTGTGTGCCGGCTCCACCAATCAGGGTCTTGTGCTTCATCGGAGGGATGTTGCCGCCTCCTCATGGATGGGATCGGCCACCACACAAGGGGTTCCTAGCTACAATCGCTACAAATTTTCGGCCCGCGTTGCATTCACCAATGATATCCCCTGAAGGAGGTAGGCAAGGGCCAAATCTGGCTTTCCAAGGGGATGTATGTTCATTTGTCACTAGTTATTTCTGCAAATCATCGATCTATTTTTTAGAAGTTTATTTGGATTTTTATAAATTTCATAATTTTCAAAAATTCATATGTTCTTGTAAGTAATATTCAAAAGTTTGTAGGTTGTTGTAGTATCTGAAAGTTTATATGCTCTAATCCCTCCAACCCATACTAAGTCCCGTGATTTCAAATTTAAACTAAAATTACGGCATTTATTCTGGATCGGAGAGAGTAACAGTTTTTGAAAATTCTAATGGTTTCCAAAAGTACACAACTTCTTAAAGCTCTAACAACTTCTGAAAGTTCTAAGCAGTTCTCTTGCTTTTTCGGAATTCAGAGGATTAACATTGACGCCGCTGCAATTTTCTCAGCAACGCCACGAAATCCACATGCGACAGAGCACGGCGCGGATAGTTGATAGCGCCGACACGCCAAGGTAAAGACGTAACGTTGGCACGTCCACGTACTACAAACCGACGACCGGTGCTGACGCTGTGTCCAGATGAGATGATCTGTACTTACGTGTACCCACACAACCACAGGTGAAAAGCTGATGTGGCCTTCGCGTGGACGCCATCGGCCGGCGCCGATCGAGGAGGAACCGAGGAAGCCGACGGGCGTATGTTTTGGCGTTACCAGACCACGCAATGGATCGACCCCACGGAACATTGCCTTAACTTTGATCGATGCATTGTTGTACCGCACATTGCTGAGAGCTATGGCAGCCTGGCTATAGCTCCACCGGAAGCATGCAGCAGGTTACTTGGGGGTGAGCGGGATGCCTTGCTTGCTAATGAGTGATGATTAATCGTGCATCAGTGCATCACGTATCTATAGCCAGAACTGTAAATTCTAAACAAGATGCAATTCTTTAAGTCCTTTTTTACATTGTCGTGATTATATTTTAAGCATCTCAGTTTTTTTATATTTTTATAGGTATCAACTCGATGCCCAACACGATTAACGTTGTGTATTATGCATATTCTTATGTTTTTGTGTAATATATGAATTTTCTAAAATTCTAATAACATGTTGGTGTTGATAACCTACCTTCCATAGTCGAGAAAGGAATAAATTGTATGAACACACCCCTATATAGGGGTCGTAGTAGCAAAAACCATAATTATTGAGGTTTTGAAAAAAAAAAAAGCACTATTGAGTAATGATATGACAAATACCATACATCTAAAAAAACCAAATACCACAAATCTACAAGTAATAAGCTGAATGATAGAGACTATGATATGTGGGGCTAGGTGGCAGGTCCACGTCAGACCCAGCCTCGACAAATATTTCTCTCTCCTTCGCTCCTCTCTCTATATCATGTCAGTTCACAAACGGAAACTTCTCTCTACTTCGTGAGTCACACCTACCGCCGACCCACGCCCACCTTCTCTCACCATGCCAACGACCCATCTTGGGGACTGCCTCTCAAGCCGCCACGAGGGATGCAACCACTTCCTCTCGTCTCACGGTGTGTGTGTGTGTGTAACCGTATTATATTTCTTATTAATACTACATATGGTTTCTCTCTAAGAAAAATATGTGCATGTGCACACATATGGTCACACACACGTTGAATGAAATTGTCATACGAGAGTGTTACTTTCTTCATTGTTAGAGTATAATGACCGACCCTATCTCTTTGTTTAGTTTTTTGGAAAACTTGGTTGGTGTATCAATTCAATATGGTATCAGAGCCAAGAGATCTCAAGTTGAAGATCCCTGCTCACGTAGTATTTTGTAGGTATAGCGTGGCTCAAGATAGGGTGGGTATGCGTGTGTGTTTGGGGGGTGATGATGTCACAGTCTAAAGGACAACCTAATTTGTAGGTGTTGGATTGTCATCGAGGCATAACGAGAACATAAAGGGAATAGCACATGGAATTTTCATGAGTGTGAGAGGATGTGAAATTTATCAAACTCTCTTAATTAAAATGTGCTATAGTTATCTTGTTGACCGAGTTAATATGACAATTTTACATATCATATCTATGTCATGGTGTGCGAAAAGGTGGGCTAAACGGTTACGAGATTTGTCGGTGATGGACCGAACATTGTTGTTGGGATACGGCAAGAAACATAAATGGAGAACAACAAATGATATAGCATTGCATTTGGCGTTGGCGGGTATGTGGGAGGCTTGATAATTTTTTTTTTTTTTTTGAGAACGGGAGGCTTGATAATATTTTAGTGTAAACGACAACATAATTTGTCGGTGATGGGTTAGGACATCGTCGCCATGTCACAACAAGAAGAATGAAAAGAGAAGTACCAATGCAATGTCCACAGGTGGGATGGGTGGTGAGAGGGGCACACTCACCATCACACACACAAGAGGAAAGAAGATTTTGGTCGTGGATTTTGTACTTCTTGAGCCCACAATTAAATTTAACCCTTGATCCCACGGTTAATACCTTGACCCTCATCTCTCGCGAGTATTATTTTTGGGCCTAGGTTGGTAAGTCCGCATAGGGCGAACAACAAATCAAATAACCAAACACACCCTTTCTCGCTCAACCATCACACCGAGGGCTGCACGGCGCATCGACCACAGAACGTATCTTATCACATTGACACATGATGAACTCTCTTACCTGGCCACCACAAAACAACATAAATATCCTAATCAATATAAATACCCTACTCACTCACACAAAGTCTCCTTTTCCAGGGGAAGAAGGGTCCGGAATCTAGCTGTTAGTTAGGGGAGCCTTATTATAGACTCTATATCCAGATACCCAAACGTCTACACAATCTTTGTACAAAACGAAATGGGTAAGAGCCCTCACTCCATGTCAAGCATTACACCCCTATTTATACGTCGCACTGACACACACCACACATCGATATCCATATACAACAACCATTTATGGTTTGCATTACTATATCATCTTGTTCTTGTGAACATAACTCATAAGCATGGCCATTGCAAATAGATATATGTAGCACACAACAACATCTCCATGTGTAGTTCGTAGCCATGGTTTAATTTACATTGGACTTTGTTTTGTTGGTCTGAATAAGCTAGATCGACGATGGACGTGGCCGACATCCACACCTTGCAGTTGCCCCTAAAAGGAAACGGCGCCTTCGGCAGCATGGCGGCCGGGGACCAGGCGGTTCCGGCGCACGGGGGGCGCCGACAACTGTGGGCTTCCATGCCGGAGGAGTTCTGGCTCTACATATACAAGGTGCAGCTGTGCCCGCGGCCGAGCAACCACGACTGGACCAGGTGCCCCTATGCGCACAATGGCGAGCGCGCACGCCGCCGCGACCCGCGCATCTACCGCTACATCGCCAGCCCCTGCTTGCAATACCGCGGGCAGCAGCCGCCGAGCTGCCGACACGGGCTCAGGTGTCGTTACGCGCACGGTGTGTACGAGATGTGGCTGCACCCGTCCCGGTTCCGCACGCAGATGTGCTTGTCCAGGACGCGCTGCCCGCGCCCGATCTGCTTCTTCGCTCACTCCGCCGCTGAGCTCAGGGGCGACGAACACATCGCCGCCGCCGAGCTCAGGGGCAGCGTCTACATCGCCGTCACCGGCGTGACGCTACCGATGGTATCATCCCTGCCGCTGTCGCCACCTCGTATACAGAAGCCCCCTGTTTATGCTCCTTCAGCTTCACCACCACCGGCGGCTGTTTCACGTGACCAGCCGTTCGATGATCAGGACATGGCTAACAGGCTTCGGCTCCTGAGCCTGTACTCTGCCTTTGAAGCTGACACCTTGTTTTCTTCCACTGCCACCGCTGCAGCTACTGTGGCCACTGCTGCTCCCGCTGCCGCCACCGAGCCAACGATGGTGGCCTTACTGGACGGTGGCGGTGAGGGCGTCAAGTGCGGCCGTTGCGTGGAGGAGGAAGACTCCATGCTGAATGACTACCAGTACCCGCACATTGATCTCATCATAGACTTGGTGAGCTAAGTAAGGTGAAGAATAGTTACCGGAAAACAAGACGGTCCAGTGAGGAGTGTCACTGCCTGCGCGCGTGACTGCTCACTCTGTGTATATGTTTTCTATAAGTCAAAAGATGTGAAGTTTGACCAAATATGTAGATAAAAATATTATAACATTTAAAATAACATATCAATGCCCTTAGATTACTCATGATGTGATTTTTCATATGATACACATTTGGTATTCTAGATGTTCCTATCTTTATCCACATATTTGATCAAACTTTTTTTTGACTTTTAAAAATTGTAATATGGACTAGAATTTGGCAAGGAGGGGGTAACTTCTTTAAAAAAATCTCCAAGGGAGCGAGTTCCCGCTTGAATATATTTCATTCAAAGTTAGCTATAAAACATTTCAACTTTTACAAGATAGGTTCAAATGTACCAGAGTTTAGAGGGGGTAACATGAAAGAGAAATAAAAGGAAAAGAACACAACCACACCCAACAACACATAGGAGCAAGAGCGACAAGGATGTCAATCTGAGAAACCTTGGAGACACTTGACTGATGGGAAAATCCATCACCGATACAAGCACACGATCACAAGGAAGAGTCTGTTCGACATGATAGCGGGAGGGACAACCCATCCAGATGCATAGACTATACGTACTCATAATAAATGTACTTTCCACTTACTCAAAATATAAGGGGTTGTAACTTTCTGAAAGAGTGCGCTAGGACATCTTATAAACTGGCACAGAGGAAGTACATTGCAAAACAAGAATTATTAATTGATTATGTCTTCTTAGTAATCAGGCAAACGACATAAGTGCATAGTTACCACACAAGTTTTATTGCAGCTGCCACTTCGTTGGCTCAACTACTTTTTGGTTTAAACATCATGAAATGTACAATGTATCATCTGACAAATAATTAAGTATACACACTCCTATGAAAAAGCATAAATGATTTTTTGAACTCGATGCCTCCCCCGTTCTTTTTTTTCCCATAAGCAACGTTGTTTATTTGCAGCCAACATAGTATAATATATTTGATGTACCACATACATGTTAGGTAACACACACATGGCATGTTTGATTCGTATAATTCTTAGAACTTAGGAATAGGAACATTGCAGGAGTGGAATATCATGTCCTATTAAATTCTATATAATTTGGAAGGTACAAGAATATTTTTCATGTAGCGTTTGATTCACAGGAAATTCAAAGGAATTGTAACATGAGTTTTAAATGGATGGAAATTTTCCTACAAAACATAGTTTACTACAATCCTATAGGAAAAATTCCTATGCAATCCTAAGGGCTCAATCCTAAGAATGAAATGGTGCACACAGAAAAAAAATATAAGGATGAAAATGCTATAAAACTCCTATATGGTTCCTTTGAATCAAACAAGAAATTAAAATCCAATGGGGTTTCTCGTCTCTCTGATGGCGTTGGCTTTTGGCTCATGGTTACCTACCCAAAATTTAATATGCTAAAATTTGGCCATGGTCTTTTGAGGTCATAATGTGGCTAAGTTTGGCAACAGAATTTGAATTAAGATGGGCGAATGAACAAGCAGATGCCAGAAGATTGGAAATCATAGAAGTATGGCTTTTTCATGACTTATATTTACTACCAGTTTTGGACACGAAACAAACCTATCCTTACAAGTTTTTTTGGCATGTGCTGCCGTTGTACTTGTTTCCACTATAATAAATATGCTCATCTATCACAGATTGTTTCTGTGGTTGAAGCGTGGATTTTCATCTCCAAACCACTTCTACACACCGAGGTTGAATGGCCATGGTAGACTTTGATCTTCCACGATCATGACGTGCTAGCTAGAGTGTCTCACATTTATCATGGAAACCATTTTTGTGATAGATGGAATTCCACATCTACCACGGGATCAAAATTGTAATTGTGAAGCCTAACTTCCACGTCAATGACAAGTCAATGCTTCTATAGTGGCAACTAACGGCGTTATACGCTGCATTACAGATAACATAGCCTCTATGTGTGCCTATTCTTGAGCTAAGCAAGCATGGGCGCGATCCCCATCTAGTGGAACTACTATAACTATATCTATAGAAGGAAGGTTCATCCTTCACCGAATCATAGTTAGATGGTGGCATTAATGCACATGCGTTTCTATTGTTTGTTCCTATGGTTGTGTGTGATTTTTGCAAAATTTGGATTCCATGGATGCATGGAGGTGGTCGATCGATCAGAACGAGAGAAAGAGAAAGCGTTGGGAAATAAGCTCTACCTATATACTATTTTGGATTATAATAAGTGGTCATAATAAGTGTCCTGCCCATGTGGAGGGATTTATCTTATTACTATTTTAGATGGAAATGTATATTGCTATTGCTTATTTTCACATAAGCTGCTTTAGATTTTTGGTCGATGTGCTATTTTTTTGGTTGGTAAGCAACATGGTTCATTGTAGCCAGCATCGCAAGAACCCCACGCAACAACTGCTTATGTTGCGCCTTGCTATGACCATCTTCCTCCAAATAACAGTTTAGGGTTAATCCCCACATGCTGATACTTAATTAAAACACTTGACCCGTGTACCTATATTTGTAAGCATCGTATATTTTGGAGCTCGAAAGATACTTATGTTTTCGAGCTATCGAGCTTTACCGCGTGAGTTATCGTTGGCTCAAGATCAACTCAACTTTCAGTCGGACTATATAGGACACTCACACTCACACTCGACTCATTTCTTTTCGAACTGGTCATGAGTCAATCCAAAAAAAAAAGTCAATGTGGAGCGTTCACGAGCCTCGAACTTTACCGCCAACCCTGCAAAGATTTATCGGGCAGTGACTCCGCCGAGTACCTCCGGATGCCCTCTCAATCATAAGGTCGTTGGTGGCTACCACTCCGGTGAAGGCAACTACCAAGGACACTGGAGGTGAGTGGACATGTGAAGGCATGTAGATGGTGGCGGCAAGCAACAACTATGCCAAGTTGGCAGTACCGTTTGATGAGATTTTTCCAAATTTTTCTTTTTTAGGCAAACCTTAGCCCAGTTTTGTTTTCATTCTCTCTACAAAGGTTGCTCAACCTGTATATTCACTTTCCATTATCTCTCACAGGCTAAATAATGAATGTCATATTCTTCCTCCTCCTCACACGGGCCCAACAAACCATGTTGTATTCTTCATCTTCACCCAAATGCTTATGAGCCTAGAATCTGCTCATGTTAGTTTCCCAGCTTGACCGTTGTCATCGCCAAATACTGACCTAGCTTGCTGGCGCCACGAACTAATCATCATCGCTATGTGAGGCTCACACCCACCATAGGTCCTGATTCCATATAGATCTGCCACCATTGCAGCTGGTTGAGCACCATATGGAGACCATCGCTCTAAGCTTTGGAGAATCGATGAAGCCACTCAACAACAGGGTAGACTACTAGCACTATCATCATATCACCCTATAGTTATTAGTGTTCTTTCAGCCACTCCCATCCTACTTATCTTTCAATTCTTTATTATCATAATTCTCTTTCCTTGCTCCATCGCTTCTTCACAACCTCTAACGCATGTAAAAATAGTATAAGTATGTATGCAAGTGTTCTTTCTATCACATTCATTCCCAGTTTTAAATGTTTGGTCTCTTTGGACTATGTTGATCAGTACTAGATAACAACCAACACATGAACCATCACCCCCACTTATACATGGCCATGGGCAGCCTGGCCAGGCCCAAAAATTATGGGCCATGCCTAGGCCTAAATATTAGGCCCAACAGCCTAGTCGGACCCCAGTTTTTGAGAAATAATGAAGAGACCAGGCCAGTGTCCCAAAGTTCAATGGGCCTTTTCTCTACGCGGCCCATGCATCCTATGCCCTATTTTTAGGCCCAATGGCTGGGCCAGGCCTAGATCTAGATTTTTTGCCTTGGCTTTGTTCGGCGTGGCCTGAAGCTTGGCCCGACCTCATAAATGCCTAGGTATACCCCTACTCGACAATTTTATGTTCTAGTAAAATTTTCTCTTTTGTAAAGTAAATCTAGACTTTGAAATTGGACAAATTCTAGAACTACAACAAATGCCCCCACTTAAATAATTGGCTCCCACTCAAAGACATTTGGCTCCATTGTCCTTATGCAAAGTCTGATTCCGTTATATCCATGTTCTATGTTTGATGCTTGTCGTAAATAAGGGGCACAACCAACATAGAATCCGAACTTGTTTCATGGTGGGTACACATGGACATGGTCACTTTCCGGCTGTGTGCGACAATGTCCTTTATATGTGTGCTTTCCTTTTTTAGGCGGGCCCTAGCCCTGTTCCCTTCCTATTCTCTCCTGCAAGCCAGCTTTGCACCGACGCCTCCTTTACTTATCCTCACCGGTTCTCCGTCCTAAAGAAGCATTGCCATCAACGCTTCACTATGTGACGTATCCACCGATTAGGGTTTTGGTGTTGTGTCAAAGGGATGTTGTCGCCTCTTTGTGGTGCATAGAATTAGGTACCACACAATGGGTTCCGCTACAAATACTCGGCCCGTGTTGCAGTCATCGATATGAGAAAGACAAGAAACACACACGCGCTCACGCACACACACCCACACACACGCATGCACGCGCGCAGGCAAGCACACAATGTGATGACTGGGATGCAATGTGATGTCAAGATTAATTGCCTAACAACCAAGCCCGAAGAAAATAGGAGCTAGGCCTTATTTTTTTTTAGAATTCGGTCACTCTTTTTTGACCTGGGCCTGTAAGTATTAGCCATGCCTCTAAGTGAAGTACCACAAACAACGACGAAAAAGAAGGTTGGGAGCAGGCTGCCTATAGTAAGCCACGGTCCCAAGCTGATGGCTTTCGATGTGAGCAATTCGGGAGCCTCGCTCTCGGCAAGCCTGCGATGTTAAGCAAGGAGTTGTGGGCGTCGGCTCGATACAGAGAGGATGTGAGCAATTCTGGTATCTTCGCTCCATCTGTTCTGTGGCTCCGCTTGTAGAGTCTTCCCGACCAGTGAATCTGTGATCATGAACTACAACTAATAGAACCAAAGTGCGGGAGTTCGTCATGATTCATAAATAGCTGGGTTTTTAGCAAACAAATGTGAGCACATTAAATAAAATGAGGTTTGGTCTTTTTGTTGCTTTGGCTCTCTAGGACAGTAGGACGGCATTAGCCATCGTTGATGACTTACGAGTTGGTGCTTGGTGGAAAAGCCATTGAGTACTGTTAGGGACGGGATCGGTACTATCCAGGTTCGGGCTTGTAGGTAAAGATCTACTTCCTTCTTCTGCAATTATTGATTGTATATTGGTTACAATGGATCTTGCAATTTAAGCTAGGGTTAGCTCTAAGGCGAGTTGATCGATCTCTATTGCTCTTGTTCCAATTGGTTGAATATTTACGTCAGCTTCAAATTATTTAGTTGCAGTTGCAGGTGCCACGTGAAAGATTAGGAGCAATGTGAAACTCACCACAAACTCAAACCTTCATAAGTAGAAGATAGGTAGTATTTTGCTTGGGGTTTAAGGAAGATGGATAAGAGCAAGTACGGGTGTATCTAGACACAATTTTATCTAGAACGAATATTTACACACTGAAATGGGTCTAAATATCTAGATAAAGCTAAGTCATTTACTTCTGAACGTTCATCGAGGTGGCAATAATTGCCAAATAGGAGATTATGCAGCGCAATCGAGCTTTCACAGTCTATGCGCCGGCTATCCCAGCTGGTTTAGTAATGTGCATTCGTGATCTAGCTTTGTGATGGTTTGCATGTTTCATTCAAAAACATGTCCTCTCTGTGTGGTTTTTCCCTTTTCTATATGAAAATGTCGTGCTTCTGTCGGTTGCTAAAAAAACACCTGGTGTCCCGACCTAGATGGCTTCATGCACTGAACGAGACATCAAAGTAAAGATCAGTGTTTATATATATAGCAACCTTTTTCTTTTCTTGACATCATGTGTACTCTCCACAAAAGATGTCTCAATTTGGTCTAAATTTGAATGTATCTAAACATGATTTAGTGTATAGATACATCTAAATTTAGACAAAGTTAAGACATATTTAGGTCCTATTGCACCTTCAGTAAGAAAAGCCGGTTTAATTAGCATTCCTCACTACAACTATACTACTCCCTCCAACCCATATTAGTTCTCGCTGAAACGAGTGAACAAATGCAATAAAATGTATCTAGATACGAACGAACCGGCGACAAGTATAATGAATGGGAGAGAGTATATGACATCATGAACATGGTAATTTCCCACATGTAATGATCTCTTGAGCACCGACTTTATTGAGTTCGTGCCACTCAGGGCAATCAACCTCCTCTGTGGGAGATATACATGCACACACCGGAAATGCAATTTTAGGAGCGTTGTGGCTTACCGATCAAGCAACCACCACTGAAAGAACATCATGATTCGTGCATTATAATGTGCACCATTAAATTACGCACTAAGAGCATCTTCAGTCGCTTCCCCCAAACCGTCCCCTAAAGGGATTTGGGGCGCGCCGGACAAAAAAACGTTCCCAGCCGCGTCTCCTAAAGCCGCTTTTTATCCGGCGCCCGAGCCCGTTCCCGCTCCACAGGGGACGCTCCGAGCACGCCGGACACAACACTCTCGCATGTCGGTGACTATTTCCATAAACCGTTGGTTCGCGCCTTTTTTCTCGTCGCTCCTTCCCTCCTGCGCCTCCCACCCGTCCGCCGCCGCTGGATTTGCTGGCGTTTCGATGACTGATCACTTCTGAGAGTCGGTACCATCATCGCGGCTGGCACTCTCGCCGGTCATTCCGCCGCCACCGCTTCGCCAGCGCGTCCCAGAACGCGACGTCAAATCCGCCCCACCTCCGCGCACACAAGGTGCTCGACGACTTGCCAGGTACGCGCGATTGGCCGTTGTTCGTTGCCTCGTCTACCGTAGCGCAATTTTAACCAATGATTTTGCTTCAGACATGGATAGCGACGACGAGATAGTTACCCTACCGTTGGAGGACGTGCAAACCTTCGTGATGAGGACATCTCATCTATTGATACAACCGCTGTACCTACAACCACACAAATACAAGGACCAATCACTCGAGCTCGTGCCAAACAACTTAACTATCAGGTACTTTCATTTCTTGAAACTATTTCTCACATACATGAGAATATGATGCTGCCTAAATCAGATATGTTTGTTACTCTTATGAATGATGGACCTAGCATGGATGAGGAGGAAAACATTGGAGCATGATCACGCATGGAGGACATGACAGCAAACATTTGAGGATTGAAGAGGACGCCGTAAGTGGAGATTTCAGAACTTTGAAGCCACTATAAGAAGAGATGAAGACATGGATAAAATATAGAGTTTTCCACTAGCATAATATGGTGCTGCGTCACCTTTAGTTTTGGGCCAGGCCCATGTCATTTTCACAAGAATTAAGTCAGCCACTTTTTAGAGTCCGTATTGAAGGGGGAAAGGTCTTCTAGGGTTTGGTTCGGACACCATACGTATGGCTAGCCGAAACCCCACCTTTTCCTCCTTTAAATACCCCCATAGCCGTCACGTTTAGACTTGGATTTTGATTAGACTAAAAGTTAGCCATTGCTGCAACTCTCGTGTACTTCTTTTGAGATCAACGCCCAGAACAAGACCGACTATTCGGAATCCCACCTTATTCAATAAAGCTTTCATCTTTCATCCGCAATATTCTGATTGCAATATTAGTTCTTACTTGTTCTCGATTTCAGGTAGGAATTAAGACCCTCGCTGGTCAGGCTGATCGTGCATTCACAAGATCAGTAACTCCCGGAGATTGTCCTAGCGATTGCATTGGCGCACGAGCTTTGCACGTGTAGTCGAATCGTCAAGCACGAACTCCACCAACAAATCGATGCTATCTTACTCTCATCGAAAGATCAGCCACCTTTGCCCTATCACTTCGACGACGACCTCCGGGAGCATTTTCTGATCATCGCGTCCCTCCAGGACGTGCTTGACGCAGAGGCGGAGAAGAGTAAGAGGCCGCTCTGCGGAGGATCAAGGCCGGGGAGAAAGAAATCGAAGCCCCGGCAGAGGATGGAGGGGCATACCATGCTGCACAACGACTACTTCGCAGATGAGGCAACACATGCCGACAATTTTCGGCGCCGGTATAGGATGAGCAAGGATCTCTTCATGAATATCCTCCACGGCGTTGGAGAGTTCAACCCCTACTTCAAGCTCAAGCACGACGCTGTAGGCGTTGTCGGGTTCTCGTCGATTCAGAAGTGCACCGCCGCCATGAGGATGCTTGCATACGGAGCACATGCCGATACACAGGACGACTACCTTCACATGAGGGAGTCTACCGCCATTGAGTGCATGTACAAGTTTTGTCGAGCTGTGGTGGAAAAGTTTGGCAAATACTACTTGAGAGGGACAACTGAGGAAGAGACTGCAAGGATCATGACATAAAATGCTGCCAGAGGATTCCCTAGAATGCTTGGAAGCATTGATTGCATGCACTGGTAATGGAAGAACTGTCCGTTCGCTTGGCAAGGTATATACAAAGGGCGTCATGGATATTGCAGTGTGGTGCTTGATGCTGTGGCAGATTATGACATGTGGATTTGGCATTTTTTTTGGCATGGCGGGATCACACAATAACATCAACGTGTTGCAGCAGTCTCCGGTGTTCAGCAGACTAGTAGAAGGGCATGCTCCACCATGCAACTATGAGATCAATGGCCACCAATATACCAAAGGCTATTATCTAGCCGATGGTATATATCCAACATGGGTCAATTTTGTCAAAATAATTTCGAATCCATCAGGTCATAAGAATTCGCACTTTGCTGCGCGACAGGAGGCCTGCAGGAAGGATGTCGAGCGGGCATTTGGTGTGCTTCAAGCTCAATTTGCAATTATCCGGTACCCTGCTCTAAGCTGATCTCACGGCCAAATGTGGGAGCTGATGTAGGCTTGTGTGATCATGCACAACATGATCATCGTGGATGACTGCAAGAATCATGCCAGGGCACATGTTGGTCCCTATGAGTGTTAGGACCCTCTTGCGGAGGTTGATCATGAGTTGCCTGCAGATTTTGTTGATTTCCTCGCCATGCACACAGAGATCCGTGACAACAATATTCACGAACACTTCAAGCTGATCTCGTTGAGCATTTGTGGAAGATCAAAAGATTATCAGCAAATGCCGCAGCACCTTGATCTAGCCATATTTATTACATTTGTTTAGTTGTTTTATTGTTTGTTGTATTTTAATTTAAAAACAATTTCCGTAAACATATTTATTTGTATGCTATATTTAATAAATGATTGTGTTTTCATGTTTGGGGGCGGTGTTTGGGGGACGCGACTGGGGAGCGACGTCCCCCAAACGCGGCAAGAATAAAACACGTCCCCTAAACGCTCGATCCGACGCCGGACGGTTTAAGGGACGCGACTGAAGATGCTCTATGTTCAGTGTCTATAGTCGTCGCTAGGTGGTCCAAAGACCTACTTGTAATTTTTATTACTTTTGGGTATGTTTGTACTACTATTGATGATTATTAATAGATCAGCGAAATTTTTGCAAAGAAAAAGCTCAAACCTTCATAAGTAGAAGATAGATGGTTTTTTTGCTTGGGGTTTAAGGAAGATGGATAAGAACAAGTACCGACGTATCTAGACACAATTTTATCTAGAACGGATGTATCTGCACACTGAAATGGGTCTAAATACCTAGATAAAGCTAAGCTTCTGAGGTGGCAATAATTGCCAACGAGGAGATCCCAGCTTTCGTAGTCTATGTGTCGGCTATTCCAGCTGGTTTAGATTAGTGCATTCATGATCTACCTTCGTGATGGTTTGCATGTTTCATTCAAAAACATCTCCATATGATCTATCTTAGTCGGCACCGTCGTCGCGGCTGGCACTCTCACCGGTCGTTCCGCCGCCACCGCTTCGCCAGCGCGTCCCAGAACGCGGCGTCAAATTCACCCCACCTCCGCGCACACAAGGTGCGCGACGACTTGCCAGGTACGTGTGATTTGCCACTGTTCATTGCCTCGTCTGCCGCGGCGTAGTTTTAAGCATTGATTTTGCTTCAGACATGGATAGCGACGACGAGATTGTTGCCCTACTATTGGAGGACGAGCAAGCCTTCGACGATGACCTCCGGGAGCATTTGTTGATCATCGCTTCCCTCTGAGACGTGCTTGACGCCGAGGCGGAGAAGAGGAAGAGACCGCGCCGCGGAGGATCAAGGCCGGGGAGAAATAAGTCGAAGCCCCGGCAGATGATAGAGGGGCATACCATGCTGCACAACGACTACTTCGCAGATGAGGCAACACATGCCGACAATTTTTGGCGCCGGTATAGGATGAGCAAGGTTCTCTTCATGAATATTCTCCATGGCGTTCGAGAGTTCGACCCCTACTTCAAGCTCAAGCACAACGCTGTAGGCGTTGTTGGGTTCTCGTCGATTCAGAAGTGCACCTCCGCCATGAGGATGCTTGCACACGGAGCACCTGCCGATACACAGGACGACTACCTTCGCATGAGTGAGTCTACTGCCATTGAGTGCATGTACAAGTTTTACCGAGCTGTGGTGGAAAAGTTTGGCAAATACTACTTGAGAGGGCCAACTGAGGAAGAGACTTGGAAGCATCAATTGCATGTACTGGTCATGGAAGAACTGCCCGTTTGCTTGGCAAGGTATATACAAAGGGCGTCATGGATATTGCAGTGTGGTGCTTGAAGCTGTGGCAGATTATGACTTGTGGATTTGACATTCTTTTTTTGGCATGGCGGGATCACACAATGACATCACCGTGTTGCAGCAGTCTCCGGTGTTCAGCGGACTAGTGGAAAGGCATGCTCCACCATGCAACTATGAGATCAATGACCACCAATATACCAAAGGCTATTATCTAGCCGATGGTATATATCCAACATGAGTCACTTTTGTCAAAACAATCTCGAATCCATCAGGTCAGAAAAATTCCCACTTTGCTGCGCGACAAGAGGCTTGCAGGAAGGATGTCGAGCGGGCATTTGGTGTGCTTCAATTTCAATTTGGAATTGTCCGGTACCCTGCTCTAAACTGGTCTCACGACCAAATGTGGGAGGTGATGCAGACTTGTGTTATCATGCACAACATGATCATCGAGAATGGCCGCAAGAATCATGCCAGGATACATGTTGGTCCATATGAGTGTCAGGGCCCTCTGCGGAGGTTGATCATGAGTTCCCTGCAGATTTTGTTGATTTCCTCGCCATGCACGCAGAGATCCGTGACATCAATGTTCACGAGCAACTTCAAACTGATCTCGTTGAGCATTTGTGGAGGATCAAAGGATTATCAGAAAATGTCGCGGCACCTTGAACTAGCCCTATTTATTACATTTGTTTAGTTATTTTATTGTTTATTGTATTTTAATTTGAAAACAATCTCCGTAAACATATTTATTTGTATGCTATATTTAATAAATGGTTTTTTTTTCATGTTTGGGGGCGGTGTTTGGGGACGCGACTGGGAGCGACGTCCCCCAAACGCGGCACGAATAAAACACGTCCCCTAACGCTCAATCCGGCGCTGTTGGGGGAACGTTTTGGAAACGCGGGACTGGAGATGCTCTAAGTAACAAATATTAAAATTTAATCATGCGGTCCATATATGTTGTAGCATAAATCAGGTGCAGAAACAGACGGTCGAAACTGGGCGGGTAGGCCACAGCGCCGCTAGAAAAATCGCTTTATTCACACACAGCCACAGGTGGAAAGTAGAGTCAGTTGGCATGGGAACTGCCGCTCGCGGCGCCACACGCCTCGCCGGAGGGAGTGCGTGTGCAGCCCACGCGCGCATGCGACGCCTGGAGTTGCCAGAGATTGCCCGCACCGCACCGCACAGCGTGCATGCGTCCACCGCGGGCGGGCGGGCGCGCGGCGGCAGGAAGCGAACGGAGCTGGTGAGCTTTGTCGTCGAGTCGCCGAACCGAAAGGCAGGCTAGCCACGCCACGGCCGCATGACGCGCATCCGCGCGCGACGACAAGGAACCGAAGCTAGCCGATGCGGCCAAGCTTGGCGTGGAGGCCACCGACGCCGATCGGCGGAGGAGGACGCCATCTGTCCGCACGCATGCTTGCCTGCGTATGTCATGGCGTCTCCAGCTCTACGCATCCACCGCACGGCTTGATCCATCCCCAGTGACTCTAGCGGATAGATGCAGTGTTGTAACGCAGATTCGATGTGAGCTTGAAGAAACGGAAGGGTAGCTCTAGGCCGTTCGAGAAGCAGGTTACTTGGGGGATAGGGGGATGCTTGCTTGCTTGCTTGCTGATGGTGATTAATCATGCACCAACTTACCTTTTTAACGTTTGGGAAGTGCTTGGAATGCAGATGTTACATCAAAAGTTACCTCGTCATCACAAAGAACAGTTTCGATTCCCGCTGTAATCTGGAAATATATACGGCCCCATTACAAAGATTTATGCAGTTCAATAACCAGGAGCATGCAGGCCGGGCTAGATCAAAACTAATTAGGCTGCACTGCTCATCATGGCTTCCCGATAATTATAGGCAAATTTAAGCCACATCTGCACACCAATTATTGTCTATGTTATGTTGTGATCTAAATTCAAATAAATGTTAACTTCTGACGAGCAGAGTGTGGCATGTCGCTATTGTGGATTCAAATGTTCTATGTTTCACTTGTAGGCCGTGCTAGGGGTGGGAATGTGGGGGAGGTGGTGATGCTTTAATGTAAATGACAACATATTTCTATGATGGATTGGACATTGAATTTGAACATTTGTTCCGTTTCAATCCACCATTGAATTTTACCCCTCAACGCCGCAAAAGAGGAATGAAATATGTTGTCATGAATTTTGTTCTGTTTGAATCCACAATTGAATTTTACCCCTTGATACCATTATACACTATAACAGAAATACCCTTGATTCAAATGTATTGTGTTTCACTCGTTGACCGACTTAATAGGACAATATTACACATCTTACCTATAGCATGGCGTGCGAGGGCGGGTATGTGACGGGATGGTGATATTTTACAGTAAACGACAACCTAGTTTGTCGTTGATGAATTTAACATTGATGCCTAGCATAAAAATAGAACAAAAGATGATATAGCATGGCAAGCGATGGGGGTGGGTATGTGGGGGATTCCGTAATGTGCTGGTGTAAAAACGACAACATGATTGAATGGCGGTAGCGGTTAGACATTGTTGTCGCATCGTGGCAGCAAGAAGTGAGCACCCCCCCCCCCCCCCCCGCACCGCCGCCGCACTAAAATAGGAAATACAAATCTTCATGGTTCCGTTTGAATCCACAATAGAATTCGAGCCTTGATCCCTCCTATGTCGTTACTCGTTAGTATTTCTCTTGGGCATAGGTAAAAGGCGTTGCTTGCTTCACAGGGGTTTGGTCGGTGGGTTCAGACGCATCTAATCGAACACACCCTTGCTCAACAACCACACCGAGGGCTACACGGCACACCTGCACGGCTCATCTTATCACATTGGCACCGGACAAAATGCCCTTACCTGGCCACCACAAACAACATAGATATCCTACTCCCTCACACAAAGTCTCCTTTTCAGTAGAGGAAGTGTCCATAATCTAGGTGTTAGTTAGGGAAGTCTTATCATAGGCTCTATCTATCCAAACACCCAAAGGTCTACACCACGTTTGCAGCAATATAGAAATAGGTACGAGACAAAATTGTCACTCCATGCCAAGCACTATACCCCTATATATACCTCGCAGCAGCACCCAACACACATCTCAGCATTAACACACATCTCCATATTCAGCAAACATGGTTTCCATCACGAGATCATCTTGTTCTTCTCGAGAGTTTTGCAGCAATGGCCATCACAATATGTAGCAGATAGACTTATATATCCAGCACACATCGATCGATCTCCATGGGTGTAGCTAGTAGTAGCCATGATTTAATTTAGGTTGGAATTTGTTGTGTTGGTGTGAATAAGCTAGAGATCGATCGACGATGGACGTGGCCGACATGTACGCCTTGCTGGTACAGGGGAACAGCGCCTTGGGCGGCGGCGGGTACCTGGCGGACCCGACGACGTGGGGCGCATGGGCCCACGAGGGGCACCGGCTGTGGGCGTCCATGTCGGAGGAGTTCTGGGTGTACGTGTACAAGGTGCGGCGGTGCCCGCAGCCGTGCAGCCACGACTGGACGGCCTGCCCCTACGCGCACAAGGGCGAGCGCGCACGCCGCCGCGACCCGCGCCGTTTCGCCTACGTCGCCGTCTCCTGCCCGGACTACCGCGCGCAGGCGCAGGCGCAGCTCGCCGCGGGAGGCGGACAACCGCCGCCGAGCTGCCGGCGCGGGCTCAAGTGCCGGTACGCGCACGGCGTGTTCGAGCTCTGGCTGCACCCCTCCCGGTTCCGCACGCGCATGTGCGAGGCTGGCCGGCGCTGCCCGCGGCCGATCTGCTTCTTCGCCCACTTGCCGGCGGAGCTCAGGGTCCACGACCACATCGCCGCTGGCGCCGTGCCCCTGCCGATGATCTCCCTGCCGCCGTCGCCGCCTCGGCTACTCCAGCGCGCGCCTTCTCCTCCTCTGGCGTCGCCGCCGGCGGCGGCTGTTTCACGTGGCCAGCTGTTCGATGATCTGACCCTGCAGTCCACGCACCAGAACAGGCTTCGGCTGCTGAGCCTGTACTCTGCCGTCGCCGCCGACACCGTTTTTTCCTCCGCTGCCACCTCCGCCGCTGCTGTTGCTGCCACTGCTGCCGCCACCGTACCGACCCTGATGGCCTTACCGGCGGGCGGCGGCGAGGATGTGAAGGGCGGCCGTTGTGCGGAGGAGGAGGACTCTGTGATGAACGACTACCAGTACCCGCACGTTGATCTCATCATGGACCTGGTGAGCTAGCAGGTAACCGTGGTAAGGAATAATTACCGGACGGGTTAATAAGAGTGTGTCCATGGGCACGTGACTGCGTGAGCCCGTACGGGCATGCGTTTATGTCTTGTGTGTATGCGTGTGTGTGCATGATTCTTATACATAGTAGTTTGCATATCGTGCATGGATGCCATGTGGCAGGTGGTCGATCGATAGGACCGAGAGAGAGCTGAGGGATGAACGGCTATGTATATAGCGTGCCGGCTCATAATAAGTCTATGTGTCGATGTGGATTTATCAGAAGAAAAATGTACATTGCATAATTGCAATTGTTAATTTATTATGTCATCTTAATAATCTGTCAAAGATACATGGGAGCATATGCTCCCTATATTTTAAAATGCATGTTACATATATTTTAAATTTCAAAAAAAATTAAAACAAAAAATCCGCACGTACATCTTCACGTGCTACGCGCTCACAAAGTCGTTTCATAAAAAATGAACTTATCATGTGACGTGTGTAAAAAAGATAAAATTCAGTGCTGAAAACAATGCTTTTCACAGGATAAGTTTTCTCTTTTTTACGTAGGCCACAAAAAATATTATTTTTTCGTGAAACTTGACGCATACACATATATTATGGAGATGTACATGTAGAATTTTTTGTCAAAATTTTTCCACAGTTCGAAGTATGTTTTGTTGGTAGAGGGAGCATACGCACCCGGGAGCCGAATTAAATTTCCGCAAAGATACAAGTCTATACTTTGTCCCTCGGTTTCTGTTCATTATAGTTTTCGCCACACCAACTATTTTTTGTTGTAAACTTCTTGGTACGTTCTCATCGGGCAAATGTTCATAATTATCCAATGCACATGCATAAATGGTTTGTCGAAACCAATGCCTCCAATCTTTTTGTTTTGTTTCATATGTAATGTACTGTTTTTTTTTTCTTTTTTGGAAATGGGGGAAATATCGTCCCAGCTTCTGCATCCAAAGGATGCACACGGCTTTTTTTTATTAGATTATTCACGAAACCTTACAAGAAAAAATACAAAAGATCAAACTCGAAGCAACCTTACTATACCTACAGTGGGATGAAGAGGGCGACAATACACCAACTCAAATCATCCAAAACTAAATGCCTTCTCAGACCGCCCAATAGCAGGTGAGGAACACATCCAGTCAAGCAGACTCTCAGCGCACGCCAACGCACACGCCACGGGAGTTGCTCCCGCCGTCTTCCTCGACTCCATCTTCAAGAGAGATCAACGCATTAACCTTGCAAGACCTGCCGTCGATGCCACCATGACGCCAGACGGCTCCACCCTCCTGCACGTATACATCATCCCGCATCTGTCGTCGATACCCTGCAGCACCATGCCACTGAGACTCAGCGCCAACAATGTGGTAGATGAACACCACTCCACCGAAGTCCGCCAACATCCAGCAGCTGCTCCAAAAACGATGCCCCAAGAGGTAGATAGCATACATATTTTGTGGTCTTGTGGACCACACACATGTTAGGTAACAATAAAATGCAAATCCCATCCTTACCTTCACGTCTTGTGATTTTATATTAGCTCATATCCAATGCACTACTAGCAAGATAGGCATGATGTCTCATTGTCTTCCTGGAGAGTCTTTGTGCGAGCCTTTTAAGGGCTCCTTTGATTCATAGGATTGACATAGGAATTATGTAGGATTTGAATCCTATGGGAAAATTTCCTATACAAGCCATTTGATTCATAGGAACATATCCTATAGGAATTATTCCTATAGGAATCTTGTAGTGCAAATCCTATAGGAAAAAAGCATTAGCTCATACCTCATGGAAAAATTCCTTTGCTACAATCAAAGACACACCATATTCCTATAGGATTCAACTTGCCATGACATTTCAATCCTACACCTTTCCTATTCCTACACTCTTCACATTCCTATAAATCAAAGGAGCCCTAAAAGTGAAGAAATATCCCTTCGGTGTACTCATTGATACGGCTTTTGTAGCAAACAGGGTTGGCAAAGGATAATGCATGGACTAAAGTTATTACTTAAAAAGAAGATAATGTGGCGTATCAGTAACGGAAAAAAGTGAGGATTTTGAGATACAATTCGATTCCTCATGGTTATATGAAAATTGCCAACAACATAACAAATTCTATAGTAAGATGGGTGGAAAATCTGATTGACCAAGATGACCATATATGGAAAGAATATATGGTTAGGAGGATTTTTAACACCACCATTGTGTTGAAGAGATACTAAAGATCAAATTAGCTAATTGTGAAGACGATGATTTTATTGTGTGGACTTCGGAAAGAAATTATGTTTTCTTGGTGAGGACTGCATAGAATCCGGCACCCGAAATTTGGAATAGTACACCGCCAAATTCAAGTACAAGCAGGAATGGTGGTAGGAACCTCTGAAAAGTTATTTTGGAGTGCTAAGGTTCCTCCAAAAGTGAAGATATTCACCTGGAAGCTTGCTACAAACACTATTGCAGTTCAAGCAAACTTTAGCTTAAACTTCCAAACCTTCTGCCAACTTGCAATATTTGTTGGTTGCAGGAGGAGACCCGGTATCATGATACTATGAATTGTACAAAGGCAAATTTCTTGCGACAAGGTTTAACTAAAATTTGGAATTTACCTCCTGAGTATGTTCTCCCCATTAATATACAGGAAAGGAGTGAGTTTTGGTTTTACTTTACCAACTCAAACTCAACCATGATATGCGTGAGAAGATGATGCTTATTTGGTGGAGGGCATGGAATCGATAGAAATGATATAATTTTCAAGAAAGTCGATGCATCTCTTGAAAGCTCGATACATTGCTTACAAAATAACTTAGCTTCCATGCAGGTATTACGAAGGAGTTGGCAACAAGTAATAGAAAGGGGAAAGCACTGGCAGAAACACAAGTGCTTGTAACCCTGTCCCAGTCCAAAATATGATAGCACAAGCAGCAGAGAAAGAAAGATGGAAAACCCCAAATCAGGCTGGGTCAAATGTAACGTTGATGCCAGTTTTGTGAAGCCAGCATCAGAATGGCGCATGGGGAGCAGTCCTAAGAGACCAAAATGATGATGTGATATGCTCGGCCTTGGGATCCACACTGTCAAACGGCTCAAATGGGTGAAGCTCTCGCATGTCTTCATTGTCTAAACCTGGCCTAGCTTGGCCCAACACAAGGGCAAGCTTAATCATCGAAACCGACCGGAAAGTACCATGTGCACATGAGCACCAGTGCTCCTTGGACTTTTGGATTTTTGAAAATGTTCAAAACCTCACTCTTTTATGTTTTCAAAAATTATGGTATTAAATATGTAGATAGATTTAGACACGAGGAGTGTAGTCAAAAAAGTCCCATTAAAAAATACTTTGTATTTTGAAAAATACAAAAAAGACAAATTTCTGACTATAAATAGTAGTACAATAGTAAGTATATTTTGTCAGTCTGTCAGAAATTTATCTTTTTTGCATCTCCCAAAATATAACGTATTTTTTGACGGGACTTTTTTGATTCCAATCCTCGTGTACACATCTATCTACATATTTAATGTCATAATTCTTGAAAGCAGAGAAATATGAGAATCTGAAATTTTCAAAAATCCAAAAGTGAAGGGAGCACTGACTCCCATGTGCACAAAATCCTTGTCCGAAACCGACTATGATATGTTGAGCAGGGATAGGTATGAGACTGGCCATCAGCAATTGTGTTTTTCAGAATTGTTGATCCATCAACTTTGGAAGCTCTGGCGGAGGAAATCATCGAGATGTTTATCAGAGAGGCAACGAGCAGCGCAATGATCATAGAGATGTGTCAAGCTCCAGCAGACAAAATAATCGACCAAGGTTTCCAAGGACATACAACATATCACCCGAAGATCTTCTGAACGGAACATGTCAGATGCATTCTTACCTCGACAGTGAAGGGAAAAGACAATCAGGTCATCTTCAGAAGGACTGCCGAACCTTCCAAGCTTTACATAGGTATTCGGAGCACACCAATGCACAAGCAGCGAACAGGGGGCTGATAACCCACAAGTATAGGGGATCGCGATAGTCTTCGAGGGAAGTAAAACCCAAATTTATTGATTCGACACAAGGGGAGGTAAAGAATACTTATAAGCCTTAACAACTGAGTTGTCAATTCAGCTGCACCTGGAAAAGCACTAGCAACAGGGGTGATGTGAAAGTAGCAGTAATATGAGAGCAGTAGTAACAAAGAATACAAAGAAAGAAAGAATAGCAATATGAGAGCAATGGCACCAGAAGATAGTTGATACTACTTCCAATGACATATAGAACGAGTATATAATGATGAGAGATGGACCGGGGTTCCCAGCGATCTACACTAGCGGTAACTCTCCAATAAGTGACAAGTGTTGGGTGAACAAATTACAGTTGGGCAATTGATAGGAATCAAAGCATTAAGATAGAACATCAAGATTATTAATTATGTAGGCATGTTTTCCAATATAGTCGTACGTGCTCGCAATGAGAAACTTGTACAACATCTTTTGTCCTACCAGCCGGTGGCAGCCGGGCCTCAAGGGAAACTACTGGATATTAAGGTACTCCTTTTAATAGAGTACCGGAGCAAAGCATTAACACTCCGTGAAAACATGTGTCCCTCACATCACCGCCATCCCCTCCGGTTGTCCCGATTCTTGTCACTTCGGGGCCTTTGGTTCCGGACAGTGACATGTGCATACAACTTGTAGATACAATCTAAGCAATAAGTATAGAGCTTTAATCTAAGATCATGCCACTCGGGCCCTAGTGACAAGCATTAAGTATAACAAGATTGCAGCAACAATAACTTCACAAACTTTATATATAGACTAATCATAATGTATCATCCATCGGATCCCAACAAACACAACACCGATTACATCAGATGAATCTCAATCATGTAAGGCAGCTCATGAGATCATTGTATTGAAGTACATGGAGGAGAGAATACCGACTAGCTACTGCTAGAACCCGTAGCCCATGGGGGAACTACTCACGGAGCATGGCGGAGGCGGTGGCGTTGATGGAGATGGCTTCCGGGGGCACTTCCCCGTCCCGGCAGAGTGCCGGAACAGAGAGTTCTGTCCCCCGAATTGGAGTTTCGCGGCGGTGGCGGCGCCCCTGGAGTCTTTCTGGAGTTTCGTTAATTGGTACTGCGTTTTTAGGTCGAAAGGGATTTTATAGGCGAAGAGGCGGCGCAGGGGGGCACCTGGGGGCTCCACACCATAGGGTGGCGCGGGCCCAGGCCAGGCCGCGCCGCCTTATGGTCTGGTGGCCCTCTGGCCCCTCTCCGACTCTTCTTCGGTGTTCTGGAGCCTTCCGGGAAAAATAGGAGGTTTGGCTTTGATTTCGTCCAATTCCGAGAATATTGCCCGAACATCCTTTCTGGAACCAAAAACAGCAGAAAACAGGAACTGGCACTGTGGCATCTTGTTAATAGGTTAGTTCCGGAAAACGCATGAAATCATCATAAAGTGCAAGCAAAACATGTAAGTATTGTCATAAAACAAGCATGGAACGACAGAAATTATGGATACGTCGGGGACGTATCAGCATCCCCAAGCTTAGTTCCTGCTCGTCCCAGCGGTGTAAACGATAAAAAGAATAATTTCTGTAGTGACATGCTACTTACATAACCTTGATCATACTATTACAAGGCATATGAAATGAATGAAGTGACTCAAGGCAATGATCTATAGTTGCTAACAAATAGATAACATATAGCAAAACTTTTCATGGAGAGTACTTTCAAGACAAGCATCAAAAGTCTTGCACAAGAGTTAACTCATAAAGCAATAAATTCAAAGTAAAGGCATCGAAGCAACACAAAGGAAGATATAAGTTTCAGCAGTTGCTTTCAACTTTCAACATGCATATCTCATGGATAATTGTCAACATAAAGTAATATGATGAATGCAAATATGCAAGTATGTAAGAATCAATGCACAGTTGACACAAGTGTTTGCTTCTAAGGTGGAAGGAAATAGGTAAACTGACTCAACATAAAAGTAAAAGAATGGCCCTTCGCAGAGGGAAGCATTGATTTCAATATTTGTGCTAGAGCTTTGGTTTTGAAAACATAAAGAGAGCATAAAAATAAAGTTTTGAGAGGTGTATGTTGTTGTCAACGAATGGTAGCGGGTACTCTAACCCCCTCGCCAGACAAACCTTCAAAGAGCGGCTCCCATGAATTATTTTTATTTTTGGGTGGCACTCCTTCCAACCTTTCTTTCACAAACCATGGCTAACCGAATCCTCGGGTGCCTGCCAACAATCTCATACCATGAAGGAGTGCCCTTTTATTTTAGTTTTATTATGATGACACTCCTCCCAACCTTTGCTTACACAAGCCATGGCTAACCGAATCCTTCGGGTGCCGTCCAACAATCACATACCATGGAGGAGTGTCTATTTTTGTTAATTAATTTGGGACTGGGAATCCCATTGCCAGCTCTTTTTGCAAAATTATTGGATAAGCGGATGAAGCCACTAGTCCATTGGTGAAAGTTGCCCAACAAGATTGAAAGATAAACACCACATACTTCCTCATGAGCTATAAAACATTAACATAAATTGAGAAGCATTTTGAATTGTTTAAAGGTAGCACTCAAGCAATTTACTTTGGAATGGCAGGAAAATACCACATAGTAGGTAGGTATGGTGGACACAAATGGCATAGTGGTTGGCTCAAGTATTTTGGATGCATGAGAAGCATTTCCTCTCAGTACAGGGCTTTGGGCTAGCAAGGTTGTTTGAAGCAAACACAAGTATGAACCGGTACAGCAAAACTTACATAAGAACATATTGCAAGCATTATAATACTCTACACTGTCTTCCTTGTTGCTCAAACACTTTTACTAGAAAATATCTAGACCTTAAGAGAGATCAATTATGCAAACCAATTTCAACAAGCTTTACGGTAGTTCTCCACTAATAGGTTTAAACCACATGAAAAAAAACTTAATCTATTTGAGAGCTCAAAACAATTGCCAAGTGTCAAATTATCCAAGACATTATGAGGCATTTTCTGTTTCCAACCAAATAATAATAAGTGCTATAGCTTCCAACTTTTATCATTGAACATTAAAAGTAAAACGAAGAACAAGTGTTCATATGAAAAAGCGGAGCGTGTCTCTCTCCCAAACAAGGATTGCTAGGATCCAAATTTATTCAAACACAAACAAAAATAAAAGCACACAGACGCTCCAAGTAAAGCACATATGATGTGACCGAATAAAAATATAGTTTCAGGGGAGGAACCTGATAAGTTGATGAAGAAGGGGATGCCTTGGGCATCCCCAAGCTTAGACGCTTGAATCTTATTAAAATATGCAGGGATGAACCACGGGGGCATCCCCAAGCTTAGACTTTTCACTCTTCTTGATCATATATCATCCTCCTCTCTTGACCCTTGAAAACTTCCTTCACAACAAACTTCTCATAAACTTCATTAGAGGGGTTAGTACTCAAAAGATTTGAATCCACCTTGGTCCTGTAGTGGCACATTGCAAGAACTCAATAAAACATTAGCTACAGCTCTCTATGTCTAGAAAAGCTCGCTTAAAGTCCACAAGAGACAATGCAAAAAATAGAGACAGAATCTGCCAAAACAGAACAGCCAGTAAAGACGAATTTTAAATAAATACTTCCGTTGCTCAAATCAGAAAACTCAAAACTAATGAAAGTTGCGTACATATCTGAGGAACACGCACGTAAATTGGCATAATTTTCTGAGTTTCCTACAGAGAATTAGACCCAGATTCGTGACAGATAGAAATCTGTTTCTGCGCAGAAATCCAAATCTAGTATCAACCTTCGATTAGAGGCTTCGCTTGGCACAACAAAACACAAAACTAAGATAAGGAGAGGTTGCTACAGTAGTAAACAACTTCCAAGACACAAATATAAAACAAAGTACTGTAGCAAAATAACACATGGGTTATCTCCCAAGAAGTTCTTTCTTTATAGCCATTAAGATGGGCTCAGCAGTTTTAATGATGCACTCGCAAGAAATAGTATTTGAAGCAAAAGAGAGCATCAAGAGGCAAATCCAAAACACATTTAAGTCTAACATGCTTCCTATGCAAAGGAATCTTGTAAATAAACAAGTTCATGAAAAGCAAAGTAACAAGCATAGGAAGATAGAACAAGTGTAATTTCAACAATTTCAGCATATAGAGAGGTGTATTAGTACCATGAAAATTTCTACTACCATATTTTCCTCTCTCATAATAATTTTCAGTAGCTTCATGAACAAACTCAACAATATAACTATCACATGCAGCATGCTTCTCATGATTTCCAAACACAT
The DNA here is from genome assembly GCF_019359855.2 of Lolium perenne. Taxonomy (NCBI): domain Eukaryota; kingdom Viridiplantae; phylum Streptophyta; class Magnoliopsida; order Poales; family Poaceae; genus Lolium; species Lolium perenne. Next base: position 30,151,191 of record NC_067245.2, read on the forward strand.
AATTTTTATCAAGTTCAAGAATAGTGGAATAAAAACTTTCAAACTTACTTTTATTAATAATATAACAAGGTAGTTGATAAATCTCAAGAGATATGGGACTCATAGAATAAGTCAAGGACTCTCCAATCCCATTTTCATTAGTAGTACAATTAATAGTATCAAGTAACATAGGACCATCATCTAGAGCTTTATCATAAACATTTGCTAAGCAAAATTCTTTAGTACCATGCATTTCGACATCAGGCACAAACAAAGCATTATCATAAGATTTATCAAAGTAGCATGGATTATCATAAATAACAGTAGCATAATTATTCTCACAAGTTTTACTCATAGGAAATATTTCAACAGAATCCACAGGAACATAACATTCAACCTCTCAAATAGTGTAAGAGATAAAGAGTTACTCTCATTAGAAGGTTGGCATGGGTAGCTAATCCATTCTTCCTCCTTTTGTTCGTCACTCTCCTCTTCTTTTTCATCCAATGAGCTTTCAGGTTCATCAATTTTCTCCTCTTTTTCATCCAATGAGCTTTGAGGTTCATCAATTTCTTCTTCCACCGGTTCCTGCAAATTGTGAGTGCATTCTTGTGCATTAATGTGTCTCTCTTTATAATCAAGGATATAAGGATTCCTACTGTAGCATTCTATGCAAGAATTAAGGATAGTAGAGACATAATCTTTAAGGTCCTTACAAATAGCACAAGTTTCATAATTCTCAACCATGAAGGATTCTATCTCGGAGGCTCCCATAAATAAGACAAATTGTTCTACCTCTTCGAACCCATAATGAATATAGCAATTCCGATTATAGCTCTTAATTAAAAATTCCTCACTAGAGCCACATTGAAATTTAAAATGCTTATCCTGTTGAGAGCAACAGTTTATATCATGGCGTCTAAGCAAGATTCTAGCCATTGTATTCAATTTTTCTATCATAGCACTCATTATTTTACTAGTTCTTGATTCTCTATAATTATTATAGCATTCTATAAGCTCCAAGTAGGTTGTAGGTTCTCCCATAACAGCAGTTTTTAATTTTTTGGTTTTTCAAATTTTTATGGATTTTTGGGTATATGAGACAAATAAAACAAGACAAAAATAAACTAAGCAAAGGTAAACTACGCAAACTAATACTAGACAGAAATAAACTAAGCACAAATAAACTAGACAAAAGTAAACTAAGCAAAACAAAATAAAATAAAACAGAGAGAGAGGTAGAGTGTACTCCCCAGGTGAACTTATGAGTAGAGCTATGCCTCCCCGGCAACGGCGCCAGAAAACAGTCTTGATAACCCACATGTATAGGGGATCGCGATAGTCTTCGAGGGAAGTAAAACCCAAATTTATTGATTCGACACAAGGGGAGGTAAAGAATACTTATAAGCCTTAACAACTGAGTTGTCAATTCAGCTGCACCTGGAAAAGCACTAGCAACAGGGGTGATGTGAAAGTAGCAGTAATATGAGAGCAGTAGTAACAAAGAATACACAAAGAGCAGTAATAGCAATATGAGAGCAATGGCACCAGAAGATAGTTGATACTACTTCCAATGACATATAGAACGAGTATATAATGATGAGAGATGGACCGGGGTTCCCAGCGATCTACACTAGCGGTAACTCTCCAATAAGTGACAAGTGTTGGGTGAACAAATTACAGTTGGGCAATTGATAGGAATCAAAGCATTAAGATAGAACATCAAGATTATTAATTATGTAGGCATGTTTTCCAATATAGTCGTACGTGCTCGCAATGAGAAACTTGTACAACATCTTTTGTCCTACCAGCCGGTGGCAGCCGGGCCTCAAGGGAAACTACTGGATATTAAGGTACTCCTTTTAATAGAGTACCGGAGCAAAGCATTAACACTCCGTGAAAACATGTGTCCCTCACATCACCGCCATCCCCTCCGGTTGTCCCGATTCTTGTCACTTCGGGGCCTTTGGTTCCGGACAGTGACATGTGCATACAACTTGTAGATACAATCTAAGCAATAAGTATAGAGCTTAAATCTAAGATCATGCCACTCGGGCCCTAGTGACAAGCATTAAGTATAACAAGATTGCAGCAACAATAACTTCACAAACTTTATAGATAGACTAATCATAATGTATCATCCATCGGATCCCAACAAACACAACACCGATTACATCAGATGAATCTCAATCATGTAAGGCAGCTCATGAGATCATTGTATTGAAGTACATGGAGGAGAGAATACCGACTAGCTACTGCTAGAACCCCTAGCCCATGGGGGAACTACTCACGGAGCATGGCGGAGGCGGTGGCGTTGATGGAGATGGCTTCCGGGGGCACTTCCCCATCCCGGCAGGGTGCCGGAACAGAGAGTTCTGTCCCCCGAATTGGAGTTTCGCGACGGTGGTGGCGCCCCTGGAGTCTTTCTGGAGTTTCGTTAATTGGTACTGCGTTTTTAGGTCGAAAGGGATTTTATAGGCGAAGAGGCGGCGCAGGGGGGCACCTGGGGGCTCCACACCATAGGGTGGCGCGGGCCCAGGCCAGGCCGCGCCGCCTTATGGTCTGGTGGCCCTCTGGCCCCTCTCCGACCCTTCTTCGGTGTTCTGGAGCCTTCCGGGAAAAATAGGAGGTTTGGCGTTGATTTCGTCCAATTCCGAGAATATTGCCCGAACAGCCTTTCTGGAACCAAAAATAGCAGAAAACAGGAACTGGCACTGTGGCATCTTGTTAATAGGTTAGTTCCGGAAAACGCATGAAATCATCATAAAGTGCAAGCAAAACATGTAAGTATTGTCATAAAACAAGCATGGAACGACAGAAATTATGGATACGTCGGGGACGTATCAGGGGCACGCCACCACCACCCGCAATTACCAGCGCAAATCAACATCATCTGCAACTAGCGGCACCACCAGGCAATAATGGTGAGTTCATTGACACAACGGGGGCAGTGTCGATGATTTAGAAAGGCAGACCATCGAATAGGGCTCAGAAGATAATCTCGCGACAGGTGTGCATGGTAGAAAAGTCGCCTCCACCAACCATTGATTATCTCAATTGGTCGGGACAAGCGATAGGATTCACTCAGGAGGATCATCCACCACAAGTTCCTCGACCAGGGCAGTCAGCCATGATTCTACCAGCAGTGATTGCGGGATTCGAAGTCTCCCGCATATTCATAGATGGAGGCAGCAGTCTAAACCTCATGTACGCGGATACACTGCGGAAAATGAACATTTCCTTGGCGAACTTGACACCAACGGACACGCGTTTCCATGGCATCACAACTGAGAAGCCAAGTTACCCCCTGGGAAAAATCTTGCTGGATGTACAATTCGGGACAAGAGAGAACTTCAGTAAAGAGAGGCTGGAATTTGAAATTATCGACTTCCCGTCGCAGTATCATGCGCTACTCGGACTACACATATTTGTTGTGGAGAATCCCTGGACCCAACGGCTCAATAAAATTCAAAGGAAGTTTCGCCATGACGGATAAATGCGGCAAGGATTTCCATAAGCTATCTGAAACCTTCAGGATGCAAGCAGAGTCTGAAGCGTCTAGGCTAACAACCAACTATGACATGCTACCTGATGGAGGAAGGCCACTAAAGGAGCAAACCTTTGACACCTCCAAAAAATCCAAGGAAGTGCATATTCACCCAACAGATCCCAAGAAGACGACAGCTATGGCAACAAACATGGATAGCGCATAGGAAGGCACGCTCGTCAAGTTCCTCCGTGAGCGCTGGGAAATCTTCGCATGGTGTCTAGCAGACATGCCAGGAGTACCCAGGGAACTTGCCGAGCACCCTCTCAATCTAGACCCAAGAGCCAGACCAATTCGACAACCTTTGCGGCGTTTTTCAGAGCCAAACCGCAAAGCTATGCTATCTGAGATCCGTCGACTCAAAGAAGCAAATTTCATCAAGGAACTACACACCGATGCCACATGGGTTGCCAACCCAGTACTGGTCCCGAAGAAAAACACTGACGTCCTTCGCATGTGCGTCGACTTCACGTGTCTCAATAAACATTGTCCAAAGGATCACTTTCCCCTCCCGAGGATCGATCAAATTATCGACTCCACGGTAGGTTGCGAACATCTTTCCTTCATGGATGCGTATTCTGGTTACCATCAGATTCGCTTAAAACAAGAAGATGAAGTCAAAATAGCTTTTATAACCCCTTATGGCGTGTTCTGCTACAGAACAATGCCCTTCAGGTTGAAAAACGCGGGAGCCACTTATGAGAGGATGATACAGTAGTGTCTCGCCACGCAGATTGGCAAGAACGTTAATGTATATATCGATGATGTCGTCATTACAACAAAGACAGGGTCATCCCTCATCGATGACCTCCGAGAAACCTTCGACAACCTCGACAAATTTCGACTCAAGTTGAACCCGACGAAATGTTCCTTTGGAGTTCCTGCGGGAGAACTCCTCGGATACTTGGCGTCAGCAAGAGGGATCGAGGCCAACCCGGAAAAGATACAAGCCATCGTGACGATGCGCAAACCAACCAAGCTCAAGGAAAGACAACAGTTAACTGGGCGAGTCGCATCATTAAGTAGATTCGTCGCAAGGTTGGGAGAAAAAGCGTTGTGCCTTTCTACGCGCTCATCAAGCAAGGGGAAACGTTCGAGTGGAACGAAGAAGCATATAAAGCCTTTGAACATATCAAGCGCACAATCTCGACACCACCAGTGCTGGTGGCTCCAAAGGGAAAGGAACCTCTTCTGCTATACATTGCGGCCACACCCCAGGTGGTGAGCACAATCCTCGTGGTAGAGCGAGAAGAAGAAGGGAAGATCCATGGAGTTCAGTGGCCAGTATACTTCATCAGCGAGGTGTTGTCACCATCCAAGCAGCGTTACCCGCATTATCCGAAACTAGCATATGGAGTATTCACGACAGCAAGAAAGCTACGGCACTATTTTTTGGCACACCCGATAATAGTGGTCAATGAGGCACCCCTCTCGAATATTCTAAACAATCCAAAAGCCACGGGACGTGTCTCCCTATGGGGAATCGAGCTTTCCCCTCGGGACATCACATACAAAAAAAAGAAAGGCAAACAAGTCACAAATTTTGCCGGACTTTATCGCGGAGTGGATGGAACTTCAAAATACGGGACCCCCAGATTTGTCGAGTACCTGGCACACTTGTCCTGCCTCAAGGCGACAAGATGAAGTATATATTGGGGATGACCTTCCCAAATGCATCAAATAATGAGGCAGAATATGAAGCCTTAATCCACGAGATGAAGATGGCAAAGGCGTGCGGTGCTACCCGCTTGAAAATCTTCGGTGACTCACAGTTGGTGGCTCAGCAGGTGATGAACAAGTGCGACGCAGTCAATGACAGCATGATAGCATATAAGGAGGTGTACAATGAACTCGAGAAAACCTTCGACGGTTGCAAAGTAAACCACATGAGCAGGCTCAACAACGATGAAGGCGACGTTTTGGCAAACATCGGCTCGCAATGCCTGCCGATCCCACCTGGAGTTTTTTTGGGAAGAAATCAGCGAAAGATCAACCAAGGCGAAGAAGGCACCAAAGCAGCCGAAGAAAAAAGAAAAGGCCAAGAAAGATTCGGCAGCTCCAGCAGCACAAGAAACACATACATCAGATGATGAGGAAGAACCAGAGGAAGTCATGATGATTGAAATTTTGTGTATGCAGGTGTATGTAGCATATATCACGAGAAAAGTTTTTACCTCAAGATCTGGTCGAAGCAAGGAGGGTTATTCGACGATCCAAAGCCTTCACCGTGGTCAAAGGTGAATTATATAAGCAAAGCATCTCAGGAGTATTGCAGAGGTATGTTACACCCGAAGAAGGAGGAATCATACTCAAGGATATACACGAGGGAATATGTGGCCACCACACAAGTAGCCGAGCAATAGCAGTCAAAGCTTTTCGGGCAGGATTTTATTGGCTATCAGCAATAGAAGACGCAAAGGAAATCGTGCGCACCTGAGAAGCCTATCAGATGTTCGCATCCAAGCCCCACTCGCCAGCAGCAGAATTAATGCCTATACAATTATCGTGGCCTTTCGCGTAATGGGGCCTAGACATGGTCAGGAAATTGCAAAAGTCCTGGCGTGGAGGACACGTATATTTGTTGGTAGATGTCGACAAATTTACAAAGTGGATTGAAGCAATACTAGTAACGTCAGCAGACGCAGCATCAGCGGTGAACTTCATCAAGGGAATAGTTTTTCGATTTGGCGCCCTAACAACATAGTTACGGACAACGGCAGCAATTGAGAATTCAAAGAGTATTGCCAAGAAGTGGGCATCAAACTACAGTTCGCATCGGCGGCTCACCCGCAAACCAATGGCCAAGTCAAAAAAGCAAACGGCATCATTTGTAATCGCATCAAGAAGCGATTGCTAACACCACTAGAGAAAGCACGACTGATGCGCGTGAGACACACGTTCGTTGGGAACCCCAAGAGGAAGGTATGATGCACACAGCAGCAAGTTTTCCCTCAGTAAGAAACCAAGGTTTATCGAACCAGTAGGAGCCAAGAAGCACGTTGAAGGTTGATGGCGGCGGGATGTAGTGCGGCGCAACACCAGGGATTCCGGCGCCAACGTGGAACCTGCACAACACAACCAAAGTACTTTGCCCCAACGAAACAGTGAGGTTGTCAATCTCACCGGCTTGCTGTAACAAAGGATTAACCGTATTGTGTGGAAGATGATTGTTTGCGAAGAACAGTAAAACAAGTATTGCAGCAGATTGTATTCAATGTAAAAGAATAGGACCGGGGTCCACAGTTCACTAGAGGTGTCTCTCCCATAAGATAAGTAGCATGTTGGGTGAACAAATTACAGTCGGGCAATTGACAAATAGAGAGGGCATGACCATGCACATACATGATATGATGAGTATAGTGAGATTTAATTGGGCATTACGACAAAGTACATAGACCGCTATCCAGCATGCATCCATGCCTAAAAAGTCCACCTTCAGGTTATCATCCGAACCCCTTCCAGTATTAAGTTGCAAACAACAGACAATTGCATTAAGTATGGTGCGTAATGTAATCAATAACTACATCCTCGGACATAGCATCAATGTTTTATCCCTAGTGGCAACAAAGACATCCACAACCTTAGAACTTTACATCACATCGTCCTGCATTTAATGGAGGCATGAACCCACTATTGAGCATAAATACTCCCTCTTGGAGTTAAGAGTAAAAACTTGGCCAGAGCCTCTACTAATAACAGAGAGCATGCAAGATCATAAACAACACATAGGTAATAGATTGATAATCAACATAACATAGTATTCTCTATCCATCGGATCCCGACAAACACAACATATAGCATTACAGATAGATGATCTTGATCATGTTAGGCAGCTCACAAGATCCGACAATGAAGCACATAAGGAGAAGACGACCATCTAGCTACTGCTATGGACCCATAGTCCAGGGGTGAACTACTCACTCATCACTCCGGAGGCGATCATGGCGGTGAAGAGTCCTCCGGGAGATGATTCCCCTCTCCGGCAGGGTGCCGGAGGCGATCTCCTGAATCCCCCGAGATGGGATTGGCGGCGGCGGCATCTCAGTAAGGTTTTCCGTATCGTGGCTCTCGGTACTGGGGGTTTCGCGACGGAGGCTTTAAGTAGGCGGAAGGGCGGAGTCGGGAGAGTCACGGGGGCCCCATACGCTAGGGCCGCGCGGGCCCCCTCTAGGCCGCGCCGCCCTAGTGTGGCGGCGCCACGTGGCCCCACTTCGTCTCCCCTCCGATCTTCTGGAAGCTTCGTGTGAAAATAGGACCCTGGGCGTTGATTTCGTCCAATTCCGAGAATATTTCCTTACTAGGATTTCTGAAACCAAAAACAGCAGAAACAAAGAATCGGCTCTTCAAAGATCTCGTTAATAGGTTAGTACCGGAAAATGCATAAATATGACATAAAGTATTCATAAAACATGTAGATATCATCAATAATGTGGCATGGAACATAAGAAATTATCGATACGTCGGAGACGTATCAGCATCCCCAAGCTTAGTTCCTGCTCGTCCCGAGCAGGTAAACGATAACAAAGATAATTTCTGGAGTGACATGCCATCATAACCTTGATCATACTATTGTAAGCATATGTAATGAATGCAGCGATCAAAACAATGGTAATGACATGAGTAAACAAATGAATCACAAAGCAAAGACTTTTCATGAATAGTACTTTCAAGACAAGCATCAATAAGTCTTGCATAAGAGTTAACTCATAAAGCAATAAATCAAAGTAAAGGTATTGAAGCAACACAAAGGAAGATTGAGTTTCAGCGGTTGCTTTCAACTTATAACATGTATATCTCATGGATATTGTCAATGTAAAGTAATATAACAAGTGCAATATGCAAGTATGTAGGAATCAATGCACAGTTCACACAAGTGTTTGCTTCTTGAGGTGGAAAGAGATAGGTGAACTGACTCAACATAAAAGTAAAAGAAAGGCCCTTCGCAAAGGGAAGCATTGATTGCTATATTTGTGCTAGAGCTTTGGTTTTGAAAACAAGAAACAATTTTGTCAACGGTAGTAATAAAGCATATGTGTTATGTAAATTATATCTTACAAGTTGCAAGCCTCATGCATAGTGTACTAATAGTGCCCGCACCTTGTCCTAATTAGCTTGGATTAACACGGATTATCATTGCATGACATATGTTTCAACCAAGTGTCACAAAGGGGTACCTCTATGCCGCCTGTACAAGGGTCTAAGGAGAAAGTTCGCATTGGATTTCTCGCTTTTGATCATTCTTCAACTTAGACACCCATACCGGGACAACATAGACAACAGATAATGGACTCCTCTTTTAATGCTTAAGCATTCAACAATTGATATTCTCATAAGAGATTGAGGTTTTATGTCCAAACTGAAACTTCCACCATGATTCATGGCTTTAGTTAGCGGCCCAATGTTCTTCTCTAACAGTATGCATACTCAAACCATTTGATTGTGAAAACCGCCCTTACTTCAGACAAGACGAACATGCATAGCAACTCACATGATGTTCAACAAAGGTAAAAAGTTGATGGCGTCCCCAGAAACATGGTTACCGCTCAATAAGCAACTTACTAAGAAATAAGACACATAAGTACATATTCTTCACCACGATAGTTTTTAAGCTATTTTGTCCCATGAGCTATATATTGCAAAGGTAAAGAATGGAAATTTTAAAGGTAGCACTCAAGCAATTTACTTTGGAATGGCGGAGAAATACCATGTAGTAGGTAGGTATGGTGGACACAAATGGCATAGTGGTTGGCTCAAGGATTTTGGATGCATGAGAAGTATTCCCTCTCGATACAAGGTTTAGGCTAGCAAAGTTATTTGAAACAAACACAAGGATGAACCGGTGCAGCAAAACTTACATAAAAGACATATTGTAAACATTATAAGACTCTACACCGTCTTCCTTGTTGTTCAAAACTCAATACTAGAAATTATCTAGACTTTAGAGAGACCAATTATGCAAACCAAATTTTAGCAAGCTCTATGTATTTCTTCATTAATAGGTGCAAAGTATATGATGCAAGAGCTTAAACATGAGCACAACAATTGCCAAGTATCAAATTATTCAAGACATTTTAGAATTACTACATGTAGCATTTCCCGATTCCAACCATATAACAATTTAACGAAGAAGATTCAACCTTCGCCATGAATACTATGAGTAAAGCCTAAGGACATATTGTCCATATGCAACAGCGGAGCGTGTCTCTCTCCCACACAATGAATGCTAGGATCCATTTTATTCAAACAAAAACAAAAACAAAAACAAACCGACGCTCCAAGCAAAGCACATAAGATGTGATGGAATAAAAATATAGTTTCAGGGGAGGAACCTGATAATGTTGTCGAGGAAGAAGGGGATGCCTTGGGCATCCCCAAGCTTAGACGCTTGAGTCTTCTTAAAATATGCAGGGATGAACCACGGGGGCATCCCCAAGCTTAGAGCTTTCACTCTCCTTGATCATATTGTATCATCTCCCTCTCTTGATCCTTGAAAACTTCCTCCACACCAAACTCGAAACAACTCATTAGAGGGTTAGTGCACAATAAAAATTTACATGTTCAGAGGTGACATAATCATTCTTAACACTTCTGGACATTGCACAAAGCTACTGGACATTAATGGAACAAAGAAATTCATCCAACATAGCAAAAGAGGCAATGCGAAATAAAAGGCAGAATCTGTCAAAACAGAACAGTTCGTAAAGACGAATTTTAAAGTGGAACCAGACTTGCTCAAATGAAAATGCCCAAATTGAATAAAAGTTGCGTACATATATGAGGATCACTCACGTAAATTGGCATAATTTTCTGAGTTACCTACAGAGAATTAGGCCCAGATTCGTGACAGCAAAGAAATCTGTTTCTGCGCAGTAATCCAAATCTAGTATGAACCTTACTATCAACGACTTTACTTGGCACAACAATGCACAAAACTAAGATAAGGAGAGGTTGCTACAGTAGTAAACAACTTCCAAGACTCAAATATAAAATAAAGTACTGTAGTAAAAACATGGGTTGTCTCCCATAAGCGCTTTTCTTTAACGCCTTTCAGCTAGGCGCAGAAAGTGTGTATCAAGTATTATCAAGAGATGCAGTATCAACATTACCTTGGGCTTTACCTTCACCTTTCTTGTTCTTTTTCTTACTCTTTGACTTAGGGAATATATGTCTACCCCTGGGTGTAGAGGTGAATTTTAGGGTGCCTTCTCCCATATCTATGACTGCTCCCAATAGTTTCAGCAGGGATCTTCCGAGTGTGATTTGTCCTGTTCCTGCACATTCAATAACAAGATAATCAATGGATATTGTTCTCCCAAGAATGGTTGTATGCACACCCGCAGCTATTCCTTTAGGAATTATAACAGAGTTATCAATAAGAGTTATTCCTTCTCCCCCTTCAACGAATCCCCAAAGTTTCAAAGATTCATGAATACTCTTAGGCATTAGGCAAAATTCAGACATAATATCACAATTGGCATGAAGAGTTTGGTCACCGATAACAATTTTAATAGTAGGATCCCATAATGAAGGTTCAGAGTTCACTAAAACTTGATCAAGACGGTTACGAACATATCTATAATTTTCATTCAAGCGAGATGCACTTGTCTCAAGAGTGTTTAATCTATTATAAATGCTAATAAGTGCTGAATCAAAGTTATTAGCTGAATCATGTGATGCAACCAACTTCTTTATGGCATTAAAAGCTTGATCCCCATTGCAATGAAGGAAATCTCCTCCCACTACAGCATCCAAGGCATATCTATAGCGAATCATAAGACCAAAATAAAAATTACTAATGAGCAAACTTAGAGTCATTTGAGGTTCAGCTTTACGATAAGAAGTAAAAATTCTGGACCAAGCATCTTTAAAACTCTCCTCATCCCCTTGTTTAAAAGTGAAGACTAATTCCTCAGGTGAAGAAGTAACAGGTGCAGAACTAGACATGGTAGCAAAAGTAAAATGCAAGTAACTAATTTTTGTGTGTTTTTGATATAGAGAACAAGGCAGTAAATAAAGTAAAACTAGCAACTAATTTTTTTGTGTTTTGATATAATGCAGCAAACAAGAAAGTAAATAAAATAAAGCAAGACAAAAACAAAGTAAAGAGATTGGATTGTGGAGACTCCCCTTGCAGCGTGTCTTGATCTCCCCGGCAACGGCGCCAGAAAACAGTCTTGATGCGCGTGAGACACACGTTCGTTGGGAACCCCAAGAGAAAGGTATGATGCACACAGCAGCAAGTTTTCCCTCAGTAAGAAACCAAGGTTTATCGAACCAGTAGGAGCCAAGAAGCACGTTGAAGGTTGATGGCGGCGGGATGTAGTGCGGCGCAACACCAGGGATTCCGGCGCCAACGTGGAACCTGCACAACACAACCAAAGTACTTTGCCCCAACGAAACAGTGAGGTTGTCAATCTCACCGGCTTGCTGTAACAAAGGATTAACCGTATTGTGTGGAAGATGATTGTTTGCGAAGAACAGTAAAACAAGTATTGCAGCAGATTGTATTCAATGTAAAAGAATAGGACCGGGGTCCACAGTTCACTAGAGGTGTCTCTCCCATAAGATAAGTAGCATGTTGGGTGAACAAATTACAGTCGGGCAATTGACAAATAGAGAGGGCATGACCATGCACATACATGATATGATGAGTATAGTGAGATTTAATTGGGCATTACGACAAAGTACATAGACCGCTATCCAGCATGCATCTATGCCTAAAAAGTCCACCTTCAGGTTATCATCCGAACCCCTTCCAGTATTAAGTTGCAAACAACAGACAATTGCATTAAGTATGGTGCATAATGTAATCAATAACTACATCCTCGGACATAGCATCAATGTTTTATCCCTAGTGGCAACAGCACATCCACAACCTTAGAACTTTCTGTCACTGTCCCAGATTTAATGGAGGCATGAACCCACTATCGAGCATAAATACTCCCTCTTGGAGTTAAGAGTAAAAACTTGGCCAGAGCCTCTACTAATAACGGAGAGCATGCAAGATCATAAACAACACATAGGTAATAATTGATAATCAACATAACATAGTATTCTCTATCCATCGGATCCCGACAAACACAACATATAGCATTACAGATAGATGATCTTGATCATGTTAGGCAGCTCACAAGATCCGACAATGAAGCACATAAGGAGAAGACGACCATCTAGCTACTGCTATGGACCCATAGTCCAGGGGTGAACTACTCACTCATCACTCCGGAGGCGATCATGGCGGTGAAGAGTCCTCCGGGAGATGATTCCCCTCTCCGGCAGGGTGCCGGAGGCGATCTCCTGAATCCCCCGAGATGCGATTGGCGGCGGCGGCGTCTCAGTAAGGTTTTCCGTATCGTGGCTCTCGGTACTGGGGGTTTCGCGACGGAGGCTTTAATTAGGCGGAAGGGCGGAGTCGGGAGAGTCACGGGGGCCCCACACGCTAGGGCCGCGCGGGCCCCCTCTAGGCCGCGCCGCCCTAGTGTGGCGACGCCCCGTGGCCCCACTTCGTCTCCCCTCCGGTCTTCTGGAAGCTTCGTGTGAAAATAGGACCCTGGGCGTTGATTTCGTCCAATTCCGAGAATATTTCCTTACTAGGATTTCTGAAACCAAAAACAGCAGAAAACAACAACTGGCTCTTCGGCATCTCGTTAATAGGTTAGTGCCGGAAAATGCATAAATATGACATAAAGTATGCATAAAACATGTAGATATCATCAATAATGTGGCATGGAACATAAGAAATTATCGATACGTCGGAAATGTATCAACGACACACTTGGGTTGATGAGTTACCCAATGTGTTATGGAGCATACGAACAACACCCAACACAGCGACCCAAGAAACTCCATTTTTCTGGTTCACGGAGCTGAGGCGGTGCTCCCGATAGAAATAGAGCATAATTCTCCCAGAGTTACAGAATACGATGAAGAAACCTCAACAAAGACGCTAGAAGATGATGTTGACGCACTCGACGAAGCTAGAGACGAGAGGTACTATCGAGAGTAACCATGTATCAGCAAAATCACAAAAACTACCACAGTCGACGTCTGCGGCCCAGGTCGTTCGAAGTTGGCGATCTAGTACTTCGACTCAAGCAAGATAGGCATGAAAAATTCGAGTCTCCATGGGTGGGGCCATACATAGTTACTGAAGTAATTCCAGGAGGAGCCTACAAGCTGAAGGACAAGAAGACAGGAAAAGACGAACAGAACCCGTGGAACGTGGCGCAGCTGTGGCATTTCTACGCCTAGGAGGAAGTCCATATAGTACAATCCATGTAAACATACATTGTATCTGAAGAGCTCGCAAGTTTTCAGACGCACTCTTTTCCTTTCAGGGCACCGAGTGGGGCTGAAAGGTTTTTAATGAGGCGGGCTTGCAATGCTGCAATATAGCATGGTTGAAATAAAAAAAGTATAGTGATGAAAAATACTTCTCTTTTTTCTTGAGCAACACTCGGGGGCTTGAACCCGACAAAATTACAATATATTCGACTCCAGCGCACTCGCCAATATACACGCCTTGGTTACACACAAACCTCGCGAACAATAAAGATAATTATGCCAACCGAGATACTCGGCCGCTCAAGGGAAAAAAGCAACATAAAAATTTGCCTTGACTTTACACAAGTCTCGCAATGATAAGTTACAATATACACGACTTACAAATATATGCAAATTTTGCGGTTCAGTTCAAACTTAACGCGTCTGAGGAAAGAAAAATAATTTCTACACAAGTCTATCTATGGTTATGTTCTCCCTTGCGGCACGAACAATTTGTGTCAAATCATCATACCGAAACTCCTTGAAGAAATTGGCGTCCACTCGAAGAAGCTCATCGATCATTTTTTCGGCTACGGGTGACACAACTGCACTGTGTTTATCAACATTTATCCTCCTCTTCGACGTCTTGCGGTAAAAAGTGTTGATAATATTGCTAAAGTCCAACTTCAATTGGCATACCTTCAACCAAATAAGGGCGAACTTAGCGCCAGCCATCATCTGAGCCTTCGTAAAGTCATGGATGCTCCGTGAGTCTCTAAATTTACTCATAAGTTGGTAAGATTTTCTTGCTGAGGGTTCCAAGGAAACATTGCATTGTATACCATGGCAAGAGTATTGCCGAAGAAGTCACGGAATTCCTGAATTTGGGTGGCTCGATCCTGGAATTGAACGATACGGCGAGTGCGCCCCTCATCTGCCCAGAAATCAATGTTATTCTGTTTAGTAAGTTGGAGAAGGACTTCAACTCGCGAATTCACCCGTTGTTCTTTGGCGGCCGCATCCAGAAATGAACCTACAAGCAACACAAGGAGCAATACAGCGTGACCAAGAACCCGAAGAACATAAAAAGAGCGGCAAGATAAAAGTTGCATACCCGCCATATCTTGACTTGCATCAGTCATCAAATCGAGCATGTAACTTTCGCGCTGAGCAGCTCGGGAGGCATTGGCAGTCGCAGATTCCTTCAGTTCAAGAGCCTCCTGCGCTTGTCGAAGTACAGTTTGTTCACGATCCAAAGATTTACGAGATTGTTCCATAACTATCACGGCTTGTTTCTTCATCGCCTGCAGCTGTTGTCGAAGATCGGCCAGTTCTTGGTGTAATGAATCAGCACACGAGGAAACATCCAGGATAAAACCACCAGGAGCTCTTGCAGAATGAGAAGCGGCGGATGTAGCGTTGGAGTGTCCAGCACCGTGGGTATAGTTATCAAAAACCAACTGGAAGAAAAGATCGAGAACAATCATTCGGCAAAAGAATTTTTTCATTGATATTCAGTACATTTACATAAAGAGGATTCTTGCAAAAGGCGATGGCCCCTAGCGAGCCCCTACAAATCTTCAGAAGCAACACAAGGTGGCGCTAGCTACAAAAGGGAAAATGAACAAGAAACACGGGTTGGTCTACTTGACCTCCGTCCGTGCAGTGCTAGCAGTGGATGTCGGGTCAAGGAAAGCAATGAGCTTCTTCAAATGAGGCTTGGCATCCTTCACCAGAGCCTTCCACTTCTCCTTGTTGATGCCCCTGGGAGTGCCAGCTTTCGCCCATTCGACTTCCTGGCCGCTGGCAGCAACCAAGGCGATGGTCCCTTCGACTTCGATCTTCAGGCTAGCTTGACGATAGGCCAGAACAGGATCTTCCTTCACCAGGAAACGTTGGGTGAGCTCGGAGAAGATCTCTAGTTGCGTGTCCTTGTGGAAGAAGTGGGGGAAGAAGCGCTTCCGCGCAACCCGTGCAGAAGAAATGTTGGTGCGTGCCAAGTCGCAATTCAGTTCAAGAATCGCGAGATTGTCAGGAAAACGATCGTTGGACTGTTCGTGTAAGGTATACTCCTCACCCATCCGCCCTACAGGAGAAAACCACGAGTTCTTCAACATCAGAGACAAACAAACAAAGGCAGAAACAAAGGGCAAGTGAAGTAATGCCTTACTTGTAAATCTGTGGTTCTGCGTCTCGAAGCGCGTCACTATGACGTTTTCACGCTCAATTTGCTGGGCCGCTTTGTCGCTTAAAGCATCCTCAGCGGTTTTTGAGCCTCTGGCGAAGACTCTTGACACCAGCGGCATCTTTCTCGGCTTTCTTACGAGCTGTCTCGCTATCTTTAAGCTTGGCCTCCAGCGCATCATCACGTTATTCGGCACGACAGAGCGCCTCTGGAAAAGAAAATAACAGAGGATAACGAATCCCCGTTGGAAGGCAAGGAATCCTTGACGGAAACATGAAGTATGTTAAGAACAATCCAGTTTCACCTCTCAAGGTAGCAGCTTCATCGCAGAACCCAATAAATTGGGAACCCAGGTCGATTAGATTCTTCATTCAGGGCTGTACAAAATATTCGACAAGATAGAAAGATATCATCTGAAGAGAAAACCTTGACAAGCAAAAAAGATGGCAAAATAGAAAAAAAGGAACTTACATCGTCTAGCAGAGGAGATGAAGTACTCCCAACGACAAGCTCTTGAGTGTTACCAGCCCTGGTTCTAGCTTTCTTTGGCAGAGGCGCTCGGGGGCTGGGCACGGGACTTGGCGCTTTTGTGCTATGATGCGGGGGATGCGAAGTTTCCACCACAGTACGGTTTTCTTCAGAAAGAACCAGAGTATTGGAAGTGCTCGTAGGAGCTGTTCCATGAGCTGCGAATTCCTCCTCTTCTGACACTTGAGTAGACCTGTCAATATAGCAGCAAATCAAAATATGAGAGTACCGAAAGATATAAAAAGACAGACAAAAATAGAAAAGAACAACTTACGAGCTGACAGCGCCAGCATCGGCAAAGGGGTCGAAGGTGCCTTCCTCCTCGGGGGAAGATTCTTCGGCAGCTGGTTCAGCAGGTTTAGATGCACCAGAATCTTCGATACTGTCTCTCTTCCTCTTGCTCCCATTTGGAGAAGTGACAAGAGTAGGAGAGATGGAATGGCCATACTCAGAATGTTGCTATGACCCGGTTTCTTTTTCGGAGGAACCCGCAGATTTTTGAGATTTCGCGGCTTCACTCTTAGGAAGAGAAGATTCTTGTGAATCGTCAGTAACAACGACTCGATCGTCCACTTCTCCACCTTCAGGGAGTGGGGGAAAAGAAGAAAGAATTTGGTGATCCTGCAAGGCACAAAGCAAAGAAAAGACAAAAAATGAGAACACAAGGAAAATCAGCAGCAGTCGACAAAAAAGAGAACTCGACCCGAAAGAAAAAACTTACTTCGGAAAGAGCGTGGGTAGCACTGTAGGCCTCCACGCGACAGGATGAAGGAACCTCGTGGTTTTTGCTCAGAGAGGTAAAACATCGGACGAGCTTCTCCAAGTCCTTCACAGAGAGATCCTTAGAAAAACGGTCGACATCCTTAGCTCCTGAGTACACCCAAAGAGGATTTTCGCGAGCCTGCAGCGGCTGCACTCGAATTCTAAGGAATTAGGCGATTATTTGTACACTCGAGAGTTCTTCTCCGTCGGTGTTTTGGAGTTGATGGATGCGGGTCATAAGGGCTTCAGTGGCCGCCTTTTCTTCGGCAGTGACCTCTGTGTCCCAGGATCTGCGCGTCAGAATTTCTGCGGCAGCATCAAATGGCGTGATACCATACTCCTGGGAGATGTTAGACTCGTCCAGGATGTATAGCCATTTCTTGCGCTAGCCTTGGACAGAATCGGGGAATTTGACGTCGAAGTAGTCAACATCGGGACAGACGCATATGCAAATGCCACCTACGTTGTAGACGACGTTCCTAGAGTTGTTGCGCCGGAGATAAAAGATGCGTTTCCACATGCCCCAATGAGGATGGATGCCGAGGAAACACTCGCAAAGAGTGATGAAAATAGAAATGTGGAGGAGAGAATTGGGGGTCATCTGGTGCAGTTGGATCCTGTAGATAAAAAGAAGTCCACGAAGAAACTCGTGGACAGGGGTGGCAAAGACGCGAGTAAGGAAGTCGATGAATGTTACCCGGAATCCGATAGGAGGATGGGGGACGCTCTCATCTCCAGGAAACTTCAGGGCCTCTTTCTTCTTCAGCAGGCCTAGCTTCTTCAATGTATTTTGGTCTTGGGCGGAGATCTTCGACCGCTCCCAGCCGAAATCCGCGCCTTTTCCACTGGCTCGTCAGTGCCCGGAGCCTTGTTCTTGCACAGCTTCGTGCGTGGAGCCATGGGAGTGATTTGGTGGAAGAACAGGAGAGAAAAGAGTAAGTGCGCGAGGAGCTCCAAGGGACGGCAATGGCGGAGTGAGAGAGAGAAGGAGCAGATGTGTGATGCAGCGGAGTGGATGAATGGGGAAGACACGGTGAATTTATAGAGAGAAACTGATCCGCCAAGCCGTTGGATGAAAAGGGGGAGCGTTCCAAGCCCTACGCGTGTCCGAAGGGTAAAAAGGTCTACCGGAAATTATGGAGGACGTGTGTCCCCCACTTGCGAGACGTGTCGATGGTGCATAATTTTTGACCCACAACCCGTGAGGTGATAGGAGTCGTGGCTTTCCAAGGTGGGAATCGTGGCTTTCGTCAGCAGCGACGTCATTCAAGAAAGCTTCGAGTGGTTTAACTAAATATAGTGACAACAAAACTTCGAGTCCTCAAACAGAGAAATTTTGGGAGCCTATGATCAAATGCAAGCATCTGTTCATGTGCTCGGGGCTACTCTTATCAGAAGTATTGTTTATACTTCTGATAAGAGGACAAATCGAAGGAAAAAAATATAGGGTTGGTTAAAATAGCAAAAGTTGAGCCTACAACCAAGTGCAAACACTTGACTGTAGCCTCGGGGGCTACTCCCATCGGGAGCGCTGGTCGCGCACCCGATGAAATATGAGAAGGAAAAAAGCAAGAGGATGACAAGACAAAATATAGAAATGCATACGAGGAATTATCGTCGTACATCTTCGAGTTATACATAACTCGTCATGTACTCCCATCGGGAGATCAAGATATTGGCATTAAACAACTTGGGGAATTAGCAATTCCAGCAGCCGACAAAGGCACTCGACAATATATCCCCAGAGCGCATCCGTCGCGGTAAAAACTCTGGATGCCGTAATATTTTACGAAGGTAAGTCCCCAGGATCCATCCTGTGTGCCGTGGTATCGCACCCAAATGCGCTCTACTACTTTATTCGTGTCAACAGACACGAAGAAAAATCCTAACATACGCGTTAGGTACTCGATTAAATATAACTGGAATTCGGTTCATGATAAGTCCTTAAGTGGCGCATGTCGAATTACGCTAGTATCCCGAGGTCGAGTCCAGGGACTCGGTCTTGAAGTAGGTTTTTGCGGGTTTGCCACGAGAGCAGTTAACTGGTACCTGATCCGTCAGATGAACCAGCCCCATCTACCATTATCCCTGTATAAAATATAAATACTTTGAGTAAAATATTATGGTAATCCGAAGAATTTATGAACCTATGGATGGATTCTACGATGGAGATTTTACTCGACTTTACAATTCAAGCAAAATCTCTGGGGCTACTGACAGAGGCATCCCGAATGGGCATGGCGAATAAGATACCCGAAGATATCAGGAGGCCCACGACCCAAAGCTTTGGATGCCCGGAAGCCCAGTAAACATTGATATGGAAGACAGCGTTGGATTAGGAATAAAGAGTCATGTAATTATACGGGAAGGACTCAAATAGTCTCCCGGACTTTGTAACTTGTACGATACGAAAGCCTCGGCTCCACCTCTTATATAAAGGGGAGCCGAGAGAGAAAGAAAGGATCGAATCAGTTTTTACTTAGTCGAGCACCTTTTCGGCTGAACTTTCGAGATCTATTGGCCCTCTACTTTCTACGAAAACCCAAGTCTACAATCTGTAGGCATTGAAAAGTTAATCCCTTGTGACTATTAGAGGCTATCCTTGGTATAAAAACGAAATAAATAGGCTAAGGAGAGGTTATTACAGTAGTAAAAACTTCCAAGATTCAATAAAAGAGAAATTACAGAAATAAACTAAACAAGAACAAAAAAGAAAGTGAAACATGGATATACAAAGTTCCGACGAAATATGATATATAGATGAGTGAGATGTCGGTATGCCTCCCCCAAGCTTAGGCTTTTGGCCTAAGTGGAGATCAATCCCAGGCGGGCCAAGAAGTGGTGCCTCCATAATACGACAAAGAAGCACCTTCGCCCTGATATGAACTTGAGGACGCCCCAGTGTAATGTGCGACGTAGTCATCAGTGGCCGCCTCCTCCTCCTGGTGCTGCCCATGGAATCCAAGCAGTCACAGCAGCTCGTCCAACTACTCCTTTGAGCGCGACCACGGCTTCTTGTGAACACTAAATAAACTAGATTGTGGCAGGGGAACCTCCCTTTCATCTCCATCAGTAAACAACATTCTATATACCAGACCTCCTGCACAAGAGTCAGCGGTAACAAATTGATGGTATTTCATAGTAGCAAGATCAAGTCTCTGTGGTGCCAACAACACATCATTTGGATCAACAGGAAGATCCAAAGCAAATATAATACGTGCAGCAATAAATCCCCATAGATGTGTCCTCTAGCAGATAAGCGACAAGCAACAAGAGCACCAAGGTTGTACTTAGTACTATTGTTGAGTGCAGTAGCTAGAAAAGCCAAGTGATAATGAGAAATATTACTAGTGTTTTCCCTACCAAGAATACTAGTGGCAAGGTAATAAGTAAAGTATCGAATTGCTGGGAGTTGGATGTTCTTTATCTTTCCACGCTGAGCTCTGCGGTCATCATCATTTGTCACCCCTCGGTAGAGCTCCAACAAATCAGCGGGAGTGTCTTTAATCCTCTTTGTTGTCCCAAACATAGGAATACCTATGATATCGCAAAATCTCGACAAGGGCAAAGTAACAGACCTATTATAGATTTTAAATGCAACATATGGCTTGTAGACAGTGTTATGAAAAGAAAAACTCTCAGCAAAGGTTTTAGTGAGCAAAGCATATTGTTCACTCTCACCATTCATGTAAGTAGTCAAGCCAACCCTCTTAACAAGGAGCAAGAAATCCTCATAGATCCCTGCATCTATCATAAAGTTAGCACAAGGAAAAGTGGATGGATGTGCTTCTCCATCATCCCTCTCACCAATGTCTCGTGCAATAAGATCTTCATTGTAGGATTGCCTAAATTGATTAGATGATCTTTGATGTCTATGCACGCTTCTATTCCTGTAGACAGTGTTGGGCCTCCAAGAGCAGAGGTTTGTAGAACAGCAGCAAGTTTCCCTTAAGTGAATCACCCAAGGTTTATCGAACTCAGGGAGGTAGAGGTCAAAGATATCCCTCTCAAGCAACCCTGCAATTACGATACAAGAAGTCTCTTGTGTCCCCAACACACCTAATACACTTGTCAGATGTATAGGTGCACTAGTTTGGCGAAGAGATAGTGAAATACAAGTATAATGGATGATTGTAAGTAGTAATTGCAATCTGAAATAAATATGGCAGCAAGCGAACATGTAGCAGAACTTGTAGGAAACGGTGTTTCAATGCTTAGAAACAAGGCCTAGGGATCATACTTTCACTAGTGGACACTCTCAACATTGCAATCATAATTGAATATAAATAAGCACTTCACTATGCTATTCTGAATTACTTTCTGGCGGGATAACGAACACTAATTCACCGTGTAGGGCTGCAAAAGCAAACCTTAAAGATTTATTCCCAAGTACTAATAAACACCCCACGCTGTAACTGTGAGCATTCATAGGAGGTACTAACACACCACAATTTCATAGAGACATCCAACTCAAATCATAACCCAGTGAACAAGTATTCTGTGAAATATAGCCTAAGAGACCCACACGGTGCACACACTATCACCTTTACACACGTGGGACAAGGAGTCTCCGGAGATCACATAAGTAAAATCCACTTGAATAGCATAACGACATCTAGATTACAAAGTTCATCATATGGATCTCAATCATGTAAGGCAGCTCATGAGATCATTGTATTGAAGTACATGGGAGATAGATTAACCACATAGCTACCGGTAAAGCCCTTAGCCTCGGGGGAGAACTACTCCCTCCTCATCATGGGAGACAGCAGCGGCGATGAAGATAGCGGTGATGTCGATGGAGATGGCTTCCGGGGGCTATTCCCCGTCCCGGTGGCGTGCCGGAACAGAGACTTCTGTCCCCCGAACTTGGCTTCGCGATGGCGGCGGCTGCGTAACTTTTCTCGTCTCGTGGCTTATCTCTTTAGGGTTTTCACGACGGAGGTAATATATAGGCGGAAGGGCAGCCTCGGAGGCGGCGTAGGGGCCCCACACCATAGGCCGGCGTGGGCCCCATGCTGGCCGCGCCGCCCTATGGTTACGGCCCCTCATGGCCCCACTTTGTATGCTCTTCGGTCTTCTGGAAGCTCCGTGGAAAAATAAGACCTTGTGCGTTGATTTCGTCCAATTCCGAGAATATTTCCTTTGTAGGATTTCTGAAACCAAAAACAGCAGAAAACAGGAACTCGCGCTTCGGCATCTTGTTAATAGGTTAGTTCCGGAAAATGCATCAAAACGATATAAAGTATGAATAAAACATGTAGGTATTATCATAAAACTAGCATGGAACATAAGAAATTATAGATACGTTGGAGACGTATCAAGCATCCCCAAGCTTAGTTCCTACTCGCCCTCGAGTAGGTAAACGATAACAAGGATAATTTCTTAAGTGACATGCTACCAACATGATCTTGATCAATACTACTGTAAAGCATATGAGATGAATGAAGTGATTCAAAGCAATGGTAAAGACAATGACTAAACAACTGAATCATATAGCAAAGACTTTTCATGAATAGTAATTTCAAGACAAGCATCAATAATTCTTGCATAAGAGTTAACTCATAAAGCAATAGATTCAAAGTAAAAGGCATTGAAGCAACACAAAGGATGATTAAGTTTCAGCAATTGCTTTCAACTTGTAACATGTATATCTCATGGATAGTTGTCAACATAAAGCAATATAACAAGTGCAATAAGTAAACATGTAAGAATCAATGCACAGTTGACACAAGTGTTTGCTTCTAAGATAGAAAGAAGTAGGTAAACGGACTCAACATAAAGTAAAAGAAAGGCCCTTCGCAAAGGGAAGCATGGATTACTATTTTTGTGCTAGAGCTTTTATTTTGAAAACATAGAAACAATTTTGTCAACGGTAGTAATAATTCATATGTGTTATGCATAAGACATCCTATAAGTTGCAAGCCTCATGCATAGAATACCAATAGTGCTCACACCTTGTCCTAATTAGCTTGGATTTACATGGATTATCATTGCATAACATATGTTTCAACCGAGTATCTGTTGCCTGCCAAAACCCATCGGCGAGCAGCGACGAGCAACACGAAGAGCCGGGAGGCTCCCAGGACTGCTAGTGGGCCCTGGTCCCTCGGTCAACGGCCCGCAATGCTCTGGCACACGTCCTGACGGTGGCAAGGGCGTGCCACCTGACCTATACCTGGCCAGGAAGGTGTTGGATTGCTTCGATTAGCTTCCTGCATGGTAGACACGTAAACATTAAATACGAGCCCGATCGGCTCTCAGGTTGCCCTGTGAATCGGCTCAAAGAGCCGATTGCCCCATGGTTCATGTTGGATTTACGATGACATGGGGATCCTGCTTGATCAAAACAAAGTTAAAGCAATCTACGACAGTTTAGGGTTTTCACCGCATAACCGGAACGTCCTACGCGTAGTTGAGCCTAGCAGATACGAAAGATGATAGAAACTAGTCCTAAAAGAGGCCTAAAAACCAATATGAAGTCAATTCCCGGAACAATCCCTTCTAGGACTAGCAAACCACGCCTCACGCACTACCGGATCGTTCAACCCGTTTGCAAGGCCTAACCATGCGGATATCAAACTAATCCTTGAAAAACAAGGAACAACTATAACAGATTGTGTGTACTAAATAAAGAACAAACAAGATGCTGCCCTTACACCCAAGATAGATGTAAAGGTAGCTAGATATCGAGGGGCAGCATAACTAAGCAAGCATATTCAGAAAAGCATCAATGCAAGTGATGTCTACGGGTGCTTCTATTCTTGTAGACAGTGTTGGGCCTCCAAGAGCAGAGGTTTGTAGAACAGCAGCAAGTTTCCCTTAAGTGGATCACCCAAGGTTTATCGAACTCAGGGAGGAAGAGGTCGAAGATATCCCTCTCATGCAATCCTGCAACCACAAAGCAAGAAGTCTCTTGTGTCCCCAACACACCTAATAGGTGCACTAGTTCGGCGAAGAGATAGTGAAATACAAGTGGTATGAATGAATATGAGCAGTAGTACGGCGCTAGAAAAGGGCTTGCTGGCGTGCAGTTGATGGTAGTAATATTGCAGGCAGTATAAATGCAGTAAAACAGTAAACAAGTAGCGATAGCAGTATTTAGGAACAAGGCCTAGGGATCATACTTTCACTAGTGGACACTCTCAACATTGTTCACATAACAGAATAAATAGATAGATGCTAGACTCTACACCCTCTTGTTGGATGATGAACACCACTAACTGTGTAGGATTACACGAACCCTCAATGCCGGAGTTAACAAGCTCCACAATATTCAATGTTCATATTTAAATAACCTTAGAGTGCATAACAGATCAACATAACCAAACCAAGTACTAACATAGCATGCACACTGTCACCTTCACACTACGAAAGGAGGAATAGATCACATCAATACTATCATAGCAATAGTTAACTTCATAATCTACAAGAGATCACAATCATAGCCTACGCCAAGTACTACACGATGCACACACTGTCACCATTACACCGTGCAGGAGGAATAAACTACTTTAATAACATCACTAGAGTAGCACACAGATAAATTGTGATACAAAACACATTGCAATCATAAAGAGATATAAATAAGCACTTCACTATGCCATTCATAACAGTGAATAAGTATTCTGTGAAATATAGCCTAAGAGACCCACATGGTGCACACACTGTCACCTTTACACACGTGGGACAAGGAGTCTCCGGAGATCACATAAGTAAAATCCACTTGACTAGCATAATGACATCTAGATTACAAGCATCATCATATGAATCTCAATCATGTAAGGCATCTCATGAGATTATTGTATTGAAGTACATAGGAGAGAGATGAACCACATAGCTACCGGTACAGCCCCGAGCCTCGATGGAGAACTACTCCCTCCTCACGGGAGACAGCAGCGTTGATGAAGATGGCGGTGGTGTTGATGGAGAAGCCTTCCGGGGGCACTTCCCCATCCCGGCGGCGTGCCGGAACAGAGACTCCTGTCCCCTAGATCTTGGCTTCGCGATGGCGGCGGCTCTGGAAGGTTTTCTCTAGTTTCGTCGAACGTAATAGGGTTTTCGCGACGGAGACCTTAAGTAGGCGGAAGGGCGGCGTCAGAAGGGGTCTGGGGCCACTAGACACTAGGGCGGCGCGCCCCCCTCCTGGGCCGCGCCGCCACCATGTGTGGGCCCCCTGTGGCCCCTCTCTGGCGACTCTCGGGTGTTCTGGAAGCTCCCGGGGATTCTAAGATGCTGGGCGTTGATTTCGTCCAATTCCGAGAATATTTCCTTACTAGGATTTCTGAAACCAAAAACAACAGAAAACAGCAACTGGCCCTTCGGCATCTCGTCAATAGGTTAGTTCCGGAAAACGCATAAATATGACATATAATGTGTATAAAACATGTAGATATCATCAATAATGTGGCATGGAACATAAGAAATTATCGATACGTCGGAGACGTATCAGCATCCCCAAGCTTAGTTCCTGCTCGTCCCGAGCAGGTAAACGATAACAAAGATAATTTCTGGAGTGACATGCCATCATAACCTTGATCATACTATTGTAAGCATATGTAATGAATGCAGCGATCAAAACAATGGTAATGACATGAGTAAACAAATGAATCATAAAGCAAAGACTTTTCATGAATAGTACTTTCAAGACAAGCATCAATAAGTCTTGCATAAGAGTTAACTCATAAAGCAATAAATTCATAGTAAAGACATTGAAGCAACACAATAGAAGATTATGTTTCAGCGGTTGCTTTCAACTTGTAACATGTATATCTCATGGATAATTGTCAACATAGAGTAATATAACAAATGCAATATGCAAGTATGTAGGAATCAATGCACAGTTCACACAAGTGTTTGCTTCTTGAGGTGGAGAGAGATAGGTGAACTGACTCAACATAAAAGTAAAAGAAAGGCCCTACGCAGAGGGAAGCATTGATTGCTATATTTGTGCTAGAGCTTTGGTTTTGAAAACATAAAGAGAGCATAAAAGTAAAATTTTGAGAGGTGTTTGTTGTTGTCAACGAATGGTAGTGGGCACTCTAACCCCCTTGCCAGACAAACCTTCAAAGAGCGGCTCCCATGAAGGACGTTATCTCTACCAGCAAGGTAGATCATCCCTCTTCTCTTTTGTTTACACATGTATTTTAGTTTTATTTATGGATGACACTCCTCCCAACCTTTTGCTTACACAAGCCATGGCTAACCGAATCCTCGGGTGCCTTCCAACATTCACATACCATGAAGGAGTGTCTATTTGCAAAATTAATTTGCTTACTGATGAATCAGAGCAAAACATGTGAAGAGAATTATTAATGAAGGTTGATTAATTGGGGGCTGGGAACCCCGCGCCAGCTCTTTTTGCAAAATTATTGGATAAGCGGATGAAGCCACTAGTCCATTGGTGAAAGTTGCCCAACAAGAATGAAAGATAAACACCACATACTTCCTCATGAGCTATAAAATATTGACACAAATCAGAGGTGATAAATTTTGAATTATTTAAAGGTAGCACTCAAGCAATTTACTTTGGAATGGCGAAGAAATACCATGTAGTAGGTAGGTATGGTGGACACAAATGGCATAGTGGTTGGCTCAAGGATTTTGGATGCATGAGAAGTATTCCCTCTCGATACAAGGCTTAGGCTAGCAAGGTTTATTTGAAACAAACACAAGGATGAACCGGTGCAGCAAAACTCACATAAAAGACATATTGTAAACATTATAAGACTCTACACCATCTTCCTTGTTGTTCAAACTCTTTACTAGAAATTATCTAGACCTTAGAGAGACCAATTATGCAAACCAAATTTTAGCAAGCTCTATGTATTTCTTCATTAATAGGTGCAAAGTATATGATGCAAGAGCTTAAACATGAGCACAACAATTGCCAAATATCCAATTATTCAAGACATTTTAGAATTACTACATGTAGCATTTCCCGTTTCCAACCATATAACAATTAACGAAGCAGTTTCAACCTTCGCCATGAACATTAAAAGCTAAGAACACATGTGTTCATATGAACCAGCGGAGCGTGTCTCTCTCCCACACAAGGATGAACTTATTCAAACAACTAAGATAATAAAACGAAAATAAAAGCACACAGACGCTCCAAGTAAAAGTACATAAGATGTGATTGAATAAAAATATAGTTTCACTAGAGGAACCTGATAATGTTGTCGATGAAGAAGGGGATGCCTTGGGCATCCCCAAGCTTAGATGCTTGAGTCTTCTTGAAATATGCAGGGATGAACCATCGGGGCATCCCCAAGCTTAGACTCTTCACTCTTCTTGATCATAGTATATCATCCTCCTCTCTTGACCCTTGAAAACTTCCTCCACACCAAACTTTAAGCAAACTCATTAGAGGGTTAGTGCACAATCAAAAATTCACATGTTCAGAGGTGACACAATCATTTTTAACACTTCTGGACATTACACAAAACTTCTGAAAGTTAATGGAACAAAGAAACTCATTCAACTTAACAAAAGCGGCAATGCGAAATAAAAGGCAGAATCTGTCAAAAACAGAACAGTTCGTAAAGACGAATTTTAAAATGGCACCAGACTTGCTCAGATGAAAATGCCCAAATTGAATGAAAGTTGCGTACATATCTGAGGATCACGCACGTAAATTGGAATAATTTTCTGAGTTACCTACAGAGAATTAGGCCCAGATTCGTGACAGACAGAAATCTGTTTCTGCGCAGTAATCCAAATCTAGCATCAACCCTACTATCAAAGACTTTACTTGGCACAACAATGCAATAAAATAAGATAAGGAGAGGTTGCTACAGTAGTAACAACTTCCAAGACTCAAATATAAAACAAAGTACTGTAGTAAAAAAACACATGGGTTATCTCCCAAGAAGTTCTTTCTTTATAGCCATTAAGATGGGCTCAGCAGTTTTAATGATGCACTCGCAAGAAATAGTATTTGAAGCAAAAGAGAGCATCAAGAGGCAAATTCAAAACAAATTTAAGCCTAACATGCTTCCTATGCATAGGAATCTTGTAAATAAACAAGTTCATGAAGAGCAAAGTAACAAGCATAGGAAGATAAAACCAGTGTAGCTTCAAAAATTTCAGCATATAGAGAGGTGTTTTAGTAACATGAAAATTTTTACAACCATATTTTCCTCTCTCATAATAATTTTCAGAGACATCATGAACAAACTCAACAATATAAATATCACATAAAGCATTCTTATTCACATGCATAAAAGTATCATTACTCTCCACATAAGCATAATCAATTTTATTAGTTGTAGTGGGAGCAAATTCAACAAAGTAGCTATCATTATTATTCTCATCATCAAATATAGGAGGCATATTGTAATCATAATCAAATTTATCCTCCATAACAGGCGGTACTAAAAGACCAATATCATTATAATCATCATAAATAGGAGGCAAAGTATCATCAAAGTAAATTTTCTCCTCAATGCTTGGGGGACTAAAAATATCATGCTCATCAAAGCCAGCTTCCCCAAGCTTAGAATTTTCCATATCATTAGCAACAATGGTGTTCAAAGCGTTCATACTAATATGTTCCATAGGTTTTTTAATTTTCACATCAAACCATCCATGTCTTAAATCAGGAAATAGAATAAGAAGCTCATTGTTGTCCATTATGCCTAACTAGTGTAAACAAGAAACAAAAAGATGCAATTGCAGGATCTAAAGGAAATAGCTTCGAGCACTCACACACCGGCAACAAGACTAGGAAATAGCTTAGTAGTCGGAGGATGTGAATACCTTTTACCTTACCTCCCCGGCAACGGCGCCAGAAAAGTGTTTGATGTCTACGGGTGCTTCTATTCTTGTAGACAGTGTTGGGCCTCCAAGAGCAGAGGTTTGTAGAACAGCAGCAAGTTTGCCTTAAGTGGATCACCCAAGGTTTATCGAACTCAGGGAGGAAGAGGTCAAAGATATCCCTCTCATGCAATCCTGCAACCACAAAGCAAGAAGTCTCTTGTGTCCCCAACACACCTAATAGGTGCACTAGTTCGGCGAAGAGATAGTGAAATACAAGTGGTATGAATGAATATGAGCAGTAGTACGGCGCCGAAAAGGGCTTCTTTGGCGTGCGATTGATGGTAGTAATATTGCAGGCAGTATAAATGCAAGAAAACAAGTAAAACAAGTAGCGATAGCAGTATTTAGGAACAAGGCCTAGGGATCATACTTTCACTAGTGGACACTCTCAACATTGTTCACATAACAGAATAAATAGATAGATGCTAGACTCTACACCCTCTTGTTGGATGATGAACACCACTAACTGTGTAGGATTACACGAACCCTCAATGCCGGAGTTAACAAGCTCCACAATATTCAATGTTCATATTTAAATAACCTTAGAGTGCATAACAGATCAACATAACCAAACCAAGTACTAACATAGCATGCACACTGTCACCTTCACACTACGAAAGGAGGAATAGATCACATCAATACTATCATAGCAATAGTTAACTTCATAATCTACAAGAGATCACAATCATAGCCTACGCCAAGTACTACACGATGCACATACTGTCACCATTACACCGTGCAGGAGGAATAAACTACTTTAATAACATCACTAGAGTAGCACACAGATAAATTGTGATACAAAACACATTGCAATCATAAAGAGATATAAATAAGCACTTCACTATGCCATTCATAACAGTGAATAAGTATTCTGTGAAATATAGCCTAAGATACCCACACGGTGCACACACTGTCACCTTTACACACGTGGGACAAGGAGTCTCCGGAGATCACATAAGTAAAATCCACTTGACTAGCATAATGACATCTAGATTACAAGCATCATCATATGAATCTCAATCATGTAAGGCAGCTCATGAGATTATTGTATTGAAGTACATAGGAGAGAGATGAACCACATAGCTCTCGGTACAGCCCCGAGCCTCGATGGAGAACTACTCCCTCCTCATGGGAGACAGCAGCGTTGATGAAGATGGCGGTGGTGTTGATGGAGAAGCCTTCCGGGGGCACTTCCCCGTCCCGGCGGCGTGCCGGAACAGAGACTCCTGTCCCCCAGATCTTGGCTTCGCGATGGCGGCGGCTCTGGAAGGTTTTCTCTGGTTTCGTCGAACGTAATAGGGTTTTCGCGACGGAGACCTTAAGTAGGCGGAAGGGTGATACGTCTCCGACGTATCGATAATTTCTTATGTTCCATGCCACATTATTGATGTTATCTACATGTTTTATGCACACTTTATGTCATATTCGTGCATTTTCTGGAACTAACCTATTAACAAGATGCCGAAGTGCCAGTTGCTGTTTTCTGCTGTTTTTGGTTTCAGAAATCCTAGTAAGGAAATATTCTCGGAATTGGACGAAATCAAAGCCCAGGGGCCTATTTTTCCACGAAGCTTCCAGAAGTCCGAAGGAGAGACGAAGAGGGGCGACGAGGGGGCCACACCCTAGGGCGGCGCGGCCCCCCCTTGGCCGCGCGGCCCTGTGGTGTGGGGCCCCCGTGCCGCCTCTTGACCTGCCCTTCCGCCTACAAATAGCCTCCGTGACGAAACCCCCAAGACCGAGAGCCACGATACGGAAAACCTTCCCGAGACGCCGCCGCCGCCGATCCCATCTCGGGGGATCCAGGAGATCGCCTCCGGCACCCTGCCGGAGAGGGGAATCATCTCCCGGAGGACTCTACGCCGCCATGGTCGCCTCCGGTGTGATGTGTGAGTAGTCTACCCCTGGACTATGGGTCCATAGCAGTAGCTAGATGGTTGTCTTCTCCCCATTGTGCTATCATTGTCGGATCTTGTGAGCTGCCTAACATGATCAAGATCATCTATCTGTAATTCTATATGTTGCGTTTGTTGGGATCCGATGAATAGAGAATACTTGTTATGTTGATTATCAAAGTTATGCTTATGTGTTGTTTATGATCTTGCATGCTTTCCGTTACTAGTAGATGCTCTGGCCAAGTAGATGCTTGTAACTCCAAGAGGGAGTACTTATGCTCGATAGTGGGTTCATGCTCGCATTGACACCGGGACAATGATGAAAGTTCTAAGGTTGTGTTGTGCTGTTGCCACTAGGGATAAAACATTGATGCTATGTCTAAGGATGTAGTTGTTGATTACATTACGCACCATACTTAATGCAATTGTCTGTTGCTTTGCAACTTAATACTGGAGGGGTTCGGATGATAACTTTGAAGGTGGACTTTTTAGGCATAGATGCAGTTGGATGGCGGTCTATGTACTTTGTCGTAATGCCCAATTAAATCTCACTATACTCATCATGATATGTATGTGCATTGTCATGCTCTCTTTATTTGTCAATTGCCCAACTGTAATTTGTTCACCCAACATGCTGTTTGTCTTATGGGAGAGACACCTCTAGTGAACTGTGGACCCCGGTCCAATTCTCTTTACTGAAATACAATCTACTGCAATACTTGTTCTACTGTTTTCTGCAAACAATCATCTTCCACACAATACGGTTAATCCTTTGTTACAGCAAGCCGGTGAGATTGACAACCTCACTGTTTCGTTGGGGCAAAGTACTTTGGTTGTGTTGTGCAGGTTCCATGTTGGCGCCGGAATCCCTGGTGTTGCGCTGCACTACATCCCGCCGCCATCAACCTTCAACGTGCTTCTTGGCTCCTCCTGGTTCGATAAACCTTGGTTTCTTTCTGAGGGAAAACTTGCTGCTGTGCGCATCATACCTTCCTCTTGGGGTTGCCCAACGAACGTGTGAAATACATGCCATCAAGCTCTTTTTTCTCGCGCTCGTTTGGGAGATCAAGACACGCTGCAAGGGGAGTCTCCACTTCTCAACCTCTTTACTTTGTTTTTGTCTTGCTTAGTTTTATTTACTACTTTGTTTGCTGCACTAAATCAAAATACAAAAAAATTAGTTGCTAGTTTTACTTTATTTGCTATCTTGTTTTCTATATCAAAAACACAAAAAAAAATTAGTTTACTTGCATTTACTTTATCTAGTTTGCTTTATTTACTGTTGCTAAAATGGCCAACGCTGAAAATACTAAGTTGTGTGACTTCACAACCACAAATAATAATGATTTCTTATGCACACCTATTGCTCCACCTGCTACTACAGCAGAATTCTTTGAAATTAAACCTGCTTTACTGAATCTTGTTATGCGAGAGCAATTCTCTGGTGTTAGTTCTGATGATGCTGCTGCCCATCTTAATAATTTTGTTGAATTATGTGAAATGCAAAAATATAAAGATGTAGATGGTGATATTATTAAACTAAAATTGTTCCCTTTCTCATTAAGAGGAAGAGCTAAAGATTGGTTGCTATCTCTGCCTAAGAATAGTATTGATTCATGGACTAAATGCAAAGATGCTTTTATTGGTAGATATTATCCCCCTGCTAAAATTATATCTTTGAGGAGTAGCATAATGAATTTTAAACAATTAGATACTGAACATGTTGCTCAAGCTTGGGAGAGAATGAAATCTCTGGTTAAAAATTGCCCAACACATGGACTGACTACTTGGATGATCATCCAAACCTTCTATGCAGGACTAAATTTTTCTTCGCGGAATTTATTGGATTCAGCTGCTGGAGGTACCTTTATGTCCATCACTCTTGGTGAAGCAACAAAGCTTCTTGATAATATGATGATCAACTACTCTGAATGGCACACGGAAAGAGCTCCACAAGGTAAGAAGGTAAATTCTGTCGAAGAAACCTCTTCCTTGAGTGATAAGATTGATGCTATTATGTCTATGCTTGTGAATGGTAGGCCTAATGTTAATCCTAATAATGTTCCGTTAGCGTCATTAGTTGCTCAAAAAGAATATGTTGATGTGAATTTCATTAAAAATAACAATCATAATGATTCTAGGCCATACCCTGCTAATGGTAATTCTTATGGTAGATATGCTTCATCTAATGAAGAAAAGATGCTAGAAATTGAAAGATCCACTAAGAGCTTTATGCAATCACAATATGAGCAAAATAAATTGTTTACTAAAACTATGAATGAGCAATCTACCTTGTTGAAGAATATAGGGAATCAACTTGAAAATTTGAATAGGGAGATCTCGGGGTTACAAACTAAACTTGCTAATGCTGAAACCCGAATCTCATACATGTCTGCATCACAATCTTCTTTAATTAATAAAATGGCTGCTAAACCTGAGGATTTAGATGATAAAATTACTACTACAGCAAATGCCATTCAAGTTAGAATTAATGAGAATATAAGATTAATGGCTGAACTGCGTGCTAGGTGGGATAGAGAAGAAAATGAAAAACTAGCTAAAGAGAAGAATGTAGCTAAAGTTTGGACTATTACCACCACTAGTAATGCTAATGCTACACATGTTGCTGCACCTCCTACTAATACTAATAAAAGAATTGGTGTTAGCAATGTTTCCACTTCTAATGCAAAGCGCGAAAAACTGCACAAATCGCTAAATCATTAAATCGCTCGTGATAAAGCTGCTGAAATTTTTTCCAACATTGGGGATGATGATCCCATTGCTTTAGATTATAATGGTTTGAATTTTGATGATTTCCACATCTCTGAAGTTATAAAGTTCTTGCAAAAACTTGCTAAAAGTCCTAATGCTAGTGCTATAAATTTGGCTTTCACGCATCATATTACAAATGCTCTCATAAAAGCTAGAGAAGAGAAACTAGAGCGTGAAGCCTCTATTCCTAAAAAGCTAGAGGATGGTTGGGAGCCCATCATTAAGATGAAGGTTAAAGATTTTGATTGTAATGCTTTATGTGATCTTGGTGCAAGTATTTCTGTTATGCCTAAGAAAATTTATGATATGCTTGACTTGCCACCGCTGAAAAATTGTTATTTGGATGTTAATCTTGCTGATCATTCTACAAAAAAACCTTTGGGTAAAGTTGATAATGTTCGCATTACCGTTAACAATAACCTTGTTCCCGTTGATTTTGTTGTCTTGGATATTGAATGCAATGCATCTTGTCCCATTATATTGGGAAGACCTTTTCTTCGAACTGTTGGTGCTATCATTGATATGAGGGAAGGTAATATAAAATATCAATTTCCTCTCAAGAAAGGTATGGAACACTTCCCTAGAAAGAGAATGAAGTACCCTTTTGATTCTATTATGAGAACAAATTATGATGTTGACACTTCGTCTCTTGATAATACTTGATACACACTTTCTGCGCCTAGCTGAAAGGCGTTAAAGAAAAGCGCTTATGGGAGACAACCCATGTTTTTACCTACAGTAATTTATTTTTATTTTGTGTCTTGGAAGTTGTTTACTATTGTAGCAACCTCTCCTTATCTTAGTTTTGTGTTTTGTTGTGCCAAGTTAAGCCGTTGATAGAAAAGTAAGTACTAGATTTGGATTACTGCACAGTTCCAGATTTCTTTGCTGTCACGAATCTGGGTCCACCTCCCTGTAGGTAGCTCAGAAAATTAAGCCAATTTACGTGCATGATCCTCAGATATGTACGCAACTTTCATTCAATTTGGGCATTTTCATTTGAGCAAGTCTGGTGCCATTTTAAAATTCGTCAATACGAACTGTTCTATTTTGACAGATTCTGCCTTTTATTTCGCATTGCCTCTTTTGCTATGTTGGATGAATTTCTTTGATCCACTAATGTCCAGTAGCATTATGCAATGTCCAGAAGTGTTAAGAATGATTGTGTCACCTCTGAATATATCAATTTATATTGTGCACTAACCCTCTAATGAGTTGTTTCGAGTTTGGTGTGGAGGAAGTTTTCAAGGATCAAGAGAGGAGTATGATGCAACATGATCAAGGAGAGTGAAAGCTCTAAGCTTGGGGATGCCCCGGTGGTTCACCCCTGCATTTATCAAGAAGACTCAAGCGTCTAAGCTTGGGGATGCCCAAGGCATCCCCTTCTTCATCGACAACATTATCAGGTTCCTCCCCTGAAACTATATTTTTATTCCATCACATCTTATGTGCTTTTTCTTGGAGCGTCGGTTTGTTTTAGTTTTTTTTTTGTTTTGTTTGAATAAAATGGATCCTAGCATTCACTTTATGGGAGAGAGACACGCTCCGCTGTAGCATATGGACAAGTATGTCCTTGGTTTCTACTCATAGTATTCATGGCGAAGTTTCTCCTTCGTTAAATTGTTATATGGTTGGAATTGGAAAATGATACATGTAGTAATTGCTATAAATGTTTTGGGTAATGTGATACTTGGCAATTGTTGTGCTCATGTTTAAGCTCTTGCATCATATGCTTTGCACCCATTAATGAAGAAATACATATAGCATGCTTAAATTTGGATTGCATATTTGGTTTCTCTAAGGTCTAGATAATTTCTAGTATTGAGTTTGAACAACAAGGAAGATGGTGTAGAGTCTTATAATGTTTTCAATATGTCTTTTATGTGAGTTTTGCTGCACCGGTTCATCCTTGTGTTTGTTTCAAATAAGCCTTGCTAGCCTAAACCTTGTATCGAGAGGGAATACTTCTCATGCATCCAAAATACTTGAGCCAACCACTATGCCATTTGTGTCCACCATGCCTACCTACTACATGGTATTTTCCGCCATTCCAAAGTAAATTGCTTGAGTGCTATCTTTAAAATTCCATCATCACCTTTGCAATATATAGCTCATGGGACAAATAGCTTAAAAACTATTGTGGTATGGAATATGTAATTATGCACTTTATCTCTTATTAAGTTGCTTGTTGTGCGATAACCATGTTCACTGGGGACGCCATCAACTATTCATTGTTGAATTTCATGTGAGTTGCTATGCATGTCCGTCTTGTCTGAAGTAAGAGAGATCTACCACCATATGGTTAAGCATGCATATGTTAGAGAAGAACATTGGGCCGCTAACTAAAGCCATGATCCATGGTGGAAGTTTCAGTTTTGGACAACAATCCTCAATCTCAAATGAGAAAATTATTAATTGTTGTTATATGCTTATGCACAAAAGAGGAGTCCATTATCTGTTGTCTATGTTGTCCCGGTATGGATGTCTAAGTTGAAGAATAATCAATAGCGAGAAATCCAATGCGAGCTTTCTCCTTAGACCTTTGTACAGGCGGCATAGAGGTACCCCTTTGTGACACTTGGTAAAAACAATGCATTGTGATGATCCGGTAGTCCAAGCTAATTAGGACAAGGTGCGGGCACTATTAGTACACTATGCATGAGGCTTGCAACTTATAAGACATAATTTACATGATGCATATGCTTTATTACTACCGTTGACAAAATTGTTTCATGTTTTCAAAATCAAAGCTCTAGCACAAATATAGCAATCGATGCTTTTCCTCTATGGAGGACCATTCTTTTACTTTCAATGTTGAGTCAGTTCACCTATTTCTCTCCACCTCAAGAAGCAAACACTTGTGTGAACTGTGCATTGATTCCTACATACTTGCTTATTGCACTTATTATATTACTCTATGTTGACAATATCCATGAGATATACATGTTACAAGTTGAAAGCAACCGCTGAAACTTAATCTTCTTTTGTGTTGCTTCAATGCCTTTACTTTGAATTATTGCTTTATGAGTTAACTCTTATGCAAGACTTATTGATGCTTGTCTTGAAGTGCTATTCATGAAAAGTCTTTGCTTTATGATTCACTTGTTTACTCATGTCATATACATTGTTTTGATCGCTGCATTCACTACATATGCTTTACAAAAGTATGATCAAGATTATGATGGCATGTCACTCCAGAAATTATCTGTGTTATCGTTTTACCTGCTCGGGACGAGTAGAACTAAGCTTGGGGATGCTGATACGTCTCCGACGTATCGATAATTTCTTATGTTCCATGCCACATTATTGATGTTATCTACATGTTTTATGCACACTTTATGTCATATTCGTGCATTTTCTGGAACTAACCTATTAACAAGATGCCGAAGTGCGGTTGCTATTTTCTGCTGTTTTTGGTTTCAGAAATCCTAGTAAGGAAATATTCTCGGAATTGGACGAAATCAAAGCCCGGGGGCCTATTTTTCCACGAAGCTTCCGTAAGTCCGAAGGAGAGACGAAGAGGGGCGACGAGGGGCCACACCCTAGGCGGCGCGGCCCCCTTGGCCGCGCGGCCCGTGGTGTGGGGCCCCGTGCCGCCTCTTGACCTGCCCTTCCGCCTACAAATAGCCTCCGTGACGAAACCCCCGCACCGAGAGCCACGATACGGAAAACCTTCCGCAGACGCCGCCGCCGCCGATCCCATCTCGGGGGATCCAGGAGATCGCCTCCGGCACCCTGCCGAGAGGGGAATCATCTCCCGGAGGACTCTACGCCGCCATGGTCGCCTCCGGTGTGATGTGTGAGTAGTCTACCCCTGGACTATGGGTCCATAGCAGTAGCTAGATGGTTGTCTTCTCCCCATTGTGCTATCATTGTCGGATCTTGTGAGCTGCCTAACATGATCAAGATCATCTATCTGTAATTCTATATGTTGCGTTTGTTGGGATCCGATGAATAGAGAATACTTGTTATGTTGATTATCAAAGTTATGCTTATGTGTTGTTTATGATCTTGCATGCTTTCCGTTACTAGTAGATGCTCTGGCCAAGTAGATGCTTGTAACTCCAAGAGGGAGTACTTATGCTCGATAGTGGGTTCATGCCTGCATTGACACCGGGACAATGATGAAAGTTCTAAGGTTGTGTTGTGCGGTTGCCACTAGGGATAAAACATTGATGCTATGTCTAAGGATGTAGTTGTTGATTACATTACGCACCATACTTAATGCAATTGTCTGTTGCTTTGCAACTTAATACTGGAGGGGGTTCGGATGATAACCTGAAGGTGGACTTTTTAGGCATAGATGCAGTTGGATGGCGGTCTATGTACTTTGTCGTAATGCCCAATTAAATCTCACTATACTCATCATGATATGTATGTGCATTGTCATGCTCTCTTTATTTGTCAATTGCCCAACTGTAATTTGTTCACCCAACATGCTGTTTGTCTTATGGGAGAGACACCTCTAGTGAACTGTGGACCCCGGTCCAATTCTCTTTACTGAAATACAATCTACTGCAATACTTGTTCTACTGTTTTCTGCAAACAATCATCTTCCACACAATACGGTTAATCCTTTGTTACAGCAAGCCGGTGAGATTGACAACCTCACTGTTTCGTTGGGGCAAAGTACTTTGGTTGTGTTGTGCAGGTTCCACGTTGGCGCCGGAATCCCTGGTGTTGCGCCGCACTACATCCCGCCGCCATCAACCTTCAACGTGCTTCTTGGCTCCTCCTGGTTCGATAAACCTTGGTTTCTTTCTGAGGGAAAACTTGCTGCTGTGCGCATCATACCTTCCTCTTGGGGTTGCCCAACGAACGTGTGAAATACACGCCATCAAAGGGCGGCGTCAGAAGGGGTATGGGGCCACCAGACACTAGGGCGGCGCGCCCCCCTCCTGGGCCGCGCCGCCACCATGTGTGGGCCCCCTGTGGCCCCTCTCTGGTGACTCTCGGGTGTTCTGGAAGCTCCCGGGGATTCTATGATGCTGGGCGTTGATTTCGTCCAATTCCGAGAATATTTCCTTACTAGGATTTATGAAACCAAAAACAGCAGAAAACAGCAACTGCCCTTCGGCATCTCGTCAATAGGTTAGTTCCGGAAAGCGCATAAATATGACATATAATGTGTATAAAACATGTAGATATCATCAATAATGTGGCATGGAACATAAGAAATTATCGATACGTCGGAGACGTATCAGCAAGCCCCAAAACATCCATGATAAGGGTGTTACTCGCCATCAACAAGGCTTCAGTACGAGCAACACCAGATAACGAATAAACCGATACTGCCTAGATCGCAAGATGCGATCTAGGCAGCATGAATGTGTACCCGGAAGAAACCCTCGAAATAAGGGGTGGCGATGCACCTGGATTGTGTTTGTTGTGAACGTGTTCGTCCTCCTTTCTCAATAACCCTAGGTACATATTTATAGTCCGTGGACTTTCTAATTCGGGAATAAACCTAACCGTGTACGAGCTAAATTTTATCTCTTAATTCTAATCTACCATAATATACAGATACACTGGCAATCTAGCCCAAACTGTCGTACGAGGCCGATTTAGAGACACTTCATGCGCACATCCTCCAAGCCCATCTCAATTACGGCCCATCTCCGGCTCTGGCTAAATTCTGGTGATAACACATGCCCCCTGGTTTTGGTAATGATAATTTCAAAACCACTCTGTTTTTTCTTCGTAGGGTCACGTCGTGGCAGAGCAGAACTGTCACAGTATCCTTCATCATGATGGCTTGCCTTCTCAACTTCTCTGCACGATTTGACAGTTTTGGCACCATGTCCTCGGAAACCACCGTAGCATTAAATCTCCACTATATCCCCTTTATTTAACCGCGTCGGGCAGCTCGCTTCTTCATCCCCTTGCTCCGTAGTAGCCATCGGAAAACCCTCCTTCGCACCATGGATTCCTCCTCCTCCTCTACCTCATCGGCCATTTCCTCTCTATCCTCTTCTTCTCGCGAGCCGGCGCCGGAGTGGGGCTCGTTGGCGGCGCACGACATCCTCGCCCCAACAACGTGGGACAAGGAGGATCACGACTCCTCCGTCTGGTCCGAGGATGACAAGTCCTTGACCGACGGAGAAGACGACTTCCAGTTCCTCGTCGATGGGGAGCTGGAGGCGGAGAGCGAGGATGACTCCTTCTCCTGGGACGACTTCACCTCCTCCGACGAGGAGGAGGAAGAGGAAACCTCCTCGTTCTCCGACGAGCCGCCGGCGAAGCGCTTCCGCGCCGGGTCGGACGACGACGATGACGACGAGGAGGAGGAAGAGGCCCCTGCCGAGGGCTACGGCAGCAGTGATGAGGAGCTCGCCGGTAGCAGCGCCGACGGCAGCCACGACAGCGCCGACGAGGGCAGCGACGGCCCTTAGACTGGGACTACTAGCATAGGACCAGTAGTAGTAATCGGCTCTTTTGTTCTTCCTCTCCTGAGCAATCGGCTCTTCCTTGTAAAAATCCTCTTTATTAATGAAGGAAATGTTTCTATGTCGATTTTGCCTTCATAACAATTTTGCCGATTGTCAAAGCAAGTCAACGCGCAAAGAGCCGATGGCAGCGCATCGGCCTTTACCATAAAACTTGAGTAAGGCCAAATCAGTTGCCTATTTCAAACGGTAACCTGCAACCTTTGTCTGAAGAGCAAACTCAGATCCCCAAATCGCCGTTCGAACAGATCCAACTTACAGCCACGCGAAACTCAGATCTCAATCGCGCAGATTCAAATCTGCAGCGAACCCAATGGCAGAATCATCCAACGCCAACGCTACGGTCTCTGGTAAGGTAATCCTCAGCCGCTCCTCTCTATCCGAGCATATCGTTAGCATTAACAGCAAACATCTGAATTAATATCTCGTTCCGTCATTAATTTTTTAGGTATCAGACATTCTGCTGCCGCATCCTTCTCTTCCAAATTCTCTCTGTCTTGGCCCTCGTTCTACTGAAAGTCCTGCCCATTTGATTTCATGCGAGGCCAATAGAATTCCCTTCGTGAACCAGAATTTAGATCTAACTTCTTGGGCCGACTGCTTACGAGCCTGGCCTAATCCTCCTGAAGATTGGGTTTCATGGTACAATAGAATATCCAAAACCCACCAAGCCATCTGGGAAACCACAGGAATAGCCGATGCTTTAGCTTTATCACTGTCTCCACTTGAGAAACATGAAAACCTTCTGAAAACCATCGGCTACTTTTGGTCTGATGCTTTGAATTGCTTCATGTTTGGCCATGGCCCCATGACACCAACCCTACTAGACGTGGCCATGATCACTGGTCTAGACATTGCATCCCCAAGCCCCTCTGCTTTTATGCTGCCAAAGGTCCCTTTCACACTCTCTTCCAAAACAGAGTGCACAAACTGGGGTGCTTATCTTCGACGCCACATGAAAAACAAAGGCCCTGTAACAGAGAAAGAACACACGGCCTTCCTGAATTTCTGGTTAGAACACTTCATATTCTGTGGCCCTTCACTCGCTCCAACCAAGAACTATCTCTCCTTGGCCTATGAACTTGCCAGAGGCACACAGCTGGGCATTGGCAAACTGTTCCTTGGAGAGGTCTATCGATATCTCCAACTAATGTCTGTCAAACTGTTTTCCCAAAAGACAGTCAAAACAGGAGGTCCCTGGTGGTTTATTCAACTATGGGCTCAACTGTATTTTCAGAACCATGTTGATACGCGCACAGCACGCGTCCGTTGGGAACCCCAAGAGGAAGGTGTGATGCGTACAGCGGCAAGTTTCCCTCAGTATGAAACCAAGGTTATCGAACCAGTAGGAGCCAAGAAGCACGTTGAAGGTTGATGGCGGCGGGATGTAGTGCGGCGCAACACCAGAGATTCCGGCGCCAACGTGGAACCTGCACAACACAACCAAAGTACTTTGCCCCAACGAAACAGTGAGGTTGTCAATCTCACCGGCTTGCTGTAACAAAGGATTAACCGTATTGTGTGGAAGATGATTGTTTGCAGAAAACAGTAGAACAAGTATTGCAGTAGATTGTATTTCAGTAAAGAGAATTGGACCGGGGTCCACAGTTCACTAGAGGTGTCTCTCCCATAAGATAAACAGCATGTTGGGTGAACAAATTACAG
This sequence comes from Lolium perenne, assembly GCF_019359855.2. Taxonomy (NCBI): domain Eukaryota; kingdom Viridiplantae; phylum Streptophyta; class Magnoliopsida; order Poales; family Poaceae; genus Lolium; species Lolium perenne. Next base: position 30,193,050 of record NC_067245.2, read on the forward strand.
TTGGGCAATTGACAAATAGAGAGGGCATGACCATGCACATACATATCATGATGAGTATAGTGAGATTTAATTGGGCATTACGACAAAGTACATAGACCGCCATCCAACTACATCTATGCCTAAAAAGTCCACCTTCAGGTTATCATCCGAACCCCCTCCAGTATTAAGTTGCAAAGCAACAGACAATTGCATTAAGTATGGTGCGTAATGTAATCAACAACTACATCCTTAGACATAGCATCAATGTTTTATCCCTAGTGGCAACAGCACAACACAACCTTAGAACTTTCTCACACCGTCCTGTGTCAATGCAGGCATGAACCCACTATCGAGCATAAATACTCCCTCTTGGAGTTACAAGCATCTACTTGGCCAGAGCATCTACTAGTAACGGAGAGCATGCAAGATCATAAACAACACATAGACATAACTTTGATAATCAACATAACAAGTATTCTCTATTCATCGGATCCCAACAAACGCAACATATAGAATTACAGATAGATGATCTTGATCATGTTAGGCAGCTCACAAGATCCGACAATGAAGCACAATGGGGAGAAGACAACCATCTAGCTACTGCTATGGACCCATAGTCCAGGGGTAGACTACTCACACATCACTCCGGAGGCGACCATGGCGGCGTAGAGTCCTCCGGGAGATGAATCCCCTCTCCGGCAGGGTGCCGGAGGCGATCTCCTGGATCCCCCGAGATGGGATCGGCGGCGGCGGCGTCTCGCAAGGTTTTCCGTATCGTGGCTCTCGTGACCGGGGTTTCGTCACGGAGGCTATTTGTAGGCGGAAGGGCAGGTCAAGAGGCGGCACGAGGGCCCCACACCACAGGGCCGCGCGGCCAAGGGGGGGGCCGCGCCGCCCTAGGGTGTGGCCACCTCGTGGCCCCACTTCGTCTCATCTTCGGACTTCTGGAAGCTTCGTGGCAAAATAGGACCCTGGGCGTTGATTTCGTCCAATTCCGAGAATATTTCGTTACTAGGATTTCTGAAACCAAAAACAGCAGAAAACAAAGAATCGGCACTTCGGCATCTTGTTAATAGGTTAGTTCCAGAAAATGCACGAATATGACATAAAGTGTGCATAAAACATGTAGATAACATCAATAATGTGGCATGGAACATAAGAAATTATCGATACATCGGAGACGTATCAGCATCCCCAAGCTTAGTTCTGCTCGTCCCGAGCAGGTAAAACGATAAATACGTATAATTTCTGGAGTGACATGCCATCATAACCTTGATCATACTATTTGTAAAGCATATGTAGTGAATGCAGCGATCAAAACAATGTATATGACATGAGTAAACAAGTGAATCATATAGCAAAGACTTTTCATGAATAGTACTTCAAGACAAGCATCAATAAGTCTCGCATAAGAGTTAACTCATAAAGCAATAATTCAAAGTAAAGGCATTGAAGCAACACAAAGGAAGATTAAGTTTCAGCGGTTGCTTTCAACTTATAACATGTATATCTCATGGATATTGTCAACATAGAGTAATATAATAAGTGCAATAAGCAAGTATGTAAGAATCAATGCACAGTTCGAACAAGTGTTTGCTTCTTGAGGTGGAGAGAAATAGGTGAACTGACTCAACATTGAAAGTAAAAGAATGGTCCTCCATAGAGGAAAAGCATCGATTGCTATATTTGTGCTAGAGCTTTGATTTTGAAAACATGAAACAATTTTGTCAACGGTAATAATAAAGCATATGTATCATGTAAATTATATCTTACAAGTTGCAAGCCTCATGCATAGTATACTAATAGTGCCCGCACCTTGTCCTAATTAGCTTGGACTACCGGATCATCACAATGCACATGTTTTAACCAAGTGTCACAATGGGGTACCTCTATGCCGCCTGTACAAAGGTCTAAGGAGAAAGCTCGCATTGGATTTCTCGCTATTGATTATTCTCAACTTAGACATCCATACCGGGACAACATAGACAACAGATAATGGACTCCTCTTTTATGCATAAGCATGTAACAACAATTAATAATTTTCTCATTTGAGATTGAGGATATATGTCCAAAACTGAAACTTCCACCATGGATCATGGCTTTAGTTAGCGGCCCAATGTTCTTCTCTAACAATATGCATGCTCAACCATAAGGTGGTAGATCGCTCTTACTTCAGACAAGATGAACATGCATAGCAACTCACATGAAATTCAACAAAGAGTAGTTGATGGCGTCCCCAGAAAACATGGTTATCGCACAACAAGCAACTTAATAAGAGATAAAGTGCATAATTACATATTCAATACCACAATAGTTTTTAAGCTATTTGTCCCATGAGCTATATATTGCAAAGGTGAATGATGGAATTTTAAAGGTAGCACTCAAGCAATTTACTTTGGAATGGCAGAAAATACCATGTAGTAGGTAGGTATGGTGGACACAAATGGCATAGTGGTTGGCTCAAGTATTTTGGATGCATGAGAAGTATTCCCTCTCGATACAAGGTTTAGGCTAGCAAGGCTTATTTGAAACAAACACAAGGATGAACCGGTGCAGCAAAACTCACATAAAAGACATATTGAAAACATTATAAGACTCTACACCGTCTTCCTTGTTGTTCAAACTCAATACTAGAAATTATCTAGACCTTAGAGAAACCAAATATGCAAACCAAATTTTAGCATGCTCTATGTATTTCTTCATTAATGGGTGCAAAGCATATGATGCAAGAGCTTAAACATGAGCACAACAATTGCCAAGTATCACATTACCCAAGACATTTATAGCAATTACTACATGTATCATTTTCCAATTCCAACCATATAACAATTTAACGAAGAAGAAACTTCGCCATGAATACTATGAGTAGAAACTAAGGACATACTTGTCCATATGCTACAGCGGAGCATGTCTCTCTCCCATAAAGTGAATGCTAGGATCCATTTTATTCAAACAAAACAAAAAACAAAAACAAACCGACGCTCCAAGCAAAGCACATAAGATGTGATGGAATAAAAATATAGTTTCAGGGGAGGAACCTGATAATGTTGTCGATGAAGAAGGGGATGCCTTGGGCATCCCCAAGCTTAGACGCTTGAGTCTTCTTAGAATATGCAGGGGTGAACCACCGGGGCATCCCCAAGCTTAGAGCTTTCACTCTCCTTGATCATGTTGCATCATACTCCTCTCTTGATCCTTGAAAACTTCCTCCACACCAAACTCGAAACAACTCATTAGAGGGTTAGTGCACAATAAAAATTAACATGTTCAGAGGTGACACAATCATTCTTAACACTTCTGGACATTGCATAAAGCTATTGGACATTAATGGATCAAAGAAATTCATCCAACATAGCAAAAGAGGCAATGCGAAATAAAAGGCAGAATCTGTCAAAATAGAACAGTTCGTATTGACGAATTTTAAAATGGCACCAGACTTGCTCAAATGAAAATGCCCAAATTGAATGAAAGTTGCGTACATATCTGAGGATCACGCACGTAAATTGGCATATTTTTCTGAGCTACCTACAGAGAGGCAGGTCGGAATTCGTGACAGCAAAGAAATCTGAAACTGTGCAGTAATCCAAATCTAGTATGAACTTTTCTATCAAAGACTTTACTTGGCACAACAAAACACAAAACTAAGATAAGGAGAGGTTGCTACAGTAGTAAACAACTTCCAAGACACAAAATAAACACAAAGTACTGTAGGTAAAAACATGGGTTGTCTCCCATAAGCGCTTTTCTTTAACGCCTTTCAGCTAGGCGCAGAAAGTGTGTATCAGGTATTATCAAGAGACGAAGCATCAACATCATAATTTGTTCTCATAATGGAATCAAAAGGTAACTTCATTCTCTTTCTAGGGAAGTGTTCCATACCTTTCTTGAGAGGAAATTGATATTTTATATTACCTTCCTTCATATCAATGATAGCACCAACAGTTCGAAGAAAAGGTCTTCCCAATATAATGGGACAAGATGCATTGCATTCAATATCCAAGACAACAAAATCAACGGGGACAAGGTTATTGTTAACGGTAATGCGAACATTATCAACTTTCCCCAAAGGTTTCTTTGTAGAATGATCAGCAAGATTAACATCCAAATAACAATTTTTCAAATGGTGGCAAGTCAAGCATATTATAAATTTTCTTAGGCATAACAGAAATACTTGCACCAAGATCACATAAAGCATTACAATCAAAATCTTTAACCTTCATCTTAATGATGGGCTCCCAACCATCCTCTAGCTTTTTAGGAATAGAGGCTTCGCGCTCTAGTTTCTCTTCTCTAGCTTTTATGAGAGCATTTGTAATATGTTGTGTGAAAGCCAAATTTATAGCACTAGCATTAGGACTTTTAGCAAGTTTTTGCAAGAACTTTATAACTTCAGAGATGTGGCAATCATCAAAATTCAAACCATTATAATCTAAAGCAATGGGATCATCATCCCCAATGTTGGAAAAAATTTTAGCAGCTTTATCACAGGCAGTTTCATGTAGTTTTAGCGAGTAGCAGTTTCTCGCGCTTTGCATTAGAAGTGGAAACATTGCTAACACCAATTCTTTTATTATTAATAGTAGGAGGTGCAGCAACATGTGTAACATTAGCATTACTAGTGGTGGTAATAGTCCAAACTTTAGCTATACTCTTCTCTTTAGCTAGTTTTTCATTTTCTTCTCTATCCCACCTAGCACGCAGTTCAGCCATCAATCTTATATTCTCATTAATTCTAACTTGGATGGCATTTGCTGTAGTAACAATTTTATTATGATGATTCTCATTAGGCATAACTTTCGATTTCAAAAGATCAACATCAGCAGCAAGACTATCGACTTTAGAAGCAAGTATATCAATTTTCCCAAACTTTTCTTCAACAGATTTGTTAAAAGCAGTTTGCGTACTAATAAATTCTTTAAGCATGGCTTCAAGTCCAGGGGGTGAATTCCTATTATTGTTGTAAGAATTCCCATAAGAATTACCATAGCCGTTGCCATTATTATAAGGATATGGCCTATAGTTGTTACTAGAATTGTTCCGGTAAGCATTGTTGTTGAAATTATTATTTTTAATGAAGTTCACATCAACATGTTCTTCTTGTGCAACCAATGAAGCTAACGGAACATTATTAGGATCAATATTAGTCCTATCATTCACAAGCACAGACATAATAGCATCAATCTTATCACTCAAGGAAGAGGATTCTTCAACAGAATTTACCTTCTTACCTTGTGGAGCTCTTTCCGTGTGCCATTCAGAGTAGTTGATCATCATATTATCAAGAAGCTTTGTTGCTTCACCAAGAGTGATGGATATAAAGGTACCTCTAGCAACTGAATCCAATAAATTCCGCGAAGAAAAATTTAGTCCTGCATAGAAGGTTTGGACGATCATCCAAGTAGTCAGTCCATGTGTTGGGCAATTTTTAACCAAAGATTTCATTCTTTCCCAAGCTTGAGCAACATGTTCAGTATCTAATTGTTTAAAATTCATTATGCTACTCCTCAAAGATATAATTTTAGCAGGGGGATAATATCTACCAATAAAAGCATCCTTGCATTTAGTCCATGAATCAATACTATTCTTAGGCAAAGATAGCAACCAATCTTTAGCTCTTCCTCTCAATGAGAAAGGGAACAATTTTAATTTTATAATGTCACCATCTACATCTTTATACTTTTGCATTTCACATAATTCAACAAAATTATTGAGATGGGCAGCAGCATCATCAGAACTAACACCAGAAAATTGCTCTCGCATAACAAGATTAAGTAAAGCAGGTTTAATTTCAAAGAATTCTGCTGTAGTAGCAGGTGGAGCAATAGGTGTGCATAAGAAATCATTATTATTTGTGGTTGTGAAGTCACACAACTTAGTATTTTCAGCGGTAGCCATTTTAGCAACAGTAAATAAAGCAAACTAGATAAAGTAAATGCAAGTAACTAATTTTTTTTTGTGTTTTTGATATAGCAAACAAGATAGCAAATAAAGTAAAACTAGCAACTAATTTTTTTGTATTTTGATTTAGTGCAGCAAACAAAGTAGTAAATAAAACTAAGCAAGACAAAAACAAAGTAAAGAGATTGAGAAGTGGAGACTCCGCTTGCAGCGTGTCTTGATCTCCCCGGCAACGGTGCTAGAAAAAGCTGCTTGATACGCGTACAGCACGCGTCCGTTGGGAACCCCAAGAGGAAGGTGTGATGCGTACAGCGGCAAGTTCCCCTCAGTATGAAACCAAGGTTATCGAACCAGTAGGAGCCAAGAAGCACGTTGAAGGTTGATGGCGGCGGGATGTAGTGCGGCGCAACACCAGAGATTCCGGTGCCAACGTGGAACCTGCACAACACAACCAAAGTACTTTGCCCCAACGAAACAGTGAGGTTGTCAATCTCACCGGCTTGCTGTAACAAAGGATTAACCGTATTGTGTGGAAGATGATTGTTTGCAGAAAACAGTAGAACAAGTATTGCAGTAGATTGTATTTCAGTAAAGAGAATTGGACCGGGGTCCACAGTTCACTAGAGGTGTCTCTCCCATAAGATAAACAGCATGTTGGGTGAACAAATTACAGTTGGGCAATTGACAAATAGAGAGGGCATGACCATGCACATACATATCATGATGAGTATAGTGAGATTTAATTGGGCATTACGACAAAGTACATAGACCGCCATCCAACTGCATCTATGCCTAAAAAGTCCACCTTCAGGTTATCATCCGAACCCCCTCCAGTATTAAGTTGCAAAGCAACAGACAATTGCATTAAGTATGGTGCGTAATGTAATCAACAACTACATCCTTAGACATAGCATCAATGTTTTATCCCTAGTGGCAACAGCACAACACAACCTTAGAACTTTCTCACTCGTCCTGTGTGTCAATGCAGGCATGAACCCACTATCGAGCATAAATACTCCCTCTTGGAGTTACAAGCATCTACTTGGCCAGAGCATCTACTAGTAACGGAGAGCATGCAAGATCATAAACAACACATAGACATAACTTTGATAATCAACATAACAAGTATTCTCTATTCATCGGATCCCAACAAACGCAACATATAGAATTACAGATAGATGATCTTGATCATGTTAGGCAGCTCACAAGATCCGACAATGAAGCACAATGGGGAGAAGACAACCATCTAGCTACTGCTATGGACCCATAGTCCAGGGGTAGACTACTCACACATCACTCCGGAGGCGACCATGGCGGCGTAGAGTCCTCCGGGAGATGAATCCCCTCTCCGGCAGGGTGCCGGAGGCGATCTCCTGGATCCCCCGAGATGGGATCGGCGGCGGCGGCGTCTCAGTAAGGTTTTCCGTATCGTGGCTCTCGGTACTGGGGGTTTCGTCACGGAGGCTATTTGTAGGCGGAAGGGCAGGTCAAGAGGCGGCACGAGGGCCCCACACCACAGGGCCGCGCGGCCAAGGGGGGGGCCGCGCCGCCCTAGGGTGTGGCCACCTCGTGGCCCCACTTCGTCTCATCTTCGGACTTCTGGAAGCTTCGTGGCAAAATAGGACCCTGGGCGTTGATTTCGTCCAATTCCGAGAATATTTCGTTACTAGGATTTCTGAAACCAAAAACAGCAGAAACAAAGAATCGGCACTTCGGCATCTTGTTAATAGGTTAGTTCCAGAAAATGCACGAATATGACATAAAGTGTGCATAAAACATGTAGATAACATCAATAATGTGGCATGGAACATAAGAAATTATCGATACGTCGGAGACGTATCACATGTCCCAAACTTTCCACCTTTGGCCACTTGCACCTTTCCAGACATTAACGGGAAGCCAATCCGGTGCACTAACTACGGCCAAGCTCTATATAGCCTTCCAGGTAGTAGACTGACCCTCAAGGAAGCATCGGAGTGGTTCAGAATTTTCTACCAAGGCCTGGACAATCCTCTCTTCTTTCCTTATACGGAGTCTGAAAATTTCGAAAATCCAGTCTCCTTCAGGCTAGACAGTTTTGCCGCTGACGCCAGCACTCGGCAATTGTATTCCATCATGATCCGTCCCTGCTTCCTCCCAGTTGGCATGAGCACCTCAAACAGGATCATCAAACCTGGTTATGAGTCTTATCAGCCGGTCGTGGCAGCCCGGCAATTTGGTCTTGGGCAGGTGTCTCCCCATTTCTTCCTCCACCACTTAACAGAGAGCAGAGCTGATCTGCCCGATGTCCTCACGGGTCAGAGGTGTTACTCTTTCTTTGACACTCTAACCATCCCAATTCCTCACAGCCTCTCTTTCACCTCATCAACCGATGGTTTTGAGACTTGGTGGCCAATGTGGAAGACTCATGCCTTCAGGAGAGCTTTGGGACCGTTGCTGAAACAACTTGATGCTGAATATGACGTCCCTGCAGAACAGGTACCACTACTCACAAATTTTCTTGAAGTGGCTCACGATGATTTCTTTCCTTTTATAATCCTGCTCTCTCTCCTTGCAGAAACAAGACGGTCCAAAACCTGTACATGATGACGGCTCCCATTTCAAATTCCTCCCACCAGCTCCGGTGGTCCTCTTCTGCAAAAACTCACCACCCTTGAAGAAGGTCGTGATGCAGGGCCAGCCAATTTCACCAAAATCGGCTTCCAAGAGCAGAGCATCTTCTAGGCCAGCTGCCCCCCGAGCCTCAACTAAGGCGAGAACAGCGGTGAGGAAAGTAGCTGCCAGGAAAACCTTGAAGCGCCAAAACCCTACTCCAGCCCAAGAAAGTTTACACGTAAGCTGATCCATGCCTTGGCTGATTTCATCTATCCTTCTAGGCTTCTGCAACATGCTTGTATTTCTTTTACAGACCTCTACTGAAGACAACTCCAGCGAGGAGACACAGTCTAGTCACAGGGACTCGAGCTCGGGCAACTCTGGGAAAACCACCAAGCAGAGCCAGCCAGACTTGCCACCGTCGGCTTCCAAGAAAAGGTCAGCTCCTGAACCTGCTGCCTCCCAAGCTCCAATTAAAGCAGGGCAGGGCGGATTACGCACAAAGAGCCGATGCATCAAGAGAGCTCGCAAGGAACCGCAAACCTCTTCATCAAACCAGGAGGTTTTGGATGTAATTACCCTCCATACTCTCCTTGGCTCATATCTCATGCTAACTTGTTGTTGTTCTCATCGGCTAACCACTTCCTCTGCAGACTGATGACACCTCTAGTGGGGAAGTCGAAGAAGTATTGATGCCATCTGCCACCCTGGACCTAGCAACTCCTAACAGTGTAGCTGACAAGGTTGCCACCTTGGCCAAGCCCACAGCAGAAACACAAGAGCCGATCACCTCTTCATTGGCTGTTCCTCTGGTCTCAGGAGAGGTACACTCCCTTTCCTTAGCTTTACTTCTCTCTTTCGCTGTATACTGACGTTGTTCTTGTTGTTTGTCAGGGTCATGACCTCTCAAGCTTACTAACGTTCGACCCTGAATCCATCGAACTAGCTACGTCTAAAGTAAGTGAAGAGCCAGGACCCAGCGCTACACTTGGTCAACTCCAGCATCTCAAGGCGCTGCTCTCCTCCTCAATTGAGACATTGGTTGAAAACCCCGAAGAAGTGAAGAGCATTCTTGAAGACGTTCAGCCTCATCTCCCGGTGACGTTGCAGGTGAAACTCTGGCCAGTCGTGACTCTGTCTGCCTACAGGTCAAGGGTGAAATTAGCTCGTCGGAGAATCAGCCTACGCCACGCCCAGCGTCCGTTGAAAGCCGATATTGCAGACAAATGTCAGCGGCTTAACGAGAAGAAGGCAGCTTTGGACGCCAAAACTGACACCTCTGTCAGCACTGCCGAGCTTGAGACCTTGCGAAAGGAGTTGGAGGACCTTGAAGAAAGGGTCCGGGCAACCAAACAACTCATCCAAGATAAGGAAGCCCTAATTGCCCACTCCCACGAGGAAGCAGAAAACCTCAAAGCTGAACTGAAGACTGATCTGGCCGAAATACGTGCCCTGAACAAGCAGCTAGTGACAGGCAAGGACGAAGATGATGAGGCTGAGATCGCCGAGGTGGATCGTGTTTGTGCTAACGCCCTCCATGCTCTTGAGGCATTCCTTCAGTAGAGCTCCTCTGTGTACCTCTGCTTGTAACGGTTTGTACTTCTCGAGTCGATGGCTGCACATCGGCTTTTTATTCTAAAGTCGATGTCTGTGCATCGGCTGTACTTTGCCTCCTGTTGTTTCGTATACATTTTTTTTATTTGGCTGATTTCATGTATCGGCCCCCCTGTCTCACTGTCCATCATCCCATATACTTGGGAAATATTTCTTGCGAATATTTATTTCTTGCGAATATTTCTTGCGATGCTGGTCATTGACAACCCCTGGGAACATACTTCATGGCCTTGTATCTTATCCGTTTAGGTGCCCCCCGAGCCGAATCTTTCAAGTAATTGAAGATATCGGTTTTCTAGTAATCCGGTTCCAGGAATTGTACCTGAACATCGGCTCCACCTGCTAGCTCGATGTTGTGCTTTACTCTGGCTACGTGACATGCTTGAGATGAGATCATTGCTTTTTATTTTTTTTGGGGCCGATCGCAGGGATCGGCCTAGCCACGTACGTCCATTGCCCCTGGTCTTGCTACTCTGTCAGGCCGGTGGATAAGACCAGCTGATACGTCTCCGACGTATCGATAATTTCTTATGTTCCATGCCACATTATTGATGATATCTACATGTTTTATGCATACTTTATGTCATATTTATGCGTTTTCTGGAACTAACCTATTGACGAGATGCCGAAGGGCCAGTTGCTGTTTTCTGCTGTTTTTGGTTTCAGAAATCCTACAAAGGAAATATTCTCGGAATTGGACGAAATCAACGCCCAGGGTCCTATTTTTGCACGAAGCTTCCAGAAGTCCGAAGGAGAGACGAAGTGGGGCCACGAGGCGCCGCCACAACAGTGCGGCGCGGCCTGGGCCTTGGCCGCACGGCCCTGGCGTGTGGGGCCCTCGTGACGCCCTTTGACCTGCCCTTCCGCCTACTTAAAGCCTCCGTCGCGAAAACCCTACCACGTTCGACGAAACCAGAGAAAACCTTCCAGAGCCGCCGCCATCGCGAAGCCAAGATCTGGGGGACAGGAGTCTCTGTTCCGGCACGCCGCCGGGACGGGGAAGTGCCCCCGGAAGGCTTCTCCATCAACACCACCGCCATCTTCATCAACGCTGCTGTCTCCCATGAGGAGGGAGTAGTTCTCCATCAAGGCTCGGGGCTGTACCGGTAGCTACACTAGTAGGAAAAGCCTCATCAGTGGCGCACGAAAATTTGATTTTGTGGCGCATGGGAGGTGCGCCACAGAAACGTCGCCACAAAAATAAGCTTTCTGTGGCGCACCTGGCCGTGCGCCACAGAAATAAGGTTTCTGTGGCGCACTTGGTCCGGTGCGCCACAGAAATAAGTAGTTTTGTGGCGCATGTGATGTAGCTGCGCCACAGAAATAGGTGCGCCACAGAATTATTTTTTGGTGCGCCACAGAACTATCTACAGGTATACTCGATTTTGTGCTCCCTGGAGTATTATACAGGTTTTATACTGGTTTTATACACCGTATACAGGTTATATACTGATATAATATAGACAGATATAATATGGACATATATAATCATCACATCATCATCACATTACTTAGAGCCCGATCGAGTTATACATATAGCTCCATACAACTCATAATCCATGCAAATTAAGAAAGTTCTCATCATCTCTAGATACAAACGAAGTGACACCGGCCGCCGCCTACACTAGGATGAAATAGAGTACCGCTGCGACGATGGTGAGCAAGAGCGAGAGCACAAGGAAGGTCTTCATCTTGCTCTTGTTCGCTTGGTGGGCCCTCCACTTGGCAACCGCCTCGTGTCTAGTCGGGTACCCTTTGTAGCAGTTGCCGCTGAACTTGTGCACCTGTTTCTTGCACTCCTCCCACTCCTCGTATACTCCCGGAACCCGCCCCTCGAACACGACGTAGTACGTCATCTCTATGGACACAAGGCATATTAGTATATAACGCAATGGAAAGAGTTAGAGGGTTCACATGCATACATATTCACAAGAATTAAAGCAAGGAAATAATAATAAACCTAAAAGAAATATAGCATCGGTATCACATAAGTAATATGGTTCAACGATAACGACTACAATAGTAATTGAAGTCCAACAACGACGACCACCGTTTCGAGCAAATTAAGCAAGTTTAGTTTACAACATGGTACAAATTGTCTATCGATTCAAAGTAATGCTAGGCACACCGGCCTCGGTCAACGAGACGTCTTCTTGAGCGGCTCCGGGAACGGCTTGTACAAGTCCTTCGTCGTCCACGTCCTTCCATCACCCTGCCTATGTAGGCGTTCTTCGATATCCCTCTTAGGCAACGCTCTGGCTGCGTGTAAGAGCCCCGATCCGTTGGATATATCTTGTAAGATAATTTCCGAGAGCTTTACTTGGATGCGATGGAAGTCTTCTCTAAGATCATCATCACTGATTTCCCCCTACATTTTAATGGGGTCTCGCTTACTAGGTGGCAGAGACATCATCTCTGCATCCTCGACAAACCCTTTAAGGTGATGGAGGACATAGAAGGCCTCCTTAATGCTGCCAGCTGGCTGCTTGATACAAGGGAAGTTGATCACGTGCTTGAACCCGATCTTTTTAGTGTCCGGCCTGATATATTGCCCATTATTTTCGAAGGTGCCTCCACTTTTGGAGTAGCCAAGGATAGCCTCATCGAGAACACCCCTTATTCTCGTGTAGTCTTTCTTCGTCGTCGTACTCGACGAGTCGAAATACTGGGCTAGTGACCACTTTGGATCTAGGATGATGAGTGTGCAGTATTTGTCCCTGCTCAACACATGCAATTGAAATGGAATGTTGGAAATGATCGGCAATGGAAGAAATATATAAGAAAGCATAAGTTACGACGGCCGTGAGCGGATGTGTACTTACTCGGGAAAGACAGGCAGAAGAATGGTGTTGCTCTCTTTGTGCATGAGCATGAAGTTCTGGAGGTACCGCACCGCCTTGGTCCGTGTCCTTGAGCCGTCCTGGAGCTGGCTATCGCGCATGTAGTAGGGATCCGCTACCACGATGTGGCGGGGTCTCTCTCTGTTGATCTTCATCTGAAGATTGATCGCGTATAGGCGGACCAAGTTATAGTCGAGCCGTTTCGAGTGAAATAGATTGAAGACGTCCTCGAACGCTATGAAGAAGATATCCGCGGGGTCTTCATTGACGAAGTTCTGGTCGGACGGCACCTTGACCGAGAACACCGGGTAATTTGGATCCTTTTCTTTAAGAAGGACGCTCTCTTGATAATGAATAGAGTGCTGCAAAGGGAGCATTTGTCCACTTGCGAGGTGTTCCATGTCCGGAGGCAGTATAGGTTTACCAGCTTCATGACACCGGGGCAAGCCATCCGGTGTAGGTGGTACCATGTCGTCGGCCCGGATCCTCTTAGGAGCAGGCTGGCTCGAAGATGTGCCCTTCTTGGCTCCACTCTTCCTTCCCTTCTTCACCTGACCTACTGGGGGTGCTTGTGGTGCTGATGGTGGTGCTTCGGGTGCTGGTGGTGCTTCTGAGGTTGCTGGGGTTGATTTGGGTGGCTCCCCGATGATCGTCTTACGCAGCGTGTTAGGGCTGAAAACGGTAGCAGGCTTGACTTGAGCTGGATTGCCAGCCTCCGGAGGAGTGTCTTGAGAAAGACCCGTGAAGACCAGGCGCTGCTTCGTGACTGTAGGGGGACGACTAAGTTGATCGCCGTGTGTGCGGAAGGCTTGTTCATCCATAGGAGGCATGTACATATCTTGGCTGCAGGCGCCAGTGTTGATGTAGGCATCGATGTCATCATCATCATCTACATCGTTGCCATCAAGTGGCGCCATGTCCTGGACCTTAGGTGGTGGCGGTTGCGATGCCGCCGCTTGGCGTACCGTGCGTCTAGTAGACGGTCATTGCGGTAGCGCTCCCAACAACTGTTTGTGGCGTCTGGTGGTGACGGCGATCGTCGGTTCCTTCCGGGTGGCGGCGGCGACCGCCGGTTCCTTCAGGGTAGTGGGGGCGGCGACCGCCGTTTCCTTAAGGGTGTCGTCGGCGCTTGCGATCTTGGGCCGGATGATAGGGGAGGTGGCGCCGGTGCTTTTCTTACCACTCGGAAGACCCCCCCCCCCCCCAGACGAATCTGGTTCTTCGGCCATGTCATAAGCCATGAGGTGCAATCCCCAAGGGGCAAAACGTCGCCTTCGTGCCTCGTGCCGGAGGTTGAAAGGGGGGGATGGCATAGCGGTACTCCGGCACTACCATTACCAACTTGACCTTCGCCACGTCTTCCGCCAATGTAGCGCCGTGCATAACGCGGGAAGCCATGACATAGCCGCTAGCAACTTCCACCAACTTGCCGCCGGGCTCCACCGTTTGCAGAAGTATGCATTGTTCATCCTGAGTCAGGGGCGCCATGTTGGGCATCGTGAGATGGCAGTCACGAAAGGCATATATAGTTAAAGAAGATGACGTGAAGGAGTAACTAATGAGTTTACCTCCTTGATGGCGTCGATCTCGGCTACTGTCGATACAAGGGCGGCGGTTGGGGGCGTCGATGCGACCAGTTGGAGCTGCGGCGGCGGTTGGAGCTGCGGCGGCGTCTGGTGGAGCCCCGATGCCGGCGTCGGGTGGAGCGGCACCGTCGGCGACACGTGGAAGCTTGAGTTGCTGCCGCTGATGCTGGGCACATGTATCGGCCCCACTTGACCTCCCGCATTCCAAGCAGCTAACCCCTCCATCAACCCAGGGGGGATGATCTACCGGATCTTCTCGTCCAATAACTTGTTCATCATCTCCGTGTTCTCCACAGGCTTTTCAGCCACCAGCTTCTCTAGTGACTCCACCTTCTTCTTCAGCTCCTGAACCTCGGATTTATCCTCAGCCGATGACCTCCTCTCCAGCTTTCTCGTCTTGGCATCCGATCCGTAGTACTCGGATAGCTTCATACTTGTACCAAAGCTGGACACACGGCCACCCGACGTCGGTGGCTTGTCTAGCTCCCTCTCCTTGTATTTGTTCATCGCCCTGTTGAAAGGCGTGTCCCACGGTTCCGTCGACCCCTGGGACGACGGGCCAGCCTTCGTCAACTCTTCATCCTTCAGACAAAGGAACTTAAGGTTAGCCCATTTGGCTTCATTGCCTAATAAGATGAGCGAAATAATATAGAACTATCCTTACCAGGTACTTCTCGAAATCCCTCACGTCTTCGTGATCCGTAATAAATTCCCCCGTCTCCCAGTCTAAGTAGTAGCGGGACAGGACAAAGTTCCTAGCCAGTTCATCCTGGATTTTGTGCCAGGGGTTTTCTTTCCCCAGACGTACCATCTCGGCATCCTCCTTGTCCCAAGTGGGCTGTTTTCCTCGGTAACCGCCGCTTCCGCAATGGTGGGTCCCTAAGTTCAAATCCCGCATTTTCTTCCCCCAGGCGGTCCATTTTTTAACAACGTCACTCTCTAAGTAAGACTTGAATGCATTAAAGTCTTCTAAGGAGAGCGACGGGTCTTTGCTACTTATCCTCTCCCAGCTTTCACCGGCCTCGATCTTTCTCTTCGGCCGGTTCTTCCAGCTGCTCAAGGCGGTGCTCATCTTCGTGAGAGCTAAAGAGTCCACCTTCTTATTGAACGGCTCCGGGAACGTGTATCGTTGGTGAAGCTTCTGGAGGAGGGATTGGGCGATAGCCTCGTTCTCCTTGCTTCTGAGGTCCTGAGTTAGGATCGGCACGGTTTCATGGACGATGCACCCTAGTTGCATGTCGTACCCTTTGGCAACCCATGAAGGCTCCATCGGTAGGCCACTTTCGGAGACTACCGTGACAGCATCGGTGACGTTGGCCAGCACTTGCGGCCTCCGATCCCTCCTTGGCCTCCTCGCCGTCCTCTTCTTCTTACCCTCCTGAGGGTTGCCGCCGCTATCACCTTCCGTGCGGTTGGCCGCGTTCTCTTCACCGGTCGTCTCTTCACCGGTCTGGGCGGCGTCGTCCCAGGTATCGTCATCGTCACCGGTGTCGGCGGCGGCCCCCCGGCCCTCTCCCTCGGAGGCAGTGTCCCGGCCCTCTCCCTCGGAGGCGGCGTCCCGGCCCTCTTCCTCATCGTCGGGCGACTCGGCGGCGGCCTTCCGGGGCTGCTCGTAGCCCTCCCAGAAGTCCTTGTTGGCCTCTCTCGCTTCTTCGTTCTGGCTCCTGGGCTTAGAAGTGTTGCCCGACATGTTTATTTGCACTTCATTAAAAAGAGGAAACAAGTTAGTACAAAAGTCAACCAAAAAATTCGGCATGACTTTTGCTAATTTTTCTACGTAGGAGTGCCCATTTCTCAACCGAAACGGAAGTTAATCAACGCTTCGGGAGAAATGGGCAACTCAATGAAATCCCTGCAAAAATATCCACCATATATCGACCATACAAACTTGCCCATCTACAATACATCAAACAAAAGCCAACATAAACCTGGAGCATCTATTTCAGCATATTTTTTAACCTAGCTGGAGCAGTACAACAACAATGACTTTCTTAACCTGGAGCATCTACCACCTGGAGCACTACCACCTGGAGCACTACAAATCTGGAGCACTACCACCTGGAGCACTACAAATCTGGAGCACTACACAACCTGGAGCACTACAAAAACCAGAGTACATTAAAGCTAGCACTTCACAAAGATATATGGGCAGTACCATTGGTACAACATATAGCGAACACTGCACAAAAGCATATACAAGATAATGAGCATGAGCATGAGCATGATCATTTCATAAATGAATTCAAATAGTAGCATTTCATGTACTAGTAGCATTATAGAGCATAAACAAGCATACAAGCTTATAGAGCAAGCCAACCAAGAGCTACGCCAACATGTGACTTCAAATGAAAATGCTATTATTCCAGATATAATTAAATAGCGAAGCTTGAGCATCATATGGAAATGCTAGTGACTTCAAATGAAAATGCTATTACTCATAAATATACATTACAAAAGGCAGTAGCTAGTGACTTAAATTTTTTATAAATTCAAAGAGAATTATACCAATAGCTAATCAAATTTTAGTAGATAATTACTTGAGCATGAGCATCATTTAACCTTACATTACATACATTATTTCCTACCATCTGCATAGAAGCATTACATAAACCCTTTTATTCATCATTGCATGGAAGCATTACATCAACCCTTACATTACATAATTATTCAGACAACCTAGGACACACTAAAACTAGATGGCTGAAACTACAACTAACTACAACAAACTAGGATAGCAAATCTTTGATTTTTTTCATGCCCTTCCTCAGCCAGCACAAGATAACTCCAGCTTTAACCTTTTCTTCAAGATTTGGTTCTACATAGTAGGGCAACACCTCTGTGGGTCCTCCTTCCCTCAACTGATGCTTATACTTTTTCAGTTTGATCTTGCCCTTAGGTCTGGATTTTGGAACTGGGAGAACTTGTGTAGTGTATGTGAACACACCTAGCTGGTTCAAGCCATCTCGCCGCTTCTTCTTCCCCGAACCTCGGCAGAAGCTTCCCTCTCTTGCACACTTCTCCTACGATACACTAGCAACTCCTTGTCTGCCCTACCCATAGAAAAAGTCTTGGAAAGAGTGGCATCCCTAGAGCCAGAGGCACCAAGGGAGCCAGTGCTCCTCCTCTTTGCACTCCAGGACAGGTTGTCCATGTTTGGTGTGGTTTTCAGGTTCACTACACTAGGCATTTATATAGGATGGAGGGCATGCACAGAGGGTATGAGAACACAAGCTGAACAGTTGTGTTACATAGGACAATGCCATCAGTTTCTTTTTTTGAATTGCGATGTCAATCCACAAGAGGGAGAATATTCTCCAAAATGGGTCAGAGACAAGCCATTGGGAATATTCCCCAAAATGGGTCAGGAGAGCCTGTCCATTTTTGGTTCAGGAATATTCTTCAAAATCTGTCATATTTGGTCAGGATCAGAGACAATGTAGTGATGGTTCTTGCTAGGCGGAGGCATTTTTGGTAGGTCTGTCATATTGATAGGCAGAGGAATATTCTTGCTAGGCAGAGGCATTTTTGGTTCAGGAATATATACTATATATATATACTAAAACCATCTATTTAATCAGTGGCCAGAGGTGAACTAAAACCATTTATGCATTCTCATCTTGCAACCAGGGAGCATGAGCATGATCATTTCATAAATGATTTCAACCAGGGAGCATGAGCATGATCATTTCATTTTAATTTTAATTTAAACAAACTTCATTCTTTTTCAGAGAGAACTTCAAGAACTTTATTAGCTCTACTACAAGCAATGAATTAAAAAACAGCAAGCAATGAATTAAAAAAAATAGCAAGCTTGACATCATTTATTTTGCATTATTCTTCACAACATTTATTTTGCTACAACATTATTCTTGATAGCATTTATTTAGATATATGGTTGATTACTCCAAGTTAGGAAGCAATAAAGCTTAAGTGTTCTTCTTTTACAACATTCATCTAGTCACTTTGTTTTTCTTTTACAGTACATCTAGGCATTTTAAAGCTTATGCTTGTTGGAGAAATGGAGATTAGCTATCTTATAAACAAATAAACAAATAATTGTTTACTGCAAAACACAAGATACCAATTAATTGTTTACTGCAAAACCAACATACCAAACATATAAACAAATAATTCACATTGCATTAGTATTTCTTCTTGTTTATTCAGCCTTCTTAGATGAAATAATCTTCACTACATTGCATTAGGATTCAATCAGACGATTACATGGACAAATGCTACTCTAGGGATGCTATAAGATGAAATAATCTTCACTACATTGCATCCCAAAAGCACCAGAAAGAAGGACTAATCGAGCACAGGATTGGGGATGGGCACAGGGCAGGATTGGGGATGGGCACAGGGCAGTGGGGAGGGGGACAAGGGAGTGGGGACAGGGGAGAGGGGCTCTCACCGAACGGCGGCGGTGCAGGGTTGCGGTGGCGGCGGCGTTGCCTCCTCCTCCTCCTCTGCGGCGGCATGGCGGTCCTCCTCCTCGGCGGCGGCGTGGCGGTCCTCCTCCTCCTTGATCTGCGGCGGTGGCTCGGGGTTGGGCGTCCTGCTCGGCGGCGGCGTGGCGGTCCCCTTCCTCCTCCTCCTCGGCGGCAGCGGCGCTTGGTGGCGGCGCTTGGCGGTGGCGGTGGTTGCGAGAGCAGTGGCGCTAGGGTTGGCTCGTTGTCGGGGAAGAAACTGCTAGTGTGGGGAGTGGGGAAGAAAGGTTCAAGTTATTTCACCAAGTGTCTAAATTCTGTGGCGCACCCCTCTAAGTGCGCCACGTAATTAAGCATTCCGTGGCGCATCGGCTCTTTCATGCGCCACAGAATTCCTTAATTCCGTGGCGCACCTAAAGGGGCATGCGCCACAGAATTTAGACACTTAGCAAAACAAAACGGGTTACTGCTGTGTCCTGACAGATACATAGTACTAGTCTAGTGGTTAAGGCCAATGTTAGGCCATTAGTAGCCAGGTTTGAACCCTGGCTGCCACACAATTTTTCTTCCTTTTTTTCATATTTTAGTTACATTTCAATAAATAACACAACATTATTTAGTAATTAGTAGAGAGAATTATAAATTACTTGTCTCATACAAACATGTTCTTGTTTCTCTCACACACACATGCATGTACTTGTCTAACACACACACTCACACACATGTGATAGACCAAAAAAAGATCTTCTTCGTCCTGGCAACGAGCTCTAGCGTCTCTTCGCAATCTTCTTGCCCTTTCGGTTGTTGGCGGTTGAATACTTTATGCCGGCCACCTTGAGATTTCTTCGCGTGAACGGACAACCTTTAGAGGGTAGGGAGGTCTTCCTTCTTACTTTACTAGTAGTAGGCATGTCGAAGTGCCTGTCGAATTCCTCCTCCATCTTCGGGTCACCGTTCTTGTACAAGTCTTCCTCGTTGGCGTCTCCTTGCATTCCTATGATGCTCCTCTTGCCCCTCCTCACGACAACACGGCTAGGCCTCGACGGATCGGTGATGAAGAAGCATTGGTCAACTTGGCTACCGAGTACCCATGGCTCATTTTTCGCGGATGCGTTCTTCGATTTTGCATCGGGTATAACCATGGTTGTGAAATATCGGCCTTCTTTTTCGACCTTCTTGGCCCATCTCACACGAAACATTGGCACCGTCTCTCCACAGTAATTGTTGGGGGGATGACCCCCGGTATGCCAAAGGCATGCCAAACCGGATGGTTTGAGCCATCAGGATACCAGTTAGATGTTCATGCCGGAGTCTAAGATAGGCGTTTGGCTGAACAGGCTAAGCCGGTATCCTCAGAGGAGGGATACCGGAACCGAATAGAAAAGGTACCGGGCCACCGGAAGGAAGAGCTTGTCGGCAAGGCTGGTCAAAGATCCTCTCCAGAGCTAGAAGACAAAGATGAGCTAAGCAAAGTAGCTTTGAACGAAGGGCTGACGATAAAGAAGAAGATGACGAAGAAAGAAGCCGGAGGACGTCAGCCTCCCTGATTAAAGAAGACCCCGGTGTCATCTATGATTAAAGTAGCTTTGTAAAGTAGCCTTGTAAAGTAGTTTGTCCAGTCAAAGATGCCATTAGGGTTTCTTGCACTGTAAGCCACCCTCTCCCCTATATAAGGAGAGGGGGCAGCCCTCCTTCACGGGCGCGGAACACAGAGAGGAACACAAACCTGTAACTTGTGAGAATCAATGGACATAGTGATCTAGAGCGAGTTCTTCCTTGTGTCTTTCTTCTTCAACCTCTGGCCTTGGCCAAGTTCTTGAGGAAACCATCCGGAAGTTCATCCCACCTGATCACAAACCCTCCCCCGAATCCTCTAGCGTCCATTCAGCCCCAATCTAAGCCATCCTATGGCATCTGTCTGTTCACCACGACGACAGTTGGCGCCCACCGTGGGGCTGGAAGTGGCGCTTGAAGGAGTTCACATTCGGGCGGGCATCCTCGAGGTCGCCGGCGAACGTACGGTGTCCGCGCTTGTGCAGCGCATCTACGCCATGGACTTCATCAACGACAACGCGGGCTGCTTCGCCAACGGCGGCATCTTCCCCAAGAACGGCCGCATCATCGAGTTTGGCAGCCACCGCATCTACTTCGGCACCGTCCCTGTGCGCCAGCACCTCTCGCCGGTGCTGGTGGCACCGGACCCGCCAAGATGGCTCTGTGCTGGCCGCGCCGCCGATAGCGTCGAGGTAATGATGACCGGTGTGGTTGGTGCAGGAAAAGAGGCTGTGGGTGAAGGTGCTGGTCGCGCGGTTTCGACCCGTGCGGCCAAGCCACCGCTGGAGCGCGACGCAGGCGCAGCGGGAGCATCATCCGCACCACCGGAAACACCGCTCCAAGCGGCGATGAACGTCCTCGCCACCCCCATCGCGCAGAACATCGATCCGGCAGCGGCTCAAAGTGAGCTGGAGGCGCAGCGCCAAAAGGTGCTCGAGAGCGGCAAGGACATCATCCGGGCGCAGCGCGAGCTGAACCTTACCCTACGTGAGTACAACGCTGCCCATGGCTTTGCTTCTGTTAGCGCGCATGCTGCTAGGACGCCGGAAAACCGGCTAAAAACTCGCAACCTAGATCAGGATTTGCGCAAAGAGATTCATGCCGGCAAAAGTACCTCTGCATCTGTTAGCATCATGGAAAAACCTAAGTACAGTAGCTCGGATAAAACTATAAAAGCTGCTAAAGCTGCAGTAGAGATATGCGAGTCGCTTTCCGGAGATGCTTTGGCAAAACAGCAAGAGCGTGTTAGAGAGCTGCTGGAAACTATTGAGCAGCAGAACGCTGAGCAGCTGGCTAAGTTGAACAAGGCCGCAGCTTCAAAATCCGCGCGTTCGACAAAGAATGCCGGTAGCAAGTCCCATGGGCAGGCTTCGTCCCCTCACCCGGACAGAAGAAGAGAAAAAGAAGTGAATGCGCAGCAGATGACTGTGTATGATCCGGTTCTTGCCGGAAAGCAACAAGCCGGGCAACACGATGCCGGTAGAAAAAGCCAAGGGGCAGAACGAGGCTACGCCAGAGGAGGCTATGCCGGAAACAATCATGCCGGTAGATATGAAACCGGGCAAAATTATCGAGCTGCAAGGGCAGCGTATGATGAGGAGGAAATAGATCCCCCGAGGTACCGGCAGGCAAGGGCCGCGGTACCGGAATGTTATGATGAAGCTGATTCTGCAAGACCGGCAGCATACCGGAACGCATTGGGAGAACGCTTGGGAGAGAGATACTTACCGGAACGGGATGCGAGGCACCGTCTGGATAGAGTGTACTTGTCAGAAATGATCGAGGAGGAAGGTCCTCCAGGCCCTAAGTGCTTTGGCCCAAGGATCATGAAAGAAAAACCACCAGTGCGCAACTTTATGTTGCCCCGTGACACAAAAACATACGATGGCACTACGAAGCCGGAAGACTGGCTCGCGGATTACGTGACCGCGGTATACGTCGCAGGCGGTGGAGGAACCGTAGCAGGAGGAGGAAACAGGCGTTGGGCCGTGAGAATCATACCATCGTTTTTGGTGGGACCGGCAAGAATCTGGCTAAACAACTTGCCGGCAGGAAGCATAAATGGCTGGCTGGATTTTGAGGAAGCTTTTGTGAGCAATTTCAGCAGCACCTATCAGAGGCCAAACAGGCCGCAAAGAATCGCCTGTGCGTACAGCGCCGAACGAAACAGACCGGGATTATCTCGCCCGGTGGAACACAACAAGGAACTCCTGTGAAGGGGTAATCGAGGCATGTGCCATTGCTTGGTTTAGCAAAGGATGCAGTAAGAGGTTCACCGTTGTGGCAAAAGCTGCAGCGAAACATGCCGACATCGTTGGCGTAAATGATACGTGTGGCGGATAGCTATGCGTTGGGAGACCCAACGCAGCCGGCAAAGGCAACCTGAGCCGGAACAGCTGCGCCACGAACAACACCGGATAACCGGAATAACAAAAGAAGAGAAGATTTTCCGGATCAAAGGTACGGTCCGCAGCAAGTTGTCTTTGTGCAGAAAACTCGAGGCCAGCGGCAATCGAGGCAAAGAACCGGATCGCAGCCGTGGGCAGGTCCTAAGAAACAATGGGTAGAAAAGAAACCCTGGGTCCAGAAAAGAAACTGGCAAGAACCCGCAAAATACACCATGGAAGCTGCCATGGACCAACCATGCCGGTGGCACACACCGAATCCGGCACACCCGTCAAACCACCTGACGAAGGATTGTACCTGGACAAAGTACTTGATGCAAAAGGGAGCGGTAAAAGATGCACAACCACCACAAGACATGCCGTGGCAACAACAGTTACCGCCACCACCGCCGCTTACCGGGGCAAACGCCTTACCGGTGCAGCCAAACCGGCAGCAGTATCAGCAAGTTAACCGGGTGGAGCAAAATGATAACCAACCACCTCCACCGGCACCTTTAGGCCGGAATGTTTACGAAGACCCGCATCTGTGCTGTGTTGTTTTTGTCACTGAGCCAACAGACAGGCAAAGTATGCATCGCCGCTCCATGGAGGTAAACGCCGTGATGCCGGCGGTTCCCAAATATATGATGTGGTCCAATCAAGAAATTACCTGGTCATCTAAGGATCACCCCAAAATCATGCCGAATCCGGGTGGATATGCTCTTGTTGTGGACCCAATCATGAAAGGGCCGCAAACTCGAGTAAAATTCAGCAAGGTGCTGATAGACAATGGCAGCAGCATAAACATCATGTACAATCATACCATGCATACGCTGGGCATAACAGAAAATATGCTTCAGCCAACGCGCACAACGTTCCACGGAATCGTTCCGGGCTTGTCCTGCGCCCCGATAGGAAAAGTTCGGGTGGACGTAGCATTTGGAGGCCGTGACAATTGCCGGGTTGAAAATGTTGAGTTTGAGGTGGTGGATCTAGACAGTCCCTACCATGCATTGCTGGGGAGACCGGCGTTGGCAGCCTTCATGGCCACAACTCATACGGCTTACCTCAAGATGAAGATGCCGGCACCTCGTGGACCATTGACTGTGGTGGGAAACTATAAGGTCTCGCTGGAAACTGCATCTGCCGGATCAAACCTAGCGGAATCGCTGGTGATCGCGGAGGAAAAGAAAAGGATGCAAACAGCTGTTACGCTGGCTCAGTCCTCACAGTTGAGCTTAGCGGCAATGAGTGGAAACTTGGGCTCACCGGCATTCAAGCCGACAAATGAAACAAAGGACATTGTGCTGGATCCGGCTTACCCAGAGCGCACCGTTCGCATCGGTGCCGGACTCGATCAAGCATAGGAAAGCGCGCTCGTCAGCTTCCTCCGTGAGAATCGGAATATCTTCGCCTGGTCAACTGATGATTTGGTGGGTGTTCCAAGGGAGCTAGCTGAGCACTCTTTAAACGTCCGGAAAGATGCCAAGCCAGTGCGGCAACCACTGCGTCGGTTCGCTGAAGATAGAAGGAAAATCATAGGAGAAGAGAACCAAACTGCTTGTTGCCGGGTTCATTGTGGAGGTCACGCACACAGAGTGGCTGGCCAATCCGGTAATGGTTGAAAAGAAGAAAGATGAGAATCTGGAAGCAAAAGCTCCAAAGGTGTGGCGCATGTGCATTGACTACACTAATCTGAACAAGGCTTGCCCAAGAGACCCTTTTCCTCTGCCACGAATCGATCAAGTGATTGATTCAACTGCTGGGTGTGAATTGTTGTCCTTCCTGGATGCGTATTCCGGTTTCCATCAGATTCGCTTGAAAAAGGAAGATCAAATAAAAACTGCGTTCATTACCCCGCACGGGGCTTACTGCTATGTTACTATGCCTTTTGGTTTGCGCAACGCTGGTGCAACGTACCAGCGCTGCATGCAAAAATGCTTGTTTGATCAAATCGGAAAGAATGTGCAAGTCTATGTAGACGACATTGTGATAAAAACTAAGGTAAAGAACACCTTAATCGATGACATCCGGCAAACATTCGATAACCTAAGACGGTTCCGGATGAAACTTAATCCGGCAAAATGCACCTTCGGTGTCCCTGCCGGCAAGCTGCTCGGTTTCCTGGTATCAAGCCGGGGCATAGAAGTCAATCCGGTAAAAATCCGGGCAATAGAAAGAATGGCTGTCCCTCGAGAGTTAAAAGATGTGCAAAAGTTTACCGGAAGCTTGGCATCGCTAAGCCGGTTTGTAAGCAGGTTGGGAGAAAAAGCTCTGCCACTCTATGCTCTGATGAAAAAATCTGACACGTTCGTCTGGACCCCTCAGGCAGACGCAGCGTTTAAGGAACTAAAAACAATGCTAGCCACAGCACCTATACTGGCTTCACCTCTAGAAAGGGAGCCTATGATGTTGTACATAGCGGCAACAAACCGGGTTGTGAGTGTAGTGGTTGTGGTTGAAAGAGAAGAGGAAGGAAAAACCGTCCAGAGGCCGGTATACTACTTGAGCGAGGTGCTCTCCCTCTCAAAACAAAACTACCCTCACTTCCAAAAAATGACTTATGGCATGTACATGGCCGCCACAAAACTCAAGCACTACTTTGAGGAGCACCCCATGAAGGTGGTGAGTGAAGCACCAATCTCCGATATCATGTGCAACAAGGACGCCAGTGGAAGGATTGCAAAATGGGCAATCCAGATATCACCATATGTACCAGCATACGAAAGAAGGGATGCCATAAAGTCACAGGCTTTGGCTGACTTTCTCGTCGATTGGGCGGAAATGCAATACAAACCGCCAGATCAAAGGGTAGAGTACTGGAAAATGCACTTTGATGGATCTAAACTCAAAGAGGGCCTAGGCGCCGGTGTGGTGCTTACCTCACCAAAAGGAGACTACCTCCGGTACATTTTGCAAGTACATTTCAGGGCATCGAATAATGTCGCTGAATATGAAGCTTTGATCCATGGGCTTAAGGTCGCAAAAGAAATCGGTGCGCACCGGATCATTTGCTATGGAGATTCAGATCTTGTGGTACAGCAGTGTTCCGGAGATTGGGATGCAAAAGATGCCAACATGGCCTCGTACCGGTTTCACGTGCAAAAGATTGCCGGATTCTTCGAAGGCTGTGAGTTTCACCATGTGCCACGCGCAGAAAATGAAGCCGCGGATGCTTTGTCCAAGCTGGGCTCATCTAGGCAAGAAATTCCTCCCGGAATAGCTTTGGCTCACTTAAGAGCACCATCGATCAAACCGAGTCCGGAATCGGAATCAATTTTCGTACCGGAATCACATGTAGTACCCATGGATATTGATGAGGCGAACTCGGGGACTGCTCCGGTAAGCTCGGGGACTGCCGTACCCATACCGGAAGAAATGATGTTGGTAGATAGCATGGAGATAGATGCACCGGTGTTTTTGGTTCGAGAGATACCGTCATGGGTTAAACCTATTAAGGAATTCCTGATCAACGGCACCTTGCCGGCTGACGAAAATGAGTCAAGGAGGATACAAAGAAGGTCCAAAGCTTACACATTCATCAATGGTGAGGTGTACAAGAGAAGCGTTACCGGTGTCCTTCAAAGATGTGTGGAACCGGAAGAAGGAAAAGAGATGCTTGAGGAAATTCACCAAGGAGAATGTGGGCATCATGCTTTATCAAGGGCGCTGGTAGCAAAAGTATTCCGGCATGGGTTTTATTGGCCCACTGCTTTGGAACACGCTGAGGATTTAGTGAGAAAATGCAACGGGTGCCAGAGGTACGCCAAGCAAAATCATACCCCAGCATCCAGTTTAAAGACAATACCACTAACATGGCCGTTTGCCGTTTGGTGCCTTGATATGGTTGGCCCATTCAAAACTGCAAGAAGCAGCATGACTCACATCTTGGTTATGGTGGATAAATTCACCAAGTGGCTAGAAGTGAAACCTTTCGCAAAATGTGATGGGCACACAGCGGTGAAATTCTTAAAAGATGTCATTTTGTGGTATGGATACCCGCACAACATCATCACTGACAATGGAACCAACTTTGCTCAAGGCGAGTTCAAAAGGTTCTGTGAGGACAACAACATCCGGTTGGATTTGTGCTCAGTGGCACACCCACAAGGCAATGGCCAAGTGGAAAGAATGAATGCTTTGGTGCTTTCCGGTATCAAACCTAGACTCATTGATGCAGTAGAAAAGTCACCGGGATGTTGGCTCGATGAGCTACCATCAGTACTGTGGAGTATAAGAACAACTCCAAACCGGTCTACCGGATACACCCCTTTCTTCATGGTTTATGGAGCAGAAGCGGTCATACCAACTGACATCATTCATGATTCACCAAGGGTACAGCTCTATACTGAGCAAGAGGTCAAAGAGGCCAGAGAAGATGACGTGGACTTGCTAGAAGAAGCAAGAGAGCTGGCTTTGGCAAGAACAGCCATTTACCAGCAAAACCTAAGACGCTATCATAACCGGAAGGTTAACCCGAGAGTTTTCCGGGAAGGAGATCTTGTGCTTCGCCTAGTGCAGCGCACTGAAGGCCGGCATAAGCTTTTGCCACCATGGGAAGGTCCCTTCATTGTAAGCAAGGTGCTTCACAATGATGCGTACTACTTGATCGATGCGCAGGAGTGGAAGAAAGGAAAGGCGGACAGGTCCGGAGAGGAGAGCAAGCGTCCATGGAACGTAGCTCTGTTGCGTCCTTTCTACTCTTGAAGTGGTGGTGTAAGATGTTCCTTTTTGTACCTTATATGCTATGAATAAAAGATGCCGGAACCTTGAATGAATCTCGGGGACTACCCCAATAAGGTTGCATGTAACTTGTTTATTTTTTCAGTTTACCGATTGCTTATTGAATGTTTTTTCTTTCCGGTTTAGTAGTGTGCTAAATCCTATCGGAGTCTTCGACTCTGCTGCTGTCCGCAACCCGGCTTCATGGCAAGCAAGATAAACCGGTAGGAGATAAGCACATGAACTGCGGAGAGGGAGAGCAGGAAAGAACAATCCGGAAAATCTAACTAACCCCGGTTAAACCGGTTTTTTGCAAAATTTCGAAATTATTTCTAAGTTCAAGAAAATGCTTATTTGGTGAAAGAACATTGTGCTCATACGCCAAAGAACGCCCAGAGAAGGCAGGCAGAGCCAAGGCAAAAGAACCAAGTATGCATCAAATTGGATGCGGAAACAATTGGGAAATCTTTGCAGTGCAGGATAAAAGCAGAACCAAAAGCAAATATGCTAAAGCAAACTTAAGATAATTAGCTACCGGTATAGCTTACCGGCATAAAATGTTGTAGGATAAGCAAAAGCGGACTTAAGGTTTTACATCATACACCCCGGCATACCGGGGTCAAATTTAACAAAGTCTGTTGTAAAGCAAACAGGAGCAGATAACTTGTTCAGGCCACGGGGGCATCAGGTGGAGCGGCACCGGTCTCAGCGTCTTCAGGGGGAGCAGTGCTGGCCTCGGGAGCTTCCGGCGGCACGTCCTCAGCAGCCTCATCTTCATCTCCCTCGTCTTCTTCTTCCTCATCACTGAGGTAGTCCTTGACACCAGGAGGGGGAGGGATGAAGGTGCGGACCTCGGCATACTCAGCAAGCCGGTAGGCCCGGTCCTGCCGCTTCGCGGTGAGCGCCGGATCCGTGTCCGTGGGAGCGTCTTGGCGTACGCCTTGAAGGGCATCCAGATTCAGATCAGGGTACCAGGAGCATGCGGAGCGCAGCGCCGTGTCAGCTCCGGCACGAGCCGCGGAGCATTGCCACTCGCGAATCCGGTGCCCGGCATCCTTGAGCCGGTCGGCGGTAAGCGTGATGTTTCCCGGCAGCTCCTCCTCAGGCCACAGCACCTTGAAGACTTGGATGGCGGCGGCTGGCAGGTCGGCAAGGAGCCGGTCGACGGAGCGCATGTGTTGGACTCGCGCGGAGAGGGCGACAAGATAGTCGTACCCATCCCAGTGCGCGTCCATATTGGGAAATTCCCGCGCCACCCGATCCTCCATCACCTTCTTCACGGCGTAGACCTGGGATTCTGGGAAATGCTCTACAGGAGGAAGGAAAAAGCATAAACACAAGATACCGGAAAAAAGTATGTCGGAAAAACAAGGAACAAAGATACATTTTCAAAAGGAGAAAGCTTATAAGCAAAAGAAGGGACAAGGCAGGGACTTACGGAGAGCCAGCGCGTCAATCTTCATAACCAACCGATCATATTCCCGGTGATCAGTGGTCATGGTATCAATAAGGCGCTCCGCTGCTTTCCGCGCTTTCCTCTCCTCCTCCAGCTCTGCCGTCAATACGGTGTTGGAGTTCGTGGAGTCCTCCACGACCTCCGCCAGCCTGGCCTCAGCCGCGACCCGGGCATCCTTGAGAGCTTGCTCGTGCTAGAGCGCGGCTTGCATAGCCTGTTCCTTCAGCTCCCTCAAGGCGGTCTTCTGGGCGTCCAGTGCCTCGTTGTGCTCCTTGAGAAGCTGCTCTTTCTCGCCTAAGTACCAGAAAGAAAGGTTTTAGCAAGCGACAATAGATGAAATGAAAAAAGAACGGGTTAGCCGGAAAAGAAAGGATGGTACCTTGAAGCTTGGTAACTTGGGCCTTAAGGGCCTCGATGGTAGCTTCCGGAACAACTGTTAAACAAAAAGATGCGTAAATATCAAAGAAGAAAACATTCCGGTGAAAAGATGCCGGAAGGAAAAGAACAAAACAAACCTTGGCAATGGCTGTGGGCCTCGGCAAGGTCCCGATGCTCCCACAGAAGCTCCTCAAAGAGTTGCTTCCGGGCGTCCGCGGTGCTCTGTTCAAAGGAAGATGGTTGTGAAAAAGAAAGAAACAAAGATTTTAACCCGAAACTCGGGGACTGGCTAGGCCGGTTTCGCGCGTTTCTAGTTGAAGTTTCGCGCTAAGAGCTACGCTCTCAACACGAAACTCGGGGACTGGGAGGATAGACAAGATCCGGAAAGAAAAGAAACCGGCATCA
The DNA here is from genome assembly GCF_019359855.2 of Lolium perenne. Taxonomy (NCBI): domain Eukaryota; kingdom Viridiplantae; phylum Streptophyta; class Magnoliopsida; order Poales; family Poaceae; genus Lolium; species Lolium perenne. The sequence continues at coordinate 30,222,888 of NC_067245.2, forward strand.
ACAAAAATTACAAGAGAGTTGGTAAAGCTCACCACCACGTTGCTGGTAGCATCGTACCAGGCACTGTCAAACTCTTTCACGGCGCGTTTAAGCCGCGAGAAGTGTTCTTCAGTAGACCGAGGCCCAGCAGGGTCTGGCGCTGGAAGGCGGTCCTTCCCCAGGCCGCGGGTAGATGCAGAGATATCTGCATCGTTCCACTTTTGGGCGTAGGGGAGAAGGTGCCCCAAGTCCTTACCCGCGCGATTCAGCGCAACGATCCGGCCTAGGACGCCGGAAGGTTTGTCTTGGACAGCGGCAGCAGCTGGGCTGACATGCAGCACCACGTCCCGCGAGCCGCCTGAGGCGTCGCCCTCCACAGCCTTGCCACGGGAAGCCCCGGGCTTGAGGAACTTGGTGATCTTGGGGGTCTCTGCCGGCGCCATTCGCTTGGCCACGGAAGGTCCTTGGCTTGGCGGCGGTGTCGGCGTGGCCCCAGGAGGAGGATAAGATACCGGCACGGAAGTATCCGGCGCAGTGGAGGAGGAGCTTGGTTGCTTCTTTTTCTTCGGGGAAGGAGGAACCAGAGGTTCCGCCTGCCCGGCATCTGTCTTGCCGGCGCCGATGTTGCTGGTGCCGGTGTCTAGGGCTTCTGGAGGGGAGGTGAAGTCCTCCTCCGCGCGGTGATCAGGAGGTGTTGGGGCCGCGCACCCCAAACTTGTAGTGCCTCCCGAAGGGGAGGCAGAGCTGTTGCCGGCACCAGATGGTACCGGACTTGAGTGAGGAGGAGGAGTTGAGGTCCTTGCGGAGCCGGCAGAGCCCTCCGGCTTGGAGCCAAGCTCAAGCGCAGGGCTGAAAGAGAGAAAAAGAAAGCGGGTTGGAAAAAAGCAACCGGAAAAGGACTTGGTGAAAATAGGGAAAACACAAAAAAGAAAAGAAGAACTTACCCGGAAGAAACCGGCATCCGCTTCTGCTTGTAGCGCTTGGTGCTAACCTGCTTCCCTCCAATGACTTCTGTTCGAGGGCGTTTGGCAGGGGGAGCATGGCTAGGGCCGGCGCCAGCAGCTGGAGGATCACTCTTCTGGCCTTCGGCCATGAGTTTGTCCAGAAACTCATCCCCAACCTCGGCCTGCAACATGGACCTGTGGGTTGATGCTGGCTGAGGGAATGTCTATAGAATGGCAGTAACAAAAAGAATATAAGAAAACGAACAGAAAGGCTACCTCAAGCAAGGTCAAGTCATCAGACGAACCAGCTGGTTCCGGCGGAGACTTGCCGAGGCGAGAAGCTGGAGTCCGGCCCATCCTCAGATCCAGCCAATGAATGACGGGATCCGGATCGTACTTGTCCAGAGGCCTCTTCCGGCAAGGGCCTCGTCGGTCTGAGTCAATCCGGGGGAAGCGGGCCTTAGCCTGAAAACAAAGGAAAAAAGGGAGATTAGTCGCAAGAATGAAAGTTACCGGTAATACGACCCGAGCCGCATATTTTCTTACTTCTTGGGACGGAGGATTTCTGGCGCTGAGAGGGCAAAGGCCCCACTCCCAGTCATCCGGCATGTCCGTTTGGCAGATTTGGCTAGCCTTTAGGACCACACCCTCCTTGCTCAAGGGCAGGCCGGTGATCTTGGTGGGATCACCGGGGCCGTACATCTCACTAATCTTGTGAGCGCGCTGCTGAAGGGGAAGCACCCGGCGGCAGATGAAGGCGCGGATGATATCGTCGGAGCAGATGTTGGTGTCCTTCATCAACTTCAACATAAAGCGTACCACCCGGTTCGTCTCGTTGTGATCCGTACCGGGGTTCTACTGCCAGTTGGTCTTGGCGGGCGGCGCCGGGTTGAACGCCGGCAAGTTGATGAGGTCGACGGCGCCCTCGTTCTTCACGTAGAAGAACGTCGTCTGCCACAACCGGCAAGACTCGAGGCCGTTGAACTTAAAAAAGGGGCTCCCTTGGCGGGAGCCGATGATACAAGACCCGCATTGAACGGGGGGTTTGGGCTTGGGAATGTCCTTGCCCTGGACCGAGTTGATCCGGAGGGAGAAAAAGCGGGCAAACGTCTCGCGAGCGGGACGGATGCCAATGTAGCCCTCCATGAAGGCCACAAAACAAGAAAGGTAAAAAACGGCATTGCCGGGAAGGTGGTGAGGTTGGAGTCGATAGAAGTTAAGGAATTGGCGAAAGAAATCAGAGGCAGGAAGGCCGAAGCCACGCTCAAAATGAGCAAGGAAAACAACGACCTCACCGGGTTCGAGCACCGGTTCGATCTCGTCACCCGGAAGCCGGCAGATGACTCCTTCCGGAATCCTCCTAGACCGGTAGAGCCAGTCGATCTCAAACTGAGTCACGTCGGAACCCCTCCAGGCTCCGCGTGTCTTATCTTTTCCGGAGGCCCGGCTAGATGTGCTGGCCTCTCGGTCTCGGCTAGATGCCAGATCCATCCGGGCCAGATCTTCGGTTAGCCCGTCGGAGGTGCTACTACCTTGGTTACTAGAGGTAGCAGCGGGGAGAGACCCTTCGCTGGACATATGGATCTAGGCGGCACCGGAATCTATCGGAAAACAGTTTTCCCCAAAGAGACCCTCGCGCGAAGATCTACGAGTAAGAGGAAAAGCAAAATAAAGAAGGGATAAATACTCTACCGCCCCCAAGATCTGAAATGCAAGAAGAAAAGGGGTAAAGGCGCATCGGGCCTAACCTGAGGCGGCGGAGTCACGGAGGAAGAGGTTCGCCGAAGAGACGGTGAGCCTGCGGCCGGCGAAGAAGTCCGTCGACGGTGAGGTGAGGAAGAACTCGAGGAAGCACGAATGCAGCGGACGCGGTGAGGGCGCTGCAGAAGGTTCCCGCACGACGAAGTCCGGCGGAAGTACGACGTGAGTTCGCCGGGCGACGGAGCTCGAGCGAGCGACGGCGGACGGAGAACGGCGAGGGCGCAGAGGCGAGGAGCACTGTGCGCGAGGAAGTGGAGAATGCGAGAAAAGGAAGAAGGAGCGGCGGTTGTCCTTATAAAGAAGTAGGGAGGTGGGCTGAAAACCGCTGGGCCGCGGCGGTTCGCCTCGCGGCCCGCGGCGGTTCGCACCATGGGCCGCCACGTGGCGGAGAGGTACACGCGAGATAATAGGAGGCCACACAGAGGCACACACGGGATCCAAAACGGCTAGTGGGATCCGCAGCGGTGCATTAAATGGGCGCGCGGGAGTCGAAGCGAAGTGACAACTGACACTGGCGCGTCAGTCACAGTGCGCATGTCTCTGTCGCACGCGGGGCCCGAGATATTCTCGACTTCGCCGAGGAGGCGTTAAATGACTAAGATACCGGAAGAAAAGATACCGGAGAATGACTTGAAAAGAAAGATAATGAAAATCCGGGCAAAGATGCCGGATCCAAGCCCTAAGCCGGATGCATTAAACCGGTATCCAAAGACATGAGAACCTGGCATGGTCTGTTGGATAGAATCCGCCAGACTATACCAGCTTCGGGGACTAATGTTGGGGGGATGACCCCCGGTATGCCAAAGGCATGCCAAACCGGATGGTTTGAGCCATCAGGATACCGGTTAGATGTTCATGCCGGAGTCTAAGATAGGCGTTTGGCTGAACAGGCTAAGCCGGTATCCTCAGAGGAGGGATACCGGAACCGGATAGAAAAGGTACCGGGCCACCGGAAGGAAGAGCTTGTCGGCAAGGCTGGTCAAAGATCCTCTCCAGAGCTAGAAGACAAAGATGAGCTAAGCAAAGTAGCTTTGAACGAAGGGCTGACGATAAAGAAGAAGATGACGAAGAAAGAAGCCGGAGGACGTCAGCCTCCCTGATTAAAGAAGACCCCGGTGTCATCTATGATTAAAGTAGCTTTGTAAAGTAGCCTTGTAAAGTAGTTTGTCCAGTCAAAGATGCCATTAGGGTTTCTTGCACTGTAAGCCACCCTCTCCCCTATATAAGGAGAGGGGGCAGCCCTCCTTCACGGGCGCGGAACACAGAGAGGAACACAAACCTGTAACTTGTGAGAATCAATGGACATAGTGATCTAGAGCGAGTTCTTCCTTGTGTCTTTCTTCTTCAACCTCTGGCCTTGGCCAAGTTCTTGAGGAAACCATCCGGAAGTTCATCCCACCTGATCACAAACCCTCCCCCGAATCCTCTAGCGTCCATTCGGCCCCAATCTAAGCCATCCTATGGCATCTGTCTGTTCACCACGACGACAGTAATTGAGCTCCCATATCTCTTCGATCCTTCCAAAAAATCTTTCCTTGACATTAGTCTCGTCATCGGCGTATGACAGCATAGTTACTCCTGAGTTTTGATTTTCACTATTTCTGTCCTTTTCCTCGGTGTAGAATCTGTAACCGTTGATGTCGTACCCCTGATAGGTCCTTACGTTATGCGCGGGTCCCTGTGATAAGGTGTATATGAGTTTTTCATCTTCGGTAGAAGGCGTATTTCTCTGTGCTTCAACCAGTTGAGTTTGCTTGAACCAACGCGTGAAGTTGGAGTTGTGATTTTTGGTTACGTCTCCCATCTTCCTCGGCCGGCCCATATCGATGTAATTTTGCTCGACCATGCTTTTGTGCTCTTGCACGAAAGGTTCGATCAGTTTTTAGTGTTGTAGCGCGACCCGGTGAGCCCTGTCAAAGTCGTCGCGTCGATTTTCAATGCCGACATGGACTGAGCGGTAGCCCTCGCGGTGATCGACTCCAGCGAGCCTCCCGAGGTGCGTCCTGGGGGGTAGACCAACATGATCCTCGTCGTCCTCGGTGCTTAGATAATTCTGGCAGAAGGAGATGCACTCGTAGGTTAGAAACCCCTTGGCCATGCTTGCGTCTGGACGGGCCCTATTGCGAACGTATCCTTTCATGACACCGTTCTGCCTTTCGAAAGGCATCATGTTGTGGAGGAACGTTGGGCCGAGCTGCTTGATGTCTTCAACGACATGGAGAAGGAGATTGACGCATATATCACAGAATGCAGGCGGGAATTAAATCTCGAGCTCACATAGTATCACCACGATCTCATCCTGTAGCATCTTGAGCTGCCTCACGCCGATCGACTTCCTGGTGATAACGTCAAAAAAGTTGCATAGGCCAAACAGCGTATCACGGACGTACTCGTCCATTATGCCTCGGATCGCAACGGGAAGTATCTGCGTCATTAGCACGTGGCAATCATGAGACTTCATCCCGGTGAACCTCTTCTTCGCTACGTCCAGATATCTGCTTATATTCCCCGAGTAACCGTGAGGAACTTTCACTCCTAGGAGGCACCTGAAAAACTGCTCGAGCTCCTCCGGACTCGTTAGAAGCTGTGCAGCGGGAAGCTGCACCGCGTTCTTCTTAGCCCTTTTACGGAGACGTTGAGTCCCTTCCGTCGATCATCATCATCATCATCATCGTCGATCGGGGCTTGAAGATCTTTCCGATGCCAAAATGTTTAAGATCGTATCTTGCTTTCGGTCCATCCTTGGACTTTTCTGAGTTGCAAAGAGTGCCAAGCAGACTCTCGGTAACGTTCTTCGTAATGTGCATGACATCGAGGCTGTGGGGCGTGTGGAGGACCTTCCAGTACTCCAAGTCGTGGAAAACAGACCTGGCTTCGGTCGCTTCTTTCCCGGCGCTGGGCACTCCTTCCAATTTTTCAGAAGATCATCGATTTCTGCGCCGCTCCTCGGGCGTGGGGGTCCATCGGGCTCATCTTTACCATTGAACAGATCACCGCGTTTTCTCCACGGGTGATCCAAGCGAAGCCACCTTCGAGCACCTGGGTAGACGGTTTTCGAGGACCCGGGATCCCTTGGTAGTTGTAGATGCGGGGTATCGTCCATGCACTTCACACAGCCATTGAATCCGTGGCCCACCCGGCGTATACATATGCGTAACCAGGATAGTCCGTGACCGTCGTGATCAACGCGGCTCTCATATCGAAATAAGTTCTAGTGTAGGCGTCCCACGTACGGGGTGGCATCTTCCACAACGTGTCTAACTCCTCTTTCAGCAGCCCGAGATACAAATGCATGTCGACACCTGGTTGTTTCGGCCCCTGAATGAGAATACTCAGGTGTATGTACCTTTGCTTGGTGCACAGCCACGGGGGTAGGTTGTAAGGCCATACAAACACAGGCCAGGTGCTATGCGTGCTACTCTGGTTGCCGAACGGATTGAGTCCATCGGTGCTCATACCCAGCCTGATGTTCCTTGCGTCGCCCCCGAACCTAGGGAAGGCGATGTCCAATGCTTGCCACTGTCCAGCGTCTGAAGGGTGTGTCAGCATATAGCCCATCTCCGGATCTTCTTCGGGCTTCTGCCTTTCCGCGTGCCATTGCATGAGCTTTGCTTCCTTAGGGTCCACGAAATACCGCTGCAGACGGGGAGTGATAGGAAAGTACCATACCACCTTTCGAGGTACCTTCTTGTTCCCAACCTTGTACCGTCCGTGGCCACACACCGGACATGTGGTTCTATCCTTGTACTCGCACCTATAAATCACACAATCATTAATGCAGGCGTGGTATTTTTTGTGCGGTAGGTCAAGGGGACACACGACTTTCTTGGCCTCCTCGGTACTACTTGGCAATGTGTTCCCCTCCGGGAGACGATCGTGCCAGAATTTTAAGTTCTTGCTGAAGCTGGAATCGGTCCACTTGTTCTGCATCTTCATCTGCAGGTAATCAAGCGTTACATGCAAGCACGTATCCTGCGGACGACACCCAGGAAAGATCGGAGTCATCCCGTCTTTCTCCATTTGCGATAGCTTGGCTCTCTCTCTAGCTGCAACTCTATCGTTGCTCGTCTCCTGGAGGAGAAGATCTTGAACATGAGAGTCCCGCAAGGCCGAAATTAGCGGGGTCGCGCCGGAATCTTCTTCTTCATCATGATGATGTTCTCCGCCGGCATCTTCTTCTTCATGATGATCTTCTCCGCCGACTTCTTCTTCATGATGATAGTCCCCGTCGGCATGATGATAGTCTTCTTCATGATGATAGTCATCTCGCTCGACATGGTCTTCATGCGCACCATTTGATGGGGCCGTGTAATGTCCCAGGTTTAGAGACGATCGAGGGGTAGATTTTAGAAAGGGATGTGCATTGCATAGTAAATTCTGGGGAAATTTCGCGCTTTTAAACAAAAACTGCATCGAAGGGGGACAAGTTTCTCTCTCGACACCTTACAGGGTTAGGGTTTCGAGAGTGCGACAAACTTGCATCTCACTTCACTACTTTAGGGTTTTGAGAAGAGAGGGGAGAGTTTGAATTATTAAATTCTAAATGAAGTGTCATGGTTAAATTCAAACCAATGATGAATTTGAATTTCAAATTCAAACATTAAATAATTACCCTAAATAATTCAATTGTGAGGAAATTCATTAAGTAAATAATCAATAATAAACAAAATGAACAATTATAATAAAGTAAAGCTCATTAGGGAAAACTTTGAGCTTTATTGATCATCACACAATTTACATTGTCATTACAATATTCATAAGAGAAAATAAATGAATTACAACACATTACAAGAATTGGTGGAATTGAAAAAAATAAAAGAGAATAAAAAGAAAAGTACAAGTAATGACCCTAGTCTAAATACTACAAGATCATCTTCACTTGATCTTGGATGTGATGAACTCCATGTCCATTGTTGATCAATTGTTGATTCCCTGCACAACTCAAAGCAAAACCAGCATTAAGCCAAGTGGCAAAGCCACTTGGCAGGTTAACAAATAAAGGAAATGAAGGGGATATGATCAAGCTGCCGAGCTGATCCATGCCACAGCCAAGTTCCAGGTCCAGGTGCACAGCACATGCCTACACACACACACAGCCTGCTCACAGGGCTGTGTGCATGCAGCACACACACACAGTGAGTCACCAAAGTGACAAGCAAGAGCTGTCGACCAGGGAGAGCAAGGGAGCACCACATATAAGCTTTTCAGAAGCAAACCCTAGCTCATTCATCGGCAGGCAACTTGGTAAGTCATCAGAGAACAAGAACACTTAGAACAGGAAGAACACATAGCCATAACCCTCATCCAGGAACAGCTCAAGCAAGGAACTGTTTTCTGTTGAGAAGTAAACCATGGAGTAGATCAAGCAGCAAGCTTACAGGAGGAGCAGGGCAAGTAAATCCACCACAAGAACAACACAGAAGCAATCCTCTACACCAACACTCATTTTCTAGGAGCTGGAGTGAGGTATACACAAAAGAACCTGAGCAAACACATGCTTTGCTCATCAATAAGCATACACATGCATCACAGAATCAAATAAGGGTAGGAAACCCTGGATGTATCATCACTTGGTTGCAAAACCATTTGGTGCCAGTAAATAAAGCAAAGGCTAGAAGGAAAATAACCAAGGGAACATTGGTTGTGTCAACACAAAGGACACAACCAGAGAAATCCATCATGGATTTGATCCTAAATAGCCATTCCAACTCACCTAGCACTACATGGTTTGCTAACCATCAGACAGATAGGCACTTGTGCCTATGCTAATTTGTCAACAGCAAAGAGCACTGGAAATCCAACAGGGATTGCCAGAGTGGTATCCACCAAGTCACAACAAGCCACAGAGAGGGGGAGCTACCCATAACAGCATCAAAGAGCTGCCAGGGCCATCTCAACCCATAACCAAAACCTTAAGCCACCACCTCATCACCCAGTAGGGTTCAGTAGAGGGCTAGGGTACCAACCAGAGGTTGTCATCCAACTAGCCCTAGCTAATTTATTTAACATGATCATCACTGCAAGGCAGTTCACATCATTTATCCATTTCATAAAGCAAGCTAATACAGATAAATGAACTACACAAGTAATCAAAGCACCAGAGCCTTGCAGATGATCTAAAGGATCATTGCAAGCATCAACTGATGCTTGAGCTAGCACCATCACACATCAGGCCAAGCTTGTGTGATGCACACACATCACACAGAGGGCAACAGTAAGGCACAGGCAACAAGCATGTGATGATCATCTGATCATCAGGGCCTGCTAAAGCATGCCAAGACAAGCTAGAATCACTCACTGGTATCCCACATTAATTCTATACTTTAAACAGCCACAGATAAGCAATAATTGAATCACAGACTAAATCATAAACCATTTTATGATTGTATCCAGAAGCAATCCATCAAGGGATGGAGCTGCCAAGTCAGTAACAATGCTCAATTGAGCATAATCATGTAATTATAGCACACAGAAGAGCACACTGGGGTACTGGCACTTGTAAATTTACAAGAATTCCACACAGCAACAAGTCAGAACACCATAAATGTATACACTTGAGCAATTGGTGGAGATAGCATCAAGAACAGAGACACTGGCACTTGCATATTACAAGGATCATGCATAATGATCAAGCCAAGGACAAGATTATGCACACACAGGATATCCTAGTAGCAATAATGATCACAGAAGCCAGCCAGCAGGCCATGAGCATCACTGGATGTTCATGAACAATCACAGAAAGGCCAAAGTAGGAATATAGCAGGCAATCGTAGTGCATAGAGCAAAGTAGAAGAATAGCAGCAACCAGAGTTCATGGCAGTAGCACAGGCAACACCGCAGCAGCAAGCAACAACACAGTAGCTGAGCACGGCCAGCACCTCCACAAGGAGGGAAGCCATGGCCAGGGTCACTGGAGGAGGAGGAAGAAAGGCACAGGAGAAAAAGAAAGGCGGAGCACTTACTTGGAACAGAGCAGGTTGGTGTAGCCATGGCGGCTACGGCGGCACGCGCCGGAGCATGGTGGCGCCAGGCCAAGCCGGTCCATGGCGGTGCCACAGCAGTTCGCGCACACGGTGGCGAAGCCACGGTGGCATCGCGACGCCAGGGGCGTCGGCGGCGACGAATCGCCGCGGAACTCCACGGCCTTGCGAGCAGGCGTGTTGAGGACGAGTAGCGGAGGCGGCGAAGACCAGATCGACGCCGTAGATCTGGTGCGCCGTCACGAGGCGGTCCAGATCCGCCGCATCTCATCACCGGAGATGGCCGGAGACGGCCGGAGAATCTCGGCGAAGGCAGCGGCGACCACGGCATCGCGAGAGCGAGGAGAGAAGTTAGGGTTTCTGCACGAGGAGAGAGGAGAGGCCGAATGGGCCGACCGAGCCCAATGGGTGGCTCGGGTTCGACCTAACCCGTTGGGCCACCTGACAGGTGGGGCCCAAGGGTATTTCAGTCTTTTCACAAATCAACAAATACATGAACTTTGAAATTCAATAGAAAATTGATAAAAGCTCTTAAAAATAAATTAAAAATATGAAAAAGGATCAGCATAAAATTCTCTATTTAAATAAAATATCTAAGAGAATTTTTGAAGACATTTAAGAGTAAGTCCTATTTTGATGATTTAAATAATCATGTAAATCACACACCTAATTTTCTATAAATGAAATTAAGTCCATTAATGTATTTGGACTTTAAAAACACCTTGACAACATTTCAAGGTTGTATTTTACTTTAAATCAAGTATCCTCAAATTATTCTTAGTATTAACCTCTTACATGAAATAATAACAACATCGGAAGGGGGGAACAAACCTTAAAACTGGAATCATGCATAACTGCTTCTTTAACCATTGCCCTTATCGGACAATGATGCTATTTTTCAGAGACCGAGGACAAGGGTCAGTCCACACCTTCGAACTGCAAAACTTTGCAGTGTTCAGGCAAGTTCATCACTTGCTCATGTCATTTGAGTATTTTTATCAAATTACTTGCAAAGTATTATGGTTATCACTATTGCACAAAAATCAAAACCACTACTTTCATAACTATGAATATGACTATGTGGTGGGCAATGGAACCATGGATTGTGTTGATATGGTGGAGGTTCCATTGCACGGGTTTATATCCATCTAGGATTAAACAACAAATGTCGCCAGTGATTCTTGTGCCGTAATACCCGTGTTAACCATAAGATCCGGAGTGGGACGGAGTAGTCAAAAGTGTTTCCACCTCTCGTTCATCAACGGATGCGCTTACCGTAGCAGTTGTGTCTGGCGGAACAACCGGAGGGTGGGGATCCCATTCTAATTCCCCACGGTAAAGCATTGCTTGCCGTAGCAGTTGTGTCTTGCGGAACAACCGGAGGGTGGGGATCCCATTCTAATTCCCCACGGTAATGCGGTCTATGATGGGTTGCAGCTACCGGCGTAGGAGTGTATGGTAGAGCCCAGCACCTTTGCCGTGGTCGGGGTCCACCCTGAAATTACGGGAATAATGGGACCGGCGTGGACCCAGGGTCGGGTCATGCAACAAAGGGTGGGTGTTCGAGGTAGCGGAGGAACATGATTGGCTAGACCTTATACCGGGCCTCACACCTAAGGCAGTGTGAATGGGAAAGCTGCCCGGTTGGCACCAAGGTTAAGATCTCTTATGGTAAAGCAACACACCTCTGCAGAGTGTAAAGAACTGTGACCTGTCACTCCCTGTTCCGGGATGAGGAACTGCGAACGCGGCCGGAAAGGAGCTCCATGAAGTTCTAGTAAACCGGTGAAGGCTGACGGACATAGCTCTTTGAAATAAAAGCAATATCTTGAAGAAATGTTTATCAAAACTTGCATTGGTATTAGACTTTCTGGTCTAATATCGTAGCTAGTGCATTAAACACCTCTTATCTATAATGAACTTGTTGAGTACGCTCGTACTCATACCACTCTTAAATCCCATGCTTAGATTGTCTGAATCGTCTGGAGGAGGACTACGACAGCAATGAAGGAGCCGAGATCATCGGCTACGAGGAACCAGAACTCTCAGGAGGAGTTGAAGGCGTAGACTATCTCATTGTCTACGGATCCGGGGAGGCTTCCGGAGGAGATCAAGCCTAGAGATATCCGAGAGTAGTAGTAGCCGAGCAGCACGAACTCTTAATATTTAGCTGCTCGATAAAATAAATGTTTAGTCTAATGAGACTCTGGTATTGTAAGTTAAGTTGGGTTCGCCTCGAACCCAGGAGTAATCCTCTTAGGACCCAAGAGGAGCTCCGAGACGACTTGTGTATGTTAATTGTAATAATATGTGAATGAGTTATGGACCTGCTATGTTCTGTTGTACTACTCTGAGGGATGTAACATTTGCGGAATGGTACTTCGTGAATGTTATATCAACGATCGGCATACTACAACATGCGGTGGTATGCAGTGGTCACCACGGTTGGTATCGAGCAACAGCTTTGACCTTAGGTTGGAACCTAGTAAATGGGACCAAACGTTAGGAGTCAAATAGGACTAGTAAAGAATTCTCTAAAAATATGGTGTATATTCAATTGAGAATATAACAATCATATATTTTAGTGCGATAATTCTTTATTATCTCTATTATGATGCATTATTACTAATCTTATAATCTTTCTATTTCTACAGCCAACATGGCAAGTTCACGACCGGGAAGAAACGTGAAAGTTATGGATTCCACACTGAACGAATATCAAGGAGGACTTGCTGATATCCTACGAGCCATGTTACTGGAATTTGGGTGCGATCCCCAGATTCCAGTAAAGAAGTACATGTTCTATGATGGTCCTCACATCGCCAAGTGCAGGGTAGGACTGCGACTTCCCGAATCTTTGGGAATGAGCGTAGTCATGCCAGCTGGGGAAGCTAGGACAACCAATACAGCTTACCATATAGCTGTTATGAGAGCCATAACCGACATACGGGAACATAAGACAAAAGAGCTTATGGATTCCGAGTCTCCCATATTCCTCATAATCAGGAGGAAGAAGATCCCATGCTCAACCACTACAAATATGCCAAACGCAAACCCATAGCAGCGGCAAAATATATGGATAATAGCCGTAACTTCATATCATTACTCTTTCAGTTGAACCATCATCTGATAGGAGCAATTGATACGATGCTCGAGGAATTCACGGAACCCAAGGAGGAGAGTAGGGGAAAAGAACCTATGGAGAATGTAGTGCACACACCAGTTTATTCAGCTGGTGACTACATCAGTATTGATCCACTTGCACGTGAACCTACACCTGTTACACCTGGGAACTATCTGGGTAGTTCCTATGGGGGATACGAAGGCGGAGAGGAATCCGGAAACAACCATCGTTCCGAGACTCCTATCGAGAATTCCAGGGGTTGGCGTTGGGGATCGGATACTGGAACTCATAGTACTTCTGTGTATTATGATGGAGAGATGAATGATGACGCAACAACCCGTAACTGCAGCTATCCTAGTAACGAAGGAGTGGACGGAGGATATCCGACACAAGTTGAGTCGGGTATGAGTTTTGGTAACCCATATGGTGGGGCTACAGGGGAGTACACCCGATGGGTGGACTATGATGCACTCAACGATCAGTTTGTGAACACTGATTTCTCCTTAGGATCATCGTCGGATTCGGATTACAAGCCAACGGGGAGACCTTATGTTCCAGGGTCTATCAGGAGGACGACACGTTCGACCGGATGGAAGCCTGGGATGTACCGGGAGTGAAGATCGACTAGAGTCCACCAAGGGAGGCGAGGCTATAATACACAAGTACCACGTGTATTATAGTTTGTAATATTTGTATAAATTTGTACATATACTTTAATAAGTGAGTTTGCATACTCACATCGACTTGAGTATTGTAATAAGACCACTTAAGTATGTATATACAGGGTATATGTTTTGTATGATTTGGATTTGCTTCTTGATTTCCATTGCGTGACTAGTTCTGTGCACAATGTTGAGCTCAGAAAACTTGCGCATGGAGTAATTATGAGTATCATCTTGTGTTGCAGAACTAGGGGGATTATGTCGGGAACGTTAGGAAACGAGACTGAAGCGCAGCGCATGGAGCGCGAAGCAAAAGAAAAGGAAGAGGCTGAGGGTGCAGCCAGAGATCAGTTTCCACCACCACCACCACCCATGACGCAGCAAAACTTTATCCAGTACATGCAGCTGGTAGAGGAGCGACAGCGTGTAACACTGGAGCAGCAGAACAAATTCTTCCATGATTTGCTGCAGCAGAACAGGGTGGAGAGACCTGAGAACCCGGGAGTCACCTTAGCAGACTTCCAAAACACTAAGCCTATATCTTTCGTATACGCGCCCGAGCCAATGGACGCGGAAGATTGGCTGATGGATACTGAGCGAAAGCTCAACACCGTTGGATGTAACGACCAAGAGAAGGTTCGTTATGCTACCCATCTGCTATGTGGACCTGCCGCATCATGGTGGGATAATATTGTAGCCGTTTACCCGGCTGGAAAGGTATTTACCTGGGAGGAATTCACGAGGAAGTTCAGGGAATCCAATGTCCCTGAAAGTATTGTGGAGCTGAAGCGTCGAGAATTTGAGAGTCTCGAGCAGAAGGACAAGGCAATCCTGACCTATGTCAGGGAGTTCTCTAAACTGTCCCGGTACGCTGTTGAGGAAGTCAACACCGAGGACAAGAAGAAAAAGAGATTTCTGAGGGGGTTAAGTCCCCAGTTCAAGGTACAGCTCCGTATGATGAGAGCAACGGAGTTTCAAGAGTTGGTGGATGCAGCCATCACTCTAGAAGATGATTTCAAGCAATTACAGGAGGAGAAGAGGAAAAAGGCCAAGTTTGAGCCTAAGAGGTTTGTTAGTAACAAGCCTAATACCAGCTTGAGTTTCAAGCCCAGATACAGCAACAACAACAAAAACAACAACAACAGCAACTACTACGGTAGTAGGAAGAATCAGGCATTCCAAACTGCAAATCAAATAGTTTGCAGAAGCTGTGGATTCACGGGGCATTTCGCCAAGGACTGCAAGAAGCCAAAGATTATATGCTTTGGTTGTCGCCAGGAGGGGCACATGCTGAAGGACTGCCCCAAGAAGAATAGTGGAGGAGGTCAGTCAGGAGGAGGAGGAAACCGAGGAGGAAATACCGGAGGCAACTGGAAGAATAAGAAGCCCTTCGGCAAGTTGAACTGTACCAGTCTGGAGGAGGTGGTCAACTCTGACCAGGCGGTGATAGGTACGCTCCAGATACTCACTCATCCTGGCAAAGTACTTTTTGATACTGGTGCAACTACATCATTCGTATCTCAACAATTCATCATTAAACATGGGATTAGTTGCACTAAGTTAGATACACCCATAACCATACTTTCTGCGGGGGGAACGATAGTAGTAACCCATGCCAAACAAAAACAAGTCATTATGATCAATAAGTGCGCGTTTGACGCGGACCTGTTCATTTTACCGATGAAGGACATTGATGTCATTCTTGGTATGAACTGGTTAGAAGCTAATGGAGCATTGATCGACTGTGTGAACAAGACGGTATCATTGAAAAGTCCCGATGGAAGTAGAATGATCTACCAAGGCGACAAACATACACAGATTGAAGTTGAGTTACAGCTGAACAGCATGAAGGAGGTGAAGTTAGAAGATATACCTGTAGTAAATGAATTCCAAGATGTGTTTCCTGCGGAATTACCTGGTATGCCACCAGATAGGGAGATAGAATTCACTATCGACCTAATTCCAGGAACAACTCCGATTGCTAAGGCACCATACAAGATGGGGCCCAAGGAGTTGAAAGAACTTAAGGAGCAACTGGATGACTTGGAACAAAAGGGATTCATTCAGGAGAGTGTTTCACCATGGGGATCACCTGTGATCTTCGTGGATAAAAGAGATGGAGGAAGAAGGATGTGTGGAGACTACCGGAATCTGAACAACGTCACAATCAAGAACAAGTATCCACTTCCAAGAATACAAGATCTATTTGATCAAGTAAGAGGCGCGGGAGTCTTTTCCAAGATTGATCTAAGATCCGGTTATCACCAGATAAAGATCAAGAAGGAAGACGTTCCGAAAACTGCCTTTGTCTCAAGGTATGGACATCATGAATATCTTGTAGTACCTTTTGGATTGACCAATGCCCCAGCAATATTCATGAATCTCATGAATAAGATATTCATGCCATATCTAGACAAGTTTGTCATCGTATTTATCGATGATATCTTGATATATTCCAAGAACAAGTCCGAACATGCTGAACATTTGAGGTTAGTGTTGCAAACACTAAGAGAACATCAACTTTATGCCAAACTTAGTAAGTGTGAATTTTGGCTAGATCAAGTGGAATTTCTTGGTCATGTTATTAGTAAAGATGGAATAGCTGTTAACCCGAGCAAGGTAGCAGCAGTTCTAGAATGGGAAGCACCCAAGACTGTCAAGGAAATCCGAGGATTCCTAGGAATGGCAGGATACTATCGGAGATTCATTGAAGGATTCTCTAAGATAGCAGGACCAATGACAAAGCTGTTAAGGAAGAACACACCATTCGTGTGGTCCGAGGAGTGTGAAAAGAGCTTTCAAACTCTAAAAGAGAAACTCACCACGGCACCGGTGTTAGCGGTTCCTGAAGTTGGCAAGGACTACACCGTGTACTGTGACACATCCAAGCATGGATTGGGTTGCGTACTCATGCAAGATCGGAAAGTGATATCCTATGGATCGAGGCAACTCAGACCTCATGAAGTGAATTATCCAACACATGACTTGGAATTAGCAGCTGTCGTATTTGCACTCAAAACTTGGAGACATTTTCTCTATGGAGCGAAGTGTGAGCTCTATACAGACCATAAAAGCCTCAAATATTTCTTCACTCAAAAGGAACTCAACATGAGGCAGAAAAGATGGCTAGAATTGATCAAGGATTATG
The DNA here is from genome assembly GCF_019359855.2 of Lolium perenne. Taxonomy (NCBI): domain Eukaryota; kingdom Viridiplantae; phylum Streptophyta; class Magnoliopsida; order Poales; family Poaceae; genus Lolium; species Lolium perenne. The sequence continues at coordinate 30,239,486 of NC_067245.2, forward strand.
ATCTGGCAATTAATTACACACCAGGGAAGGCTAATGTTGTAGCAGATGCCCTGAGTAGGAAGAGTACCGGAGGAGTGGAACAAGAAATATCACCGGAGTTGAGGAAGGAAATAAGCCAAGCCCAAATACAACTTTGGGAGAAAGAAGCCCATGAAGGATTATCGGCGTTGCAAGTAGCCGATGAGCTTAATGTCAACCTGAAGAATGAGATAATGATGGGTCAGTTGGACGATCCATTCATTGTAGAAGAGATGAGAAGAATAGATGAGGGAAGACCATCAGAATTTCACCGAGGAGAATCTGGATCTTTATGGTTCCAGAAAAGAATTTGTGTTCCGGATATTGCTGAAATTAAGGAGGTAATACTCCGGGAAGCTCATCAAACACCATATTCCATACATCCGGGAAGTACAAAGATGTACATGGATCTAAAGGAACTATTCTGGTGGAATAATATGAAGAGAGAGATAGCACAATATGTGGCAGAATGCCATACCTGCCAGCGAGTGAAGGCTGAACACCAGAGTCCGGCAGGGAAGTTACAACCTTTACCTATTCCAGAGTGGAAATGGGAGGAAACAGGGATGGATTTCATCACCGGACTACCCATGACCAATAAAAAGAAGGACATGATATGGGTAATCGTGGACCGGTTGACGAAGAGCGCCCATTTTTTAGCGGTAAACCAGCAGGATAAAGGAGAGAAACTCATCGATCTTTACATCAAAGAGATCGTGAGTAAGCATGGAGTGCCTAAGAAGATCGTATCGGATCGAGGATCCGTGTTCACATCAGCATTCTGGAAGCAACTACACGAAGCTTTAGGATCCAAGTTGGACTATAGTACCGCTTATCATCCCCAGACCGGTGGACAAACCGAGAGAACCAACCAGATCTTAGAGGATATGCTTAGGGCTTGTGCCCTAGACTTCGGAGGATCATGGGAAGAACACTTACCACTAGCAGAGTTTTCATATAACAATAGTTACCAAAGTAGCATCAAGATGGCACCATTTGAAGCTCTGTATGGAAGGAAGTGTAGATCACCAATATGTTGGTATGAAGCCGGAGCAAGCAAGGAGTTCAACCCTGATTATGTCAAGGAAAAACAACAAATCATTGACATTATCAGAGACAGGCTTAAGATAGCCCAAAGTCGGCAAAAGAGTTATGTCGATCAGAAGAGAAGGACATGGGAACCACAAGTTGGAGACATGGTTTATCTTAAGGTAAGCCCGATGAAAGGACTCCAGAGGTTTGGAGTAAAAGGAAAGCTCAGTCCTAGATATATAGGACCTTTCAAGATACTGAGTCAGAACCGAGGTTTAGCCTTTGAGTTGGATTTACCGGGAAGGCTAGCTCAAGTTCTCAATGTATTCCATGTGTCACAACTCCGGAAATGCTTGAAGACCCCAGATGAACCAATCTCACATGATGAGCTCGAGTTACAACCAGACTTAACATACATCGAGAAGCCAGCCAAGATTCTCGAGGAGAGCTGGAAACAACTCAGAAATAAAGCTATCAAGTATTGCAAGATACAATGGAAGCATCACCCCGAGAGGGAAGCCACCTGGGAAAAAGAGGAAGACCTGAGGAAAACATACCCCGAGCTGTTCAGGTATTACAACCACAACTTCGGGACGAAGTTTTCTTTAAGGGGGAAAGGCTGTAATGTCCCAGGTTTAGAGACGATCGAGGGGTAGATTTTAGAAAGGGATGTGCATTGCATAGTAAATTCTGGGGAAATTTCGCGCTTTTAAACAAAAACTGCATCGAAGGGGGACAAGTTTCTCTCTCGACACCTTACAGGGTTAGGGTTTCGAGAGTGCGACAAACTTGCATCTCACTTCACTACTTTAGGGTTTTGAGAAGAGAGGGGAGAGTTTGAATTATTAAATTCTAAATGAAGTGTCATGGTTAAATTCAAACCAATGATGAATTTGAATTTCAAATTCAAACATTAAATAATTACCCTAAATAATTCAATTGTGAGGAAATTCATTAAGTAAATAATCAATAATAAACAAAATGAACAATTATAATAAAGTAAAGCTCATTAGGGAAAACTTTGAGCTTTATTGATCATCACACAATTTACATTGTCATTACAATATTCATAAGAGAAAATAAATGAATTACAACACATTACAAGAATTGGTGGAATTGAAAAAAATAAAAGAGAATAAAAAGAAAAGTACAAGTAATGACCCTAGTCTAAATACTACAAGATCATCTTCACTTGATCTTGGATGTGATGAACTCCATGTCCATTGTTGATCAATTGTTGATTCCCTGCACAAATCAAAGCAAAACCAGCATTAAGCCAAGTGGCAAAGCCACTTGGCAGGTTAACAAATAAAGGAAATGAAGGGGATATGATCAAGCTGCCGAGCTGATCCATGCCACAGCCAAGTTCCAGGTCCAGGTGCACAGCACATGCCTACACACACACACAGCCTGCTCACAGGGCTGTGTGCATGCAGCACACACACATAGTGAGTCACCAAAGTGACAAGCAAGAGCTGTCGACCAGGGAGAGCAAGGGAGCACCACATATAAGCTTTTCAGAAGCAAACCCTAGCTCATTCATCAGCAGGCAACTTGGTAAGTCATCAGAGAACAAGAACACTTAGAACAGGAAGAACACATAGCCATAACCCTCATCCAGGAACAGCTCAAGCAAGGAACTGTTTTCTGTTGAGAAGTAAACCATGGAGTAGATCAAGCAGCAAGCTTACAGGAGGAGCAGGGCAAGTAAATCCACCACAAGAACAACACAGAAGCAATCCTCTACACCAACACTCATTTTCTAGGAGCTGGAGTGAGGTATACACAAAAGAACCTGAGCAAACACATGCTTTGCTCATCAATAAGCATACACATGCATCACAGAATCAAATAAGGGTAGGAAACCCTGGATGTATCATCACTTGGTTGCAAAACCATTTGGTGCCAGTAAATAAAGCAAAGGCTAGAAGGAAAATAACCAAGGGAACATTGGTTGTGTCAACACAGTGACACAACCAGAGAAATCCATCATGGATTTGATCCTAAATAGCCATTCCAACTCACCTAGCACTACATGGTTTGCTAACCATCAGACAGATAGGCACTTGTGCCTATGCTAATTTGTCAACAGCAAAGAGCACTGGAAATCCAACAGGGATTGCCAGAGTGGTATCCACCAAGTCACAACAAGCCACAGAGAGGGGGAGCTACCCATAACAGCATCAAAGAGCTGCCAGGGCCACCTCAACCCATAACCAAAACCTTAAGCCACCACCTCATCACCCAGTAGGGTTCAGTAGAGGGCTAGGGTACCAACCAGAGGTTGTCATCCAACTAGCCCTAGCTAATTTATTTAACATGATCATCACTGCAAGGCAGTTCACATCATTTATCCATTTCATAAAGCAAGCTAATACAGATAAATGAACTACACAAGTAATCAAAGCACCAGAGCCTTGCAGATGATCTAAAGGATCATTGCAAGCATCAACTGATGCTTGAGCTAGCACCATCACACATCAGGCCAAGCTTGTGTGATGCACACACATCACACAGAGGGCAACAGTAAGGCACAGGCAACAAGCATGTGATGATCATCTGATCATCAGGGCCTGCTAAAGCATGCCAAGACAAGCTAGAATCACTCACTGGTATCCCACATTAATTCTATACTTTAAACAGGCACAGATAAGCAATAATTGAATCACAGACTAAATCATAAACCATTTTATGATTGTATCCAGAAGCAATCCATCAAGGGATGGAGCTGCCAAGTCAGCAACAATCTCAATTGAGCATAATCATGTAATTATAGCACACAGAAGAGCACACTGGGGTACTGGCACTTGTAAATTTACAAGAATTCCACACAGCAACAAGTCAGAACACCATAAATGTATACACTTGAGCAATTGGTGGAGATAGCATCAAGAACAGAGACACTGGCACTTGCATATTACAAGGATCATGCATAATGATCAAGCCAAGGACAAGATTATGCACACACAGGATATCCTAGTAGCAATAATGATCACAGAAGCCAGCCAGCAGGCCATGAGCATCACTGGATGTTCATGAACAATCACAGAAAGGCCAAAGTAGGAATATAGCAGGCAATCGTAGTGCATAGAGCAAAGTAGAAGAATAGCAGCAACCAGAGTTCATGGCAGTAGCACAGGCAACACCGCAGCAGCAAGCAACAACACAGTAGCTGAGCACGGCCAGCACCTCCACAAGGAGGGAAGCCATGGCCAGGGTCACTGGAGGAGGAGGAAGAAAGGCACAGGAGAAAAAGAAAGGCGGAGCACTTACTTGGAACAGAGCAGGTTGGTGTAGCCATGGCGGCTACGGCGGCACGCGCCGGAGCATGGTGGCGCCAGGCCAAGCCGGTCCATGGCGGTGCCACAGCAGTTCGCGCACACGGTGGCGAAGCCACGGTGGCATCGCGACGCCAGGGGCGTCGGCGGCGACGAATCGCCGCGGAACTCCACGGCCTTGCGAGCAGGCGTGTTGAGGACGAGTAGCGGAGGCGGCGAAGACCAGATCGACGCCGTAGATCTGGTGCGCCGTCACGAGGCGGTCCAGATCCGCCGCATCTCATCGCCGGAGATGGCCGGAGACGGCCGGAGAATCTCGGCGAAGGCAGCGGCGACCACGGCATCGCGAGAGCGAGGAGAGAAGTTAGGGTTTCTGCGTGAGGAGAGAGGAGAGGCCGAATGGGCCGACCGAGCCCAATGGGTGGCTCGGGTTCGACCTAACCCGTTGGGCCACCTGACAGGTGGGGCCCAAGGGTATTTCAGTCTTTTCACAAATCAACAAATACATGAACTTTGAAATTCAATAGAAAATTGATAAAAGCTCTTAAAAATAAATTAAAAATATGAAAAAGGATCAGCATAAAATTCTCTATTTAAATAAAATATCTAAGAGAATTTTTGAAGACATTTAAGAGTAAGTCCTATTTTGATGATTTAAATAATCATGTAAATCACACACCTAATTTTCTATAAATGAAATTAAGTCCATTAATGTATTTGGACTTTAAAAACACCTTGACAACATTTCAAGGTTGTATTTTACTTTAAATCAAGTATCCTCAAATTATTCTTAGTATTAACCTCTTACATGAAATAATAACAACATCGGAAGGGGGGAACAAACCTTAAAACTGGAATCATGCATAACTGCTTCTTTAACCGTTGCCCTTATCGGACAATGATGCTATTTTTCAGAGACCGAGGACAAGGGTCAGTCCACACCTTCGAACTGCAAAACTTTGCAGTGTTCAGGCAAGTTCATCACTTGCTCATGTCATTTGAGTATTTTTATCAAATTACTTGCAAAGTATTATGGTTATCACTATTGCACAAAAATCAAAACCACTACTTTCATAACTATGAATATGACTATGTGGTGGGCAATGGAACCATGGATTGTGTTGATATGGTGGAGGTTCCATTGCATGGGTTTATATCCATCTAGGATTAAACAACAAATGTCGCCAGTGATTCTTGTGCCGTAATACCCGTGTTAACCATAAGATCCGGAGTGGGACGGAGTAGTCAAAAGTGTTTCCACCTCTCGTTCATCAACGGATGCGCTTACCGTAGCAGTTGTGTCTGGCGGAACAACCGGAGGGTGGGGATCCCATTCTAATTCCCCACGGTAAAGCATTGCTTGCCGTAGCAGTTGTGTCTTGCGGAACAACCGGAGGGTGGGGATCCCATTCTAATTCCCCACGGTAATGCGGTCTATGATGGGTTGCAGCTACCGGCGTAGGAGTGTATGGTAGAGCCCAGCACTGTCGTCGTGGTTGGGGTCCACCCTGAAATTACGGGAATAATGGGACCGGCGTGGACCCAGGGTCGGGGCATGCAACAAAGGGTGGGTGTTCGAGGTAGCGGAGGAACATGATTGGCTAGACCTTATACCGGGCCTCACACCTAAGGCAGTGTGAACGGGAAAGCTGCCCGGTTGGCACCAAGGTTAAGATCTCTTATGGGTAAAGCAACACACCTCTGCAGAGTGTAAAGAACTGTGACCTGTCACTCCCTGTTCCGGGATGAGGAACTGCGAACGCGGCCGGAAAGGAGCTCCATGAAGTTCTAGTAAACCGGTGAAGGCTGACGGACATAGCTCTTTGAAATAAAAGCAATATCTTGAAGAAATGTTTATCAAAACTTGCATTGGTATTAGACTTTCTGGTCTAATATCGTAGCTAGTGCATTAAACACCTCTTATCTATAATGAACTTGTTGAGTACGCTCGTACTCATACCACTCTTAAATCCCATGCTTAGATTGTCTGAATCGTCTGGAGGAGGACTACGACAGCAATGAAGGAGCCGAGATCATCGGCTACGAGGAACCAGAACTCTCAGGAGGAGTTGAAGGCGTAGACTATCTCATTGTCTACGGATCCGGGGAGGCTTCCGGAGGAGATCAAACCTAGAGATATCCGAGAGTAGTAGTAGCCGAGCAGCACGAACTCTTAATATTTAGCTGCTCGATAAAATAAATGTTTAGTCTAATGAGACTCTGGTATTGTAAGTTAAGTTGGGTTCGCCTCGAACCCAGGAGTAATCCTCTTAGGACCCAAGAGGAGCTCCGAGACGACTTGTGTATGTTAATTGTAATAATATGTGAATGAGTTATGGACCTGCTATGTTCTGTTGTACTACTCTGAGGGATGTAACATTTGCGGAATGGTACTTCGTGAATGTTATATCAATGACTGGCATACTACAACATGCAGTGGTATGCAGGGTCACCACAGGCCGGCCGCGCCTGGTTGTCTTGCATGAAACCGCGCCTCAGCAGGTGCTCCTCCAGTTGTCCGGAATCAGGGTTGATCCAGCGCTCGAGTTTGCATGATCGACACGGACATCTTATCTGACGCCTATTGTTCCGAATCATGTCCTCCTTCGCGTCTATCTTGTATCTAGAGATTCGAGCGGAACTCATCGAGAGGACCATGCTTGCCTGCAAATGGTATACATAGAACAGGAAATTAGAACCGCACCAAATGCACACACATGCATGGGCCGTACCTCTCCTCAAGGTATTACATGGAGCGGAAAAATTCGGCATGACCTCTCCTCAAAGTAGGACATATGGGTAGTGCAAAACTTGCCGAAACGGAAATGAATCAACATTTCGGCAAACATCCATGCACCACACCGGCACACACACAAGCGCTTCACCTGCAACAAGCATCCATACACACGACGGCCACACAAGATCTACAAGCATATGCATGTCTCCTCCAAGCATATGTATGTCTCCTCCAACTACTCACCTTCTAGATTCGATACCGAGACGAGACCGCGATCGATGAGTTCGAGAGGAGGAGAGAGTATGGAGAGCCTTCTCCTCAACTCCAATTAAGTATCAACCAAAGTAAGTGCAATAAATACACAAGCAAGTGAAAAGTAGAGTCAAAATGGTATGAGAGAGAAGGGGGGGACGAGCTAGATGGAGGAAGAAGAATGGCTTGTGTAGTGTGGTAGGTGGGAGGTTGGCTCACTTTTGTATATCTGGTTCGCTAATTCTGTGGCGCACCTAAAACAATGCGCCACAGAATACCTTATTTCTGTGGCGCACGAGCCAAACTGCGCCACAGAATAGCTTATTTTTGTGGCGCACTGTTGCAGTGCGCCACAGAATAGCTTATTTTTGTGGCGCACTGTGGCCGTGCGCCACAGAATAGCTTATTTTTGTGGCGCACTCTGGTACGTGCGCCATAGAAATAGTAAAACCAATGATTGGGGGTGTCAGCTGGTGGGGCCCACCAAGTTTTTGTGGCGCACGGTTCTTTGGTGCGCCACAAAATTAAGCTATTTTTGTGGCGCACCTTGCCTGGTGCGCCACAAAACAAATTTCTGTGGCGCATTTTTTGAGGTGCGCCACAGAACTAAGCTCCGCCTATAAGGGTTTTCCTACTAGTGCTATGTGGTTCATCTCTCTCCTATGTGCTTCAATACAATAATCTCATGAGCTGCCTTACATGATTGAGATTCATATGATGATGCTTGTAATCTAGATGTCATTATGCTAGTCAAGTGGATTTTACTTATGTGATTTCCGGAGACTCCTTGTCCCACGTGTGTAAAGGTGACAGTGTGTGCACCGTGTGGGTCTCTTAGGCTATATTTCACAGAATACTTATTCGCTGTTATGAATGGCATAGTGAAGTGCTTATTTATATCTCTTTATGATTGCAATGTGTTTTGTATCACAATTTATCTGTGTGCTACTCTAGTGATGTTATTAAAGTAGTTTATTCCTCCCGCATGGTGTAATGGTGACAGTGTGTGCATCGTGTAGTACTTGGCGTAGGCTATGATTGTGATCTCTTGTAGATTATGAAGTTAACTATTGCTATGATAGTATTGATGTGATCTATTCCTCCTTTCGTAGTGTGAAGGTGACAGTGTGCATGCTATGTTAGTACTTGGTTTGGTTATGTTGATCTGTTATGCACTCTAAGGTTATTTAAATATGAACATTGAATATTGTGGAGCTTGTTAACTCCCGCATTGAGGGTTCGTGTAATCCTACACAGTTAGTGGTGTTCATCATCCAACAAGAGGGTGTAGAGTCTAGCATCTATCTATTTATTCTGTTATGTGATCAATGTTGAGAGTGTCCACTAGTGAAAGTATGATCCCTAGGCCTTGTTCCTAAATACTGCTATCGCTGCTTGTTTACTGTTTTACTGCATTTATACTACCTGCAATATTACTACCATCAACTGCACGCCAGCAAGCACTTTTCTGGCGCCGTTACTACTGCTCATATTCATCCATACTACTTGTATTTCACTATCTCTTCGCCGAACTAGTGCACCTATTAGGTGTGTTGGGGACACAAGAAACTTCTTGCTTTGTGGTTGCAGGGTTGCATGAGAGGGATATCTTCGACCTCTTCCTCCCTGAGTTCGATAAACCTTGGGTGATCCACTTAAGGGAAACTTGCTGCTGTTCTACAAACCTCTGCTCTTGGAGGCCCAACACTGTCTACAAGAATAGAAGCACCCGTAGACATCAAGCACTTTTCTGGCGCCGTTGCCGGGGAGGAAAGGTAAAAGGTACTCATACTCCGGTCCCAGGTAAAGTACTTTTCTGGCGCCATTGTGTGTGTGCTCGAAGCTATTTCCTTTAGATCCTGCAATTGCATCTTTTTGTTTCTTGTTTACACTAGTTTGGCATAATGGACAACAGTGAGCTTCTTATTCTATTTCCTGATTTAAGACATGGATGGTTTGATGCGAAAATTAAAAAACCCATGGAACATATTAGTATGAACGCTTTGAACACCATTGTTGCTAATGATATGGAAAATTCTAAGCTTGGGGAAGCTGGCTTTGATGAGCATGATATTTTTAGTCCCCCAAGCATTGAGGAGAAAATTTACTTTGATGATACTTTGCCTCCTATTTATGATGATGATATTGGTCTTTTAGTACCGCCTGTTATGGAGGATAAATTTGATTATGATTACAATATGCCTCCTATATTTGATGATGAGAATAATAATGATATCTACTTTGTTGAATTTGCTCCCACTACAACTAATAAAATTGATTATGCTTATGTGGAGAGTAATGATAATTTTATGCATGTGAATAAGAATGCTTTATGTGATACTTATATTGTTGAGTTTGTTCATGATGCCTCTGAAAATTATTATGAGAGAGGAAAATATGGTTGTAGAAATTTTCATGTTACTAAAACACCTCACTATATGCTGAAATTTTTGAAGTTACTCTTGTTTTATCTTCCTATGCTTGTTACTTTGCTCTTCATGAACTTGTTTATTTACAAGATTCCTTTGCATAGGAAGCATGTTAGGCTTAAATTTGTTTTGAATTTGCCTCTTGATGCTCTCTTTTGCTCCAAATACTATTTCTTGCGAGTGCATCATTAAAATTGCTGAGCCCATCTTAATGGCTATAAAGAAAGCACTTCTTGGGAGATAACCCATGTGTTTATTTTGCTACAGTACTTTTATTTTGTATTTGAGTCTTGGAAGTTGTTACTACTGTAGCAACCTCTCCTTATCTGATTTTATTGCATTGGTGTGCCAAGTAAAGTCTTTGATAGCAAGGTTGATACTAGATTTGGATTACTGCGCAGAAACAGATTTCTGTCTGTCACGAATCTGGGCAGAATTCTCTGTAGGTAACTCAGAAAAATCTGCCAATTTACGTGCGTGATCCTCAGATATTTACACAACTTTCATTCAATTTGAGCATTTTCATCTGAGCAAGTCTGGTGCCACTTTAAAATTCGTCTTTACGGACTGTTCTGTTTTGACAGATTCTGCCTTTTATTTCGCATTGCCTCTTTTGCTATGTTGGATGGATTTCTTTGTCCCATTAACTTCCAGTAGCTTTATGCAATGTCCAGAAGTGTTAATAATGATTGTGTCACCTCTGAACATGTGAAATTTTTGATTATGCACTAACCCTCTAATGAGTTTGTTTCGAGTTTGGTGTGGAGGAAGTTTTCAAGGGTCAAGAGAGGAGGATGATATACTATGATCAAGAAGAGTGAAGAGTCTAAGCTTGGGGATGCCCCCGGTGGTTCATCCCTGCATATTTCAAGAAGACTCAAGCATCTAAGCTTGGGGATGCCCAAGGCATCCCCTTCTTCATCGACAAATTATCAGGTTCCTTCTCTTGAAACTATATTTTTATTCGGTCACATCTTATGTACTTTACTTGGAGCATCTGTGTGCTTTTGTTTTTATTTTTGTTCGAATAAATGCTTGTGTGGGAGAGAGACACGCTCCGCTGGTTCGTATGAACACATGTGTTCTTAGCTTTTAATGTTCATGGCGAAGGTTGAAACTGCTTCGTTCATTGTTATATGGTTGGAAACGGAAAATGATACATGTAGTAATTGGTAAAATGTCTTGGATAATGTGATACTTGGCAATTGTTGTGCTCATGTTTAAGCTCTTGCATCATATACTTTGCACCTATTAATGAAGAAATACATAGAGCTTGCTAAAATTTGGTTTGCATAATTGGTCTCTCTAAAGTCTAGATAATTTCTTGTATTGAGTTTTGAACAACAAGGAAGACGGTGTAGAGTCTTATAATGTTTACAATATGTCTTTTATGTGAGTTTTGCTGCACCGGTTCATCCTTGTGTTTGTTTCAAATAACCTTGCTAGCCTAAACCTTGTATTGAGAGGAATTCTTCTCGTGCATCCAAATCCTTGAGCCAATTACTATGCCATTTGTGTCCACCATACCTACCTACTACATGGTATTTCTCCGCCATTCCAAAGTAAATTGCTTGAGTGTTACCTTTAAATTTCCATCATTCGCCTTTGCAATATATAGCTCATGGGACAAAATAGCCTTAAAAACTATTGTGGTATTGAATATGCACTTATGCACTTTATCTCTTATTAAGTTGCTTGTTGTGTGATAACCATGCTCCTGGGGACGCCATCAACTCTTTGTTGAATATCATGTGAGTTGCTATGCATGTTCGTATTGTCTGAAGTAAAGGAGATTTACCACTCATTAAATGGTTAGAGCATGCATAATGTTAGAGAAGAACATTGGGCCGCTAACTAAAGCCATGAATCATGGTTGAAGTTTCAGTTTTAGACATATATCCTCAATCTCATATGAGAACATTAATTGTTGCTACATGCTTATGCATTAAAAGAGGAGTCCATTATCTGTTGTCTATGTTGTCCCGGTATGGGTGTCTAAGTTGAAGAATGATCAAAAGCGAGAAATCCAATGCGAACTTTCTCCTTAGACCCTTGTACAGGCGGCATAGAGGTACCCCTTTGTGACACTTGGTTGAAACATATGTTATGCAATGATAATCCGTGTTAATCCAAGCTAATTAGGACAAGGTGCGGGCACTATTAGTACACTATGCATGAGGCTTGCAACTTGTAAGATGTAATTTACATAACACATATGCTTTATTACTACCGTTGACAAAATTGTTTCATGTTTTCAAAACCAAAGCTCTAGCACAAATATAGCAATCAATGCTTCCCTCTGCGAAGGGCCTTTCTTTTACCTTTTATGTTGAGTCAGTTCACCTATTTCTCTCCATCTCAAGAAGCAAACACTTGTGTGAACTGTGCATTGATTCCTACATACTTGCATATTGCACTTGTTATATTACTTTGCATTGACAACTATCCATGAGGTATACATGTTATAAGTTGAAAGCAACCGCTGAAACTTAATCTTCCTTTGTGTTGCTTCAACACCTTTACTTTGATTTATTGCTTTATGAGTTAACTCTTATGCAAGACTTATTGATGCTTGTCTTGAAAGTACTATTCATGAAAAGTCTTTGCTTTATGATTCATTTGTTTACTCATGTCATTACCATTGTTTTGATCGCTGCATTCATTACATATGCTTACAATAGTATGATCAAGGTTATGATGGCATGTCACTCCAGAAATTATCTTTGTTATCGTTTACCTGCTCAGGACGAGCAGGAACTAAGCTTGGGGATGCTGATACGTCTCCGACGTATTGATAATTTCTTATGTTCCATGCCACATTATTGATGATATCTACATGTTTTATGCATACTTTATGTCATATTTATGCGTTTTCTGGAACTAACCTATTGACGAGATGCCGAAGGGCCAGTTGCTGTTTTCTGCTGTTTTTGGTTTCAGAAATCCTACAAAGGAAATATTCTCGGAATTGGACGAAATCAACGCCCAGGGTCCTATTTTTGCACGAAGCTTCCAGAAGTCCGAAGGAGAGACGAAGTGGGGCCACGAGGCGCCGCCACAACAGGGAGGCGCGGCCTGGGCCTTGGCCACGCGGCCCTGGCGTGTGGGGCCCTCGTGACGCCCTTTGACCTGCCCTTCCGCCTACTTAAAGCCTCCGTCGCGAAAACCCTACCACGTTCGACGAAACCAGAGAAAACCTTCCAGAGCCGCCGCCATCGCGAAGCCAAGATCTGGGGGACAGGAGTCTCTGTTCCGGCACGCCGCCGGGACGGGGAAGTGCCCCCGGAAGGCTTCTCCATCAACACCACCTCCATCTTCATCAACGCTGCTGTCTCCCATGAGGAGGGAGTAGTTCTCCATCAAGGCTCGGGGCTGTACCGGTAGCTATGTGGTTCATCTCTCTCCTATGTGCTTCAATACAATAATCTCATGAGATGCCTTACATGATTGAGATTCATATGATGATGCTTGTAATCGAGATGTCATTATGCTAGTCAAGTGGATTTTACTTATGTGATCTCCGGAGACTCCTTGTCCCACGTGTGTAAAGGTGACAGTGTGTGCATCGTGTGGGTCTCTTAGGCTATATTTCACATAATACTTATTCGCTGTTATGAATGGCATAGTGAAGTGCTTATTTATATCTCTTTATGATTGCAATGTGTTTTGTATCACAATTTATCTGTGTGCTACTCTAGTGATGTTATTAAAGTAGTTTATTCCTCCTGCACGGTGTAATGGTGACAGTGTGTGCATCGTGTAGTACTTGGCGTAGGCTATGATTGTGATCTCTTGTAGATTATGAAGTTAACTATTGCTATGATAGTATTGATGTGATCTATTCCTCCTTTCGTAGTGTGAAGGTGACAGTGTGCATGCTATGTTAGTACTTGGTTTGGTTATGTTGATCTGTTATTGTTATCACCAGAATTTGACCGAGTCAGAGGTGGGCCGCGATCAAGATGGGTTTGAAGAATATATATAGAAGAATATACGTGAATCGGCCTTATATGCAAAAGTTTGGGCTAGTTGGCCCGTGTATCTGTAACATAGTAGGATACGTGTCGAGTTTGTCTCGTGCACGGTTGGGATTATTCCCACGTTAGAAAGTCTACGGACTATAAATATGTATCTAGGGTTTATGAAATAAACAACAATCACGTTCACCACAAACCAATCTAGGCGCATCGCCAACTCCCTTGTCTCGAGGGTTTCTTCCGGGTAAGCATCATGCTGCCTAGATCGCATCTTGCGATCTAGGCAGTACAAGTTTATTCGTTGTTCATGTGTTGCTCGTACTGAAGCCTTTTTGATGGCGAGCAACGTAGTTATCTTAGATGTGTTAGGGTTAGCATTGTTCTTCGTATCATATGCTGTCGTCGTGCAACCCTTAGACATCTAGCCGCCCTTACACCTATCTTAGGTGTAGGGGTGGCACCCCGCTTGATCATTATTTAGTAGATCCGATCCGTTATGGTTGCTCCTTGTTCTTCAAGGATTAGTTTAATATCTGCATAGTTAGGCCTTACAAAGGGTTGAAGGATCCAGCGGCGCGTAGGGTGTAGTTTGCTAGCCCTAGACAGGATGTTCCGGGGATCAACCTCGTGTTGGTTTTTAGGCCTTGTCTAGGATCGGCTTACGATCACCGTGCGTGGCCGCGAGGCTCAATCACGAGTAGGATGTTCCGATTATGCGGTGAAAACCCTAAATCGTCATAGATCGTTTTAGCTTTATCTTGATCAAGCAGGACCACCATATATTCGTACACCTCGTGCGAATCATGGGTGGATCGGCTCTTTGAGCCGATTCACAGGACAACCTGAGAGCCGATCGAGGCTCGTATTTAATGTTTACGTGTATGCCATGCAGGAAACTAAGCGAGGCATCTCCATCACCTTCCTGACCAGGTATAGGTCAGGTGGCACGCCCTTGCACCAGCATCGGACGTGCGTGCCGGAGTCTTTGCGGGCCGTCGCTCGAAGGGACCAGGGCCAGCCGCAGCCCTAAGTTGCTCCCGGCTCTCCTGTGTTGCCCGTCGTTGCTCGCCGGTGGGTTTCTGACCGCAACACATTCTGGCACGCCCGGTGGGACAATCTTCGACATCAACCGCATCGCCGTCTACATCTGAGATGGCGGACGGCACCCCAGTCACGTACGAGGATCTGACCGAGGAGCTCAAGAAGAAGTATGATGAGGTCAAAGCGATCCTCGAAGCCGACCTCATTGGCTCTTTTCACAGAACCCGCTGATGTCTACGCCCCCTCCTTTTCCTGTAGACAGTGTTGGGCCTCCAAGAGCAGAGGTTTGTAGAACAGCAGCAAGTTTTCCCTTAAGTGGATCACCCAAGGTTTATCGAACTCAGGGAGGAAGAGGTCAAAGATATCCCTCTCATGCAACCCTGCAACCACAAAGCAAGAAGTCTCTTGTGTCCCCAACACACCTAATAGGTGCACTAGTTCGGCGAAGAGATAGTGAAATACAGGTGGTATGAATAAGTATGAGCAGTAGCAACGGTGCTAAAAATAGCTTGCCGGCGTGTAGTTGATGGTGGTAGTATTGCAGCAGTAGTAACACGATAAAACAATGAAACAAGCAGCGATAGCGTATATTTAGGAACAAGGCCTAGGGATCATACTTTCACTAGTGGACACTCTCAACATCGATCGCATAATAAATAACTCTTTCTTATATGTGCTACATACACTCTTTTGTTGGATGATGAACACATTGCGTAGGATTACACGAACCCTCAATGCCGGAGTTAACAAGCTCCACAATAATGTTCATATTTAAATAACCTTAGAGCATAATAGATCATTGCAAAATAAACCAAGAACTAACATAGTGCACGCACTGTCCACATTACACTATGAAGGAGGAATAGATCACATCAATACTATCATAATGATAATTAACTCCACAATCTACAAGAGATCATGATCATAGCCTACGACAAGAACCACACGGTGCACACACTAGTCACCTTTACACCATGCAGGAGCAATAGACTACTTTAATAACATCACATGAGTAGCACACAACTAGTAGCGATACAAAGCTCATATGAATCTCAATCATGTAAAGCAGCTCATGAGATCATTGTATTGAAGTACATAGGAGAGAGATTAACCACATAGCTACCAGTACAGCCCCGAGCCTCGATGGAGAACTACTCCCTCCTCATGGGAGCAGCAGCGGTGATGAAGATGGCGATGGAGATGGCAGCAGTGTCGATGGAGAAGCATTCCGGGGGCACTTCCCCGTCCCGGCGGCGTGCCGGAACAGAGTCTCCTGTCCCCCAGATCTTGGCTTCGCGATGGCGGCGGCTCTGGAAGGTTTCTGTGGGTTTCGTCGATCGTGATAGGGTTTTCGCGACGGAGGCTTTAAATAGGCAGAAGGGCAGCCTCGGAGGACTTCTGGGGGGCCCACACTATAGGGGGGCGCGGCCCCCCCTTGGCCACGCCGGCCTAGGGTTTGGTGGCCCTGTGCCCCCTCTCTGGCGGTTCTCGTGTGTTCTGGATGCTTCCGGGCAAAATAGGAACCTGGGCGTTGATTTCGTCCGATTCCGAGAATATTTCTTTACTAGGATTTCTGAAACCAAAAACAGCAAAACAAAGAATCGGCACTTCGGCATCTTGTTAATAGGTTAGTTCCAGAAAATGCACGAATATGACATAAAGTGTGCATAAAACATGTAGATAACATCAATAATGTGGCATGGAACATAAGAAATTATCGATACGTCGGAGACGTATCAGCATCCCCAAGCTTAGTTCTGCTCGTCCCGAGCAGGTAAAACGATAACAAAGATAATTTCTGAAGTGACATGCCATCATAAACTTGATCATATTGTAAACATATGTAATAAATGCAGCGATCAAAACAATGGTAATGACATGAGTAAACAACTGAATCATAAAGCAAAGACTTTTCATGAATAGTACTTTCAAGACAAGCATCAATAAGTCTTGCATAAGAGTTAACTCATAAAGCAATAATTCAAAGTAGAGGCATTGAAGCAACACAAAGGAAGATGAAGTTTCAGCGGTTGCTTTCAACTTATAACATGTATATCTCATGGATAATTGTCAATGCAAAGCAATATAACAAATGCAATATGCAAATATGTAAGAATCAATGCAAAGTTCACACAAGTGTTTGCTTCTTGAGGTGGAGAGAAATAGGTGAACTGACTCAACAATAAAAGTAAAAGAATGGTCCTTCACAGAGGAAAGCATCGATTGCTATATTTGTGCTAGAGCTTTGATTTTGAAAACATAAAGAGAGCATAAAAATAAAGTTTTGAGAGGTGTATGTTGTTGTCAACGAATGGTAGCGGGTACTCTAACCCCCTTGCCGGACAAACCTTCAAAGAGCGGCTCCCATTTTATTTTATTTTTGGGTGGCACTCCTTCCAACCTTTCTTTCACAAACCATGGCTAACCGAATCCTCGGGTGCCTGCCAACAATCTCATACCATGAAGGAGTGCCTTTTTATTTTAGTTTTATTATGATGACACTCCTCCCAACTTTTGCTTACACAAGCCATGGCTAACCGAATCCTTCGGGTGCCGTCCAACAATCACATACCATGGAGGAGTGTCTATTTTTGTTAATTAATTTGGGACTGGGAATCCCATTGCCAGCTCTTTTTGCAAAATTTTTGGATAAGCGGATGAAGCCACTAGTCCATTGGTGAAAGTTGCCCAACAAGATTGAAAGATAAACACCACATACTTCCTCATGAGCTATAAAACATTGACACAAATCAGAGGTGATAAATTTTGAATTGTTTAAAGGTAGCACTCAAGCAATTTACTTTGGAATGGCAGGAAATACCATGTAGTAGGTAGGTATGGTGGACACAAATGGCATAGTGTTGTTTGGCTCAAGGATTTGGATGTATGAGAAGTAATCCCTCTCGATACAAGGTTTAGGCTAGCAAGGTTGTTTGAAGCAAACACAAGCACGAACTAGTACAGCAAAACTCACATAAAAGACATATTACAAGCATTATAAGACTATACATCGTCTTCCTTGTTGTTCAAACACCTCACTAGAAAATATCTAGACTCTAGAGAAACCACTCATGCAAACCAAATTTTAACAAGCTCTATGTATTTCTTCACTAATAGGTGCAAAGTATATGATGCAAGAGCTTAAACATGAGCACAACAATTGCCAAGTATCACATTGTTCAAGACATTATACCAATTACTACATGTAGCATTTTCCAATTCCAACCATATAACAATTTAACGAAGAGGAAACTTCGCCATGAATATTATGAGCTAAGAACACATGTGTTCATATGAACCAGCGGAGCGTGTCTCTCTCCCACACAAGCATGATGTAATCCAATTTATTCAAACACAAACAAAAACAAAAGCACACAGACGCTCCAAGTAAAGTACATAAGATGTGATGGAATAAAAATATAGTTTCAGGGGAGGAACCTGATAATGTTGTCGATGAAGAAGGGGATGCCTTGGGCATCCCCAAGCTTAGATGCTTGAGTCTTCTTGATATATGCAGGGGTGAACCACCGGGGCATCCCCAAGCTTAGAGCTTTCACTCTCCTTGATCATAGTATATCATCCTCCTCTCTTGACCCTTGAAAACTTCCTCCACACCAAACTCGAAACAAACTCATTAGAGGGTTAGTGCATAATCAAAAATTCACATGTTCAGAGGTGACACAATCATTCTTAACACTTCTGGACATTGCCGAAAGCTACTGGAAGGTAATGGAACAAAGAAATCCACCCAACACAGCGAAAGAAGCAATGCGAAATAAAAGGCAGAATCTGTCAAAACAGAACAGTCCGTAAAGACGAATTTTAAAATGGCACCAGACTTGCTCAGATGAAAATGCCCAAATTGAATGAAAGTTGCGTACATATCTGAGGATCAAGCACGTAAATTGGCATATTTTTCTGAGCTACCTACAGAGAGGCAAGTCAGAATTCGTGACAGCAAAGAAATCTGAAACTGCGCAGTAATCCAAATCTAGTATGAACTTTTCTATCAACGACTTTACTTGGCACAAAAAAACACAAAACTACGATAAGGAGAGGTTGCTACAGTAGTAAACAACTTCCAAGACACAAATATAAAACAAAGTACTGTAGCAAAATAATACATGGGTTATCTCCCAAGAAGTTCTTTCTTTATAGCCATTAAGATGGGCTCAGCAGTTTTGGTGATGCACTCGCAAGAAATAGTATTTGAAGCAAAAGAGAGCTTCAAGAGGCGAATTCAAAACACATTTAAGCCTAACATGCTTCCTATGCATAAGAATCTTGTAAATAAACAAATTCATGAAGCATAATGCAATAAGCATAGAAAGATAAAACAAGTGCAGCTTCAAGATTTTCAGCAAAAAGAGAGGTGTTTTAGTAACATGAAAATTTCTACAACCATATTTTCCTCTCTCATAATAATATCCAGTAGCATCATGAGCAAACTCAACAATATAACTATCACATAAAGCATTCTTATCATGAGTCTCATGCATAAAATTATTACTCTCCACATAAGCATAATCAATTTTATTAGTTGTAGTGGGAGCAAATTCAACAAAGTAGCTATCATTATTATTCTCATCAAGTGTAGGAGGCATAGTATAATCACAACAAAATTTACTCTCCATAGTAGGTGGCACCAAAAGACCACTATCATTATAATCATCATAAATAGGAGGCAAAGTATTATCAAAGAAAATTTTCTCCTCAATGCTTGGGGGACTAAAAAGATCATGAAAACCAGCTTCCCCAAGCTTAGAACTTTCTATATTATTATCAACAATGGTGTTCAAAGCGTTCATACTAATATTACTACCAGCATGCAAATAAGATTCCATAGGTTTTTTAATTTTCGCATCAAACAATCCATGTTTTAAATCAGGAAATAGAATAAGAAGCTCATTCTTGTCCATTATGCCAAACTAGTGTAAACAAGAAACAAAAAGATGCAATTGCAGGATCTAAAGGAAATAGCTTCGAGTACTTACAACGGCGAAAATAGCTTAGTAGCCGAGATCCGGAGTGTGAGTACCTTTTACCTTTCCTCCCCGGCAACGGCGCCAGAAAATAGCTTGATGTCTACGCCCCCTCCTTTTCCTGTAGACAGTGTTGGGCCTCCAAGAGCAGAGGTTTGTAGAACAGCAGCAAGTTTTCCCTTAAGTGGATCACCCAAGGTTTATCGAACTCAGGGAGGAAGAGGTCAAAGATATCCCTCTCATGCAACCCTGCAACCACAAAGCAAGAAGTCTCTTGTGTCCCTAACACACCTAATAGGTGCACTAGTTCGGCGAAGAGATAGTGAAATACATGTGGTATGAATAAGTATGAGCAGTAGCAACGGTGCCAGAAAATAGCTTGCTGGCGTGTAGTTGATGGTGGTAGTATTGCAGCAGTAGTAACGCAGTAAAACAGTAAACAAGCAGCGATAGCAGTATTTAGGAACAAGGCCTAGGGATCATACTTTCACTAGTGGACACTCTCAACATCGATCGCATAATAAATAACTCTTTCTTATATGTGCTACATACACTCTTTTGTTGGATGATGAACACATTGCGTAGGATTACACGAACCCTCAATGCCGGAGTTAACAAGCTCCACAATAATGTTCATATTTAAATAACCTTAGAGCATAATAGATCATTGCAAAATAAACCAAGAACTAACATAGTGCACGCACTGTCCACATTACACTATGAAGGAGGAATAGATCACATCAGTACTATCATAATGATAATTAACTCCACAATCTACAAGAGATCATGATCATAGCCTACGACAAGAACCACACGGTGCACACACTAGTCACCTTTACACCATGCAGGAGCAATAGACTACTTTAATAACATCACATGAGTAGCACACAACTAGTAGCGATACAAAGCTCATATGAATCTCAATCATGTAAAGCAGCTCATGAGATCATTGTATTGAAGTACATAGGAGAGAGATTAACCACATAGCTACCAGTACAGCCCCGAGCCTCGATGGAGAACTACTCCCTCCTCATGGGAGCAGCAGCGGTGATGAAGATGGCGATGGAGATGGCAGCGGTGTCGATGGAGAAGCCTTCCGGGGGCACTTCCCCGTCCCGGTGGCGTGCCGGAACAGAGACTCCTGTCCCCCAGATCTTGGCTTCGCGATGGCGGCGGCTCTGGAAGGTTTCTGTGGGTTTCGTCGATCGTGATAGAGTTTTCGCGACGGAGGCTTTAAATAGGCAGAAGGGCAGCCTCGGAGGACTTCTGGGGGGCCCACACTATAGGGGGCGCGGGCCCCCCCTTGGCCGCGCCGGCCTAGGGTTTGGTGGCCCTGTGCCCCCTCTCTAGCGGTTCTCGTGTGTTCTGGATGCTTCCGGGCAAAATAGGAACCTGGGCGTTGATTTCGTCCGATTCCGAGAATATTTCTTTACTAGGATTTCTAAAACCAAAAACAGCAGAAAATAGCAACTGGCACTTCGGCATCTTGTTAATAGGTTAGTTCCAGAAAATGCATGAATATGACATAAAGTCTGCATAAAACATGTAGATAACATCAATAATGTGGCATGGAACATAAGAAATTATCGATACGTCGGAGACGTATCACCCGCTCACATGGCATCAGGTGGAAAGGGTTCTCACCTGAAGGCGCGCTCGATGGAGTGGACCTGTCCGCCCCGTCCGAAGAACGCACCAGGTCCCTGCGTCAGGAGATTAACTTCATGGTAGCTCATTCGCTACACCGCCACTCTGAGAACCTGGTGAACACTTTGGAGCGTGTTGCTCTTCGGGTGATCCAGGAGATCATGGGGCACCAGTACTCTCCGTCAGGACCAGCTCTCGGGATATACCAAGGAGAGATGCCACTCCAGTCCCGTCCACCGCTGCCGTTCGCGTTGGCAGCACCAGAAGTGCCGAATTCACCGGCATACGTCGTCTACAAGATCGGTGGTGACCCTAGTGACTACCAGTTCTTGTACGAGGCGCCTAAGGAGATCCCTCATGGATACACGTGCACATACGTGCTAGACTGCGGTAACTGGGCACTCACAAACCAGACTGCAACAACAGGGACTTCTGGAAAAGCAGGAGGAACTTCAGCGACAGATCTTGAGAAGCAGACGTGGCTAGCTAAGTATGCCACTTCGACAAACCTCCAGAGCCCAGCTCCTGCAGTTGGCTCAGAGATGGAAAAGCAAGCATGGCTGGCTAAGTATGCCACCCCGGCGAATCTTCAGAGTTCGACTCCTGCAGCCAGCACCGCGGATCAAATCAGTACGATCCTGAGAGACCAGTTCGGCATGGTGCCGAAAAGGAGGACAATCGGCTATTCCAAGCCGTACCCCAACGAGTACGAGTTGATCCCGCTACCACCCAAATATCGGCTCCCTGATTTCTCCAAGTTTAATAGATCAGATGGTTCCAGCTCCATCGAGCACGTGAGCCGATATTTGGCACAGCTGGGCACGATCTCAGCAGCAGATGAACTGCGTGTGAGGTTCTTCGCGCAGTCCCTCACTGGATCGGCTTTCGGGTGGTACACATCGCTGCCACCGGACTCAATCCGGACGTGGAAGCAGTTGGAAGAGCAGTTCCACATGCAGTATCACTCAGAGGCTTCCGAGGCCGGCATTGCCGATCTAGCACAAGTACGTCAGAAGCATGGAGAAACTGTGGCAGAATATGTCCAGTGCTTCAGACTTGTTAGGAACCGATGTTATTCGGCTCGTGTGACTGAAAAAGAAGCAGTCGAGTTGGCGGTGGTGGGTCTCGCATCACCGATCAAGGACATGGCCTCCCAAGCAGATTACCCTTCGCTGGCGCACATGGTTCAGAAACTATCGTTATATGAGCAGCGCCACCCAGACTTGTACCAGGACAAATTCAAGCGTGCAGTAGTCCTGGTTGAAACAGAAGAAGATGAAGGGTCTGCGGGAGATCAAGAGGTAGCAGTGGCTGAATGGACTCGGGGGGGGCAACCCCCATATCCTGCAAATGGGTTAAGCCACCAGGTCCGCCCAGAGGGTTTGATTTTGACGTGACTAAAACTGAGCAAATCTTCGACCTCTTACTCAAGGAGAAGCAGTTGAAGTTACCCGAAGGCCTCAAAATCCCCACGGTACAGGAGCTGAACGGAAGGCCATACTGCAAATGGCATAACTCGTTCTCCCATACCACCAACGACTGCAGGGTGTGGCGTCAGCAGATCCAAATGGCGATAGAACAAGGGCGTCTAATTTTCAACCAGTACGCCATGAAGGTCGACACCCACCCCTTCCCCGCCGTTAACATGGTGGAGTGCACTTACCCTGAAGGGTGCCGGCCAGGATTCTCGTTCAACATCAACATGGTAGGACCTGGACACCACTCTGGCAAGGACGGAGACGAGGGCAGCTGCTCTCGTAGCAAGGACACAGAGGAGGCCGCTCCACGCGATCAGCTCCGTCACGATGGCAGGCGCTACATCACAGAGGGAGAAGTAAGGAATGTGAGATATCAGCGACCTCTCTCTGATCACCTCCTCAACAAGTATGTGAGTCAATATGACCAACGCCGACGACCCAACGACGATGATGAAAGAGATCGTCTGACTAGGGACGCCAGGAGACGTCATCGGCATGATCGCGATGAGGAGAGATATGAGCGCCACGCCAAGGAAAAGTCAAGGGAGCAAGGCGACGAGGATAGGCACTGGGACTGCCCCTTCTTCAGACACTGCTGGGATTCAGGAATGAGCCGATTGCCTACAATCGGCAACTGCCCAGAATGTAGACAGAAGAGGAAGGATGCAGCTAACGTGTCCGTGTTCAAACGTCTAGGGCCTCTCCCACCTCGGAACAAGCACGCTGAGTCCCCTCGGGTGGAAGATCTCGAGGATTTGGAAGACGATGATGAAGAAGAAGAAGACAGGTACCACCGGCCAAGGTGGTGCCCTGATGGACTCAGCCGTTCCCAAAAGCGTAGGGTTCAGCGACTGCGCGGCTTGGAGGAAGCCGAAAGGTTATACCTGCACACGCTAAGGAAGGCGCGGCCTGATTTGGCCGCGAAGATCCAGCGAACCCTGGATGAAGAGGGTCGACCACAAAAAATGGAGTGGCGCCCCAAGCAAAAGAAAGCCGATGATGACACATCGGCTGGCACAAACATGGTGCTCATCCTTCCGACGGAGTTTAGTGCTCCAGGGTTAGACGAGGCACCCAATTTGGGCGACTGCGAGCGCATCGACGTGACAAAGGATGGGGTTAGGCTGGTCTTTTCTACCGGCCTGACCGTGTAGCAAGAACGAGCCTATGGACAAATGTGGCGAGGCTGATCCTTGGGATCGGCCCCAAAGATCTATGAAGGGACGTTGCAAATCCTTCATTGTGCGCTTCGATCAACATGGAGGCCGATTCCAGCAATCGGCCAAAATTATTTTCACCACACGTTCTGCCTGTGTTCAACATCGATCTGATGGGCAGCGGTTTTACGTCGACTGATGAGAGCCAACATTAGTCCTAACGAAGCCGACGTTCAAATACAGTGCCTTGGCTAACTACAGAGCCGATATCTGCAGTCACCTGACAGATTCGGCTCGGGGGGCACCTAATCAGATGAACATGTGCGGTACATGCAGTGAAATATTGGGGGCCGATAGAAAAATCGGCCAGGTAAAAAAAAATTCTCATGATATTTAGCCGATGCGCGGACATCGACTTTAGAGCTAAGGAACAAAGCCAATGTACAGCCATCGACTCTAGTACAATTACCAGGATCTACCCGCTGCATGTTCGAGACACGGATTTCGACCAAGTCGGTCTTCAGTTCAGCTTCGAAGCCTTCTGTAAGTCAGTTTTGGCATGCAAGGCACCTTTTGCTCATTAAGCCGTAGTGTTTTGTCTACAACATCGGCTTGCAGCGGAAGAGAAGGCGATCGATGGGGGCAAGTTTGGCTGACTCTGCATGGTGAGTGATTCAGAATTGCCTGAGTTCAAAGCTTTTAGTCCGATCTGTGAATCCTCACCGCTTTTCTCTCCTTGACTGAGGCTCGGGGGGCAACTGGCCTGGTAGATGCTCTGTTTTTAGAAGCCGATTGGAGTGTCATCGGCTGACCCTGCATCATAACCTTCTTCGAAAACGGTGAGTTATTGCAGTAGAAGACTACTAGAGCGGCTGAAAAGGAAGCTGTCAATCATTTACAGAGTCAGAGCCGTCTCTGTTGCTGCGAAAAGATAGAGCAAGGCGCTATGTTCGGACAGTAAGGGGCGGCTAAGGATCACCTTCAGGCTGGGAACCATAGCGTGGGCTTTGGATGGTGCTGCCCATGGATTCATTGCAGTTGCGAACCTGCGCAATTGACATCTGAGGTTCGTATGGCCGTGGGATGGATCTGTTCAAATGGTGTTTTGGGGAATTGGGTTTTGCCCTTGCGGACAGGCCACAGATTACCATCTGGATAAACAATAGAGTTGGCTCTGCTCGTGTTTTCATGGCAAGGACCGGTGCGCTGCCATCGGCTCGTAATTTGTTGACTTATTTCAGCAATCGGTAAATTTGGTGAAAGGACAGGATCAGCTGAGAAGTTCTTCTTCATAATAAGAGGGATTTTTTACAAAAGAAGAGCCGATTGCTCAAGAAGGGGAAAACAAAAGAAGAGCCGATTGCTCAGGGGCTACTAGTCCTACTCTACTAATCCTCGCTGGCCTCGTCGTCGACATCACTGCCGTCGGCGCTGCTTCCGGAGAGTTCCTCGTCGCTGCTACCCCAGCCCTCGGCCGAAGCCTCTTCTTCCTCGTCATCATCATCATCCTCACTGTCCGCCCAAGCGCGGAAGCGCTTTGTCGGCGGATACCCAGCGGAGGAGGAGGAATCATCCTCTTCCTCTTCCTCTTCTTCCTCGTCATCATCATCGTCCTCGCTGTCCGCCCAAGCGCGGAATCGCTTTGCCGGTGGATGCCCAGCGGAGGAAGAGGAATCATCCTCCTCCTTTTCCTCTTCTTCCTCTACTTCTTCTTCTTCCTCCTCCCTGTCGGAGGAGGTGGTTTTCGCCCACGGGTGGAGGTCATCTTCGCTTTCGCTCATCAGCTCCCCTTCGATGAGGAACTTGAGGTCGTCTTCCCCATCGGTCAGAGGCAGGTCGCCATCTGACCCGACGAGTGCTTCGGGTGGGCCGTCTGGCACATGATCAAAGTTCCACTCCGGCTCGCTCGAGGAGGAAGACTGGAGGGAGAGGCCGGAGGAGACGGAGGAAGAGGAAGACATTGCTACAGGGGAAGAGGGCTTTTCGGTGCCGATAGCTAGAACAGAGGAAGGGGATGAAAAGGCTAATCGATCGGCACAGTTAAATAAAGGGGGAGCCTAGTGGAGAGTTAATGCCATTGCAGTTTCCGAGGAAGTGATGCTAAAGCTATCAAATTTTGCAGAGAAGTTGAGAAGGCAAGGCATCATGATGAAGAATACTGCGACGGTTCTGCTCTGCCACGACATGACCCGACGAAGAAAGGCAGAGTGATTTTGGAATTATCAATTCCAAAACCAGGGGGCATGTGTTATCACCAGAATTTGACCGAGTCAGAGGTGGGCCGCGATCAAGATGGGTTTGAAGAATATATATAGAAGAATATACGTGAATCGGCCTTATATGCAAAAGTTTGGGCTAGTTGGCCCGTGTATCTGTAACATAGTAGGATACGTGTCGAGTTTGTCTCGTGCACGGTTGGGATTATTCCCACGTTAGAAAGTCTACGGACTATAAATATGTATCTAGGGTTTATGAAATAAACAACAATCACGTTCACCACAAACCAATCTAGGCGCATCGCCAACTCCCTTGTCTCGAGGGTTTCTTCCGGGTAAGCATCATGCTGCCTAGATCGCATCTTGCGATCTAGGCAGTACAAGTTTATTCGTTGTTCATGCGTTGCTCGTACTGAAGCCTTTTTGATGGCGAGCAACGTAGTTATCTTAGATGTGTTAGGGTTAGCATTGTTCTTCGTATCATATGTTGTCGTCGTGCAACCCTTAGACATCTAGCCGCCCTTACACCTATCTTAGGCGTAGGGGTGGCACCCCGCTTGATCATTATTTAGTAGATCCGATCCGTTATGGTTGCTCCTTGTTCTTCAAGGATTAGTTTAATATCTGCATAGTTAGGCCTTACAAAGGGTTGAAGGATCCAGCGGCGCGTAGGGTGTAGTTTGCTAGCCCTAGACAGGATGTTCCGGGGATCAACCTCGTGTTGGTTTTTAGGCCTTGTCTAGGATCGGCTTACGATCACCGTGCGTGGCCGCGAGGCTCAATCACGAGTAGGATGTTCCGATTATGCGGTGAAAACCCTAAATCATCGTAGATCGTTTTAGCTTTATCTTGATCAAGCAGGACCACCATATATTCGTACACCTCGTGCGAATCATGGGTGGATCGGCTCTTTGAGCCGATTCACAGGACAACCTGAGAGCCGATCGAGGCTCGTATTTAATGTTTATGTGTATGCCATGCAGGAAACTAAGCGAGGCATCTCCATCACCTTCCTGACCAGGTATAGGTCAGGTGGCACGCCCTTGCACCAGCATCGGACGTGCGTGCCGGAGTCTTTGCGGGCCGTCGCTCGGAGGGACCAGGGCCAGCCGCAGCCCTAAGTTGCTCCCGGCTCTCCTGTGTTGCCCGCCGTTGCTCGCCGGTGGGTTTCTGACCGCAACACAGCACTCTAAGGTTATTTAAATATGAACATTGAATATTGTGGAGCTTGTTAACTCCGGCATTGAGGGTTCGTGTAATCCTACACAGTTAGTGGTGTTCATCATCCAACAAGAGGGTGTAGAGTCTAGCATCTATCTATTTATTCTGTTATGTGATCAATATTGAGAGTGTCCACTAGTGAAAGTATGATCCCTAGGCCTTGTTCCTAAATACTGCTATCGCTGCTTGTTTACTGTTTTACTGCATTTATACTGCCTGCAATATTACTACCATCAACTGCACGCCAGCAAGCACTTTTCTGGCGCCGTTACTACTGCTCATATTCATCCATACTACTTGTATTTCACTATCTCTTCGCCGAACTAGTGCACCTATTAGGTGTGTTGGGGACACAAGAGACTTCTTGCTTTGTGGTTGCAGGGTTGCATGAGAGGGATATCTTCGACCTCTTCCTCCCTGAGTTCGATAAACCTTGGGTGATCCACTTAAGGGAAACTTGCTGCTGTTCTACAAACCTCTGCTCTTGGAGGCCCAACACTGTCTACAAGAATAGAAGCACCCGTAGACATCACCAGCCTCACCCCGTTTTTTGACGCTTCGATGCGCTCACAGCCGTCCAAACTGATTCCAGAGATCGGCTCTTGATCGTCTGCATCCCAAATATTCATGCCAGCTAGTGAGATCTTGATCGAGTCATCTGCATGAACGACCTCCACTTCATCTCCATCCCACTGTATCAGGCATTGGTGCATCGTAGATGGAATGCAGCAGTTAGCGTGAATCCAACCCCTCCCTAGCAGGACAGCATAGGTGCTCTTGCTGTCGACGATGAAGAATGACGTAGGGATGGTTTTTCGACCCACGGTTAGATCAACGTTTAGCATGCCTTGCGCCTCTGATGCTTGGCCGTTGAAATCGCTTAACGTGACGTTGGTCTTGATCAGATCTTCGTTAGAGCGTCCCAAACGCCGTAGCATGGAGTATGGCATTATATTGACTGCCGCTCCCGTGTCAACCAACATCTTGTTGACAGGCTGCCCATTGATATAACCTCTTAGGTACAGGGCCTTCAAGTGTCTGTAGCTCCTCTCTCGTGGCTTTTCAAAGATAACTGGTCGTGGACAGCAGTCAAACTGTGCCACTGGCACTTCTTCAGTTCCTGGAGCACAAAACTCTGACAGGAGTATGAACACCATGTTTGTATCGGCCGATGTCTTTGCATCGGCTTTTGTCTGCTTAGGGCGCCATTCCTTCTTATGTGGATGCGTCTCCGTTTCCAACGTTTGCTGAATCTTTACGGCCAGATCGGGCCGCGCCTTTCTCAACGTGTACAGGTACTGCGCCTCGGCTTCCTCCAAGTTACGTAGCCTCTGAACCCTCCGCTTTTGGGAATGACTGAGTCCATCAGGGCACCACCTTGGCCGGTGGTATCTATCTTCTTCTTCATCTTCTGACTCCTCGAAATCTTCATCTCGAGATGACTCAGCTCGCCTGTTCTGAGGTGGGAGAGGCCCTAGACGCTTGAATACTGAAACCTCACTTGCGCCCTTCTTCTGATGTCTACATTCTGGGCAGTTGTCGATTGTAGGCAATCGGCTCATTCCTGAGTCCCAGCAGTGTTTGAAGAAAGGACAATCCCAGTGCTTGTCCATGTCTTCCTGCTCTCTCGACTTCTCCTTAGCGCTTTGCTCATATCTCTCGTCGTTTCTATCATACCGACGATATTTTCTGCTGTCAACATCCGACCGACGATATCTTTCCTCATCCGTGTCATACCGCCGACGTCGGTCGTACTGATGCTCATATTTATTCAGGAGATGCGCGGAGAGCGGACGTTGGTACCGTACACTTCTCACTTGTTCCTCGGTGAGGTACCGTTTGTCCTCATATCGGGGCCGGTCGCGTGGATCGGCCTCCTCCTTATCCTTGCCACGGGAGTGACTGATGTCTTCTTTATCTTTGCCATGGCGGTCTACAGGTCCTGCCATATTAACCTCGAACGAGAACCCTGGCTCGCACCCCATGGAGTGATTGAGTTCCACCATGTTAACACCAGGAAAGGGGTGCGTGTCTACTTTCATGGCAAACTGACCGAGGATCAGATGGCCCTATTCTATTGCCATTTGGATCTGCCGACGCAACTCTTTGCAGTCATTGGTGGTGTGGGTGAACGAGTGATGCCACTTGCAGTACGGTCTTCCGTTCATCTCTTGCGCCGTAGGGAATTTGTGGCCTTCGGGTAACTTCAGCTGCTTTTCTTTCAGCAATAAGTCGAATATCTGCTCAGTCTTGCTTATATCGAAGTCGAACCCTTTCGAAGGCCCTGGTTGCTTTACCCATTTGCAGGACACGGGGCCTCCCCCCCGAGTCCATTCAGCCACGGCGACTTCCTGATCTTCTGCAAAGTCTTCAACTTCATCTGCCTCGACCAGGCCTATCGGGCGCTTGAACTTGTCTTGGTACAATTCTGGGTGGCGCTGTTCATATAATGTTAACTTCTGAACCATGTGTGCCAGTGAATTGTATTCCACTTGGAAAGCCAGATCCTTGATCGGCGCTGCGAGGCCTACCACTGCCAGATCGACTGCTTCTTTCTCAGTTAAACGAACCGAATAACATCGGTTCTTGACAGTCCTGAAACACTGAATGTAATCAGACACCGTCTCTCCCCGCTTCTGCCGCACCTGCGTCAGATCGGCAATGCCAGCTTCGGTAGCTTCTGAGTGATATTGTACGTGAAACTGCTCTTCTAGTTGCTTCCACGTCCGGACTGAATCTGGTGGCAACGAGGTGTACCACCCAAAAGCTGGTCCTGTGAGAGATTGCACAAAAAACCTCACACGTAGCTGGTCTGATGCCGAAATCATGACCAACTGTGCTAGATATCGGCTCACATGCTCAATAGAGCTAGACCCTTCTGATCCACTGAACTTTGAAAACTCAGGGAGCCGGTACTTGGGCGGCAGCGGGATCAGGTCAAACTCGTTGGGATACGGCTTGGAATAGCCGATTGTTCTCCTCTTTGGCAGGATACCGAACTGGTCTCTCAAGATCGTGCTGATTTGTTCCATGGTATGAGCTGCAGGGGTTGAGCTTTCATGACTAGTTCCGGTGGCATACTTAGCTAGCCACGCCTGTTTATCGGCGTCTGCTCCAGAACTCCCTCCTGCTCCAACAATCCCTCCTGCTCCAGAAATCCCTCCTGCTGTAAACTGGTTCGTGCGCGCCCAAGTATTGCAGTCCGGCACGTATGTGCACACGTATCCATGTGGGATCTCTTTAGGTGGCTCATACAGGAATTGGTAATCGTCCGGGTCACCTCCAACCTTGTAGACGACGTATGCCGGTGAACCCTGCGGCTCTGGTGCTGCAAGCGTGAATGGCAGTGGCGATCTGGTGTGGAACGGTGCCTCTCCCTGGTGAATTCCTAGGGTAGGCCCTGACGGGGAGTACTGATGCTTCATGATTTCCTGAACCACGCGAACCGCAATACGCTCCAAAGTGTTCACCAGGCTTTCAGAATGGCGGTGTAGAGAATGAGCCACCATGTAATTAACTTCTTGACGCAGGGCTCTGGTGCGCTCCTCCGAAGGGAGAGACAGATCTACTCCATCGAGCACGCCTTCGGGTGTGAACCCTTGAACCTAATGCCATGTGAACGAGTCTTTTCGAAAGAGCCGATGAGATCGGATTCGAAGAGAGCCTTAAGCTCATCATATTTCTTCTTGTGATCGTCAGGCAGATCTTCATACTTGATTGGTTCGTCAGACATCGTAGCTGCAGATGTTAATGTAGTTGGTGTAGAGTGTCCCACCGGGCGTGCCAGAATGTGTTGCCTGCCAAAACCCACCGGCGAGCAGCGACGAGCAACACGAAGAGCCGGGAGGCTCCCAGGACTGCTAGTGGGCCCTGGTCCCTCCGTCAACGGCCCGCAATGCTCTGGCACACGTCCTGACGGTGGCAAGGGCGTGCCACCTGACCTATACCTGGTCAGGAAGGTGTTGGATTGCTTCGATTAGCTTCCTGCATGGTAGACACGTAAACATTAAATACGAGCCCGATCGGCTCTCAGGTTGCCCTGTGAATCAGCTCAAAGAGCCGATTGCCCCATGGTTCACCAGAATTTGACCGGATCAGAGGTGGGCCGCGATTGGAGATGGGCTTGAAGAATATACATGGAAGGAATACATGAATCGGCCTTATATGCAAAGTTTGGGCTAGTTTGCCCGTGTATCTGTAATATAGTAGGATACGTGTCGATTAGATAGAGTTTGGCTCGTGCCCGGTTGGGATTATTCCCACGTTAGAAAGTCTACAGACTATAAATATGTATCTAGGGTTTATGAAATAAACAACAATCACGTTCACCACAAACCAATCTAGGCGCATCGCCAACTCCCCTGTCTCGAGGGTTTCTTCCGGGTAAGCATCATGCTGCCTAGATCGCATCTTGCGATCTAGGCAGTACATGTTTATTCGCCGTTCATGCGTTGCTCGTGCTGAAGCCTTTTTGATGGCGAGCAACGTAGTTATCTTAGATGTATTAGGGTTAGCATTGTTCATCGTATCATATGCTGTCGTCGTGCAACCCTTAGACGTCTAGCTGCCCTTACACCTATCTTAGGTGTAAGGGCGGCACCCCGCTTGATCATTATTTAGTAGATCCGATCCGTTATGGTTGCTCCTTGTTCTTCAAGGATTAGTTTAATATCTGCATAGTTAGGCCTTACAAACGGGTTGAAGGATCCAGTGGCGCATAGGGTGTAGTTTGCTAGCCCTAGACAGGATGTTCTGAGGATCAACTTCGTGTTGGTTTTTAGGCCTTGCCTAGGGTCGGTTTACGATCACCGTGCGTGGCCGCCAGGCTCAATCACGAGTAGGATGTTCCGATTATGTGGTGAAAACCCTAAATCGTAGTAGGTCGTTTTAGCTTTATATTGATCAAGCAGGACCACCATATATTCGTACACCTCGTACGAATCATGGGTGGATCGGCTCTTTGAGCCGATTCACAGGACAACCTGAGAGCCGATCGAGGCTCGTATGTAATGTTTACGTGTATGCCATGCAGGAAACTAAGCGAGGCACATCCATCACCTTCCTGACCAGGTATAGGTCAGGTGGCACGCCCTTGCACCAGCATCGGACGTGCGTGCCGAGCCTTTGCGGGCCGTCGCTCGGAGGGACCAGGGCCAGCCGCAGTCCTGGGAGCCTCCCGGCTCTACCGTGTTGCCCGTCGCTGCTCGCCGGTGGGTTTCTGACCGCAACAGGTAGCACTCAAGCAATTTACTTTGGAATGGCAGAGAAATACCACATAGTAGGTAGGTATGGTGGACACAAATGGCATAGGTTTTGGCTCAAGGATTTGGATGCACGAGAAATATTCCCTCTCAGTACAAGGCTTTGGCTAGCAAGGTTGTTTGAAGCAAACACAAGTATGAACCGGTACAGCAAAACTTACATAAGAACATATTGCAAGCATTATAAGACTCTACACTGTCTTCCTTGTTGTTCAAACACTTCACCAGAAAATATCTAGACTCTAGAGAGACCAATCATCCAAACCAAACTTCAACAAGCTCTATGGTAGTTCTTCATTAATAGGTGCAAAGTACATGATGCAAGAGCTTAAACATGATCTATTTGAGCACAACAATTGCCAAGTATCAAATTATTCAAGACCATATACCAATTACCACATGAAGCATTTTCTGTTTCCAACCAAATAACAATAAATGAAGCGATCAACTTTCGCCATTGAACATTAAAAGTAAAAGCGAAGAACACTAGTGTTCATATGAAAAAGCGGAGCGTGTCTCTCTCCCACACAAGCATGAATTTATTCAGAGAATGAAAATAACAAAACGAAAACAAAAGCACACAGACGCTCCAAGTAAAGCACATAAGATGTGACGGAATAAAAATATAGTTTCACTAGAGGTGACGTGATAAGTTGTCGATGAAGAAGGGGATGCCTTGGGCATCCCCAAGCTTAGATGCTTGAGTATTCTTGAAATATGCAGGGATGAACCACGGGGGCATCCCAAAGCTTAGACTTTTCACTCTTCTTGATCATATTGTATCATCCTCCTCTCTTGATCCTTGAAAACTTCCTCCACACCAAACTCAAAATAAACTCATTAGAGGGTTAGTGCATAATCAAAAATTCACATGTTCAGAGGTGACATAATTATTCTTAACACTTCTGGACATTGCCCAAAGCTACTGAAAGTTAATGGAATAAAGAAATCCATCAAACATAGCAAAACAGGCAATGCGAAATAAAAGGCAGAATCTGTCAAAACAGAACAGTCCGTAAAGACGAATTTTTCAGGGGCACTTAACTTGCTCAGATGAAAAAGCTCAAATTTAATGAAAGTTGCGTACATATCTGAGGATCGTGCACGTAAATTGGCAGATTTTTCTGAGTTACCTACAGACGGGGCTGCTCAATTTCGTGACAGTAAGAAATCTGTTTCTACGCAGTAATCCAAATCTAGTTTCTGCGCAGTAATCCAAATTGAATGAAAGTTGCGTACATATCTGAGGATCACGCACGTAAATTGGCAGATTTTTCTGAGTTACCTACAGACGGGGCTGCTCAATTTCGTGACAGTAAGAAATCTGTTTCTGCGCAGTAATCCAAATCTAGTATCAACCCTACTATCAAAGACTTTACTTGGCACAACAATGCAATAAAATAAAGATAATGAGAGGTTGCTACAGTAGTAACAACTTCCAAGACTCAACAAAATAGTAGCAAAATAAAAACATGGGTTATCTCCCAAGAAGTGCTTTCTTTATAGCCATTAAGATGGGCTTAGTAATTTTAATGATGCTCGCGCAAGAAATAAGAGTTGAAGTAAAAGAGAGCATCAAGAAGCAAATTCAAAACACATTTAAGCCTAACCCACTTCCTATGAAAAGGAATCTTGTAAATAAATAAGTCATGTAAGCACAATGCAATAAGTATAGGAAAACAAGACAAGCGCAACTTCAAGATTTTAAGCAAAAAGAGAGGTATTTTAGTAACATGAAAATCCCTACAACCATATTGTCCTTTCTCATAAAGATTTTGAGTAGCATCATGAACAAACTCAACAATATAACTATCACATTAAACATTCTTATCATGAGCTACATGCATAAAATTATTATTCTCCACATAAACTTAGTCATTACTATTAATTTTAGTGGGAGCAAATTCAATAAGATAGCTATCATTATTATTCTCATCACCATAATCATCATATATAGGAGGCATATTGTAATCATAATTAATTTTCTCCTCAATAGTAGGTTGACTGAAAATATGATAGTCATCATTGTAATCATCATATATAGGAGGTAAAGTATCATCAAAGTAAATTTTCTCCTCCGTGCTTGGGGGACTAAAAATATCATGCTCCTCAAAACCAGCTTCCCCAAGCTTAGAATTTTCCATAGCATTAGCAACAATGGTGTTCAAAGCATTCATACTAATAACATTGCCATTAGCATGCATATAAAGTTCCATAGGTTTTTTAATTTTCTCTTCAAACACCTCATGTCCTAACTCAAGATAAATACTATAAAGATCTCTATATTTTTGTTGTTTTCCATTAAGCCTAACTAGTGAAACAAGAAACAAAAAGATATAATTGCAGAATCTAAAGGAGATTGATGCGTGCAATTAACACACGTCCGTTGGGAACCCCAAGAGGAAGGTATGATGCAGACAGTAGCAAGTTTTCCCTCAGAAAGAAACCAAGGTTTATCGAACCAGGAGGAGCCAAGAAGCACGTTGAAGGTTGATGGCGGAGGAGTGTAGTGCGGCGCAACACCAGGGATTCCGGCGCCAACGTGGAACCTGCACAACACAACCAAAGTACTTTGCCCCAACGTAACAGTGAGGTTGTCAATCTCACCGGCTTGCTGTGAACAAAGGATTAACCGTATTGTGTGGAAGATGATTGTTTGCGAAGAACAGTAAAGAACAAGTATTGCAGTAGATTGTATTTCAGATGTAAAGAATAGACCGGGATCCACAGTTCACTAGCGGTGTCTCTCCCATAAGATAAATAGCATGTTGGGTGAACAAATTACAGTTGGGCAATTGACAAATAAAGAAGGCATAACAATGCACATACATATATCATGATGAGTACTATGAGATTTAATCAGGGCATTACGACAAAGTACATAGACCGCCATCCAGCATGCATCTATATGCCTAAAAAGTCCACTTTCAGGTTATCATCCGAACCCCTTCCGGTATTAAGTTGCAAGCAACAGACAATTGCATTAAGTATGGTGCGTAATGTAATCAACACAAATATCCTTAGACAAAGCATCGATGTTTTATCCCTAGTGGCAACAGCACATCCACAACCTTAGAACTTTCTCACATCGTCCCAGATTTAATGGAGGCATGAACCCACTATCGAGCATAAATACTCCCTCTTGGAGTCACAAGTATCAACTTGGCCAGAGCCTCTACTAGCAACGGAGAGCATGCAAGAACATAAACAACATATATGATAGATTGATAATCAACTTGACATAGTATTCAATATCCATCGGATCCCAACAAACACAACATGTAGGATTACAAAGAAACGATCTTGATCATGATAGGCAGCTCACAAGATCGAGCATGATAGCACAATTAGGAGAAGACGACCATCTAGCTACTGCTATGGACCCATGGTCCAGGGGTGAACTACTCACACATCAATCCGGAGGCGATCATGGGGATGAAGAGACCTCCGGGAGATGATTCCCCTCTCCGGCAGGGTGCCGAAGGCGATCTCCTGAATCCCCGAGATGGGATTGGCGGCGGCTGCGTCTCTGGAAGGTTTTCCGTATCGTGGCTCTCGGTACTGGGGGTTTCGCGACGGAGGCTTTAAGTAGGCGGAAGGGTAGGTCAGGGGGCATCACGAGGGGCCCACACGCTAGGGCCGCGCGGCCAGCACCTGGGCCGCGCCGCCCTGTTGTGTGGCCACCTCGTGGCCTCACTTCTTATCCTCTTCGGTCTTCTGGAAGCTTCGTGTGAAAATAGGACCCTGGGCGTTGATTTCGTCCAATTCCGAGAATATTTCCTTACTAGGATTTCTGAAACCAAAAACAGCAGAAACCAGCAACTGGCTCTTCGGCATCTCGTCAATAGGTTAGTGCCGGAAAATGCGTAATAACGACATATAATGTATATAAAACATGTGAGTATCATCATAAAAGTAGCATGGAACATAAGAAATTATAGATACGTTTGGGACGTATCAAGCATCCCCAAGCTTAGTTCCTACTCGCCCTCGAGTAGGTAAACGATAACAAAGATAATTTCTGAAGTGACATGCTATCATAATCTTGATCATACTATTGTAAAGCACATGAGATGAATGCAGCGATTCGAAGCAATGATGAAGATAATGAGTAAACAAATGAATCATATAACAAAGACTTTTCATGAATAATACTTTCAAGACAAGCATCAATAAGTCTTGCATAAGAGTTAACTCATAAAGCAATAAGTTCTTAGTAGAAAGCTTTCAAACAACACAAAGGAAGATATAAGTTTCAGCGGTTGCTTTCAACTTCAACATGTATATCTCATGGATAATTGTCAACACAAAGTAATATAACAAGTGCAATAGGTAAACATGTAAGAATCAATGCACACAGTTTACACAAGTGTTTGCTTCTAAGATAGAAAGAATAGTGTTGGGGGGATAACCCCCGGTATGCCAAAGGCATGCCAAACCGGATGGTTTGAGCCATCGAGATACCGGTTTAATGTTCTTACCGGAAGCCTAGTAGGAATCCGGGAGAGCAAGGCTAAGCCGGTATCCCCAAAGGGGTATGCCGGAACCCGGTATAGAAGATACCGGAAAGGAGTGCCTGTCGGCAGGACTGGTCAAAGATTCTCTTCAGAGCAAGAAGACAAGGATGAGCTAAGCAAAGTAACTTTATTCAGAGCCCTGGCGCCAAAGAGAGAGGTGACGGAGAAAGAAGCCGGAGGACGCCAGCTCCTATGATAAAAGAAGGCCCCGGTGTCATCTATGATTAAAGTAGCTTTGTACAGTAACTCTGTAAAGTAGTTTGTCCAGTCAAAGATGCCATTAGGGTTTCTTGCTCTGTAAGCCACCCTCTCCCCTATATAAGGAGAGGGGGCAGCCCTCCTTGCGGGCACGATACGAGACGATAGGTTACGTTAGAAGAGACGCGTGTATGCATGTAGGCAGAGCCTGTAACTTGTGTGAATCTAAGAACATGGTGATCTAGAGGGAGTTCTTCCTTGTGCCTTTCTTCTTCAACCTCTGGCCTTGGCCAAGTTCTTGAGGAAACCATCCGGAATCTCTTCCCACCTGATCGCAAACCCTCCCCCGAATCCTCTTGCGTCCATTCGGCCCCAATCTAAGCCATCCTATGGCATCTGTCCGTTCACCACGACGACAAATAGGTAGACTGACTCAACAATAAAGTAAAAGATAGGCCCTTCGCAGAGGGAAGCATGGATTACTATTTTTGTGCTAGAGCTTTTATTTTGAAAACAAGAAACAATTTTGTCAACGGTAGTAATAAAGCATATGAGTTATGTATAAGACATCCTATAAGTTGCAAGCCTCATGCATAGTATACTAATAGTGCCCGCACCTTGTCCTAATTAGCTTGGGTTAACACGGATTATCATTGCATAACATATGTTTCAACCAAGTGTCACAAAGGGGTACCTCTATGCCGTCTGTACAAGGGTCTAAGGAGAAGGTTCGCATTGGATTTCTCACTTTTGATCATTCTCAACTTAGACACCCATACCGGGACAACATAGACAACAAATAATGGACTCCTCTTTTAATGCTTAAGCATTCAACAACAGTTAATATTCTCATAAGAGATTGAGGTTTTATGTCCAAACTGAAACTTCCACCATGATTCATGGCTTTAGTTAGCGGCCCAATGTTCTTCTCTAACAGTATGCATACTCAAACCATTTGATTGTGAAAACCGCCCTTACTTCAGACAAGACGAACATGCATAGCAACTCACATGATATTCAACAAAGGTAAAAGAGTTGATGGCGTCCCCAGAAACATGGTTACCACTCAACAAGCAACTTATTAAGAAATAAGACACATAAGTACATATTCTTCACCACAATAGTTTTTAAGGCTATTTTGTCCCATGAGCTATATATTGCAAAGGTAAAGAATAGAAATTTTAAAGGTAGCACTCAAGTAATGTACTTTGGAATGGCGGAGAAATACCATGTGGTAGGTAGGTATGGTGGACACAAATGGCATGGATTTTGGCTCAAGGATTTGGATGCACGAGAAGAATCCCTCTCAATACAAGGCTAGGCTAGCAAGGTTGTTTGAAGCAAACTCAAGTATAAAATGGTGCAGCAAGACTCACATATAAACATATTGTAAGCATTATAAGACTTTACATCGTCTCCTTGTTGTTCAAACACCTCAACCAGAAAATATCTAGACTTAGAGAGACCAATCATGCAAACCAAATTTTAACAAGCTCTATGTAGTTATTCATTAATAGGTGCAAGGTACATGATGCAAGAGCTTAAACATGATCTATATGAGCACAACAATTGCCAAGTATCACATTATTCAAGACATTATACCATTTACCACATGCGGCATTTTTCGTTTCCAACCATATATCAATGAATGAGGTAGTTCAACTTTCGCAATGAACATTAAAGATAAAGCTAAGAAGACATGTGTTCATACGAAACAGCGGAGCGTAATATCTCCAATATAAAGGATTGTGGGATCCGACTTTATTCAAACAAAACAAAAACTAAAGCAAACAGACGCTCCAAGCAAAGCACATAAGATGTGACTGAATAAAAATATAGTTTCATTAGAGGAACGTGATAATGTTGTCGATGAAGAAGGGGATGCCTTGGGGGCATCCCCAAGCTTAGACGCTTGGGTCTTCTTAAAATATGCAGGGATGAACCACGGGGGCATCCCCAAGCTTAGACTTTTCACTCTTCTTGATCATATTGTATCATCCTCATCTCTTGACCCTTGAAAACTTCCTCCACACCAAACTCGAAACAAACTCATTAGAGGGTCAGTGCATAATTCATATATTCAGAGGTGACATAATCATTCTTAATACTTCTGGACATTGCACAAAGCTACTGAAAGTTAATGGAACAAAGAAATCCATCGAACATAGCAAAACAGGCAATGCGAAATAAAAGGCAGAATCTGTCAAAACAGAACAGTCCGTAAAGACGAATTTTAAAATGGCACCAGACTTGCTCAGATGAAAATGCCCAAATTGAATGAAAGTTGCGTACATATCTGAGGATCACGCACGTAAATTGGCAGATTTTTCTGAGTTACCTACAGAGAATTCTGCCCAGATTCGTGGCAGCAAGAAATCTGTTTCTGCGCAGTAATCCAAATCTAGTATTGACTTTACTATCAAAGACTTTACTTGGCACAACAATGCAATAAAATAAATATAAGGAGAGGTTTCTACAGTAGTAAACAACTTCCAAGACTCAAATATAAAATAAAGTGCAGAAGTAAAATAATGGGTTGTCTCCCATAAGCGCTTTTCTTTAACGCCTTTCAGCTAGGCGCAGAAAGTGTGTATCAAGTAACATCAAGAGACGAAGCATCAACAGCATAACTTGTTCTAATAATAGAATCATAAGGTAACTTCATTCTCTTTCTAGGGAAGTGTTCCATACCTTTCTTGAGAGTAAATTGATATTTAATATTACCTTCCTTCATATCAATAGTAGCACCAACGGTTCGAAGAAAAGGTCTTCCCAATATAATGGGACAAGATGCATTGCATTCAATATCCAAGACAACAAAATCAACGGGGACAAGGTTATTGTTAACCATAATACGAACATTATCAATCCTCCCCAAAGGTTTCTTCATAGCATTATCAGCAAGATTAACATCCAAATAACAATTTTTCAATGGTGGCAAGTCAAGCATATCATAGAGTTTCTTAGGCATAACAGAAATACTTGCACCAAGATCACATAAAGCATTATAATCAAAATCATTGACCCTCATCTTAATGATGGGCTCCCAACCATCTTATAACTTCCTAGGAATAGAAGTTTCAGGTTTTAGTTTATCCTCTCTAGCTTTTATGAGAGCATTTGTAATATGTTTTGTAAAGGCCAAATTTATAGCACTAGCATTAGGACTTCTAGCAAGTTTTTGTAAGAACTTTATAACTTCAGAGATGTGACAATCATCAAAATCTAAACCATTATGATCTACAGCAATGGGATCATTGTCCCCAATGTTGGAAAAAAATTCAGCAGTTTTATCGCAAGCAGTTTCAAATAGCTTTAGCAATTTCAGGTAATTTTGCACGCTTTGCACTAGGAGTAGAAACATTGCCAACACCAATTATTTTACCATTGATAGTAGGAGGTGTAGCAACATGTGAATCATTATCATTACTAGTGGTGGTAATAGTCCAAACTTTAGCTACATTATTCTCTTTAGCTAGTTTTTCATTTTCTTCTCTATCCCACCTAGCACACAATTCAGCCATTAATCTTATATTCTCATTAATTCTAACTTGGATGGCATTTGCTGTAGTAGCAATCTTATTATCAATGTCCTTATTAGGCATAACTTTCAATTTTAAAAGATCAACATCAGAGGCAAGTCTATCAACCTTAGAAGCAAGAATATCAATTTTATCAAGCTTTTCCTCAACAGATTTGTTAAAAGCAGTTTGTGTACTAATAAATTCTTTAAGCATGGCTTCAAGACCAGGGGGTACACTCCTATTATTGTTGTAAGAATTCCCATAAGAATTACCATAACCATTACCATTAGCAGAAGGATATGGCCTATAGTTGTTACCAGAGTTGTTCCTATAAGCATTGTTGTTGAAATTATTATTTTTAATGAAATTCGCATCAACATTTTCTTCTTGAGCAACCAATGAAGCTAAAGGAACATTATTTGGATCAACATTAGATCTACCATTCACAAGCATAGACATAATCACATCAATCTTATCACTCAAGGAGGAGGTTTCTTCGACAGAGTTTACCTTCTTACCTTGTGGAGCTCTTTCTGTGTGCCATTCAGAGTAATTAACCATCATATCATCAAGAAGCTTTGTAGCCGCCCCCAAAGTGATGGACAGAAAGGTACCTCTAGCAGCTGAATCCAATAGGTTCCGTGAAGAAAAATTCAGTCCTGCATAGAAAGTTTGGATGATCATCCAAGTAGTCAGTCCATGGGTTGGGCAATTCTTTACCAAAGATTTCATTCTCTCCCATGCTTGAGCAACATGTTCATTATCCAATTGCTTAAAATTCATTATGCTACTTCTTAAAGATATAATTTTAGCAGGAGAATAATATCTACCAATAACAGCATCCTTACATTTAGTCCATGAATCAATACTATTCTTAGGCAAAGATAGCAACCAATCTTTAGCTCTTCCTCTTAATGAGAAAGGAAACAATTTCAATTTTATAATATCACCATCTACATCCTTATACTTTTGCATTTCACATAGTTCAACAAAA
This sequence comes from Lolium perenne, assembly GCF_019359855.2. Lineage (NCBI taxonomy): Eukaryota > Viridiplantae > Streptophyta > Magnoliopsida > Poales > Poaceae > Lolium > Lolium perenne. Next base: position 30,281,445 of record NC_067245.2, read on the forward strand.
TTATTAAGATGGGCAGCAGCATCATCAGAACTAACACCAGAAAATTGCTCTCTCATGACAAGATTCAGTAAAGCAGGTTTAATTTCAAAGAATTCTGCTGTAGTAGCAGGTGGAGCAATAGGTGTGCATAGGAAATCATTATTATTAGTGTTTGTGAAGTCACACAATTTAGTATTTTCAGGGGTATTCATTTTAGCAGTAGTAAATAAAGCAAACTAAACAAAGTAAATGCAAGTAACTAAATTTTTTGTGTTTTTAATATGGAGAACAAGACAAGATAGTAAATAAAGTAAAGCTAGCAACTAATTTTTTTGTGTTTTGTTTAAGTGCAGCAAACAAAGTAGTAAATAAAGTAAAGCAAGACAAAAACAAAGTAAAGAGATTGGAAATGGAGACTCCCCTTGCAGCGTGTCTTGATCTCCCCGGCAACGGCGCCAGAAAAAGAGCTTGATGCGTGCAATTAACACACGTCCGTTGGGAACCCCAAGAGGAAGGTGTGATGCAGACAGTAGCAAGTTTTCCCTCAGAAAGAAACCAAGGTTTATCGAACCAGGAGGAGCCAAGAAGCACGTTGAAGGTTGATGGCGGAGGAGTGTAGTGCGGCGCAACACCAGGGATTCCGGCGCCAACGTGGAACCTGCACAACACAACCAAAGTACTTTGCCCCAACGTAACAGTGAGGTTGTCAATCTCACCAGCTTGCTGTGAACAAAGGATTAACCATATTGTGTGGAAGATGATTGTTTGCGAAGAACAGTAAAGAACAAGTATTGCAGTAGATTGTATTTCAGATGTAAAGAATAGACCGGGGTCCACAGTTCACTAGCGGTGTCTCTACCATAAGATAAATAGCATGTTGGGTGAACAAATTACAGTTGGGCAATTGACAAATAAAGAAGGCATAACAATGCACATACATATATCATGATGAGTACTATGAGATTTAATCAGGGCATTACGACAAAGTACATAGACCGCCATCCAGCATGCATCTATGCCTAAAAAGTCCACTTTCAGGTTATCATCCGAACCCCTTCCGGTATTAAGTTGCAAGCAACAGACAATTGCATTAAGTATGGTGCGTAATGTAATCAACACAAAATATCCTTAGACAAAGCATCGATGTTTTATCCCTAGTGGCAACAGCACATCCACAACCTTAGAACTTTCTGTCACTGTCCCAGATTTGATGGAGGCATGAACCCACTATCGAGCATAAATACTCCCTCTTGGAGTCACAAGTATCAACTTGGCCAGAGCCTCTACTAGCAACGGAGAGCATGCAAGAACATAAACAACATATATGATAGATTGATAATCAACTTGACATAGTATTCAATATCCATCGGATCCCAACAAACACAACATGTAGGATTACAAAGAAACGATCTTGATCATGATAGGCAGCTCACAAGATCGAGCATGATAGCACAATTAGGAGAAGACGACCATCTAGCTACTGCTATGGACCCATGGTCCAGGGGTGAACTACTCACACATCAATCCGGAGGCGATCATGGGGATGAAGAGACCTCCGGGAGATGATTCCCCTCTCCGACAGGGTGCCGGAGGCGATCTCCTGAATCCCCCGAGATGGGATTGGCGGCGGCTGCGTCTCTGGAAGGTTTTCCGTATCGTGGCTCTCGTGACCGGGGTTTCGCGACGGAGGCTTTAAGTAGGCGGAAGGGTAGGTCAGGGGGCGTCACGAGGGGCCCACACGCTAGGGCCGCGCGGCCAGCACCTGGGCCGCGCCGCCCTGTTGTGTGGCCACCTCGTGGCCCCACTTCTTATCCTCTTCGGTCTTCTAGAAGCTTCGTGTGAAAATAGGACCCTGGGCGTTGATTTCATCCAATTCCGAGAATATTTCCTTACTAGGATTTCTGAAACCAAAAACAGCAGAAAACAGCAACTGGCTCTTCGGCATCTCATCAATAGGTTAGTGCCGGAAAATGCGTAATAACGACATATAATGTATATAAAACATGTGAGTATCATCATAAAAGTAGCATGGAACATAAGAAATTATAGATACGTTTGGGACGTATCAGAGATACCTTCGAGCACCCACACACCGGCAACAGTGCTAGGAAATAGCTTAGTAGTCGGAGGATGTGAATACCTTTTACCTTACCTCCCCGGCAACGGCGCCAGAAAATAGCTTGTTGCCGTGGGAGGAAATTCTCTGTGGTGTAACTTTCTTCAGATCCCTGGCAACGGCGCCAGAAAATAGCTTGATGTCTACGCACGCTTCTATTCCTGTAGACAGTGTTGGGCCTCCAAGAGCAGAGGTTTGTAGAACAGCAACAAGTTTCCCTTAAGTGAACCACCCAAGGTTTATCGAACTCAGGGAGGTAGAGGTCAAAGATATCCCTCTCAAGCAACCCTGCAATTACGATACAAGAAGTCTCTTGTGTCCCCAACACACCTAATACACTTGTCAGATGTATAGGTGCACTAGTTTGGCGAAGAGATAGTGAAATACAAGTGATATGGATGAATATAAGTAGCAATTGCAATCTGAAATAAATATGGCAGCAAGCGAACATGTAGCAGAACTTGTAGGAAACGGTGTTTCAATGCTTAGAAACAAGGCCTATGGATCATACTTTCACTAGTGGACACTCTCAACATTGCAATCATAATTGAATATAAATAAGCACTTCACTATGCTATTCTGAATTACTCTCTGGCGGGATAACGAACACTAATTCACCATGTAGGGCTGCAAAAGCAAACCTTAAATATGTATTCCCAAGTACTAATAAACACCCCACGCTGTCACTGTGAGCATTCATAGGAGGTACTAACACACCACAATTTCATAGAGACATCCAACTCAAATCATAACCTAGTGAACAAGTATTCCGTGAAATATAGCCTAAGAGACTCACACGGTGCACACACTGTCACCTTTACACACGTGGGACAAGGAGTCTCCGGAGATCACATAAGTAAAATCCACTTGAATAGCATAACGACATCTAGATTACAAAGCTCATCATATGGATCTCAATCATGTAAGGCAGCTCATGAGATCATTGTATTGAAGTACATGGGAGAGAGATTAACCACATAGCTACCGGTAAAGCCCTTAGCCTCGGGGGAGAACTACTCCCTCCTCATCATGGGAGACAGCAGCGGCGATGAAGATGGCGGTGGTGTCGATGGAGATGGCTTCCGGGGGCAATTCCCCGTCCCGACGGCGTGCCGGAACAGAGACTTCTGTCCCCCAAACTTGGCTTCGCGATGGCGGCGGCTGCGTAACTTTTCTCGTCTCGTGGCTTATCTCTTTATGGTTTTCGCGACGGAGGTAGTATATAGGCGGAAGGGCAGCCTCGGAGGCGGCGAAGGGGCCCCACACCATAGGCCGGCGCGGGCCCCATGCTGGCCGCGCCGCCCTATGATTACGGCCCCTCGTGGCCCCACTTCGTATGCTCTTCGGTCTTCTGGAAGCTCCGTGGAAAAATAAGACCCTGGGCGTTGATTTCGTCCAATTCCGAGAATATTTCCTTTGTAGGATTTCAGAAACCAAAAACAGCAGAAAACAGGAACTGGCGCTTCGGCATCTTGTTAATAGGTTAGTTCCAGAAAATGCATCAAAACGATATAAAGTATGAATAAAACATGTAGGTATTGTCATAAAACTAGCATGGAACATAAGAAATTATAGATACGTTGGAGACGTATCAATATTCAAGACCTTCTTTATCTTGGTGCTTCTCTCTCAAGGATTTCTCCATAGGTATGGTTGTCCATCCTTCTTCTCTAAAATGATTTTAAGATAAACAAATGAAGGAGAACACTTATAGAGACTTGCAAGAGGACTAAGCATGCATCAAAACAACTTATCTAATCATAATACAAGCATGCAAGCTCACTTAACATGTCATCTACAGCAGCAAAATACTCAACAAATACTCCACCAAACAAAAAAATCTACTTGGATAATCGGAGGAGTCACATACCGGAGAGCAAATGCTTCAAATTTTAGCAGGAAATATGGGCTGAGCAAGGAGATCAAAAATTCGCGAGGAAGAACAACAAAAACACGGATTTGAGCAATGGGGATGTGCTTTTTTGGGAGAGAGAGTGAAATGGCAGAGGAGAGAGCAAGTGGAGGGCCAGGGGGCCCCACACCTGGCCTTGGCGCGGCCTGGGTGCCACCCGCGCCACTACATGGTGTGGTCGGCTGGTGGGTCCCCCTGGGCGTCCCTAGGTGGCTCTCTGCCCCTTTTCATGCGTAAATTTTTTGTAGATGTTTTCTGAAATTTTTCGAGAAACTTTATTTTTGGGCATTTTTCAGAATTTGAATAATGATTCTAACACAGGAAAACAATTATGGAATGATGAAGAACAAATTCAAAACCAAACCTACAGCAACTCTAAGACATTCTAATATGAAATTAATCAATGGTACATAGGTGAAAACATAGTTTCATTCATTTAAAATTACTTTGTTAACAAGGTTGATCAAGTCTTGTTAGCAAAACAATTTCATATAAACAAAACATTGCATTTCACTATATGATTATGTTACCTCAGTCTTGACAGGCATAGTCCCAATCATGACAATATCATTCTCTTTCTTTGGCATGGGCAAAGGCAAATGAAATTTCCCAATTTGGATGGTCTCAATGTTAATAATTGAATTTAGACCATATTTCTTATCAATCTTCTTGGGAAAATAAACCGTGTGCTCTCTGTCATCAACATTGAAAGTTAATTTTCCTTGGTTGAAATCAATAATAGCCCCTGCAGTGTTAAGAAAAGGTCTCCCAAGAATAATAGACATATTATCATCTTCAGGCATTTTCAACACAACAAAGTCAGCTAATATCATACAATTATGAGCAACTTGAACAGGAACATCCTCACATATACCAACAGGAATAGTAGTAGACTTATCAGCCATTTGCAAGGATATATCAGTTGGTACTAATTTTTCTATATCAAGTCTCTTATAGAGAAAAAAATGGCATAACACTAACCCCTGCTCCCAAATCACACAAATCAGTTCTAACATAATTATTTTTGATGGATCATGGAATAGTGGGTATACCTGGATCTGCAAGCTTCTTTGGAACCTTGCCATTAAAAGAATAAATATCGAGCATAGTGGAGATTTCCTCATTTGGAATCTTCCTTTTATTAGAGACAATATCTTTCATATACTTTGAATAAGGAGGCAATTTAATAGCATCAGTCAAAGAAATTTGCAAAAACAAAGGTTTCATCCATTCACATAACTTGTTATAGTGTTCTTCTTCCTTTAATTTGTGTTTCTTATCAGGAAAACGCATTGGTTTTTGCACCCAAGGTTCTCTCTCACTACCATGTTTATTAGCAATGAAATCTTCCTGAGTGTACTTTGTATTCTTACTATGCTTTTCAGGTTCCTCTTCATTTTCTTCTTTATCGGAAGCATCATTTTTATCATTAGCACTTTCAGTTTCAGCATCAAAGATAGATATACTATTAGGATCTTTAGCAGGTTCAGAGGATTCTACAACAGTTTTATATTTCTTCTTCTTTTTCTTAGACTTAGTCCTAGTATCATCAGCTCGTTGAGAATCTTGTTCAATTCTCTTTGGATGTCCCTCGGGATATAAAGGATCCTGGGTAGAAACACCACTTCTAGTTCTTATTTCATAAGCATGTTTTTCCCTAGAAGCATTAACTAGCAAATCATTTTCCACTTTAGTGAGCTAATAAATTTGAGTTTGAACCATATGGAAATGTTTAATAAGCATTTTAACATCATTAGAGGTTCTTTCCACAATATCATGCAAATTAGCTAGCTCTAGAATTTTCCATTAGATGATTTTCCACTCTCTTATTAAAATTATCTTGCTTAACAATATAATTATCAAATTCATCTAAGCATTTATCAGGAGGTTTAAAGTAGGGAATATCTCTACTATCAAAACGTTGGAGAGAGTGTACCTCAATAGTGGAAGAACGAGGGATTGGCTTACATGATTCTTCTATAGGTGGTAGATTCTTCACATCTTCAGATTTGATACCCTTCTCCTTAAGAGATTTCTTGCCTTCCCTCATCACTTCATCATTTAATTCAATCATTCCCCTTTTCTTCGGTGTTGGTGTTGGCTCTGGTGTAGTCTAATCATCATAATTTTTTTCTTATTTTGGCCAATAATTCCTCAGCTTCAGCAGGAGTTCTTTTCCTGAAAACACAACCAACACAACTATCTAGGTATGTCCTAGATTCAACAGTTAGTCCATTATAGAATATATCAAGGAGCTCATTTTTAGCTAGTGGATGTCTAGGTAGTGCTCTAATTAAAGAACAAAATCTTGCCCAAGATTCAGGCAATCTCTCTCCTTCTACCTGCACAAAGTCAAAGATTTTCTGCAAAGCAGCATGTTGAGCACTAGTAGGAAAATATTTCTGAAAGAAGGCATTAACCAAATCAATAGGATTATCAATAGATCCATGAGATAAATTATCATACCAAATTTTAGCTGCTCCTTTCAGAGAGAAAGGGAAATTTTTAGTGACAAAGTAAGTGCGTATCTTAATATCATCGGAGAATAAATTGCTCAAAGTAGAGAATTCATTCATATGTTTCATAGCACTTTCATTTTCAGTACCACAAAAAATTTCTTTCTCAACAATAGATATGTAAGATAAATCCAGAGAGAAATTATAATCCTTATCTCTAATGTTTATGGAAGATGTGGCAAACTTAGCATCAGGAGATAAATTATATCTAACAGCTCGCCTTGCAAGGAGACTTTTAATAGCACTTGCATCTCTAGTAGCATGCCATTCTTCAAGGAAGTCATCATCAAGTTCAATATAAGGTTTATCAAGATCATCACTAGGATCCCCTCTAGGCTCGGGTGAATTAACAGGTGTAATAGTATTTTCAGTATTTTCTATTTGTTTAGCTCTAGCAATTGTAGTATCTAGGAAAGGACCTAACGAACCACTCTTCTCAAGCACAGTAGAAGCATCATCAAAATCATCATGAGCATTTTCAGATTCAGCAGATGTAGCAGTATGTGTAGCATGTGGATGTGGTGGAGTAAGAAGCTTACTCATAACAGATGGTGAATCAAGAGCAACAGATGTGTTCAGAGTTGTACCTCTTCTTGTAGTGGATGGCAATATAGGGAACTTCGATTCAGGAGCTTTCCCCATAATAAATAAATTGCAGCGAACAATATCACCTTCAAGTGGGCTTGTAAATAAAGCTATGCTCCCCAGCAAGGGCGCCAGAAAATAGTCTTGATGATCCACAAGTATAGGGGATCGCAACAGTCTTCGAGGGAAGTAAAACTCAAATTTATTGATTCGACACAAGGGGAGCCAAAGAATATTTATAAGCTTGAGTTGTCAATTCACTTGCACATGGAAATAAACTTGCTCGCAATAGTTTATCAGTAGTAACAGTTTATAGCAGTGGTAGTAGTGAAGTAACATCGGTAATAAAATAAAAATAGCAGTATCGATGATTGCAGTAGACAACAAGATAAAAATACTGTAGGCACATGGATGGATGAACGAGCGCTGCATGAATGAGATAGTTCATATAATAAGCAAGACGCGGGCATTGCAAATAATAATGGTAAAACCATCCTAGTATAAAATAACCATAGGCGTGTGTTCCTATTTAGTTCGTCCGTGCTCGCAATGAGAAACTTGAACAACATCTTTTGTCCTACCAGCCCGTTGCAGCGGGGCCTCAAGGGAATCTACTGGTAATTAAGGTACTCCTTTTAATAGAGTACCGGAGCAAAGCATTAACACTCCATGAACATACGTGATCCTCACATCATAGCCACCCCCTTCGGTTATCCCAATTATTATCACTTTGGGGCCTCGGGTTCGGGACAACGATATGTGTATACAACTTGCAGATATGATAAATAAACAATAATTATCCTCATGAAACAATAACATGTTCAGATCTGAGATCATGGCACTCGGACCTAAAGTGACAAGTATTAAGCATAACAAGTTGCAACAATGTCAAAAATAATAACACCGGATACTAGGCACTATGCCCATAACAATCTTATTGCTATTACATGAACAATCTCATCCAATCTCTACCATTCCCTACAGCCTACAACGGGGAATTACTCACACATGGATGGGGGAATCATGGATGGTTGATGGAGAGGCGTCGGTGATGGCGATGGTGATGATCTCCTCCAATTCTCCGTCCTTACAGGGTGCCAGAACGGAGTTTCTGTTTCCCGGATTGGGGTTTCTGGTGGTGGCGGAGCAGCGGAACTCTTTCTGGAAAAACGTCGACGAACCCCCCCTATGTTTTTAGGGTCAGAGGCTTAATATAGTCGGGAGGAGAGGTCGAGGGGGTGGCCGAGGCGGCAAAACCACCCCTAGGCACTGCCAAGCCTGGCCCGCGCCTAGGGCAGGTGTGGGTCCATCGTGGCCCCCCACTGTCTCGTCTTCTGACTCCGTGAGTCTTCGGGTGAAATATGGATTTTGCGATATTTTCCGGGAATTTTTCTAAAAGTTGGATTTCTGCAAAAAAAAACGAGACACTAGAGCAATTATGTTGAAAACAACGTTAGTCCGTGTTAGTTGCATTCAGAACACACAAATTAGAGGGAAAACAACAAAAAAAATGATCGGGAAATTAGATACATTTTGGACGTATCATGGGCACATGCCAAACATATTGTTAGCAATAAAAAGGAGGAATAGGGCAATGTTAATGTCGCAAGGGTTGTGGTGGCACCGTCCCTACAAGAATACCCCCATACTGGTTGGAGTTTTTGCAGCACAAGGGAAAAGTAACTGCAAAGGTTTTTGGCCAGCGGATAAGCATTTCCGACGGAAAACAAAGCTGACACTGAGATTTTCACCGTATTAGATCCCATACCGGTAGGTAAATATGCCGTGGCAGGTGGGGCAAGCCCAACACCATGTAATGTCTTGGTGGATTAAAGGAGGCACATGGTAGCACACCGTGGATTGTGAGCAGTGTTAATTGGGTCTCTTGATAGAGAATGTTCAACCGCATTCCGATGGCTGGTTAGGAATGTCTCACTAACTAGTCTGACCAATCACCTACTGGTCGATCCTTGCCTTGCTGTAAATTTATAGTTCGTCCTCCTTCCCGAAACCTTCGCGAGCGGTAAGCGGCGGCAGAGAAAGTCCGGGTTTCTGGTGGCGAGTAAAATATGGAACGTTAAGCACGGGGGAGGGGGTGGATATGTAAGCTACTTATTTATCTCGATCTAGTTTGATTCTTCAATCTCACAAATGTAATTTGGGGGTCTTCTCAGGAAGACGTAACGCCACACTGGATCAATGACCCAAACTAGAACGATGTCACTATGGCTTATCACTACAAAAGAAGATGTTTGTGTAGCCATATTCCCAGGCAGACTCATGGTGTTTGAGAGAAATCACACTAGTCGTAGCTTCTACAAATATCACTTCTTAACCTTGGAAAAGGAAATGGAGACCTATGTAGAAGGAAACCTATGTAGTGAGCGATTGCTCTAAGCATGAAGAATTGGAGATGGAAGCAAGGCAGTAAGCCAAAGTAGATCTTGGCCATTCACTAGACGCAATTCGGGGAACCTGTGAGGGTGGGTGATGTTAGATGGTATATCGATTGGAATTATTGTTGTTTAAAGAGGCATTGCAATTCGGATGTAGAATTTTCTCCCAGTCATTTTGATATATTATGCGTATTTTTTCGACTTCGTACGCAGCTAGAAAAGTCATTTGAAGATTTCATGTTTTTTTTTTTGCAAAATACATCGAAATTCATGTTTTCCAATTTTTCCTATAAGTATACCACTTAATATAAGTATAGTTCAAAGATATTTTTTTTTAAGTTTTTATAATTTTCTGTGATTTTTTGAAAACTAAAAAAGGCGACCCGGGGTTCGTGGATGGTTGAAAAAACTTCTGTGGCGCATCCAGCTCCATGCGCCACATAAATACTCAGAATTAGTCAACCCAATAATTGGTCGCGAACCTCACCAGATTTATGTGGCGCATGAAGAGTGGGTGCATCACAGAAATGCCAAATTTTCTGGCGCATGGAGATTGGTGCATCACAGAAATTTCCAATTTAGTGGCCCACGTGCCTGGGTGTGCCATAAATTTTTTTTAGTGCCCCATGGTTATTTCTTGCGCCACAGAATACATTTCTACTTATAAAGATTTTCCTAGTAGTGTAAACTGGTCCATAGTGTATCCCAAATCCTACATCACCCATCCATTCCCACAAACTGCAAACCCCACAGAAACCATCTGCAACAACGACGAGAGTACGTCTTTCCCATGTAAGGCATGCATCGTTTGGTTATTTCAGGCCACCTAAACTTCGACCCAACGACTCCAGCAGAGGAAAAAAGGCGCCGCTTTTCGGTCGTCCAACGCGCATCAACCATCGTTGCTGACTAAAGTAGTCGCATCTCCAAGAGTCCAGGTATACGTGCAGGAGAGCTGCGACGAGAGTGACTGAGAGCCATGTTCGCTTAACTACCATATCTAGCACTGTCCACCGCAGCAGGCGTCAAACCAAACCCTCCACTCAGACTCAGCTTCCATATCAAGCCCGCCCACGGCACACCAAAGACCAAACCCTCCACAGTTCCTGCAGCCTCTCGTGCCAGTTCAGCTCAGTGCCTGCTGTCGGTGTAGCTCCATCTGCATCTGCTACATGGAGAGATCGATGGCTTGGGCGGCGGTGGCGATGGCGGTGCTGTGCTTGACGGCAGCGGCGGTGAGGGTAGGAGCGGATGACGTCGTGGACGAGGACTCGCCCGGGGCGTCCTTCATCTTCGGGGACTCGTTGGTCGACGCCGGGAACAACAACTACCTCTCGACGCTCTCCAAGGCCGATATGAACCCCAACGGGATCGACTTCGCGGCCTCCGGTGGCACGCCCACCGGCCGGTTCACCAACGGCAGGACCATCGCCGACATCATCGGTAAACAATCTAGGAGCTTCAATATTGATCAGTCTTTGTAACCTGAATACATTACTAGTGTCAACTGAACATTAGTCGCCATCAGTTTGTTTTTGTAGGAACCAATTAAGTTACCATCACTCTGTCACTTACATGCACATTCCATTTTCAGGGGAGATGCTTGGGCAGGCGGACTACTCGCCGCCGTTTCTGGCCCCGAACACGACGGGCGGCGCGCTGCTCAACGGCGTGAACTACGCGTCGGGCGGCGCGGGGATCCTGAACGGGACGGGCAGGGTGTTCGTGAACCGGATCAGCATGGACATCCAGATAGACTACTTCAACATCACGAGGCGGCAGCTGGACGACCTGCTGGGCAAGGCCAAGGCCAAGGAGTTCATCCAGAGGAAGGCCATCTTCTCCATCACCGTCGGCTCCAACGACTTCCTCAACAACTACCTCATGCCCGTGCTCTCCGCCGGCACCCGCGTCGCCGAGTCCCCCGACGGCTTCATCAACGACCTCATCATCCACCTCCGCGAGCAGCTCACGGTACGTAACTGGCCCTTGATTTCATCTGCTCGACAATGGCGTATGTACGTGCATGGTCATGATCAGTAACATATGGATATGCAGAGACTGCACGCGCTGGACGCGAGGAAGTTCGTGGTGGCCAACGTGGGCCCGCTGGGGTGCATCCCGTACCAGAAGACGCTGAACCGCGTCGGGGACAACGAGTGCGTGAAGCTGCCCAACACGCTCGCCGCGCAGTACAACGGCCGGCTCCGGGACCTCCTCATCGAGCTCAACGGCGGCAGCGACGGCACCGGCGGGCTCCCCGGCGGGAGGTTCTGCCTGGCGAACGTGTACGACCTGGTGATGGAGCTGATCGCCAACCACCAGAAGTACGGGTTCAAGACGGCGAGCGTGGCGTGCTGCGGCAACGGCGGGCGGTACGCCGGGATCGTGCCGTGCGGGCCGCAGTCGAGCATGTGCGACGACCGGCAGAACCACGTCTTCTGGGACCCCTACCACCCCAGCGAGAAGGCCAACCTGCTGCTCGCAAAGTACATCGTCGACGGCGACAGCAAGTACATCTCGCCCATGAACCTCAGGAAGCTCTTCAAGCTCTAGATTTGGTCCGGTCTAGCTTCGGTTGGGTGACATGCTTTTTGGGATGTGATTAGTTGGCGTGTAATTGGAAACATTTATATTGTTATGAAGTGAAGACGGTGCACCTCCGATTGCGCATGGCTTGAATCTTGTCGCTGCTCAAATTTAAACACACGCGGGTCTTTTTGTTCCCGTCTCCGTCACTTGTACAAGTGTGCTGCCTAGGGCCAGCAGAAGGAATAAAGTGACTCACAATTCCTAAAAACTTTCACTAAAGACTGCTAGAAAGCAAGATCAAGAGATTTTGCAAAGCTGGTAGCCCAGAACAGACTGCAGCAAGTGGAAGCAAACTTGGTGCACATGAGCATCAGTGTTCCTGATTTTTTAAAATATTTAAAAATTGTACTTTTATGTTTTAAAAATGTATTAAATTTAGTCCATAAATGCATACACATGTTCTGAATACTCGTGCGAAGTTTTGGTAGAAATTGCGTAGTATTTGAGCTACAGGGAAAAAATAAATTTGTGGCTATGTATAGGGGCATATATTTGTCAAGAATTTGTCTTATTTGTATAGTTCAAAATGCAACATATTTTTCTCCAAAATTTCTACCGTACCTTCGGAATGTTTATATATATATATATATATATATATATATATATATATATATATATATGCGTATTTAATTTCAATTTTTTAAAATTCAAGAAATATGATTTCCAAAACTCACTAGTGGAAAACAGGGCTTCCGTGGGAGCCTTTTGTCGCGGGCGCGCCTGCACCCGCGACAAATGGCCTGGCCACGTCGCCCCGAAACCATGTGGAGCGCGCGGAGGCTTTTGTCGCGGCCTTTTGTCGCGGGCCGTATTACGACCCGCGACAAATGGGGTTGGAGCGACGTGGCCACCCCTTTTGTCGGGGGTCGTAATACGGCCCGCGACAAAATGTCCCCCCCCTATATATATAGAAGCAGCCAGCCACCCCCCCACCTCATTTTTTCCTTGGTGGTGAAGGTGGAGGTGTATGCTAGCTCATTTTTTCTACATGTGCACAAGAGGTGTTTGATGGAATGCTTGTGAGAGGGATGCCACTTGGTTTTATTTGATAAGATTTCTCCTCTTTTTGATCCAAAAAGGTTAGCAACTATTTTCTCGACTATATATATATGCATAGTCCGTACAATACTAATTTTAGCAAGGTGATTGCATCTGATACATATATAATTGTACTTATGATGCAGATGAGTCATCCATGGATGTACGGTAACCGATGTGCTCCCGCTTTCGTAGAGGGCGTGAATTCTTTCCTCGCTTGTGGCCGAGGCCAACAAGTCGAAGCAAGGTTTTATGTGCTGTCCATGTCTAAAATGTAAGAACGAGAAGGATTACTCTTGCTCAAGAGATATTAAGAGCCACCTGCTTCGGTTTGGGTTCATGTCCAGTTATAATGTTTGGACCAAGCACGGAGAAGAAGGGGTTATGATGGAAGACGGCGATGAGGAAGAAGATAATGATGAGAAGTATCGATCTATGTTCTCTCGAATGCTTTGATACCGCAATGGACGACAATGAAGAAGAAGGAGGTGAAGAATGTGCATCGATGATCCCGTTGATGATGATCTTCGTCGGGCCATTTACGATGCAAGAAGAGATCGTGACACGGATAAGGAGAGGTTGCGGTTCGACAAGATGTTAGAGGACCACCACAAATTGTTGTACCCAGGTTGTGAAGATGGGCATAGAAAGCTGGGTAGCATATTGGAATTGCTGAAATGGAAGGCAGAGGTCGGTGTGACTGACTCGGGATTTGAGAAATTGATGATAATATTAAAGAAGCTGTTTCCAAGAAATAATGAATTGCCCGTCATGACATATGAAGCAAAGATCCTTGTCTGCCCTCTAGGATTAGATGCGTAAGATACATGCATGCATTAATGACCGTATCCTCTACCGCGGTGAGAAGTACGAGAATTTGAATAAATGCCCGATATGTGGTGCATTGCGGTATAAGATCGTAAAAGATGACCCTGGTGATGTTGAGGACGAGCCACCCAGAAGAGGGTTCCTGCGAAGGTGATGTGGTATGCTCCAATAATACCACGGTTGAAACGTTTGTTCAGAAACAAAGAGCATGCCAAGTTGTTGCGATGGCACATGGAAGAACGTAAGAAAGACGCGATGTTGAGGCACCCCGCTGATGGTCGGCAAGTGGAGAAACATCGGGAGAGAGTTTCCGGATTTTGCGGGTGAGGCAAGGAACTTATACTTTGGTCTAAGTACAGATGGCATGAATCCTTTTGGGGAGCAGAGCTGCAGTCACAACACTGGCCCGTGACTCTATGTATCTACAACCTTCCTCCTTGGTTGTGCATGAAGCGGAAGTTCATTATGATGCCGGTGCTTATCCAAGGCCCAAAGCAACCGGCAACGACATTGATGTGTACCTAAGGCCATTAGTCGATGAACTTTTGGAGTTGTGGGCCAAACCAGGTGTACGTGTGTGGGATGAGCACACGGAGCAAGAATTTGACCTACGAGCGTTGCTATTCGTAACCATCAATGATTGGCCTGCTCTCAAGAACATTTCAGACAGACGAACAAAGGATACAATGCATGCACACACTGTTTAGATGAGACTGAAAGTAAATATTTGGGAAAAAGCAGAAAAGTTGTGTACCCGTTCAATCGTCGTTTCCTTCCGCGCAAGCATCCCTTAAGGAAAAAGGCAAGCATTTCGATGGCGAGGCAGACCGCCGTCCGAAGCCTGTCCCCGTAGTGGTGCCGATATATTTGACATGGTCAAGGATTTAAATGTTATCTTTGGAAAGGGTCCAGCAACGACCTGTTCCGAAAGACGATGACGGACACGCGCCCATGTGGAAGAAGAAATCTATTTTCTCGGGAGCTAGAATATTGGAAAGTCCTCGAAGTCCGCTCTCGCAATCGACGTGATGCACCTGACCAAGAATCTTTGTGTGAATATTCTAGGTTTTCGGGCGTGTATGGAAAGACAAAAGATACAACGAAGCACGGGAGGACCAGGAACTTCATAAAGGACGAAACGGCAATCATCCAGGGCGCTTTGTAGGGCCTGCCACCTATGCTCTTACCAAACAAGAGAAGGAGATCTTTTTTGAAGCCCTATTCAGTATCAAGGTTCCGTCTGGTTTCTCGTCGAATATAAAGGGGATAGTAAATATGAAGGAGAAAAAATTCCAGAACCCGAAGTCCCATGACTGTCACGTGCTTATGACACAATTGCTTCCGATTGCATTGAGGGGACTTCTACCAGAAAATGTTCGACTAGCCATTGTGAAGATATGTGCATTCTGAACGCAATTTCTCGAAGGTAATGGATCCGTAAACTTTGTCGATTACAGAAGATGTGGTCCAATGTCTTGTCGCCTTCGAGTTGTTGTTCCCACCATCCTTCTTCAATATTATGACGCACCTCCTCGTTCACCTAGTTGAAGAGATTAGAATTCTCGGTCCTGTATTTCTACACAATATGTTCCCCTTCGAGAGGTTCATGGGAGTCTTAAAGAAATATGTTCATAACCGAGCTAGGCCGGAAGGAAGTATCTCAAAGGGCTACGGAACTGAGGAGGTCATTGAGTTTTGTGTTGACTTTCTTCACGACCTTAAGCCGATTGGTGTTCCCGAATCTCGGTATGAGGGGAGGCTGACTGGAAAAGGCACACTAGGAAGGAAAGCAACGGTGTGGAGGGACAAGATTTCTTTCAATCAAGCGCACTACACGCTTCTATACAATTCCAGCTTGGTGGCTCCGTACATCGAGAAACATAAGAATGTTTTACGAGAAATAAACCGGGCCAGCCCGAGTCCTTGATTACAAGTCAACACATGAATACCTTCGGCAGTTGGTTGCAAAGACATCTCATTAATGACCCATCTGCGGTGGAGCAGCTGTACTTGTTGGCCAGGTTACCATCTTCAAACATATGTGCATTCCAAGGGTACGAGATAAATGGGAATACATTTTACACGATCGACCAAGATAAAAAGAGCACCAACCAAAACAGCGGTGTCCGCTTCGATGCAACAGACGAGAATGGGCAGACCACCACATATTATGGATACATAGAGGAGATATGGGAACTTGACTATGGTCCCACTTTTAAGGTCCCTTTGTTTCGGTGCAAATGGGTGAAGCTCAGCGCTATACATATTGACGATAAGTACGGTATGATAACAGTGGATCCCAACAATCTTGCGTACTGGACGAGCCTTTTGTCCTAGCCACGAGGTGGCTCAAGTTTTCTACGTGAAGGACATGTCTAGCAAATCAAGAAAAAGAAATCAACAAAAGAATACATCAATCGAGGAGCCAAAGCGCCACATAGTTCTTTCGGGGAAAAGAAACATCGTGGGAGTGGATGACAAGACAGACATGTCAGAAGATTATAATAAGTTTAAAGAAATTCCGCCCTTCACGGTGAAAATTGACCCAAGCATCTTGCTAAATGATGAAGATTCTCCATGGCTACGGCGTAGAAGATCACAACACTAGATGGCGATGTAATAATGTATTCTTCATATATAGTTCCCAAGACAATCTCTACATTTATGTAATAATGAAGATTAAACTCGTGCTTGGCTTGTTGATCTCGCTTGGCAAGGCGTATCGATGCTCCTTTTATAGGCACGGCACCGCTTCTACTTTGTCTTATTCCTTCGACAGGCCGTCGTGCGCTACATGCTTTATCTCATCGAGCAGTGCGTCCACCCACGCGTCCTTATCCTGCCGACAGCTTTAGTCGCGGTTGCAGCCACCAACCGTGACAAAAGGTTACCGACACATCCTTATTATCCTGCCGACATCTTTAGTCGCGGTTGCAGCCACCAACCGTGACAAAAGGCCCTCCTAGATAAGCCTCCCGGTCTTTTGTCGCGGTTTGAGCCTCCACCCGGGATGAAAGTTTCGCGCGCCACTTCGTTCCCGCCTATTTTCTTCCCGCATTCCCGCCATTTTTCCACTATATATATGTAGGCTTGGACTCTCATATCTGCAAACCTCATCACTCTCTCCCATGGCTTCCATCGTATGTCTAACACCCCGGGAGGCGGAGGCGCTTTGCGCCTCGAACTACCCCTGCCCGCCCGGCTACCGCGTCCCGACCGGCTGGTTGCTGAGCGTCGGAGGCGTACCGGTCCCTCCTATCCCGGTAGGTGTGCCACGCGCGTTGGCCAGCACGAACCTCTACTAGTTCGAGCTCTCGCCGGAGCAGCGGAGGAGTCCCCGTGGCATCCCGACTACAGCCCGACTTGGGACAGCTTCTTCATCAATCAGCGTGAGAGGGCGGTTGCAGTACGAGGAGGACGGCCCGCCTCCTTCGAACTTCAACGAGGCCGGCCGTCGGATGTGGTGGCGCGGCCGGACTCTCCAGAGCGTCCTGGCCTATCGTGGCCCCCGCTGCGCTACCCTCAATCCCAGCCCACGCGTGGTCATCCGCCGAGGTTCGACAACCGCGACCCCGATGCTAGCGACGATGACGTCGGCGACTTTGATGACTACAGTGGCGACGTGTATAGGACTAGGCACGACTATGATTGAATGGCTCCAACATTCGAATCTAGCCATGTATCTTATTTTTCAGTTGAGCTCTGTACTTTAATTTCAGTTCAATCGTAATAAATTTCGTGTCAACCACTTTATTGAACAAAAACAACCGACAACGACTTTATAAACTAAATTTAAACTAATAGAACCGACAACGACTTTATTGAAATTACAATAAAATAGATAAATTACTAGTCTAGTCTCTACTCGTCGTCGGAGGTTGTCTCCGTCCAAAGTCATCCCACCGAGGGTCGTTTTCGGTCCAAGTTGTATTCGAGTTCTCGAGCTCGAAGGCGGCGACGGCCCGACGGTGGCGCCTGTTGGACCTGCGTTGTGCCCTAAGGTTAGCAAAGAACGCGTCGGGGGACCGCGCCCTCCACCGGCGCATCAACCGCTCGTCGCGCTCGGCGATGGCGATCTGCGCCGCACTGGCGATGCCGGCGACGGTCCTCGTCGGTGACGAGGCACGGCGGTGGCGCGAGGAACTCCGCCTCCTCTAGCGATTCAACATCCGGGAAGTTCATGTCGTGCCCTGGCCGCCGAAAGCGCCACGCCGCCGCGTCGTAAGCGCGCGCCGCCTCCTCCGGCGTGTTGTACGTGCCGAGGGTGAGGCGGAAGCCACCGCGCGTATCTCGGCGGTGAACCTACCGCTCGGACGCACTCGAACGCCACGGAAACCGGACGCCCTCGACGACATGGAGGCATCCCGGAGATGAATGAGCGGAGGCGGTGGCGACGTGTGGTTGCGCCCGCACTCGTCGCTCTATATAGCGCACGCGGGCATGGCACGTGTCGGCGGTGGCTACACGTCGCACGCCGGCATCGGCGGGGCGAGGCACGTGTCGGCCGGTGGCTACACGTCGCACGCCGGCGTCGGCGGAGCGAGGCACGTGGAAGCGGTGGCGACACGTGGCACGGGACGCGACACGAGTGGCACGGCGGCGGTGCACAGGTGAAACCTTGGTTCTCTCTAGCTAGGTCTTCTTTTTACCAAGTATACTGAACTGATTGTGAAATTAAATTATCCAAAGCAATAAGAGAGTAATCTGCTCCTTATTTACAAGTTTTTTTTGAAAGCGTAGAACTTGTATTTAACCAAGTAGGAAAACAAGACAGTACGATTACAAATACAAGAAGAAAAGAACAATGAGGATACAAAGTCCGCCATCTTCCTCGTTTCCACCGGAGACCAAAGTCCTCCAACGCCGGTAGAGACGGCGGAGAAGAACAGCGCCCAAGTGGCAAACCCTAGGAGCAGGATGAGCTCCATGCCCGAAGGCAAAAACAACCCGCAGCTAGAAACATAGAAAAGGGGTCCGAGGGATCGATCCTCGTCCAACGGCTCCCGGCCGTTGGATTCACTTGCCACGGATCAGCCGGAGCCGTTGGATTCACTTGCCACGGATCAGCCCCACACCCTTTTGTCGCGGGTGGTGGCTCGACCCGCGACAAAAGGGGTCTTTTGTCGCGGGTCGAGCCACCACCCGCGACAAAAGGGGTGGGGTATATAACCTCCGCGTCACGGGCGGAGCAACCACCCGCGACATTGGAGGCCAACCCTAGACCAAAAAGCGCCGCCAGCTGCCGGATTTTCTAGCCGCCGCCGCCGCCCCACCTCCGGCCATCGGGGAAGAGCTCTGCGCCGCGCCTCCGTCCCTGGAGCTCCTCTCGCCGCCGCGCACCTCGAGCTCCTCCGCGAGAGCTCCTCTGCGCGCCGCCGCCGCGCGCCGCCGCCTCGCGACCTCCCTGCCGCCGCGCCACCGCCTCCTCGCGACCTCCTTCGCCGCCGCGTCGCGCGCCTCGACAGTGTAGCCACCGGCGTGGCATTGCGGCCGCGCGCGCCGTCGCCCCTTTTTTTTTATTTCTTAGTTTTCTTGTTAATTAGTTTTTTATGTATTTAATTGGTTAGTTTTTAAGTTAGTTAGTAATTTAGTTAGTTAATAATTTAGTTTATGTATTAAGTTAGTTAATTAGTTTTCTTGTTAATTAGTTTTTATGTATTTAATTGGTTAGTTTTTAAGTTAGTTAGTAATTTAGTTAGTTAATAATTTAGTTTATGTATTAAGTTACGGAAATGCAATTTTGATCTCAGGTGTATATGCTCCTGCCACCGAGAAAAACATTTTAAAATATCACAAAAATTTGTAGTTTAAATTTTGTAAGTACTTTGTTGTAATTAGTTAGTTTATTTTTGTTAAATGTAATTAGTTAGTTCAAATTTGTAGTTTAAATTTTGTTGTAACCGCCGCCGACACACCCCTCTCGCAAACACCCGCCGACACACCCCTCTCGCAAACACACCGCTCTCGCAAACACCGCCGAGACCCCTCTCGCAAACACACCGCTCTCGCAAACACCCGCCGACACCCCTCTCGCAAACACACCGCTCTCGCAAACACCCGCCGAGACCCCTCTCGCAAACAACTGACGTCGACTCCCTCCCCCCTCGCAAAAACCCGTCGCCGACACCCTCCCCCTCTCGCAAACACGCGCACTCTCCATCTCGCAAACACGCGCCGACACCCCTCTCCCTCTCGCAAACACGCGCCGCCGACACCCTCTCCCTCTCGCAAACACGCGTCGCCGACACCCCTCTCCCTCTCGCAAACACGTGTCGCCGATTAGGGTTAGGGTTTGGTTTGTGTTTGATTAGGGTTAGGGTTTGGTTTGTGTTTGAACATTTACTTATCGATTTAATTCTTTTGCAGAAACAATGGATCAATTCGAACGGGACTTGGAACAGGAAGACATATTCGCGGACATAATCCGCGATGGTACAGAAGCCGACCGAGCCGACTCCGGTGATGGAGAAGACCGCGGCTCCGGTGATGGAGAACCCGACGGCTCCGGTCATGGAGAACCCGACGGCTCCGGTGATGGAGAAGCCGACGGCTCCGGTGATGGAGAAGCCGACGGCTCTGGTGACGAGGTATTAATGGATTTCTATATGTACATATGTATTGAGGCATTAGTATAGAGGCATTAATGCAATTCTATATGTATTCTCTTAGGCCTCCGAAGATAAGATAGAGAAACGAGGCCCGGCAAAGAAGTTGACCAAGAAAGACCACTTCACAATTGAAGTTATATCACCGGAAGGCCAACCGGTGGTACCCGAGAATGTCGGAGTGAAGTTCAAAAATCAGTGCGGAGTTGTGGTTAGAGATCGTGTCCCGATCACTGTCAGAGAATGGAACAAGACGAAGAATGTGTCCGAAAATCAGGTTGCCGATAGGTACAAGGACACACTTTTCACAGACCTCATGGCACATTTCACTTTGCCAGATTTGGGATCGGAGTCTGAGAATGCTAAGCAGCGAGCGCTAGTGAAGAAATGGGCTCTTAAGAAGATGGGGGAACTTTTCTGGCGTATAAGAACCGGTTTTGGAAATATTATAAGAAAGACAAGAAGCCTCCATTATTCGAGAACTACCTAGCGAAGCAGAGCATAATCGGGAAGAATTTGTGAGGTACAAAGAATCGAGGAGGCTGTGAACTCACAATAAAAACAAGAAGAATGCAAGCGAGAAGAAATATCACCATCATACGGGGCGAGGGGCTACGGAAGAGCCATGCCTAAGTGGGATGCACAAGAGGCTGAGATGGAGCTGAACGGATCACTCCGTAACCCACGCGAGAAGGATGGGACATAAGGGCCCGAAATTGGTTCCTCGCGCATGGCTGTGAGTATGACATGAAGACAGGGAACATTGTTGAAAGTGACACCAGGGTTAGGGTACCCAGGCAAAAATGGATTGAAGTGACGACAGATATAAAGGCGGGAAAACTAAAGTTTGCTCCCGATAGAGAGAAAGACTTGCCGACGCTTGTCCTCGGTAATCCCGAGAAGGGAGGACGAACAAGAGGCTTCGGCCCTAGTGTTCCGTGGTCGCTTGGGTTTCCGGCCGACGCGGAGACTTATAGAAGCCGAGCGAGAGCTAAACAACGCCACTGGAGGTGCGTAATGACCGGATGGCCGAGTTCCAACGCCGACTTGACCAGCAGCAGCTGGAGCTTCAGCAGCGGCGGGAGATAAATGAACTAAAAGGACAGCGCCCGCGTATAATACCGCTGAAATATCTCAGCGACGAGACAAGCGTGGCCGACTCGGAGGCCCCTCCTACACGGATGATGATAGATGCCGGTCTGGCGACCCCTTGGATGGAATCAAGGAGACAACACCTTGTGATCTCCATGAGGTGTTCAGGAAGGTTTACTGTTAAGGTGGCGGTCGGCTATGTCTTACCGGCATTTGGACCTGAAGGTGAGCCGGCAACATGGCATGGCAATCCGATTCCCGCGGGCTATGCTCGTGTCGGGGTGTCTGCATGTGTCCCGTCCTGTGAGACATAGGAGCTCGATATCACTTGAGGTGATGGGGGGCTTACCCTCAGAGAGGTGCGGGGTGACATCATTCTCTGGGAAAAGAAGAACATCAGTGCCAGGCTGGGTAGCACCTAGTACCGGTCGTCCCCGAGGTCACCATCACCTCCTCCAGGTGATCGCAGCCACCATCACCTCCTCCTACCGATCACATGTCGCCACCATCACCCCGTGGGTACGACGTCGACCCCGACATCGGTAGTCCATCTCCATCTCCAGCGCCGCCGCCTCCGCCCACTAAGACTCGGAATGCACCCAGCCGGAAGCGTTTCAAGAGTCCTGTCCCCAAGAGGTCGCCCCTCCCAAAAGTACCAAAGGTTCCTCCCCCCGTCCTTGGGATCTTACTGTCGAGGAAAATGCGGCCGTTGCGAAACACAACTATGATCATTTCCATAAGCCAAAACCTCCAGCGCCAGAGCCATACACGAGAGAAGCAAATAGAATATGCTACTAGTTTTCTCGAACACACCATCGCAAAGTATGAGTTACACGAGAAGAAGGATGACTATACACGCACTCTTGCGAAGGTAATTGACCAAAAGAAGGATGAAAAGGCTAAGGAGAATGACATTGCTGGCACGAGCAAATCATCGGCTAGAAGTGCGAGATGAGAAAAGGTCAAGTTCAACAAGTGCACCCCTCAAGGCCAAGCAAACGACAAAAGGCAAAAAGAGAAAGGAAGTTCCCCTCCTCGGTGCTCAGCCCAAACAATCGATCCCAAAGACTCAAAGTGTTTAATGTTCTCAAGGTGTACGAGGAACATGGTGGTGGTGTCAATATGGATGAAGCTGCAACTCTAGCGGCTCAATGTGGAGTTACCGTGGAGGAATTGTTTGGTGCCGCAGATGCTGCACTACCCACTTTGATATAGCTCCTAAATTTGTCTACGGGGCCGACTTGGTCAGCAGAGAGCAGCTGCATAAACTGCCAACACATATGCGGAATTTGCATCGATGGTACCTTGATGCATGCAAGGAGAAAAAATGTACATCGTGGCGAGTATACCATGGGAATATTACTACCGAAAGGAGGAGATCCATATTGAGATGAATGAACTCGCGGTTATTCAATCTAGAAGCCCTCGACAAATCTCTCATGAGTTGCTATTGCTTGTAAGTTGTTAACTACATATAAGTTCATTTTCATTCAGTTCATGTTCGTTTTCATTGCATATATATACTCATTATATCTTATGGGTTCTCTTTTGCAGATCAAGATCGTGAGTGCAAAAGTAATAATATTATCAATGTTGGGTTTGTTGACCCAGATAAAATACATGTTGAAACGGTGAAGCATAAACGCGAAGAAACGGGGGAAACCTACTAAGGTTTTTGGGGCAGCAATATTTACGTGATTCAATATTGTTTCCTTACAACTACGAGTGAGAGTCTTAATGATCTTTTATATATGCACATTCAATTTTTATTACTCGATGTTAAGTGTAATTCCGACGTATATGCATAACATGTGCAGCTTCCACTGGATTCTACTAGACATTCAACCCGATAAGGGAATAGTTGAAGTAAAAGACCCATCGAGTAGAGGCCTGGACGGGTTCCAGGACTTGCGTGTTGCTCCAAGTGTAATTTCCTTCATCGCCGCGCTTTATCTTTCGTGAGATATCAATTAATTATCCACTCATTCAATCATTCTTTTGCCTGGCAGGGCTTGGCAAGCTTTGAAGAATGTTCATAAGGAGATTACCTTTGCAAAGAAGCTAACATTTAACTCGCATCGTGCCCCACAGCCACAAGGGACGAATCTATGTGGATACTACGTTTGCGAGTCCATTCGCATGTTAACCACTCGAGAAGCGTAACAAAAATAAATTCGACGTAAGCAATAACATTCACAACTTTATTTATTATCATCAATATTTCGTTATCAAGACTGATATAGTCATACTCATCTCATTTTCGTATATAGGTCGACTTCATGCGGATGGACTCCAACCAAAGGAACACGCACTAGGAATCGCGGAGGAACTGGCGGGACTTTTGGTTAGAGAAGTAATAAACAACAAAGGCTTGTTTAGTCCAGATAGTTGTTCTACCTCCAAATAGACGGTCGTTAGTACCGTTTGTCGATCGTGAGCTCCATGTATATATGTAGGGAACCTACGAATATGTGCAAGGGGAATCGACTTCTGCTTCCAATATTTGTTTGATCGATCTATATATATATATAATGAATGAATGTGTACAACTTCTAGTAGCGTACAAATATATGCAACTTTTATTTTCGGACGAAAAAAATGAAATAACAGGCGGTCGGTGGCGGGGGGGAGGGGTGCTGCACCCCTCAAACCCTAAAGCAGAAGCGTTGTGCGCGCGCCACGTAGAGGGCCTTTTGTCGCGGGTGGTAATACCGCCCGCGACAAAAGGGCCTGTGCGCTGCGCGCCCCGCGGCTGCCACGTGGTGGACCTTATGTCGCGGGTCGTAAGTGACCCGGGATAAAAGGCCACCCTTTTATCGCGCCTTGCTTGTCGCGGCTGGCCGCCCGCGACAAAAGGCCCTAACCACCCGGATCAAAAGGCCTGTTTTCCACTAGTGACTCAGGAGCACTGGTGCTCATGTGGCAAATACATTTTCCGGTTGTACACCTCATATATTCGCTGAAGACTTTTAAGCACCATGTTTCTTATGGAAAGAATCTGCTAATGGATAAGAATGAGACCCTTTAATAAAATATAAACATGGCATTCCTTGATTTTCTTAGAAAGCATGACTATAATACATCTATAAATCTCTCCGAGGTCTTACAATCTGTTCATACAACCAATCTAAGAGCAACTCTAACAGAACCCGTAAATACCGCCGGAACTAAAAAAATTCTGTGGATTTGCGGATTCAAGCCGAAAGCGTCATAGGATAGATGTGTAGGGAGTGATAGGTAAGTTCCCTAGGGACACCAGGCAAGGTTTCCATGCAAATATATCTCTATTTACACGTAGGAACTCCACGAGCACGCTTTCCTACTTGGAGTCAAAGTCGGCACCAATGGTGGCTTACTAGGAGTTGTCACCCTCGGGCAGGTCCAACTTCTTAGTTTCTTAAGATGGCTTGAAGGCTAAGCAGTGGCGGAGGACGAACAAAAAGTTTGCTATGGTGGAGTTAATAGTTTACTGGAAAAAACGTACCGCAAAATCAAGCAATCCATATATTAACTACCTAAAATGAATCACCGGGACATAAAACTAATCTTTCACGCATGTTCTGGCAAGAAAACTGATAAAAATAACATATTTTGGCCATGCTCTAGTCAGGAAATTGGTTTAGATAACATGAGAACTAGTATCAACGGCCAAAAGTAGCTATGGCGTGAGCCATACCTTGCCAGAATGGGTCCTCCGCCACTGAGTCTAAGGCGGGCTCAACAAACTTCTTCTTCGTGGTCGACATCTCCTTGGGTCTACCTTCTTCACTAGTTGCTTGCTTGTATTCGTCCGTGCTAAGAACAACTCCTCTGAAGGCGGCTCCACCAACTTCGCACTCACGAGCCTTCTTGATGTGAGACTCAATGGTGATGACATTGTCTAGGCCCGGGTACAGTAGCGGAACTACAACACAATTGTTGGGCGGGCCAGCCCAAAGAAGATCATATATTTTTGCATTTTTGGGCCAATTTTTCTTCCCACTCTTCAGTGTTTTGGGCTGAGCTGGGCGGGCCATGGCCCAGTTTTGTTTCAACATAGGTCCGCCACTGCCCGGGTATCTTCAGCTTGCTATAGATGTAGCACGACCTTGCCATGAAGACGGCAAACGCCGGACGACCAAGGCACGACCTCGAAAGTGAGGGGCTCAGCGCGGTAATTATCCGGGGTGGAGAACACAACATCTAAGACTTGTAACCGTTCAATCAGATTTGTACGGTCCAGATTGAGCCGGCGAGCACAAGTGGCGCAGTGACGCTGTGAATGTTCCGCTCGTAGCTTTGGGCCGTTAAGCCCAGGCGAGTCCCAGCCCAGCTCAGGCCGCCTCCCAAACTCTCCGTCGCCTCCTCTCTCCTCTCCTCCGGCCGCCGCACGGAGAAGGACGAGCCATGCAGGCCGCCGCAGCGCGCGCGCGCCGCCTCCTCGCATCGCCGGCGGCCTCCGGGATCCAGGGAGCGCTCTCCGCCTCCCACCGGGGGTGCGCGGCAGGCGCCGAGCTCGTCCTCCTTCCCCATCTCGACAATGGCTTCCCCGCCTCGCCTTCCTCCTCTCCGCATCACGCCAGGAGCTTCTCGTCGCACCTCTCCCGTGAGTTCCCTTGCCTAGAATCATCTGTATATTCATTTTTGTAGCCTCTACACGCTGCTCCCCGAGTTGGTTGATGGGGCATTTCGTCGAACTGCTGGTGGGCACGCGGCCTGGTCTGCTAACCGTACCATCTCGACCTCATGGTCTAAAGGGGTCCGAATGGCTTCTGAGGTTTAAGGGTTTGTTGCGATGGAGATGTCCTTGAGTGGGTCATGCTCTGCAACTTGCTTTGGCTTATGTGTGATAGATTTTTGACATAAGGCAGTAATCTTCTGTCGATGCTGAGTCTTTCCAGGTTATCTGTAACCAGTTAGCTGTGATTTAGGGATTTGATTATTAATGGTTTAGAGTCTATCATGCTTGGCTAGCTTCTTGGTGAGGCACTTTGTGGACGATGTGCTGGATTATTAGTTGAGAGTGGCTATTCAGTTGTTTTGCGGTAGTGCAAACTACTTGCAAAGCAGTCGAACTGACTACCTTTACTTTGATAATTTAGGTACTTTTCTATTGCGAACCGGGACTTCTCACTGGCAGAGTAAGAAATCGGTGGGCTATCACATTGAAAGAGCTCATTTCACGACAGAATCAAGCGACACCGACCACCCTAAAGGTTACTTTTGAATACTGTGTTTTGCCCTGGTCTTTATGTTGCTTTTTGTCCCTTCTGTTCCATGAATCCTTTGCAGTGCGTTGTACATTCATTAACTTGCTAAGTTGTACTAGTGTTTAGCTCCCATGACCTATCAGTTAAAACTGCACCATTTGAAGTATTTCACTATTTCATCGAGGAGAACTGAGCGGATAGTGGTAGAGGCAATGTCTGGTGCTGCACGCCAGCCCAGTTCGACTCCCCACCCTTCACTGGGGCGAACATTGTACCCAAAGTTAAATAACCAAAGGGTCCCTCCCTTTCTACTATTGCATCAATACATGTTTTTGTAAATCCCGTACTCTCGAAAAAAAAAGTCTTGGTACTAAGTGTTATTCATAACAAATTCTCTTACATTGCTGTTATATCCTTCAGACCTTAACCTGTTACTGAAATCAATACTAGCAGATCACCGAAGAGATTTTGATATGTGTGCAGAGATGCCTTCAGATCCATTACTGAGATAGATAGCAATTGTTTTTTTTTTTTTGAAACGGGGATATATAGCAATTGTTTTCTTATCATTAGTAAGAATTTTTCTTACGAGTATTGCCTGCCATCTATCATCTGGACTCACTAGGGATTTTGCCCTGACTCTTAACGCTCAAAATAATGTTATCATGTGATATTTGTTTACCCCGTTTGACCTTTCCTTTTGGCTCTTATAAGTTCATAGACATATATTTCAAATGTTTGCAGATAAATTAAAACCTGTTTACAAAGCAAAACAAGTAGTTCAATGAATCAAGTTTCTGGTGAATTTTCTTTTGTTTTTTATACGAGTGAATTGAATTTGTATGCCTCCTATATTTGTTTATCCATTGAAATCACTTTTTGTTTAAACAGTCTCACTCATTGTTACAGTAATGTTATGTGACACATATGTTTCTATCTGGTTGTATAAAATCTGTGCGAATTCCCTATGGTTCATCAACCTTCCCTTTGGTATGTTTTTTCTTAGTATAATGTTTCTATTAGCTAATATCTGTTGGCCACAGAATCTGCAGAGGAGCTGTACCAAAAAATGCTGAAATCCGTTGAAGCCCAAACCATGCCTCCAAATGCCTGGTTATGGTCAATGATCAGTAGTTGCTCCAGTGAGGAGGACATCAAACTCCTTTTTCAAATTTTGCAGAAGCTAAGAGTATTTGTAAGTCACATCCATTTTCCTCTTAAATTAAGAATGCTTCCTTCTCCCACCCTTTGCATGCTCTGTGTGTATATTTGTTGTATCTTATGTGTACCACTTCGAAAGCCAGTTTAGTATACTGTGTGTCATGTAGTATCATCATCACAACAGATACTCATTTGTTGGTATCACCACCCAGTTTGGCATAGTTATGAGAAACTATCTGTTGTTGAATTTCAGGATCTGCTTTACTCTGATGAGACACAGATGCTCACTCAGCCGAGTTAACATATAATTTCCATTATATATTGATCATATTGAAAAGTTTGTCCCATGATTTTAAATATGCAATATGTAGCACTGTTATATAATGTTGGGTCATGATGTCAATTGACTGTCAGTTATTTCTATTGCTAGCATATGAAGATTCTAAGTATAGGTAGCAATATGTTGTCAGTCTTGTCATTCCCTCTGTAGTTAGTAGTTTTTGTCTGGATGTTAGACAGGCCAGTGTGTTTTTTGTACTCCTATTTATATATTTCTGTAACTAGATGCTGTCTTAAACATCACTTTTTTTTATTGATGCAGAGATTATCAAATCTTCGCATCAGTGCGAACTTCAACGACCATCTGTGTATGAAAGTTTCTGAGGCTTGTGCTCGTGTGGGTGTCCTTGACTATGGTATAGTTCGGTCTCAAAGATCATTTTTATTTGTTACCTTGACTAATGATGGGTCATATGTTCCTTTCCAACCTTTTGTTCGGTTATGAATATTATTTTGATGTACTTCTAGTATTTAGCTCTAGATTGCCTTGTAGGCTTTATGCATGCTTATTAATCCTAACCAAAACAATTAAACAATGATGTTATATAGTTTTTCAAAAATGAAAGAACACGCCGCTAGATACACCCATTTCTAAATTTGTCACGGATTTGAAACCTTATTCGCTAGGAAGCATTAGATAAACTTGACATGATATGATGATGATGTGGGTCACGTCTCAGACTCTCAATTATATAAATGTTTTATTTCGTGTACTGCATGTAAACAATAACTTCTTTCCTCTTTCCAGTTGTGTACTTGTGTAGAAGAAAGATTTATGGAACTTTGCTGTGCTATATTTTTTTGTGTGTCAATGCCCCCATTCTAGCTTCAGAAGTTAACTTTGTTGTGTTTCAGAACTTTGAGGCCCTGTTTGAAATGGATGTATTTTTTGTGTTTGTGTCTTCCAGTTCTTAATTCGCATTTGAATTAATTACCAGAGCACAAAAATACCTCTAATCTAAACAGGCTCTAATGGAACCGAAAACCCTTAATTCATATTTTGTACCATGCATGCAGGGTTGAAGGTTTTATGGAATCACAATGTTTATGGAATAACGCCAACCATTGGTTCTGCCCATTATCTACTGGTATTCAGTGTTACTAGCTCTTTGATTATCTTTTCAAGTTGCTTTGTAATGATTTCCTCCTTCTACAGCAACATGCTAAAGAGCACAATGATACTAAGCTAATGGAGAGGATAATGCAAGTCCTTAGGAGGAATTCCTTACCATTACAACCAGGCACTGCTGATATCGTCTTCAGGTATGTTTTGCATAAGTTCCCAGTTGCTATTTGCCGATGTATACCATTTGTTTCTTTCGGTTGTTTAATTTCTTCATATTGTAGCATGCCAAGTTCTACCCTTTTAAATTAATCATTGATGAGAAAATATGCATAGCTCTTTAGTGAACTTATACATCAATTCCGGTGTTTTACTACATAGTATCAGTCCTTTCTGTTTTGCATGATATTTCTGACCAGCTTTGGCCTCATTTTTCTAGCCTAACAAATCCACAAAATGTTATTTTAGTAGGCTATGAACTACAGAAGTACGTTAAATCATGTAAATCTTTCACAAATGTGTCATAGAGTTTGTTATAATTTTGATTTGTATTCCAAGTCGTCTTTTAGGCAAGATGATGATGATTTGTAGGTATTAATTCCATGGGCAAATATTGTGTTATGCAGTATCTGCTATAATGCTGATAGATGGGATTTACTCTCAAAATATGCGGCGAGATTTGTTCAGGCTGGAGTCAAGTTGCGCCGTACTGCATTTGACATATGGATGGAATTTGCTGCCAAAGTTGGTAAGCAATTTTACCCTTATGTAAATTATAGCGTAATGGCCAACTTAAGCCTAAGATTAGCTATGTTAGAGGTACATTGCTGTTCTGGACGTCCGCCCAAAAGGCAAGATATTGCTAAATATGTTTCATTGTTTGTTTCAACTGGCCTTCTCGCTCCTAAGGCAGTTATCCTCACTATAACATCCAGGAGTGGTAGTGATGATCTGGGAATTAATGATTTGGTATTATATTTTTGGGCTGTGATGTTGCCTCTCATAATAATCATTTCATTTGTTTACTAATCATAGTTCCCCTCTTGCTTTTTAAACTTTAAACATTTGTATTTTGGAGTTACCGAGTTAGTGCTAATTTTTGTTTCTGTGAAGGATGCTTTCTAATATATTTCTGCTTCTGCAGGAGACTCTCAATCTATATGGGAAATCAATAGTCTGAGAGGGAAGTCTGTCAAACACTATACTCTTACAACCGGTTTTGCATGTGCAAAGGTAATTGTTCCTAGTATGGGCATTATTTTCCGTGTAGTAATAAACTATGATGCTGATTCTTCTAATGTTTATTTTGTGTGAACTTAACTAACTGGATTTTTTCACGTCAAGCAGTAGCAGTATACTAAATCATGTAGTAACGTCCGTAGCATACCAGTATATCACATCACTACCTTTTTTTTGTCTCCCATGGACCGGGGGTGTATCTCCTCTGCTACATTAATTTCTTCTAATACGAGACCTACCGTGAATTGTCTCATTGCAGGGGTCTCTGCTTGAACATAAGCCGGAAAATGCCGCTGCCACCATTAAACTCCTGCACAAGGTTGGTTGCACAATGCTAATTGCTATTAGATTTATGTTTCTCAAATACTGGTTATTGCTTCATATTGACCAGCAGTATCTTCTCTTCTTTCTGGATAGCAAGATTCATTCCATAGTCTTGTTGTCCAATTGCATCCTGTTTATTAGACTTGCATTTGTATTCCTACAATATTGGAATTCCTGTTCATACCGAGAAGGCAAGAACATTACACTGGTTTGTTTCAGGATGAAAGTGGCTCTTCCTCACTCTTAATGTCGTTCATCTATGGATCACATGCTACTATTGTCATTTTTTAGTCTATGTTTTCCACGCATGCTACTATTGTCATTTTTAGTCTATGTTTTTCACAAATCTTGGGAATATGGGATGCCATAATAGTTGGCACTCAGTGTTTTTGCATATGAATCCTTGTAGAAATTTGCCTGATGACATTTTTGGTTGTATATTAGCACCTTCCTGATCAGAAGAAACCGTTTGTCAAAGATGAACTCCAAAAGCTTGTTGCTGAATGGCCAACAGAGGTGACAAAAAGGCAGAACAAAGATGATAGGAAGGTGAGAATTAGACAAACGATCTTTGGTTCAATTTTTACCTCGTGCTACATTCGGCTAGTAATAAAATATCTACATATTCCAGGCAATGGAGGAAGCTTTGTTTACGGACATCCCTAAAATGATCAGTTCTATGGCAAAGTCGGGCCTCGACATTTCTGTGGATCTGGACAAGCTTACCCCTCAGCCCGAAGCAGCATAGAGAAGAAAATCCTGCAGTGCCCTGATACCCCGGGAGAACTTTTTGACTGGGCTGGATGCAGGCGAGCAACCTAGATGTTTGATCTGACATGTTGTTTTGACATGGTAGCACTAGCGTCTGCCATAATAACGTGTACACTTTTGTTTCGGTACAATAGATGAAGGTGGCAAATCCTTTTCTGGTGGCAACACATATAGTGTATTCATCAAAGCCGACAATGGCTAGTTCTGAACAAAATATTGAGCGTAAATTTTTTGGAGTTAATTACAATACGTGTTCTGAACGGGAAGTAGTTTTATGAGCATCTGTAGTGTTGGACAGCCGATCGCGGTACCAAATCAGTGCATGGATAAATTTAAACATCACTCATTCATTTTTTTAGGACATAACTATATTAAATGGTTGTTTGATCTCAAACATAATAAAGCAGCAGGGCGAAATGGACTGCCTACTGAGTTTTATCAAGTGTTTTGGGTACTATAAAGTACCTCTGTTCCATATTATAGTATGTTTTGGAAAATTAAATTAGTTTTCGAAAACATACTATATTATGGAACAGATGTAGTATGATTTAAAACAAATGTTGGATGCTTTTCATGCTTGAAGGCTGGATATTGCTAGGTTGAACCATGGGATCATCTCTCTAAATTTCTGATGATGACAGGCCCATAAAGTTATTGCTAACGTTTGGACTGACTTCATCAAAGATATATTCGTCACGGAAAGGATTGTTTTGCTACATGAGACCATACATGAAATTCAACAAAATAAAAAATGACAGGCGTTTTTTTTTCTAAATTGATTTAGAAAGTGCATATGATGAGGTGAATTTGGTCTTTCTCTACCGGATGATGCATGCAAAAGGAATGGGAGATATCTGGTGTGACTGGGTGATGAAATCAGTAAGAGGGGGTAGATTGGCTGTTGCCCTACTTTTGCACCTATCAGTAGTCTGGCAGAGAGATCCTTTCTGTCCTCACACTGATGCTGATGGGCTTGCTCCCCCGATGAAAAAGGACAAGGAGATGGGTATTATCACAGGTTTGGTTGGTCATCTAGTGGAAGGGGATTGTCAATCTTGCAATGTGTAGATGAGACTATACTTTTGCTGGAAGACAATCTAATAAATACCAGAAATGTTAAGTTTATTTTGTTCATTTTTAGCAGATTTCTGGACTCAAAACCCACTTTAACAAAACTGAATTTTTACTATCTGGTGAAACGCAATATCTAGAGGCACAATATTGTGATTTTTTTTTCTCTTGTCCAACTGTCAAATTGGGCATGAAATATTTGGGCATGCCTATTGAGGGAAAACGGTTGGCCTTGTCACAATGAGACCCAATTAGGGAGAAGCTTGCAAACTAATTAACAGGATGGAAAGGGAAGATGTTGTCTTCGGGAGACATGATAACTTTGGTGAATGCATGTCTCAGCGGTGTCACTATATATATGCTATCCTTCTTGGAAACCCCAAAAGGCGTGATTAAAAGATGAGACATGCCTAAGAAAAGATTGATTTGACATGAATTAGATGAGATAAAAGGTATCATTTGGTAAACAAGCAAACTATTTGTCTTCCTAAGAGCATTTCCAGCCGTCTCTCCGGGAAGGCCCCCAGAACGCTTTTTTTTCATCCGGATGGAAGAAAATGGCCCAGCCGCGTCCCCGGCTCCTCGCTTTCCCCCGAAATAAGCCTTTCATCCGTCCGGTGAACCCAGGCCATCCCCCGGTCCCCGGGGAGCGCTCGGGGACTCCGGACGAGAGAAAAGCGCGGGAACCATCTGGTGGCCCCGACCTGTCAGCGACAAAGGCCTGGGTTCTACGGCAATACCCTCGTCTTCCCGATATATGGCACGCGTGCGTTTCGGGGGAAATTTGTAATTCTACGGCAATACCCTCGTCGAACGAAAGCTTTGAACAAACTCAAGTGGTGCAACATAGACAAATTATATATAAAACTTCGAATAAACATAAAAATTACATATAAAAACTTTAAAACAAACTTAAACTATTTCTTCTTCCTAGATGGCCTCGCCTCATCGTCGTGGCGGCGACGCTTCCGGCTCGTCACCTCCTCCGAAGAGCCGGTGTCCTTCGACGTGTCGGAGGAAGTTGAGTCCTCCTCGTCGTCGAAGGTTGTCGCCGGCTGCGCCTTCGCCTTCGCCCGGGCCGCCGCGTCCTCAACCTGTTCCTCCTCCTCCTCCTCCTCGGCCTCTTCCTCGGCCTGATCCTCGGCTTGCTCCTCGATCTCTTCGTCCTCCTCCTCGTCGTCATCCCATTCGTCCTCGCTGGCCGGCGGCGGGGAATCGTCGCTGCTGGACGATGCATCTCGATCCCACCAATGCCGCTATCTAGACGGCTTCCCCTCGCTGTCGGTGTCCGATGGCCAAGAGAGATCGCTCATGGTTGACAGAGGATGGTGAGGAGAGAATAGATGAATGGCGTCGACCGTCGAAAACCGTATATGTAGGTCTATCGACGAAGAGAGCGGCGGTTGCTCTTCCACGGAGTTCGTGCTCCATTACGGCGGTTCTCGCGTCGAGGCCACTTCGACCGTTCCCGACGAGGCGTTTGGACTCCCCAGACCACTTCACGGACCATTACGGCGGTTCAATGCATCGAGGGCACTCTGATGGTTGCCCTTCCCGACGACTGCACCGTCGCTATGCACGCAGTGGATGAGCGTCAGAAGGAAAATCATGGGCTCGCCGCTGGGAAAATGGGCCTCCCCAGGCCAAAAATACATCCATCCGGCGCTAAATAGCGCCGGATTTTGGCCTGGGGAACCCCAACGGCTGGGGATGCTCTAAAGATTGTGGAGATTTACGAGTGTTGGATCTTAGAGCATATTCACTCATTGGCGCTCCCCGGGCCAAAATCCGGCGCTAGTTAGCGCCGGATGGATGTAATTTCGGCCTGGGGAGGGGGAGTTTCCCATCGGCGAACCCATGGCCGATCCTCAAGCCCGGCGAATTCGGCCAATTTTTGGCACAATTTCAGAATACAACACAAAATATAAAAAATTATGACATTGTTCGCTGAGATTTGGCATTAGTTCAACAAAGACAACATGACAACAACACAACAAACACAACAAATCATGGTGCATCCGCTCTTGCTGCACCCTTGCGAGCCCAGTGGTGGTCGACCAGATCGTCATGTAGTTGTTGATGCACACGTGAGTCTCAGATCTCCTGGCGCATAGCTAGGAAGGAAGCCCATGATGCCATCACTTGATCATCAAACTCTGCAAGAGGATCCTATCGGTGATATGGCTGCAGCAACTCAACTTCAGGAACTGGATATTTCCGCTCATTCTCTATGATCATATTGTGCAATATACCACAACAATTCATCACCTCCTACATCTGATCCTGCGACCAAGTCATAGCTGGGAACCATACAACTGCAAATCTCGTCTGGAGGATACCAAATGCTCGCTCGACGTCCTTCCGGGCAGCTTCTTGCTCCTTGGCAAACCACGCTTCTTTTGGTAGCTTCGGGCTTGACATCGTCTTCCTAAATGTTGACCATGTAGGATAGATGCCATCTGCAAGGTAGTATCCCTTGTTATAGTGGTGCCCACTAACCTCATAGTTCACCGGCGGTGCATGGCCCTCAACGAGCTTGGCAAAGACAAGCGAGCACAGCAAGACGTTGATGTCGTTGTTTGAGCCTGCCATTCCAAAGTAGTGCCAAATTCAGGTATCATATGTAGCCACTGCCTCACGTACCACACTACATCCTCCTTTGTGGACCTTGTAAATACCCTGCCAAGCCATTGGACAGTTCATCCACTTTGCAGTCGATGCTTCCAAGCATTCCAGAAAATTCTCTTGTTGCATTGGTTGCAAGTATCTGCTCAGTATCTTGAGTAGTTGGTGATCTCAAGTATAGTTCCCCGAACACTGCTATAACTGCCCTGCAAAACCTGTATAAGCAATCAATGGCGGTGCTCTCGGCCATGCGCAGATAGTCATCGACACTATCACCCAGAGCTCAATATGCAAGCAATCTCATAGCGACCGTGCACTTCTGTAGCGAGGAAAACCCAATCATGTCGGTGCAGTCTAGTTTGCATCAGAAGTAGGGGTCCAAGTCCCAGAAGGCATACACAATCTTCAGAACAAGATCCCGGTTCATCCTGAACCGGCGCCGGAATACTGCCTCAAGGTGCAGCGGTTCATCAGAGTAGTAATTGGCATACAACATGATGTACCCCTCCAGGCGCCACCTCGCCTTGGCCTTCCGGCAACCCGGCGCAGAGCCACCACGCTGCGGCTTTGAGTTCCGCTCGGCGTATAGGCTGGCTAGAGACGTCAAGGTCATCATGTGCTCTTTATCTTCGGTGGTGGTGTTCTCCTCCTCCAACAGCAAAACAAACATTTGCTCATCCTCGTCGTTGGAGTCCATGGCCGAGCAATCAAAACTCCGAACACCTCACGGGCGTGATGCAGTAGAGGTCGGCACAAGGATCAGCACGAGGATCGACAACGGAACACCGGTGAGGTGATGAAAGGCGGCGAGCTCGGCAGTAGCTAGGGAGCGGGTGCGG
Organism: Lolium perenne; assembly: GCF_019359855.2. Lineage (NCBI taxonomy): Eukaryota > Viridiplantae > Streptophyta > Magnoliopsida > Poales > Poaceae > Lolium > Lolium perenne. The sequence continues at coordinate 30,317,725 of NC_067245.2, forward strand.
ACTTTCTACCGGCGTATACACGATGATAGAGGGTAGGGGTGGTGACGGCGGCGAGGTGGAGGCGACGAGGTGGTTTGGGCAGAGAGAGTGGAGTGGGGGGATCTTTGTGAGTGTCACACTGATAGACCTGGCCCACACTCTTTTTCTCTTCATCCGGCGCTCGCAGGCGCTCCCCGGGGTGTTGGGTTCGGTATGCGATCGCCGGATGAAAAATAGGCCCAATCCGACAAAAAATGGGCTCCTGGCGACGCGGCTAGGGAATTTTCGTCCATCCGACGATAACTTTCGGCCCGGGGAGGGGTGCTGGGAAGCCGAGTGGAGATGCTCTTAGAACCGCGAATCACAATTTTAGTTTGCAAGTGGTTTTGAAAACTAGAAAATACTATAGGAACTTGGCAAGAAATGCTAATAAATAAATGTCTTCAACATAAAGTGCCATAACAAGCTACTGCAGGACCTGGGAGCTCCCATTTTTTGCAAAATGGTAATTAACCATATCTTCAAACAATATATAAGAGACTTACTAACAATGGTGAAAAAACACTCTTCTGTATGGATAGATTCCTGGGTGAACAATTCACCTCTGGCAAGTCAATTTCCAAGACTGTACCATCACTTTTTCTCCAAGCTCATTACTCTCAGTAGGGTGAAGGAAGAAAGGTGGAGTTGTTTAGTGGGGAGAACTCTGTGGGGAGAGATAGATGTCTCGTGGGAAAACCTGAAGCTTTTAGTAGATCCCAGTCACTTTGAATGATGAACCTGATAAAGTTAGGTGGTGCATTGGCACATCTCGTCAATTCAAAGGTAAGAATATGTATCATCATTTGACATAGGAAGGGGGTTTCCCATACAAACATCGGAAGGTTTGCCGCTTGCAGCGTCGCCTCGGGCTTCTTCGCCCCTCCTATATATCTAATACACCTTCCAGGGTGTATTCTCGAAAAAGAGTGTTCATTTGGTTAATGCTTAAGAATGTACCAACTTTGAAAAGAGCTCTATGGTTCCAATTAGATGTGGCGGCATCAACCTTGACGAGGTCTTCCATGGCCTACAGGTGGTGAGAGCTTCTTTCCCTATGAAGTATCGATCTCGTCCTCCCACTCTCCGTTTGGCGTCTCCATCGTGATGGCTTCCAACACCTTGAGGAAAAAGTCGTCGGTAAACTCCCATCCTACAATGGAAAGCTCATCACCATGTCCGGCCACACCTCCCATGTCAAATCCGTGCTCACATCCCAAGCGATCTACCATTTGACACCCCTCAATGTGCACCCCGACACCCTTGAGAGCATAAATAAGTTGTACAGAGCCTTCATTCGGTGCGCTAAGAAGCAGTCCACCGGTGCACAATGCAAAGTGGCTTGTGACTTTCTAAACTGTTTGGCGTCTTTGTTAATGGATATTGACGAGGCGGGGCTCATTGGGTAAATAAACTATATTAAACAGCTTAGTTTTCTCTAACTAGTTCCTCTTTTCCTGAATTTCCATGAGTCCTTAGAAGTTGTGTACTTTGAACATGTATCTCCCATAATCGGGCAAGCTGTATGAGTAACGATTATTTATACTGAACTGGTATACTCTGTTACAATTCATTTTCTCAATGGACTTTTGGTCACTTTGCCGTGTGCACACACACGGCAAACGAGCCACGTGGCGGCAGCCTTCTGGGAGCTCCTGGGGGCGTGCTTGGAGGGGCCTTTGCCGTGCGGGCTGGCATGCTGGCGCACGGCAAAGCCAGCTGCACGGCACAGATCTGCCGCACGGCAACGATTGCACGCACGGCAAAGAGCAGGCCGCACGACAATGTTGGCGCGCACGGAAACCCTAGCCCGCACGGCAAAGACAGCGCGCACGGCCAAGCGCCTGCTAAAAGGACACGGATGTCGCCTAGAGGGGGGGTGAATAGGCAATTTAAAACTTTTTACTAGATGGGCTTAACAAATGCGGAATAAAACTAGCGTTTACTTTGTCAAGCCCAAAGCATATATACTATGGTTCACCTATGTGCACCAACAACTTATTCTAAGCAATGGTTCACCTATGTAGATCTAGATCTCCTCTCTCTTTTCCCTCAAGAATATGCAAGAATCATGGGAGGAATCAAGAACTAGGGCAAGCTTTGAAGGACAACAATGGAGGGGGGAGAGAGAGAGAGAGAGTGAACCAACCAGTCCAAGGAGGAAGAAGGGGTGCTTAAATAGCCCTCCCATCGAAATATGACCGTTTGGGTATGCTCAGGCCGGATTTTCCGGGCCGGATATTTGCAAAATATCCGGGCCCCGAAAAACGGCTAAGGACCAGAAAAAACATGCCCCAGGATGGGGGCCGGATATTTGGCCGGATTTTCCCAGAGGCCGGATTTTTCGGGGGGGGGGGGGGGGGATTATCCGCCCCAAACTTGGGCCGGAATATCCGCCCCTGAAAACTTGCAGAAACATCAAACTGAAACGGGCATAACTTTAGCATCCGGACTCCGATTTTGATGATCTTGGGCTTGTTATAAATCTAGGAACAAGATCTACAAGATCATGCAGGGAACCATCATAATCCAACAATGTAGGATAGAAAAAAAATGACGAAAGGTTTGACCTATCTAAAAAAGACATACCGGTAAAACCTCCAACCTTGAAAATGCAACAAGTTGCCCGTGCAAAAACCATTCTTGATGAACTAGAGCTTGTCATGAGAATAAGAACAAGCTCTAAAACATCACATGGATAAGATCCAAATAACAACCAAGAAAGATGATGCAAGGATGCAAAGGTTTGAGCTCTCCGAAGGATACGATCGAGTTACTCACCCGAGAGCCCTCTTGATAGTACGGCAACTAAACTATAAACTGGTCTCCAACTACACCATGAGACCGGTGAGAAATAAACCCTATCAAGAGCAAACCTTATACTTGCGCATTCCACTTGAGCTCGATGATGACGATCTTGACCTCAACAAGATGGAACGCCTTTCTTGATTGTGCTTGCTTGACGAAGTCTTGTGGATTGCTCCCCCATAATCCACCATGGGAGAGCTTCTTCTTTGGCGCATCTTCACATATCCATGATCACCATATGGATGACAAGAGTCAAGCAAAGAATCTCTTCGAGATGGCTCATCTTGAACTTGCACATCATTTCTTGATGGCAAGCTTCAAGCTTATGATCTCTTCGAGTTGGCTCATCTTGAACTTGCACTTCATTTCGTTGATGTCTTGAAGTTAACCTTGAGAGCTCACTTCATCTTCATCTTCAAGACATAATTGACACTTGATCTTCTTCATTTGCTTCTCATTGCAATCTTGAAGCCAACATACGGTTTAAGCATTGCCTTCAAGCATATGATCTCTTCAAGTTGGCTCATCTTGAACTTGCACTTCATTTCTTCATTCTTCATCATGTTGATGTCTTGAAGTAACTTGAGGGCTCACTCCATCTTCATCTTCAAGACATACTTGACACTTGATATCCTTCATAAATTTCTTCTTCTTGCAACCTTGAAGCAAACATATGGTTCAAGCATTGCCTATGGACAACTCCTACAAATATAACTCAATCTAAACATTAGTCTATAGGGATTGCCATTAATTACGAAAACCACACATGGGGGCTCCATGCACTTTCAATCTCCCCCATTTTGGTAATTGATGACAATCTCTTTGAGAGGGTTTATATAAGGAATTTAAGTAACAAACAAGTTGAATATATGAGAGTGGATTTGGTGATCAGATGGGTACGTGAGCATGCATTCATCACCGTTGGATATTATCCAGCACCGTTGGATTCTTTCCTTGACTAACGGCCACAACACGGTTACTAACAGATTGCATGCGGAGGTGGGACCCATTTTCTGAAAAGAGAAAAAGTAAAACCAGATATATCTACTCTATGTTGCTTGGCATGTTGTGCTTGCAACTCCTCGCGAGCGTATAATTAACTAAGCACTCTATTAACTAACAGATTTCTTTCTCTCAGTTTATGTAGACATGCCTAATTAGTATCTTTGTACTTAAGCTAAAATCTCAAATTTACATATATGGAGACAAAGATCAGCTACGAGTTGGAGGTCACATGCATATAGATTTCCATTCAAGAAAATTCCCATCAAATTCAGACAAGGTCATCTCGCACTTTTCATCAAAATACGATAAATAAAAATACTCCAGCGACAATTACTTAAAACCAGCGATTAAAATGCAGGAGTAATAAAAGCACACGCACAAGGATAACAAAGAATCTTCAGACTGTCAATATACAGCGGTGCCGTTCTTTTCAGAGGAAAAGCTTATGAGATTGTACACAACAGCTGTAGGTATAATCTGGATTTGCATTGCATAAATTACATATTGAAGTGGCAAGCACTGAAATACAGCCATAATTTCCAGGATTTGCATCTGCTCCTCTAGCCTATCAAATACAGTGCACTGGTTGGATTGTGCTAGTACCAGCCGTGGATCGATTGCTGAATGCAATGCTGCTTGTATTCAGAGCTTTCACAGGACCGTATGGCGTCTTGCAAGATTTGGAACAACCGCTGAGTAGAGCACATATCTACCAATAGCAGAGCAGTCCATAAGAGATAGGGAGAGGGAGGGAGCGAGGTGAGGGAAGCTTGGGCGAACCGTTCTTCGGCGGTGTCCCAACTCTGGGCCAGGTAAAGCAACATGGACGCAGGTGGACGCGCGGCAGGTATGATCCCGGCCAGCCAAGCCATGGACGCAGGTGGTCTCCTGCGGGAGGGCCGGCCAGCCAAAAATATGGTCATTAGCCAGCGGCAACACCTTCGACCTCCGGCTAGCCCCCAACAGCCACCGCCAGCACCTCCGACCACGCGTCCCCTCCGCGAATCGGTCCGACCGGAACTCGCTCGCGCCAAAGCCCCAGAGCGCCTCTTCGTGGATGCGGGATCAGGCCGAATCGGACGCCACCCTCCAATGCCACAACGTCTCCCTCCTCACCCCCCGCCGCCTATCGGAGGCCCGAGCCGGAGGCCGCGACGAAACCAGGAGATCCACAGGTGGAAGGCCGCCTCATGAGCTCCACATAGCGCGTGGATCCGAGGCCCCGGCTCCGCTCCTTGTGGAGACTCTGCACCTTGATCCCCGCCGCCGGCGACCGCCGTCCTTTCTGGACTGATCCGGCGCAGCCGCGAAACCGAGGCGGGCAGTTGGACTGGGACCTCGTCGGATCGAAGCCAAGTCCCCGAATGGAATTCGCGCGCGTGCTTGGTCGGCGGGATAGGGCAGGGGCAGCGCACCTGGCTGTTGGGAGGAGGATTGGTGCCTAGGGTGAGGTGGGGCGGACGGGGCGGCGCCGCATCGGGTTGGGTCAATGCTGTGGTGCTGCATCTGGTGACGATATGGGATAAAGAAGACACAAGCCAGGTTTTTTTTAGTACCTCACGCTGCTGTGTTTCCACCATCCACAAATGACAGACAAACGGAGTTAGACACGTGTTAGCTAGTCACCGCGTGCTCACGTACCCATCTGTACACCAGGCTTCATTTGTTGAATATATAGAGCAAACTCCCCCATAATATATGCATGTGTGAATGATCTTGACTTTCATTGTATATATTGGCATTCAAGGCCTAGTGGAGTTTCCTCTAAATATTCAACTATGCAAAGCAACAAGATGCAATGCAATAAAGGCACATGCTTCAGCACAAAGCAAAAACATAACCAAATTCTCTTAAACCCTCCAAACTTCTCCCCCATTGGCACCAATTGCCGAAATGGGTGAAAAATTAAGAAGGCCAATATAGTGAGAGTTCCTCCATAGCGTGTGCATTTCTCATAATTTGAGTGGATTCAAATGCACGTATCCAATGACGAATATTCGTAAGGAATCACACTATAGATAGGATCAAAGATTGCAAAAAGATAACAAAGTCAAGAATCTTCAACAAATGAAGCAAGCAACCAAATGAACCACAAAGAAGATACCAAAATAAAGATATATATTATGATAAAATCAAGAAGATTGCTCTAAAAAATATGAGGAAGCTCCCCAAGGTTTGTGCACAAAACTAGACAATTTGCATTGGAGTATAAAGTGCACAAACATGGAATCATCACTCCCATAATATCATTCAAAACGAAAGATACCAAGTGAATCAAACTCTAATGATCACTACAAAATAGTGCCTTAAATAAAATGAGGAAGCTCCCCAAGGTACATGTATAAATTAAAATGTTGCATTTGAATACAATATGCATAACATTGAATCCTCACTCCCCCATTACCATTTAAAACACAAACATTTGCAATAGATCATAGATAGAAAATTAAACTTAACACTTGCAACAAACAAATGGTTGAGCAACAAGTAAGAGGCACCATAATAAAAGGCTCAACCAAGAGGATATGTGAAAGGCATGATAAAGCATATTATAAGACTATTACAAGGATGAGCAAAAAGCATCATCATAGTCTTCAATGAATTATATTGCTTAGCATGACCAATCAACACGCAACAAATAAATAAGATATCGAATGGAGATGTATCATCTCTTATGTGTATAAGTTTCTCTAAGTGAGAAATATCACAAAGATATTTATCCACAAAAAAACATGCACACACAAAATAGATACACAATAAATATAGCATGATATCCAAGACAAAGTCATGCAATATACCAATAAGAATTTTTGCTTAATAGCATGGCCAAAGGCTCAATTTTATCTTATGGTACATTCATGAACTTCAACCATAAACACATAAAATACATCACAAATATCCACAAGGGATAGAAGATAGTTGGGATGCTTTGAGAAAGGCAACAAGTATCACAAACGAGGATACTAAAAGAAATAACTCAATTTGCACTTTCATCGATATTGCACATGTGAGAGGCTTGAGGAATTGATATGCAATAAAATTGCTAGATAGGCATAGATGGGATGGGTGAATCATGAGCATGATTTTATATACTTCCCAACGTATGTACTCATCTCAAATTATTCACATTCTCAATAAAGAGGTTTCGTTAAGACTTTAGCAAGAAGCACAACATTTGTAAATCAAGAGATTCATGCCAAGATGCAACCACATGGTTGGATGCTAGAAAAATATGCATGAGAAGATACTTGTTACCGAGATAGCATTGGTGAGGATGTAGTAGATATGTGTTCATTGACCATCCTAGCTTGCCTCAAGTTACCATTGAGTCACCACTTCTCCCCAAGAGTGAGAGAAGCATCCAATGCATATCCATTGTACCTAACACAAGGTAAGTACAAAAAGGTCCCCAAACTAATTGGGTCCAAAGTTGTTAGACACACTACAATATATAGGACAAACTCCAAAATACTATGTGCATATAGATATGAAATTGAATTTCATGCACATCTTAGCCAAATTAGGATTTGATGGAGTTTACCCTATATATTGGATCAAAGAAAGTAACACATGCCATAAGATAGACATAAATTGAAGATGCATGTACAATACTTTTAAGAACCAAAGAAAGATATAATTTGGACAAGACACCAAATAAATCAAGAGACAATGGTTGTCCAAATTATATCAAAGAATCAAATCAACACAAGATTGACTCCAAATAATTATCTCATTATAAGAAGCTAATTAAACCTAAACACAAAGGAATGAGATAACCAACTCCCAAGAGAGCAAGGTTCCAACAAACAAACCAAACCCTCAACACTTTTTATGATGGCACAAAGTACCAAAAAGAAAGTTTATGTCTCCCAAAACCAAATTTTTGATAATGATCAAGAGATGTTAAGCATTCTAACATATATAGGAGAGCTCCCCCAAGATTAGTGCATTATCTAGGATTTTGCATATGAATACTAAATGCACAAAACTAGGATCATCACGCTACCTATATCTACTAAAATGCTAAGAAGGTTTGAATAGACAAATTAGATCCATAAGATGCAAGGAAGACACATGGGAGTCAAAGCACAACACATTCATGGCAATAAATAAGACAATTTAAACACAAGAGCCAATGTAAATAAGATCAATAAATTTCTACCTCATAATAGATTGCCAATTGTCCTAGGACAAGAGGTATTAGGAAATATTTCCCGGTGGTAGTTTGTAAGTATATGCAAGATCATATTTACACCAAATAAAGCATATGGTAAAAGATAAGAGTTAACCATCATGCAAAGAGAGTTTCTTGATAGCTTCAATTAGTCATACCAACATGCAAAGCAATTAATAGTATTCATACCAACATGCAAAGCAATTAATAGTACTCCCTCTATACCGGTTTATTGGGCTTCTTATGGTGAGCGTTGTGACCAAGGTTAATAGTGATTGGCTCAAATAATTACTGGTAATGATAGTTTTTGTCTCGGGTAATTATCAGGGGAAGGCGAGAGATCAGGGGAAGCCCACATCGTTGGTTTGCATGCATATTCACACGAAGGAGGATGAAGTGTTCACACAGCATGCAAAGACTTTTCAAGCAAAAACCATTTTGCCTGCCTAATGCTATTAAGAGGGAGAGGTGGGCGCTGCTTGTTTCCAAGAACTGACGGCAATTAAGTCAACATTAATTATCAAATCAAGCCTAATTTTTGTGAACTTCTCTAATTCTAAAGTGGGCCTAGTAAACCGGTATGGAGGGAGTATTCATACCAACATGCAAAGCAATTAATAGCATTCATACCAACATGCAAAGCAATTAATAGAATGACTTGAAGCACATGGTTTTCCAAAAATGTATTGAGGGACACATTGTGAAAAACCATGCCAAGAAAAACTTTCACAAATAAGATCCACAAAGATATTAGCAATGAAGCCATTTAAGCAAATTGGAACTTGTTTGAGCAAACTTGCCACATATGAGAGAGATAATTTATAATATCAATTCTATGTGACACAACCTCAAATGTTCACATTTTCTAGGCTTGTAATATACACAAAGCTTATTACTCCCCCACAATGTGATAAGGAATTTAATTTCACAAGAGGCAAATAAGATCCAACTAGAGATATTAATGGACATTAGAATTTGAATTTCTCATGAAGATGACATACCACATAGAGACTAGATAATCTTGCAATATCAATTCTAAGTGATATTCCTCATGTACACACATTGTTAGGATCATGAAATTCCCAAAAGAATATCACTCCCCCAAAATGGGATAGTCCATTAATCGCTCATAAGAGCCATATAAGATACAACAAGATGCAAAGTGGCTCCAACACAAATACAAATACATGGTGTGCAACCCAACATACATAGACTTGATTTCTCAAGAAAAGCAAGTAGGAAGCACAACATATACAAACACATGTTAGCAATAAAACTAACATATGCAAAGGGGCGAGTAACTTTAAATATATATGAGTTGAGCACATGTTACCGCAAGGAGGAACATTGGATATATGATAGAAACAAGATAACCAAAAGACTTGGCTTGATATAATATAAATGATGAAGATCCCTTAATTCTGCATGATGTAGCCAAGTCTCCAATGCCCACCAACAAGCACCTATTGATCAAGTTTTGGATTGTTGGTCCCCAACTAAGTTGGGTCCTAAGAGGTTAGTCACAATAGGCTTGGCAACCCAAATGGTTCTTTTCTTGACACCACTTTGAGCACCAACATATTTGGCAAACATATTGCCACCCTCATCCTTACGTAGAGAATAAACATCATCAATGGTGATAGAGTTGGATGAGGTACCAATAGTAACAAGTTCTTTTCTTCTCCTTCTTCTCACTAGATTTCTCCACAATGGGAGCATTGGCTTGTTTCTTCTTGGGAAGTGACATTTCTTCAACTTGAGGTTGAATATGAGTTTGAACTTTAGGCCGCTTCCCTTTTTGCTTCTTCTTCAAAGGGCAAGATCTAACATGGTGCCCTTCAATTTTGCACTTGAAGCAAACAATCTTGGCCGGGTCTTTGACTTGTACTTGGCCCTTCTTCTTGTTGTTGTTATTGTTCTTGGACTTGTTCTTGTTGTTGGATTTGAATCCAAGTCCACTCTTGTCATTGGGGGATTGTTGCACACTTAACATCGTGTCAAGTTTGCATTTCCCTTCGTGACTCTTTACCAAGTCATTCTTCAAAGAAGTGACTCGGGCCTTGAGCTCTTTGATTTCCTCTACATGGTTAGTAATAACACAAGTACTAGAGGAAGTAGAACCTTCATTGTTAGAGCAACAAGGCAAGGAAAATAATTCATCACAAGATTTAGCAATACTATGAGTGGATGAATTACTAGGACTTGCACATGGCAATATAGAATTTTGAGTAGTAGTGCTAGTATCCACATGAGGCTCACAAGGTGTTGCCTTTGATATGATAGCCTCATGAGCTAACTTTATCCTATCATGGGAGGCTAGAAGATCCTCATGGGAGCTAGAAAGCTTTTTATGATTTTCTTCCGATTTCCCAAAATTGCTAGTTAGCAATTCAAGTCGAGCCCTTAGCTCAACATTGTCCTTTAAGATAGATGCTTCACAAGAAGTAGAGTTAGTAGCACAAGCATCATCACAAGACATATTAAGAAGAGATGGTAACATAGCATGCTCTTTTAAATAGGAAGCTTGAAGTTGCTCATGGGACTTGGTGACGATAGAGTGTTCGCTCTCCAAGACCTTGTGGGCCTTGTCTAGATCATCTAGATCCTTAACAAGTTTATCATGACCAACACCAACTATGGAATTTTCCTTTTTAAGCATTTTTACTTGAGCTTTAGCATGGTCTCTTTCCTTAGTGAGTTTAGAAACTATTTCATTTTGAGACACTTCAAGGGTTTCAAGTTGCTCAAGAGAGGCAACGGTCTCTTGTTCTTCTTCAAGATCATTCTTTAGGGATGCTACATCATTGGCATACTCTCGTTCAAGAGCACCCATTTTATCAATGGTGTTCTCATGCATCCAAATAAGTTTTTGGCTCTCAATAGCGGTAGTCAAGATTTCAAAGAAGTGAGTGCTAGCAATTTTATCTTTGCAAAGAACCTTGAATACATTCTTACCCTTATCGCGTAGAGAGACAACCCAATCCTCTTCTTCATATTCATCCTCATCCTTATCACCACGAGAAATATTAGGTTCCACGGTAGGAGACACCATGGAACTCTTGGCCATAAGGCATATATGAGAACTGTGAGATAAAGATGAGGAGTTACTTGAGGCTCCTTTCAAGATCTTGTCTTGACCAATAGAATCTTTGGTTTCCTCTACATTGTTAGTCACACAACAACTAGAGGAAATAGAAGCATTTTTATCATGGCCACAAGACAAAGCAAGCATATCATCATGAGATTTATTCAAGCAACTTACACATGATATGCAAGGACTACCAACACAAGCATGTAGATGATTTATAGTTCTAGATGTGTTTATGTCCAAAGATGAAGCATTGCAATGAGATAGAGATGATGAATCATCAATAGTAAGCTCAATATCAACATTGCAATTTTCATCACCACTCACCATATCATTACCTTGTGTCTTTCCACACTTTGGTGAAGTGGATGAAGATGAGAACTCATCACGGCCGGAAGTGGAGGCAATGCAATCATCCTTAATAATATTGGACACATCATATTTATCTTGAATCTTTGTCCATAACTCATGAGCGCTCCAAAAAGGCAAGAATTGAAAAAGACCTACATCTCTCAAAGCATTCATAAGAACATTAGAAGCTTGAGAATTGAGATATAAATTTTTCTCATCCTCTAAAGATAGATTTTGTGAATCCATAGGAGGAGAAAAACCTATATCTACAATTTTCTCCATATGTGGGTCAATGTCCCGAAAATGACTGAGCATGCAAATTTTCCAAACATCATAATTTGTGCCATCTAATATAAGAGTGTTATCATGCACTAATCCTCTAGCCGACATCTTTACTCTCAAGGCGGTGAAGCCTAAAATGAGAGACCTAGCTCTGATACCAATTGAAAGGACACGGATGTCGCCTAGAGGGGGGGTGAATAGGCGATTTAAAACTTTTTACGAGCTGGGCTTAACAAATGCGGAATAAAACTAGCGTTTACTTTGTCAAGCCCAAAGCCTATATACTATGGTTCACCTATGTGCACCAACAACTTATTCTAAGCAATGGTTCATCTATGTGCACCAACAACTTATGCTAACCAATACAAGCAAGTATGTGATAGCAAGATATATATAACTTCAAGCATGATGGCTATCACAAGGTAAAGTGCATAAGTAAAGAGCTCGGTATAGAGATAACCGAGGCACGCGGGAGACGATGATTTATCCCGAAGTTCACACTCTTGCGAGTGCTAATCTCCGGTGGAGAGGTGCGGTGGCTTAGTGCTCCCGAACGCCACAAGAGGCTCACCTTGAGGTGTGGTTGCTCGATGCACACCAACGCCACAAAGGCCTCACCCCAAGATGCGGTACTCACACCACACACCGAACGCCACGAAGGCGCCTCACCTAAATCTCCGGTGACCCTCGCCACAAAGGCCTAGGTCACGGTTCCACTAAGGGATTTCCTTCGAGGCGGAAACCGGGCCTTACACAAAGGTTGGTGCACACTTCCACAACTTAATTGGAGGCTCCCAATAAATCGCCACAAAGGCCTAGAATCCGTCTAGGGTTCCAAGAACCCAAGAGTAACAACCTTCTTGCTTTCACCACCACGAATCACCGTGGAGAACTCAAACCGATGCACCAAATGCAATGGCAAAAACACCACAAAGATGCTCAAGTCCTTCTCTCTCAAATTCCAACAAAGCTACAAAAGCTATTGGGGGAATAAGAGAGGAAGAACAAAGAGAAGAACACAAAATTCTCCAAGATCTAGATCTAGAGGATTCCACTCACAAAGAGAGGGATTTGATTGGTCAAGATGTAGATCTAGATCTCCTCTCTCTTTTCCCTCAAGAATATGCAAGAATCATGGGAGGAATCAAGAACTAGGGCAAGCTTTGAAGGACAACAATGGAGGGGAGAGAGAGAGTGAACCAACCAGCCCAAGGAGGAAGAAGGGGTGCTTAAATACACCTCCCATCGAAATATGACCGTTTGGGCATGCTCAGGCCGGATTTTCCGGGCCGGATATTTGCAAAATATCCGGGGCCCAAAAAACGGCTAAGGACCAGAAAAAACATGCCCCAGGATGGGGGCCGGATATTTGGCCGGATTTTCCCAGAGGCCGGATTTTTCGGGGGGGGGGGGGCGGATTATCCGCCCCAAACTTGGGCCGGAATATCCGTCCCCCTGAAAACTGGCAGAAACATCAAACTGAAACGGGCATAACTTTAGCATCCGACTCCGATTTTGATGATCTTGGGCTTTTTTTAAAGCTAGGAACAAGCTCTACAAGATCATGCAGGGAACCATCGTAATCCAACAATGTAGGATAGAAATAAATGACGAAAGGTTTGACCTATCTAAAAAAGACATACCGGTAAAACCTCCAACCTTGAAAATGCAACAAGTTGCCCGTGCAAAAACCATTCTTGATGAACTAGAGCTTGTCATGAGAATAAGCACAAGATCTAAAACATCACATGGATAAGATCCAAATAACAACCAAGAAAGATGATGCAAGGATGCAAAGGTTTGAGCTCTCCGAACGATACGATCGAGTTACTCACCCGAGAGCCCTCTTGATAGTACGGCAACTAAACTATAAACCGGTCTCCAACTACACCATGAGACCGGTGAGAAATAAACCCTATCAAGAGCAAACCTTATACTTGCGCATTCCACTTGAGCTCGATGATGACGATCTTGACCTCAACAAGATGGAACGCCTTTCTTGATTGTGCTTGCTTGACGAAGTCTTGTGGATTGCTCCCCCATAATCCACCATGGGAGAGCTTCTTCTTTGGCGCATCTTCACATATCCATGATCACCATATGGATGGCAAGAGTCAAGCAAAGAATCTCTTCGAGATGGCTCATCTTGAACTTGCACATCATTTCTTCATGGCAAGTGATGCGCGTGAAACACACGTCCGTTGGGAACCCCAAGAGGAAGGTGTGATGTGCACAGCAGTAAGTTTTCCCTCAGAAAGAAACCAAGGTTTATCGAACCAGGAGGAGCCAAGAAGCACGTTGAAGGTTGATGGCGGAGGGATGTAGTGCGGCGCAACACCAGTGATTCCGGCGCCAACGTGGAACCTGCACAACACAACCAAAGTACTTTGCCCCAACGAAACAGTGAGGTTGTCAATCTCACCGGCTTGCTGTAACAAAGGATTAACCGTATTGTGTGGAAGATGATTGTTTGCAGAAAACAGTAAAGAACAATTATTGCAGTAGATTGTATGCGATGTAAAGAATAGGACCGGGATCCATAGTTCACTAGAGGTGTCTCTCCCATAAGATAAATAGCATGTTGGGTGAACAAATTACAGTCGGGCAATTGACAAATAGAGAGGGCATGACAATGCACATACATGATATGATAAATATAGTGAGATTTAATTGGGCATTACGACAAAGTACATAGACCGCTATCCAGCATGCATCTATGCCTAAAAAGTCCACCTTCAGGTTATCATCTGAACCCCTTCCGGTATTAAGTTGCAAACAACAGACAATTGCATTAAGTATGGTGCGTAATGTAATCAACAACTACATCCTTGGACATAGCATCAATGTTTTATCCCTAGTGGCAACAGCACATCCACAACCTTAGAACTTTCTCGTCATCCTGTCCTGCATTTAATGGAGGCATGAACCCACTATCGAGCATAAATACTCCCTCTTGGAGTTAAGAGCAAAAACTTGGCCAGAGCCTCTACTAATAACGGAGAGCATGCAAGATCATTAACAACACATAGGTAATAGATTGATAATCACCATAACATAGTATTCTCTATCCATCGGATCCCGACAAACACAACATATAGCATTACAGATAGATGATCTTGATCATGTTAGGCAGCTCACAAGATCCAACAATGAAGCACATAAGGAGAAGACGACCATCTAGCTACTGCTATGGACCCATAGTCCAGGGGTGAACTACTCACTCATCACTCCGGAGGCGATCATGGCGATGAAGAGTCCTCCGGGAGATGATTCCCCTCTCCGGCAGGGTGCCGGAGGCGATCTCCTGAATCCCCCGAGATGGGATTGGCGGCGGCGGCGTCTCAGTAAGGTTTTCCGTATCGTGGCTCTCGGTATAGAGGGTTTCGCGACGAAGACTTTAAGTAGGCGGAAGGGCGGAGTCGGGAGAGTCACGGGGGCCCCACACGCTAGGGCCGCGCGGGCCCCACTTCCTTTCCCCCTCGGTCTTCTGGAAGCTTCGTGCAAAAATAGGACCCTGGGCGTTGATTTCGTTCAATTCCGAGAATATTTCCTTTGTAGGATTTCTGAAACCAAAAACAGCAGAAAACAACAACTGGCTCTTCGGCATCTTGTTAATAGGTTAGTGCCGGAAAGTGCATAAATACGACATATAATGTGTATAAAACATGTAGATATCATCAATAATGTGGCATGGAACATAAGAAATTATAGATACGTTTGGGACGTATCAGCAAGCTTCAAGCTTATGATCTCTTCGAGTTGGCTCATCTTGAACTTGCACTTCATTTCGTTGATGTCTTGAAGTTAACCTTGAGAGCTCACTTCATATTCATCTTCAAGACATACTTGACACTTGATCTTCTTCATTTGCTTCTTATTGCAATCTTGAAGCCAACATACGGTTCAAGCATTGCCTTCAAGCATATGATCTCTTCAAGTTGGCTCATCTTGAACTTGCACTTCATTTCTTCATTCTTCATCATGTTGATGTCTTGAAGTAACTTGAGGGCTCACTCCATCTTCATCTTCAAGACATACTTGACACTTGATATCCTTCATAAATTTCTTCTTCTTGCAACCTTGAAGCCAACATATGGTTCAAGCATTGCCTATGGACAACTCCTACAAATATAACTCAATCTAAACATTAGTCCATAGGGATTGTCATTAATTACCAAAATCACACATGGGGGCTCCATGCACTTTCACCTGCCGCACGGCAGCCCAGCACACGCACGCCAAAGGCCATTGCCGTGCAAAGTGGCGATGCGCACGACAATGGTGCCGTTGCCGTCGGAATCTTTATCGAGCGGTCTTTGCCATGCGTCCCTTTGCCGAGCATATAGGGTCCTTTGCCGTGCGATTTGTCGCACGACAAAGGGCAGTTTTCCCATAGTGTTAAGTATTTACACAATGCTTATTTGTATAAACGATGCACATGATTTTTTATAATAATATTATATAATGCATATGTAGGATGATATTCATCTAAGGAGGCGAATTTTGGTTCATAATTTGAAGTATGAAGAGAATGAGGCTCTAAACAATATCCCATCCATGCAACGAAGCATCATTGATCACATACATAGATGGACCTTCAAAAAATAAACATAATATGTTAAATTATGTGTTGCATGAATAAATGTTATATTAATTTCTGTTTTTGAATATTTTTGTAACTGGTTATAATACATTGTGATTGTGCGTTTCACGCACCTACCCATCGTTAGGCATGAGAGTGGCTTGGCAAATAACACACTATAAGAAACTGTGTTTGATTTTTGTGACACATTATAAATTATAAAACGTGTGTTGCACGTGCATGCTTACTAGTAGTAGAAAAAAGTCTGAAGTTCTAGATGGAATATACCGGCGCCTCCTCAACATGTCTCTCGACGGATCATGGCACACGGTGGAAGCCCTGCCCTAGGCGGCTAGGCCCTAGCTATTGTGGTGAGTCGGCAAGTCCTACCGATTGCGGGCTGCAGCGATCGGCGGGCAACGGCTAGCGGCTCTTCGTGACGACCGGCGGCAGGTCGTTAGCAGCCCTAGGTATTGCGGCGAGGCGGCGATTCGGTGAGCCCTTGCCGATTTTGGCTGCAGCGACCGGCGGGCAGCAGAGTAGCGGCTCTGCGCAGCGACCGTCGTGGCACGGAAGTCGGCAGCTGTCAGATCAACGACGGACGGGTACTCTTTTTTGTTTGAACAACCGCATGTGCATAGTAGATGATTAGCACTTTGGCAGAATAGTGTGTGCAACTTATTCACCTGATTTTAGATATTACGGAAACAGGGATGTCATGTTCAGTTCTTCCAAGTTGAGATTAGACATAACACTAGTGACATTGTTAGCTACTTATTGGCTACATGATTTCACATAGTGCAGGCTAAAAGCCTTCACAAATATTTGCAATTGAGTGTCCTAAAACGGCAGGATGTTTACAACAGAACTAACAATATGCAGATTATCAGCTTAATTATAGCATAGGTTAACAGTTTAACAATAGGCATGATTTTGCTCTTTTTCTTCGTAATTTTGTTTAGAATTTGAGAGTGTTAGTAGTGGCTCACTGTAGTTATCATATGGATTTTGTTTACTGAAATGTGTTCCGTATGTTCGAGAGAAGAGATTACCTATTGCTAAGTTAATTTACATGAATGTTTTCTGAACTTGAAGTTCATATGGATTTTGATTTGATATTGGCAATGTCTCCTATTTCACCTTATTTCCTGCCATTATTCTCTTGCCTAACAAGAGAAAAGAATAAGTAAAGAAAGTGATAAGAGAAGAATTGAAGTTTTAGTCCTTGGATATGGTTCATTTAGGAGTACCACAAAACGCCTCTTTTCTAACTAGTCCTCTTTCCCTGAGTTTCCATCTATCCTTAGAAGTTGCGTACTTTGAGTGTATCTCCTAAAATCGAGAAATTTCTATAAGTAACGATTATTTATACTGAACTTGTATACTCTATTACAATTCATTTTCCCAACTTAATTATGAGTAAATAGTTGCTTATTTATCATGATTAATATCGTGACAATATTGCCAAATACTATGGAATATGACATTCTTGGTTATATTGTTCTAACATTATGTTTCAAAAATAGCGTTATGTAAATATTAACTGTGTTTTTTAGCAAAGGGTACGCCTCTTTTAGGTAGAGCTAGCTAATACGATATTGAGATGACCTTAATGGAAGTTTTAGTTTTGAAGGTTGTTCTATGTTTGTTTCCATTTCTCTGATCAACTATAGCATGTTTGTTGAATAAATAATTCAAAATTATTGTGATAGACATATCTATTAGAAAAAGGACTCTTAAATGTGAGAAAATTTAAAGGAAAATAATTCATGCCTTTTGTCTTGTTTTTGTGACACTTGCCTAAACCACAATGCATGTATACTAAGGATTTTTTGTTTGTGTTACTTTAATATCTTTAAATATCTTGGTAGAAAACTATGAAATTATAGGGTCTAACATATATATTGAGAGAGGTTTCTAGTGTGCAATTAAGTATAGGGCGTTACGAAATTCTAGAGTATATAAGGTGTTTATCAAGGGAGTACTGTATGTAATCTTCCCATTGAACACCAAAAACTTGCATTCATTAGTTAAGAGGAAATTCGTATGAATGTTTAGAGCACACCCGGGACGCCGGTTCGATCTTCCTGCCGGCGCGAATGAACCGACGCGGCCACGACAGCGCGTAGTAGTAGAGTACAGTAGTTTACCCGGTGGAGCAGTCGCGTTCCGAGGCCCCGCCGCGTCGTCACCGACTTAACCCGTGGCGGCGGCGAGTTGGCTCAGATCTTCCCAGCCGAACCGACTTCTCCCGATTCGCCTTCCTTTCTTGGCGCCAACGAAACGAGAATGCGCTAACCTCCGCACTTCCCAAATATAAATACGGCCCAGGATTGGCCCCTCCGCCTTCCTCTTCTTCTTCCTCATCCAGTCCGCGCTCTCCCTATTTCGTCTCCGGCAGCGGGAAGGGTTGCAGGACGCGGTCGAGTTCGAGGCGAGCCGGCCGGAACCGCCGCAGCCGATCGTACGTCTCAGATGCCGTAACTGAGATGCCGTAACTGGTTTATACGTTACTGCTCTGTTTCTGTTTTTCTATGATCGGTCGAACGACGCACGCGATGCTCTGCTCCGTGATTGCCATGTTCAGGTTCTTGTCAAGCGCTGGCGATTTCGAAACTAGGCTTGCCTGGACACCGTAGCATGCACACAGGCGCCTCCCATTCTTTTCATTACTCACCTAGTTAGGGCAAAGGCCTGAGGCAATGAAGATGAGGAGGCGGCGGCAGTGACCGACGGATCAATGGAGAACATGCCCGCGGCGGCGGAAGGATCAGGGGACGGCAGCTTCTTAATTTAACTAAACTTTTACTCACCTGTTGCGAATTTGAGATCGACTTGCAACTTGCAAGCGCCTAACTGACTAACGAAATTTTTCATCTCATCTTAACATAAACTAAAAAGAAGGTTGCTGTAATCCAGGTGCTCAGTTACTACGGAAGATTTCATCTTTAGATGCACGAATTGCTTCTCTTGCAATTTGATCCATCAGTTCTGTGCAAGCTCCCGAGATGAACTGTCGTGCGGTTTTAAGTTCAGGCATAGACCCATGCTACCGGTCGTTCGTCGGTTCACAGCTTTGCATTCTTCTAAATTTAGTGCGTAGATTTAAGAGAATTTTACAATTCAGGCATCTTTGACTAGTTGTGAATTTCTGATCCTGCGTTTCTAACT
Organism: Lolium perenne; assembly: GCF_019359855.2. Lineage (NCBI taxonomy): Eukaryota > Viridiplantae > Streptophyta > Magnoliopsida > Poales > Poaceae > Lolium > Lolium perenne. Next base: position 30,337,204 of record NC_067245.2, read on the forward strand.
TCAGGCATGCATCTGTTGTCACAGATCATTCATTAGTTCACAGGTTGCATCTTTAAAAAATTACCGCGTGAGATTAAGAGAATTTTACAATTCAGGCATCTCTGACTAGTTGTGAATTTGTGATCCTGCGGTTTTCAGTTCAGGCATGCATCAATGTCACCGATAATTTACAGCTTAGCGTCTTTATATTCACCGCGTACAATTAACGCCGAAGGCACGGGACAGTCTGCATTGTATTAATCGGCCTTTAACACTTCCTAGTTATGTTATTCATATGCACATTGTACAGCTCAATTTAATTACGCGTGTGTTTTGCATTCCTCAAAGCACTAATCCTCACGAACATTCGCAATGCAGGACTGCTGAACAATTTCAGAATCATCCGAGTCGCACAACAATTTCAAGATGAGAAGCACAGGTCATCTCCTTCTCGTTGCCGTTGCGCTGCTGATCCTATCAACGCTGTGGCCCGCGGCTAGTGCATGGAGCCTCTTCTCCTCCTCTAAACCCGCGTCACCGCCGCCGCAGCTGCTGCTCGACGGCGCGGTGGCCGACTTCTCGATCGACGGCGGTGGCGCCGGCAGAGACCCGAGAGGGCTCAAGCTCCTGGACGGTGCGCGGCGCAAGATCGCCGCCACCGGCACCTGCTGGAGCGAGGCGTACCGCGGCCTGTTCGCGAGCTGCGCCGACATCATGGCCGACAAGGAGCGGCAGTCGAGGCTGGCGTGGCGCCTCAGCGAGTGCTTCCAGGAGGACTCCGGCCGCCCGCCGCTGCCGCGCTGCGACGACGAGCGCTCCGGCATGGTGCACTGCCGCAAGCGCCTCTCCGAGTCCGAGAGCAAGGTGTTCCTCGAGTTCTTCCTCGAGACCAACACCCTGTGCCACCAGCTGCAGGCGGAGGCGTTCAAGCAGAACACGGAGAGGCTGGTGAACGACCTGTCGCGGTCGGCGACGGCGGCGAGCGAGAAGCTGTCCACGATCGAGGAGAGGTCGGGGAAGATCATCCAGGATTCGACCGAGCTCCACGGCTCCATGTCCTCCATCGTGTCCCAGACCGAGAACCTCACCGCGGCGTCCAACAGCATCAAGACCAGGATCGGCGACGTGCTGGAGCAGTCCGCGGCGCTCGCCGAGCAGTCCAGGCAGATCGCGGCCGCGCAGGCGGCGCTCGGGGAAGGGCAGGCGGAGATGCGGGAACGGATCGACGCCGGCATGGCAAGGGTGGAGGAGGAGTACGCGAGGTTAGGCGAGGAGATGGTGAGGCTGAAGGAGGAGGCGGCGGGGATCGAGAGGGAGGTCAGGCTCGTCGGGGACGCCATGGCGGCGAGGATGGAGGGACTGCAGAGGACGGCCGATGCGATCGGGAACGCCACCGGCCGGTCGCTGGAGAACCAGAAAGAGCTGCTAGACGGGCAGTTGACGGCAATGAAGGGCCTCGCGGAGCTCCGGGGCTTCATGGCGCGGGCGCTCCAGGAGGCCAGGGAGACGATGCACAAGCTGGCGAGCTTCGGGCGGCAGCAGCAGGAGGAGTTGCTGGCTCGGCAGGAGCAGCTCCGGCAGGCGCACAACCACCTCATGCACAACTCCGAATCCATCCTTCAAGCGCAGGAAGAGTTCAGCGCGAAGCAGGCCAACATCTTCGCGGCGCTGGACAAGCTCTACGTGCTCCACAACGCCATCCTGGTGGAGTCCCGCTTCATCAAGGCATTCTTCTTCTACTCCTGCGTCGTCTTCCTCATCTACCTCCTCACCAGCGCCAAGCAGACATTCGCCATCAGAGGACACCTCTACTTCGGTAACATCTTCAGACTGAATTCTCTTTTCTTTTTTTGGCAGACACCATGCTGAATTCTGAAAATTATAAATGTTTCATGTGTTTCCTGCTAACCAAATCAGGTCTGTGTGTCACGCTGGCGGTGGAGGTCATGCTCATCAGGTTCAGCGCCGACGACGACATCACCAAACCGTTCGGGATCGTGTCCAAGGTGCTGCTGCTCCGGTCGTTGTTTCTCGCCGCCGCAGCCGCGCAGATCCTGCACGCCGTCTTCGCCTTCAAGTATGGCGACTCGACCGAATCACAATCTTTCAATAAATTGAACATCACATTGCGTTGATCTGACTGCAGAATATTTTTTGGCTGCAGGGACTATGAGGTGCTGAACCATCAGCTGCTCCGGACGCTGGTGGAGAAAGTCCGGGCAATTGAGGACAACAATGCGGGTGAGCTACTAGTACAAAATTCAGATGAAATCGCCTTTAGCTTTCATCAGTCCCTTTGCCGCCAACTGCTCTTTGAATTTTGAACTGTGGTTCTGGCAGTACGAATTTTCACCCAAAAGCTTTATCACGCTCTTTGCTCTGGTCCAGGAGACAAGATGTGCCCATGGAGCACCGGCAGTGATGATGACGAGAAAAGCCTCAGCGACTACTCGTGGGTCTTTGATGAGCTACAGGAAGAAGTGGACAGCGAAATCGATCCAGATTTCATGCTCCCCAAAGATGAAATCTACGGGAAGAATCACCTTTTCCAGGAAGAAATCAGCGATAATTCACTCACGGCATCGGCCGCCACGAGGAGATACAATCTTCGGGTGCGCATTGCACCACGGTGACTGCGTGCAAGTAGATCATACTTATGCAGAAGTATTTCCAGAAGTTGGAATAGTAAATAATGTCAGCAGTATGCTGAAGAACCGAAAGGACAATGCAATCTTGTTTACAAACTCATATTCAGCTTTTCTAAATCTACAACTTAGATTGTACAAATATATATAATATAACATGGGTACTTGAAAAATCATCAGATGTAAGAAATGTTCAATCATATAGCTGCTTCTGTAAGAGGTAGGAGTGAGTTAGAGAATGCCAGGTTGATCTAACAATTACATTACTCACAACATGACATATATCTGCTTATATGAATGGAAAATGAGGGCCTAATGTACATGATTTGACTAACTGTTGAAAAGTCATCAGATGTAAGAAATATTCAATCTGACATGACATATAGCTGCTGCTGTAAGAGGTAGGAGTGAGTTGCAGTATGCCAGCTTGGTCTAAAAGAATTACATTACTCACCAACATAGATATATATGTGCTTATGTGACTGGAAAATGAGAACCTAATGTACATGATTTGACTAACTGTTGACAAACCATCAGATGCAAGAAATATTCAATCTGACATGACATATATAGCTGCTGCTGTAAGAGGTAGGAGTGAGTTGCAATATGCCAGGTTGATCTGAAAATTCCATTACTCACCGAAAAGAATCTAACATGACATATATCTGCTTATAAGAATGGAAAATGAGAACCTAATGTACATGACTTGACTAACTGAGCTCCCTCTCCGATCTATACACTGCTGTTCGAAAAGAATCCGTACATGGAAATGAATTCATGGATCTTTGATAAAATTAATTGCTGCTCGCCTCGACTGTAAATCAGATATCACAGCTTCCAGCAACTTCTCCCCAGTAACTTTTAGTATTGAAGAACTCTTATGCACCAATCATCAAAGGACGTATTATGGGGCAGGGGCGTTATCGGGCACGGGCAGTCGATGGTTGTTTCGAAGAGCGGCCAGACTTGTGTTTCCGCTTCTGCTTACCTGCAGAAGGGTCAGCCAATGGTCCAGACCAAGTAGGCACGGAACCCTTCTCGTAAGGAAATACGGTGCTAAACGAAGATGGATCTGGGGGTTCAAATGTAGGTTCCATGTGATTTGAACAACCCAACGGATATCCGATTGCTCCATCCTGATGTGGTGGAGGGAACTTTTCACTCTTGCTCTTCGCATTTGCATGCGTTATTAGCCTTCTTTTCTGTAAATAGTTAAATCGAGATGAGTCGATATGTTGACACAAAAAGTTAAAACAGCTCATGAAGATGAATAAATAAGGAAGGCAAGATAACATTCAACATACATCAATGTTTACTTGGAGTTCAGCATTTGCCTCCGGTGCTGGAACAGCCCGAGGCCGATCACGTGTCCTTGTCTTCCTAGCTCCATCACCATTAGGTCTATTACCAGCAGCTCTTAAACTGTTTTTCAACCAATGAATATGTAAATTAGCAATTTATAAAAAGCAAAAGCTCGCTGATATGATATATCATCCAATGAACAGGATCAAGTGGTCATGAACGGAGACATAAAATATATTTACAAATATTTTTTGATAGATCTATATCAGAAAGGTACAGACAAATTGCTGCATGACAGCCTGACTCATGATGATGTCTAACCAATTATTCCAACAAGTTCCCAGAAATATAGGAATCTTGGCAGTTGGCACGATAGCCAAGACTTACTTTTAGTAAAAATAAGTATACGCCTAGCAGCCCACTGATGTTAGCTTTTGAACCAAAAGAAATGTTCTTTTCTTCCTTATATTCTGCTGTGCTAAATACAGTGTTGTCATGTTACGCTTTCCTACTATCAAGCTTACTGAAGCATTCCCCAGAAGAATGCACCTACTGCAACTAGATTTTAGGATAACTCCTGTAAAGACTGTATTTCTAACTCAATTTGGGACTCTAACTTCCAACAATTTCTTCAGAATTGTTTCTGTTTTGAAAAAACAGCCCATCTATTTAGTATGAATTTGAATGTGCATGCTTTCTCTAAAGCAACTACTAATGTGTGTACATTTCGAGATTGTGAAAAGAGCTTAAAAGACATTAAAGCATTCACAAAGATCAGGTAAAAGCAAAAGCAGAAAAACAAATAAAATCTTTCCGAGTGTAGAAGAGTTAGGATGACAAACCGTCTAGCTTCTTCATCTCTTCGTTTTGCATCCATCTCTTTGCTTGGTGGGTACTGGGGTAGACTTGATGGATCACAAGCATGAGGTTCCGTTTTGAAGAACTGTATTAGCAGTACAAAAAAGTGCAAGTTAATAAGTTGGTGTAACAAACATGAACAGCAAAGTAAGTACTTGATGAAAAATCTATAGATAACAAAAATCAGAATCCCATCATCGTCTTTAGACAAAAATTTCACCACAAGTTCATGTCCCAATATGACCCTAAAAGTTGAGCGCCTCTAGAAAGAAAGGATGAGATATTCCTAATTTCAATGTGATTCTAATGTATTGGATTTTAACTCTGTGACATCACTGCAGCATAAGTAGTTAAATACCAAAATTACAAGTTCCAACAGAAACAATAGACACAGTAATCCAATTTATTGAAGAAACTCATATAGGTTCCATCATGCACTGCAAACTTGAGCGTTTGTTACCCTTCTGAAAAAATGAATATTGACTAATTGACAAACCGCTACAGGATCTTTTCTGAGAAATTGATTTACAAAACGAAAGTGATCAGCATAAAATAACAAAGTTTTATGCTGTTAGCATTTGGATACAGTTAACGATGTGCTCTCCTATGGTCATCCTTGTGGCAATTTATCCTGTTTTTAATTTACATCAAATAGGAAAAGGATTGTACAAGCTGAGACAACTTACATCACTATTTAATGCAGCAGTTGCTGTTAAACGATCAGCAGGATCAATTGAGAGAAGTGTTTCGATCAGCCGAAGTGCTGATTGCGGAAAGTCTTTGAATGTATCTGCTATTCGCCTTTTGTATGGCTGCTGGGGCTTAAATATGGTTGCATGCGGCAACTTCGATTTTTTCCAATATTCTTCAGCGGGGGATCCGCATAGCTTAAATATCTTATGCAACTGTTCCACCTAAAATGGAAAACAACATTAAAACTGTTAAGCCTGATGACCAATACAACAACAACAACATCGAAGCCTTTTTCCGAAGCAAGTTGGGGTAGGCTAGATATGAAACCCAACAGAAACATAAGGAAACCAAAACAAGGAGAGAGAGAGAGAGAGAAAAAACACAAGTAAACTAAAACTCCGGCGCAAGGATCGCTGATTTCCATCCAGTCCTATGAAGAGCTAAATCTTTAGGGACATTCAATCCCTCAAGTCTCTTTTTACCGCATCCGCCCATGTCAACTATGGTCGTGCTCTGCCCCTCCTTATATTCTCAATGCTCCTTAGAATTCCATTGTTAACTGGTGCTTCTAGAGGCCTTCGTTGGATATGACCAAACCACCTTAGTCAGTGTTGGACTAGTTTCCCGTTAACCGGTGCCACCCCTAGCCTACCCATATAACCTCGTTCCTAATCTGGTCCTTTCTTGTATGGCCACACATCCACCATGGCATGCGCATCTCCGCAACACTCATCCGTTGGATGTGTTGTCTTTTAGTGGGCCAACATTATGCTCCGTATAGCATCGCCAGTCTAATCGCCGTCCTATAGAACTTACCTTTGGCACTTCATCCATCCCGCCTTGATCATTTGGCAAACATCCTCATCAATATCACCACCGCTTTGCAGCATTGATCCCAAGTATCGGAAGGTGTCCCTCTTAGGCACTATTTGTCCTTCTGAACTAACATCTCCGTCTTCACACCTAACACCACTAAAATCGCATCGCAAGTACTCGGTCTTCATACTACTAATTCTAAACCCCTTTGAAATACATGCTTATCCTATCTGAATTGCTCTAATATGAAATTGATTTCATCAGCAAGGCCATCTTACACTAGACCTGCCTCGAAAAGTTAAAGTATTTTGCACGGAATAGCACTTGGTTGCAGTACATGCTCAACTGAGTTTTCAGAAGACGGAACCTAGCAAAGGCATTTCACAATGTGAAAAAGGATGAAAGCATTCTATAGCTGCTAACCTCGGTCCGTCCCGGCATAATAGGTTTCCCGGCCAGCAGCTCAGCAAGGATACAGCCGGCGCTCCACAAGTCGACGCCTACTCCGTAATCAGTGGCGCCCAACAGCAACTCTGGCGGCCGGTACCACAGAGTCACCACCCGACTAGTCATCGGTTGCTTGTGGTTCGGGTCGAAGAAGGATGCGAGACCGAAGTCCCCAATCTTGAGCACGCCATGGTCATCCATGAGCAGGTTGGAGCCCTTGATGTCGCGGTGCAGCACCCCCTGGTTGTGGCAGTGCTCCAGCCCCGACAGCAGCTGGTGCACGTAGCACTTGACCTGCAGGGCATAAATAACCACCTCTGTATGTTCAGCTATACATTCTGCTAGAGGTAGTATATTCAGCAGGACGCAAAATGGGGATCTTGACCTGCGGCAGGGTGAACTTGATGTCGGGGCTGGCGGCGAGTCCCGCGAGGTCGTGCACCATGTAGTCGAAGACGAGGTAGAGGCTGCATGACATGCGGGAGGTGACGAGGCCGTCGAGCTTGATGACGTTGGGGTGGTCGAGGCGGCGCAGGATGAGGATCTCCCGCGCCATGAACCGCACGCTCTCCGGCTCCAGGTTGTCGAACCGCACCTTCTTGAGCGCCACGATCTTGCCGCTCACCGAGTCCCGCGCCTTGTACACGTTGCTGTACGTGCCCTGCCCGATCTGATAGAAGAAAGAAACGAGCTTTGCTGTCGTCAGAGGAGGAGGAAGAGGCGCGAAGGTGGAGGGGATCACGGAGCGAGGGGAGGTGGGGCGGGAGGGACCTTGTCGATCTTCTCGAAGGAGTCGGCGCGGCGCGGGGTCCAGCCGTTGATGGCCTCGCCGGCGACGGCGGAGAGCCAGGCGGGCCAGCCGGCGGCGACCTGCTCGCCGCGCGCCTTGTTGGCGAAGCTGCCCCCGAGGCGAGCCTCCGGCGGGCCGTGCCGCGACGACCGCGACCGCCGCTCCCGCTTCACCGGCGCGGCGACGGCGGCGGCCGGCTGCTCGACCTTCTCGCCGGCCTCCCCCGCCGCCGCAGCAGAGGAGGCATCCGCCTTGTGCTGCGGCTGGGACGCGGCGCGGCGGTCGGGGCTGGGTGTGCAGGCGGCGGACGGGCGGCCGTACACGCAGCCCATGGGTGGGGACGGGCCTCACCGGCGCCGGCGCATGGGGAGGGAAGGCAGGCCGCGATCCGGGGGCGGCGCCGGAGCAGAGGGGGCAGAGCGGAGGAGGGAGAGGTGGGTAAGTAGTAAAGTCGCGGAGTGAGGGGAACGGAACAGGACGGAGCTGGTGGGGATGGAGTGGAACCCCAACCGGTTTTGACTCCGACGGCTCTGCACCTGCACCTGTGTATCACTCTGGATGTTTTCTTGCGCCTAGGTCTTGTTCCTGCCCTACACAACACAACCCTGTTAAACCAGGGGAACATGGTGAAACAAACAAACTTAAGTTTGTTGTAGCAAAACAATTATAGTTGAACAGTATCACTGATATAAAAAATTGATTTAACAAAAATACATGATATGTATGTGTGAATGAGATGGTAGATGTCAACATACGCAATGAATACGATGTACTTATGACCGCGAAGGGTTCTCAACGAAAGCGATGGCATGTTGAGACTTGGTCGGGTACGCATACATGGACCATTGGTGACGCCACAGCGGTGTATGAATAAGTGTGTGATTGAGATACAGCGCAGACGATGACACACACTATAAAATTATGTTTTTGGGAGAAGATGGTTTGCTTCGAGAAGTCTACAAGATTACGTGTGTAATTTTTTTGTTCTCTCAACCCGTATTTTAATTTTGTGCTTTCTTCTTCTAGCGATTTTGAGTTGTACTATCTTGGGTCAAGTAACCTTTAAAAAATGGTGTTGGGGTAGTCTTACAAAATGGTATTTTTCCATTTAATGTTTAGATGATGGCTCACATACGCAAATAGTTATTATACATTTTAAAACATATAGTATTATATCTAGGAGTATAATGATATGTTTTTGTACATGATTTGTTTGTGTGGTCCCTGGTTGTATATGTTAAGACACAATAAATACATATATTAGTGAAAGTGAGAGGGTTCTCGCCAAAAGCCGTGGCACATTGAGACACCACAGACCATGCAGCATTAGTATATTGACCAAGTGTGTGACCAGGATAGGTAAAGACGATGGCACGCTTATAATTTATGTTTTGTAGAAATGTCTAATTTTTTTTCTCTTGACCACTTGGTTGATTAAATTCTGTAAGTGAAATCATCCATACTGTTAAACAAATTTATACTGTGGATGATTGCTTGGTCCTTTTGTATTTTTGCGTGTCCTAATGCAGTTCTTATATTCTTTTCCTTTTATGGGGAGACTTGTCCGTCCAAGAGTTGTGTGATTAGGAAAAGGAGAATAAAGACCTGTTGCAATTTAGGCTGCTGACATAGTCTTAAAAATGTTACTATTTTTTTCATTTAAGTGCAACATATGATGACTAACGTATACAAATAGTCGTACCTTTTTAAACATATATTAAATCTAGTAGTATCATTGTGATGTTTTGATTATCAAACATTGACTGTTTGAAGGTAAGATATTTTTAACTGACTTGCATTTTGGCTAGGAGGTAGTAAGTTGTAAAAGGTTAATAAAATTGTAATAATGGTATACATGGTACGTTTGTGTGGTCCATGGTTGTATATGTTAATGTACATAATAAATACACGTATCTGTGAAAGTGAGAGGGTTCTCGTCAAAAGCGGTGGCACGCTGAGACTTTGCATGGATATTGTTTGTCAATATGGACTAGAGATTACGCCGTATTAGTATATTGAACAAGTGCGCGACCATGATAGGTAAAGACGAAGAAACTCTTTAAAATGTATGTCTTGGAGAAGATGGTTTTGCGTCGGGAAGTCTAAAATTTTCCTCATGTAAGTTTTTCTTCTCGACGCACATGGTTAGTTAAATTCTAAAAATGAAATCATCCATATTAAACAATACATTTTTATTCTGTGGATGATTGCTTGGTCCTTTTTGGATTTTGCCTGCCCTATTGCAGTTGTTATATTCTTTTCTTTTTATGGGGAGACTTGTCTAACCAAGGACTGAATAATTATGAAAAAGAGAGTAAAGCCTTCAGTTTAGGCTGCAGATGTCTCACTAGGGAGGGGGGCAATAAGGCATTAGGATGATGCATTTCGGGCTTTTAGGTCTGCCGAAAGCCAATGCTTTAGCCATCTTAATAAGATAACATCTGCTTTTGTTTATCAGACAGTGGACTATGTCCTTTTCATTCAGCATTTCATGCACTGTTCTGCACATCGTCAACATGAATGATGGAGATCTTAAAAAAGGACGAAATCATGTATCCTAATCCAACTTGACACGTAACCGGTGTTGTTTCGGTTATACTTGAAAGCAACATATATTGATATACTTTTTCCACAAAATAATGTGTTAAAAAGTACATGCCAAATTGACCTGACAGCTAAATTCCTGCCAGTGGTCTGTTGGAAGGGTTCAGAGCAAACGACGACGGCGACATGCATCTCTCTCTCAAAAATCAAAATGCTGTTCATCAGCTCTTGAAGCTGTGTGTATGCGAAATTGTACGTACGTGAATCCCGAAGAGAGCTCCAGAAAGAAAGGACGATGTGCCTTGGAAGGCAAGAAGATGTCCGCACCGGTGGCTTCAGCCGGGCCTCGGAGTACGGAGCCACCCTCAACAACGGGGGACAGCGCCATTTCGCCATCCGGCATATGCTCCGCCGTACACTGGTTTTTTTTTTTTTGAACAAGGAGAGACCCCGAAGGGTTAGGAAGCTTCAATAATCAAAGCAGTCGGTACATTTTACAAACAGGTCCCTTAAGAAAAAGGAAAAGTAAAGCAGGCCTAAAGTATTACAACGAGGACCCTGAAGAAAACTGCAGAAACGCAATCGAGTCCTCAGTCGCCGCCGCCGATCTGAGACCTCCAACTTCAGGCACCATCGTCGCCGCCGGGGACCTTGCCACTTGGAGCGTCGATGGCGTTGCTTCCTGGAGCGGGGTCGGGGAAGTTCCTCACACAGAGGAAAGATAGCCGACGATGTGGTCGGCTTGGAGTGGCTCAAGACGCCGAAGATAGCGCCGGCTAGCCATGGCCGACGCTGATGAACTCCAAGAGCAGCAGCTTCCAGCGCGCGATGTGCACGCTCGTCGTCTCCCTGCCAAACTACAAATCGAAGATCGTTAGATCCCTCTTCCCCCCCTCTGTCTATCACCACGACCACAAGAGGGGGTTGGAGGCATCCACAGATCCTTGCGATTTGGGATCCGGCACTCGAGCTTTATTGAAAGGGGTGGGTGGAGGACTCCGCTCGTCGCCATCTCCGACCGCCGGAGCTCAGCAGCGAAGAAGAGAACCTCCCTATTCCAGCCGGAGTAGCTCGCCATCTCCAGCCAAAACCAGCCCTCCGGCATGACGCCAAACTGGCACCAAGGCCAACAACTACATCTAATCCTACAGTAATATACATAGCGGCCTCCTCTCCGTCTCCAACTCCGGCCGGCAAGGCCGCCGGAGCGGGGAGGGAGAGGAGCCGTGTCTCGGTCAGCTACTCTCAAGGGGGAGGGCACTGTTCACCGCTGAGAGCGGTGTAGGGGAAATGAGACTTCGTACACTGTTTACTAGTAGTACCGGCTACTACAGTAGCTAGCAATGTTGCTGCGTCTCATCTCCCTGTAATTACCAGCAATCGCCCTCTGTTACTGTTAAAAGGCTCAATTCCCGCAGAAATTGGGAAACTCTCTTCCTAATTCCAAAGAGCAATTTCTTGCATTTTCTCCAAACATTTTTTTTATTAACAGGGTTTTAAAGAAACCATAGTGTTTTGCTACAAGACCTCTGCAACACAACGCCAGCAGAACCACCAGGTTTAAGTTTAGAAAGACAATGAGAAAAGCAATGCCTGAATCCAGGAAACCTTTATTTTCTTTTACTCTTTTGCAGGGACAAGAAACCTTATTTTGAAATGAAATGAAATGAAATGAAATGAAGAACCATAAATATCCAGCTAAAAAGATACTGATGCAGTGATGCCGATTGGCATACAAATCAACTGGGGAATAAGGATACTGACACTTACTTCCTCCGTTCCAAATTGATCGACTTTACATTGTTTGTATCTAGACGTGTTTTAGTGCGTGGATATATACGGATCTGAACAAAGATGTCGATCAATTTGAAACCGAGGTGTACAAATGATGATCCGTTACCATCATGAGCAGTACACTGCAGTATTATTGAGTTTTTTTTTTCGTCCTCTGACGAGTATGAATGAACGATGGTCCTTGGTCCACTCTCCTCCTCTGGCCTCTGGGTATATCCTGTTGCACCTTGAGGCCTTGTTTACTTCTAGGGTATTTATGGGGATGGGAGGGGATTATTTCGTATCCCGGAAAATCCCCACTAGTCCGTTTACTTCTCCGGTTTTGAACGACATAATCCCGAGATATCCCCTCCCATCCCCACATTTTTTGCCTAAATCAAAAACTCTACATCATACTAGTGTATTTTTCGGGAAGGGTATTTGAGGGGATTGGGTGAACACCAAATCCCCTCCCATCCCCATACCTATTGGAAAGAAAAATACAAGAGAAGTAAACAAGGCCTGAATGACGATGATGGTCACCGGCAAGTGCCAAGGAAGAGGATCCAAGGAGTGAAAGGAACCGCACAGTGACTGACATGCTGGTCCGGACAATCTATCCCTCTTTCCCCCGTTTAGTTCAGTTTGATTTGGTCTTCTCTAACAAGTTGACTACTCATGGGAGAACAATCCAATCTCCCAACTGCTACGCCGTAAATGATTTTGCCAGGCACTACACTAGTTCTTGGCAGCTGGTGCATGGACAGATTCAGCTTTGATGCAGTATGTGTATAGGTGCTAGCTTAAGGATGGTTAGTTGTGTGATTGCATCATGGATTGGTTGCTGCAACTGCTGTGATTGAGAGATGGGATTTTACAATTTTAGGTAGGTTATCTACCAGAACCATACTGTGATGCTCCTTTTGACTCCCCAGGATCCAGTAGCTTTTCTCTTCAGGTCAATCTCTTGATGCTTGGGATGTTGAATTAAAATATTAGGGCAGCTAGTTACAGATACATTTGACTGTTAGCACAGCCTTAGAGGTACAGCATTTTATAATCAACAAGGATGGTGAACCAAAGACTAACATTAGAGGTGCAACAAAATATTGACCACTTGGGAGTGTAGTTTTCATCCTACACAGCAAGTCATTCATTGATAGTAAAACAGAAATAATAATACCAGATAAACATAGATAGCATATTTTATATCAGATGAACATGGCAAAAACTGATACATCACTCACCTACTACCTTCACAGAATGAACATTGCAGAATTTATGGATAAGACGAACATAAGATTGAGCATTCCACTTGTTACCATCACTACCAGGTACGTGCAAGTTCAGAAAAGTAGGCTTCGTTGCAGCTAGTCCTAATGTGACATTCCATTCTACAGGAATAGGAGGATGTCTCAAATCGGCGCTACTCAAAACTTTTAGATGACAGTACAGCATTACACCACAAATTTTGGCCATGTTTCTGTGCCACTCACTCATCGGCGTGCTTCTTCTTTTTCTTCTTCTCCTTCTTGGCAGATACATCGGTTTCCATGGGGGCGGCATCCTCCGTGTCCGATTTCTTCTTCTTTTTCTTCTTCTCGCCATCCGCATCAGCTGAAGGAGGAACCTCCTCACTGTCCTTGCTCTTCTTCTTCTTTTTCTTCTCTCCGCCGTCGGCATCAGCTGCTGGTGACTCCTCGGTGTCCTTAGATTTCTTCTTCTTCTTCTTTGACTTCTCCTTCTCCTGCTCGCCATCCTCTGCAGCTGTCTCCTTTGTAGGTTCTGCCTCTTCATGCTTCCTCTTCTTTGAAGCAACTTCTGACTTCTTTGGTGTTGCTTCAGTGGAGAGCACTAGATCTGCTGCTGGGTTGTAAGTCTGACAGTAACAAAAAAGAAAAGGTCAATTTAATCCAAACTCACTGTTCAAGTATAGTGGGGTAAATGTAATCACTACCACGACATACAAAACTTCCTTAAATGTTAAGTAACAAAAAATACATTACGTGCCTGGACTCTTAAAGCAGTACTTCAAGTTCTAAAAATATTTACAGTGATCACATGGACTCTTAAGTGGTTACCCAAAACAAGTATTGTTGGACATTACAATATACATATACAATATTAGACCTGCCAGGCTTTTGATAAATAACAAATCAGTATGACATCCTGATAGTTATCTTTCAGTGAAATATGAAAAATGACAATGTTAAACAAAACATCTACATGTAAAAACATAGAGCAAGTCACAAACGGCTTACTTTGGCGGGTGTGATTAAAGCCCCAGCACCCTTCCGGTCCTTCTCATATGCTTCTATCTTGGGCTTTCCTTTAGTGGAACCCGCAGACTTCCCTAATTCTTTACCCTCAAGGACGCGAAGCCGTGTTTCAAGCTGTTCAAACATTCAAATGTGAAAAACCGTATCGCACGTTTAGTGCCAAAAAATGCTTCCACACCACGGTAACAAGTACCTTGATCCTGCTCTCAAGACCCATGGAGTTATCGTCACCATCAGCAAGGGCATCATATCTTATGGCAAGTGCAGTCTTAGCAGCAAGTGATCGAGAGATCTTTCCCTTGTGCTTGGGAGCCGCCTGTCCAATCAATGATGCATGATAGATGAGACCGTACTTTGGTGTAGCATGCTTTGTCTTCAGAGCTCTGAACAAGGCCTGCAGACAAATAACTTGTTTGAGTCCCTGGCGGTAAAACAAGTACAATTGCAGCAAAAACCAAAACCATTTTCAACAACATAAGTATGACAGTAGTCCACTACCAGAACGTCAAAGTTCAGCCAGTAAAGAAGAAAGAGCAATTTAAAATCCAAAGAAGCACACCTTCTCTGCCCCCAGTATCTGAATAGTGCTGCCAGGCTGCTTCGCCAGATTCATCAAACTACCACCATGGGCAATAAGGCGAGCGCCAACAAGTTCACCAACAAGTGCAGTCAAGTTGGGAGCAATGGTATTCATCCTACTTTTCAGATAGTCATAGAGCTGGGCTCTGTACTCAGAAAGAGATAGGACTTGATCACACAGCTCTCTGATGTTTGAAAGGTCAAGATCATTAACTTCTGTTCCCATGGAAATTACAGCAGCCTCCTTCAGCTCCGCTTCCACGTCCTCTTCTAGTATCTGAAAAGGCAGACGCTATCACTAACTACCAAACTTTAGGCACGTGCAAGACACAAGTTTGGACGTGTGTAGACAATTTACCTCGGAGAAATCAAGGTTGACTGCATTAACACGATTGCCCATCAACTTGACAGCTTTCGCGTAATGAATATTATCTGCAACAATTTTTGTGAGCTCCGGGAAGTGCCAGCCATACCATTCACGAACCCTCATGGCATACGTGTTAAGCTCCTTGTCAAGATCATCCAACAAGCCAATGGCCTGAATGATCATAGTATCAACCTACACAATTGGCACATTCATAAGTACACTTTCTCTTCACTTGCAATTTGCAAACACAAAACAAAAAGCTCTCAAAAGAAGAGCTTGACAAGACCGCATTGCTAGTAGAAAATGAATAGTTTGGAACAGTGAGAATAAAAGATAGCCTCAGTAAGAATCACAATGATAGCAGTATCAAGCTCACCTTTTCAGGGCTGAACTTGAGCTTATACCTAGACAAGCTGTGGGACAACCCTAGGCTCATCGGACCTAGATCATGTTCAGCTAGTCCAGACATAAGTTCAGTGAGCTGACTCCTGAGCCCCCTCATCAGTTCCATGACAGCACTGTTGTGAAGGCAATCAATTTTCTGCAGAACCACAAAACCAAATTTGTCAGTGAAACATTGGTACCGATGATTTCATTTGATTTAAACAGCTGAGGCCCTAAACTCACCAGCTTCTCTTTGATAGCGTTGCCAAGCTTAGAATCGGCAACAGCCAATGTTTCGCCATCGCAGTGCTTCGTCAGAAACTTGCGCAGGCCCTTGCTAGGCTTGCTATCAATCAGCAAAGTTGCGGCTGAAAGAGCATCGGAAGTGTTCTCAAACTTGTTGAACGCCTTGAGCTCAACCACCTGATATAAAATCCATTACAGAAAGCGAGCCATGATATCAGGAAAACAACGAGGACCATTACACACACTAAACAGAAAGCATGCCAAAATATACAGTATCACAGGCGGATGAACTAAGCCTCCCACGTTAATTTAGCTGCCAAGTAGTGATCATATAAAGCCTATACAAATCATCTGATAGGGGATCCATCCAGCCAGTCAATATACTAAACTAAGTGTGCAATAATCATCATGGAAAAAACGTTAAACTTGAAGGCTGAAATTCCTCTCACCGCTAGCATTTGAGAAGGCAAGAACTTGCCTTGACCTAAAGAGCACATACAAGGTGTAACTTATGTAATTCAAAGTGGCACCCTATAAACTCCATGTGTGTGCATTTTTTTCCTCCAATAACAAGTTGTGTGGCTGTGGGATTGACTAATTATAGAACAGCAGCAGTATATTACGATATTAACAGCATAAACTCAAGACAAGAGGCTCGCATCATCCAACCTTTCTCGCCTTGTCCGACGAGGCAAAGTCCTTCCACAGATCCTGCAACCCAAAACCACAGCAAACCACTATTAGCCAACAAACCGGAACCAACACCTCGAACATACGCGCACGCGCAGACGCAAGTACAGAAACAGAGACGTGGCGGAGGCAATCACCTCGACTTTGCTGAGCTTCCCCTCGTCCAGCACCTTGAAGAGGGCGAACCCGGCGGGCGTCTCGAACAGCACCAACATCTCCTCTTCTCACCTATCAGAAACCAAGAACGCACGCGCGCGTCAGCCACACGAACGAGACCGGCGAGACACCGCGGGAAGGAAGGGCGCCCGCGGAGGCGGCGGCGGCGGGAGGGGTTGGTACCTGCTTCGGAAGGTAAGCGGCGGAGAAGGGAGGTGGCGGCGGCGCGGGGAGAGGAAAGAAGGAGGCGCCGCGCGAGGAGGGGAGAAGGAGAAGGAGAAGGCGGCCAGGGTTTTAGGGCTCGCCTTATATTGGCCGAGCGAGCTGCCGTGCGTGCCTGCAGAGGTTTATCGCGGCCCACCTTGGCTCCGCGACGGGCTGCCCTGTTGTGGGCTGTCATTACTGGGCTGGCCCAATAATTTGTCGGGCCGAAACGGTGCATGGTGGTGAGAGGATGTTGAGACGTGCCCGTGTCTGATACTCTTTTCTAAACGTGAATAGGCGTTAGCTTTGGGTTGAGGGTTTTTGGTCGGAAATTCAATTCGGCTCCCGGGTGCGTATGCTCCCTCTACCAACAAAACATATTTCGAAGTGTGGAAAAATTTTGACAAAAAATTCTACATGTACATCTCCATAATATATGTGTATGCGTCAAGTTTCACAAAAAATTAATATTTTTTGTGGCCTATGTAAAAAAGAGAAAACTTATCCTGTGAAAAGTATTGTTTTCAGCACTGTTTTTTGTCTTTTTTACACACGTCACATGATAAGTTCATTTTTTATGAAACGACTTTGTGAGCGCGTAGCACGTAAAGTTGTACGTGCGAATTTTTTGTTTCAATTTTTTTAAAATTTAAAATATGTGTAAGATACAATTCAAAATATAGGGAGCATATGATCCCATGTTCCAAAACACCACTCCCGTTTTTGGTAGGGTTTAAAGTAACTTTCTGTTTTTGTGCGTGAATTTTTTTTTAATTAAACACATATATATTAAGCTAGCAAGCCGCCTCATTAAAAACCTTTCAGTCCCCTTAGGTACCCTGGTAAGGAAAAGAGTGCGTCTGATAATTGCTGCCGATAATCATTCAATGGTTACATCGTTTAGGAGCCTATCAAGGAGGAAGCTAGGGGGATCATCGTCCCAATTACAAGAGATCTTATTGGAATAACTATATACCTAGCTAACTCATGGGCTACCTGGTTTGCTTCTCTAGGGCAGAGCTTAAAAGAGACTTCTCCAATATTTGTAATTTTGTCTATACACTCTGGGTAGATTGACGCTGATTCATTCCACCATCTTTGTTCTCCGGTGAAGGCTTCAATTATTTCACTAGAATCTGATTGTCGCTGATTTATTCCACCATCTTTCTGTTTTTGTGCGTGAATTCTTGGTTACAAACAGTTCAATTGGGATAAATCATGGGGGCTATTTTCTAGGCACTAGAACTAATAGAGCAATGTGAATGGGCATGTATTTTGGTATGATAATATTGACAGTGCAACATGGTCACCTTTGGTGCTAGAGGACATTATTGAGGGGATAGGTTATGAAATGCATGGACGGATCAAAGTTCATTACTGTATCCCAATGCCTCTCACTTAGCAGGAATGGTCTGAGAGTTATCGATGAACAATATGACACATATTAAATAGTTACCTTTTAGTCATTTGGGCATAACTTTATTTATCTGTATTTGTGTCATGATGAGAGTTTGAGTGCTATGAACTGGGATGACGATGTTGTACAGTTTCTTCTATTGAACGATCTGTCCCTAGTCATTAGCCCTATCAAACCAAATGCAATGTTTGAACCAGTTTTAATCTGCAAGTGAAGTTGTAAATGCAGTTGAAGAAGAACTAGTCCCTATACAAGTTGCCTATGCTGATTAGGATTGTGTTGCTGGTAGAACTAGGATGAGCAAGAGGAAAGCCAGTGTTGTTGATCTGGATGACAAAGAAGCAGAAGCAGATGTTACTGACATTGAAAAAGATTCAAGGCATATTGTTCATTCTGACTTTGTGATAGGTGAATATGATGATGATCTTTTTCGAAGATAGTGTTGATGAGGAGGATGATTGCAATTACATTAAGGAGAAGTCAGAGAGGCTAGACATCACTGTGGGAGCCAGGATTTTTAGATTCGATATGCAAAGTTATAAAAAAATAACACAACAATACAAATTGTTGGTTTCTGAGTGTCACTATCTACTACACCAATGCAAATTGTTGGTTAAATTAGATTGAGCGTTCACCAATGAAAATTATTAGTTAAATAAGATTGAGTGTACAAGCTAAGAACAAAGTAATTTTATCCTCTATTCTCAAGTGACAGCGAGAGAAGATTTAAAAATAAGAAGATATAGATTAGCATCATCCCCATGCTTCGGCAACATGTATAGTAATATGCATCAATGCGTCGGCGGTTTGACGTCATAAGTTTCACCAAGTGAACACACCCTACTTTACTTCTTGTTTCAGCGTATCGGTCGGCTTCCATGCAGTAGAGTCTTGCGTCGGGACTCGGGACAACACGAGGCAAGGCACTGGATTCTATAATACATCATGTGGTCGATAGCAGTCCCGTGACAGGCCAAAGTGAATGTTGCAGGTTGAAAAGAGGCTACCATACACATACATGTATCTATGGGCATAAATACTGAAAAACTTTCACAAAAAATATTGGGTATGCATTGCATACCCTTGAATTATCCTAGCTCCGCCCATGCAACTCAGAATATAATGCCTTTTCTTTGTTGGTCCACACAAAAGCATAATTTGGAAAGGGTTCAATTCCACGTTAGGTCAGTAACAACCTAATTTGGGAAGGTAGGGTGTCTCAATGATGCAAAAACATGCCAAATTTTATTCGCTTCGAAAAGCATTGTCCTCTAGGGGTGTTACCCCTCATCATGTATTTCAGCCTTTCAGTAGCAAGTTAACATTGAAAGAACACAATGTCCTCCTAGCACATGGAGTATGCAGTACTAACAATGGACTAATATACATACACGAATAATGGTAAATATAATCCAGTAATTGTCGGCGGCCATAATATTGAGAAGTCTCTTTTATCTGCATTGCCTTCCTTCACACCTTCAGTTCAAGGTTAGGTCTGTTTGTACAGAAGCAAAAAAAATCATTATACTAGCAGCATCAAATAGCACTTGAGTGAGGATGTGCAGATGTTAACAACATTAAATACCTAATATAATAAATTATATATAGTGATCTATGTAGAATACCGAGTATACCAATATGGCAAGGGTCACTACCATGCCATCACAACTAGACTAGTGAGGGGGGTTCTTTAGATCAAGAGTGGGAAGGGTTAGGTGGAGCCTCAAATCTGATGAAGAATACAACAATTGCAACTCATAATGTAAAATGTAATTCTTGTTGGTCCGCATAACATCCAATTTGGAAAGGCTGGGTGCCTCAAAGCTGCAAATTCAATACATGGTAGCACTTTCAAAATAGTCTCTGAATTATAGAAAACTTAATGATAAAAGATAGCCTAATTGGTAGTGACTCACATATGGAAACTATCTTGAGATCACAATCCTAACAAGTGGGCAGAGCAAAGCATTACAATTCACACTTCACGGGTCACAAAAGAATGGTATTAGAGGAAGAAGAAAAATTCAATATATGGAACCAGTGACATCCTGTAGCTTGATTGAATGAAATATAATTTCAGATGTGCAATTGACCTCCTTGAGAGTAGTACTCTTAAAAAAACAAATTGTGCAGGGACCAATATGATTGACAAATAAATATATAAACTATGAAAAGTATTTCTAACAAATTTCTCTTCGAGAAACTCTTTTTGGGGAAATAAACGGACACTGAAAACTCGTAAAAATAATTTATGTATATAACATCAACATGAGTTCTGGGAGGCACTTCTACAAAAGAAAAATACATGGAACAACACCACACACAAGTTGAAGATACTAGCTACGGATTAGCGGAAGGGTCTGTTTCATACATTACCATCATAGTTTACTTACATGAATTAATCAAATAGAATTTCCATTTGCTACCTTCACCAAAACAAAGCCTTACATTGGTACACAACGGATAAAATAGAGCATATGAATAACCCACTCCTCTTGAGGCCTACCACTCATAGTGGTTTTGATAGATAAATTCGTATCAGCCTAATCACGGGAATGACTAAACATAAATAGTGCATACTAGGTTTCAGTTGATGATCTCTCCATTAGTATCTGGTTGGTAAATTTGTGACTGGCATCAAAGAAGAGCCGTGCTAAATTTAAATATACTTAGTAAAGCTAGCATCTATCAATAGCCGAGAAAGCAATTTCTCTTGTAGGTATAACTGGGATGCACCAAAAAATTGTTTGGGATAACATTGTTAAGAGGCTAATAATGTAGTACAAAAAATAAGTTTCATTAATTTAGAGGATCATATGGCTCGTAGACATACGAGAAGCCAAAAAAGAGGGGAAGGTATATACCTCAACAATCCGCCACCGTGAGTCCTGATTTTGTGCCCGCCTGGTCCTTCCTCCAGATATCAAATGCCAAAGCTGGAATGATAACAAAGCAAGCTACGGCATGGAGGCCAAATGTCCCCACATCCGCGATCAAGGAACCAATCCTTTGTCCGTGAGATATTGATTTCTCCACATGTGGGGACATGATCATTGTCACAATACCAGCGACAATTAGCAGGATGCATGCCAAATCTGCAGCGAACCCAAGGACCGCGACGCGAGGAAACTTGCATAGCTCCCGAGTTGACTCCCACGTGATTTCTCCAAAGATGTTCTGAGGAGGACAACAATTTCAGCGAAATCGCAGGGATGGACTACGCCATGGTTCGAAAATGAAAGGATGCATATGAAGTGATAAGCCCACATGAAACACTATTACTAGTCATATGGACAACTTGAGTTATGTATGGCAAGTTAATTCTAGTGCAATAATGTACAAGCTTAGCCACTGATCTATGGAATCTAGCTAGCGTTGTAATTTTATCGAAGTAAAGATCACAGGAATTTATTTGCAGGATAGTACCTTCTTGAACTCAGAACCAGATCCAGATACAACTGCAACCAGGTAGGCCAGGCACAAGCCGCATAGAAAAATAGCTAGAAGCGCGAGGAAGAGAGAGATGAGGCAGATGGAGAACTTGAAAGCCACGTGCGTGAACGACTCGAGAAAGACGAGGGGGGCGGAGCCCTTGCGGCAGGCGTGGTGTGCGACAATCGTTGCAGCCATGCCCGCGGAGATGACCCAAGTGGCCGCGAAGCCTAGGTAGGGGAGCGCTGGGGCCGCGAGGCGGACGACGCGCACGAGCCCCAATATCGGGGTGAGGATGAAGCGCACGAACGCCATCACCATGACGATGATCCGTGTCAGTGGTGGCGACGAAGGCGGTGAGGGCTTCACGGCAGCGTCAACGATGGCCATCGAAAATTTGGAATGTGAAACCCTAGCTCCTAGAAGCTTTCTCTCTCTCTCGATCTCGAAAGGGCTGAGTGGTTGGGTGGGCAGCGGAGTGAGGGGCTTGTGGGAATGGAATTAGCGAAGAACACAAGATGTGATTTTAAGGCGAAAGCTCTTTGCTTCCGTGGTGTTCTAACCTACTGGATTTGGTTTAATTAATGAAAATAATTAAAAGTGTGAAGCGGTTTAATGTGCCGTGTGGTACTACCTGGCACCTGGCAGAACCACCGCGGTGACGTGGGGCGCACCGAATAAGGAATGCCGCGAGCAAGCGGGGTGGCGTGCGCACGGAAGCGATCGATCGACAGCCACAACTTTGGCCGCATCCGTACGTAAGCGATCGCTCCCACGAATCCATCTGCCCTCCAAAAACGTTTTGTTTCTCTCTCTATCACCACTACTCCATGGCTGCATCGCACTCCTCAAGACTCTCTCTTTTAAATTGAAGGAAGCCTTGCTTTAAATAATAAAATTATGCGCCCGAGAGATACAAGAATGTTAAAACAGCTTACAACACAACGCCCAACTCAAACACACAAGATAAACTAGAAATGCAGCTTGAGCCGGCGATGTCCTCCTCGCAAGAGCGCCAAGACAGTAGCATAGCAGCATCAGGTAAGCAGTGGCATTGAGGGCAGCAAACAGTGATCACCAATGGTGTCAACGAAGGAACACCTTCCTTGTCCATCGCCGAAGAGAGTCCCAACCCTCTCGCCCTGGATCGCAGGGCGTCGTACCGTCGACGGTGGAGATGTTCACCCTAGAACAAGGAGATCAACATTCCAGGAAAACCAACCGGGCAGAAGTCGGTTGCAACTCAGCAGTGGCGGAGCCAGGATTTTTAGATTGGATATGCGAAGTTATAAAAAAAATAACACAACAATACAAATTGTTGGTTTCTGAGTGTCACTATTTACTACACCAATGCAAATTGTTGGTTAAATTAGATTGAGCGTTCACCAATGAAATTTGTTGGTTAAATTAGATTGAGTGTACAAGCTAACAACAAAGTAAATTTTATCCTCTATTCTCAAGTGACAACGAGAGAAGATTTGAAAATAAGAAGATATAGATTAGCGCCATCTCCATGCTTCGGCAACATTTATGGTAATATGCATCAATGCGCCGACGGTTTGACGTCATAAGTTTCACTAAGTGACACTCTACTTTAGTTCTTGTTTTAGCGTATCGGTCGGCTTCCATTCACTAGAGTCTTGCGTCAGGACTCGGAACAACACGAGGCAAGGCACTGGATTCTATAATAGATCATGTGGTCGGTAGCAGTCCCGTGGCAGGCCAAAGTGAATGTTGGCCAAGGTTAGAAACACACAGAACTCGGGAGGGCACAAGAGGCTACTCGTCTTGATTTTTTTTGCTTAGTTCTACACATTGAAAAGAGGCTACCATACACATACATGTATCCAAATACTGAAAAACTTTCACAAAAATTATTGGGTATGCATTGCATACCCTTGAATTAGTCTGGGCGGAAGCTCCGCCCAGACATGGAAGGCAAAGAAAATGTTTGTAAGGAAGAGAACCTGGAGGAATAGGACCTATGGGGTCCAGATTCAAATGAAGAAGCAGTGGCAATGAGAACCAAAATATTTAAAGAAATTGACTTGGCTGATCCAAAGTTTGAGACTTGGATGATTTTTTGAGTCAGTTGAGTTGTTAATTAAGAAGAGAAATCACTGCATAAAGTTGCATCAACAGGAAGGGTATCAAATAGCCAATAAATGGCAGGAAGATGGTTTGTATGTTCAGGTGACTGCAAGTGGTATATCGTGGGCTTCGTATGACAAAATTAGCAAGGCCTTTAAAATTAAGAAATATATTCCTGAGCACACACTTGCAGTAGCACTATGGAGGTGCATGGGTTCACTTTAAATATCTTGGCAAAGAAATATGTTGAGAGCTTAAGGGTTGACCCTTACATGAATATAAAGAACTTTTCAAGAATAGTTCAGGAGTGGAATATGACTCCTAACAGATCAAAGCTGCCGAGGACTAAGAGGTTGGCAATCAAGGTCATTTATGGAGATGAAGAGATAGAACATAACATTTAGGTGATTTGCACCGATGTTACATATATTATTGTGTAATATTGGATACATTACACCAAAATGTTGGATGGATTGCAGAGAATTGTTGTTTACCAATGTCATATTTTAAATGTTACATACATAGAGGAAAAATAATACATTTGGATATTTTTTGTACCGTTAGAAAAAAAGTTGTACCATTATTTCACGACTAAATAAAAAATGATGGAAACCGATGTTAGATACTATGAAAAAAGTTGTTACATATGAACCATTTTTACACCACGGTCGGACGCGCCACTCACTTAAATTGGTCTAACGGTCAGGAAGAGGGTTGATAGATGGTCTTTTTACAACCGGAGCGATGGCCTTAAATACACGCCGCACTAGGGAATTTTTCGGAAAGAGGTAAACTGCGGTACCCACCAAAAGTTTACGAAATTTCAGATTTTTGGAATAATATTTCAGATTTTTGTTGTTCAAATTTTAATACTAAATTTTATCCAGTCCCATTGTGGTCATTTATCTGCCCAACAAACACCGCCAATAGATTCGCGAAAAAAAAATAACACCGCCAATTGTGCCAGGTAATTGTACGTCTCAAATCCATGATTCCGTGACTGATACGCCGAACCGAAGAATCCATATCCGACCTCGCTCGTGAATAATCTAGGCCGTGTCTCTCGGCTATACGGTTACTGCTGTACGAAGCTTGGATCTATTCCAATGGAGCAGCTCGAAGAGATGTGCGTAGATGTAAATCTCGACGAGGGCCTCGCCACCGAGATCCTCGTCCGCCTACCAGCGAGGTCGGTCCTCCGATACCGCGCCATCTGCAAGGACTGGCTCCGCATCACCGCATGCCAGTCCTTCCTCCGAGCGCACGCACGCCGTCGCCCGCTCGGGGTCCTTTTCTACACCAGAAGGACGGTGGTACAACGACAAGAATTGGATGGCGCCGCGGGGCCACGGTGGCCGGGCCGACGGTGGGATGCTGCACGACAGCGCTGGCGTTTCCCGCGTAGCCCCATGATCCAGGAGGTCGAAGATCGATTCTTCGCCATAAGTAAGGATCACAGATCCAATGACTCAGGCTACGTGGAGCTGGACGCTCTGTCCATCACCGCCCACCGGCCGGCCTCGGGGGAACGTCTAGCGCGCTACCCATCGAACTGCGTCCTGCTTGCCTCCCTCGACGGCCTCCTCTTGCTCCGCAGCAGTAAATCCGTCTTGCACTGCCAGCACCTGGTGTGCAACCCTCTGACCCGGCAGTGGAGCGACCTCCCGCCGCTGATCCGCGATGCCGGCGTCGACGCACGGCAGCGAGAGTCCGGCTTCTACTTCCACGAGCCGTCCGGCGAGTACCGGCTCCTGTGCCACGTCACGTTCTGTCAGCCGCGGCCGGAGAGCTGGGCCTACTACGTCTTCTCGGCCGGAGCGGACGAGCCGCGGCGGCTGAACGCGGAAGCAACTCCCATGTGGAACACCGTCGTCACCACCCTACGGTCCCACCCGTCGCTAATGAAACCGGCTTTCTACGACAACTTGATGGCGCCGGCGGTTCTTCACGGGCACCTGCACTGGATGCAGCACATAGAGGCCGGCTTCACCGGCCAGATTGTGGCGTTCGACACGGTGACCGAGGTGTTCCGGCAGATGGCTCCTCCGCCCATGACCCACAACGATCCGGAGCACTCGCACCTGCTTGTCGCGAATGGGTCCCTCATGGCGTCGGAGCTGGACCAACTGTTCGTGGACCTCTGGGTGCTCCAGGGCTATGACGGCA
This sequence comes from Lolium perenne, assembly GCF_019359855.2. NCBI lineage: Eukaryota > Viridiplantae > Streptophyta > Magnoliopsida > Poales > Poaceae > Lolium > Lolium perenne. The sequence goes on from NC_067245.2 coordinate 30,363,062, forward strand.
GCGCCGCGCCGGGGACGTGGGAGCGCCATGTCCGCATCGAGGTGCCGTGTCACACCGACAACAGGCTGCTGATAGCAACGGGCGGCGACGGAGGGGACGTGATCCTGGGCACCCCCGGCGGCGTGGTAGTGTACAACGTGAGGAGCGGCACGGTCAAGCAGGTTATGGACATCGACGCTTCGAGAAGCGACACTGGTGTTTCCCCGTCGCGGGTTGTGTTTAGGGAGAGCATCGTGCGGCACCGCTTCTTTGAGGCGAGGCCGCATCCCGGTTTGCGGTACTTCAGCTTCTGTTCATGAGTTTGATGTGGTCAAATAAGATCGAAAAGTTGTGACCAAATTCTTGCATGAAGATCACGGCTAGAATAATTAACATGTCAACATGTATATCTCCACAATATACATGTGTTCATCAAGTTTTGCGAGGAACCAATATTTTTATATTTTTTATGATCTACGTAAAAAAAGAGAAAAAATATCTTCTGAAAAGGCATATTTTTTACATTAAACTTTGTCTTTTTACACATGCCACACGCCCACACGGCAAGTCGATTTTTCATGAAACGAATTTGTGAGCATGTAGCACATGAAGATATACGCATAATTTTTTCTTTCAATTCTTTTGAAATTTCAAAATATGTGCAACATGCATTTCAAAATAGAGGAAGCATATACCCCCATATATCAAAACACCACTCCATATGTCAATGTTTTTTTAGGGAGAAGACATAGCAATGCTGATGGAAAGACAAATTCACACTTGACTACTTTATTGTTGTACTTAATTAAATACCGCTGTAGTGATTTACATTGCTTTATTTGTTTAAGCCATTTTGTCCTCATATCCCTAACTTTCAGCAAAATAAAAAAATTAAGGTACACCTCAACCAAGAAAATTAATCAGAAATTAACCTAAGAACTAATTCAGGAGGGTCAGACTGCCAACAACTCGGATCTGCATAATGATGAAGTTGTGTCTTTACACAACACAATGTGGCTTGCATAGTAGCTAACTATATAGTGAATTAGTTTAGTATTTTTATACATAACAATATATACACAAACATAAGGAAAAAAACATATGTGTTTCATTGAAAGGGCGATCAAAAACCCAACCAAATGGTGGAGTCCAAATAGCAATCAAAATTTATTGAAGCTCTTATCATGGGAGTGCAACACATGCAATAGATTGATCCGCGAGCAGTTCACATGGTGAGACTACTCTAGCCTTTAGGTGTATCGGATATCCATATACGCGGTGTGCGGCCCAGAGGCAACGAAGGATCATTAAATGATGTACGGCAGGATTGGACTCGAAAGCACTGACGTTGTATTATACATGGACGGAGCCGCGTGAACAGCGTGTACGCAATAAATGCCGGGAGCTGTTAGCGACCATATTCATGATGAAGTACAGGTCGGGGCAGTCGGCGGAACAGGAACAGGATGTTTTGAACTAGCCTCTGCCACAACTTATTTGAGAACAAAACTGCTGGTTTGCTTTCGTGTGAAGATGTTTGCCTGCGGCTGTCAAAAGAGAAGTCTTGGACCTATGTCAGGTGTTTGTCATCCGTTGGATGCTCCACGTACCAACGGCATCGACTTTGGCGTGTCCCCTATGAGGCTAAAAACATCTCCAGTTATGTTCCCAAACGACGCCGAATCGAGTGTTTAGTTGATGCCTCTGTTTCGTGTCGCGTTTGGGGCACGTCGCTGCCCAGCCACGGCTCCCAAACGCACCCACAAACATTAAAATAATTCATATATTTTTTGTTTCATTTTTTATTTCAATAGAGAGAAAAAATTTGTAGGTACAATCGAGATTTTTAAAGTAGTGCAACATATTAAAACATAAAAACTACAAAAAAAAATGTTCAAACTAATTTTTAACTACTTCTTTGATGGCCCCGCCTTGTCGTCCTCACGGAGGCATTTCCTGCCCGTCGCCTCTTTCGAAGAGGTCATGGTGTTTGACGCGTTGGAGGAGCTTGTGTCCCCCTCCGACGAGTAGTCCTTGCTGCATTCATTGTCGTCGGTGCTCGCCGGCTGCGTCTCCCCCTTCGCTCGGGCCATTGCCTCCAACTTTGCCGCCGCCGCCTCCTCCTCATTCAGCCGTCTCCACCTGGCATCTTCATCCTCTTCCTCCTCCTCCTCATGACCGTCTTCAGCGACGGCCTTCCCTGATGCGTGTAGTTGACACGTCCGTTGGGAACCCCAAGAGGAAGGTGTGATGCGCACAGCGGCAAGTTTCCCTCAGTAAGAAACCAAGGTTTAATCGAACCAGTAGGAGTCAAGAAGCACGTTGAAGGTTGATGGCGGCGGGATGTAGTGCGGCGCAACACCAGAGATTCCGGCGCCAACGTGGAACCTGCACAACACAACCAAAGTACTTTGCCCCAACGAAACAGTGAGGTTGTCAATCTCACCGGCTTGCTGTAACAAAGGATTAGATGAGTGTGGATGATGATTGTTTGCAGAAAACAGTAGAACAATATTGCAGTAGATTGTATTTCAGTATAGAGAATTGGACCGGGGTCCACAGTTCACTAGAGGTGTCTCTCCCATAAGATAAACAGCATGTTGGGTGAACAAATTACAGTTGAGCAATTGACAAATAGAGAGGGCATGACCATGCACATACATATTATGATGAGTATTGTGAGATTTAATTGGGCATTACGACAAAGTACATAGACCGCTATCCAGCATGCATCTATGCCTAAAAAGTCCACCTTCAGGTTATCATCCGAACCCCCTCCAGTATTAAGTTGCTAACAACAGACAATTGCATTAAGTATTGCGCGTAATGTAATCAGTGACTACATCCTTGAACATAGCACCAATGTTTTATCCCTAGTGACAACAGCACATCCATAACCTTAGAGGTTCTTGTCACCCCTCCAGATTCACGGAGACATGAACCCACTATCGAGCATAAATACTCCCTCTTGGAGTTACTAGCATCAACTTGGCCAGAGCATCTACTAATAACGGAGAGCATGCAAGATCATAAACAACACATAGACATGAATTGATAATCAACATAACAAGTATTCTCTATTCATCGGATCCCAACAAACGCAACATATAGAATTACAGATAGATGATCTTGATCATGTTAGGCAGCTCACAAGACCCGACAATTAAGCACAATGGGGAGAAGACAACCATCTAGCTACTGCTATGGACCCATAGTCTAGGGGTAGACTACTCACACATCACTCCGGAGGCGACCATGGCGGCGTAGAGTCCTCCGGGAGATGAATCCCCTCTCCGGCAGGGTGCCGGAGGCGATCTCCTGAATCCCCCGAGATGGGATTGGCGGCGGCGGCGTCTCGATGGGTTTTCCGTATCGTGGCTCTCGGTACTGGGGGTTTCGCGACGGAGGCTATTTGTAGGCGGAAGGGCAGGTCAGGGGGCCACACGAGGGCCCCACACCACAGGTCGGCGCGGCCAAGGGCCAGGCCGCGCCGCCCTAGGGTTTGGCCACCTCGTGGCCCCACTTCGTCTCCTCTTCGGTCTTCTGGAAGCTTCGTGGCAAAATAGGACCCTGGGCGTTGATTTCGTCCAATTCCGAGAATATTTCGTTACTAGGATTTACGAAACCAAAAACAAAAAACAAAGAATCGGCTCTTCGGCATCTTGTTAATAGGTTAGTTCCAGAAAATGCACGAATATGACATAAAGTGTGCATAAAATATGTAGATAACATCAATAATGTGGCATGGAACATAAGAAATTATCGATACGTCGGAGACGTATCAGCATCCCCAAGCTTAGTTCTGCTCGTCCCGAGCAGGTAAAATGATAACAAAGATAATTTCTGGAGTGACATGCCATCATAACCTTGATCATACTATTTGTAAAGCATATGTAGTGAATGCAGCGATCAAAACAATGTATATGACATGAGTAAACAAGTGAATCATATAGCAAAGACTTTTCATGAATAGTACTTCAAGACAAGCATCAATAAGTCTTGCATAAGAGTTAACTCATAAAGCAATAATTCAAAGTAAAGACATTGAAGCAACACAAAGGAAGATTAAGTTTCAGCGGTTGCTTTCAACTTATAACATGTATATCTCATGGATAATTGTCAACATAGAGTAATATAATAAGTGCAATATGCAAGTATGTAGGAATCAATGCACAGTTCACACAAGTGTTTGCTTCTTGAGGTGGAGAGAAATAGGTGAACTGACTCAACAATGAAAGTTAAAGAATGGTCCTCCATAGAGGAAAAGCATCGATTGCTATATTTGTGCTAGAGCTTTGATTTTGAAAACATGAAACAATTTTGTCAACGGTAGTAATAAAGCATATGTATCATGTAAATTATATCTTACAAGTTGCAAGCCTCATGCATAGTATACTAATAGTGCCCGCACCTTGTCCTAATTAGCTTGGAGTACCGGATCATCGCAATACACATGTTTTAACCAAGTGTCACAATGGGGTACCTCTATGCCGCCTGTACAAAGGTCTAAGGAGAAAGCTCTCATCGGATTTCTCGCTATTGATTATTCTCAACTTAGACATCCATACCGGGACAACATAGACAACAGATAATGGACTCCTCTTTAATGCATAAGCATGTGGCAACAATTATTATTCTCATATGAGATTGAGGATATATGTCCAAAACTGAAACTTCCACCATGAATCATGGCTTTAGTTAGCGGCCCAATGTTCTTCTCTAACAATATGCATGCTTAACCATAAGGTGGTAGATCTCTCTTACTTCAGACAAGACGGACATGCATAGCAACTCACATGATATTCAACAAAGAATAGTTGATGGCGTCCCCAGAAACATGGTTATCGCACAACAAGCAACTTAATAAGAGATAAAGTGCATAAGTACATATTCAATACCACAATAGTTTTTTAAGCTATTTGTCCCATGAGCTATATATTGTAAAGGCGAATGATGGAATTTTAAAGGTAGCACTCAAGCAATTTACTTTGGAATGGCGGAGAAATACCATGTAGTAGGTAGGTATGGTGGACACAAATGGCATAGTGGTTGGCTCAAGTATTTTGGATGCATGAGAAGTATTCCCTCTCGATACAAGGTTTAGGCTAGCAAGACTTATTTGAAACAAACACAAGGATGAACCGGTGCAGCAAAACTCACATAAAAGACATATTGTAAACATTATAAGACTCTACACCGTCTTCCTTGTTGTTCAAACTCAATACTAGAAATTATCTAGACCTTAGAGAGACCAAATATGCAAACCAAATTTTAGCATGCTCTATGTATTTCTTCATTAATGGGTGCAAAGTATATGATGCAAGAGCTTAAACATGAGCACAACAATTGCCAAGTATCACATTATCCAAGACATTATAGCAATTACTACATGTATCATTTTCCAATTTCAACCATATAACAATTTAACGAAGAAGAAACTTCGCCATGAATACTATGAGTAAAGCCTAAGGACATACTTGTCCATATGCTACAGCGGAGCGTGTCTCTCTCCCATACAGTGAATGCTAGGATCCATTTTATTCAAACAAAACAAAAACAAAAACAAACCGACGCTCCAAGAAAAGCACATAAGATGTGATGGAATAAAAATATAGTTTCAGGGGAGGAACCTGATAATGTTGTCGATGAAGAAGGGGATGCCTTGGGCATCCCCAAGCTTAGACGCTTGAGTCTTCTTAGAATATGCAGGGGTGAACCACCGGGGCATCTCCAAGCTTAGAGCTTTCACTCTCCTTGATCATGTTGCATCATACTCCTCTCTTGATCCTTGAAAACTTCCTCCACACCAAACTTAGAACAACTCATTAGAGGGTTAGTGCACAATAAAAATTAACATGTTCAGAGGTGACACAATCATTCTTAACACTTCTGGACATTGCATAAAGCTACTGGACATTAATGGATCAAAGAAATTCATCCAACATAGCAAAAGAGGCAATGCGACATAAAAGGCAGAATCTGTCAAAACAGAACAGTTCGTATTGACGAATTTTAAAATGGCACCAGACTTGCTCAAATGAAAATGCTCAAATTGAATGAAAGTTGCGTACATATCTGAGGATCACTCACGTAAATTGGCATAATTTTCTGAGTTACCTGCAGAGAATTTTGCCCAGATTCGTGACAGTAAAGAAATCTGTTTCTGCGCAGTAATCCAAATCTAGTATGAACTTTACTATCAACGACTTTACTTGGCACAACAAAACACTAAACTAAGATAAGGAGAGGTTGCTACAGTAGTAAACAACTTCCAAGACACAAAATAAAAACAAAGTACTGTAGTAAAAACATGGGTTGTCTCCCATAAGCGCTTTTCTTTAACGCCTTTCAGCTAGGCGCAGAAAGTGTGTATCAAGTATTATCAAGAGATGAAGCATCAACATCATAATTTGTTCTAATAATAGAATCATAAGGTAACTTCATTCTCTTTCTAGGGAAGTGTTCCATACCTTTCTTGAGAGGAAATTGATATTTAATATTACCTTCCTTCATATCAATAGTAGCACCAACAGTTCGAAGAAAAGGTCTTCCCAATATAATGGGACAAGATGCATTGCATTCAATATCCAAGACAACAAAATCAACGGGGACAAGGTTATTGTTAACGGTAATGCGAACATTATCAACTTTCCCCAAAGGTTTCTTTGTAGAATGATCAGCAAGATTAACATCCAAATAACAATTTTTCAGCGGTGGCAAGTCAAGCATATTATAAATTTTCTTAGGCATAACGGAAATACTTGCACCAAGATCACATAAAGCATTACAATCAAAATCTTTAACCTTCATCTTAATGATGGGCTCCCAACCATCCTCTAGCTTTCTAGGAATAGAGGCTTCGCGCTCTAGTTTCTCTTCTCTAGCTTTTATGAGAGCATTTGTAATATGTTACGTGAAAGCCAAATTTATAGCACTAGCATTAGGACTTTTAGCAAGTTTTTGCAAGAACTTTATAACTTCAGAGATGTTGCAATCATCAAAATTTAAACCATTATAATCTAAAGCAATGGGATCATCATCCCCAATGTTGGAAAAAATTTCAGCAGCTTTATCACAGGCAGTTTCAGCAGTTTTAGCAGTTTCAGACAGTTTCTCGCGCTTTGCATCAGAAGTGGAAACATTGCTAATACCAATTCTTTTATTAATAATAGTAGGAGGTGTAGCAACATGTGAAGAATCAACATTACTTGTGGTGGTAATAGTCCAAACTTTAGCTACATTCTTCTCTTTAGCTAGTTTTTCATTTTCTTCTCTATCCCACCTAGCACGCAATTCAGCCATCAATCTTATATTCTCATTAATTCTAACTTGGATGGTATTTGCTGTAGTAACAATTTTATTATGATGATTCTCATTAGGCATAACTTTCGATTTCAAAAGATCAACATCAGCAGCAAGACTATCGATTTTAGAAGCAAGTATATCAATTTTCCCAAGCTTTTCTTCAACAGATTTGTTAAAAGCAGTTTGTGTACTAATAAATTCTTTAAGCATGGCTTCAAGTCCAGGGGGTGAATTCCTATTATTGTTGTAAGAATTCCCATAAGAATTAGCATAACCGTTACCATTATTATAAGGATATGGCCTATAGTTATTACTAGAATTGTTCCGATAAGCATTGTTGTTGAAATTATTATTTTTAATGAAGTTTACATCAACATGTTCTTCTTGTGCAACCAATGAAGCTAATGGAACATTATTAGGATCAATATTAGTCCTATCATTCACAAGCATAGACATAATAGCATCAATCTTATCACTCAAGGAAGAGGTTTCTTCGACAGAATTTACCTTCTTACCTTGTGGAGCTCTTTCCGTGTGCCATTCAGAGTAGTTGATCATCATATTATCAAGAAGCTTTGTTGCTTCACCAAGAGTGATGGACATAAAGGTACCTCCAGCAGCTGAATCCAATAGGTTCCGCGAAGAAAAATTTAATCCTGCATAAAAGGTTTGGATGATCATCCAAATAGTCAGTCCATGGGTTGGGCAATTTTTAACCAGAGATTTCATTCTTTCCCATGCTTGTGCAACATGCTCAGTATCCAATTGTTTAAAATTCATTATGCTACTCCTCAAAGATATAATTTTAGCAGGGGGATAATATCTACCAATAAAAGCATCCTTGCATTTAGTCCATGAATCAATACTATTCTTAGGCAGAGATAGCAACCAATCTTTAGCTCTTCCTCTTAATGAGAAAGGGGACAATTTTAATTTTATAATGTCACCATTTACATCCTTGTACTTCTGCATTTCACATAGTTCAACAAAATTATTGAGATGGGCAGCAGCATCATCAGAACTAACACCAGAAAATTACTCTCGCATAACAAGATTCGGTAAAGCAGGTTTAATTTCAAAGAATTCTGCTGTAGTAGCAGGTGGAGCAATAGGTGTGCATAAGAAATCATTATTATTTGTGGTTGTGAAGTCACACAACTTAGTATTTTCAGGGGTGGCCATTTTAGCAGTAGTAAATAAAGCAAACTAGATAAAGTAAATGCAAGTAACTAATTTTTTTGTGTTTTTGATATAGAGTGCAAGACAGTAAATAAAGTAAAACTAGCAACTAATTTTTTTTTGTATTTTGATTTAGTGCAGCAAACAACGTAGTAAATAAAACTAAGCAAGACAAAAACAAAGTAAAGAGATTGGGAAGTGGAGACTCCCCTTGCAGCGTGTCTTGATCTCCCCGGCAACGGCGCCAGAAATTTGCTTGATGCGTGTAGTTGACACGTCCGTTGGAAACCCCAAGAGGAAGGTGTGATGCGCACAGCGGCAAGTTTCCCTCAGTAAGAAACCAAGGTTTAATCGAACAAGTAGGAGTCAAGAAGCACGTTGAAGGTTGATGGCGGCGGGATGTAGTGCGGCGCAACACCAGAGATTCCGGCGCCAACGTGGAACCTGCACAACACAACCAAAGTACTTTGCCCCAACGAAACAGTGAGGTTGTCAATCTCACCGGCTTGCTGTAACAAAGAATTAGATGTATAGTGTGGATGATGATTGTTTGCAGAAAACAGTAGAATAGTATTGCAGTAGATTGTATTTCAGTATAGAGAATTGGACCGGGGTCCACAGTTCACTAGAGGTGTCTCTCCCATAAGATAAACAGCATGTTGGGTGAATAAATTACAGTTGAGCAATTGACAAATAGAGAGGGCATGACCATGCACATACATATTATGATGAGTATTGTGAGATTTAATTGGGCATTACGACAAAGTACATAGACCGCTATCCAGCATGCATCTATGCCTAAAAAGTCCACCTTCAGGTTATCATCCGAACCCCCTCCAGTATTAAGTTGCTAACAACAGACAATTGCATTAAGTATTGCGCGTAATGTAATCAGTGACTACATCCTTGAACATAGCACCAATGTTTTATCCCTAGTGGCAACAGCACATCCATAACCTTAGAGGTTCTTGTCACCCCTCCAGATTCACGGAGACATGAACCCACTATCGAGCATAAATACTCCCTCTTGGAGTTACTATCATCAACTTGGCCAGAGCATCTACTAATAACGGAGAGCATGCAAGATCATAAACAACACATAGACATGAATTGATAATCAACATAACAAGTATTCTCTATTCATCGGATCCCAACAAACGCAACATATAGAATTACAGATAGATGATCTTGATCATGTTAGGCAGCTCACAAGACCCGACAATTAAGCACAATGGGGAGAAGACAACCATCTAGCTACTGCTATGGACCCATAGTCCAGGGGTAGACTACTCACACATCACTCCGGAGGCGACCATGGCGGCGTAGAGTCCTCCGGGAGATGAATCCCCTCTCCGGCAGGGTGCCGGAGGCGATCTCCTGAATCCCCCGAGATGGGATTGGCGGCGGCGGCGTCTCAGTAAGGTTTTCCGTATCGTGGCTCTCGGTACTGGGGGTTTCGCGATGGAGGCTATTTGTAGGCGGAAGGGCAGGTCAGGGGGCCACACGAGGGCCCCACACCACAGGTCGGCGCGGCCAAGGGCCAGGCCGCGCCGCCCTAGTGTTTGGCCACCTCGTGGCCCCACTTCGTCTCCTCTTCGGTCTTCTGGAAGCTTCGTAGCAAAATAGGACCCTGGGCGTTGATTTCGTCCAATTCCGAGAATATTTCGTTACTAGGATTTCTGAAACCAAAAACAGCAGAAAACAAAGAATCGGCTCTTCGGCATCTTGTTAATAGGTTAGTTCCAGAAAATGCACGAATATGACATAAAGTGTGCATAAAACATGTAGATAACATCAATAATGTGGCATGGAACATAAGAAATTATCGATACGTCGGAGACGTATCATTCCCCTCCTCCTCATGGTCATCGTCGGCCTCCCAATCCTCCTCTTGGCCGTCCATTGGCGGGGAACTAGAGCTGCTAGCCGTTGCAATTATGTCCCACCAATGGCGCCAGCCCCGCGGCTTCCCCTCGCTATCGGTGCCCGATGGCAAAGAGAGGTTCTCATGGTCAGAGAGGAGAGGAGAGATGAAGGGCGCCGGCCGGTTGAAGATCGGAATGCTCAGACGTAGGGGTCTTATTGAGCGGGGATGAATGGCGGCGCAGATATCGAAGAGGGCTACGGTTGCTCTTCCGCGGAGTTCGCACTCCATTCCGACGGTTCGCACGTCAATCGACGCGGTTGCCACTGCGACGGTTCCTCTTCCCGGCAACTGCACCATCGCTAATAAATCCATCGCGAGGTAGGCGTAGGTTGGGCGTCGTTCATGTGTCCATGACGCGTCGGCCCCGCCACTTCCCGCCCCGCTTCTCGCTCTGTCCGGCGCGCCCGTAGCGTCCCATGTGGAGTGGGGACGGGCTCAGGGCGCCGAGCACGGTATTGGGCGTGCCCCAAAAACCTTTGTGGGATGTTTTGGGGAACACGAGTGGAGATGGTCTAAGAGAACCTCCAGCCGCGTCCCCCAAGGTGTCCCTCAAAGATTTTTGGGGTGCGCCAGACATTTTTTCGTTCCCAGGCGCACGTCCCGAAGGCCCTTTCCGTCTGACGCGGCCCAATACGGTGTCCGATGCCTCGAGCCCGTCCCCGGTCCATAGGGGACGCTCCGGGCGCGCCGGACACATCGAGAAGCGAGGCGAGGAGGGGCAGGCCCGATGCGTCAGCGACACACGAACGACGCTTAGCCGTCGCCTACCTAGCTACGGTGCAGTTGCCAGGAAGGGGAACCACCGCAGTGGCAACCGCGTCGATCGACGTGCAAACCGCCGGAATGAGCGTGAACTCCGCGGAAGAGCAACCGCAGCTCTCTACGATATCTACGACGCCATTCATCCGAGCTCAATAAGACCCCTACGCATGCGCATTCCGATCTACAACCGGCCGACACCATTCATATCTCCTCTCCTCTCTCACCATGAGCAACCTCTGTTTTCCATCGGACACCGACAGCGAGGGGAAGCTGCCGGGATGGCGCCATTGGTGGGATAGACTTGCAACGCCTAGCAGCTCTAGTTCCCCACCGACGGACAACCAGGAGGAGGATTGGGAGGCCGACGGCGGCCATGAGGAGGAGGGGAAGGCTGATGACAACGACGGCCACGAGAAGTAGGAGGAGTAGGAAGAGGCTGAGGCGGCGGCGGCAAAGAAGGAGGCAAGGGCTCAGGCGAAGGCGGAGGCGAAGGTGCAACCGACGAGCACCGATGATGACGAGGGGGACACAAGTTCCTCCAACGCGTCGAACGACACCGGCTCTTCAGAAGAGGTGATGACTGATGAGCACGAATCGCCTCCGTGAGGACGAGGAGGAGGGTCCATCAAAGGAGCATCGGGCCTGACGCGTCAGCGACACACGAACGACGCTCAACCATCGCCTAGCTAGCTACGGTGCAGTTGCCAGGAAGGGGAACCGTCGTAGTGGCAACCGTGTCGATCGACGCATGAACCGCCGGAATGGAGCGCGAACTCCTTGGTAGAGCAACCACAGCTCTCTTCGATATCTACGCCTCCATTCATCCGAGCTCAATAAGACCCAAACGTATGCGCATTCCGATCTACAACCGTCCGGCGCCATTTATCTCTCCTCTCCTCTCTCACCATGAGCAACCTCTCTTTGCCATCGGACACCCATAGCGAGGGGAAGCTGCCGGGATGGCATCATTGGTGGGACAGAGTTGCAACGCCTAGCAGCTCTAGTTCCCCGCCGACGGACAGCCAGGAGGAGGATTGAGAGGCCGAAGATGGCCATGAGGAGGAGGGCAAGGCCGATGACAACGCCGGCCATGAGAAGTAGGAGGAGGGGGAAGAGGCTGAGGAGGCAGCGGCGGCAAAGAAGGAGGCAAGGACTCGGGCGAAGGCGCAATCGACAAGCAACGACGACGACGAGGGGGACACAAGTTCCTCCAACGCGTCAAATGACACCGACTCTTCGGAAGAGGTGACGAGCAGGAAGCGCATCCGTGAGGACGACGAGGAGGGGCCATCAAAGAAGTAGTAGTTTAAAAAATTAGTTCATTTTTTCGAAGTTTTAATATGTAATTTGTTTATGTTGCACTACTTTGAAAATTAGTTCGTATTTTTCGAAGTCTTGATTGTACCAACAAATTTCTTCTCTCTATTAGATACAAATGCAAAAAAATGAATTATTTTAATGTTTGAGGGGCGCGTTTAGGAGAAGTGGCTGGGGAGCGACACCCCCAAGCGTTTGATCCGGCGCTGTTTGGGAAGCCGGTGGAAGATGCTCTAAATTTACAAACATGTTGATCCACAACGCTATAGATGGCGGATGGAGTTGCTCTGCTCGGCCTTGGATCCGGATAATATAGCCGGGAGGATGGCACGCGGTTCCTGTACGGCCGAGTACACACATGCTGAACAGGTCCAGGCCCGACTCTGCCAACACTCGTCCAGGAACCGTGTGAGACTGCTCACTTTCTGTTTGGCATTGACATGTTGCTTACGATGAAAGTGGTTGGCACCCCTGTCGGCATGTATTTGGCGTACGTAGGGCTGCATCCTATACAACCAGGCATATGACGTCAGTTACATAAGCCAACGGTTCGATGTAATGTGGATATGGAGATCACTCAAGCTCGGGTGCACTACGGAGTTTTCGGTGGACAGTTGTGTATGTTTGAGGTTGAGCCGCTCGGTTTGAATAGGGGCAAAGGGGTATGGTCATCTTGAAGGAGGGGGCAGCCCTAGGATGCTGGGATACCTCCCGCCCCCACGGTGGAGCCTCTTAGAGGTGACACCTTCCCAGCTAGGAATGGCAACAGGTCTGCCCCCGCGCGGGGATTGCCTTTTCTTCCCCGTCCCCGCGTTTGTGAAATTCCCCCATCCCCATCCCCATTCCCCACTTTGGGGACTATTTTTCCCCGTCCCCATCATCCACCGGGTATAGCAGACCCACGGGGTTCCCCACCCCCATCACAAACAGTAGACAAATCATGAAAATATCGCAGAAATTCAAGCTCAAAAATAACTTAGTACGTGCAGACTACAGCGTCACACAACCACACACTGACACACATAAGACATAACGAGTACTTATGTTTAACTCACATAGTTCACACGATGACACCACCGAATCACGTGATTACCGAAGGTAAGCAAGCATTAGTGACGTGCGTAAATACGTGTTAGCTGAAATTAAGCAGGACAAGCTAAATTTGTGGGATATTACCGATACATGCGGGGCTCCGCGGGGTTCGGGTATGGGGACTGGTAGAACGTCCCCCGCCCCGCTTTCCCCATCGGGAAGCATGTCTTGCCGTTAATACCCCCATGGGGATAAATTAGATACCACAGCCGGCCCCTAATAGAGGAAAACCCCGTCGGGTTTCGGGTAAACGGTCCCCGTTGCCATCCCTATTCCCAGCCACCTCGCCCCCTAGCTGCCCCAACCCTAGTTGGTCCTTTGGCCCACTAGGGTGAAGAGTCCCAACCATAGGGGCCTTTCGGCAATGTAGACGCCTAGCTCTTATGGGCCACTAGGGGTCTAGGGCCCGCGCAACCAGGGGTAGCCTTTGCACGGTTGCACCTCTTCGGTTAATCACAAATAAAGTGTGGAGTCGCAAATATTACCTCTATAATATCGGGTACTCTTCCGAAATTTCTTGAAAACAATCTTGCTAAGTGGGGGTAGAAGAGTTGTCTGGCACCGTCTGTGGTGACTAGGACCAGGTGGCATCCTTTGTACTGGCTCCGCCCTTTCTGCCTCTTAATATAAATACGCGCGGATCTTCTACGGGTACTAAAAAACGATGACTCCAGCCGATGTCAATCTCCCAATCACGAAACCATCAAATAAGTTTCACGGCAAATCAAACTACTTTAAGCATGTGACCTAATAGTTCCATAATCCTATTTCAAGAAAAGTTATTTACCAATTCAAATAGTCTATAACAAATATGATTGCATTAGTACGTGCTTAATTTTAGTTAAGACTATAATATCCCAAAAACCACAAAATTGGTCGGCCCAATTCGTCACGGGGTGTGCGGCGCGCGGTACGCGCCGACCTGGTCGGTGTATAGGAAATCCGGTGATCGCCGACGCCAATGCCCGCGAGCAGTACCTGGTTTGCAACCCCGTGACGCGGCAGTGGAGCCACCTCCCGCGGCTGAGACTGGGCCGGAACGTCCAAGTCAGGCAACGCAAGTGCGGCTTCTACTTCCACGGGCCCTCCGGCGAGTACCGGCTCTTGTGCCACATCTCCTTCACGTTCACGGGCTGGCGACGGGCGCCGTGCTACTGCATCTTGTCGACCGGCGCGGACAGGCCGCGGCAGCTGAGCGTGCAAGCGACGCCCATTGACGGCCGGCGCGTCGACTCCGATCTGTTGTTCAAGAACCTGATGACGCCGGCCGTTCTGCACGGGCACCTGCACTGGCTGAAGCACATGGAGGGCGGAGTCGCCGACGAGATGGTGGCGTTCGACACGTACGGTGGCCGAGACGTTCCGGCGGATGCCTCCTCCGCCCGTGACGTTCAGGGAATGCTCGAACCTGCTCGTCGGAGACGGGTCGCTCATGGCGTCCGAGCTGGGCCATCTCTTCGTGTTCGTGGACCTCTGGGTGCTCGACGGCTACGCCGGCCCCGCCGCCTGCACGGGGGAGGAGATCAGGTGGGTGCGGCGGCACCGCGTCGAGGTGCCGTGGCAAGACGATAGGCTGTTGCTGCAAGAGGACAGGCTGCTGCTCGCGGAGGGCGGCGACGGAGGGGACGTCCTCCTGGGCTGGCGCCGCGGCGTGGTGGCGTACAACGTGAGGAGCGGCACGGTCAGGCAGGTCGTCGGCGTCGACGCTTCGAGGCACGGCATTATTTCGCTGTCACGGCGTGTGTTTAGGGGGAGCCTGGTGCGGCACGACTTCTTCGAGGCGCGGCCGCATCCCGGCTTGCCGCTGTTCAGGTTCTCTGCATGAGTTTGATGTCCGATTCGATGAGCTAGGGTTCTTAACATTTGTGTGTACAGAAAAAACAAATTTGTGAACATGAGCCTGAAGAATCGTGACGGCGTTGGTACTCCACGCAGCTACTCGTCGTGCTGCAGCAGGCCAGCAGCCACTGCTTGCGGCGCCCAACCACCTCCGGTTCGCAAATGGTCTCGGCCGTGCGCCGCGTCTCGATAGGACAATCCTTTTTTCTTTTGAGAATCAATCAATTGATCCGTTCCTTGGTGCAGTAGGCCTCCAGACACGCGCGGGTGGGCCGGAGACCCTAGGCGCGGGGCGGGCGGCTGTGCCTGCTTCCTGCCGATCGTTCGCTCCCGCAAAACCGCGACTGCCAGCCTGGCTCCATCGCGACTGGCTCAACGTCAAGGTGGATTCCTCGTTGACTGTCCTCGCGTGCCTGATTCATCTGCCTGTCTGCTTTTCGATGGAAATAAAAAGAGCAAAGGGAGAGAAAAAAAAAAAACAGAGTAACGTCGCTCGCGCGCCCCCGAGTTCGTTCTGCTGTGTTCGGCGTCGCTCACAAAATTCCATCGCGATTGCTTGGTTCAACCGCGTCTCCTCCATCGACATGGATTCCAAACTACCCAACCTATTTTTTTTCTTTCTAAAACGCATGTACACATACGCGACTCCACCGGACCAGACGGTCTTTTCCTTTTTCCTGCCTTGGTCCGCTGTGCTACCGTCGCGCGCATGCATTCCATCCAAGCTTCCTCCTTCCTTGCCTTCTTTTCTTTCCTCGCCATCCACCCCAACACAATTGCAACGATGCAAAGCTACCAATATGCAACGATGACGCACAACTAACACATTTCAGTCAGCCTTTTCTTTCTACTTCATTAATCACAAGTCAAACTAGGATGGGTTTTTTCCCTGGTGCTACTTCAACATTCCTTTGACAAGGCCTCTACCTATTTTCTCAACATCATTAACAATTCTTCTGCATCAAACAGCAAATAACTCACAACAACCGCCTGAAAAACCATCTACGTACATCCTGAATTCAACTTCCCAGCCTCACACACACCTTCAGCCCAACACTAGCGACCACAAAACGTGCAAATTCACTACTAGTAAGCCATCATTTATTATTACAAGCTGTGGTCGTCCCACCTTATTACAGTACAAGAATACTTCCGTATAGGAGGACAACATTCGCCCACGGCAGCACCAGCGCCGGGCGTACGGACCCAAGCAAGCAGCTCAGCTGGTAAGTCAGCGACATCAACACAACGACGCTCCCCTCACATGCGACGACACGCGCCAAAGGAGGCAGCAGCGGCGGCGAGGGATTCACGGCGTCTCCGGCGACTCGAGCGACAACATAAAAGCTACGACACTCCCCTCCCATGCTGCTATGCCAGAACCTCTAGCACCAGCAGGAACCTGCACAACACACATCACAAACCGCCAATGAATGAACCAAGCCTGTCCGTCTTGCAGCAAGGATACTAGTACTACTCAACGAACCAAGTATTCCAGATGCACATCTCGGGTTTCAGAGCTTACATTGCTGCCCACCAGAGCAACAACGGCTTCACCGAAGCAGCCACAAAGCACGTCAGCCAAGATCCTCCCCAAGCGGGTTACAACTACAAGAATATATATGGCAAAGCCTTCTTCTTCATCTTCACCTGAAACACAACAAATCATCGTTTAAAATGGTGCAGAGCAGATGGAACAGATAACAATCAGGCCCATTTCCAACAAAAGACAGTCAACAAATTCTGTCAATTTCCAACTACAGCCGATGGATACTCAACACAATGAAGGGCTCACCACAGAATGGAACTTGCCAAGCAAATAAAAAGCCCCGCTCGAATTTCTTAGCAGGGCATATGAACATAGCAGACTCAAAAAATAGTCAAGCATTTGCATTGCAATGGTCAGATGCATAATAACCAAACACACACACACACACACACACACCAAAACTAAGCATCTTTTAAAATGGTGAAAGGCGGATAGAACAACCACGACAACACAGCTGCAAACACAAACTTCACCTAATGCGCTACTGAATCAGCTACATCAGGTCAAGATTTTCTTTGGCATGGCCTCCTCCAAATTCTCAGGCATCCATCCACAATGATAACACAGCAGGAAATACAGTGAGCAATTCACACACGAGTAAGAAATTTGAGAGGAGACAACATATGTATGTAAGTGCTTCAACCAGTCCTACACATCATACTAGAAATGCAATACACTCTCATCATTTGAAACTGGTGCAGATCAGAAAGAACAAACAGCAATCAGGTCCATTTGCAACAAATGGCAGGGATCCAAGTCTGTCCACTTGCCACACTGACCAATTGCAAACTGAGGAAATGAAATCTACAACTTGGATAAAACTCATTTGACTTGGATACACCAATAACAAACATGACACTACAGCAGGAAATACATGATCAACTACACAAATAAATCACAGAGAGGAACCAGAAACCCACCAAAGCACATGGAGTCAAAGAAGATGGCCACCACTGCCGTTTAGCCCTCCTTGTTATCCTTGGCACATGGAAAGAAAATTAACATTCAGTCAAGAATATCCACAAGTTCAACATGCTTGCATCAAAATATTGCTCGACAGAAACCAAACTACATACAATGCTAGCATCTCAAAGTTCTTTTCTTCAAGTAACATACCAGCACGATTGGTTCAACTTGTCCTCATTCCTTCCTCCTTGTAGCTGCCATTTGCAGTAGTAATTAGTAATTTCATCACTTTGACGGAATTAATCAACACACTACTCATCAGCAAAAAAAAAGCCAAACTATTCGCAGGATACTTAAGGCACAAAACAGCAATTAGCACTCAACAAATACTGTAGTTACAAGACAGTAAAAACCTTCTTCTAATCAACAAGGTTTAGCACAACCCTTCATAATATGAGAAGCCCAACATTGGGTGCTCACTGTCAGTGCTCAAACAATAACTTGCATTCAGTGTTAAGATTAACATGGTAAAAGAAGTAATTACTGCTTTACCCTACAGTGTATCTGAATTTTGCAAGAGTTAACATGTGATTCTTCAGGCACACGTATCTATACTATTTCCATACAGTACCAATCCTTTTGTCACCATTCAAGGGACATAGCTACCATGTCTGAATTTATGCAAATTGCATTCAATGTCCAATTCAACTGATCAGACCTACAAATTCGAGATTAGGTTGGGCAGAATCTACCACTCTACTCGTACATATTAATTCAAAATGGAAACAAGAACACTTTTTTATGCAAAAATGCAGGGAGGAGGAGCGTAGGGAGCTCACTGTGAGCATTAGGTTGGGGACATGGCCTGCTGCAGTTTGTACGGAGTGGTGGCCGGCAGGTGCAGGCCAGGGACGACGCTGATGCCAGCAGCTCGGGGAGGTGGTCGCGGAGGTCGCTGGTAGCAGCAACTCCCTGAAGGCGACCAGCATCTCGTTGTCCTCACCTCCCAGCTACCATACCAGCGCCGCGGCGAGCTCCTCCCGTCGGCTGCGGTCGCAGGCCATCACTGGCAGACGGGAAGAAGCAGGCGCTACCCCTTATATGCAACAGTGGAGATCCTCCATCTCTGGCCTGGAAGGGGAACGACGAGGAGGAGGTCTGGCAGGCGCTGGAGACGTCCGTACCGCAGGGACGCGGTTGCCGGCGCGCGGCCGGCCCTGAGGTCGCAAGCGCCAGTGAAGGTCGGGGTTTGCTAGCCGGCCCATCTGCACCGCACGGTGATGACGGTCGTCGATCCGGGTCCCCACCACCCGCTTCCGGTGCGCCGCCGTCGCCATGGATGCCCAAAGGACGAAGCTTGACCCCCTGCTCGGCCAGGATGCCAGGCTAGGGTTCGTGTTGGGGTTCGATTTGGTGGTTCCAGTCGGTGGAATAGAGAGAGGCGGAGGAGGGGGTTCTGGGGAGGTGGTCGACGGGCAAGGGAGTGGCCGGAGTTGGCCGGGATCTAGCCGGCGACGAAGGTTGAGGAAAGGGTTGGGTGGAGGAGCGTGGGTTGGGGAGGAGGTGAGGGTGGGGTTGGGTATGGCACGAGGGGACTTGGTCGCTTGGTTTGCTACTTTGTTCGGTGACAAAAATTTCGTCTCCCGCCTCTTTGACTCAAATTTTGGTTTAGGGGCGCCCAGAATCGTCCGGCCAGGTCATCGATCCGTGGCATCTCCCCTGAAACTCCATCTTGTCCATTCAAATTGTTCGAATCCAACGGTTCATGTCTGCTTTCCAGTTCCTGCCCCTGCCCAACACTGTGTGTTGATGGATTTTTTTTTTTTTTTTTGAGATCATTTGTGTGTGTTGATGGGTGAAACTTGTGTTTCCCCTCAGCCCGAAATGACCACTTTGGTACCAAAAATCAAATAAGCATCTCATTTAAAGATTTTGCCTAGAGAATCCGTTTGTTTTGGTGCATATAGACCTACCAATCACCTATGCATGTGAATGCATGTAGTACCATCTCCATATGTGTTTGGTATCGCAAACTTGCACCCGTGTTACAACTTTCAAGGAAAAATCCGCATAAGGGTTAGGAGAAAGAAAAAAACATCGAGGCACGACAAGTCCATGGATCGAAAATCTTAACGGGGGCAATCGTAGCATGCGGGGTGGAGAGGACCTGCGGTGTCGAGACTCCACGACGTGTGTCGGAATGATGACCATGTTGCCAACAAAAATGCAGTGTCGAGTCTTGCGTAAACCAAGGATCCACGACTCGAGTCGATGCCTTGAGAAACATTCGACTCAATGTTGGGCTAGGGTTTGTGTTTTCTTCGTGCCGCGTTTGGGGGACGTCGCATTCAAATTTGATTATATATTACAAGTTATGAAAACGGCTAGATTTTATCTAACCCTAGCTTACTGGCCGCTCAGCGGTGCGTTTGACGGTCCCGCCCCGGCGTCGCCTACCCTCCGCCGCAGTTCCTGCTACGCGCGCCGCCTCTCCCTCCGTAGGGTGGCGAGCAGACGTCGCTGCTCAATCGCCTCCCATCGTTCACGGTGCTGGAGATCCTGCTCCATGTACAGGCACATACGCTTTATACGCCACCACTCGCCCATCTCATTCGTCTAGCGCTGTCGCACCTCTTCCATCGTGGCGGCGTCAAACACCGCTATGGTGTCCGCCAGCGCCGCCTCCTCCCACGCCTTGTTCTCAGTAGCTTCCGGGTCGATGTCAAACTGCGGTGGTGGAGGTGGTGGTGGAGACGGTGGTGGAGGGAACTAGCCGGCGCCGGGGCGGTTCATCATTGCGCATGTGGTGTTTATGCGACGAGGGTTATGCTTGCGGCGGATTCCGGCGGCTACCATTGAGCAGGGGAGGCCTTTTATGGACGCCGGCGTCGCCAGAAGAGGCGGGAAAATAGCGCGGGAAGAGGCTAGAAGTGCGGGAACGCGCGGTGGCGTGCGCACGCCGGCGACGCGTGGAGGCTGCGCAGCGCCGACGAGACGTCTCGCCTACCCCTCCATCGCCATTAAGGAAAAGCTACGACACTTCGTTCGTGAGTCGCTGACGCGTCGGTCCCGCCACTCCTCGCATCGCATTTCGTTGTGTCCGGCGTGCCCAGAGAATCCCCTGTGGAGCGGGGACGGGCTTGGGGCATCAGACACCGGATTGGGCCGCGCCAGACGGAAAGGGCCTTTGGGGCGCGCGGCTGGGAACAAAATTTTGTCCGACGCACCCCAAATCCCGTTGGGGGCCGCTTTAGGGGATGCGGCTGGAGATGCTCTAAGGACCTAACAACACTGAAGGCTCACCACATGGTGGTAGGTTTGGAGGTCATCGATGGGAGGGGAAGAATGTCTGAAGCGACTGGAGGCCACATCGACAATATATGGGAGACTTCCGACCGAGATAGTAGATAGGGATGGAAGGTTCCGTAGGAGAGAGACGGGTCAAAGATGGTAAAGTTTACGGAAAGGGAAATAGAGACAGGAGGGCGGGGCGCGCTAGTGGTGACTAAGTGTAAGGGTACATTGCCCCTATGTGTGGTTTTGGTAATTAATGACAACCCCTATGGACTAATGTTTTCTTTGAGTTTATATGAAGGAATATTCCATAGGTACTTCTTGCTCTCCATGTGTTGGATTCAAGTATGGATGCCATGAAGATAAATGTATACCTTGTGTATTGGCATCAAGAACATCGTATGAGAAGATACAAGGTTGAGTTGGACAAGTTCAAGATGAGTATCTTGAGTGGATCACACGCTTGAAGCTTGTCGTCCATTTGGTGATAATGGACATGTGAAGATGTGCATCAATGGGGCTTTCCCATCATAGTGTATGGGGGAGCATTTGTGAGTCTTCACGAAGCAACATTGGTCAAGTGTGGCATTCCGGCTTGAGTGAAGCTTGAAGAGTTATCATCAAGATCAAGCGGGATGCGCAAGGCAAAGGTATGGCCTTGCTAGGTTTTCCTTTTACCGGTCTCAAGGTGGATGTTGGGAGACCGGATTATAGGATAGATAGCCGCACTATTAAGAGGGGCTTTCGGTTGAGTAACTTGATCACATCGTCTTAGGGAGCTCAATCCTTTGCATACTTTGCATATCCTTATTGCTTCTTGGTGTTTCTCTGTGTGAGGTTCTTGAGCTTGTTGCTAGCTTTACAACAAGCCCAAGTTCATCGAAAACGGAATCCGCATGCATCTTCTATTGCGTTTTCGAGTTTGGACGTCTTTACCGTTTCTTGACGGTGGGAGACTTTCTCTCTAAAATCATCTAAAAATATTATGTGAGGAGTCTTCATATTTCCAGTTTTTGTTGGGGTTCTATTCGTCGTTATCTTTCCAACAAAATTGGTTTCATGCGATTCGGAGTTCGGGAGCAATAGTTATTAAAAGAAAAGGTAAAAGAGAAAAAGAAAAGGAAAAAGAAAAAAAGGGGGGGGAGGCGGTCGGTTGCCGCCCGGCCTGCCGGACCGCATGCCGGCCCACCCGGTCGACCAGGCGGCCACCGGCCCACCAGCCGGGCAGCCCAGCTCCACCTCCGGTCCAACCGGACCTTAACCGGGCCGCCACTCTGTCCGGCCCAGGCGCCGGCCTCCTACCGGGCCACCCGGCAGCTTCCCCAGCCTGACCGGGCTCGGTGCCGGATGGGCCTTAGGCGCCCCCGCACGGCCCACCTCCCCGCGCGCTGGGCCTTATCCGCCGCCCTGCGCGGCGCGCGCCCCGCCCGGTCACTGCTCCGGCTGGGCCGGCCTGCAGACCGGCCTGTCCGGCTGCTGGTCCGGTCAGCCGGCTGGGCCGCCGGCTGGGGCTCCGTTTCTGCCCGTTTTTCTTCCTTTTTAATGCGTTTTTCTCTTGGTTTTTTCCCCAACGGTTATTTCTCTTCTTGGACTATAAATAGGTCTTCTTCCACCTTTAGACATAATGTTCTTCACTCTCTCTCACCTCCATTGTTGCTATTTGAAGAACTCTCTCTCTCCCTTGATTCCTCTAATCAATCTTGCTCATATTTGAGGATTTGAGAGAGGAGATCTAGATCTACACTTCCACCAAACCGTTTCTTCTCTAAGTGAGGGAATCTCTTGGGATCTAGATCTTGGAGTCTTTGGTTGACTTTCCCTCTTGTTCTTCCTCTCCAATCTCATCCTAGCATTCGTTGCTTTGGTGGGATTTGAGTGTGAAGGATTTGAACACCACCGGTGTTCTAGCTTTGCATCATTGCATAGTGTTGAGCTCTCCACCACGATTTGTTCGAGTGAGAGACCGTGAGCTTGTTACTCTTGGAGGGTGACCTCCTAGTTGGCTTGGTGATTGGTGCTCCGGTGATCTCTTCAAGAAGATTGTGAAGAGGCCCGGGCTTCTCCTTCGTGGAGCTTGTGAAGTGGTTGTGGAGCTTGCCATCTCCGGAGCGGAGGAAAAGCTAACCATAAGGAAAGGGCCATTATCCTTCGTGGGTGTGGTTCGGAGAATAGGGTGAGCCTTCGTGGCGCGGGGAATCCTTCGTGGGACCTCCACTCCTCCAAACGTGACGTACCTTGTTGCAAAGCAAGGGAACACGGGAATACATCCTCGTCTCCGCGTGCCTCGGTTATCTCTATACCCGAGCTCTCTTTCCTTGTGATAGCCATCGTGCTTGAAGTATATATATATCTTGCTATCACTTGTGCTACATATATCTTGTGCCTATCTTGCTTAGCCTTGTGCTACATATATCTTGTGCCTATCTTGCTTAGCTCTAGTTGCCATTGTTATACTTAGTTGAGTTTAGCATATTTAGGGTTTGTGCTTGTAAACTAAACGTTAGTTTAATTCCGCATTCTTACAAGTCAAATCCGCAAGAGTTTGTAATTGCCTATTCACCCCCCCTCTAGGCGACATCTCGATCTTTCACTAAGAGGGAGTACATGCATGACATCAAACTATTATTATGACGGCCGAGGCACGTGACATAATAATCATCAACATTGATACACCAGAGCTATTGTGAAGCAAAAAGCTATATCGAACGAAAATTACATAAAATAATAGAATTTATCTATTTTCGTATAGCGTAATAACAAATTTAATAACATAGCATGCATAACTTATAAAATATATACCATGTACGTGACCCTCTATCCCTTTGTATGGTAGGCCCCTCGACGTCTACTCGCATATTTTCCTTGAAAGTGGTGAGTTCATGTCAATTTCCTCTTTTTATGTTATAATAGGTCATAGGAACAATCCCAAACCAAAAAGAGACCAAGCATTTACAAGTTGGGTAGGTGCTCTCGAAGTGGTAGTTTTGCGCTATAAGTTTTGAATCTTCCGTTGGGATAGTTCGTCCTGTGAAGTGAGTGCCAGCTCAAAGTTCTGTAATAATTTTTCCTATTTAAACCACCTTTACATACCTATATATTATGGCACGTAAGGGGAATGGTTTCCGACCCATCCTCGTGTGATTTCATGTGTCCCCTAGTTCAACGGGCCTCTCGACATTTGCCCTACCTTTCCATCGAAAAGTGGTGATTCCATGTCACTTCGCTATTTTTATGTTATAATAGGTAAACAACTACAAAAGAGGCTAAATTGCTACAAGAGTTGGGTTGGAGGCGAAGTGAGAGTTTACACTATAAGTCTGGTCAATCAAGCCGACTACTCCAACTCCGGAGCCTCGCTCCCGCCGCTCCCCCGTGAGCGGCCGGAGCGCCCCTGCCCCTCCGGCCCTCCCCACCATGTAGCTCCCCTCCACCGCCGCCGAGCAAAGCCCGGGCGGTGCCGACGGCGGTGGTTTTATCCTCCCGCGTGAGTAATGGGCCCGACAGGGCGGCACCCTTCCTCGTGGCGGAGCGGCCCGTTGACGCCGGCGCCGGTCGGCGCTGCCGTTGCCTCCCCCAATGGCAGGAGGCCTGAATGCAGCTGCGGCATCTCCCGGCGTTGCTCGAGCCGGCAGTGGCTCTAGGCGGGCGGCTCGACCCGATATGGGCTTGTGGGCTCAGATCTGGGCTCGGTAGGGCATGGCCGGATCCTCTGGATCTAAGGGTGGCCTGGGGTGCGCGGCTGCGTGCCCGATGCGCCACCTTCGCCGCCTTCCGCCGGTTGCATTTGGGTTGGCTCTGGGCCATGCGGGCCTTTCACTGGCTGTCTTCGAGGTTGTCGGCGGTATGTTTCTTCCGCAGACTCCGGTAGTCCTCTGTCGCTGCGGGGCGGCGTTTCGGAATCGTTGGGCGATGTCCTTGCCAGCTATTGGGGACACGGTCCCCGGGCCGGCTCTCATCGCAGCTTCTCCTGCGGCTGCGGTATTTTCCCCTCCGTCTAGCTTAGGCGTGTATGTGCAGGTGCTCACACGCTGGGATGGTGTGGCCGCCGTGGTGCCTCCGACCTAGCGTCGTGGACGTCTAGATCTGGGCTTGGCCGGACTATGCCAGCCATCGTGTTTTTCCCCGCGGTTGAGTATAGTTGGGGCTAGTTCAGTGTGCGACTTAGCTTGGAGGCGTGTTTGTGATCTTCGCCTTGTCTGTTGTGCACCCTCATGACGGTGTCCTGAATTTATGACACCTCGACGAAAGCAGCGCATGGCTATGGCATGTGCCGGTGGCGGCATCACCTGCGGGTGTGGGCGCCTTGTCAGCGAGAGGACGCTGCGGTTCGCATCAGAAACGAAGTGGGGAGGTTGGTCATCGGCGTTAATGGCCTCCCGCGCGGAAACCCAAGCGGCGAGGGCGACGACTGGCCACACGGCTTCCACCTACCTTACCCACACGCCTTCGATGCGCGTCTGCCGCCTCCCTTAAAACCCACTCTCTGTTCCCCGCCTTCCAACACTAGCCGCCGTCCAACACCAACCGCCGCACAAAACTCCCACACACCCACCGATGATGGCGCACAACGACGAGGCCGGCGCCGGCGGCGTGCTCCGCTCGTTGCAGCTCAACCTCGACGAGGCCGGCCATGCGCATCGGCATCGCGTCCCCGTGCCGGTCTGATGCATCTGCCGCACGGCTGGCACGTCTCAACCGCCGGCTTCATGGTGCCACCGTCGCCACCGCCAGGACCACATACGCGGGCCCTCGCCAGGGAACGGCAGAGCCTGATGACGCCGGCGGAGAGGAACCTGCCGACCAATGTGCTCGGCAGCCCGACTTGGGCACGTCGATTTGAAGATGAGCGCGCCGTCGAGCTCGCACGGGCGTCCGGACACGCGAGGGGCCGCTTTAACACCGTCGGCGCCGTGCCTGGTGGCACGGCCGCGACATCGATGCCACGATGCGTCAATACTGCTTCCGCCAGCGCATCCGCGGCGACCCGGAGCTCGCGAACCGGATCATCCGCAGCGGGCGACCGCACGCGCTCGGCCGCGCCCCGGGCCTCCTTCCGGAGGCGTCGTCATCCGCGACGAAGCGAGGCACACGTCCTCTGCTCCGGCCCGTCGGACGACGGGGTCGGGCCACCGCGTCAAGGATGAGGGCGTCGCGGCCTCACCACCACTTCCACCGGCGAAAAAGAAACAATGGTGGAAGAAGGAGGCGGAGGCGGCCCTCCGTGGTGACGATGACGAGGAGGAATTCCCCGGCCTAAACTTCATGGTCGCCCGCTCCGTCGACGAGGACTACCGGCATATTACGCTGGACCCACGATAGGCGGCGGTGTGGTCTGCGAGGGACCACGGCGCCAACCGTCGACCTCGCCGGACCATCGGAGCTGCCGACGCCAAAGGAGGAGAAGGCCGACGAGGACGATAGCTGGTCCTTGGGGGCATCCACCGACGACGGCGACGGCCTGGACTTCAGTATGAATATGGTTTTAAAAATGTGATTTTAACTTTCAAAATCTATCGGGGCCGCCGGTTTGGGGGCGTCGGTGTGGGAGCAGCATCCCCAAATAGAGAAAGCTCTGCCGGCGCCTATTTAGGGACGCCGGTGGAGATGCTCTAAGTGCATCGTCATAGTAAAATGTCTCCTACTCTAAGTTTGCTTTTCATGAAGATTTCAGAATAGAAAAACAACATCGTTAGAGGAAATGAGAAGCAATGGTTTTTTTTCGAGATCCCGTATTGCGGAAGAGCCACCTATGGAATTTAGGATGTCATGCAATATAGTAGACCTTACCCCGTGAAAGGTTACAGAAATCCAACATGAGCGGGAGCTTTTCAAAAAATATTCAGATTGGCGCCGAGCGGGAGCTTTGGGACGAAACTTTTGAAGCTAAACAAAGGCGCGAGTCCTATCCCGAAAATATTTGAGGGCCCTCGCCAAAATATTCGGGTTGGCGCGCAAGCGGAGTTTTCGTTCAAAACTTTGGGAGTCAAACGAAGCGCGAGACGAAATCTCCTCCTCTCCTTCCATAGCGCGATCCCCTTTCTCCCTCCTTCCCCACGCCGCCGCCGCCGCCGCCGCCGCCGCCGCCTCCTCCCCGCCGACCACGCCGCCCCTCCTCATCTACCACACCACCTTCCCCTGCTCCCCAAGACCCGCGCCGCCCTACCTCCGCGAAACCCTAGAGGAGCGGCTGCTGGTCCGGCGTCGAAGGCCACCGCCCGGTCTTGACCCTCGCCGGACGCCGCACCAGCCGGGCAATGAGAGGCCCTCGCCCGGCTGTAGATGCACCAGTCGCGGCGGGCCATGGCGACAAAGCAACACCACCAGCACATCGGCAGAGGATGAAGACGGCGCTGGATCTGCTTCACGGCATCCGCGTCGAGCTCACCAGCCACGGTAAGCTTTCGATCCCATCTCCTCTCCGCCACCAGTACCTCAATTTCGTCTTGCTCAAGCCGCTGCCGTGCAGAAAATGAAAAGGAGGTCAAGGCCGGCCTTCCCCAGCTCCTTCTCGTGTGCGCGCGCCGACAGAGCCAAGGACAGGCCGCGCGCCGGACCTGCTGCAGCTGGGCGTTTCTGGACAGCGACGAGGACGCACAAGGTTACGGCGTCCTGGACATGGCCGACCAGGAGGAGGAGCTCGCCCATATCGATCCATACACCACGACGCCCACAAACCTAAAGGTCCTCTCTCTCTCTCTCTCAAGCATGGATGTGTAATAGTTGTGTATCAATTGGATTTAGTTTGAGAGAATATTCCGTGCAGCTGAGGGATTGAAGCTGTTCCTCATCCTGTCCGTCTCCAAAGTTGCCGCCATGGAGGGCCTCTTCAAGTTCCTCGTTAAGTTATTCCTCCTTTTCCTCCTATGCTACTTCTTCCCCAAAACAAAACTGCTCTGCTCCAACAACGTGTTGCTGCACTACTAATGACATCTGCAATTTTCTGTTCTGGTATGTATCGCTCATGACATGGTGAAGAGGAACTGGCCTGCTGGAAGGAGGATGTGCCCCAGTTCGATCTGAATTCAGAAACAATTCATCGCCGAGCAGCCCAAGGCAGAGGCAAACCATTGCCCCCTTGCGTTGTCCGTCTCGGCTTCCTTGGAGAAGGCTTCGGTTCAAAATCTGCAGCCTTGTGCATGATCTGTGGTATGGTTTCATCACTTGATTTCTCCCTAGTTTGCTCTGGTCTGTTGTATGCTATGTGTGATGTGTAGCTAGATAGGTATGTATTTGTAGCTAGATAGGTATGTATGAGGTGGCGATGAGCTAATTGAAATTTACCACACTTTGGGCAGACTTGTCTTGATGGAGCGATAATTATTATTTTGTAGTTGCTAAGCTAAGCAATCCAATGGTTGTTTTGTGCAAAAATGGATTTGCTTTTCTGCAGTCTGCACTTGCTATTGGCTGAGAATGTCAAGGACATGTACCAGTAGTTCTGTCCATCTATATGCATATATCTGTCCTGCTTTTTCCTGAAGACTAATTGTCAGCAATGTTAGACATGCCAAGGAAAGCTAGCTGGAGGATGCGGCTCACCACGACGGCGATCATGGCGCCGCAGGGCGAGCCATCCTCCTACGATTCGACAGTCCCCACCCTATCCTAGGCATCGGCCTCGCTGCTTCGCCTCCTCTTCCTCTCCAAAAATGGTTGCAGCTTTCTTCCTATTTCCATCCTCTAAAACCTTGATTTAGTAATGTATACGCCTGCTAGGAACGGACTTGTGTACCTGAAGTTCAAGTGCTGGATTTTGCTTTGGTATTGATCCTCAAGATCAAATTTCCATTGTGATCTTGTTTGTACTTGGTAAAGGAATGGGGTTGCTAGCTGCTTAGGCCCCTGCATGCTTGCTTAATGGACCATCTATCTACCGGTAAACGAGTAATAACAACATCTTGGGAGCTTTCTCAAACTTATTGTATAGAAGAAAATGGGACTGCTGTTTAACTGTGACAAATTAACATTAGCTCATCTATATCTAGTAAACAAACAGCTCATGATCTCGTCTAAGAATTTCACGTGCTATTATGTGGTGGGTAAATTTTGTATTCTCTTGTAGCTCTCCAGGTTTGTAGCTTTTGAATATGTCAAAATGGGAATGTTCTCTTCTAATCATTCTCTTTGCCATCACGCTAAGGTGCATCCTGTTGTCTTCTCCGATAAATTTGTGATTTTTGGCTGCCATGCAATCATTGCTGCAGAGAAAGGTCCGAGCTTGTTTGAATCTGACCATTGCTAATTTACTTTGCTGGATTGGAGTGTTTTGTTCCAGTAACCTTAAGTTTGAGCTTACGTTGATCTTTTCTGAAAACACTGGGAGTGCTGCTTACGTGTATGCTTAATGAATGGTAGCTGATGATCTTCTTATAGATGGACATGGTATATTAAAATCCCCTTTCATATATGAATAATTAAATGGGACAACTTTCCCTTTGGTGTATGCTAAATTAACGATAGTAGTTTAGCCTAAATTCTGGATACATTCAAGAGTACCTTAACTCTCATATTCATACACTGATGCTCTCATTTTAAGTATGCAATTACAGGGCATATCAGTTATTAAGTACATTCTGATTGCTTATCTTTCTCATGTGTATTGCTGCATTGACGCAAGTTTTCACGTGCAGGGAGCTTCGCTACCCAGCCCGCGCCGCTGACGGGAGCAAGGATGGGGTTCTTCTCTCTTTGTAACAATGAAAAGGCCACAGTCCTAGGCATCGGCCTCGCTGCTCCACCTCCTCTTCCTCTCCAAAAAAAAGGTTGCAGCTTTCTTTCTATTTCCCTTCTCTAAAACCTTGATTTGGTACTGTATACGCCTGCTAGGAACGGATTTGTGTACCTGAAGTTCAAGTGCTGGATTTTGTTTTGGTATTGATCCTCAAGATCGACCTTCCATTGTGACTTGTTTGTACTTGGTAAAGAAATGGGGTTGCTAGCTGCTTAGGCTGCTGCGTATGCTTGCTTAATGAACCATCTTGGGAGCTTTCTCAAACTTATTGTATATTGTTTGGTACCTGCAATCTCTTTTGGTAAACAAATGCAAGAAAATGGGACTACTGTTTAAGTGTATGACAAATTAACGCTAGCTCATCTATATCTAGTAAACAAACAGCTCATGAGCTCGTCCAAGAATTTCACGTGCTATTTTATGGTGGCAAAATTTGTATTATCTTGTAGCTCTCCAGGTCTGTACCTTTTGAATATGTCAAAATGGGAATGTTCTCTTCTAGTCATTCTCTTTGTCATCACGCTAAGGAGAAAACCCTTTGTGAAGGGTTTTCTTTTATGTAATAAATTTGAGAACCCCTTGAACGCCTTCCTGTTTCCTTCTCCAATAAATTTGTGATATTTGGCTGCCATGCAACCATTGCTGCAGAGAAAGGTCTGAGCTTTTTTGAATCTGACCATTGCTAATTTACTATGCTGGATTGGAGTGTTTTGTTCTAGTAACCTTAAGTTTGAGCTTATGTTCATCTTTTCTGAGAACAATGGGAGTGCTGCTTACGTGTATGCTTAATGAACGGTAGCTGATGATCATCTTATAGATGGACATGGTATATTGAAATCTCATTTCATATATGATAATTAAATGGGACAACTATCCCTTCGGTGTATGCTAAATTAACCACAGTAGTTTAGCTAGATTGCAAATTAGGAGTGGCTAAATTCTGGATACATTCAAGAGTACGTTAACTCTCATTCATACGCTGATGCTCTTATTTTAAGTATGCAAATACAGAGCACATTCAAGAGTAGCTAGATTGCTCTCATATTCATATCTTTCCCATGCATATTGCTGCATTGACACAAATTTTCACGTGCAGTAAGCTTCGCTACCCAGTCCGCGCCGCTAACAGGAGCAAGGATGGGGTTCTTCTCTCTTTGTAACAATGAAAATATCACACATGGCTACAGAATCAAATCTGTATAGGCTGAGGTTAAATGAGCCTTAAATCCGTGCTGTTTACTTTGGCTTGAGAATCAAAATAGGTACCTGTTCTGTTTCTCGAATTGTGGTCTGGATGTGCAAGTAAAGTAACCAGGTCATCCTAAAAAAAATCAGTTGTTGAAGGATAACCACGAAGAGCACATCTAGGTTAGCAGAGAAGCTGGCAGACCTGTAGCAGCAACAGCCTGGTGCACCATTCTCACATGTCGGTAGCTAGAAGAAGACCCATTTTTATGCATGCCGCTGCCTTGGTCATGCCTGCGCCACCTGAGATCTCAGATTTGAGAGAATTTATGTAATCCATATTTTGTTGTAATAGTTAACCATCAGTGTTTGTCCTAGAATTGGAACTTATTTGATGCTGTGCGTGGATCTGCTGGCTTTACCTTTGACGTGCTGGTTATGATGGTTGAGTTTGAGTCTTAAATGCTTAGATATGCCGACCTGTGCAAATTTGTTACTCACTGTTTTGCTGTGTGCTTGGGATGTCCCAGAAACAGAGCTAGCCATGCCCAAAAAATCGATGCAGATAATATTCTAAACATATCCTTTTGTACTTTCTTAGCAAAGAATATTCTCAGATTTGGCAGGAGAAACATATGGTGGTGAACCGAATTGGCAAAGTAATTTAAGCTTGCTTTATTTTGAACATATCAATGTTTTTTCCTTCATATCATTCCTTCATATTTTCTAGCTATCTAGAATAGGACGTAAAGCAAGCCTTTGGTTCAGAGAATAATTCGTGATATTTTGCTACAAGAATGGATCAGTTTCAGCTGTACGTGGGTAGCGGTTCACGCTAATAGGTGCGAGCTGGACAAAGAACTTCTCCCCAAGTTTGTTTTCGGTGGCGCCGGACTGCCGGAGGCTAGAGTCGATATGAAGACTACACTAGGGCGTTACCACCGGCAGCCTCCTCCGCAGGACTAAGAATTCAATAGAAAAAGTACTCAGTCGAACAGAGTTGAGCTCGGCAAGAGATGAGATAGAGGAGAGACTTGATGTTAAGAAAAAAGGCTAACAAGGAGAAAGTCAAGAAAACCAAAGGGAAGAAGAAATCTCGGCACACTTGTAAGAGGCAGATGCGGAGAGATGAGACCTTCATCTCCAGCCCACTTTTAGTACAATAATAAGCAACCTTCCCGAGAGAGAGAGAAAGAGGGGAGACATAGCTGAGAGCGAGAGGAGAATCGCCCCGACCCCCACGACCACGACCACGCCAAAGTCCAAAGTCACAAGTCACACGCGAACCTCGCACGCGGCTTTACTCACAATACCCTCATATATATAGAGCAAGTGAGAGGGTGTGGAGGAAACTCATACCTCACTTCAGATCACATGCCAATGGGTAATCCTTTTGAGCTGTCGGATGGGGGAAGAATAGACGGTCGGGATTAGGTGGCGATGGGTAATCCGTGGGTGGTGGACTGCTGGGCTCTGATTGGTTCCCTACTTTAGCGGTGACCCCTGCTGGCTGTGTTGGCCTATGTCAGAATTGCCTTCACGTGATACCATTGTATGACAGTAGAAAACTTAATACCACCATATTGTAGTATACCAACAGGAACGATCCTATTAATAATCAGAAAAAAGTGCCGTGAATACTTCTATGCTCGGATTTGAGTGCCTTCCTTCTGAAAACTAGCAATAGGTAGTAAATCACTGACAATAGGTAGTAAATCATCTTTCAGATTTTTTCCAGAAACAACCAATATACATGTACTTTAAGCATGTGACCTAACAGTTTGATAATCCTATTTCAAGAAAAGTTATTTTTCCAATTCAAAGTAGTCTATAACAAATATGATTGCATAGTACGTGCTTAATTTCTTGAAAACAATCTTGCTAAGTGGGGGTAGAAGAGTTGTCCGGCACCGTCTGTGGTGACTAGGACCAGGTGGCATCCTTTGTACTGGCTCCGCCCTTTCTGACTCTTAATATAAATACGCGCAGATCTTCTACGGGTACTAAAAAACGATGACTCCAGCCGATGTCAATCTCCCAATCACGAAACCATCAAATAAGTTTCACGGCAATCTCGAAGTGGTAGTTTTGCGCTATAAGTTTTGAATCTTCCGTTGGGATAGTTCGTCCTGTGAAGTGAGTGCCAGCTCAAAGTTCTGTAATAATTTTTCCTATTTAAACCACCTTTACATACCTATATATTATGGCACGTAAGGGGAATGGTTTCCGACCCATCCTCGTGTGATTTCATGTGTCCCCTAGTTCAACGGGCCTCTCGACATTTGCCCTACCTTTCCATCGAAAAGTGGTGATTCCATGTCACTTCGCTATTTTTATGTTATAATAGGTAAACAACTACAAAAGAGGCTAAATTGCTACAAGAGTTGGGTTGGAGGCGAAGTGAGAGTTTACACTATAAGTCTGGTCAATCAAGCCGACTACTCCAACTCCGGAGCCTCGCTCCCGCCGCTCCCCCGTGAGCGGCCGGAGCGCCCCTGCCCCTCCGGCCCTCCCCACCATGTAGCTCCCCTCCACCGCCGCCGAGCAAAGCCCGGGCGGTGCCGACGGCGGTGGTTTTATCCTCCCGCGTGAGTAATGGGCCCGACAGGGCGGCACCCTTCCTCGTGGCGGAGCGGCCCGTTGACGCCGGCGCCGGTCGGCGCTGCCGTTGCCTCCCCCAATGGCAGGAGGCCTGAATGCAGCTGCGGCATCTCCCGGCGTTGCTCGAGCCGGCAGTGGCTCTAGGCGGGCGGCTCGACCCGATATGGGCTTGTGGGCTCAGATCTGGGCTCGGTAGGGCATGGCCGGATCCTCTGGATCTAAGGGTGGCCTGGGGTGCGCGGCTGCGTGCCCGATGCGCCACCTTCGCCGCCTTCCGCCGGTTGCATTTGGGTTGGCTCTGGGCCATGCGGGCCTTTCACTGGCTGTCTTCGAGGTTGTCGGCGGTATGTTTCTTCCGCAGACTCCGGTAGTCCTCTGTCGCTGCGGGGCGGCGTTTCGGAATCGTTGGGCGATGTCCTTGCCAGCTATTGGGGACACGGTCCCTGGGCCGGCTCTGTACTGCAGCTTCTCCTGCGGCTGCAGTATTTTCCCCCTCCGTCTAGCTTAGGCGTGTATGTGCAGGTGCTCACACGCTGGGATGGTGTGGCCGCCGTGGTGCCTCCGACCTAGCGTCGTGGACGTCTAGATCTGGGCTTGGCCGGACTATGCCAGCCATCGTGTTTTTCCCCGCGGTTGAGTATAGTTGGGGCTAGTTCAGTGTGCGACTTAGCTTGGAGGCGTGTTTGTGATCTTCGCCTTGTCTGTTGTGCACCCTCATGACGGTGTCCTGAATTTATGACACCTCGACGAAAGCAGCGCATGGCTATGGCATGTGCCGGTGGCGGCATCACCTGCGGGTGTGGGCGCCTTGTCAGCGAGAGGACGCTGCGGTTCGCATCAGAAACGAAGTGGGGAGGTTGGTCATCGGCGTTAATGGCCTCCCGCGCGGAAACCCAAGCGGCGAGGGCGACGACTGGCCACACGGCTTCCACCTACCTTACCCACACGCCTTCGATGCGCGTCTGCCGCCTCCCTTAAAACCCACTCTCTGTTCCCCGCCTTCCAACACTAGCCGCCGCCGTCCAACACCAACCGCCGCACAAAACTCCCACACACCCACCGATGATGGCGCACAACGACGAGGCCGGCGCCAGCGGCGTGCTCCGCTCGTTGCAGCTCAACCTCGACGAGGCCGCTGTACTGTACTGGCATCGCGTCCCCCGTGCCAGTACAGTACAGACTGCCGCACGGCTGGCACGTCTCAACCGCCGGCTTCATGGTGCCACCGTCGCCACCGCCAGGACCACATACGCGGGCCCTCGCCAGGGAACGGCAGAGCCTGATGACGCCGGCGGAGAGGAACCTGCCGACCAATGTGCTCGGCAGCCCGACTTGGGCACGTCGATTTGAAGATGAGCGCGCCGTCGAGCTCGCACGGGCGTCCGGACACGCGAGGGGCCGCTTTAACACCGTCGGCGCCGTGCCTGGTGGCACGGCCGCGACATCGATGCCACGATGCGTCAATACTGCTTCCGCCAGCGCATCCGCGGCGACCCGGAGCTCGCGAACCGGATCATCCGCAGCGGGCGACCGCACGCGCTCGGCCGCGCCCCGGGCCTCCTTCCGGAGGCGTCGTCATCCGCGACGAAGCGAGGCACACGTCCTCTGCTCCGGCCCGTCGGACGACGGGGTCGGGCCACCGCGTCAAGGATGAGGGCGTCGCGGCCTCACCACCACTTCCACCGGCGAAAAAGAAACAATGGTGGAAGAAGGAGGCGGAGGCGGCCCTCCGTGGTGACGATGACGAGGAGGAATTCCCCGGCCTAAACTTCATGGTCGCCCGCTCCGTCGACGAGGACTACCGGCATATTACGCTGGACCCACGATAGGCGGCGGTGTGGTCTGCGAGGGACCACGGCGCCAACTTCGTCGACCTCGCCGGACCATCGGAGCTGCCGACGCCAAAGGAGGAGAAGGCCGACGAGGACGATAGCTGGTCCTTGGGGGCATCCACCGACGACGGCGACGGCCTGGACTTCAGTATGAATATGGTTTTAAAAATGTGATTTTAACTTTCAAAATCTATCGGGGCCGCCGGTTTGGGGGCGTCGGTGTGGGAGCAGCATCCCCAAATAGAGAAAGCTCTGCCGGCGCCTATTTAGGGACGCCGGTGGAGATGCTCTAAGTGCATCGTCATAGTAAAATGTCTCCTACTCTAAGTTTGCTTTTCATGAAGATTTCAGAATAGAAAAACAACATCGTTAGAGGAAATGAGAAGCAATGGTTTTTTTCGAGATCCCGTATTGCGGAAGAGCCACCTATGGAATTTAGGATGTCATGCAATATAGTAGACCTTACCCCGTGAAAGGTTACAGAAATCCAACATGAGCGGGAGCTTTTCAAAAAATATTCAGATTGGCGCCGAGCGGGAGCTTTGGGACGAAACTTTTGAAGCTAAACAAAGGCGCGAGTCCTATCCCGAAAATATTTGAGGGCCCTCGCCAAAATATTCGGGTTGGCGCGCAAGCGGGAGTTTTCGTTCAAAACTTTGGGAGTCAAACGAAGCGCGAGACGAAATCTCCTCCTCTCCTTCCATAGCGCGATCCCCTTTCTCCCTCCTTCCCCACGCCGCCGCCGCCGCCGCCGCCGCCGCCTCCTCCCCGCCGACCACGCCGCCCCTCCTCATCTACCACACCACCTTCCCCTGCTCCCCAAGACCCGCGCCGCCCTACCTCCGCGAAACCCTAGAGGAGCGGCTGCTGGTCCGGCGTCGAAGGCCACCGCCCGGTGCTGACCCTCGCCGGACGCCGCACCAGCCGGGCAATGAGAGGCCCTCGCCCGGCTGTAGATGCACCAGTCGCGGCGGGCCATGGCGACAAAGCAACACCACCAGCACATCGGCAGAGGATGAAGACGGCGCTGGATCTGCTTCACGGCATCCGCGTCGAGCTCACCAGCCACGGTAAGCTTTCGATCCCATCTCCTCTCCGCCACCAGTACCTCAATTTCGTCTTGCTCAAGCCGCTGCCGTGCAGAAAATGAAAAGGAGGTCAAGGCCGGCCTTCCCCAGCTCCTTCTCGTGTGCGCGCGCCGACAGAGCCAAGGACAGGCCGCGCGCCGGACCTGCTGCAGCTGGGCGTTTCTGGA
The DNA here is from genome assembly GCF_019359855.2 of Lolium perenne. NCBI lineage: Eukaryota > Viridiplantae > Streptophyta > Magnoliopsida > Poales > Poaceae > Lolium > Lolium perenne. The sequence goes on from NC_067245.2 coordinate 30,399,815, forward strand.
CAGCGACGAGGACGCACAAGGTTACGGCGTCCTGGACATGGCCGACCAGGAGGAGGAGCTCGCCCATATCGATCCATACACCACGACGCCCACAAACCTAAAGGTCCTCTCTCTCTCTCTCTCAAGCATGGATGTGTAATAGTTGTGTATCAATTGGATTTAGTTTGAGAGAATATTCCGTGCAGCTGAGGGATTGAAGCTGTTCCTCATCCTGTCCGTCTCCAAAGTTGCCGCCATGGAGGGCCTCTTCAAGTTCCTCGTTAAGTTATTCCTCCTTTTCCTCCTATGCTACTTCTTCCCCAAAACAAAACTGCTCTGCTCCAACAACGTGTTGCTGCACTACTAATGACATCTGCAATTTTCTGTTCTGGTATGTATCGCTCATGACATGGTGAAGAGGAACTGGCCTGCTGGAAGGAGGATGTGCCCCAGTTCGATCTGAATTCAGAAACAATTCATCGCCGAGCAGCCCAAGGCAGAGGCAAACCATTGCCCCCTTGCGTTGTCCGTCTCGGCTTCCTTGGAGAAGGCTTCGGTTCAAAATCTGCAGCCTTGTGCATGATCTGTGGTATGGTTTCATCACTTGATTTCTCCCTAGTTTGCTCTGGTCTGTTGTATGCTATGTGTGATGTGTAGCTAGATAGGTATGTATTTGTAGCTAGATAGGTATGTATGAGGTGGCGATGAGCTAATTGAAATTTACCACACTTTGGGCAGACTTGTCTTGATGGAGCGATAATTATTATTTTGTAGTTGCTAAGCTAAGCAATCCAATGGTTGTTTTGTGCAAAAATGGATTTGCTTTTCTGCAGTCTGCACTTGCTATTGGCTGAGAATGTCAAGGACATGTACCAGTAGTTCTGTCCATCTATATGCATATATCTGTCCTGCTTTTTCCTGAAGACTAATTGTCAGCAATGTTAGACATGCCAAGGAAAGCTAGCTGGAGGGGATGCGGCTCACCACGACGGCGATCATGGCGCCGCAGGGCGAGCCATCCTCCTACGATTCGACAGTCCCCACCCTATCCTAGGCATCGGCCTCGCTGCTTCGCCTCCTCTTCCTCTCCAAAAATGGTTGCAGCTTTCTTCCTATTTCCATCCTCTAAAACCTTGATTTAGTAATGTATACGCCTGCTAGGAACGGACTTGTGTACCTGAAGTTCAAGTGCTGGATTTTGCTTTGGTATTGATCCTCAAGATCAAATTTCCATTGTGATCTTGTTTGTACTTGGTAAAGGAATGGGGTTGCTAGCTGCTTAGGCCCCTGCATGCTTGCTTAATGGACCATCTATCTACCGGTAAACGAGTAATAACAACATCTTGGGAGCTTTCTCAAACTTATTGTATAGAAGAAAATGGGACTGCTGTTTAACTGTGACAAATTAACATTAGCTCATCTATATCTAGTAAACAAACAGCTCATGATCTCGTCTAAGAATTTCACGTGCTATTATGTGGTGGGTAAATTTTGTATTCTCTTGTAGCTCTCCAGGTTTGTAGCTTTTGAATATGTCAAAATGGGAATGTTCTCTTCTAATCATTCTCTTTGCCATCACGCTAAGGTGCATCCTGTTGTCTTCTCCGATAAATTTGTGATTTTTGGCTGCCATGCAATCATTGCTGCAGAGAAAGGTCCGAGCTTGTTTGAATCTGACCATTGCTAATTTACTTTGCTGGATTGGAGTGTTTTGTTCCAGTAACCTTAAGTTTGAGCTTACGTTGATCTTTTCTGAAAACACTGGGAGTGCTGCTTACGTGTATGCTTAATGAATGGTAGCTGATGATCTTCTTATAGATGGACATGGTATATTAAAATCCCCTTTCATATATGAATAATTAAATGGGACAACTTTCCCTTTGGTGTATGCTAAATTAACGATAGTAGTTTAGCCTAAATTCTGGATACATTCAAGAGTACCTTAACTCTCATATTCATACACTGATGCTCTCATTTTAAGTATGCAATTACAGGGCATATCAGTTATTAAGTACATTCTGATTGCTTATCTTTCTCATGCGTATTGCTGCATTGACGCAAGTTTTCACGTGCAGGGAGCTTCGCTACCCAGCCCGCGCCGCTGACGGGAGCAAGGATGGGGTTCTTCTCTCTTTGTAACAATGAAAAGGCCACAGTCCTAGGCATCGGCCTCGCTGCTCCACCTCCTCTTCCTCTCCAAAAAAAAGGTTGCAGCTTTCTTTCTATTTCCCTTCTCTAAAACCTTGATTTGGTACTGTATACGCCTGCTAGGAACGGATTTGTGTACCTGAAGTTCAAGTGCTGGATTTTGTTTTGGTATTGATCCTCAAGATCGACCTTCCATTGTGACTTGTTTGTACTTGGTAAAGAAATGGGGTTGCTAGCTGCTTAGGCTGCTGCGTATGCTTGCTTAATGAACCATCTTGGGAGCTTTCTCAAACTTATTGTATATTGTTTGGTACCTGCAATCTCTTTTGGTAAACAAATGCAAGAAAATGGGACTACTGTTTAAGTGTATGACAAATTAACGCTAGCTCATCTATATCTAGTAAACAAACAGCTCATGAGCTCGTCCAAGAATTTCACGTGCTATTTTATGGTGGCAAAATTTGTATTATCTTGTAGCTCTCCAGGTCTGTACCTTTTGAATATGTCAAAATGGGAATGTTCTCTTCTAGTCATTCTCTTTGTCATCACGCTAAGGAGAAAACCCTTTGTGAAGGGTTTTCTTTTATGTAATAAATTTGAGAACCCCTTGAACGCCTTCCTGTTTCCTTCTCCAATAAATTTGTGATATTTGGCTGCCATGCAACCATTGCTGCAGAGAAAGGTCTGAGCTTTTTTGAATCTGACCATTGCTAATTTACTATGCTGGATTGGAGTGTTTTGTTCTAGTAACCTTAAGTTTGAGCTTATGTTCATCTTTTCTGAGAACAATGGGAGTGCTGCTTACGTGTATGCTTAATGAACGGTAGCTGATGATCATCTTATAGATGGACATGGTATATTGAAATCTCATTTCATATATGATAATTAAATGGGACAACTATCCCTTCGGTGTATGCTAAATTAACCACAGTAGTTTAGCTAGATTGCAAATTAGGAGTGGCTAAATTCTGGATACATTCAAGAGTACGTTAACTCTCATTCATACGCTGATGCTCTTATTTTAAGTATGCAAATACAGAGCACATTCAAGAGTAGCTAGATTGCTCTCATATTCATATCTTTCCCATGCATATTGCTGCATTGACACAAATTTTCACGTGCAGTAAGCTTCGCTACCCAGTCCGCGCCGCTAACAGGAGCAAGGATGGGGTTCTTCTCTCTTTGTAACAATGAAAATATCACACATGGCTACAGAATCAAATCTGTATAGGCTGAGGTTAAATGAGCCTTAAATCCGTGCTGTTTACTTTGGCTTGAGAATCAAAATAGGTACCTGTTCTGTTTCTCGAATTGTGGTCTGGATGTGCAAGTAAAGTAACCAGGTCATCCTAAAAAAAATCAGTTGTTGAAGGATAACCACGAAGAGCACATCTAGGTTAGCAGAGAAGCTGGCAGACCTGTAGCAGCAACAGCCTGGTGCACCATTCTCACATGTCGGTAGCTAGAAGAAGACCCATTTTTATGCATGCCGCTGCCTTGGTCATGCCTGCGCCACCTGAGATCTCAGATTTGAGAGAATTTATGTAATCCATATTTTGTTGTAATAGTTAACCATCAGTGTTTGTCCTAGAATTGGAACTTATTTGATGCTGTGCGTGGATCTGCTGGCTTTACCTTTGACGTGCTGGTTATGATGGTTGAGTTTGAGTCTTAAATGCTTAGATATGCCGACCTGTGCAAATTTGTTACTCACTGTTTTGCTGTGTGCTTGGGATGTCCCAGAAACAGAGCTAGCCATGCCCAAAAAAAAATCGATGCAGATAATATTCTAAACATATCCTTTTGTACTTTCTTAGCAAAGAATATTCTCAGATTTGGCAGGAGAAACATATGGTGGTGAACCGAATTGGCAAAGTAATTTAAGCTTGCTTTATTTTGAACATATCAATGTTTTTTCCTTCATATCATTCCTTCATATTTTCTAGCTATCTAGAATAGGACGTAAAGCAAGCCTTTGGTTCAGAGAATAATTCGTGATATTTTGCTACAAGAATGGATCAGTTTCAGCTGTACGTGGGTAGCGGTTCACGCTAATAGGTGCGAGCTGGACAAAGAACTTCTCCCCAAGTTTGTTTTCGGTGGCGCCGGACTGCCGGAGGCTAGAGTCGATATGAAGACTACACTAGGGCGTTACCACCGGCAGCCTCCTCCGCAGGACTAAGAATTCAATAGAAAAAGTACTCAGTCGAACAGAGTTGAGCTCGGCAAGAGATGAGATAGAGGAGAGACTTGATGTTAAGAAAAAAGGCTAACAAGGAGAAAGTCAAGAAAACCAAAGGGAAGAAGAAATCTCGGCACACTTGTAAGAGGCAGATGCGGAGAGATGAGACCTTCATCTCCAGCCCACTTTTAGTACAATAATAAGCAACCTTCCCGAGAGAGAGAGAAAGAGGGGAGACATAGCTGAGAGCGAGAGGAGAATCGCCCCGACCCCCACGACCACGACCACGCCAAAGTCCAAAGTCACAAGTCACACGCGAACCTCGCACGCGGCTTTACTCACAATACCCTCATATATATAGAGCAAGTGAGAGGGTGTGGAGGAAACTCATACCTCACTTCAGATCACATGCCAATGGGTAATCCTTTTGAGCTGTCGGATGGGGGAAGAATAGACGGTCGGGATTAGGTGGCGATGGGTAATCCGTGGGTGGTGGACTGCTGGGCTCTGATTGGTTCCCTACTTTAGCGGTGACCCCTGCTGGCTGTGTTGGCCTATGTCAGAATTGCCTTCACGTGATACCATTGTATGACAGTAGAAAACTTAATACCACCATATTGTAGTATACCAACAGGAACGATCCTATTAATAATCAGAAAAAAGTGCCGTGAATACTTCTATGCTCGGATTTGAGTGCCTTCCTTCTGAAAACTAGCAATAGGTAGTAAATCAACGACAATAGGTAGTAAATCATCTTTCAGATTTTTTTCCAGAAACAACCAATATACATGTACTTTAAGCATGTGACCTAACAGTTTGATAATCCTATTTCAAGAAAAGTTATTTTTCCAATTCAAAGTAGTCTATAACAAATATGATTGCATAGTACGTGCTTAATTTCTTGAAAACAATCTTGCTAAGTGGGGGTAGAAGAGTTGTCCGGCACCGTCTGTGGTGACTAGGACCAGGTGGCATCCTTTGTACTGGCTCCGCCCTTTCGACTCTTAATATAAATACGCGCAGATCTTCTACGGGTACTAAAAAACGATGACTCCAGCCGATGTCAATCTCCCAATCACGAAACCATCAAATAAGTTTCACGGCAATCTCGAAGTGGTAGTTTTGCGCTATAAGTTTTGAATCTTCCGTTGGGATAGTTCGTCCTGTGAAGTGAGTGCCAGCTCAAAGTTACGTAATAATTTTTCCTATTTAAACCACCTTTACATACCTATATATTATGGCACGTAAGGGGAATGGTTTCCGACCCATCCTCGTGTGATTTCATGTGTCCCCTAGTTCAACGGGCCTCTCGACATTTGCCCTACCTTTCCATCGAAAAGTGGTGATTCCATGTCACTTCGCTATTTTTATGTTATAATAGGTAAACAACTACAAAAGAGGCTAAATTGCTACAAGAGTTGGGTTGGAGGCGAAGTGAGAGTTTACACTATAAGTCTGGTCAATCAAGCCGACTACTCCAACTCCGGAGCCTCGCTCCCGCCGCTCCCCCGTGAGCGGCCGGAGCGCCCCTGCCCCTCCGGCCCTCCCCACCATGTAGCTCCCCTCCACCGCCGCCGAGCAAAGCCCGGGCGGTGCCGACGGCGGTGGTTTTATCCTCCCGCGTGAGTAATGGGCCCGACAGGGCGGCACCCTTCCTCGTGGCGGAGCGGCCCGTTGACGCCGGCGCCGGTCGGCGCTGCCGTTGCCTCCCCCAATGGCAGGAGGCCTGAATGCAGCTGCGGCATCTCCCGGCGTTGCTCGAGCCGGCAGTGGCTCTAGGCGGGCGGCTCGACCCGATATGGGCTTGTGGGCTCAGATCTGGGCTCGGTAGGGCATGGCCGGATCCTCTGGATCTAAGGGTGGCACAGGGTGCGCGGCTGCGTGCCCGATGCGCCACCTTCGCCGCCTTCCTCCGGTTGCATTTGGGCTGGCTCTGGGCCATGCGGGCCTTTCACCGCTGTCTTCGAGGTTGTCGGCGGTATGTTTCTTCCCGCAGACTCCGGTAGTCCTCTCGTCGCTGCGGGCGGCGTTCGGAATCGTTGGGCGATGTCCTTGCCAGCTATTGGGGACACGGTGCCTGGCCCGGCTCTGTACTGCAGCTTCTCCTGCGGCTGCAGTATTTTCCCCCTCCGTCTAGCTTAGGCGTGTATGTGCAGGTGCTCACACGCTGGGATGGTGTGGCCGCCGTGGTGCCTCCGACCTAGCGTCGTGGACGTCTAGATCTGGGCTTGGCCGGACTATGCCAGCCATCGTGTTTTTCCCCGCGGTTGAGTATAGTTGGGGCTAGTTCAGTGTGCGACTTAGCTTGGAGGCGTGTTTGTGATCTTCGCCTTGTACATTGTGCACCCTCATGACGGTGTCCTGAATTTATGACACCTCGACGAAAGCAGCGCATGGCTATGGCATGTGCCGGTGGCGGCATCACCTGCGGGTGTGGGCGCCTTGTCAGCGAGAGGACGCTGCGGTTCGCATCAGAAACGAAGTGGGGAGGTTGGTCATCGGCGTTAATGGCCTCCCGCGCGGAAACCCAAGCGGCGAGGGCGACGACTGGCCACACGGCTTCCACCTACCTTACCCACACGCCTTCGATGCGCGTCTGCCGCCTCCCTTAAAACCCACTCTCTGTTCCCCGCCTTCCAACACTAGCCGCCGCCGTCCAACACCAACCGCCGCACAAAACTCCCACACACCCACCGATGATGGCGCACAACGACGAGGCCGGCGCCAGCGGCGTGCTCCGCTCGTTGCAGCTCAACCTCGACGAGGCCGGCTGTGCATGCGGCATCGCGTCCCCGTGCCGCACGGTCTGATCGCCGCACGGCTGGCACGTCTCAACCGCCGGCTTCATGGTGCCACCGTCGCCACCGCCAGGACCACATACGCGGGCCCTCGCCAGGGAACGGCAGAGCCTGATGACGCCGGCGGAGAGGAACCTGCCGACCAATGTGCTCGGCAGCCCGACTTGGGCACGTCGATTTGAAGATGAGCGCGCCGTCGAGCTCGCACGGGCGTCCGGACACGCGAGGGGCCGCTTTAACACCGTCGGCGCCGTGCCTGGTGGCACGGCCGCGACATCGATGCCACGATGCGTCAATACTGCTTCCGCCAGCGCATCCGCGGCGACCCGGAGCTCGCGAACCGGATCATCCGCAGCGGGCGACCGCACGCGCTCGGCCGCGCCCCGGGCCTCCTTCCGGAGGCGTCGTCATCCGCGACGAAGCGAGGCACACGTCCTCTGCTCCGGCCCGTCGGACGACGGGGTCGGGCCACCGCGTCAAGGATGAGGGCGTCGCGGCCTCACCACCACTTCCACCGGCGAAAAAGAAACAATGGTGGAAGAAGGAGGCGGAGGCGGCCCTCCGTGGTGACGATGACGAGGAGGAATTCCCCGGCCTAAACTTCATGGTCGCCCGCTCCGTCGACGAGGACTACCGGCATATTACGCTGGACCCACGATAGGCGGCGGTGTGGTCTGCGAGGGACCACGGCGCCAACTTCGTCGACCTCGCCGGACCATCGGAGCTGCCGACGCCAAAGGAGGAGAAGGCCGACGAGGACGATAGCTGGTCCTTGGGGGCATCCACCGACGACGGCGACGGCCTGGACTTCAGTATGAATATGGTTTTAAAAATGTGATTTTAACTTTCAAAATCTATCGGGGCCGCCGGTTTGGGGGCGTCGGTGTGGGAGCAGCATCCCCAAATAGAGAAAGCTCTGCCGGCGCCTATTTAGGGACGCCGGTGGAGATGCTCTAAGTGCATCGTCATAGTAAAATGTCTCCTACTCTAAGTTTGCTTTTCATGAAGATTTCAGAATAGAAAAACAACATCGTTAGAGGAAATGAGAAGCAATGGTTTTTTTTCGAGATCCCGTATTGCGGAAGAGCCACCTATGGAATTTAGGATGTCATGCAATATAGTAGACCTTACCCCGTGAAAGGTTACAGAAATCCAACATGAGCGGGAGCTTTTCAAAAAATATTCAGATTGGCGCCGAGCGGGAGCTTTGGGACGAAACTTTTGAAGCTAAACAAAGGCGCGAGTCCTATCCCGAAAATATTTGAGGGCCCTCGCCAAAATATTCGGGTTGGCGCGCAAGCGGGAGTTTTCGTTCAAAACTTTGGGAGTCAAACGAAGCGCGAGACGAAATCTCCTCCTCTCCTTCCATAGCGCGATCCCCTTTCTCCCTCCTTCCCCACGCCGCCGCCGCCGCCGCCGCCGCCGCCTCCTCCCCGCCGACCACGCCGCCCCTCCTCATCTACCACACCACCTTCCCCTGCTCCCCAAGACCCGCGCCGCCCTACCTCCACGAAACCCTAGAGGAGCGGCTGCTGGTCCGGCGTCGAAGGCCACCGCCCGGTGCTGACCCTCGCCGGACGCCGCACCAGCCGGGCAATGAGAGGCCCTCGCCCGGCTGTAGATGCACCAGTCGCGGCGGGCCATGGCGACAAAGCAACACCACCAGCACATCGGCAGAGGATGAAGACGGCGCTGGATCTGCTTCACGGCATCCGCGTCGAGCTCACCAGCCACGGTAAGCTTTCGATCCCATCTCCTCTCCGCCACCAGTACCTCAATTTCGTCTTGCTCAAGCCGCTGCCGTGCAGAAAATGAAAAGGAGGTCAAGGCCGGCCTTCCCCAGCTCCTTCTCGTGTGCGCGCGCCGACAGAGCCAAGGACAGGCCGCGCGCCGGACCTGCTGCAGCTGGGCGTTTCTGGACAGCGACGAGGACGCACAAGGTTACGGCGTCCTGGACATGGCCGACCAGGAGGAGGAGCTCGCCCATATCGATCCATACACCACGACGCCCACAAACCTAAAGGTCCTCTCTCTCTCTCTCTCAAGCATGGATGTGTAATAGTTGTGTATCAATTGGATTTAGTTTGAGAGAATATTCCGTGCAGCTGAGGGATTGAAGCTGTTCCTCATCCTGTCCGTCTCCAAAGTTGCCGCCATGGAGGGCCTCTTCAAGTTCCTCGTTAAGTTATTCCTCCTTTTCCTCCTATGCTACTTCTTCCCCAAAACAAAACTGCTCTGCTCCAACAACGTGTTGCTGCACTACTAATGACATCTGCAATTTTCTGTTCTGGTATGTATCGCTCATGACATGGTGAAGAGGAACTGGCCTGCTGGAAGGAGGATGTGCCCCAGTTCGATCTGAATTCAGAAACAATTCATCGCCGAGCAGCCCAAGGCAGAGGCAAACCATTGCCCCTTGCGTTGTCCGTCTCGGCTTCCTTGGAGAAGGCTTCGGTTCAAAATCTGCAGCCTTGTGCATGATCTGTGGTATGGTTTCATCACTTGATTTCTCCCTAGTTTGCTCTGGTCTGTTGTATGCTATGTGTGATGTGTAGCTAGATAGGTATGTATTTGTAGCTAGATAGGTATGTATGAGGTGGCGATGAGCTAATTGAAATTTACCACACTTTGGGCAGACTTGTCTTGATGGAGCGATAATTATTATTTTGTAGTTGCTAAGCTAAGCAATCCAATGGTTGTTTTGTGCAAAAATGGATTTGCTTTTCTGCAGTCTGCACTTGCTATTGGCTGAGAATGTCAAGGACATGTACCAGTAGTTCTGTCCATCTATATGCATATATCTGTCCTGCTTTTTCCTGAAGACTAATTGTCAGCAATGTTAGACATGCCAAGGAAAGCTAGCTGGAGGGGATGCGGCTCACCACGACGGCGATCATGGCGCCGCAGGGCGAGCCATCCTCCTACGATTCGACAGTCCCCACCCTATCCTAGGCATCGGCCTCGCTGCTTCGCCTCCTCTTCCTCTCCAAAAATGGTTGCAGCTTTCTTCCTATTTCCATCCTCTAAAACCTTGATTTAGTAATGTATACGCCTGCTAGGAACGGACTTGTGTACCTGAAGTTCAAGTGCTGGATTTTGCTTTGGTATTGATCCTCAAGATCAAATTTCCATTGTGATCTTGTTTGTACTTGGTAAAGGAATGGGGTTGCTAGCTGCTTAGGCCCCTGCATGCTTGCTTAATGGACCATCTATCTACCGGTAAACGAGTAATAACAACATCTTGGGAGCTTTCTCAAACTTATTGTATAGAAGAAAATGGGACTGCTGTTTAACTGTGACAAATTAACATTAGCTCATCTATATCTAGTAAACAAACAGCTCATGATCTCGTCTAAGAATTTCACGTGCTATTATGTGGTGGGTAAATTTTGTATTCTCTTGTAGCTCTCCAGGTTTGTAGCTTTTGAATATGTCAAAATGGGAATGTTCTCTTCTAATCATTCTCTTTGCCATCACGCTAAGGTGCATCCTGTTGTCTTCTCCGATAAATTTGTGATTTTTGGCTGCCATGCAATCATTGCTGCAGAGAAAGGTCCGAGCTTGTTTGAATCTGACCATTGCTAATTTACTTTGCTGGATTGGAGTGTTTTGTTCCAGTAACCTTAAGTTTGAGCTTACGTTGATCTTTTCTGAAAACACTGGGAGTGCTGCTTACGTGTATGCTTAATGAATGGTAGCTGATGATCTTCTTATAGATGGACATGGTATATTAAAATCCCCTTTCATATATGAATAATTAAATGGGACAACTTTCCCTTTGGTGTATGCTAAATTAACGATAGTAGTTTAGCCTAAATTCTGGATACATTCAAGAGTACCTTAACTCTCATATTCATACACTGATGCTCTCATTTTAAGTATGCAATTACAGGGCATATCAGTTATTAAGTACATTCTGATTGCTTATCTTTCTCATGCGTATTGCTGCATTGACGCAAGTTTTCACGTGCAGGGAGCTTCGCTACCCAGCCCGCGCCGCTGACGGGAGCAAGGATGGGGTTCTTCTCTCTTTGTAACAATGAAAAGGCCACAGTCCTAGGCATCGGCCTCGCTGCTCCACCTCCTCTTCCTCTCCAAAAAAAAGGTTGCAGCTTTCTTTCTATTTCCCTTCTCTAAAACCTTGATTTGGTACTGTATACGCCTGCTAGGAACGGATTTGTGTACCTGAAGTTCAAGTGCTGGATTTTGTTTTGGTATTGATCCTCAAGATCGACCTTCCATTGTGACTTGTTTGTACTTGGTAAAGAAATGGGGTTGCTAGCTGCTTAGGCTGCTGCGTATGCTTGCTTAATGAACCATCTTGGGAGCTTTCTCAAACTTATTGTATATTGTTTGGTACCTGCAATCTCTTTTGGTAAACAAATGCAAGAAAATGGGACTACTGTTTAAGTGTATGACAAATTAACGCTAGCTCATCTATATCTAGTAAACAAACAGCTCATGAGCTCGTCCAAGAATTTCACGTGCTATTTTATGGTGGCAAAATTTGTATTATCTTGTAGCTCTCCAGGTCTGTACCTTTTGAATATGTCAAAATGGGAATGTTCTCTTCTAGTCATTCTCTTTGTCATCACGCTAAGGAGAAAACCCTTTGTGAAGGGTTTTCTTTTATGTAATAAATTTGAGAACCCCTTGAACGCCTTCCTGTTTCCTTCTCCAATAAATTTGTGATATTTGGCTGCCATGCAACCATTGCTGCAGAGAAAGGTCTGAGCTTTTTTGAATCTGACCATTGCTAATTTACTATGCTGGATTGGAGTGTTTTGTTCTAGTAACCTTAAGTTTGAGCTTATGTTCATCTTTTCTGAGAACAGTGGGAGTGCTGCTTACGTGTATGCTTAATGAACGGTAGCTGATGATCATCTTATAGATGGACATGGTATATTGAAATCTCATTTCATATATGATAATTAAATGGGACAACTATCCCTTCGGTGTATGCTAAATTAACCACAGTAGTTTAGCTAGATTGCAAATTAGGAGTGGCTAAATTCTGGATACATTCAAGAGTACGTTAACTCTCATTCATACGCTGATGCTCTTATTTTAAGTATGCAAATACAGAGCACATTCAAGAGTAGCTAGATTGCTCTCATATTCATATCTTTCCCATGCATATTGCTGCATTGACACAAATTTTCACGTGCAGTAAGCTTCGCTACCCAGTCCGCGCCGCTAACAGGAGCAAGGATGGGGTTCTTCTCTCTTTGTAACAATGAAAATATCACACATGGCTACAGAATCAAATCTGTATAGGCTGAGGTTAAATGAGCCTTAAATCCGTGCTGTTTACTTTGGCTTGAGAATCAAAATAGGTACCTGTTCTGTTTCTCGAATTGTGGTCTGGATGTGCAAGTAAAGTAACCAGGTCATCCTAAAAAAAATCAGTTGTTGAAGGATAACCACGAAGAGCACATCTAGGTTAGCAGAGAAGCTGGCAGACCTGTAGCAGCAACAGCCTGGTGCACCATTCTCACATGTCGGTAGCTAGAAGAAGACCCATTTTTATGCATGCCGCTGCCTTGGTCATGCCTGCGCCACCTGAGATCTCAGATTTGAGAGAATTTATGTAATCCATATTTTGTTGTAATAGTTAACCATCAGTGTTTGTCCTAGAATTGGAACTTATTTGATGCTGTGCGTGGATCTGCTGGCTTTACCTTTGACGTGCTGGTTATGATGGTTGAGTTTGAGTCTTAAATGCTTAGATATGCCGACCTGTGCAAATTTGTTACTCACTGTTTTGCTGTGTGCTTGGGATGTCCCAGAAACAGAGCTAGCCATGCCCAAAAAAAAATCGATGCAGATAATATTCTAAACATATCCTTTTGTACTTTCTTAGCAAAGAATATTCTCAGATTTGGCAGGAGAAACATATGGTGGTGAACCGAATTGGCAAAGTAATTTAAGCTTGCTTTATTTTGAACATATCAATGTTTTTTCCTTCATATCATTCCTTCATATTTTCTAGCTATCTAGAATAGGACGTAAAGCAAGCCTTTGGTTCAGAGAATAATTCGTGATATTTTGCTACAAGAATGGATCAGTTTCAGCTGTACGTGGGTAGCGGTTCACGCTAATAGGTGCGAGCTGGACAAAGAACTTCTCCCCAAGTTTGTTTTCGGTGGCGCCGGACTGCCGGAGGCTAGAGTCGATATGAAGACTACACTAGGGCGTTACCACCGGCAGCCTCCTCCGCAGGACTAAGAATTCAATAGAAAAAGTACTCAGTCGAACAGAGTTGAGCTCGGCAAGAGATGAGATAGAGGAGAGACTTGATGTTAAGAAAAAAGGCTAACAAGGAGAAAGTCAAGAAAACCAAAGGGAAGAAGAAATCTCGGCACACTTGTAAGAGGCAGATGCGGAGAGATGAGACCTTCATCTCCAGCCCACTTTTAGTACAATAATAAGCAACCTTCCCGAGAGAGAGAGAAAGAGGGGAGACATAGCTGAGAGCGAGAGGAGAATCGCCCCGACCCCCACGACCACGACCACGCCAAAGTCCAAAGTCACAAGTCACACGCGAACCTCGCACGCGGCTTTACTCACAATACCCTCATATATATAGAGCAAGTGAGAGGGTGTGGAGGAAACTCATACCTCACTTCAGATCACATGCCAATGGGTAATCCTTTTGAGCTGTCGGATGGGGGAAGAATAGACGGTCGGGATTAGGTGGCGATGGGTAATCCGTGGGTGGTGGACTGCTGGGCTCTGATTGGTTCCCTACTTTAGCGGTGACCCCTGCTGGCTGTGTTGGCCTATGTCAGAATTGCCTTCACGTGATACCATTGTATGACAGTAGAAAACTTAATACCACCATATTGTAGTATACCAACAGGAACGATCCTATTAATAATCAGAAAAAAGTGCCGTGAATACTTCTATGCTCGGATTTGAGTGCCTTCCTTCTGAAAACTAGCAATAGGTAGTAAATCACTGACAATAGGTAGTAAATCATCTTTCAGATTTTTTTCCAGAAACAACCAATATACATGTACTTTAAGCATGTGACCTAACAGTTTGATAATCCTATTTCAAGAAAAGTTATTTTTCCAATTCAAAGTAGTCTATAACAAATATGATTGCATAGTACGTGCTTAATTTCTTGAAAACAATCTTGCTAAGTGGGGGTAGAAGAGTTGTCCGGCACCGTCTGTGGTGACTAGGACCAGGTGGCATCCTTTGTACTGGCTCCGCCCTTTCTGACTCTTAATATAAATACGCGCAGATCTTCTACGGGTACTAAAAAACGATGACTCCAGCCGATGTCAATCTCCCAATCACGAAACCATCAAATAAGTTTCACGGCAATCTCGAAGTGGTAGTTTTGCGCTATAAGTTTTGAATCTTCCGTTGGGATAGTTCGTCCTGTGAAGTGAGTGCCAGCTCAAAGTTCTGTAATAATTTTTCCTATTTAAACCACCTTTACATACCTATATATTATGGCACGTAAGGGGAATGGTTTCCGACCCATCCTCGTGTGATTTCATGTGTCCCCTAGTTCAACGGGCCTCTCGACATTTGCCCTACCTTTCCATCGAAAAGTGGTGATTCCATGTCACTTCGCTATTTTTATGTTATAATAGGTAAACAACTACAAAAGAGGCTAAATTGCTACAAGAGTTGGGTTGGAGGCGAAGTGAGAGTTTACACTATAAGTCTGGTCAATCAAGCCGACTACTCCAACTCCGGAGCCTCGCTCCCGCCGCTCCCCCGTGAGCGGCCGGAGCGCCCCTGCCCCTCCGGCCCTCCCCACCATGTAGCTCCCCTCCACCGCCGCCGAGCAAAGCCCGGGCGGTGCCGACGGCGGTGGTTTTATCCTCCCGCGTGAGTAATGGGCCCGACAGGGCGGCACCCTTCCTCGTGGCGGAGCGGCCCGTTGACGCCGGCGCCGGTCGGCGCTGCCGTTGCCTCCCCCAATGGCAGGAGGCCTGAATGCAGCTGCGGCATCTCCCGGCGTTGCTCGAGCCGGCAGTGGCTCTAGGCGGGCGGCTCGACCCGATATGGGCTTGTGGGCTCAGATCTGGGCTCGGTAGGGCATGGCCGGATCCTCTGGATCTAAGGGTGGCCTGGGGTGCGCGGCTGCGTGCCCGATGCGCCACCTTCGCCGCCTTCCGCCGGTTGCATTTGGGTTGGCTCTGGGCCATGCGGGCCTTTCACTGGCTGTCTTCGAGGTTGTCGGCGGTATGTTTCTTCCGCAGACTCCGGTAGTCCTCTGTCGCTGCGGGGCGGCGTTTCGGAATCGTTGGGCGATGTCCTTGCCAGCTATTGGGGACACGGTCCCTGGGCCGGCTCTGTACTGCAGCTTCTCCTGCGGCTGCAGTATTTTCCCCCTCCGTCTAGCTTAGGCGTGTATGTGCAGGTGCTCACACGCTGGGATGGTGTGGCCGCCGTGGTGCCTCCGACCTAGCGTCGTGGACGTCTAGATCTGGGCTTGGCCGGACTATGCCAGCCATCGTGTTTTTCCCCGCGGTTGAGTATAGTTGGGGCTAGTTCAGTGTGCGACTTAGCTTGGAGGCGTGTTTGTGATCTTCGCCTTGTCTGTTGTGCACCCTCATGACGGTGTCCTGAATTTATGACACCTCGACGAAAGCAGCGCATGGCTATGGCATGTGCCGGTGGCGGCATCACCTGCGGGTGTGGGCGCCTTGTCAGCGAGAGGACGCTGCGGTTCGCATCAGAAACGAAGTGGGGAGGTTGGTCATCGGCGTTAATGGCCTCCCGCGCGGAAACCCAAGCGGCGAGGGCGACGACTGGCCACACGGCTTCCACCTACCTTACCCACACGCCTTCGATGCGCGTCTGCCGCCTCCCTTAAAACCCACTCTCTGTTCCCCGCCTTCCAACACTAGCCGCCGCCGTCCAACACCAACCGCCGCACAAAACTCCCACACACCCACCGATGATGGCGCACAACGACGAGGCCGGCGCCAGCGGCGTGCTCCGCTCGTTGCAGCTCAACCTCGACGAGGCCGCTGTACTGTACTGGCATCGCGTCCCCCGTGCCAGTACAGTACAGACTGCCGCACGGCTGGCACGTCTCAACCGCCGGCTTCATGGTGCCACCGTCGCCACCGCCAGGACCACATACGCGGGCCCTCGCCAGGGAACGGCAGAGCCTGATGACGCCGGCGGAGAGGAACCTGCCGACCAATGTGCTCGGCAGCCCGACTTGGGCACGTCGATTTGAAGATGAGCGCGCCGTCGAGCTCGCACGGGCGTCCGGACACGCGAGGGGCCGCTTTAACACCGTCGGCGCCGTGCCTGGTGGCACGGCCGCGACATCGATGCCACGATGCGTCAATACTGCTTCCGCCAGCGCATCCGCGGCGACCCGGAGCTCGCGAACCGGATCATCCGCAGCGGGCGACCGCACGCGCTCGGCCGCGCCCCGGGCCTCCTTCCGGAGGCGTCGTCATCCGCGACGAAGCGAGGCACACGTCCTCTGCTCCGGCCCGTCGGACGACGGGGTCGGGCCACCGCGTCAAGGATGAGGGCGTCGCGGCCTCACCACCACTTCCACCGGCGAAAAAGAAACAATGGTGGAAGAAGGAGGCGGAGGCGGCCCTCCGTGGTGACGATGACGAGGAGGAATTCCCCGGCCTAAACTTCATGGTCGCCCGCTCCGTCGACGAGGACTACCGGCATATTACGCTGGACCCACGATAGGCGGCGGTGTGGTCTGCGAGGGACCACGGCGCCAACTTCGTCGACCTCGCCGGACCATCGGAGCTGCCGACGCCAAAGGAGGAGAAGGCCGACGAGGACGATAGCTGGTCCTTGGGGGCATCCACCGACGACGGCGACGGCCTGGACTTCAGTATGAATATGGTTTTAAAAATGTGATTTTAACTTTCAAAATCTATCGGGGCCGCCGGTTTGGGGGCGTCGGTGTGGGAGCAGCATCCCCAAATAGAGAAAGCTCTGCCGGCGCCTATTTAGGGACGCCGGTGGAGATGCTCTAAGTGCATCGTCATAGTAAAATGTCTCCTACTCTAAGTTTGCTTTTCATGAAGATTTCAGAATAGAAAAACAACATCGTTAGAGGAAATGAGAAGCAATGGTTTTTTTTCGAGATCCCGTATTGCGGAAGAGCCACCTATGGAATTTAGGATGTCATGCAATATAGTAGACCTTACCCCGTGAAAGGTTACAGAAATCCAACATGAGCGGGAGCTTTTCAAAAAATATTCAGATTGGCACCGAGCGGGAGCTTTGGGACGAAACTTTTGAAGCTAAACAAAGGCGCGAGTCCTATCCCGAAAATATTTGAGGGCCCTCGCCAAAATATTCGGGTTGGCGCGCAAGCGGGAGTTTTCGTTCAAAACTTTGGGAGTCAAACGAAGCGCGAGACGAAATCTCCTCCTCTCCTTCCATAGCGCGATCCCCTTTCTCCCTCCTTCCCCACGCCGCCGCCGCCGCCGCCGCCGCCGCCGCCTCCTCCCCGCCGACCACGCCGCCCCTCCTCATCTACCACACCACCTTCCCCTGCTCCCCAAGACCCGCGCCGCCCTACCTCCGCGAAACCCTAGAGGAGCGGCTGCTGGTCCGGCGTCGAAGGCCACCGCCCGGTGCTGACCCTCGCCGGACGCCGCACCAGCCGGGCAATGAGAGGCCCTCGCCCGGCTGTAGATGCACCAGTCGCGGCGGGCCATGGCGACAAAGCAACACCACCAGCACATCGGCAGAGGATGAAGACGGCGCTGGATCTGCTTCACGGCATCCGCGTCGAGCTCACCAGCCACGGTAAGCTTTCGATCCCATCTCCTCTCCGCCACCAGTACCTCAATTTCGTCTTGCTCAAGCCGCTGCCGTGCAGAAAATGAAAAGGAGGTCAAGGCCGGCCTTCCCCAGCTCCTTCTCGTGTGCGCGCGCCGACAGAGCCAAGGACAGGCCGCGCGCCGGACCTGCTGCAGCTGGGCGTTTCTGGACAGCGACGAGGACGCACAAGGTTACGGCGTCCTGGACATGGCCGACCAGGAGGAGGAGCTCGCCCATATCGATCCATACACCACGACGCCCACAAACCTAAAGGTCCTCT
Organism: Lolium perenne; assembly: GCF_019359855.2. Classification (NCBI taxonomy): domain Eukaryota; kingdom Viridiplantae; phylum Streptophyta; class Magnoliopsida; order Poales; family Poaceae; genus Lolium; species Lolium perenne. The sequence goes on from NC_067245.2 coordinate 30,417,987, forward strand.
CTCTCTCTCTCTCAAGCATGGATGTGTAATAGTTGTGTATCAATTGGATTTAGTTTGAGAGAATATTCCGTGCAGCTGAGGGATTGAAGCTGTTCCTCATCCTGTCCGTCTCCAAAGTTGCCGCCATGGAGGGCCTCTTCAAGTTCCTCGTTAAGTTATTCCTCCTTTTCCTCCTATGCTACTTCTTCCCCAAAACAAAACTGCTCTGCTCCAACAACGTGTTGCTGCACTACTAATGACATCTGCAATTTTCTGTTCTGGTATGTATCGCTCATGACATGGTGAAGAGGAACTGGCCTGCTGGAAGGAGGATGTGCCCCAGTTCGATCTGAATTCAGAAACAATTCATCGCCGAGCAGCCCAAGGCAGAGGCAAACCATTGCCCCCTTGCGTTGTCCGTCTCGGCTTCCTTGGAGAAGGCTTCGGTTCAAAATCTGCAGCCTTGTGCATGATCTGTGGTATGGTTTCATCACTTGATTTCTCCCTAGTTTGCTCTGGTCTGTTGTATGCTATGTGTGATGTGTAGCTAGATAGGTATGTATTTGTAGCTAGATAGGTATGTATGAGGTGGCGATGAGCTAATTGAAATTTACCACACTTTGGGCAGACTTGTCTTGATGGAGCGATAATTATTATTTTGTAGTTGCTAAGCTAAGCAATCCAATGGTTGTTTTGTGCAAAAATGGATTTGCTTTTCTGCAGTCTGCACTTGCTATTGGCTGAGAATGTCAAGGACATGTACCAGTAGTTCTGTCCATCTATATGCATATATCTGTCCTGCTTTTTCCTGAAGACTAATTGTCAGCAATGTTAGACATGCCAAGGAAAGCTAGCTGGAGGGGATGCGGCTCACCACGACGGCGATCATGGCGCCGCAGGGCGAGCCATCCTCCTACGATTCGACAGTCCCCACCCTATCCTAGGCATCGGCCTCGCTGCTTCGCCTCCTCTTCCTCTCCAAAAATGGTTGCAGCTTTCTTCCTATTTCCATCCTCTAAAACCTTGATTTAGTAATGTATACGCCTGCTAGGAACGGACTTGTGTACCTGAAGTTCAAGTGCTGGATTTTGCTTTGGTATTGATCCTCAAGATCAAATTTCCATTGTGATCTTGTTTGTACTTGGTAAAGGAATGGGGTTGCTAGCTGCTTAGGCCCCTGCATGCTTGCTTAATGGACCATCTATCTACCGGTAAACGAGTAATAACAACATCTTGGGAGCTTTCTCAAACTTATTGTATAGAAGAAAATGGGACTGCTGTTTAACTGTGACAAATTAACATTAGCTCATCTATATCTAGTAAACAAACAGCTCATGATCTCGTCTAAGAATTTCACGTGCTATTATGTGGTGGGTAAATTTTGTATTCTCTTGTAGCTCTCCAGGTTTGTAGCTTTTGAATATGTCAAAATGGGAATGTTCTCTTCTAATCATTCTCTTTGCCATCACGCTAAGGTGCATCCTGTTGTCTTCTCCGATAAATTTGTGATTTTTGGCTGCCATGCAATCATTGCTGCAGAGAAAGGTCCGAGCTTGTTTGAATCTGACCATTGCTAATTTACTTTGCTGGATTGGAGTGTTTTGTTCCAGTAACCTTAAGTTTGAGCTTACGTTGATCTTTTCTGAAAACACTGGGAGTGCTGCTTACGTGTATGCTTAATGAATGGTAGCTGATGATCTTCTTATAGATGGACATGGTATATTAAAATCCCCTTTCATATATGAATAATTAAATGGGACAACTTTCCCTTTGGTGTATGCTAAATTAACGATAGTAGTTTAGCCTAAATTCTGGATACATTCAAGAGTACCTTAACTCTCATATTCATACACTGATGCTCTCATTTTAAGTATGCAATTACAGGGCATATCAGTTATTAAGTACATTCTGATTGCTTATCTTTCTCATGCGTATTGCTGCATTGACGCAAGTTTTCACGTGCAGGGAGCTTCGCTACCCAGCCCGCGCCGCTGACGGGAGCAAGGATGGGGTTCTTCTCTCTTTGTAACAATGAAAAGGCCACAGTCCTAGGCATCGGCCTCGCTGCTCCACCTCCTCTTCCTCTCCAAAAAAAAGGTTGCAGCTTTCTTTCTATTTCCCTTCTCTAAAACCTTGATTTGGTACTGTATACGCCTGCTAGGAACGGATTTGTGTACCTGAAGTTCAAGTGCTGGATTTTGTTTTGGTATTGATCCTCAAGATCGACCTTCCATTGTGACTTGTTTGTACTTGGTAAAGAAATGGGGTTGCTAGCTGCTTAGGCTGCTGCGTATGCTTGCTTAATGAACCATCTTGGGAGCTTTCTCAAACTTATTGTATATTGTTTGGTACCTGCAATCTCTTTTGGTAAACAAATGCAAGAAAATGGGACTACTGTTTAAGTGTATGACAAATTAACGCTAGCTCATCTATATCTAGTAAACAAACAGCTCATGAGCTCGTCCAAGAATTTCACGTGCTATTTTATGGTGGCAAAATTTGTATTATCTTGTAGCTCTCCAGGTCTGTACCTTTTGAATATGTCAAAATGGGAATGTTCTCTTCTAGTCATTCTCTTTGTCATCACGCTAAGGAGAAAACCCTTTGTGAAGGGTTTTCTTTTATGTAATAAATTTGAGAACCCCTTGAACGCCTTCCTGTTTCCTTCTCCAATAAATTTGTGATATTTGGCTGCCATGCAACCATTGCTGCAGAGAAAGGTCTGAGCTTTTTTGAATCTGACCATTGCTAATTTACTATGCTGGATTGGAGTGTTTTGTTCTAGTAACCTTAAGTTTGAGCTTATGTTCATCTTTTCTGAGAACAATGGGAGTGCTGCTTACGTGTATGCTTAATGAACGGTAGCTGATGATCATCTTATAGATGGACATGGTATATTGAAATCTCATTTCATATATGATAATTAAATGGGACAACTATCCCTTCGGTGTATGCTAAATTAACCACAGTAGTTTAGCTAGATTGCAAATTAGGAGTGGCTAAATTCTGGATACATTCAAGAGTACGTTAACTCTCATTCATACGCTGATGCTCTTATTTTAAGTATGCAAATACAGAGCACATTCAAGAGTAGCTAGATTGCTCTCATATTCATATCTTTCCCATGCATATTGCTGCATTGACACAAATTTTCACGTGCAGTAAGCTTCGCTACCCAGTCCGCGCCGCTAACAGGAGCAAGGATGGGGTTCTTCTCTCTTTGTAACAATGAAAATATCACACATGGCTACAGAATCAAATCTGTATAGGCTGAGGTTAAATGAGCCTTAAATCCGTGCTGTTTACTTTGGCTTGAGAATCAAAATAGGTACCTGTTCTGTTTCTCGAATTGTGGTCTGGATGTGCAAGTAAAGTAACCAGGTCATCCTAAAAAAAATCAGTTGTTGAAGGATAACCACGAAGAGCACATCTAGGTTAGCAGAGAAGCTGGCAGACCTGTAGCAGCAACAGCCTGGTGCACCATTCTCACATGTCGGTAGCTAGAAGAAGACCCATTTTTATGCATGCCGCTGCCTTGGTCATGCCTGCGCCACCTGAGATCTCAGATTTGAGAGAATTTATGTAATCCATATTTTGTTGTAATAGTTAACCATCAGTGTTTGTCCTAGAATTGGAACTTATTTGATGCTGTGCGTGGATCTGCTGGCTTTACCTTTGACGTGCTGGTTATGATGGTTGAGTTTGAGTCTTAAATGCTTAGATATGCCGACCTGTGCAAATTTGTTACTCACTGTTTTGCTGTGTGCTTGGGATGTCCCAGAAACAGAGCTAGCCATGCCCAAAAAAATCGATGCAGATAATATTCTAAACATATCCTTTTGTACTTTCTTAGCAAAGAATATTCTCAGATTTGGCAGGAGAAACATATGGTGGTGAACCTAATTGGCAAAGTAATTTAAGCTTGCTTTATTTTGAACATATCAATGTTTTTCCTTCATATCATTCCTTCATATTTTCTAGCTATCTAGAATAGGACGTAAAGCAAGCCTTTGGTTCAGAGAATAATTCGTGATATTTTGCTACAAGAATGGATCAGTTTCAGCTGTACGTGGGTAGCGGTTCACGCTAATAGGTGCGAGCTGGACAAAGAACTTCTCCCCAAGTTTGTTTTCGGTGGCGCCGGACTGCCGGAGGCTAGAGTCGATATGAAGACTACACTAGGGCGTTACCACCGGCAGCCTCCTCCGCAGGACTAAGAATTCAATAGAAAAAGTACTCAGTCGAACAGAGTTGAGCTCGGCAAGAGATGAGATAGAGGAGAGACTTGATGTTAAGAAAAAAGGCTAACAAGGAGAAAGTCAAGAAAACCAAAGGGAAGAAGAAATCTCGGCACACTTGTAAGAGGCAGATGCGGAGAGATGAGACCTTCATCTCCAGCCCACTTTTAGTACAATAATAAGCAACCTTCCCGAGAGAGAGAGAAAGAGGGGAGACATAGCTGAGAGCGAGAGGAGAATCGCCCCGACCCCCACGACCACGACCACGCCAAAGTCCAAAGTCACAAGTCACACGCGAACCTCGCACGCGGCTTTACTCACAATACCCTCATATATATAGAGCAAGTGAGAGGGTGTGGAGGAAACTCATACCTCACTTCAGATCACATGCCAATGGGTAATCCTTTTGAGCTGTCGGATGGGGGAAGAATAGACGGTCGGGATTAGGTGGCGATGGGTAATCCGTGGGTGGTGGACTGCTGGGCTCTGATTGGTTCCCTACTTTAGCGGTGACCCCTGCTGGCTGTGTTGGCCTATGTCAGAATTGCCTTCACGTGATACCATTGTATGACAGTAGAAAACTTAATACCACCATATTGTAGTATACCAACAGGAACGATCCTATTAATAATCAGAAAAAAGTGCCGTGAATACTTCTATGCTCGGATTTGAGTGCCTTCCTTCTGAAAACTAGCAATAGGTAGTAAATCACTGACAATAGGTAGTAAATCATCTTTCAGATTTTTTTCCAGAAACAACCAATATACATGTACTTTAAGCATGTGACCTAACAGTTTGATAATCCTATTTCAAGAAAAGTTATTTTTCCAATTCAAAGTAGTCTATAACAAATATGATTGCATAGTACGTGCTTAATTTCTTGAAAACAATCTTGCTAAGTGGGGGTAGAAGAGTTGTCCGGCACCGTCTGTGGTGACTAGGACCAGGTGGCATCCTTTGTACTGGCTCCGCCCTTTCTGACTCTTAATATAAATACGCGCAGATCTTCTACGGGTACTAAAAAACGATGACTCCAGCCGATGTCAATCTCCCAATCACGAAACCATCAAATAAGTTTCACGGCAATCTCGAAGTGGTAGTTTTGCGCTATAAGTTTTGAATCTTCCGTTGGGATAGTTCGTCCTGTGAAGTGAGTGCCAGCTCAAAGTTCTGTAATAATTTTTCCTATTTAAACCACCTTTACATACCTATATATTATGGCACGTAAGGGGAATGGTTTCCGACCCATCCTCGTGTGATTTCATGTGTCCCCTAGTTCAACGGGCCTCTCGACATTTGCCCTACCTTTCCATCGAAAAGTGGTGATTCCATGTCACTTCGCTATTTTTATGTTATAATAGGTAAACAACTACAAAAGAGGCTAAATTGCTACAAGAGTTGGGTTGGAGGCGAAGTGAGAGTTTACACTATAAGTCTGGTCAATCAAGCCGACTACTCCAACTCCGGAGCCTCGCTCCCGCCGCTCCCCCGTGAGCGGCCGGAGCGCCCCTGCCCCTCCGGCCCTCCCCACCATGTAGCTCCCCTCCACCGCCGCCGAGCAAAGCCCGGGCGGTGCCGACGGCGGTGGTTTTATCCTCCCGCGTGAGTAATGGGCCCGACAGGGCGGCACCCTTCCTCGTGGCGGAGCGGCCCGTTGACGCCGGCGCCGGTCGGCGCTGCCGTTGCCTCCCCCAATGGCAGGAGGCCTGAATGCAGCTGCGGCATCTCCCGGCGTTGCTCGAGCCGGCAGTGGCTCTAGGCGGGCGGCTCGACCCGATATGGGCTTGTGGGCTCAGATCTGGGCTCGGTAGGGCATGGCCGGATCCTCTGGATCTAAGGGTGGCCTGGGGTGCGCGGCTGCGTGCCCGATGCGCCACCTTCGCCGCCTTCCGCCGGTTGCATTTGGGTTGGCTCTGGGCCATGCGGGCCTTTCACTGGCTGTCTTCGAGGTTGTCGGCGGTATGTTTCTTCCGCAGACTCCGGTAGTCCTCTGTCGCTGCGGGGCGGCGTTTCGGAATCGTTGGGCGATGTCCTTGCCAGCTATTGGGGACACGGTCCCTGGGCCGGCTCTGTACTGCAGCTTCTCCTGCGGCTGCAGTATTTTCCCCCTCCGTCTAGCTTAGGCGTGTATGTGCAGGTGCTCACACGCTGGGATGGTGTGGCCGCCGTGGTGCCTCCGACCTAGCGTCGTGGACGTCTAGATCTGGGCTTGGCCGGACTATGCCAGCCATCGTGTTTTTCCCCGCGGTTGAGTATAGTTGGGGCTAGTTCAGTGTGCGACTTAGCTTGGAGGCGTGTTTGTGATCTTCGCCTTGTCTGTTGTGCACCCTCATGACGGTGTCCTGAATTTATGACACCTCGACGAAAGCAGCGCATGGCTATGGCATGTGCCGGTGGCGGCATCACCTGCGGGTGTGGGCGCCTTGTCAGCGAGAGGACGCTGCGGTTCGCATCAGAAACGAAGTGGGGAGGTTGGTCATCGGCGTTAATGGCCTCCCGCGCGGAAACCCAAGCGGCGAGGGCGACGACTGGCCACACGGCTTCCACCTACCTTACCCACACGCCTTCGATGCGCGTCTGCCGCCTCCCTTAAAACCCACTCTCTGTTCCCCGCCTTCCAACACTAGCCGCCGCCGTCCAACACCAACCGCCGCACAAAACTCCCACACACCCACCGATGATGGCGCACAACGACGAGGCCGGCGCCAGCGGCGTGCTCCGCTCGTTGCAGCTCAACCTCGACGAGGCCGGCATCGCATGCGGCATCGCGTCCCCGTGCCGATGCGGTCTGATCGCCGCACGGCTGGCACGTCTCAACCGCCGGCTTCATGGTGCCACCGTCGCCACCGCCAGGACCACATACGCGGGCCCTCGCCAGGGAACGGCAGAGCCTGATGACGCCGGCGGAGAGGAACCTGCCGACCAATGTGCTCGGCAGCCCGACTTGGGCACGTCGATTTGAAGATGAGCGCGCCGTCGAGCTCGCACGGGCGTCCGGACACGCGAGGGGCCGCTTTAACACCGTCGGCGCCGTGCCTGGTGGCACGGCCGCGACATCGATGCCACGATGCGTCAATACTGCTTCCGCCAGCGCATCCGCGGCGACCCGGAGCTCGCGAACCGGATCATCCGCAGCGGGCGACCGCACGCGCTCGGCCGCGCCCCGGGCCTCCTTCCGGAGGCGTCGTCATCCGCGACGAAGCGAGGCACACGTCCTCTGCTCCGGCCCGTCGGACGACGGGGTCGGGCCACCGCGTCAAGGATGAGGGCGTCGCGGCCTCACCACCACTTCCACCGGCGAAAAAGAAACAATGGTGGAAGAAGGAGGCGGAGGCGGCCCTCCGTGGTGACGATGACGAGGAGGAATTCCCGGCCTAAACTTCATGGTCGCCCGCTCCGTCGACGAGGACTACCGGCATATTACGCTGGACCCACGATAGGCGGCGGTGTGGTCTGCGAGGGACCACGGCGCCAACTTCGTCGACCTCGCCGGACCATCGGAGCTGCCGACGCCAAAGGAGGAGAAGGCCGACGAGGACGATAGCTGGTCCTTGGGGGCATCCACCGACGACGGCGACGGCCTGGACTTCAGTATGAATATGGTTTTAAAAATGTGATTTTAACTTTCAAAATCTATCGGGGCCGCCGGTTTGGGGGCGTCGGTGTGGGAGCAGCATCCCCAAATAGAGAAAGCTCTGCCGGCGCCTATTTAGGGACGCCGGTGGAGATGCTCTAAGTGCATCGTCATAGTAAAATGTCTCCTACTCTAAGTTTGCTTTTCATGAAGATTTCAGAATAGAAAAACAACATCGTTAGAGGAAATGAGAAGCAATGGTTTTTTTTCGAGATCCCGTATTGCGGAAGAGCCACCTATGGAATTTAGGATGTCATGCAATATAGTAGACCTTACCCCGTGAAAGGTTACAGAAATCCAACATGAGCGGGAGCTTTTCAAAAAATATTCAGATTGGCGCCGAGCGGGAGCTTTGGGACGAAACTTTTGAAGCTAAACAAAGGCGCGAGTCCTATCCCGAAAATATTTGAGGGCCCTCGCCAAAATATTCGGGTTGGCGCGCAAGCGGGAGTTTTCGTTCAAAACTTTGGGAGTCAAACGAAGCGCGAGACGAAATCTCCTCCTCTCCTTCCATAGCGCGATCCCCTTTCTCCCTCCTTCCCCACGCCGCCGCCGCCGCCGCCGCCGCCGCCGCCTCCTCCCCGCCGACCACGCCGCCCCTCCTCATCTACCACACCACCTTCCCCTGCTCCCCAAGACCCGCGCCGCCCTACCTCCGCGAAACCCTAGAGGAGCGGCTGCTGGTCCGGCGTCGAAGGCCACCGCCCGGTGCTGACCCTCGCCGGACGCCGCACCAGCCGGGCAATGAGAGGCCCTCGCCCGGCTGTAGATGCACCAGTCGCGGCGGGCCATGGCGACAAAGCAACACCACCAGCACATCGGCAGAGGATGAAGACGGCGCTGGATCTGCTTCACGGCATCCGCGTCGAGCTCACCAGCCACGGTAAGCTTTCGATCCCATCTCCTCTCCGCCACCAGTACCTCAATTTCGTCTTGCTCAAGCCGCTGCCGTGCAGAAAATGAAAAGGAGGTCAAGGCCGGCCTTCCCCAGCTCCTTCTCGTGTGCGCGCGCCGACAGAGCCAAGGACAGGCCGCGCGCCGGACCTGCTGCAGCTGGGCGTTTCTGGACAGCGACGAGGACGCACAAGGTTACGGCGTCCTGGACATGGCCGACCAGGAGGAGGAGCTCGCCCATATCGATCCATACACCACGACGCCCACAAACCTAAAGGTCCTCTCTCTCTCTCTCTCTCAAGCATGGATGTGTAATAGTTGTGTATCAATTGGATTTAGTTTGAGAGAATATTCCGTGCAGCTGAGGGATTGAAGCTGTTCCTCATCCTGTCCGTCTCCAAAGTTGCCGCCATGGAGGGCCTCTTCAAGTTCCTCGTTAAGTTATTCCTCCTTTTCCTCCTATGCTACTTCTTCCCCAAAACAAAACTGCTCTGCTCCAACAACGTGTTGCTGCACTACTAATGACATCTGCAATTTTCTGTTCTGGTATGTATCGCTCATGACATGGTGAAGAGGAACTGGCCTGCTGGAAGGAGGATGTGCCCCAGTTCGATCTGAATTCAGAAACAATTCATCGCCGAGCAGCCCAAGGCAGAGGCAAACCATTGCCCCCTTGCGTTGTCCGTCTCGGCTTCCTTGGAGAAGGCTTCGGTTCAAAATCTGCAGCCTTGTGCATGATCTGTGGTATGGTTTCATCACTTGATTTCTCCCTAGTTTGCTCTGGTCTGTTGTATGCTATGTGTGATGTGTAGCTAGATAGGTATGTATTTGTAGCTAGATAGGTATGTATGAGGTGGCGATGAGCTAATTGAAATTTACCACACTTTGGGCAGACTTGTCTTGATGGAGCGATAATTATTATTTTGTAGTTGCTAAGCTAAGCAATCCAATGGTTGTTTTGTGCAAAAATGGATTTGCTTTTCTGCAGTCTGCACTTGCTATTGGCTGAGAATGTCAAGGACATGTACCAGTAGTTCTGTCCATCTATATGCATATATCTGTCCTGCTTTTTCCTGAAGACTAATTGTCAGCAATGTTAGACATGCCAAGGAAAGCTAGCTGGAGGGGATGCGGCTCACCACGACGGCGATCATGGCGCCGCAGGGCGAGCCATCCTCCTACGATTCGACAGTCCCCACCCTATCCTAGGCATCGGCCTCGCTGCTTCGCCTCCTCTTCCTCTCCAAAAATGGTTGCAGCTTTCTTCCTATTTCCATCCTCTAAAACCTTGATTTAGTAATGTATACGCCTGCTAGGAACGGACTTGTGTACCTGAAGTTCAAGTGCTGGATTTTGCTTTGGTATTGATCCTCAAGATCAAATTTCCATTGTGATCTTGTTTGTACTTGGTAAAGGAATGGGGTTGCTAGCTGCTTAGGCCCCTGCATGCTTGCTTAATGGACCATCTATCTACCGGTAAACGAGTAATAACAACATCTTGGGAGCTTTCTCAAACTTATTGTATAGAAGAAAATGGGACTGCTGTTTAACTGTGACAAATTAACATTAGCTCATCTATATCTAGTAAACAAACAGCTCATGATCTCGTCTAAGAATTTCACGTGCTATTATGTGGTGGGTAAATTTTGTATTCTCTTGTAGCTCTCCAGGTTTGTAGCTTTTGAATATGTCAAAATGGGAATGTTCTCTTCTAATCATTCTCTTTGCCATCACGCTAAGGTGCATCCTGTTGTCTTCTCCGATAAATTTGTGATTTTTGGCTGCCATGCAATCATTGCTGCAGAGAAAGGTCCGAGCTTGTTTGAATCTGACCATTGCTAATTTACTTTGCTGGATTGGAGTGTTTTGTTCCAGTAACCTTAAGTTTGAGCTTACGTTGATCTTTTCTGAAAACACTGGGAGTGCTGCTTACGTGTATGCTTAATGAATGGTAGCTGATGATCTTCTTATAGATGGACATGGTATATTAAAATCCCCTTTCATATATGAATAATTAAATGGGACAACTTTCCCTTTGGTGTATGCTAAATTAACGATAGTAGTTTAGCCTAAATTCTGGATACATTCAAGAGTACCTTAACTCTCATATTCATACACTGATGCTCTCATTTTAAGTATGCAATTACAGGGCATATCAGTTATTAAGTACATTCTGATTGCTTATCTTTCTCATGCGTATTGCTGCATTGACGCAAGTTTTCACGTGCAGGGAGCTTCGCTACCCAGCCCGCGCCGCTGACGGGAGCAAGGATGGGGTTCTTCTCTCTTTGTAACAATGAAAAGGCCACAGTCCTAGGCATCGGCCTCGCTGCTCCACCTCCTCTTCCTCTCCAAAAAAAGGTTGCAGCTTTCTTTCTATTTCCCTTCTCTAAAACCTTGATTTGGTACTGTATACGCCTGCTAGGAACGGATTTGTGTACCTGAAGTTCAAGTGCTGGATTTTGTTTTGGTATTGATCCTCAAGATCGACCTTCCATTGTGACTTGTTTGTACTTGGTAAAGAAATGGGGTTGCTAGCTGCTTAGGCTGCTGCGTATGCTTGCTTAATGAACCATCTTGGGAGCTTTCTCAAACTTATTGTATATTGTTTGGTACCTGCAATCTCTTTTGGTAAACAAATGCAAGAAAATGGGACTACTGTTTAAGTGTATGACAAATTAACGCTAGCTCATCTATATCTAGTAAACAAACAGCTCATGAGCTCGTCCAAGAATTTCACGTGCTATTTTATGGTGGCAAAATTTGTATTATCTTGTAGCTCTCCAGGTCTGTACCTTTTGAATATGTCAAAATGGGAATGTTCTCTTCTAGTCATTCTCTTTGTCATCACGCTAAGGAGAAAACCCTTTGTGAAGGGTTTTCTTTTATGTAATAAATTTGAGAACCCCTTGAACGCCTTCCTGTTTCCTTCTCCAATAAATTTGTGATATTTGGCTGCCATGCAACCATTGCTGCAGAGAAAGGTCTGAGCTTTTTTGAATCTGACCATTGCTAATTTACTATGCTGGATTGGAGTGTTTTGTTCTAGTAACCTTAAGTTTGAGCTTATGTTCATCTTTTCTGAGAACAATGGGAGTGCTGCTTACGTGTATGCTTAATGAACGGTAGCTGATGATCATCTTATAGATGGACATGGTATATTGAAATCTCATTTCATATATGATAATTAAATGGGACAACTATCCCTTCGGTGTATGCTAAATTAACCACAGTAGTTTAGCTAGATTGCAAATTAGGAGTGGCTAAATTCTGGATACATTCAAGAGTACGTTAACTCTCATTCATACGCTGATGCTCTTATTTTAAGTATGCAAATACAGAGCACATTCAAGAGTAGCTAGATTGCTCTCATATTCATATCTTTCCCATGCATATTGCTGCATTGACACAAATTTTCACGTGCAGTAAGCTTCGCTACCCAGTCCGCGCCGCTAACAGGAGCAAGGATGGGGTTCTTCTCTCTTTGTAACAATGAAAATATCACACATGGCTACAGAATCAAATCTGTATAGGCTGAGGTTAAATGAGCCTTAAATCCGTGCTGTTTACTTTGGCTTGAGAATCAAAATAGGTACCTGTTCTGTTTCTCGAATTGTGGTCTGGATGTGCAAGTAAAGTAACCAGGTCATCCTAAAAAAAATCAGTTGTTGAAGGATAACCACGAAGAGCACATCTAGGTTAGCAGAGAAGCTGGCAGACCTGTAGCAGCAACAGCCTGGTGCACCATTCTCACATGTCGGTAGCTAGAAGAAGACCCATTTTTATGCATGCCGCTGCCTTGGTCATGCCTGCGCCACCTGAGATCTCAGATTTGAGAGAATTTATGTAATCCATATTTTGTTGTAATAGTTAACCATCAGTGTTTGTCCTAGAATTGGAACTTATTTGATGCTGTGCGTGGATCTGCTGGCTTTACCTTTGACGTGCTGGTTATGATGGTTGAGTTTGAGTCTTAAATGCTTAGATATGCCGACCTGTGCAAATTTGTTACTCACTGTTTTGCTGTGTGCTTGGGATGTCCCAGAAACAGAGCTAGCCATGCCCAAAAAAAAATCGATGCAGATAATATTCTAAACATATCCTTTTGTACTTTCTTAGCAAAGAATATTCTCAGATTTGGCAGGAGAAACATATGGTGGTGAACCGAATTGGCAAAGTAATTTAAGCTTGCTTTATTTTGAACATATCAATGTTTTTTCCTTCATATCATTCCTTCATATTTTCTAGCTATCTAGAATAGGACGTAAAGCAAGCCTTTGGTTCAGAGAATAATTCGTGATATTTTGCTACAAGAATGGATCAGTTTCAGCTGTACGTGGGTAGCGGTTCACGCTAATAGGTGCGAGCTGGACAAAGAACTTCTCCCCAAGTTTGTTTTCGGTGGCGCCGGACTGCCGGAGGCTAGAGTCGATATGAAGACTACACTAGGGCGTTACCACCGGCAGCCTCCTCCGCAGGACTAAGAATTCAATAGAAAAAGTACTCAGTCGAACAGAGTTGAGCTCGGCAAGAGATGAGATAGAGGAGAGACTTGATGTTAAGAAAAAAGGCTAACAAGGAGAAAGTCAAGAAAACCAAAGGGAAGAAGAAATCTCGGCACACTTGTAAGAGGCAGATGCGGAGAGATGAGACCTTCATCTCCAGCCCACTTTTAGTACAATAATAAGCAACCTTCCCGAGAGAGAGAGAAAGAGGGGAGACATAGCTGAGAGCGAGAGGAGAATCGCCCCGACCCCCACGACCACGACCACGCCAAAGTCCAAAGTCACAAGTCACACGCGAACCTCGCACGCGGCTTTACTCACAATACCCTCATATATATAGAGCAAGTGAGAGGGTGTGGAGGAAACTCATACCTCACTTCAGATCACATGCCAATGGGTAATCCTTTTGAGCTGTCGGATGGGGGAAGAATAGACGGTCGGGATTAGGTGGCGATGGGTAATCCGTGGGTGGTGGACTGCTGGGCTCTGATTGGTTCCCTACTTTAGCGGTGACCCCTGCTGGCTGTGTTGGCCTATGTCAGAATTGCCTTCACGTGATACCATTGTATGACAGTAGAAAACTTAATACCACCATATTGTAGTATACCAACAGGAACGATCCTATTAATAATCAGAAAAAAGTGCCGTGAATACTTCTATGCTCGGATTTGAGTGCCTTCCTTCTGAAAACTAGCAATAGGTAGTAAATCACTGACAATAGGTAGTAAATCATCTTTCAGATTTTTTTCCAGAAACAACCAATATACATGTACTTTAAGCATGTGACCTAACAGTTTGATAATCCTATTTCAAGAAAAGTTATTTTTCCAATTCAAAGTAGTCTATAACAAATATGATTGCATAGTACGTGCTTAATTTCTTGAAAACAATCTTGCTAAGTGGGGGTAGAAGAGTTGTCTGGCACCGTCTGTGGTGACTAGGACCAGGTGGCATCCTTTGTACTGGCTCCGCCCTTTCTGCCTCTTAATATAAATACGCGCGGATCTTCTACGGGTACTAAAAAACGATGACTCCAGCCGATGTCAATCTCCCAATCACGAAACCATCAAATAAGTTTCACGGCAAATCAAACTACTTTAAGCATGTGACCTAATAGTTCCATAATCCTATTTCAAGAAAAGTTATTTACCAATTCAAATAGTCTATAACAAATATGATTGCATTAGTACGTGCTTAATTTTAGTTAAGACTATAATATCCCAAAAACCACAAAATTGGTCGGCCCAATTCGTCACGGGGTGTGCGGCGCGCGGTACGCGCCGACCTGGTCGGTGTATAGGAAATCCGGTGATCGCCGACGCCAATGCCCGCGAGCAGTACCTGGTTTGCAACCCCGTGACGCGGCAGTGGAGCCACCTCCCGCGGCTGAGACTGGGCCGGAACGTCCAAGTCAGGCAACGCAAGTGCGGCTTCTACTTCCACGGGCCCTCCGGCAAGTACCGGCTCTTGTGCCACATCTCCTTCACGTTCACGGGCTGGCGACGGGCGCCGTGCTACTGCATCTTGTCGACCGGCGCGGACAGGCCGCGGCAGCTGAGCGTGCAAGCGACGCCCATTGACGGCCGGCGCGTCGACTCCGATCTGTTGTTCAAGAACCTGATGACGCCGGCCGTTCTGCACGGGCACCTGCACTGGCTGAAGCACATGGAGGGCGGAGTCGCCGACGAGATGGTGGCGTTCGACACGGTGGCCGAGACGTTCCGACGGATGCCTCCTCCGCCCGTGACGTTCAGGGAATGCTCGAACCTGCTCGTCGGAGACGGGTCGCTCATGGCGTCCGAGCTGAGCCACCACTTCGTGTTCGTGGACCTATGGGTGCTCGACGGCTACGCCGGCCCCGCCGCCTGCACGGGGGAGGAGATCAGGTGGGTGCGGCGGCACCGCGTCGAGGTGCCGTGGCAAGACGATAGGCTGTTGCTGCAAGAGGACAGGCTGCTGCTCGCGGAGGGCGGCGACGGAGGGGACGTCCTCCTGGGCTGGCGCCGCGGCGTGGTGGCGTACAACGTGAGGAGCGGCACGGTCAGGCAGGTCGTCGGCGTCGACGCTTCGAGGCACGACATTATTTCGCTGTCACGGCGTGTGTTTAGGGGGAGCCTGGTGCGGCACGACTTCTTCGAGGCGCGGCCGCATCCCGGCTTCGATGAGCTAAGGTTCTTAACATTTGTGTACAGAAAAAACAAATTTGTGAACATCAGCCTGAAGAATTTAGAGCTGGCAAAGAATGCGACAGCTTTCAGTAGTACTACTAGTAAAAAGTCCAATTCGATGAGCTAGGGTTCTTAACTGTCCAACGTACCGGCTTGTGTATATAGAGCTATACCTATCAGTAGTTCAGTACTAATCTATATCTCTTATAAAGCAAACCCCACTAAAATGTCATTTAATTTATCTATCTTAACATGCAGCGTAGCCACATTATCACTTAACTAGGACCCTCTGATTGTTAATCTGGAACCGTCAATTCTGTTGCCTCCACCGTGACGATGCAGGCGAAGCCATGCAATTCATGTTCCCCTACTAGCTCCTGTGAAAACAGAAGAACAAAAGTTCGCCTCATCCTCTCCGCTGAGTTAAATCCATCGGACATCACTGAACTTGACAGCCGAATTTAAGTTGATTACCGTACTTAGGGAATACGAATTTACGGTCATTAAATACTGGTTGGTTAGTCACTGACGGTCACCGCCTACTGTGTAGCGCTGTATGATGCGACGTGGCACCTGCGGGACCCACTATCAGCGGCGTAGGGCGTCAGGACATGTCGGAAGGTTGCGAAAATTGCAGAAAACCCCTCCCACCTCCTTCCCTAATTTAATATCTTCCCCCTCCTTCCTCTGCTTCTGTCTCGCGATTATTCCGAGGAGTAGGGCGTGGGTAGAGGGAACGCCGCGGGTAGAGGGAGCCTTCGTTGCCGCGCTACCGCTCCACCGGCGGTGGACAACGGTGAAGAAAGTGGAGAAGGGTGGAGGTCGTTGAGTGGGAAGGATCTGGCCGGCTCCATGGATTGGCCGCGACGGCGCCTGGACAGCGCAGCGGCTCCCGAGTACGGTAAGCCTTAAACCTCGACCTAATCATCTCAAAATGTAGGATTTCCTTGCGATCTTGCGTTATTGACGAAGATGCGCACGTATCTGGAGTCTGAGGCCTGGTTCCGGAGATGTTTTTGAGCAGGGGTTGTGGGTTTGTTTGGGTGCGGTTTGGAGTAGGGTTTTAAGAAAAGAAAGAAATTTGTGAATTAAAAAATTTCAGAAAATATCAGCCGCCATGAGGGTGATTGCATACGGTATCCCAGCATACTATATCGATGAGTACCTTCGCATTGGTGTACAAACAACCACAGATTGCGTGTGTATGTTTGCCAAGATGGTGATAAAGTTGTATGGTGAGAGGTATCTTCGAGCTCCAGATGAGCAAGATACGAAGAGACTCATGGAGATCAATGAAAAGAGGGGGTGGCCGGGGATGTTTGGTAGTTTGGATTGCATGCATTGGACATGGAAAAATTATCTAAAAGCATGGCATGTAATGTATTGTTGCAAAAGCCGTGATGCTACCATTGTTCTTGAAGTTGTGGCCTCGCAAGACTTATGGATTTGGCATGCTTTTTTTGGATTGCCGGGGACACTCAACGACATCAACGTCTTGAATAGATCCCCTTTATTTGCAAGACTAATTAAGGGTGAAGCTCCAACTTGTAACTACAAAGTTATGAACAATGAGTACACCATGGGGTACTATCTCACAGATGGTATTTACCCTAACTATGTGATACGTCCCAAACGTATCTATAATTTCTTATGTTCCATGCTACTTTTATGATGATACTCACATGTTTTATACACATTATATGTCATTATTATGCATTTTCCGGCACTAACCTATTGACGAGATGCCGAAGAGCCAGTTGCTGTTTTCTGTTGTTTTTGGTTTCAGAAATCCTAGTAAGGAAATATTATCGGAATTGGACGA
Source organism: Lolium perenne (assembly GCF_019359855.2). Lineage (NCBI taxonomy): Eukaryota > Viridiplantae > Streptophyta > Magnoliopsida > Poales > Poaceae > Lolium > Lolium perenne. The sequence continues at coordinate 30,435,227 of NC_067245.2, forward strand.
AATCAACGCCCAGGTGACATGGGTATACCCTTCGGGTACCCATTATTGGTATACCTGGATCAGCTCGACCCAATATGGAGAAGGCCCAACAAGGCAACCCGAAGAAGTAGTTGACTAGGACTCTTGTAAAACCCTAGGCTGGTTGCATATATAAAGCTAGCCAGGGCACCCGAAAGAAATAGGCCAACAGATAGACAGCATAGCTCCGCCTACGGCGGCACCCTCTAAACATACTTGTGATCATATAGTGGATTGCTAGCAGCACGTAGGGCTTATTTTTCCACGAAGCTTCCAGAAGACCGAGGGAGATACGAAGTGGGGCCGCGAGGCGACGCCACACTAGGGCGGCGCGACCCAGGTCCTGGCCGCATGGCCCTGTTGTGTGGGTCCCTCGTGACACCCTGATGTCTACTTCCCCCTCCTTTTCCTGTAGACAGTGTTGGGCCTCCAAGAGCAGAGGTTTGTAGAACAGCAGCAAGTTTTCCCTTAAGTGGATCACCCAAGGTTTATCGAACTCAGGGAGGAAGAGGTCAAAGATATCCCTCTCATGCAACCCTGCAACCACAAAGCAAGAAGTCTCTTGTGTCCCCAACACACCTAATAGGTGCACTAGTTCGGCGAAGAGATAGTGAAATACAGGTGGTATGAATATATATGAGCAGTAGCAACGGTGCCAGAAAATAGCTTGCTGGCGTGTAGTTGATGGTGGTAGTATTGCAGTGTAGTAACGCAAAGAAACAAGAAACAAGCAGTAGTAACGCAGCAGTATTTAGGAACAAGGCCTAGGGATTACACTTTCACTAGTGGACACTCTCAACATTGATCACATAACAGAATAGATAAATGCATACTCTACACTTTTGTTGGATGATGAACACATTGCGTAGGATTACACGAACCCTCAATGCCGGAGTTAACAAGCTCCACAATAATGCTCATGTTTAAGTAACCTTATAGTGTAAGATAGATCAAAGGACTAAACCAAGTACTAACATAGCATGCACACTGTCACCTTCATGCATATGTAGGAGGAATAGATCACATCAATATTATCATAGCAATAGTTAACTTCGCAATCTACAAGAGATCATGATCATAGCATAAACCAAGTACTAACACGGTGCACACACTGTCACCTTTACACACGTGCAGGAGGAATAGAACTACTTTAATAACTTTGCTAGAGTAGCACATAGATAAATTGTGATACAAAACTCATATGAATCTCAATCATGTAAAGCAGCTCATGAGATCATTGTATTGAGGTACATAGGAGAGAGATTAACCACATAGCTACCGGTACAGCCCCGAGCCTCGATGGAGAACTACTCCCTCCTCATGGGAGCAGCAGCGGTGATGAAGATGGCGGTGGAGATGGCAGCGGTGTCGATGGAGGAGCCTTCCGGGGGCACTTCCCCGCTCCGGCAGGGTGCCGGAACAGAGACTCCTGTCCCCCAGATCTTGGCGTCGCGATGGCGGCGGCTCTGGAAGGTTTCTGTGGTTTTCGCCAATCGTATCAGGGTTTTCGATCCAGGGGCTTTTTATAGGCGAAGAGGCGGCGTCGGAGGGCTGAAGGGGTGGCCACACCATAGGGGGGCGCGGGCCCCCCCTAGGCCGCGCCAGCCTATAGTTTGGTGGGCCTGTGGCCCCCCTCTGACTTCTCTGGTGTGTTCTGGATGCTTCCGGGGATTCTAAGATCTTTGGCGTTGATTTCGTCCGATTCCGAGAATATTTCGTTACTAGGATTTCTGAAACCAAAAACAGCAGAAAACAGGAACTGGCACTTCGGCATCTTGTTAATAGGTTAGTTCCAGAAAATGCACGAATATGACATAAAGTGTGCATAAAACATGTAGATAACATCAATAATGTGGCATGGAACATAAGAAATTATCGATACGTCGGAGACGTATCAGCATCCCCAAGCTTAGTTCTGCTCGTCCCGAGCAGGTAAAACGATAACACAGATAATTTCTGGAGTGACTTGCCATCATAAACTTGATCATACTATTTGTAAAGCATATGTAGTGAATGCAGCAATCCAAGACAATGGTAATGACATGAGTAAACAACTGAATCATAAAGCAAAGACTTTTCATGAATAGCACTTCAAGACAAGCAGCAATAAGTCTTGCATAAGAGTTAACTCATAAAGCAATAATTCAAAGTAAAGGCATTGAAGCAACACAATGGAAGATTAAGTTTCAGCGGTTGCTTTCAACTTGTAACATGTATATCTCATGGATAGTTGTCAATGCAAAGCAATATAACAAGTGCAATAAGCAAGTATATAAGAATCAATGCACAGTTCACACAAATGTTTGCTTCTTGAGGTGGAGAAAGATAGGTGAACTGACTCAACAATAAAAGTAAAAGAATGGTCCTCCATAGAGGAAAACATCGATTGCTATATTTGTGCTAGAGCTTTTATTTTGAAAACATAAAGAGAGCATAAAAATAAAGTTTTGAGAGGTGTTTGTTGTTGTCAACGAATGGTAGCGGGTACTCTAACCCCCTTGCCAGACAAACCTTCAAAGAGCGGCTCCCATTTTATTTTATTTTTGGGTGGCACTCCTTCCAACCTTTCTTTCATAAACCATGGCTAACCGAATCCTCGGGTGCCTGCCAACATTCTCATACCATGAAGGAGTGCCTTTTTATTTTAGTTTTATTATGATGACACTCCTCCCAACCTTTGCTTACACAAGCCATGGCTAACCGAATCCTTCGGGTGCCGTCCAACAATCACATACCATGGAGGAGTGTCTATTTTTGTTAATTAATTTGGGACTGGGAATCCCATTGCCAGCTCTTTTTGCAAAATTATTGGATAAGCGGATGAAGCCACTAGTCCATTGGTGAAAGTTGCCCAACAAGATTGAAAGATAAACACCACATACTTCCTCATGAGCTATAAAACATTGACACAAATCAGAGGTGATAAATTTTGAATTGTTTAAAGGTAGCACTCAAGCAATTTACTTTGGAATGGCAGGAAATACCATGTAGTAGGTAGGTATGGTGGACACAAATGGCATAGTGTTGTTTGGCTCAAGGATTTGGATGCATGAGAAGTATTCCCTCTCGATACAAGGCTTAGGCTAGCAAGGCTATTTGAAACAAACACAAGGATGAACCAGTACAGCAAAACTCACATAAAAGAAATATTACAAGCATTATAAGACTATACATCGTCTTCCTTGTTGTTCAAACACCTTACTAGAAATTATCTAGACCTTAGAGAGACCAATTATGCAAACCAAATTTTAGCATGCTCTTTGTATTTCTTCATTAATGGGTGCAAAGCATATGATGCAAGAGCTTAAACATGAGCACAACAATTGCCAAGTATCACATTACCCAAGACATTTATAGCAATTACTACATGTATCATTTTCCAATTCCAACCATATAACAATTTAACGAAGAGGAAACTTCGCCATGAATATTATAAGCTAAGAACACATGTGTTCATACGAACCAGCGGAGCGTGTCTCTCTCCCACACAAGCATGATGTAATCCAATTTATTCAAACACAAACAAAAACAAAAGCACACAGACGCTCCAAGTAAAGTACATAAGATGTGACCGAATAAAAATATAGTTTCAAGAGAAGGAACCTGATAATTTGTCGATGAAGAAGGGGATGCCTTGGGCATCCCCAAGCTTAGATGCTTGAGTCTTCTTGAAATATGCAGGGATGAACCACGGGGGCATCCCCAAGCTTAGAGCTTTGACTCTTCTTGATCATAGTATATCATCCTCCTCTCTTGACCCTTGAAAACTTCCTTCACACCAAACTTCTCATAAACTTCATTAGAGGGGTTAGTACATAATCAAAAAATCACATGTTCAGAGGTGACACAATCATTCTTAACACTTCTGGACATTGCTCAAAGCTACTGGAGTTTAATGGAACAAAGAAATCCATCCCACATAGCAAAAGAGGCAATGCGAAATAAAAGGCAGAATCTGTCAAAACAGAACAGTCCGTAAAGACGAATTTCTAATAAATACTTCCGTTGCTCAAATCAGAAAACTCAAAACTAATGAAAGTTGCGTACATATCTGAGGAACACGCACGTAAATTGGCATATTTTTCTGATTTTTCTACAGAGATAAAATCCCAGATTCGTGACAGATAGAAATCTGTTTCTGTGCAGAAATCCAAATCTAGTATCAACCTTCGATTAGAGGCTTCACTTGGCACAACAAAACACAAAACTAAGATAAGGAGAGGTTGCTACAGTAGTAAACAACTTCCAAGACACAAATATAAAACAAAGTACTGTAGCAAAATAACACATGGGTTATCTCCCAAGAAGTTCTTTTCTTTATAGCCATTAAGATGGGCTCAGCAGTTTTAATGATGCACTCATAAGAAATAGTAGTTGAAGCAAAAGAGAGCATCAAGAGGCAAATTAGAAACACATTTAAGTCTAACATGCTTCCTATGCAAAGGAATCTTGTACACAAACAAGTTCATGAAGAGCAAAGTAACAAGCATAGGAAGATAAAACAAGTGTAGCTTCAAAAATTTCAGCACATAGAGAGGTGTTTTAGTAACATGAAAATTTTTGCAACCATATTTTCCTCTCTCATAATAACTTTCAGTAGCATCATGAGCAAACTCAACAATATAACTATCACATAAAGCATTCTTATCATGAGTCTCATGCATAAAATTATTACTCTCCACATAAGCATAATCAATTTTATTAGTTGTAGTGGGAGCAAATTCAACAAAGTAGCTATCATTATTATTCTCATCATCAAATATAGGAGGCATATTGTAATCATAATCAAATTCACTCTCCATAGTAGGTGGCACCAAAAGACCACTATTATTATAATCATCATAAATAGGAGGTAAAGAATCATCAAAGTAAATTTCCTCCTCAATTCTTGGGGGACTAAAAATATCATGCTCATCAAAGCCAGCTTCCCCAAGCTTAGAATTTTCCATATCATTAGCAACAATGGTATTCAAAGTGTTCATACTAACATGTTTCATGGTTTTTTTAATTTTCGCATTAAACCATTCATGTCTTGACTCAGGAAATAGAATAAAAAGCTCACAGATGTTTTCCATTATGCCTTACTAGTGTAAACAAGAAACAAAAAGATGCAATTGCAGGATCTAAAGGAAATAGCTTCGAGCACAAACACAATGGCGCCAGAAAAGTACTTTACCTGGAACCGAAGTATGAGTGCCTTTTACCTTTCCTCCCCGGCAACGGCACCAGAAAATAAGCTTGATGTCTACTTCCCCCTCCTTTTCCTGTAGACAGTGTTGGGCCTCCAAGAGCAGAGGTTTGTAGAACAGCAGCAAGTTTTCCCTTAAGTGGATCACCCAAGGTTTATCGAACTCAGGGAGGAAGAGGTCAAAGATATCCCTCTCATGCAACCCTGCAACCACAAAGCAAGAAGTCTCTTGTGTCCCCAACACACCTAATAGGTGCACTAGTTCGGCGAAGAGATAGTGAAATACAGGTGGTATGAATATATATGAGCAAGAGCAACGGTGCCAGAAAATAGCTTCTTTGGCGTGTAGTTGATGGTGGTAGTATTGCAGCAGTAGTAACGCAAAAAACAAAACAAGCAGTAGTAACACAGCAGTATTTAGGAACAAGGCCTAGGGATTACACTTTCACTAGTGGACACTCTCAACATTGATCACATAACAGAATAGATAAATGCATACTCTACACTTTTGTTGGATGATGAACACATTGCGTAGGATTACACGAACCCTCAATGCCGGAGTTAACAAGCTCCACAATAATGCTCATGTTTAAGTAACCTTATAGTGTAAGATAGATCAAAGGACTAAACCAAGTACTAACATAGCATGCACACTGTCACCTTCATGCATATGTAGGAGGAATAGATCACATCAATATTATCATAGCAATAGTTAACTTCGCAATCTACAAGAGATCATGATCATAGCATAAACCAAGTACTAACACGGTGCACACACTGTCACCTTTACACACGTGCAGGAGGAATAGAACTACTTTAATAACTTTGCTAGAGTAGCACATAGATAAATTGTGATACAAAACTCATATGAATCTCAATCATGTAAAGCAGCTCATGAGATCATTGTATTGAGGTACATAGGAGAGAGATTAACCACATAGCTACCGGTACAGCCCCGAGCCTCGATGGAGAACTACTCCCTCCTCATGGGAGCAGCAGCGGTGATGAAGATGGCGGTGGAGATGGCAGCGGTGTCGATGGAGGAGCCTTCCGGGGGCACTTCCTCGCTCCGGCAGGGTGCCGGAACAGAGACTCCTGTCCCCCAGATCTTGGCGTCGCGATGGCGGCGGCTCTGGAAGGTTTCTGTGGTTTTCGCCAATCGTATCAGGGTTTTCGATCCAGGGGCTTTTTATAGGCGAAGAGGCGGCGTCGGAGGGCTGAAGGGGTGGCCACACCATAGGGGGGCGCGGGCCCCCCCTAGGCCGCGCCAGCCTATAGTTTGGTGGGCCTGTGGCCCCCCTCTGACTTCTCTGGTGTGTTCTGGATGCTTCCAGGGATTCTAAGATCTTTGGCGTTGATTTCGTCCGATTCCGAGAATATTTCGTTACTAGGATTTCTGAAACCAAAAACAGCAGAAAACAGGAACTGGCACTTCGGCATCTTGTTAATAGGTTAGTTCCAGAAAATGCACGAATATGACATAAAGTGTGCATAAAACATGTAGATAACATCAATAATGTGGCATGGAACATAAGAAATTATCGATACGTCGGAGACGTATCACACCCCCTGATCTACCCTTCCGCCTACATATAGTCTTCGTCGCGAAACCCCCAGTACCGAGAGCCACGATACGGAAAACCTTCCAGAGACGCAGCCGCCGCCAATCCCATCTCAGGGGATTCAGGAGATCGCCTCCGGCACCCTGCCGGAGAGGGGAATCATCTCCCGGAGGTCTCTTCATCGCCATGATCGCCTCCAGATCGATGTGTGAGTAGTCCACCCCTGGACTATGGGTCCATAGCAGTAGCTAGATGGTTGTCTTCTCCTCATTGTGCTATCATGTTAGATCTTGTGAGCTGCCTATCATGATCAAGATCATCTATTTGTAATGCTACATGTTGTGTTTGTTGGGATCCGATGAATATTGAATACTATGTCAAGTTGATTATCAATCTATCATATATGTTGTTTATGTTCTTGCATGCTCTTCGTTGCTAGTAGAGGCTCTGGCCAAGTTGATACTTGTGACTCCAAGAGGGAGTATTTATGCTCGATAGTGGGTTCATGCCTGCATTAAATCTGGGACAGTGACAGAAAGTTCTAAGGTTGTGGATGTGCTGTTGCCACTAGGGATAAAACATCGATGCTTTGTCTAAGGATATTTGTGTTGATTACATTACGCACCATACTTAATGCAATTGTCTGTTGTTTACAACTTAATACCGGAAGGGGTTCGGATGATAACCTGAAAGTGGACTTTTTAGGCATATATGCATGCTGGATAGCGGTCTATGTACTTTGTCGTAATGCCCTGATTAAATCTCATAGTACTCATCATGATATATGTATGTGCATTGTTATGCCTTCTTTATTTGTCAATTGCCCAACTGTAATTTGTTCACCCAACATTTGTTTATCTTATGGGAGAGACACCACTAGTGAACTGTGGACCCCGGTCCTATTCTTTACATCTGAAATACAATCTACTGCAATTGTTCTTTACTGTTCTTCGCAAACAATCATCATCATCCACACTGTATATCTAATCCTTTGTTTACAGCAAGCCGGTGAGATTGAAAACCTCACTGTTACGTTGGGGCAAAGTACTGTGATTGTGTTGTGCAGGTTCCACGTTGGCGCCGGAATCCCTGGTGTTGCGCCGCACTACACTCCTCCACCAACAACTTTCAACGTGCTTCTTGGCTCCTACTGGTTCGATAAACCTTGGTTTCTTTCTGAGGGAAAACTTACTGCTGTGCATATCACACCTTCCTCTTGGGGTTCCCAACGGACGTGTGTCTCACGTGCATCAAGACTGTTTTCTGGCGCCGTTGCCGGGGAGATCAAGACACGCTGCAAGGGGAGTCTCCACTTCCAATCTCTTTACTTTGTTTTTGTCTTGCTTTATTTTATTTACTACTTTGTTTGCTGCACTAAAACAAAACACACACAAAATTAGTTGCTAGTTTTACTTTATTTACTGTCTTGTTCTCCTTATCAAAAACACACAAAAATTAGTTACTCGCATTTACTTTATCTAGTTTGCTTTATTTACTATTGCTAAAATGAATACTCCTGAAAACACTAAGTTGTGTGACTTCACAAACACAAATAATAATGATTTCCTATGCATACCTATTGCTCCACCTGCTACTACAACAGAATTCTTTGAAATTAAACCTGCTTTACTGAATCTTGTTATGAGAGAGCAATTTTCTGGTGTTAGTTCTGATGCTGCTGCTGCCCATCTAAATAATTTTGTTGAACTTTGTGAAATGCAAAAGTATAAGGATGTAGATGGTGACATTATAAAATTAAAATTGTTTCCTTTCTCCTTAAGAGGAAGAGCTAAAGATTGGTTGCTATCTTTGCCTAAGAATAGTATTGATTCATGGACTAAATGTAAGGATGCTTTTATTGGTAGATATTATCCTCCTGCTAAAATTATATCTTTGAGAAGTAGCATAATGAATTTCAAGCAATTAGATAATGAACATGTTGCTCAAGCATGGGAGAGAATGAAATCTTTGGTAAAGAATTGCCCAACCCATGGACTAACTACTTGGATGATCATCCAAACCTTCTATGCAGGATTGAATTTTTCTTCGCGGAACCTATTGGATTCAGCTGCTGGAGGTACCTTTATGTCCATCACCTTGGGGGCGGCTACAAAGCTTCTTGATGATATGACGATAAATTACTCTGAATGGCACACGGAAAGAGCTCCACAAGGTAAATTCTGTCGAAGAAACCTCCTCCTTGAGTGATAAGATTGATGTGATTATGTCTATGCTTGTGAATGGTAGATCTAATGTTGATCCAAATAATGTTCCTTTAGCTTCATTGGTTGCTCAAGAAGAAAATGTTGATGTGAACTTCATTAAAAATAATAATTTCAACAACAATGCTTATAGGAATAATTCTGGTAACAACTATAGGCCATATCCTGCTGCTAATGGTAATGGTTATGGTAATTCTTATGGGAATTCTTACAACAATAATAGGAGTGTACCCCCTGGTCTAGAAGCCATGCTTAAAGAATTTATTAGTACACAAACTGCTTTTAACAAATCTGTTGAGGAAAAGCTTGATAAAATTGATATTCTTGCTTCTAAGGTTGATAGACTTGCCTCTGATGTTGATCTTTTAAAATTGAAAGTTATGCCTAATAAGGATAATGAAAATAATATTGTTACTACAGCAAATGCCATCCAAGTTAGAATTAATGAGAATATAAGATTGATGGCTGAATTGCATGCTAGGTGGGAAAGAGAAGAAAATGAAAAACTAGCTAAAGAGAATAATGTAGCTAAAGTTTGGACTATTACCACCACTAGTAATGATAATGATTCACATGTTGCTAAACCTCCTACTATCAATGGTAAAATAATTGGTGTTGGCAATCTTTCTAATCCTAGTGCAAAGCGTGTAAAATTACCTGAAATTGCTAAAACTGCTGAAACTGCTTGTGATAAAACTACTGAAATTTTTTCCAACATTGGGGACAATGATTCCATTGCTGTAGGTCATAATGATTTAGACTTTGATGTTTGTCACATCTCTGAAGTTATAAAGTTCTTACAAAAACTTGCTAAAAGTCCCAATGCTAGTGCTATAAATTTGGCCTTTACAAAACATATTACAAATGCTCTCATAAAAGCTAGAGAAGATAAACTAAAACTTGAAACTTCTATTCCTAGGAAGTTAGAAGATGGTTGGGAGCCCATCATTAAGATGAGGGTCAATGATTTTGATTGTAATGCTTTATGTGATCTTGGTGCAAGTATTTCTGCTATGCCTAAGAAAATCTATGATATGCTTGACTTGCCACCATTGAAAAATTGTTATTTGGATGTTAATCTTGCTGATAATGCTATAAAGAAACCTTTGGGGAGGATTGATAATGTTCGTATTATGGTTAACAATAACCTTGTCCCCGTCGATTTTGTTGTCTTGGATATTGAATGCAATGCATCTTGTCCCATTATATTGGGAAGACCTTTTCTTCGAACTGTTGGTGCTACCATTGATATGAAGGAAGGTAATATTAAATATCAATTTCCTCTCAAGAAAGGTATAGAACACTTTCCTAGAAAAAGAATGAAGTTACCTTATGATTCTATTATTAGAACAAATTATGATGTCGATGCTTCATCTCTTGATAACACTTGATTCACACTTTCTGCGCCTAACTGAAAGGCGTTAAAGAAAAGCGCTTATGGGAGACAACCCATTATTTTACTTCTGCACTTTTGTTTTATATTTGAGTCTTGGAAGTTGTTACTACTGTAGCAACCTCTCCTTATCTTTATTTTATTGCATTGTTGTGCCAAGTAAATGTAGGATAACGTAGCATAGAAAACAAAAAAATTCCTACCGCGAACACGAAATCCAAGCCAAGATGCAATCTAGAAGATGGTAGCAACGAGGGGATTGTCGAGTCTCACCCTTGAAGAGATTCCAAAGCCTACAAGATGAGGCTCTTGTTGCTGCGGTAGACGTTCACTTGCCGCTTGCAAAAGCGCGTAGAAGATCTTGATCACGACGCCACGAACGGGCAGCACCTCCGTACTCGGTCACACGTTCGGTTGTCGATGAAGACGACGTCCACCTCCCCGTTCCAGCGGGCAACGGAAGTAGTAGCTCCTCTTGAATCCGACAGCACGACGGCGTGGTGTCGGTGGTGGTGGAGAAATCCGGCGGAGCTTCGCTAAGCGTGTGGGATGTGGTGGAGGAGAGAGGGCCGCTAGGGTTTGGGAGAGGGGGGCGCCGGCCACTAAGGGGTGCGGCCACCTTGTGGTCTTTGGGTGGCCGGCCCCCTCCCCTTGGCCCTCATTATATAGGTGGAACACCCAAGAGTTGGTCTACAAGTCTTCGAATAAGACCCCAAACCAAAACCTTCCATATCACATGAAACCTACCCAAGCTAGGACTCCCACTAGAGGTGGGATTCCCACCTTCCCCTGGGAGGGGGTGGCCGGCCACCTTAGGTGGAGTCCACCTGGGACTCCACCCCCTAGGGTTGGCCGGCCATGGTGGTGGAGTCCCTTCGGGACTCCGCCTTCCAAAGTGACTTTCTTCCGGATTTTTCTAGAACCTTCTAGAACCTTCCATAAATGCACCGGATCATTTTCAAACACATAAAATGACATCCTATATATGAATCTTATTCTCCGGACCATTCCGGAACTCCTCGTGATGTCCGGGATCTCATCCGGGACTTCGAACAAATATTCGAACTCCATTCCATATTCAAGTTCTACCATTTCAACATCCAACTTTAAGTGTGTCACCCTACGGTTCGTGAACTATGCGGACATGGTTGAGTACTCACTCCGACCAATAACCAATAGCGGGATTTGGAGATCCATAATGGCTCCCACATATTCAACGATGACTTAGTGATCGAATGAACCATTCACATACGATACCAATTCCCTTTGTCACGCGATATTTTACTTGTCCGAGGTTTGATCATCGGTATCACTCTATACCTTGTTCAACCTCGTCTCCTGACAAGTACTCTTTACACTACTAGAAAACAGCTAATCAGTGGCGCACCACTTTTGGCTATCAGTGGCGCACCTCGGTGCGCCACTACTATCACGCCACTGCTAACTTTTAGCAGTGGCGCACCACTAGTGCGCTATTGGTATGGCACATAGCAGTGGCGCACCACAGGTAGCATTGACGTGCGCCATAGCTACAACCTAGAGGTGCGCCACTAGGTTCCTAAATGGTGCGCCACTACTAGTACGAGAAAAAAACAAAAAAAAAGAAGTGTGCCTCGTATGGTGGCTCACTGCTGCTCTCACGATGCTCTTTCTCTCGTTTCACCACGGTAAGAAAACAAAAATATACTCAACATTTATTATACTACCAAAATACAACCATTTAGGTAACTTTGCAACTAAATCCCTAAAACAAAAACAAAAAAGCAATCAGGTCCCTGGCTTCCTGCACGCGCATGTCGCCGGCGGAGGCAGGCGTCGAAGGCCGTCGGTGGAGCCCGAGCACGCTGGTCGACACCCGCGACGATGCTCGTCGTCGATCCGCACCAGGCCCTCTGCGTCCGACGCCGGGAGGAGCGCCTGCAGCAGCACGGCCATGAGTAGGTGAAGATGCGTCGCGCGCCATCGTCCGGGGTGGGGGTGAAGATGCGCCGCCGGGTCGCGCTGGTCTTCGGTCTGGTCCTCGACGGTGGAGGCCGTGGCGAGCGCGGGGAGGGCGGCGGCCTGCTGGTGGCCGCGAGGATGGCGCGGCAAGGCGCGGACCCCGAGCAGGTGAGCGCGGTCGCCCCGGGGCCAGAGGGGCAGCTGATGGAGGGGCCGGCTAGGACGCTGCCGCCGACGCGGAAAACCAGCGACCGCGGCGCACACGACGGTGCCACGCGCGGGGCCGACGACGATGCAGGCCGCGGCGGCGGTGCGGGCGGACCGTGGAGGCGCAGACGCAGATGAATAGGCGGGCGCGGCGGGGCCAGCCGATGCATCGCCGGGGCGGGCGCGAGCGACGGGGCCGAGCTACAGGTTCCAGAGGAGATGATAGCGCCGGATGCGGGGATATGGGAGCAGGTGCGGGACGTGGTGGGCGGCGCTCGGGCTCTGTATCTGCGGCCTGCTCATGAGCCTCACCGACACCATGGCCAGACAACTATGCAGCACTGGGTACTATACTGTGCTGTACTCTCGATTTGTGTGGTGTGTTCTGCGGAGAGAGGAAGTGGATCAGACGAGGGAGGATGAGGCTGAATGGAGAAAAGTGTGGGTGCGGTGTGGTTGGTGGGTGAGGCGTGGAGGTGTCGTGGTGGGTGGCGACACGTGCGCAGTGGGTGCGGTGGCGCAGCACATCTAGTGCGCTATTGGTATCGGCAGCACAGTAGCGCACCAAATTTTGGTGCACCATTGTTATTAAAATAGCAATAACGCACCTACTTATGGTGCGCCACTACTAACTCTATATCAATCTACAATCCAGTTTTACAATTAGTAGTGGCCTACGACTACACTAGTGCACCATTGGTAATTGAATACCAGTGGAGCACCACTTTTCGGTGCGCCACTGCTATATAGCAGTGGCGCACCAGTATAGTCGTGCGCCACTATTAGCAATCTTACGGCTAGGCTGTTTTCTAGTAGTGTTACTCGTACCGTGGTATGTGGTCTCTTATGAACTTATTCATATGCTTGCAAGACATTAGACGACATTCCACCGAGAGGGCCCAGAGTATATCTATCCGTCATCGGGATGGACAAATCCCACTGTTGATCCATATGCCTCAACTCATACTTTCCGGATACTTAATCCCACCTTTATAACCACCCATTTACGCAGTGGCGTTTGATGTAATCAAAGTACCTTTCCGGTATAAGTGATTTATATGATCTCATGGTCATAAGGACTAGGTAACTATGTATCAAAAGCTTATAGCAAATAACTTAATGACGTGATCTTATGCTACGCTTAATTGGGTGTGTCCATTACATCATTCATATAATGATATAACCTTGTCATTAATAACATCCAATGTTCATGATTATGAAACTAATCATCTATTAATCAACAAGCTAGTTAAGAGGCTTACTAGGGACTCATTTGTTTGTTTACATAACACACATGTATCAATGTTTCGGTTAATACAATTATAGCATGGTATATAAACATTTATCATAAACATAAAGATATATAATAACCACTTTTATTATTGCCTCTTGGGCATATCTCCAACAGTCTCCCACTTGCACTAGAGTCAATAATCTAGATTACATTGTAAGGTACCTAACACCCATGGCATTCTGGTGTTGGTCATGCTTTGCCCTAGGGAGAGCTTTAGTCAACGGATCTGCTATATTCAGATCAGTATGTACTTTGCAAATCTTTACTTCTCCATCTTCGATGTACTCGCGAATCGAATGATAACGCAGCTTGATATGCTTCAGCCTCTTGTGTGACCTTGGTTCTTGTGCATTGGCGATGGCACCCATGTTGTCACAGTAGATGACTAGTGGGTCCAATGCACTAGGAACCACACCGAGCTCTATAATGAACCTCTTCATCCATACCGCTTCTTATGAAGCCTCTGAAGCCGCTATGTACTCCGATTCTGTTGAGGATTTCGCCACCGTGCACTGCTTCGAGCTTGCCCACCATCGCGCACCATTCAATATAAACACGTACCTGCATCGTGACTTAGAGTCATCAGGATCAGTGTTCCAACTTGCATCAGTGTAACTTGTTACAACGAGCTTTTGGTCACCTCCATAACAAAGAAACATATCCTTAGTTCTTTTCAAGTACTTCAGGATATTCTTGACCGCTGTCTAGTGTTCCATTCCTGGATCACTTTGATATCTGCTAGTCAAAATAACAGCATGTGCTATATCCGGTCTTGTACATAGCATGGCATACATGATAGAGCCTACTGCCGAGGCATAGGGGATTTGACTCATCCTTTCTCTTTCTTCTGCCGTAGCCGGACCTTGAGTCTTACTCAAGACCTTGCCTGGTAACATAGGTAAGAATCCTTTCTTACTTTCGTCCATTCTAAACTTTTTTAGAATCTTGTCCAGATATGTACTCTGTGATAGCCCTATTAGACATCTTGATCTATCTCTATAAATCTTGATGCCTAATATATATGATGCTTCACCAAGGTATTTCATTGAAAAACTATTATTCAAATAACCCTTTACACTGCTTAATAGTTCTATATCATTCCCAATCAATAATATGTCATCTACATATAATATCAGGAATGCTACAGAGCTCCCACTCACTTTCTTGTAAATACAAGCCTCTCCATGACACTGTATAAACCTGAAGTCTTTGATCACCTTATCAAAACGTCGGTTCCAACTTCTCGATGCTTGCTTCAGTCCATAGATTGAACGCTGAAGCTTGCATACTTTGTTAGCATTTTTAGGATCGACAAAACCTTTGGGTTGTACCATATACAACTCTTCCTCAATGTCTCCATTAAGGAACGCCGTTTTGACATCCATCTGCCAAATCTCATAATCGAAAAATGCAGCTATTGCTAACAAAATCCTCACAGATTTTAACTTCGCTACAGGTGAGAAAGTCTCATCGTAGTCAACACCTTGAATTTGTCGGAAACCCTTTGCGACAAGTCGAGCTTTATAGACAGTAATATTACCATCAGCATCTGTTTTTCTCTTGAAGATCCATTTATTCTCGACAGCCTTTCGGCTATCAGGTAAGTCTACCAAAGTCCATACTTTGTTATCATACATGGATCCCATTTCGGATTTCATGGCTTCTTGCCATTTGTTGGAATCTAGGCTCATCATCGCTTCTTCATATGTCGCAGGGTCTTCATCATTGTTGTCCACAATCATGACATTTAGACAAGGATCATACCAATCAGGAGTGGCACGTTCCCTTGTCGATCTGCGAGGTTCAGTAGCTATCTCATTTGAAGTTTCATGATCATTATCATTAGCTTCCTCTCGTTGCGGTGCGGGCGGTACAGAACATCTTCCCAGATCGCGCTACTCGATCAACGAGCAGAGATTCTTCAATCTCATCGAGTTCTACTTTTCTTCCAGTCACTTCTTTAGTGAGAAATTCTTTCTCAAGAAAGGTTCCGTTCTTAGCAACAAAGATCTTGCCTTCGGATCTGTGATAGAAAGTGTACCCTATAGTTTCCTTAGGGTATCCTATGAAGACGCATTTCTCCGCTTTGGGTTCTAGCTTGTCCGGTTGTAACTTTTAGACATAGGCTTCCCAACCCCAAACTTTCAGAACGATGACTTAGGTTTCTTATTAAACCATAATTCATACGGTGTCGTTTTAACGGATTTTGATGGTGCTCTATTTAAAGTGAATGCGGCTGTCTCTAATGCATAACTCCAAAATGATAACGGCAAATCAGTAAGAGACATCATAGAACGAACCATATCTAAGAGAGTTCGATTACGACGTTCGGACACACCATTTCGTTGTGGTGTTCCCGGCGGTGTCAATTGTGAAAGTATTCCGCATTTCTTTAAATGCATGCCAAACTCATAACTCAGATATTCACCTCCGCGATCAGATCGTAGAAATTTAATCTTCTTGTTACGTTGATTTTCTACCTCACTTTGGAATTCCTTAAACTTCTCAAAAGTTTCGGATTTATGTTTCATGAAATAGATATACCCATATCTACTCAGATCATCTGTGAAGGTTAGAACATAACGATAACCACCGCGCGATGCTACACTCATTGGTCCACACACATCGGTATGTATGATTTCCAATAAGTCAGTAGCTCGCTCCATAATTCCAGAGAATAGAGTCTTAGTCATTTTTCCCATTAGACATGCTTCACATCTATCAAGTGACTCAAAGTCAAGTGATTCAAGTAATCCATCGGTATGGAGTTTCTTCATGCGTTTCACTCCAATATGACCAAGACGACAGTGCCACATATAAGTAGAATTATCATTCAATTTAATTCGCTTAGCATCAATGTTATATATATGTGTATCACTACTATCGAGATCTAACAGAAATAAGCCATTCTTTTCAGGTGCTCGACCATAAAAGATATTATTCATAAAAATAGAACAACCATTATTCTCAGACTTGAATGAATAACCGTCTTGCATTAAACAAGATCCAGATATAATGTTCATGCTCAACGCGGGTACAAAATAACAATTATTGAGGCTTAAAACTAATCCCGAAGGTAGACGTAGAGGAAGTGTACCGACAGCGATCACATCGACTTTGGATCCATTTCCAACGCGCATGGTCACTTCATCCTTTAGTAGTCTTCGTTTATTCTTTAGTTCCTGTTTCGAGTTACAAATATGAGCAACCGAACCAGTATCAAATACCCAGGTACTAGTACGAGAACCAGTAAGATAAACATCTATAACATGTATATCATATATACCTTCTTTCTTCTTCTTGACAAGGCCGCTCTTCAGATCCGCCAAATACTTGGAGCAATTACGCTTCCAGTGTCCCTTCTCCTTGCAGTAATAGCACTCAGCATCAAGCTTAGGGCCAGTCTTAGGTTTCACAGGAGGTGTGGCAGCTTTCTTGCCACTCTTCTTGTTCTTGCCTTTAGACTTGCCCTGTTTCTTGAAACTGGTGGTCTTGTTGACCATCAACACTTGGTGCTCTTTCTTGATCTCAATCTCAGCAGATTTTAGCATGGAGAAGAGTTCAGGTAACTCTTTGTTCATGTTCTGCATATTGTAGTTCATCACAAAGTTCTTGTAACTAGGTGGCAGTGATTGAAGTACACGATTAATCCCCAGTCTGTTAGGAATCACTATTCCCAAGTCATCGAGTTTCTTCGCATGCCCGGTCATGGCGAGCATGTGCTCACTAACGGAGCTGCCTTCTTCCATCATGCAGCTGAAGAAGTGTTTCGATGCTTCATAGCATTCCACGGCCGCATGAGTTTCAAAGATAGTCTTTAACTCATTGATTAACTCATGTGGATCGTGGTGCTCAAAACGTTTTTGAAGATCGGCTTCCAGACTGCATAGGATGGCACACTGAACTTGAGAGTACCGAGTTTTCCAAGTCGCGTAAACATTCTTTACTTCATCGGTTTCAGTTTCTGCAGGAGGGTCACCTAGCGGTGCATCAAGCACATATTGCAGATTTCCGCCATTGAGGAAGATCCTCACATGACGGAACCAGTCGGTGAAGTTGCTACCGTTGCTCTTAAGCTTTTCTTTCTCTAGGAACTGGTTAAAATTGATTGAGGACGCCATATCTACAACATATTTGCAATAGTTTAGACTAATGTTTATGACAAATTGAGTTCAAATTTTAATTCAACATAATTAAAAACTAGGTGAACTCCCACTCAAAACAATATCCCTCGCATTGTCTTAGTGATCACACGAACCAAATCCACCACACCAAGTCCGATCATCACGAGACAAGATGTAACTTCAATGGCGAACACTCAAAGTGTTCATCATATCAATCATATGATTCATGCTCTACCTTTCGGTATCACGTGTTCCGAGACCATGTCTGTACATGCTAGGCTCGTCAAGGCCACCTTAGTATCCGCATGTGCAAAACTGTCTTGCACCCGTTGTATGCACTTGTTGAATCTATCGCACCCGATCATCACGAGATGCTTCGAAACGACAAGTCTTGGCAACGGTGCTACTAAGGATGAACACTTTATTATCTTGATATTTTAGTGAGAGGGATCATCTTATAATGCTACCGTCGCGATCTAAGCAAAATAAGATGCATAAAAGGATTAACATCACATGCAGTTCATATGTGATATGATATGGCCCTTTGTCTTTGCGCCTTTGATCTTCATCTCCAAAGCATGGACATGATCTCCATCATCAACGGGCATGATCTCCATCATCGTCGGCGAAGCACCAAGGTCAATGGCGCCGTCTTCATGATTGTCCTCCATGTAGCAACTATTACAACTACTTTGAAATACTACTCAACATGAAAATTAAAGACAACCATAAGGCTCCTGCCGGTTGCCACAATACAATAATGATCATCTCATACATAGTCATCATCACATTATGGCCATATCACATCACCAAACCCTGCAAAAACAAGTTAGACGTTCTCTAATTTGGTTTGTATATTTTACGTGGTTTAGGGTTTTCGAGTAAGATCCAATCTACCTACGAACATGAACCACAACGGTGATACTAGTGCTGTCAATAGAAGAGTAAATTGAATCTTCACTATAGTAGGAGAGACAGACACCCGCAAAGCCACTTATGCAATACAAGTTGCATGTCGAGCGTGGAGCAAATCTCATGAACGCGGTCATGTAAAGTTAGCCCGAGCCGCTTCATCCCACTATGCCACAAAGATGCAAAGTACTCAAACTAAAGATAACAAAAGCATCAACGCCCACAAAACCATTGTGTTCTACTCGTGCAACCATCTATGTATAGACACGGCTCTGATACCACTGTAGGATAACGTAGCATAGAAAACAAAAAATTTCCTACCGCGAACACGAAATCCAAGCCAAGATGCAATCTAGAAGACGGTAGCAACGAGGGGATTATCGAGTCTCACCCTTGAAGAGATTCCAAAGCCTACAAGATGAGGCTCTTGTTGCTGCGGTAGACGTTCACTTGCCGCTTGCAAAAGCGCGTAGAAGATCTTGATCACGGCGCCACGAACGGGCAGCACCTCCGTACTCGGTCACACGTTCGGTTGTCGATGAAGACGACGTCCACCTCCCCGTTCCAGCGGGCAGCGGAAGTAGTAGCTCCTCTTGAATCCGACAGCACGACGGCGTGGTGTCGGTGGTGGTGGAGAAATCCGGCGGAGCTTCGCTAAGCGTGCGGGATGTGGTGGAGGAGAGGGGGGCGCCGGCCACTAAGGGGTGCGGCCACCTTGTGGTCTTTGGGTGGCCGGCCCCCTCCCCTTGGCCCTCATTATATAGGTGGAACACCCAAGAGTTGGTCTACAAGTCTTCGAATAAGACCCCAAACCAAAACCTTCCATATCACATGAAACCTACCCAAGCTAGGACTCCCACTAGAGGTGGGATTCCCACCTTCCCTTGGGAGGGGGTGGCCGGCCACCTTAGGTGGAGTCCACCTGGGACTCCACCCCCTAGGGTTGGCCGGCCATGGTGGTGGAGTCCCTTTGGAACTCCGCCTTCCAAAGTGACTTTCTTCCGGATTTTTCTAGAACCGCCTTCTAGAACCTTCCATAAATGCACTGGATCATTTTTCAAACACATAAAATGACATCCTATATATGAATCTTATTCTCCGGACCATTCCGGAACTCCTCGTGATGTCTGGGATCTCATCCGGGACTTCGAACAAATATTCGAACTCCATTCCATATTCAAGTTCTACCATTTCAACATCCAACTTTAAGTGTGTCACCCTACGGTTCGCGAACTATGCGGACATGGTTGAGTACTCACTCCGACCAATAACCAATAGCGGGATCTGAAGATCCATAATGGCTCCCACATATTCAACGATGACTTAGTGATCGAATGAACCATTCACATACGATACCAATTCCCTTTGTCACGCGATATTTTACTTGTCCGAGGTTTAATCATCGGTATCACTCTATACCTTGTTCAACCTCGTCTCCTGACAAGTACTCTTTACTCGTACCGTGGTATGCGGTCTCTTATGAACTTATTCATATGCTTGCAAGACATTAGACGACATTCCACCGAGAGGGCCCAGAGTATATCTATCCGTCATCGGGATGGACAAATCCCACTGTTGATCCATATGCCTCAACTCATACTTTCCGGATACTTAATCCCACCTTTATAACCACCCATTTACGCAGTGGCGTTTTATGTAATCAAAGTACCTTTCCGGTATAAGTGATTTATATGATCTCATGGTCATAAGGACTAGGTAACTATGTATCGAAAGCTTATAGCAAATAACTTAATGACGTGATCTTATGCTACGCTTAATTGGGTGTGTCAATTACATCATTCATATAATGATACAACCTTGTCATTAATAACATCCAATGTTCATGATTATGAAACTAA
Source organism: Lolium perenne (assembly GCF_019359855.2). Classification (NCBI taxonomy): domain Eukaryota; kingdom Viridiplantae; phylum Streptophyta; class Magnoliopsida; order Poales; family Poaceae; genus Lolium; species Lolium perenne. The sequence goes on from NC_067245.2 coordinate 30,455,947, forward strand.
TCATCTATTAATCAACAAGCTAGTTAAGAGGCTTACAAGGGACTCATTTGTTTGTTACATAACACACATGTATCAATGTTTCGGTTAATACAATTATAGCATGGTATATAAACATTTATCATAAACATAAAGATATATAATAACCACTTTTATTATTGCCTCTTGGGCATATCTCCAACAGTAAAGTCTTTGATAGTAAAGTCAATACTAGATTTGGATTACTGCGCAGAAATAGATTTCTTGTTGTCACGAATTTGGGTATGGTTCTCTGTAGGTAACTCAGAAAAATCTGCCAATTTACGTGAGTGATCCTCAGATATGTACGCAACTTTCATTCAATTTGAGCATTTTCATCTGAGCAAGTCTGGTGCCTCTAAAAAATTCGTCTTTATGGACTGTTCTGTTTTGACAGATTCTGCCTTTTATTTCGCATTGCCTGTTTTGCTATGTTTGATGGATTTCTTTGTTCCATTAACTTTCAGTAGCTTTGTGCAATGTCCAGAAGTGTTAAGAATGATTATGTCACCTCTGAATATATGAATTATGCACTGACCCTCTAATGAGTTTGTTTTGAGTTTGGTGTGAAGGAAGTTTTCAAGGGTCAAGAGAGGAGGATGATACAATATGATCAAGAAGAGTGAAAAGTTTAAGCTTGGGGATGCCCCCGTGGTTCATCCTTGCATATTTTAAGAAGACCCAAGCGTCTAAGCTTGGGGATGCCCAAGGCATCCCCTTCTTCATCGACAACATTATCAGGTTCCTCTAATGAAACTATATTTTTATTCCGTCACATCTTATGTGCTTTACTTGGAGCGTCTGTTTGTATTTGTTTTTGTTTTGTTTGAATAAGATCGGATCCTAGCATTCTTTGTGTGGGAGAGAGAGACATCCGCTGTTTCGTATGAACACATATGTTCTTAGCTTTATCTTTAATGTTCATTGCGAAAGTTGGACTATTTCATTCATTGCTATATGGTTGGAATCGGAAAATGCCGCATGTGGTAAATGGTATAATGTCTTGAATAATGTGATACTTGGCAATTGTTGTGCTCATATAGATCATGTTTAAGCTCTTGCATCATATACCTTGTACCTATTAATGAAGAACTACATAGAGCATGTTAAAATTTGCTTTGCATGATTGATCTCTAGAGTCTAGATATTTTCTAGTTAAGGTGTTTGAACAACAAGGAGACAATGTAAATTCTTATAATAGCTACAATATGTTCATATGTGAGCTTTGCTGCACCTTTTATACTTGAGTTTGCTTCAAACAACCTTGCTAGCCTAGCCTTGTATTGAGAGGGATTCTTCTCGTGCATCCAAATTCTTGAGCCAAATACTATGCCATTTGTGTCCACCATACCTACCTACCACATGGTATTTCTCCGCCATTCCAAAGTACATTACTTGAGTGCTACCTTTAAAATTCCATTCTTTGCCTTTACAATATATAGCTCATGGGACAAATAGCCTTAAAAACTATTGTGGTGAAGAATATGTACTTATGTGTCTTATTTCTTAATAAGTTGCTTGTTAAGCGGTAACCATGTTTCTGGGGACGCCATCAACTTTTACCTTTGTTGAATATCATGTGAGTTGATATGCATGTTCGTCTTGTCTGAAGTAAGGGCGATTTTCATGATCAAATGGTTTGAGTATGCATACTGTTAGAGAAGAACATTGGGCCGCTAACTAAAGCCATGATTCATGGTGGAAGTTTCAGTTTGGACAACTAATCCTCAATCTCTTACGAGAATATTAACTGTTGTTGAATGCTTATGCATTAAAGAGGAGTCCATTATCTGTTGTCTATGTTGTCCCGGTATGGATGTCTAAGTTGAGAATAATCAAAAGCGAGAAATCCAATGCGAACTTTCTTCTTAGACCTTTGTACAGGCGGCATAGAGGTACCCCTTTGTGACACTTGGTTGAAACATATGCTATGTAATGATAATCCGTGTTAATCCAAGCTAATTAGGACAAGGTGCGAGCACTATTAGTATACTATGCATGAGACTTGCAACTTATAGGATATCTTATACATAACACATATGCTTTATTACTACCGTTGACAAAATTGTTTCTTGTTTTCAAAATGAAAAGCTCTAGCACAAAAATAGTAATCCATGCTTCCCTCTGCGAAGGGCCTATCTTCTACTTTATTGTTGAGTCAGTTTACCTACTTCTTTCTATCTTAGAAGCAAACACTTGTATCAACTGTGTGCATTGATTCTTACATGTTTACCTATTGCACTTGTTATATTGCTTTATGTTGACAATTATCCATGAGATATACATGTTGAAGTTGAAAGCAACCGCTGAAACTTATATCTTACTTTGTGTTGCTTCAATGCCTTTACTTTGAATTTATTGCTTTATGAGTAACTCTTATGCAAGTCTTATTGATGCTTGTCTTGAAAGTATTATTCTGTTATCACCAGATTTTGGACAAATCCAGAGGTGGGCCGTAAGAGAGATGGGCTTGGAAGACTACACGTGGAAGATCTCTGAAGCGGCCTTGCACGGAGAATTTGGGCTAGTTTGCCCGTGTATCTTTAATTATAGTAGATTATGTTTTAGATCAAGATTAGAGTTTGTATCGTGCACGGTGGGATATTCCCACGTTAGAAAGTCCCCTGGACTATAAATATGTATCTAGGGTTTATGGAATAAACAACAACTCACGTTCAACCCAAAACAAACCAATCTCGGCGCATCGCCAACTCCTTCATCTCGAGGGTTTCAATCAGGTAAGCGACATGCTGCCTAGATCGCATCTTGCGATCTAGGCAGCACAAGCTCCACGTTGTTCACGCGTTGCTCGATCGAAGCGTCTTTGATGGCGAGCAACGTAGTTATCATAGATGTGTTAGGGTTAGCATAGTTCTTCGTATAACATGCTTACGTAGTGCAACCCTTGCATGTCTAGCCGCCCTCACGCCTATCTCGGTGTGGGGGCGGCACCTGCTTGTTCATCATCCGGTAGATCCGATCCGTTACGATTGCTCCTTGCTCGCAAGGATTAGTTTAATATCTGCAATAGTTAGGCCTTACAAAGGGGTGGAGGATCCACGGCACGTAGGGTGGCGTTCGCAAGTCCTAAACAGGATGTTCCGAGGATCAACGTCATGTTGGTTTTTAGGCCTTGTTTAGGATCGGCTTATGAGCACCGTGCGTGGCCGCGAGGCCCAACCTGGAGTAGGATGATCCGATTATGCGGTGAAAACCCTAAATCGTCGTAGATCTCATTAGCTATATTTTGATCAAGCAGGATCACCAAGTATTCGTGCACCCCGTACGGATCATGGGTGAATCGGCTCTTTGAGCCGATTCACGGGATAACTTTGAGAGCCGATCGAGGCTCGTATTTAATGTTTACGTGTATGCCATGCAGAACTAAGCGAGGCATCCCCATCACCTTCCCGACCAGGTATAGGTCGTGGCACGCCCTGCACTTCGCATCGCCGCGTGTGACCAGAAGAGCATTGCGGGCCGTCGCTCGGAGGGGTCTCGGCCAGCCGCAGCTCTAGGCTCTTCCCGCTCTCCACCGTGTTGACAGGCGCGCCGCCGGTGGGTTTTGGCGATCCAACACATTCTCGCACGCCGGTGGGACAATCGTCTACATCAACCACATCGCCATCTACATCCGAGATGGCGGCGACGCGCACGCCGGTCACCTACGAGGAGCTGCCCGACGAGCTCAAGAAGAGATATGACGAGATCAAGGTCACCCTCGAAGCCGACCTCATCGGCTCTTTTCGAAGAACCCGTTCCCATGGCATCGATGGAAGGGATTCTCACCGCAAGGTGCACTCGATGGGATAGATCTCTCGCCCCGTCGGAGGAACGCACCATGGGCCTACGGCAGAGATCAACTACTTGGTGGCTCACTCACTACACCGCCACTCGAAAACTTGGTCAACGTGTTGGAGCGTCTCGCTCGCGCGTGATCCAGGAGATCATGAGCCACCGGTACTCGCCGTCGGGACCAGCTCTTGGGACGCATCAAGGAGAGTTGCCGCTCCAGCCCGTCCACCGCCGCCATATGCGTTGGCGGCACCACTGAAGTGCCGCCACACCGGCATTCGTCGTCTACAAGATTGGTGGTGACCCTAGTGACTACCAGTTCTTGACCGAGGCGCCTAAGGAGATCCCTCAAGGATACGCGTGCACGTATGTGCTGATTGTGGCAACTGGGCACTCTCAAACCAGGCCACAACATCGGGGACTCCGGCGAAGACAGAGAAACGTCGCAACGAGCTTGAAAGCGTACGTGGCTAACTAAGTACGCCACCCCGACGAAACTCCAGAGCCCAGCTCCTGCAGCTTGGCTCGAGGCTGGAAAAGCAAACATGGTTGGCTAAGTACGCCACCCTGGCGAACCTTCGAGTGCAACTTCTGCAGCCCAAAGACAATGGATCGATCGCACCATACCGAGAGACCGATTCGGCATGGTGCCGAAAAGAAGGGCAATCGGCTATTCCAAGCCGTACTCGACGAGTACGAGATGATCCCGCCGCCACCTAAATATCGGCTCCCGACTTCTCCAAATTCAAGTGGATCAGATGGCTCCAGCTCCATCGAGCACATCGGCCGATATTTGGCGCAACTAGGACCGGCTTCGGTGTCGGATCAGCTACGTGTGAGGCTCTTTTCACGATCCCTCACGGGATCGGCTTTCGGATGGTACACCTCTCTGCGACCAAACTCCATCCAGTCTTGGAAGCAATTGGAAGAACAATTCCATACGCAATACCATTCGAAGCTTCCGAGTCTAGCATTGCCGATCTAGCACAACTACGTCGAAGCGCGGAGAAACGGTGACAGAATCACATCCAGCGCTTCGGGAATCTTAGGAACCGATGTTATTCGGTTCGTATAACTGAAAAGGAAGCGATCGAGTTGGCGTAGCAGGCCTTGCGGACAGCTCAAGGACATGGCCTCCCAAGCAGATTATCCCTCGCCGCGCACATGGTTCGAAACTATCGGCATATGAACAGCGCCACCTGCACTGTACCAAGACAAGTTCAAGCGTGCAGAGTCATGGTCGATACAGAGGAAGATGAGGTGCTGCGGAGACCAAGAAGTAACGATGGGCGAGTGGACTCGGGGAGGAACCCCGTATCCTGCAAATGGGTAAAGCCACCGGGGCCGCCCGGGGATTTGATTTTGACGTGACCAAGACTGAACAAATCTTCGACCTCCGCTCAAGGAGAAACAATTGACGATTCCTGAAGGTCTCAAGTTCCCCACGGCGCAAGAGCTAAACGGAAAGCCGTCGCAAATTCCACAACTCGCTTTCCCATGCCACCAACGACTACAGGTGTGGCGTCGGCACATCCAAGCGGCGATAGAGAAGGGGCGTCTAATTTTCAACCAAGACGCCATGAAGGTCGACACCCAACCCTTCCCCGCCGTTAACATGGTAGAAGTCATCTACCACGAGGGTTGCCCCAGGTCCCACGTTCGGCATTAACATGGTAGGACACGGGAACCACTCGGCAAAGATGGAGATGAGGGCACCGCTCTCATAGCAAGGACACAGAGGAGGCCGCTCCACGCGATCGGCTCCATCATGATGGCAAGCGCTACGTCACGTAGGGAGAAGTGAAGAACATAAGATATCAACGACCTCTCTCTCGATCACCTCCTCAACAAATACGTAAGTCGCATGACCAACGCCGACGGTCCAACTATGATGATGAAGGAGATCGTCCGGCTAGAGAAGCCGGAAGACATCGTCGGCGGGATCGCGATGAGGAGGAGCACGAGCGCGTGCCACGGACAAGTCAAGGGAGCAAGATGACAACGCCAGACACCGGACCGCCCTTTCTTCGGACACTGGGATTCGGGAATGAGCCGATTGCCCACAATCGGCAATTGCCCGAATGCAACCAGAAGAAGAAGGAGGCGACCAACGTATCGTGTTCAAGCGCTTAGGGCCTCTCCCGCCACAGAGCAAACGTCTTTGAGTCACCTCGTTGGGCAGATCTTGAGGATTCCGAAGACGAGGGACTAGAAGAAGAAGAAGACAGTACCACCGTCCAAGGTGGTGCCTCGACGGACTCACCGTTCACCAAAACGCAGGGTGCAGCGGTTGCGCGGCCTGGAGGCCGCCGAAAGGTTATACTTGCACACGCTATGGACGGCACGGCGGATCCGTCGCAAAGGTTCAGCGAGCCCTGGATGAAGAGGGTCGTCCACGAAGAATGGAGTGGCGTCCCAAGCAAAAGAAAGCCGATGATGAAACATCGGCTGGCACAAACATGGTGCTCATCTTGCCGACAGAGCTTAGTGCTCCACGATTATACGATGCACTCAAGGTGGACGACAGCAGGCGCATCAAGTCAGAGGTTGGGTTGGTTTTATCCAGCCTAACCGAGTAGCAAGATTAAACCAATGAGCAAACCGGGTGAGGCTGATCCTTGTGATCGGCCCCAAAAATTTTTATGGAGGGACATTACAAAACCTTCATCGAGCAAGCAATGTGGAGGCCGATTCCAGCAATCGGCCAGAGTTATCTTCTGCACATATTCTGTTTGTGGTCAGCAACGATCTACTGGGCAGCGGCCACGTCGGCAGATGAACGTCAGCATGAATCTTTGCGAAGCCGACGTGCAAGTGCAGTGCCCTGACTAACCATGAAAGCCGATATCTGCAGTCATTTGGCAGATTCGGCTCGGGGGGCATATAGTCAGATGGACATATGCAGATAAACGTGTGCAGACATGCGTGCATTGGAATAACATGCGTGCAGTGGAATATTGGGGGCCGATTAAGAAAAATCAGCCAAATAAAAAACAAAATTTTCAGCCGATGGAAGGGCATAGACTTCAGAATTAAGAAGCGGAGCAAGACCGGCATCGACGGTCAGTGACCTACAAGGCGCGATGTAGACTGAAGAAGCCCGGGGGGCAGCTCACCCTGAAGGTTCTCTGCTCTGGAGAGCCGATTTTGCTGAAATCGGCTGGTGCCGCATCATGACTTGGGAACCGATGGTGACACATTTGGTTAGTCCACTGATATGCTCGCCTTGATGAAGGCTCGGGGGGCAACTGATGGCGCAGAACTTCCGTTCTCAAGAAGCCGATTGAAATTTCATCGAGCTGAAAACCCAGTGGTATCGACTTCAGGAGCAAGTCGTGTCGACAGTGGTTCTGGGGCTCTCGTGAGAACGTCGATCTGCCTAGTTGTCCGCCAGAGCTCAAGGGGATGGGGCATTGAGATACCGGTGCGTTGGCGTCGGCTCGTTGGGCATTGGCTAAGTAACGATCGGCGGGGTCAGCAGAAGAGGGAATCGGCTCAATTAAACTCCGAAGAAATCGGCAAAATCAAATTGGGGAAAAGTTCTTCATTGATAAACCAGATTTCTTACATGGAAGAGCTGATTGCTCTCAAAAGGGAGTACTAAGGGGATACATTGCCCCGTCTCATCGTTGCCGATCCTATTCTAGAGGTCCTATTCTACGGGCCGTCATCGCCTCGTCGTCACCGTCGTCCGGCTGTCGGCGCTGCTCCCGCGGGCTCGTCGTCGGCTTGTAGCGGCCGCCGGCAGGACCTTCGTTGTCTTCGTCCTCCATGTCGTCGTCGTCATCGTCGCTATCATAATCACTGAGATTCCCTGGCCAGGGGCAATGGCGCTTGGCCGGCGGCTCGTCGGAGGGGCTGTCGTCGTCATCCCCCTCCTCCTCTTCCTCCTCCTTCACCTCGGAGGAGGTCAAGTCGTCCCAGGGGAAGCGATCGTCATCGCTCTCCTCCTCCGATTCCCCGTTGGCTAGGAAGCGGAGGTCGCTCTCCCCGTCCGTCGAGGACTGGTCGTCCTCGGACCAGATGGAGAAGTCATGGTCTGACTCCTCCCCGGCCTCAATGGCACGGCGGGTGTTGGCCGCATGGACCTCTTGTGGGCTCGGTGCTGGCATCGGCTCGGGAGAAGAGGACTCGAAGGAAAGTCCCGATGAGGCGGAGGAAGAAGAAGACATGGTGCGCAGAAGGGTTTTTTGGGGTGCCGATGGCTGGAACAGAGGAAGGGGATAAAGATAACTAATCAGTCGGCACAGTTAAATAATGAGAAGCCTGGTGGAAATTTAATGTCATTACAGTTTCCAAGGAGACGACGCCGGAGCTATCGGATTTTGCAGAGAAGCTGAGAAGACAGGGCATAATGATAACGGATACTGCAACAACTCTGCTCTGCTACGACATGACCCGACGAGAGAGAAGCGTAATGATTTTGGAAATGTCATTTCCAAAACCAGGGGGGCATGTGTTATCACCAGATTTTGGACAAATCCAGAGGTGGGCCGTAAGAGAGATGGGCTTGGAAGACTACACGTGGAAGATCTCTGAAGCGGCCTTGCACGGAGAATTTGGGCTAGTTTGCCCGTGTATCTTTAATTATAGTAGATTATGTTTTAGATCAAGATTAGAGTTTGTATCGTGCACGGTGGGATATTCCCACGTTAGAAAGTCCCCTGGACTATAAATATGTATCTAGGGTTTATGGAATAAACAACAACTCACGTTCAACCCAAAACAAACCAATCTCGGCGCATAGCCAACTCCTTCATCTCGAGGGTTTCAATCAGGTAAGCGACATGCTGCCTAGATCGCATCTTGCGATCTAGGCAGCACAAGCTCCACGTTGTTCACGCGTTGCTCGTACTGAAGCGTCTTTGATGGCGAGCAACGTAGTTATCATAGATGTGTTAGGGTTAGCATAGTTCTTCGTATAACATGCTTACGTAGTGCAACCCTTGCATGTCTAGCCGCCCTCACGCCTATCTCAGGTGTGGGGGCGGCACCCTGCTTGTTCATCATCTGGTAGATCTGATCCGTTACGATTGCTCCTTGCTCTGCAAGGATTAGTTTAATATCTGCAATAGTTAGGCCTTACAAAGGGGTGGAGGATCCAGCGGCACGTAGGGTGGCGTTCGCAAGTCCTAAACAAGATGTTCCGAGGATCAACGTCATGTTGGTTTTTAGGCCTTGTTTAGGATCGGCTTATGAGCACCGTGCGTGGCCGCGAGGCCCAACCTGGAGTAGGATGATCCGATTATGCGGTGAAAACCCTAAATCGTCGTAGATCTCATTAGCTATATTTTGATCAAGCAGGATCACCAAGTATTCGTGCACCCCGTACGGATCATGGGTGAATCGGCTCTTTGAGCCGATTCACAGGATAACCTGAGAGCCGATCGAGGCTCGTATTTAATGTTTACGTGTATGCCATGCAGGAACTAAGCGAGGCATCCCCATCACCTTCCTGACCAGGTATAGGTCAGGTGGCACGCCCTTGCACTTCGCATCGCCGCTTGTGACCAGAAGAGCATTGCGGGCCGTCGCTCGGAGGGGTCTCAGCCAGCCGCAGCTCTAGGCTCTTCCCGGCTCTCCACTGTGTTGACAGGCCGCTGCCCGCCGGTGGGTTTTGGCAGTCAACACATTCATGAAAAGTCTTTGCTATATGATTCATTTGTTTACTCATTATCTTCATCATTGCTTCGAATCGCTGCATTCATCTCATATGCTTACAATAGTATGATCAAGATTATGATAGCATGTCACTTCAGAAATTATCTTTGTTATTGTTTACCTACTCGAGGGCGAGTAGGAACTAAGCTTGGGGATGCTTGATACGTCCCAAACGTATCTATAATTTCTTATGTTCCATGCTACTTTTATGATGATACTAACATGTTTTATACACATTATATGTCATTATTATGCATTTTCCGGCACTAACCTATTGACGAGATGCCGAAGAGCCGATTCTTTGTTTTCTGCTTTTGGTTTCAGAAATCCTAGTAAGGAAATATTCTCGGAATTGACGAAATCAACGCCCGGGGGCTTATTTTTCCACGAAGCTTCCGTAAGACCGAGGGAGATACGAAGTGGGGCCGCGAGGCGACGCCACACTAGGGCGGCGCGGCCTGTGTCCCGGCCGCGCGGCCCTGTTGTGTGGTTCCCTCGTGACGCCCGACCTACCCTTCCGCCTACATATAGTCTTCGTCGCGAAACCCCTGCATCGAGAGCCACGATACGGAAAACCTTCCGAGACGCAGCCGCCGCCAATCCCATCTCGGGGATTCAGGAGATCGCCTCCGGCACCCTGCCGGAGAGGGGAATCATCTCCCGGAGGTCTCTTCATCGCCATGATCGCCTCCGGATTGATGTGTGAGTAGTCCACTCCTGGACTATGGGTCCATAGCAGTAGCTAGATGGTTGTCTTCTCCTCATTGTGCTATCATGTTAGATCTTGTGAGCTGCCTATCATGATCAAGATCATCTATTTGTAATGCTACATGTTGTGTTTGTTGGGATCCGATGAATATTGAATACTATGTCAAGTTGATTATCAATCTATCATATATGTTGTTTATGTTCTTGCATGCTCTCCGTTGCTAGTAGAGGCTCTGGCCAAGTTGATACTTGTGACTCCAAGAGGGAGTATTTATGCTCGATAGTGGGTTCATGCCTCGCATTAAATGCAGGACAAGGACAGAAAGTTCTAAGGTTGTGGATGTCTTGTTGCCACTAGGGATAAAACATCGATGCTTTGTCTAAGGATATTTGTGTTGATTACATTACGCACCATACTTAATGCAATTGTCTGTTGTTTACAACTTAATACCGGAAGGGGTTCGGATGATAACCTGAAAGTGGACTTTTTAGGCATAGATGCATGCTGGATAGCGGTCTATGTACTTTGTCGTAATGCCCTGATTAAATCTCATAGTACTCATCATGATATATGTATGTGCATTGTTATGCCTTCTTTATTTGTCAATTGCCCAACTGTAATTTGTTCACCCAACATCTGTTTATCTTATGGGAGAGACACCACTAGTGAACTGTGGACCCCGGTCCTATTCTTTACATCTGAAATACAATCCCATCGCAATTGTTCTTTACCGTTCTTCGCAAACAATCATCATCATCCACACTATACATCTAATCCTTTGTTTACAGCAAGCTGGTGAGATTGACAACCTCACTGTTACGTTGGGGCAAAGTACTGTGATTGTGTTGTGCAGGTTCCACGTTGGCGCCGGAATCCCTGGTGTTGCGCCGCACTACACTCCTCCACCAACAACCTTCAACGTGCTTCTTGGCTCCTACTGGTTCGATAAACCTTGGTTTCTTTCTGAGGGAAAACTTACTGCTGTGCACATCACACCTTCTTCTTGGGGTTCCCAACGGACGTGTGTCTCACGCGCATCACTATGCAACTCTTGTCAAGTCCATTAAAGAGAAAAATGGCAAGCCATTGACAAGAAAAGAAGATTGCTTCACCAAAAATCAAGAGGCATGCCGCAAGGACATTGAGAGAGCTTTTGGTGTTTTGCAAGCAAAGTTTGCCATTGTCCGGGGTCCTGCAAGGTTTTGGGACAAGAAAATTCTTGTTCAAATCATGACATGTTGTATGATTCTTCACAACATGATCATTGAAGATGAGAGGGGGTTGAACTTGCCATGTTTCTATGACAATGTTGGCCCTCGAGTGTAGCCCCAGCGAAACCCCGATCGGATTGAAGGTTTTCTTGCAGTGCATCGCAACATTGAAGATGCCGAGACCCATCACCAGCTCACCCAAGATCTGATTGATCACCACTGACAGTTGCATGGCCAATGAGCTTTTGCATTCATTTCCTATTGTTGTATGTGTGAAACAGTTATCTTGATTGTTTGATTGCGGGAACATTTGTTATTTATTTAATTCTTCCATTATAACATTTGTTGGCAGTTCCGAAAAACATTATTGTAATAATTATGACAATTATTGTGTGATTTAAAACTTTTATTCAATGTGAATGTTGTATTGGTTCTAATATCTAATTTGTCAAAAACCTTGTTTTGAGGGGTTGGAAACTCGTCCGAGCTAGCAGTCCCGTATTCCCACCCCGTAAAACAGAATGTTTTTCTTCTCTCTAATTAAGCATGCAGGTTTCTTCTCGAAACAATCACTCAAAGTGGTTACAATTGCAATAATCTGCACCACGAAATTTACATTTGACTTCATCTTACATCGGTAATTGATGAAACATCAATCTAAACAATTTTAGTTTTTGTTCTAAATGTATTATATTGGGCAGCATTCATGCTATCATTGTAAGTTGTTGAATACACTTGCATATACTCTGATGTAGATTACCTTAAATTGCAGTAAAATAGACTTGCAAAATCTAATAGAACGCAGATTTCGTGCTCCCGAGCTCCAGTGCTCTTGGTTAGTTCAAAAATTTCAAAACCATATCTGTGAGTCTTAAAAAAAATTGAAAAAATATATTCGGATGTAGTTCATGAATTATCAATTCCAAATACTTTGTATTCTAAGCTGTAAAAAAATAACAAAAATGTAGATCTGTAGAAGTATGTTTCAAATCCCCAAATTTTATCAGATTTGTCATTTTTGTGTAGCCCACAATACAAAGAATTTCAAGTCACGATTTTATATGCTTGTGGGATACAACGGTAACTATGTGCAGAATTATTTTCAGATTTTTTAAAAACTTGTAAACCATGATTTTAATTTATTTGAACGACGAGAGCACTGGTGCTCAGGAGCAAATGATAGTAGTTTTTTGAGTCCAGGCTCTGTTTTATTGGTTCTGAACATTTGCAGATGTATCTTATTCTAGGGACAGCGACAGTATTACGAATGTTACTGTAAGGAAATGAGAGGCATTATTGAAATTATAACTGAAACTGGAAAGTTGCGGTATATACTGGACCTAGACCTGGATGAATTGACATTCTCTTAATGTTTTTTTAGAGATTCTTCGATTGTTGAAAGCAGCTACATGCTTCATATTTCTGTTCAGGTGTGCAATTTATAATCCAGTTTTCTCTTACTTATGAGTAACAAATATACAGTGTCACGTATTTTATCTTTGTGTACATGTACATTATGCACAGATTGTTAATAGCTATGTTGATTTAATTGTTCATTTTAGTATTGAAGATATAGTTGCTGGTTAGGGAGATTTCACCAAAATATACTGTGGTGAAACTGCGGTTTTCCTTTTTATTCTCGGCATTCTCAGGATAGAGTGTGCATGCTCATTTCTCACCATCTGATTTCTATGGCAGCGCGATTATTATGGTTCCAGCAATGCTGGATTGCTGGAAAGGCGTGTGCCAATCTGGACCTACACCCTGCCATCACTTCCACTTGCACGAGGAGTGGATCGGAGGGCGCCACCTTGACAGTGCACGACAACAAGCCCTACCGCTGACACTCTCAAGTGGACAAGAAGCACAAGCAACTCACAAGTCTGAACGTTAGTGTGCTGAATTCAGTTTGAGTTTTTGAAAGGGTAGCGTATGTTAGTCTTAACTGCCAAATTTAGTTTTCTCATTGTTGAACAGACTATAGAGTATGCATTTACATGTTGTGTTGGCATGTATTGATTCATTGCCTGGTGGTGCCAAATTACTGAGTATGCATGTAAATGTTGTCCAGGTATGTTTTCGATTCATTGCCTGGTGGTCCTGGATTAGAGCATCTCGCAGAGCCCGGAAAAACGCGAACTGAAAAATAGAGTTCAGTTCACCGAACTCGTGTTTACGGGTCAGAAAACTGCTGGCGCAGAATAGAGCCCCTAATCAAAACCGTAAAACAGAGAAAGATCCACATGTCAGCATTTTTCTTTGTTTTCCTCTTTTTGTTTCTTTTTTCCCTTCTTCTTCCTCCCGCACACGCACCAATCCCGCACACGCACCAACCCCGCCGCGCGCCTGCACCAGCCCCGCAGCGCCCGTCCCCGCCCGCCGCGCGTCGCCTTGGTTTCGCCCCACCGCGCATCGGCCTTGTCCCGCCCGCCGCGCGTCCCGGCCCCGTCCCGCCATGCGCCGCCGCACGCCGAACCTGTCCCGCGCCGCCACGCTCCGGCCCGCCCGCCGCGCGCGCCACGCGCCGGCTCCGCCGCCCGCCAAGCGCCACTCCACGCCGCGCCGCCCCGAGCTCGCCCGGCCCCATCCGGGCCACCCTACGCCACCACGAGCTCGCCCCATCCTCGCCGCCCCACGCCACTGCGAGCTCGCCGCCCACAAGCTCGCGCCGCCCCACGCCGGCGACGGATTTGACTAGATTCCTGCGACTACCGGCGGAAGCAGTTGGTCCCATCTGAAATTTCAGCGCGCCACGAATAGAGTTTGGTGTTCAATTCACCCTTTCAGCCCCTACAAATACATGTTGAGTTGGGTTTTCGGTCTTGGCCTGAAAACTTTATTTCGGTTTTGCCTCGTCTACGGTGACTGATCTACGCCATTTTTCAGCCCGAACCCGTAAACCGATGGTTATTTTTCGGTTTTGCCCCTTTTACGGGCTCTGCTAGAGATGCTCTTGCTACACCAAGTTATACATAGTTACCCAGCATAGCAAGTACTGCAGCAGTAGTCTCCTAGATGTGCCATGAAGTGATGCAAGATTCGGCATGAATATGTGCAGATATTTGTTTGAAGCCAGATCCCTACATCGCTACTGATGCTTTCTTACATGTATGCAAACAAACTAAATAAAGGCGCGGTAAAAAAATTCAGTTAGAAGATAGCATGCAATCTCTTCTTCTTTTCAGAATATGTTTCTCCTAAACAAAGGAACATGTAACGAAATATGCTTGCAGTATACGGAGTAATGGCACTTGACAGATATTTTTTGAAACGAATCACTTAATAGATATTCAGCCAGGAGAAGCATACCAGGCCGTCGGTCCACCCCCCTTGAACTCCGGTTTGGCCCACTGCTGCAAGACCAAGAGCAGAGCTGCCAGACAGCGCTCCGCCGCCAAGCTTTGGTCGCCTGAACAGCGTCTCCTGCACCCTCCTTTTTGCGACCTGCCTCCCACGCCCAGCCGGCGACTTCCACGGCTCCACCCCAACGCGCGAGCTCGAGCTGCCGCAGCAGGCGGCCACGAGCGCCCCAGATCCAGCCCCCCAGAGCAGCCTCTGCTACTCTCTCTTTCGCCATCCTCAATGGTAGCGACCAAACCTCCCCCAAGCGCTCTCATAGATCCTATCGAACGTGTTCGTCGTGAGCACAACACCACAATAGCATCCTCTGAAGAAGAAGCTCAGGAGTAGGTGACAACCACTCTACTGGTGAACTCACCCACTCGAAACAGCAGCACACTCCTCTCTAAGGCTGGCAATGGGCCTGGTTTGATCGGGTCAACCTAAACTAGATCCATGCCCATCACCCTTAGAGCATCTCCAGCCGCGTCCCCCAAACCGTCCCCCGAAGGGATTTGGGGCGCGCCGGACCAAAAATGCGTTCCAGCCGCGTCCCCCAAAGCCCTTTTTTGTCCGGCGCGCCCCTATACGGTGTCCGGCGTCCCGAGCCCGTCCCCGTCCCACAGGGGACGCACCGGGGACGCCGGTGTTGCCTGCCAAAACTCACCGGCGAGCAATGGTTAAGCAACACGAAGAGCCGGGAGACTCCCAAGACCGCTTAGTGGGCCCTGGCGCCTCGTGTCGTCCCGCAAAGTCCCAGCACACGTCCTGACGGTTGCAAGGGCGTGCCACCTGACCTATACCTGATCAGGAAGGTGTTGGATTGTTTCAACTAGTCTCCTGCATGGTAGACACGTAAACATTAAATACGAGCCCGATCGGCTCTCAGGTGCCCTGTGGATCGCTCAAAGAGCCGATCGCCCCATGGTTCACGTTGGATTTACGATGACCTGGGGATCCTGCTTGGTCAAAACAAAGCTAAACCAATCCACGACAGTTTAGGGTTTTCACCGCATAATCGGAACATCCTACGCGTAGTTGGGCCTAGCAGATACGAAAGATGATGAAAACTATCCCTAAAAGAGGCCTAAAAACCAACGTTAAGTCAATTCCCGGAATATCCCTTATAGGAACGGTAAAACAACACCTCACGCACTACCGGATCATCCAACCCCAGCATAAGGCCTAATCATGCAGATATTAAACTAATCCTTGAAACAAGGAGCAACTATAACAGATTGGATCTACTAAGTAACGAACAAGCAAGGTGCTGCCCTTACACCTGAATAGGTGTAAGGACAGCTAGATATCGAGGGACGGCATTGCTAAGCAAATATGCATAAGAAAAGCATCAATGCAAGCCCCAAAACATCTACGATAAATAGTGCTACTCGCCATCAACAACGCTTCAGCACGAGTAACACAAGGTAACGAATAAACGTATACTGCCTAGATCGCAAGATGCGATCTAGGCAGCATGATGCTTACCCGGAAGAAACCCTCGAAATAAGGGGTGGCGATGCGCCTGGTTTGTGTTTGTTGTGAACGTGATTGTCCTCCTTTCTCAATAACCCTAGATACATATTTATAGTCCAAGAGACTTTCTAATTCGGAAGTACACCTGACCGTGTACGAGCCAAACTCTATCTTCTAATTCTAAATACGATCTAATAATATACAGATGCACGGGCAATTTAGCCCAAACTCTCGTGCAAGGCCGCTTCAGATATTCTCCACGTGCATCTTCTTCAAGCCCATCTCAATTACGGCCCATCTCCTGATTTGGCCAAAATCTGGCGATAACACATGCCCCCCTGGTTTTGGTAATGATAATTTCAAAACCACTTTGTTCTTCGTTCGTAGGGTCATGTTGTGGCAGAGCAGAACCGCTTCAGTATCCTTCCATCATGATACCCTGTCTTCTCAACTTCTGCACGTTTGACAGTTTTGGCACCGCATCCTCGAAAACTGCTCAAGCATTAAATGTCCACTATGTCCCCTTCTATTTAACCGCATCGAGCAGTTCATCTCTTCATTCCCCTGCTCCGTACTTGCCATCGGCAAAAAACCCTCCTCCACCATGGACTCATCCTCCTCCTCTGCTGCATCGGCTCTCTCCTTCCAATCTTCCTCCTCAGATGAGCCGATGCCAGGGCCCAACCAATGGGATGAGTCGGAGTGGGACTTCGACTATGTGCCAGATGGCCCACTGATGACGCGTAAAGCACACGCTCGTTGGGAACCCCAAGTGGAAGGTGTGATGCGTACAGCAGCAAGTTTCCCTCAGTAAGAAACCAAGGTTTATCGAACCAGTAGGAGTCAAGAAGCACGTTGAAGGTTGATGGCGGCGAGATGTAGTGCGGCGCAACACCAGGGATTCCGGCGCCAACGTGGAACCTGCACAACACAACCAAAGTACTTTGCCCCAACGAAACAGTGAGGTTGTCAATCTCACCGGCTTGCTGTAACAAAGGATTAACCGTATTGTGTGGAAGATGATTGTTTGCAGAAAACAGTAGAAACGATGTTACGATGATTGTATTTCAGTAAAGAGAATTGGACCGGGGTCCACAGTTCACTAGAGGTGTCTCTCCCATAAGATAAACATCATGTTGGGTGAACAAATTACAGTTGGGCAATTGACAAATAAAGAGAGCATGACCATGCACATACATATCATGATGAGTATAGTGAGATTTAATTGGGCATTACGACAAAGTACATAGACCGCCATCCAGCATGCATCTATGCCTAAAAAGTCC
This sequence comes from Lolium perenne, assembly GCF_019359855.2. Classification (NCBI taxonomy): domain Eukaryota; kingdom Viridiplantae; phylum Streptophyta; class Magnoliopsida; order Poales; family Poaceae; genus Lolium; species Lolium perenne. Next base: position 30,473,439 of record NC_067245.2, read on the forward strand.
ACCTTCAGGTTATCATCCGAACCCCCTCCAGTATTAAGTTGCGAACAACAGACAATTGCATTAAGTATTGCGCGTAATGTAATCAATAACTACATCCTTAGACATAGCATCAATGTTTTATCCCTAGTGGCAACAACACATCCATAACCTTAGTGGTTCTTGTCACTCCTCCAGATTCACGGAGACATGAACCCACTATCGAGCATAAATACTCCCTCTTGGAGTTACTAGCATCAACTTGGCCAGAGCATCTACTAATAACGGAGAGCATGCAAGATCATAAACAACACATAGATATAACTTTGATAATCAACATAACAAGTATTCTCTATTCATCGGATCCCAACAAACGCAACATATAGAATTACAGATAGATGATCTTGATCATGTTAGGCAGCTCACAAGATCCGACAATGATAGCACAATGGGGAGAAGACAACCATCTAGCTACTGCTATGGACCCATAGTCCAAGGGTAGACTACTCACACATCACACCGGAGGCGACCATGGCGGCGTAGAGTCCTCCGGGAGATGAATCCCCTCTCCGGCAGGGTGCCGGAGGCGATCTCTTGGATCCCCCGAGATGGGATCGGCGGCGGCGGCGTCTCAGTAAGGTTTTCCGTATCGTGGCTCTCGGTACTGGGGGTTTCGTCACGGAGGCTTTAAGTAGGCGGAAGGGCAGGTCAAGAGGGGGCACAGGGGCCCCACACCATAGGTCGGCGCGGCCAGGGGGTGGGCCGCGCCGCCCTAGGGTTTGGCCACCCTGTGGCCCCACTTCGTTTCGTCTTAGGACTTCTGGAAGCTTCGTGGAAAAATAGGCCCCTGGGCGTTGATTTCGTCCAATTCCGAGAATATTTCGTTACTAGGATTTCTGAAACCAAAAACAGCAGAAAATAGCAACTGGCACTTCGGCATCTTGTTAATAGGTTAGTTCCAGAAAATGCACGAATATGACATAAAGTGTGCATAAAACATGTAGATAACATCAATAATGTGGCATGGAACATAAGAAATTATCGATACGTCGGAGACGTATCGGCATCCCCAAGCTTAGTTCTGCTCGTCCGAAGCGAGTAAAACGATAACACAGATAATTTCTGGAGTGACATGCCATCATAATCTTGATCATACTATTTGTAAAGCATATGTAGTGAATGCAGCGATCAAAACAATGTATATAACATGGGTAAACAAGTGAATCATATAGCAAAGACTTTTCATGAATAGCACTTCAAGACAAGCATCAATAAGTCTTGCATAAGAGTTAACTCATAAAGCAATAATTCAAAGTAAAAGCATTGAAGCAACACAAAAGAAGATTAAGTTTCAGCGGTTGCTTTCAACTTGTAACATGTATATCTCATGGATATTGTCAACATAGAGTAATATAATAAGTGCAATAAGCAAGTATGTAGGAATCAATGCATAGTTCACACAAGTGTTTGCTTCTTGAGGTGGAGAGAAATAGGTGAACTGACTCAACATTGAAAGTAAAAGAATTGTCCTCCATAGAGGAAAAGCATCGATTGCTATATTTGTGCTAGAGCTTTGATTTTGAAAACATGAAACAATTTTGTCAACGGTAGTAATAAAGCATATGTATCATGTAAATTATATCTTACAAGTTGCAAGCCTCATGCATAGTATACTAATAGTGCCCGCACCTTGTCCTAATTAGCTTGGACTACCGGATCATCACAATGCACATGTTTTTACCAAGTGTCACAAAGGGGTACCTCTATGCACTTTGTACAAAGGTCTAAGGAGAAAGCTCGCATTGGATTTCTCGCTATTGATTATTCTTCAACTTAGACATCCATACCGGGACAACATAGACAACAGATAATGGACTCCTCTTTTATGCATAAGCATGTAACAACAATTAATAATTTTCTCATTTGAGATTTGAGGATATATGTCCAAAACTGAAACTTCCACCATGGATCATGGCTTTAGTTAGCGGCCCAATGTTCTTCTCTAACATTATGCAGGCTTAACCATAAGGTGGTAGATCTCTCTTACTTCAGACAAGACGGACATGCATAGCAACTCACATGAAATTCAACAATGAGTAGTTGATGGCGTCCCCAGTGAACATGGTTATCGCGCAACAAGCAACTTAATAAGAGATAAAGTGCATAATTACATATTCAATACCACAATAGTTTTTAAGCTATTTGTCCCATGAGCTATATATTGCAAAGGTGAATGATGGAATTTTAAAGGTAGCACTCAAGCAATTTACTTTGGAATGGCGGAAAATACCATGTAGTAGGTAGGTATGGTGGACACAAATGGCATAGTGGTTGGCTCAAGTATTTTGGATGCATGAGAAGTATTCCCTCTCGATACAAGGTTTAGGCTAGCAAGGCTTATTTGAAACAAACACAAGGATGAACCGGTGCAGCAAAACTCACATAAAAGACATATTGTAAACATTATAAGACTCTACACCGTCTTCCTTGTTGTTCAAACTCAATACTAGAAATTATCTAGACCTTAGAGAAACCAAATATGCAAACCAAATTTTAGCATGCTCTATGTATTTCTTCATTAATGGGTGCAAAGCATATGATGCAAGAGCTTAATCATGAGCACAACAATTGCCAAGTATCACATTACCCACGACATTTATAGCAATTACTACATGTATCATTTTCCAATTCCAACCATATAACAATTTAACAAAGAAGAAACTTCGCCATGAATACTATGAGTAGAAGCTAAGGACATATTTGTCCATATGCTACAGCGGAGCGTGTCTCTCTCCCATAAAGTGAATGCTAGGATCCATTTTATTCAAACAAAACAAAAAATAAAAACAAACCGACGCTCCAAGCAAAGCACATAAGATGTGATGGAATAAAAATATAGTTTCAGGGGAGGAACCTGATAATGTTGTCGATGAAGAAGGGGATGCCTTGGGCATCCCCAAGCTTAGACGCTTGAGTCTTCTTAATATATGCAGGGGTGAACCACCGGGGTATCCCCAAGCTTAGAGCTTTCACTCTTCTTGATCATGTTGCATCATACTCCTCTCTTGATCCTTGAAAATTTCCTCCACACCAAACTCGAAACAACTCATTAGAGGGTTAGTGCACAATAAAAATTAACATATTCAGAGGTGACACAATCATTCTTAACACTTCTGGACATTGCATAATGCTACTGGACATTAGTGGATCAAAGAAATTCATCCAACATAGCAAAAGAGGCAATGCGAAATAAAAGGCAGAATCTGTCAAAACAGAACAGTTCGTATTGACGAATTTTAAAATGGCACCAGACTTGCTCAAATGAAAATGCCCAAATTGAATGAAAGTTGCGTACATATCTGAGGATCACTCACGTAAATTGGCATAATTTTCTGAGTTACCTACAGGGGGATTTTGCCCAGATTCGTGACAGCAAAGAAATCTGGAACTGCGCAGTAATCCAAATCTAGTACTTACTTTTCTATCAACGGCTTAACTTGGCACAACAAAACACAAAACTAAGATAAGGAGAGGTTGCTACAGTAGTAAACAACTTCCAAGACACAAAATAAAAACCAAGTACTGTAGTAAAATAAACACATGGGTTATCTCCCAAGAAGTTCTTTCTTTATAGCCATTAAGATGGGCTCAGCAGTTTTAATGATGCACTCGCAAGAAATAGTATTTCAAGCAAAAGAGAGCATCAAGAGGCAAATTCAAAACAAGTTTAAACCTAACATGCTTCCTATGAAAAGGAATCTTGTAAATAAACAAGTCAATGAAGAACAAAGTGAATAGCATAGGAAGATAAAACAAGTGTAGCTTCAAAAATTTCAGCATATAGAGAGGCATTTTAGTAACATGAAAATTTCTACAACCATATTTTCCTCTCTCATAATAACTTTCAGTAGTATCATGAGCAAACTCAAAAATATAACATAAAGCATTCTTATCATGAGTCTCATGCATAAAATTATTACTCTCCACATAAGCATAATCAATTTTATTAGTTGTAGTGGGAGCAAATTCAAGAAAGTGGCTATCATCATATATAGGAGGCATATTGTAATCATAAAAGAAAATTTTCTCCTCAATGCTTGGGGGACTAAAAAGATCATAATCATCAAAGCCAGCTTCCCCAAGCTTAGAATTTTCCATAGCATTAGCAACAATGGTGTTCAAAGCATTCATAGTAATAACATTCCCATTAGCATGCATATAAAGTTCCATGGGTTTTTTAATTCTCTCTTCAAACACATCATGTCCTAATTCAAGATAAAGTTCATAAAGATCACTCATATTTTTGTTGTTTTCCATTATGCTTAACTAGTGAAATAAAAACATGCATGATATTAAGTATAGTAAAACAAGTAACTAATTTTTTTGTATTTTTGATATAGCAAACAAGATAACAAATAAAGTAAAACTAGCAACTAATTTTTTTGTATTTTGATTTAGTGCAGCAAACAAAGTAGTAAATAAAACTAAGCAAGACAAAAACAAAGTAAAGAGATTGAGAAGTGGAGACTCCCCTTGCAGCGTGTCTTGATCTCCCCGGCAACGGCGCCAGAAATTTAGCTTGATGACGCGTAAAGCACACGCTCGTTGGGAACCCCAAGTGGAAGGTGTGATGCGTACAGCAGCAAGTTTCCCTCAGTAAGAAACCAAGGTTTATCGAACTAGTAGGAGTCAAGAAGCACGTTGAAGGTTGATGGCGGCGAGATGTAGTGCGGCGCAACACCAGGGATTCCGGCGCCAACGTGGAACCTGCACAACACAACCAAAGTACTTTGCCCCAACGAAACAGTGAGGTTGTCAATCTCACCGGCTTGCTGTAACAAAGGATTAACCGTATTGTGTGGAAGATGATTGTTTGCAGAAAACAGTAGAACAGTATTGCAGTAGATTGTATTTCAGTAAAGAGAATTGGACCGGGGTCCACAGTTCACTAGAGGTGTCTCTCCCATAAGATAAACAGCATGTTGGGTGAACAAATTACAGTTGGGCAATTGACAAATAAAGAGAGCATGACCATGCACATACATATCATGATGAGTATAGTGAGATTTAATTGGGCATTACGACAAAGTACATAGACCGCCATCCAGCATGCATCTATGCCTAAAAAGTCCACCTTCAGGTTATCATCCGAACCCCCTCCAGTATTAAGTTGCTAACAATAGACAATTGCATTAAGTATTGCGCGTAATGTAATCAATAACTACATCCTTAGACATAGCATCAATGTTTTATCCCTAGTGGCAACAGCACATCCATAACCTTAGTGGTTCTTGTCACTCCTCCAGATTCACGGAGACATGAACCCACTATCGAGCATAAATACTCCCTCTTGGAGTTACTAGCATCAACTTGGCCAGAGCATCTACTAATAACGGAGAGCATGCAAGATCATAAACAACACATAGATATAACTTTGATAATCAACATAACAAGTATTCTCTATTCATCGGATCCCAACAAACGCAACATATAGAATTACAGATAGATGATCTTGATCATGTTAGGCAGCTTACAAGATCCGACAATGATAGCACAATGGGGAGAAGACAACCATCTAGCTACTGCTATGGACCCATAGTCCAGGGGTAGACTACTCACACATCACACCGGAGGCGACCATGGCGGCGTAGAGTCCTCCGGGAGATGAATCCCCTCTCCGGCAGGGTGCCGGAGGCGATCTCCTGGATCCCCCGAGATGGGATCGGCGGCGGCGGCGTCTCAGTAAGGTTTTCCGTATCGTGGCTCTCGGTACTGGGGGTTTCGTCACGGAGGCTTTAAGTAGGCGGAAGGGCAGGTCAAGAGGGGGCACAGGGGCCCCACACCATAGGTCGGCGCGGCCAGGGGGTGGGCCACGCCGCCCTAGGGTTTGGCCACCCTGTGGCCCCACTTCGTTTCGTCTTCGGACTTCTGGAAGCTTCGTGGAAAAATAGGCCCCTGGGCGTTGATTTCGTCCAATTCCGAGAATATTTCGTTACTAGGATTTCTGAAACCAAAAACAGCAGAAAACAAAGAATCGGCACTTCGGCATCTTGTTAATAGGTTAGTTCCAGAAAATGCACGAATATGACATAAAGTGTGCATAAAACATGTAGATAACATCAATAATGTGGCATGGAACATAAGAAATTATCGATACGTCGGAGACGTATCACCCACCCGAGGCACTCGTCGGGTCAGATGGCGACCTGCCCCTGACCGATGGGGAGGACGACCTCCAATTCCTCATCGACGGGGAACTGGTGGCGGAGAGCAAGGATGAACTCCTCTCCTGGGGTAGCTTCGCCCCCTCCGACGAAGACGAAGAAGAAGAGGATGAGGAGGACGACGCCTCTTCCAACGAGGAGGAAGAGGATGGCGACACCTCCTCCGACGAGCCGCCAGCGAAGCGCTTCCGCGGCTGGGCCTGGTCGGATGACGACGAAGACGACGATGATGAGGAGGAAGAAGCCCCCATTGAGGGCTACGGCAGTAGCGACGAGGAGCTCGCCAGCAGCAGCACCGGCGGCGGCTACAGCGGCGATGACGAGGACAGCGACGGTCCTTAGAGTAGGGACCATTTAGCATAGGACTAGTGGTAGCAATCTGTCCTCCTTTTGTTCTTCCTCCCTTGAGCAATCGGCTCTCTCTTTGTAAAAATCCTATTATTAATGAAGAAAATATTCCCCAATTAATTTTGCTTTCCTGTCAATTTTGCCGATTGTCAAACGAAGTCGCTGTACAAAGAGCCGATGGCAGGGCATCGGCCTGCACTACAAACGCGATTTGAGGCCAAACAGTTGCCTATTCACACGGTCAAACAGGTCCAGTCCATGTCCAAACTATCCTCCAACCTTAAACGCGCAGATTCAAATCCTCAGCAAATCCACTGGGAGATTCATCTCAGATATCATGATCTCTGGTCTGAAACTGATCTGTTAACCTGCTCAATTGAGCTTGTTCCTCTAGAGTCGATAGCAATGCATCGACTTTTATTATTCTGAAGTCGATGTCCGTGCATCGGCTGTACTAGTATACTGTTGTCTTCGCATATTTTCTCAAGTCGATGTCTGTGCATCGGCTGTGATTTGTGTGTACACATAGCTTTTTTACTGGCCGATTTAAAATCGGCCCCCATACCTCACTGCCCATCATCCCACATGCTTGGGAAATACCTCTTGAGATGCTGGCCATTGACGGCCACTGGGAACTTCACACCATCCAACTGTTCAAGCATGTAGGAATTGCCCTTCAAAACCTGGATGACTTTGTAAGGACCGTGCCAATTTGGAGACCATTTACCATACACTTTGTCCTTAGTCCCCAACGGCAATACAGCTTCCCATACCAGATCACCAACCTGGAACTCCTTTGGCTTCACCTTCTTATTATATGCGCGAGCCACCTTAGCTTTATTCTCCTTGATTTTCTCAAGTGACCATAGTCTGAGTTCCGTTGCATCCTCAATGCCGTCGCTCATCAGGGCTGCATATTCCTCAGCAGTTAAATCATTCTGAAATGTTATCCGTCTCGACCCAGCCTTGATTTCCCAAGGTAACACAGCTTCTTGTCCATAGACCAGCTGGTATGGCGAGGTTTTTATTGCTCCATGACACAACATGCGATAAGCCCACAAAGCTTCTGACAATACCTCATGCCATCGTCTAGGGTGCTCGTCGATTTTCCTCTTAATCAGCTTGATCAGGCTTTTGTTGGACGCTTCGGCCTGCCCATTTGCTTGAGCATAGTATGGAGACGATCGGATCAGCTTGATTCCCATATCCTCGCAGAATTTTCTTAACTCCTTGGAAACGAAAACCGAACCTCCATCGGTCGTGATAGTCTGAGGAATCCCGAATCTATGAATGACGTGTTCCAACACGAAACTGATAACATCTTTCGATGCTACTGACTTCATAGGGACGGCCTCCACCCATTTAGTGAAGTAATCTGTAATGGCCAGAACCCATTCATGGCCTTTGCTCGATGCAGGATGAATTTTACCGATCATATCCATGCCCCAACCTCGGAATGGCCAAGGTTTGATGATAGGATTCATTGCTGATGCGGGTACCATCTGAATGCTCCCAAACTTCTGACATGCTTGACACCCTTTATAATACTGGAAACAATCTTTAAGCATGGTGGGCCAATAAAATCCCGATCGCCTGATCAGCCACTTCATCTTATGAGCCGATTGGTGAGTTCCACAGGCACCTTCATGCACCTCGTGCACGAGCCAATTGGACTCGGCTGGTCCCAAACATTTGAGAAGTAATCCTTCTAATGTCCTGTAGAACATGTCATCGCCAATCAGTACGTACTTCATGGCCCTATATCTTATCCATTTAGGTGCCCCCCGAGCCGAATCTTTCAAGTAATTGAAGATATCGGCTCTCCAATCATCTGGTTCCATGGACTGCACCTGAAAATCGGCTCCATCGGCTACGTCCTTGTATCCTGACGCCATTTGTGCGAGATCGTTCGCCTCGGTATTTCGCGACCTTGGGATCCAATGGAAGTTTATATATCTGAACCGTGTCATCAGCTCGCGGCATTGTATCCATAATGGAAAGAGCGACTCGCTCTCACACTTGTACTCTTCCGTGAGTTGAGAAATCACCAATTTGGAGTCTCCAAAGATCGCAACCGCTTCCGCCCCAGCGTCCAATAGCAACTCCATTCCCTTGCACATCGCTTCATACTCAGCAACTTTGTTGGTGCAAGGGGTAGATATCCTGATGGAGAAGGAAAATGTTGCCCCCCGAGGCGACACGAGTAGCACGCCGATGCCGCAACCATCCTCACAGACCGATCCATCGAAGAACATGGCCCATGCACGCACAGATAGTGCGGCGACGTCCGTGTTTATTCGTTCAGCGATAAGATCGGCCAACGCTTGTCCCTTGACTGCTTTCGTAGGTTGATACCGGATATCAAATTCCGATAACGCAAACATCCATTTGCCGAGTCGGCCTTTCAGTACAGGAGCCGACAGCATGTGCTTGATGACATCCGATTTGCATATGACGATGATTTACGCCGACAAGATGTGCTGGATCTTGGTGCAGGTGAAAAATAGACAGAGGCACAACTTCTCAATTTCAGGGTACCTTGTTTCTGCATCCAACATCCTTCTGCTGAGGTAGAAAACCACTTTTTCCAGACCATCATAGACCTGCACCACCACTGATGCGATGGAGGTGTCAGCCACTGATAAGTAAATGTAGAACGGCCTGTCTTGCTGCGGCGGAACTAACACAGGTGGCTTCGTTAGGTACTCCTTAATATCGTCAAATGCCTGTTGTTGCTCTGCCCCCCAGCGAAACTCCTCATCAGACTTGATTTTAACCAATCCCATGAACGGCTCGATTCGTCCTGACAAGTTGGAGATAAACCTTCTGACGAAATTAATTTTGCCGATGAGACATTGGAGCTCCTTCTTCGTGGTGGGTGGCTTCATCGTTCGCACTGCCTCTTGACTTTTCAGGCCGATCTCAATTCCACGTTCATGAACCAAGAAACCCAGGAACTGACCGGCCGTCACACCAAAGGCACACTTCTTTGGATTCATTCTTAGTCCGAACTTCCTAGTTCGGTCCAGGACGTGTCGCAAATCTTCCAAGTGTCCATCCATCGAAACAGACTTGACCACCACGTCATCGATGTAAATTTCCACCAATTTGCCGATTAAATCATGAAAGATGTAATTCATGGCTCTTTGGTATGTTGCGCCAGCATTCTTCAGTCCAAAAGTCATGACTACATATTCAAACAAGCCCACCGAGCCTGGCACTCTGAATGCAGTCTTGTGTATATCTTCTGGAGCCATAAAAATTTGGTTGTAGCCGGCATTGCCATCCATGAAACTTAAAATTTTATGACCAACAGCTGCATTGATCAATGTCTCCGCTACTGGCATTGGATATTCATCCTTTGGAGTGGTACTGTTGAGGTTCCGAAAATCTATGGCGACTCGCCATCGGTCGTCCTTTTTCTCCACAGGTACGACATTGGAAATCCATTCAGCGTACCTGCATGTCCTGATGAACCCGGCGTCCAACATCTTCTGGATCTCTTTCTTGACTTCCACCAAGATTTCGGCCTTCATCTGTCGTGCTCCATTCTTTGGAACGGCCGAAATCCTTTCTTCAGAGGGAGCCGATGCTCAATGATGCTCCTGTCTAACCCAGGCATCTCCGTATAATCCCATGCTAAACAATCTGGGTACTCTTTCAACAAGGCTATCATCAGGCCCCTCAGATGCGGATCCAACTTTTTGCTTATAAATGTTGGTCGTGGCTTATCCCCAGGACCAATGTCAATCTTTTCCAGCTCATCAGCTGATGTAAACCCATACCCCAGCTTTCCATCGCCTGTTAGATCAATGTTGAACACAGGGAAAATGCATGTTGAGGATAATTTTGGCCGATTGCCAGAATCGGCCCCCTTTTTCATTGCAATGCTCAATGAGGGTTTACAACTTCTTGGTTTCCTACTATGGCTACGTGACACGCTCGAGATGAGATTCGGGCTTTTTATTTTTTGGGGCCGATCGCAGGGATCGGCCTTGCCACGTACATCTACTGATTTAGATCTAGCTACTCTGTCAGGCGGTGGATAAGACCAGCCTCACCCCATTTTTTGAAGTTTCGATGCGCTCACAGCCGTCCAAACTAATTCCAGAGAGCGGCTCTTGGTCGTTTGCATCCCAAATGTTCATGGCAGCTAGTGAGATCTCGATTGAGTCATCTGCCTGAACAACCTCCACTTCATCTCCATCCCACTGTATGATGCATTGGTGCATTGTGGATGGGATGCAACAGTTGGCGTGAATCCAATCCCTTCCTAGCAGGACAGCGTAATTGCTTTTGCTGTCGACGATGAAGAACGAGGTAGGTATGGTTTTTCGGCCTACGGTCAGATCTACATTCAGAACACCTTTTGCTTCTGATGCTTGGCCGTTGAAATCGCTTAACGTGACGTTGGTCTTGATCAGATCATCATTGGAGTGTCCCAAACGTCGTAGCATGGAATACAGCATTATGTTGACTGCCGCTCCCGTGTCAACCAACATCTTGCTGACAGGCTGCCCATCGATATAACCTTTTAGGTATAGAGGTTTCAAGTGCCTGTAGCTCCTCTCTCGTGGCTTCTCAAAGATCACTGGCCGTGGACCGCAGTCGAATTGAGCCACCGATACTTCCTCGTCTTTTGGAGCACAAAACTCTGACGGGAGTATAAACACCATGTTTGTATCAGCCGATGCCTCTGCATCAGCTTTTGTCTGTTTAGGGCGCCACACCTTCTTTAGCGGGCGCATCTCTGACTCCAACGTTTGCTGAATTTTCAAGGCCAGATCGGGCCGTGCCTTCCTCAACGTGTACAGGTACTGTGCTTCGGCTTCCTCCAGGTTTCGTAGCCGCTGCACCCTACGCTTCTGCGAATGGCTGAGTCCATCAGGGCACCACCTTGGCCTGTGGTACCTATCCTCTTCTTCATCTGACTCCTCGAAGTCTTCATCTTGAGATGACTCAGCTCGTTTGTCCTGAGGTGGGAGAGGCCCTAGACGCTTGAACACTGAAACTTCATTTGTTCCCTTCCTCTGCGGTCTACATTCTGGGCAGTTCTCGATTGTAGGCAATCGGCTCATTCCTGAGTCCCAGCAATGTTTAAAGAAAGGACAGTTCCAATGCCTATCCAAGTCTTCTTGCTCTCTTGACTTCCCTCTAGTGTGACGCTCGTACCCTTCATCGTCTCTATCATATCGACGATACCTCTTGTCATCTACATCAGACCGACGATATCTTTCGTCATCCACGTCGTAGCGCCGACGTCGGTCATACTGCTGCTCATATTTGTTAAGGAGATGCGCGGAGAGTGGTCGTTGATACCGCACGCTTCTCACTTCTTCTTCTGTCAGGTACCGTCTGTTATCATGTTGGGGCCGGTCGCGTGGATCGGCCTCCTCTTTCTCTTTGCCACGGGAGTGAGCGCTACCTTTATCTTTGCCATGGCGGGTCCCAAGCCCTGCCATGTTGACACCAAAAGAAAAACCTGGCTCGCGTCTTAGGGAGTGACTGAGATCCACCATGTTGACGCCAGGAAACGGATGTGTATCTACTTTCATGGCAAATTGTCCGAAGATTAATCGGCCTGACTCTATCGCCATTTGAATCTGTGCACGCAACACCTTGCAGTCGTTGGTGGCGTGGGTGAACGTGTGATGCCATTTGCAGTATGGCCTACCGTTCATCTCTTGTGACGTAGGAATTTTGTGGCCTTCGGGTAACTTCAGCTGTTTCTCCTTCAGCAGCAAATCAAAAATTTGCTCAGTTTTGCTTAAATCGAAGTCAAACCCTTTTGGAGGCCCTGGTTGTTTCACCCATTTGCAGGACACGGGAACTGCCGTCCGAGTCCATTCAGCCACAGCGACTTCCTGATCTTCCGCAGGGTCTTCATCCTCCTCAGCGTCGACCAGGCCTATCGTGCGCTTGAACTTGTCTTGGTACAACTCTGGGTGGCGCTGTTCATACGAAGTTAGTCTCTGGACCATGTGCGCCAACGAATTGTACTCCACTTGGAACGTCAGATCCTTGAGTGGCGCTGCGAGACCTGCCACGGCCAGCTCGACTGCTTCTTTCTCAGATAAATGAATCGAATAACATCGGTTCTTGACAGTTCTGAAATGTTGAATGTATTCAGACACCGTCTCTCCTCGCCTTTGCCGAACCTGCGTCAGATCGGCAATGCCCGCTTCGGTAGCTTCTGAATGATATTGTATGTGAAACTGCTTCTTCCAATTTGCTTCCATGTCCGAACTGAATCTGGGGGTAGCGAGGTGTACCACCCAAAGGCTGGACCCGTGAGAGATTGGGCAAAGAACCTCACACGTAGCGGTTCTGACGCTGAAACCATGCCCAGCTGTGCCAAGTATCGGCTCACGTGCTCGATGGAGCTAGATCCTTCTGCTCCACTGAATTTTGTGAAGTCAGGGAGCCGATACTTAGGTGGCAGCGGGATCAGGTCATACTCATTGGGATACGGCTTGGAATAGCCGATTGTTTTCTTCTTCGGCAGGATACCGAACTGATCTCTCAAGATTGCGCCGATCTGATCCACAGTAGGAGCTGTAGAGGTTGAGCTGTCCGAACTCGTTGTAGTGGCATATTTAGTTAGCCACGCCTGTTTCTCAGCATCTGCTCCAGAACTCCCTGCTGCTCCAGCAATCCCTCCTGCCGTAACCATCGCTCCTGCTCCGGCAATTCCTCCTGCCGAAGTTTGGATCGCGCGCGTCCAGTTGTTGCAGTCCGGCACGTATGTGCACACGTATCCATATGGGATCTCCTTGGGCGGCTCATACAAGAATTGGTAGTCGCCAGGATCACCTCCAACCTTGTAGACAACGTATGCCGGTGAACCTTGTTGCTGTGGAGCTGCCATCGCGAATGGCAGTGGTGGCCTGGTGTGGAATGGTATCTCTCCCTGATAAGTCCCTAAAGCAGGTCCTGACGGAGAATACTGATGTTTCATGATTTCTTGCACCACATGAAGCGCAACTCGCTCAAGCGTATTCACCAGGCTCTCAGAATGCCGATGTAGAGAATGAGCCACAGCATAGTTAATTTCTTGGCGCAGGGCTCTGGTACGTTCCTCCGAAGGGAGAGATAGATCTAATCCCTCGAACGCGCCTTCGGGTGTGAATCCTTTGAACCTGATGCCGTGCGAACGGGTCTTCTCAAAAGAGCCGATGAGATCGGCTTCAAAGATGGCCTTCAGCTCATCGTATTTCTTCTTATGCTCTGCAGGTAGATCCTCGTACTTGATCAGTTCGTCCGATATCTTGGCTGCCGATGTTGACGTGGTTGTTGTAGAAAGTGTCCCACCGGGCGTGCCAGAATGTGTTGCCTGCCAAAATTCACCGGCGAGCAGTGGTTAAGCAACACGAAGAGCCGGGAGACTCCCAAGACCGCTTAGTGGGCCCTGGCGCCTCGCGTCGTCCCGCAAAGTCCCAGCACACGTCCTGGCGGTTGCAAGGGCGTGCCACCTGACCTATACCTGATCAGGAAGGTGTTGGATTGCTTCAACTAGTCTCCTGCATGGTAGACACATAAACATTAAATACGAGCCCGATCGGCTCTCAGGTTGCCCTGTGGATCGGCTCAAAGAGCCGATCGCCCCATGGTTCACGTTGGATTTACGATGACCTGGGGATCCTGCTTGGTCAAAACAAAGCTAAACCAATCCACGACAGTTTAGGGTTTTCACCGCATAATCGGAACATCCTACGCGTAGTTGGGCCTAGCAGATACGAAAGATGATGGAAACTATCCATAAAAGAGGCCTAAATACCAACGTTAAGTCAATTCCCGGAACATCCCTTATAGGAACGGTAAAACAACACCTCACGCACTACCGGATCATCCAACCCCAGCATAAGGCCTAATCATGCAGATATTAAACTAATCCTTGAAACAAGGAGCAACTATAACAGATTGGATCTACTAAGTAATGAACAAGCAAGGTGCTGCCATTACACCTGAATAGGTGTAAGGACAGCTAGATATCGAGGGACGGCATTGCTAAGCAAATATGCATAATAAAAGCATCAATGCAAGCCCCAAAACATCTACGATAAATAGTGCTACTCGCCATCAACAACGCTTCAGTACGAGTAACACAAGGTAACGAATAAACGTATACTGCCTAGATCGCAAGATGCGATCTAGGCAGCATGATGCTTACCCAGAAGAAACCCTCGAAATAAGGGGTGGCGATGCGCCTGGTTTGTGTTTGTTGTGAACGTGATTGTCCTCCTTTCTCAATAACCCTAGATACATATTTATAGTCCAAGGGACTTTCTAATTCGGAAGTACACCTGACCGTGTACGAGCCAAACTCTATATTCTAATTCTAAATACGATCTAATAATATACAGATACACGGGCAATTTAGCCCAAACTCTCGTGCAAGGCCGCTTCAGATATTCTCCACGTGCATCTTCTTCAAGCCCATCTCAATTACGGCCCATCTCCTGATTTGGCCAAAATTTGGCGATAACAGCCGGACACAACGAAAAGCGAGGCGGGGAGTGGCGGGGCCGACCCGTCAGCGGCACAATTAATTTTAACCTAACCGTCGCCTACCTCGCGACGGAAGTTATTGGCGCGCAGCGACGGTGCAGTTCCCGCAGAGGGCGCAGCGACGCGTCCCGTCACGCCTAGCTCTGCGTGCCGGCGTTAATGAGCGCCACCGCTCCTCCGCCTCCCTCCGGCCTATAAAAAGGGGCGCCTCTCATCGTCCCTGTCACACACAAACCCTAGCGCCTCTCTCCCAAACCCTAGCCGCCACCATCTCTCAACAAGACTCGACGCTATGTCTGGTAGAGGCGGAGGCCGACCTCGCGGCCGCGGCCGTGGTCGTGGTCGTGGCCGCGGCATAGCTGAACGCTCGCCGTCGCCTCCCACGTCGTCGTCTTCATCGTCGGAGATGGACGTGGAGCCGGACGTCCTGTTCGAGTTCGTCCACGTCCTCACGGGCGACCCGCGCGGCATCCAGAGGCTGCCGGACTCCTTCGCCGAGTACGTCGGCGGCGTACGCCCGCGCAAGATGCATCTGCGGGAGCATTCGTGCGGCTTCTGCCGGTGGATCGTCGACGCGATCTACGACGCGCGCGGCAAGATGTACCTCAACATCGGCTGGGAGAAGTTCGCGCGCCACCACAGCCTCGAAGCCGGCTTCATCCTCGTGTTCTCCTACTTCGGCAACAGGGACATGAGCGTCAAGGTCTTCGACGAGAGGCGCTGCCTTCGGGACTACCACGCCGACAGGGACTCCCACGACGACAGCACCGACGAGGAGGACGACTGAGTGTTGTTTCTTCGCAGCGAATACGTGCACGGAGGTTTCTGCCTGTTCGCCTCATCGGTAGAACCAACAAGGGCACCATCCTCCCGCTGGATTTTCCAGTTTAGGTGACTGGGTGTGCCCTCGAGTGTTCTTTCTTAGCAGCGAACACAGGAAACCTTCGATGCACGGCCTAGTTAGGTTTAGTTTTTTTGCAATATTTTATATTTGTGTCCACCATGGTTCAAACTATGTATTAGTTTGTGGAAAACCATGTTCCAAACTATGTCTTCGTGTAAACCACGTTCCCAATTATGTATTAGTTTGTGGAAATTGAAATAAAAATGCCAAGAAAAAATATTTTAAATGTTTGGGGGCGGCGTTTGGGGGACGCGGCTGGGGAGCGACGTCCCCCAAACGCGGCACGAACAAAACACGTCCCCCAAACGCTCGATCTGTCGCGGTTTGGGGGACGGTTTGGGGGACGCGACTGGAGATGCTCTTATCGAGCACATCGGTGACCCACGAACCTACCCATGGGTAAGGAATGAGACCCATGCCCAAACCCATCGGGCAATCCGACCCTATCGGTCAACCCATCGGGTACAAAAAATGAAGAGTTTGACGCAACCAAATATTTAGAACACATCGGCACATTGTTGGGCTGCCAGGACGAAGAGTGGTGTGTTCCGTTCATGGCTTTGTGACTGCAAGTAGTACTAATATGCACATGTTTGGTGTCTGGATACAAGAGAGCTTTGTGTGTAAACGATGTATACTATCTACATGTATAATGTATATGTATCATAGCCCATGTACCATACAAAATAATTCAATTGTTTTAATTAGTAATATTAATCGGGTGACCCATCGGGCAACCCGTGGGCATAGACTGATACCTATGCCCGACCCACGACTAATCGGGTTGCCCATGGGTCGTTTCCATGGGCGAACATCGAGACCCATACCCTACCCATTCGGGTCGGGTGCCCATGGGCAGACGTACCCATGGGTCGAAATGCCGGCTTGACTCCTCTCTCTTCAGTCAACTGCGGCCTGAATAAAAAAGATGACCACTGCCAAATTATTTTATACGAGCATAATCAAAATTAAGAAATTATTTAACAAGCTAAAAAGGATATCAGAGCAAGAAAGCAACGCGTCGCCAACCAAGGATCATGCATGCACCCAGCGACAAAGGCTTCCACTGCTGCACTACTCAACCAAAGCTGATCACATGCACGACCTCTATACATCAGCGGACACCACAAACTAAAAAAAATATATATATACATGCCATACGATCAGCTAGGGGTCCATATGGCAACGGGGACACTAACCACTGGTTATTGCTCAACCGTAACCATCCCCGTGCATGAAAATTTTCTCCGTCCCCATCCCCGTTAACTGTCATGGGGTCAGTTCTTTTACCATCCCCATCCCCATCGGATAAACAAATAACCATCGGTTAACCATCCCCGCTTTAGCTAGTAACTATGAGGCCAAAATAAAATAACAACATGGTAGAATGACAGGGCTGGCTAGATCAAGAGTTTAGGAAGGAGAGACGAGCGTTTGGGAGTTGGGATTTAGGGACTATGGCGGTTGGAGGCGAGATGGGAAATTGAGCACAATAGGATTAGGGTTTTCCCCGTATCTATACATATCTATCTTGTACCCTAGTGCCACATGTCATGTGCCTAACGGGGATTTCATGGTTATCGGGTATGGATAGTGGTAATACAGACCCATCCCCACCTTACCTAATGGGGAGAGTTTGCCTCCAATAAGATCCCCACGGGGATGAAGTACTAACCAAAACTATCCCCTAATAGGTGAATGAACCATCGGGGATCGGGGAATGGGGCCCCATTGCCAAATTGAGCTAGGGGCGTGGCGTGCGCCGCGCCAAACACTTCCTAGTACTGCTTATGGCGCCAAGGAATGGGTCACCATTCCCACACCCTCTAAAGGTGCTAACAACTCGTCCTTCCACAAGATGTTCTATTTTGTTCATCGCAATTTCCGTTCAAAAAGATTATGATGGTGCTGTTAGAATATGTATTAGAGGTTTATATCATATGTGTTTGGGCCTCATACGGGCTGAGTCTGTATACGTTTCTGGTGTTCTGTACAAACTCTGGCATTGTGTGCCTCCTATATAACATGGAACCGTGGCCGAGACAAAGGTACACGTTAACAGCCATTGCTAATATGGTATCAGAGCCAACTTCTTCCACGACCTAGCTGCCTCGCCGCCGCCGCCGCCGCTGTTCCCAGCCGCCGCCGCCGCCACAAACCAACAACTGCGCCACCGCCACAGCTGTCTGCTGTCGCCGTCGCGTCCTACAAAATCGCTCCAAGACACACACAAACACAACTCTGCCGCCGCCGCCGTTGCTGGTTCTCAGCCGCCGCCGCCGCCGCATCACAAAACCCTACAGACATACACCTGCCGCTGCCGCCGTTGTCTTCTCCAGCCACCGCCGCAGCCGCACCACAAACAAAACCCCTAAAATTCTCGCTGATCAAAACCCTAGATCCGTTAGCCGCCAGCCATCTCCACCAAAAACCCACCACAAGCCCAAAACCCTAATTTTGCTTCTGTTTTCAGGTCTACCATCATGAGCGCGTCAAGTTCATCCGCCATGTCGAGTTCTGCTCTCGCTGCTGCCCTAGGAACACCACCGGCCCAACAACTGAATCGCAACAATTTTCTGCTCTGGAAGGCTCTTGTTCTCCCTGCCTTCCGCGGTGCCAATGTCATGCAACTTCTGGATGGTTCAGATCGTGCTCCTCCCAATACTATTGAGGTTGAAGATGCTGAGAAGAACAAAGTGCTAGTCCCCAACTCAGCGTACATTGACTGGATGGCCAAGGATCAACAAGTTCTTCGATTTCTCCTCAACACCCTCTCGCCCGATGTGCTGTCACATTTGCTTGAGGTGACGTCCACTGCCGAGGCCTGGGCTGCTATCAACGCCATGTTCAAGACAGCGTCTCGCACCAAGGCCCAGCATCTCCGTGGTGCACTCAATGACACCAAGAAACTATCGCTGACCGCTGATCAATACTACACCAAGATGAGAGGCCTTGCTTCTGAATTATCTGCTCTCGGAAAACCTGTTGAAGATGATGAACTCCTTGGCTACCTGTTACATGGGCTTGATAAGGGAGAATACAATGCACTCATTACCACGGTGAATGGAAACCCGGGTACATCTCTTGATGAATTTTATGAACAACTGTGCTCTTATGATATGCGGAACGGAGTGGAAGAAAATGGCTCCTTTGTATCATCTGCAAATCTTGCCCGTCGTGGTGATCCACGATCTCGTGCTCGCACTCCACCACCCCGTGATCGCTCTCCTCCTCCGCCACGAGCTCGCAGTCCCTACCGTGGTGGTGGCAATACCCGTGATGATGACAGCCGCAACTGGCGCCGTGATGACAACCGATGCAATGGAAACTGGCGTCGTGATGACACTTGGCGCCGTGATGATCGTAGAGGTGACCGTCGTGATGATCGCCGTAGAGATAATGGTGGTGGCCGACGTTCTGATGGACGCCGTTCCGATCGTGTCCCTACTCCTTATGTTGATACGGAGTGCCAAATTTGTAAGAAGCATGGTCACCCTGCCAATGCGTGCTGGTGGCGTTACTCGGATGACAAGAAGGACAGGGATGATGGTGAGAAGGGAGCAAACCTTGCGTCGTATGGTGTTGATACAAATTGGTATACTGATACAGGGGCCACTGACCACATCACGAGTGAATTAAACAAGCTTCTTATAGCCAACAAGTATCATGGGCAAGATCGAGTTCGCACTGCTGAAGGTTCAGGTATGCACATTAGTCATATTGGTAATTCAGTTTTGCGCACTCCTCATGGTTCCTTTGATCTCAATAATATCCTTCATGTCCCTAGTGCGTCAAAGAATCTTTTGTCCGTTCACCGCTTTACTCTTGATAATCATGTCTTTATTGAGTTTCATCCCTTCTTCTTTTTAATCAAGGACCAAGCAACTCGAAGGACACTGTTTAGGGGCCCCTGCTGGGGTGGTCTCTATCCCTTGGTGCCTATGTTTCATGAGACCGCCAAGCACGCCTTCATCACAATAAAGCCATCATCCGCTACATGGCATCGCCGCTTAGGACATCCATCTTCGTTCGTGGTTCAACAAGTTCTTAGGAAGAATAAAATAGCTTACACTCCAGACAGTACCCCTTATGTTTGTGACTCTTGTCAGTTGGCAAAGAGTCACCAGCTACCATACCCCACTTCTTCTAGTGTTTCTACTGCTCCCTTGGAGCAAGTCTTTTCTGATGTATGGGGACCTGCCCCTCTTTCTGTGGGAAAACATGCATATTATGTAAGCTTTATCGATGATTTCAGTAAATTTACATGGATCTATTTGCTCAAAAAGCGTTCTGATGTTTATCAAGCCTTTCTTAACTATCAACAATATGTTGAACGTAAGTTTGACAGAAAAATTGTTACTATGCAAACTGACTGGGGAGGTGAATATGAGAAGTTAAATGGTTTCTTTCAAAAGGTTGGCATTACACATCATGTCTCTTGCCCTCATGCTCATCAGCAAAATGGCTCTGCTGAAAGAAAGCATCGTCATATCGTCGAAGTTGGTCTTGCTTTGCTTGCCAATGCCTCCATGCCCCTTAAATTCTGGGATGAAGCTTTTATCACTGCAACCTTTCTCATTAATTTACTTCCCAGCAAAGTGCTTGATTTTGAAACTCCCACTGAACGGCTCCTTCATATCATTCCAAATTATGATGCATTGAGAACTTTTGGTTGTGCATGTTGGCCCAACCTTCGTCCTTATAACAAGCGGAAACTTGCGTTTCGCTCCACACGATGTGTGTTCCTTGGTTATAGTCCTCTCCATAAAGGTGTCAAATGCCTAGATATCTCCACAGGTCATGTGTATATTTCCCGTGATGTTGTCTTTGATGAAAATGTCTTCCCATTTGCATCTCTTCATCCAAATGCAGGTGCTCTTCTTAAGAAGGAAATTCTCCTTCTTCCGTCATCCACCTCCACTTCCCATGAGAGTGCACAAAATTGCAATAACCATGTTGTACCTATTGTGTCTGTTCCTAATGTGTTGCAGGATACCACAAGTTCTGAAGAAAATTCTGGTGCAAACAGTGAAGAAATCAGTGTTGAATCTGCTGCTGAAAACCAGTCACAAAACGACGAAACGAGCACAGAACACGGAGCAGATTTTCCTGAACATTCTTCTGCCAGTGCTGATTCCGAGACGTCGCGCCCCGAGGTGGATCCGTCCAGCCAGACGCGGACAGCCTCCGACAGCGAACAGCAGGCCTCGCCTGCAGTGTCCGCGCGTGCTGGCCACACGCCTGCGGGACCGCACGCACATGCACCCGGTGCCTCGTCGCCGCGTGGCAGTCCTGGCTCCCCGCGCGGGAGCTCCTTGTCGCTGTCTGCCGCCGATTCCCCAGGTGCGGGATCTTCTGCATCCAACTCTGATGCGGTCTCTGCTGCGGCTGCTGCTGGGGGAGAAGAAGAAAATTCAGCCACCTCAGATGATGATTCAAATACACATTCTCCGCCTCCTCCTTCACCACCTGGTGTCCGTACTCGACTGCAGAAAGGTATACGCAATCCCAAACAATATACTGATGGTACGGTTCGCTATGGTATGTTGTCCTCTACAGGTGAACCGCATACACTTACAGAGGCTTTGAATGACTCAAATTGGCGCAAGGCTATGGAAGAAGAATACAATGCACTTCTTGAGAACAAGACTTGGCATCTTGTCCCTGCAAGTAAAAACAAGAATTTGATTGATTGCAAGTGGGTGTACAGAATTAAGAAGAAGGCAGATGTATCTATTGATAGATATAAAGCAAGACTGGTTGCAAAAGGTTTTAAGCAGAGATATGGCATTGATTATGAGGATACATTCAGTCCTGTAGTGAAGATTGCAACTATCAGAATTGTTTTATCTCTCTCTGTCTCTTGTGGATGGAGCTTACGGCAGCTAGATGTCAAGAACGCGTTTCTCCATGGTGTTCTGGAAGAAGAGGTTTACATGAGACAACCTCCAGGTTTTGAAAATCCCCATGCTCCGCATCACATTTGCAAACTTGACAAAGCCTTATATGGTCTGAAACAAGCACCTCGAGCCTGGTATTCTAGATTGAGCTCTAAGCTATGTGAACTAGGATTTACACCGTCCAAGGCTGATACTTCCTTGTTCTTCTTGAGAAAGTCAGGTATCACTATGTTTGTGTTAATTTATGTTGATGATATCATAGTTACTGGCTCTTCTGATCGTGCTATCACTGCGCTTCTTCGAGATTTAAATGTGAACTTTGCTATCAAGGATTTAGGAGACTTACATTTTTTCCTTGGTATTGAGGTGAAGAGGATACCAAATGGTCTGCTTTTGACACAGGAAAAATATGCTACAGAGTTACTAAGCAAAGTTGGTATGCATGATTGTAAGCCTGCTCCTACACCTTTGTCCTCTTCTGAACAGTTATCTCTCACAGATGGTACACCTCTTGGCTCAAGATCGTACTCAGTATAGAAGCATAGTTGGAGCTCTTCAGTATTTAACCCTGACACGGCCTGATTTAGCCTTTTCTGTAAACAAGGTTTGTCAGTATCTTCATGCCCCAACTACAGAACATTGGACAGCTGTTAAGCGTATTCTTAGATATGTGAAGGATACAGTGAAACTTGGCATCACATTTACAAGATTATCTTCCACACTTTTAAGTGCTTTCTCAGATGCAGACTGGGCTGGTTGCTTGGATGATAGGAGATCTACAGGTGGTTTTGCTATATTTGTTGGTCCAAACTTGGTTTCTTGGAGTGCTAGAAAACAAGAAACAGTGTCTCGATCAAGTACTGAAGCAGAATATAAAGCTTTAGCTAATGCCACAGCTGAGTTAATTTGGGTTGAAGCTCTTCTTACTGAACTTGGAGTAAAGCTGATACAAAAACCAAGTCTTTGGTGTGACAATCTAGGAGCCACTTATTTATCTGCAAATCCAGTGTTTCATGCTCGCACCAAGCACATTGAAATTGATTTTCATTTTGTTAGAGAGAGAGTGGCTAAAAATAGACTAGCTATTCATTTTATTTCTAGCAAGGATCAAGTGGCAGATGGTTTTACAAAGGCTCTACCAGTCAAGAAGCTCAATGAATTCAAGCGTAATCTCAACCTTTCGACAGGTTTAGATTAAGGGAGAGTGTTAGAATATGTATTAGAGGTTTATATCATATGTGTTTGGGCCTCATACGGGCTGAGTCTGTATACGTTTCTGTAATACGTGTTCTGTACAAACTCTGGCATTGTGTGCCTCCTATATAACATGGAACCGTGGCCGAGACAAAGGTACACGTTAACAGCCATTGCTAATAGGTGCATGTGCGTGTGTGCTTAGTGTAATGTGTAAGATAATTGGGGTTTTTTTATTGGCATATATTTTCTAATTCCGATTTGAATGCATTGCAGTTCAACAGAAGAGTCATTTACCGCGTGTAGGAAAGCTCGACACAATGCCCAAAGCGGTAAAACATTTCATATATGTTGTTGCAGGCACTATCCTGGCCAGTGGCCGCCCCATGCTTGCTGCCGCCACAAGCTATGCATATGAATTGATATAATCCCTGGTCTGGTCCTGTTCTGAATTGCTGAGCTTGGGACCAACAACAATTTATCTTTTGCATTTATTTGACGTGCTTGGTTATACGCCAAGCTTCATCCTTTTGTGGGTTCTATGCCACGGTAAAAATCCCCAAAAATCGTGAGGTACAAACTATTCCTATCGGCATGTTTATTTTTTTTCTCTCCATGTTCATCAACCTGTACTCTGCTGCAGGAGATAACCCATGCACTATTGAAGTTGCCGTTCCAGTTAATTCCACCAGCTTAACTGCATCTGATATTTGTTTGGGGTTCAAGCTTGATAGACAACTCAGTTGTAATTCTGCCATATTTTGAGGTGGTAGACTCCATCTTGATTAATGTCTAATTTCTTTGAATTGAATTGAATTTAAATGTTAAGATACTTTTGGACAGATATTATTGTAACATTCTTATACTTTAACTGTTCATACATACATATATACTTTCTGTCGTGTATTCATTTGTATGTAGAAGATTAATTTTGTCACAAGCTTGAGAGTTCGAGCGAAGTCTCATCAATAACAAGTCATGTGGTTTGGTCCTTTTTATTTTTTTGTTGGATTTTATTTACCTTTATGTATTCATATGATCATATCACGTGCCATATATGTTTCAGCTCAAGCATATGGTGAAATGAATTAACATTTGTCCTCACTAATTCCATGACGTACCCTCCGAAAATTCCCGCCGCAACACGCGGGGTCTTTTTCTAGTATACATAAACACTAAGGTACTAGTATAGTTCAGTACTAGAAAAAAAACATGATCATGGATTACCCGCAAACAAACGCTCATGTAGAATGTTTCTTTTTTGCTCCTTCCTCCATGGAAAAACACTATTCTGATTGTTTACTTCTTGCAAAGGATACCAATGAGAACAGAATATCAAATAGTACTGAACAACATTTTATAAGAAAACATGTAGCAGAGTGGAGATAGCATCAGTAGTGAACATTT
Organism: Lolium perenne; assembly: GCF_019359855.2. Taxonomy (NCBI): domain Eukaryota; kingdom Viridiplantae; phylum Streptophyta; class Magnoliopsida; order Poales; family Poaceae; genus Lolium; species Lolium perenne. Next base: position 30,497,900 of record NC_067245.2, read on the forward strand.
AATTTCGCACATAGGCTAGAGCTGGTAATCCCATCGAGCTCTGGCACATGGTCTATAATAATACTTGCATCATTATAGCCGGTTCTAGGTACTGGCTCTGATACCAGACCCCTAGACGACTGAAAAACATAACATTCTTTAGCAACTACTCCGTACATCATTGGAGATTGCTTTTTTTGTGACCGGCTCCAGGGCAATGACAGCTAATCTATAATAACTAAATATAAGCAACCCATTAAGATGATTTCTCTCAACATGCAAGGTGTCCACCTCATCACAGTTGCCACCTCATCCACTAACTACATTCTCTATCGCGTCCAGCATGCCACGTGAGTGTGTCTTTTCGTTAGCAATATATTAAATCTTCATTTGAGTTAACTGAAAGATTCCACCGACCCACCAGTTACTTGGCCTTTCAGCCTGCAGCTTCGACCCTTTCTCTCCACACATCGATCACTATTTGCAAACGGATCCACCACCACCGGCGAGGAGATCAAGCAGCAAGTCTACCTATTTATTTGGCCTTTCTACAGAAGCGCGAGGCATATCCCTCTTCACGGTGATATGGTTCTTATTCCCGTACGCCTCAGCTTCTCATGTTCATTGATTACTGGACACTGAACGTGCAATTTTCTCACCCCACAGATCCTCTTGCTGCATGGTTGAAGCCTGGAAAAGAGCTGCGAGGTTAGTTTACCGATTCCTTTCTTGCATCACGTTTTCTTTCTTATTTTTCTTCGATTTTGCAGCAACAAGTCATACATATACCTGCTAATCCGCAGTTCACAGGTAAGATATCATACATTCAGTGGGCTAAACAACCAGATAGCATACATTAATTCTTTCCTTCTAGCGTATGATGTGCTCAACCTGCCCCTGTTACTTGCGTACGTGTTGCACTAGAGGCCTGACCCATGCGCTTTGCCTCCGGACTAATCGAGGATATTAATCGCCTGCAGCATCAGATGTGCAACCCCAATCATCTCTCCCGTGAAGCTTTGACGCCCGCCCCTCCGTTTGTTTTGAGCTTTCGGCGACGTCGCACATCCAAGAAGGCTGTCCTCGGCGGCGACCACACAAACCAGTGGCCGCTCGTGCCGGTTTTAACTCTCATTCCCTATGCATATATGGTGCCGTTGATTTTCTTTGTACCAAGATCCTGATCTTATCTTCGATGATGGTAGTGTGCATCATCAGGTTACTTCCAGTAATTGCTCGATAAAATTCCTAGAGGACCTACACCTCGATATGTGTTCTGTTCTACTAACACATCTCCTCACATTTGTAGTTACGTAAGCACATGATGAATTGCTTATTTACTATTTTTGTGAACGATGAATTTCTTATTACTTAACTTTTCTATGCAGGTCAAGTTGGTATATACATCTTAACCTCAGCGAGTTGCTTGGTCAAGTTGGTATATATACATTTAGTCAGGCATGCAATACAAGTATTTTGTTATTTCACAAATCTTAAGTTTCAGCATTCGCTCCTTGATATATTACATATGATTATGTAGAGCTCAAGTGAAACGTACAATTTCTGTGAGTGAATATCCTTTGCAGAATTATTCATTGTTTACGCGAGTCTGCCAAACACAAATCATGCCACATTCTAAGTATATAACTATTACACTCATGTGTTTTTTACTACTACAAGAAACGGTATATTTAGATTATTTTGTAACTCATACTTTTACTTCTACAGAACTTTCTCTCTTCCAACTAGAGGACATGACTTGAGGTAGCTGGTAAAGATGTACAAAAACTGATGTTTTTTTTTGTTCTAACCTTTGTTGACAAGCAGTCCCCTATACTACTACTACTTAAGTCATATTCATATGCACAGATTGCACCTATGTGTTTTGTATACTTTTGGTACATGTCGAGCATCATCAATTCAAGAAAGGCGATGGAGAATAGAAGGGGACAGTATATCAAAACAACGAAAACGTGTAGGGTTAGATTTGAAATAATTATATTTTTACTCTAATATTCTGAAAATTATGGATGTATTACGAAAAAAGGCTAAGACATCTTATTTGTCTTACATTAGCTTATTAAATTGAAAAAAATACTAACTATTGCAACACCCATGATAGTGTGGCACAGGTATTATCTATGTGCTGCATTCAATATTACACAAGTACTATTTTGTATGAAAGATTGTAATCACCATTTATAGACTTCCGCTATCGAGAAAGATGCATATTTATAATATCTTGTGACACGGCATATTCTTATGTTAGCGTGCTATTTTATCATCTTACTTGACTGTATCAAATAAGGCAATAAATTCCTATGCTTTTTCAACTAAGTGACTAATGATATTTCATTTTGCATATGCTCAATTCACAGCGCGTGCTCATTTGCTTCTTCAACTAAGTACATAGTTGACAACAATAATTTTAATTAGCAAAGAAATACAATATCATTACTATATTAGTTGATCATAACACAAGTAATCTAAACCATATTCATTACCACACAAAATCATGCTAATGTGTCCCGCAACAACGTGCAGGGTATTGTCTAGTAGTATTTGTAACCAGCTCCAACTTATAGGAAAACCTAGATTAGAGATGGGTGTAATCAAGGTTTTGGCTCCCGACATAATTTTTTTCCCGAGGGTGTTCGGGATTCCCGGTTCCCGCGGTAACCGAGAAATCCCGACCGGTTCCCAAGCAAATTCAAAAACTAGAATTTGAATTTTTGAAGAAAGGGTTATTTTGAGTCGGAACTGGAGGTTTGCACAACCCGTCTGCTACCTAACTGGGCATTCTCCGTTCATTGCTGCATAATGATCATACTCCATATCAACGGTTCGAACTTTGTTGAAATTGGAGGACATGGAAATCGAACCCTGAACCTAGCGTTGCACACAATTATCCGGAACCACCAAGCCATGCTTTCGGCTTGTTCGACTTTCTAGACTATATCTTATATATTTATCTATTTTTGAGCGTTTAAATGCAAAAAATTCAAACAAAGTCGGGATTTTTTGGCCGGTAAGAGTGTTTACCGGGGGTATTCGGGAAACCCGGTTACCGGTCGGTAACCAGATTTCCCGACCGGAACCAAAACCTTGGGTGTAATAACTATAGCCCGCTTTTTGAAATGGCCGTCTCGAACGAAATTTTAGCAGAGACGGGTGTGATAACTATAGTTATATCTGATCTCTAATCTATAGTAACCTACACCAAGTATTTACTTACAAATCATGGTTAGCCGGAAGCACATCATTAGTACAGGGAGTGTAGATGAATGACTCAAACATAGGTGCACAGGGAGGGATACTAAGGCTAAATCGTGGGTAAAGTAACCCCAAATATTGTAACTTCGAGCTGTCTAGGTAGTAAGCAAACCCGTTGAAACTGTTGCCCAAAAATGCAATTTCCTTGTACGGATGGTAACCTAAAAAGTCGATGCCGTAGTTTTTGTAGCCCTCGAGGTTGCTGATCCCTTGTTCTTCCCTGTCGACAACACTATCATCACTGGAGTCCCATTCATGGTCTTCTTCGTCATTTAGTACTTTGTCAGGAGGGTTTAAAATCCAAGACTTGGCAGTATTTGTTCCTATGTTGCGCCGGTTGTAGTGTCGCAGAAAAGTAGGCTTGAGGTTAGCTTGATGCTTCACCTCCCACTCCGGTGTTCGGTGCGGTTCTGATGCTTCATGCAATATCCATACCTGAAGTTGGTACCCATGAATAGCGCTGTAGCAGACCCCATTGCTGGTTTTACCCAGATATCCAAAGGTTCTAATATATTTGTAGTCTTCATTGCCCTCAGTTACTTGTAGCCTTGGAGTTCTAATCACACGATACTTCTCCTCCAGTAATGACAACCTACAAAACATACAAGAATGTGCACACATGTGTGTTAGATTGAACAACGCACCAAGGACTGTTATAGCGCATATGCCCAGCTGAACATACAGTTACGCCCTACCATCCCAGATCTACCGGGAACACAGAACCAAATAAGGCCCTAAACCTCAATTCAGAAGACTAGCCTGACGAATGAGGCCTGCCTCACCTTATAAATTATGTTTTTTCACAACTTACTTTTGATGGAGTAAATTTAATATTTCCCCGTCATACACAAACTATGTCCTACTAGCTAGCTCAGGTCCATCTAAGCACACAGCCGAACTAATGCAATGATGCAATAGCAAAAGTGATTAAAAATCTGAACTAATGAAAAGAGTTAGGTAATATATTTTAACATTTCCCCTCGCGTCTAGGCTAGCACTCATCTCGCATCTAGATTGTAGATCTACATGATAGCCTTATACATGGGATCGATGAAATGACGCAACTAATTTATATATTTAATAGTGCATTGACCAGTTTTAAACCTTGAGACTTATTGACTTTGATGCCACATTTAATTGATGCACTAGCCAACATAATGAGAAGTTCGAACTGATAAAAACTTAAAAAGGGAAGACAATTTCGATGTGGGAGTGTGGGACAAACCTAATAAGGACAGCACAAAAAATCAATAAAATTCACAATGCATAAATTGTTGGTACCTCATAACAAAATCACCACAGCAATGGACATAGAGCGCTCCTCGCCAGTACACGCCGTGCCGTCGGATCGCCTCCATACCACTAGTGCGTGGTGTAGGATCTGACCACACGTCAAACACCTTAACCGCGACATTTCCTTCTCGGACAAAATTCTTGTCCTCCCACTGTCCGGTTTTGGACGAGAAGACTTGCACCTGGTACGAGTACGGGGGCCACTCCATCGGTCCGGTGGTATTGTACTCATGGTCGTAATCTGATTCGTTACCAGCACCAACGTGATCAGGTGGCTTGGGCTTCTCGGGCGCATCGGGGAGGAACAGGACGTCGTAGTGCAGCGACATGGTGGGTTCGAACAAGAGGTACAGACGGCGGCGGTAGAAAGGCAGGCGGTGGCAGATGGGTGGCACACGCGGCGGGGGCAGCGTCGCCCAACGTCGTGTCGCCGGGTTGCAGACGTACATCTCAAGCGTGTTCTCGTAGAGGAGGAGGCCGTTGCGGTGATCCAGGACTCCTCGGTAACTCGCCGGCCGGCCTGCAGGCAGGAATCGGAGCGTGCCGTCGATGGAGATCCCCTGCGCCGGCGCAACTCGGGAGAAGAAGCCGTGCCGCCGTTTATTTAGGTAGTTGACGAAGACGCCGCCGACAGGGCCCAGGAGCAGCAATCCGTGGGTGTCCACGGCGATGCACCAGTCCTTGTGGACGCTACGGCAGACGGCGAGAGCCTGCAACGGGAGGCGACGGAGTATGTCCACGAACAACTCATCGGGGAGATCCATCAATGGCTACCAGTTGCCTTCTTCGGGTTAGGTTTAGAGTTTGCCTGTCGGCGGCGCAGGGTCCTGGTCGTTTACATAGCGTTATTTTTGAGACTTCGAAGCCGAATAGGTTTAAAATTAGAGTTAGAACTTTTTAGAACTTGCAAGAGGGCCGGATACATCTAAAAAAAGGAGGGCTGGATACATCATATACATGTGTTCTCTTGTTTAAATAAAAGGATTTGCTGTCTCCTCCAATGTGCACTCGTCAGACCCTTTTTTTTTTTTGCAGTTCTCATAAATGCGAACAGAATTTTGCAGAAGAAATAATCACCGTATCTAATACACGGACAAAAGATAGTTTGCTTTTTCAGCCAACCAAACGCATTGGAACCCATGTCATGCATCCCATGTCTGGAATCACCACGCTCCAAGCATTCAAATACATAAATTGTTAAGCACAGTGCAACGGATTGAACGTGCGCGGTATAGAACGAAACCAAACAGCTAACTGCATCTGGATCATTACTATTCAGCCAGTGCAGGGCATGTGTGGCGTGCGGTAGGCGCGTCATGGTGGTCCTCGCATCGCATGAGGCAGGGGCGACACGCGCGCAGCCGCCATGGCGCTTCAGCAGCATAACTGATCCACAGAAGACAACGCCGGCAGCAGGGGAAGCACCAGATCTAGACTCCACAACTCGAATCTTATTAGGGATATAGATATACTCCATTGCATCACTTTTGCAATGGTTTTAGTTCAAATTTAAAATAAAACTACAACAAGAATTGAATTATGAAATAGAGGGAGTAATATAATAGATTAAGGTGTAATATAAGACTTTTATGTGCATAATAATCCTCTTGAAAATCTCTGCAAAATAAGGAAGTCACCCCAATAATAAACAAGGGTAAAAACGCCACAGACAGTACCGAAAAAAAAATGCAAAGGGTGAGTTCATTCCACTACAGTAACAAATACTATAGTATAGTGATCTTTGCACAATCAGGAATCATACGACTGCTATGCGCTTCTTTTTCTAAAAGTGTGTCGGAGTACAACAAATAAGTGTTTGGGTATCGTGCGGGTGGAGTTTAACTACATGCACACAACTACTAATGTAGCAGCCAAGTGGGGGGAGCTCTGTCAGAAGCTGCTGCCACCGGCATGCCATCCCACAAAAGAACCGGCCACTCCAGAACTCCAGCGCTGGTCGCTATGCCAGAGTCAGTGCGCCAGTATTTCTGCCTCCTAGCCTTGTGATCCTGTCGTGGAAGAAGTATACCTTGAGTAGCTCCTGGCCGATCTTGTACGATCTCGAACACCCTTGACCAATAAACAACGTTTCACTAGGCAGCTCAAACAATTCTTCCCATCGGGTACTGTCACCGTCGGACTGGAGCCTGAATAGTCGAATTCCTATAGTCCATTCTCCTTCAATGCTCCGGACAACCATAATGGGTTGTCCAGATGATTCAACCAGATACCGCCTTGTGAGTGCTCCTTGCCCCTTCTTAAAGACCTCGTCTTCATCAAGTTCTTCATCGGGTTCGAAATCCTCCCTCACTTGCACATTCAGCCCTCTGGCCACCCATGCGAAGCAAACCGTTCAAATCCTCAACAGGAACCAGCCGAACTACTTCCTCCTCAGACGTTAGGTACCAAAAGGTTCCGCTGATGTGCACCAGGTCCACTAGTTCAATGTCAAGAGGTAAATACCTTTGTCCAGCTAGCTCTCCGGCTCTTTGGAAGGCCACATTGCCACAGTCGCCCCAGAATATCATGTTCCTTTCCCATACTCCGGCTCTGTTGTTCCCCCCTTCCGCTATCTCCAGAATCGCAGCGACAGTAAAACTTTCAGAGCAAGGATTACCAGACAGAACTGCTGATGTAACTGTCACATCCACTTGGCGTGAGTCCACTGTCATGGCAATTGGTAACTGGATGCTCCACCCGCTGAACAAATGAAATAGCAGGTGTCTGCGAGGACTGTCAGATACAAGAAATAGCCAATCGCCGTCTGAAGCTCCAGCAAAGCGAGCATCTTGAACTTCGATGGGAATTGGACGATAGTTTCTGAAACTGTCTCCAGTCACGGAATAGTACAACAGCTCCACTGATGATGGAAGCAAGAGCCAGGGAAGCTGAAGTGGCTCACAGAAGTTCTGGACAGAATCTCTCCAGATCTACTGCAGCATCTGAGGCGGGCACGGTCCGCACGGCATGGCAGACGCCTGACAACCTCCTCGAGAAGATCTGGAGGTAGGTCGTCTAAGATCATTGGCCTTGCAGGCGCCAAGTTGGGATCCTGCTGGAATGTGCGACGTTGGGACAAATATTAATTGATCAAATCTATAATGAAACGCAGAACGTGGGCACCAAAACTTTAAGTAATAAAAAAATCAACAAAATCAGAATAATCGTATCTTAACGATTTGTTTTGATACCACCTAATGCGAAAAACACTCTAAATCCTGAAGTGATCTTAACCAGAGCAGGTCAGAGCAATATTGGTTATCCCTGTGGCTCGGCTAAGGCAAGCACACCTTAGAACCTCAGATCTATCTAACCTTTGGTTGTCTTAAACTTTTGTTGAAACCCTGCCTGTCCTCAAATGAGGGCATATTGATCATACAATCAAGTCTACAAGATTAATTTCTGAATTACCAACATTCAAAGGCACTAGGAAATTACCAACACATGATTTCCATATCTTGATTATGCATACATGCAGCATGATATTCCCTGGTCTACAATTCAGGTTATGCATGTTCTTTGCTGCATTCAACTTGATTGTTGGGTCACACCTACATGTATCATGTATGCACCTAATTGCAAGGAGAGGAGTATGCTACATGGAGCATCATGATACATTTGAACAAGTCGATGACTTACATCTTTTGATGATGAATGTGCAGCATGCATCTGCTCCCTCTTGCCACATTGCAGTATAGTCTGGATGTTCTGTTGAACAATATGAAAAACATTCAATATGTAAGTTATTGTCAGAGAAAATGAAGGATCTAAGGGGTAAACCGCTTGGTAAACACCAAAGTTTGGCTCAGGGAGGTTGGGCTAGTTGTATTTGTCATGAATAAAACATATTTGGTTATATGTATTTGCTCCAGGCTTGTTGACCAAGTTAAATCGCACAAATACATAACACGACTCCCAAACTTCCTAAATCTCTTCACAATACTTTGGAGCTCCTAATATCTGCTTGCAAAATATGTAATGTCCTACTTTGGCAACCAAAAAAGGTCACATCAAATTCAGCATGATGAAAACACTAAATGTTAAAAGGTTTAAATGAAAAGACAATTGAAATAAATCGCACCTTTAAAATGGAAAAAAGACCAGACAACTCAAAAGGAGGTGGAGGCTGAGAGTATTTCCTCTTTTTCGAGGAAAAAAGTTCAACAGAATGTTGTTTCTTCAATTCACCATTAACAACTGCGGGTAAAGAAATAATTGATTAATATTCTAAGCCTTCCAAGTGGTCAGGGCACAAGTATATTCCCAGTTGAAAAAATAATATAAAAACGTAATTATTCACATTTAAGCCTGTGAAACCGAATCTAATGCAGTCAGGCCACCAAAAGCTGAGTTCTTATGATTGTTGAACCGAAATGGAAAATAATTCCAGTAACTCCATACTGAATCTTAGCAGTGAGATAAAACTACACAGACAAATTGTACCTTGACAACAAATAGTCGATTTTAAAGATTATTTTGATACAAACTTACCAACTATATTAGGGAGCATATGATTCACACGGGAGGAAAAAGTGGTTACCTACCATGCAAATTTTGGTGCGATGCTTGCAGTTCTTCCTGTATATTGCATATGGTCTCCCTACATAAAGCATAAACAATATGTAAGACCAACATCATCAATCCGCTAAAGAAACAGAGCAATAACATTATGTATCAAAGAATCACCATATAGATAAGCATCCCGCAGGTTCTTCAAAGATCAAAGCTGATTCTAATGCCTATTCAGGATCCTTCCATGAGATGATACTCTCTGCCAAATATAATGGGCAAAAAGTTGTGGTAGGGAAAGAAATGGTCTATGCAAAAAGAATAGCATGATAGTTCACCTTGTTTTTTGTAGATATCATCAGGAGTTATCTTGTGTAGCAGTATGGTATCATTGTATTCTTCATCGGATACAGCCAGAGCAACATTGCTTGACCCCTACGTTAGAAAAAGGGTGAGAAGGTGAATGTTGAATGGCAAACAACAACGCTTAAAAAGAAAAATCTTGTTGCCACCCACTGCTTCATGCCTTAATTTTTTTAATAGTAATAAACAAGCGAAACTAAAACAAAAGATAATGTCATGTAAAATCCAGGGCTCCACTTCATGTCAGTGGACCACTTAACTATTGATAACTCCATTCTCACTAAAATCAGGGCTCCACTTTGCGTACATATTTTTTAAAAAAATAGTAAACAAACATAGAATGATTCAATGGGTTGGCTCAGGCCATTTGCATCCTAATGTCATGAGAGGCACTGTGTGTATTCGTGGTACTATGAAGTTCCCATACAGCAAGATGTTGTTCTAAATATAATTATAACTATTAAATCCAATATATTGTATTACATAAAGAAAAAAATAGGAAGCATATTTGATTACTATAAATGCAGCTTTGAGACTACTGAAGGATAACCAATCAGCATACCACTATAAACCCAATGTTCACGTGACCGGTTCCGTGATCCTCCCACTTCCCATTGTCTCCTAACCGGTACACCTTGACACGTGTTATATACTGGTGTCTTGGTTTGAAGACCCACATTCGCCCCAATCCACACTTTGTTGTCCTTGCGAATAATTCCGTTCGCTAGAGTAAACCCCTGTGCATTGTTTGGTGAGATGGCTAGCTCCTGCAGCAGTTGCTGCGCTTGAGGGTCGACAACGTATGAGTTCAGAACCTCCTGGATCCACACCGGCTGCACAACCGAAATGGCTTGCGCCTCAAAAGTATGTCCGATCCTTGACAAAGCATCAGCTGTCTTATTGTCAGCTCCCTTGTTGTACTAGAACTTGTACTGGAGTCCAATTAGCTTCGTCATAGCCTTCTTCTGCAGCTCGGTGTGAAGCACCTGATCGTCCAAGCAACATAGACTCTTGTGATCCGTCTTAATAATGAATGGTCCCCTTTGCAAGTAGGCTCTCCATTTGTCCACTGCCATCATAATGGCCATAAACTCCTTTTCATAAATTGCGAGCTTTTGATTATTCACACCCAATGCTCCGCTCAAGTAAGCAATGGGGTGGCCCTGCTGAAGTAACACTGCTCCAATGCCATCTTGGCATGCATCTGTCTCAATGACAAAGGGCTTGTCAAAATCTGGTAAGGCCAGAACGGGCGCCTGTACCATTGCTTTCTTCAATGTTTCAAAAGCTTTAGCTGCCTTATCCGTCCACACGAAATTTCTGTTGTGTTGGAGCAGATCAGTTAGCGGTTTCGCCAGCAACCCATAATTCTTCACGAATTTCCTATAGTAGCCTGTGAGGCCTAGAAAGCCTCTAAGATCTGTGAGATTAGAGGGAGTGGGCCAAGCCAGCATAGCCTTGGTCTTGGATTGATCTGTAGCCACTCCACTGTCAGATATTATATGGCCCAAGTATTCCAAGCTGGTTGCTGCAAACTGACATTTGCTTCTCTTTGCATAGAACTTGTTTTGTAATAATATGTTAAAGACAACTTTCAAGTGCTGCACATGCTCTTCCAGAGATTTGCTATAAACCAAAATATCATCCATGAAGACCAAAACAAATTTTCTGATGTAACCCTCAAATATCGAGTTCATGATGCATTGAAAGGTGGCTGGTGCATTAGTTAGATCAAATGGCATCACCCTGAACTGGAAATGTCCATGATGAGTTTTAAACGCAGTCTTGTACTCATCTTGTTCCTGCATACGGATTTGATGATATCCACTTCGCAAATCCAACTTAGAAAAGTATTTTGTGCCAGCCAACTCATCCAACAGTTCATCGATAACCGGCATTGGGAATTTGTTTTTGATTGTTGCTGCATTAAGCCTCCTATAATCAATGCAGAATCTCCACTGGCCATCTTTCTTTTTCACGAGCAGTACTGGGGAGGCAAAAGGACTCACGCTAGCAGTAATGACTCCAGCTTTGATCATCTCCTTCACTTGCTTTTCAATCTCATCTTTCTGTAAGGGAGAATATCTGTAAGGCCTTGTGTTGATGGGCGTAGTGCCAGGAAATAATGATATAGCATGATCCGACTGTCTGCTGGGAGGTAGTTCTGATGGTTCTTGAAAAATTTCTTCAAGTTGCTTTAGGAGGCCTTCCAACTCCTCCGGTACTGGCCGTATTGCTACTGTGTTTGTGTCTTCTAGAATTGCAGTTGCCCATAACTCATTATCTCTATGTAACTGTATTACTTGCTCCAAAGATATCTCAGTGAGGTGGTCTTGCTTTGACGGCACTACTCCTTGAAGCTTCAATGTATTTCCCTCATGTGTTATTTCCAACCATTTTGCAACCCAGTCACAGGTGATTGGTCTGAACTGCTTCAGCCAGTCCATACCTAACACAGCATCATACCCACCCATATCAAGAACATGCATGTCATGAGAAAATTTCGTCCCCTGAGTGTACCAGGTAAAGTTTGGGAGCACCTGGTTGCATATCAGCTTTTCATTATTTGCCACTTTGACATACACAAGAGTTCTGGATTGAGGGATCATACCCAGCTTGTTCACCATTGCCACGTCAATAAAGCTGCTTGTACTGCCTGAATCTACCAGCATTAGCATCTTGAGATTATTCACCACAGCTGGCAAACGAAGTGTGCTATCAGTATCAGTACCCTGCAACGCATGGAGAGACAAATGTTCCATGTCGTCCAATGATAGTGTTTCCATGCTGGTGACCACTTCCAACAGGTCATCAGAAAGGAATGCAGTAGCAGGCTCCATGTGTAAAGCTTTGAGCTATGCCACAGCTAGTTGCACACATTGGTGTCCTGGGACATACTTCTCACCACATTTATAACAGAGGTTGTTAAGCCTTCGATACTCCTTCAATTGTTGAGCTTTCCAAATTTCACCTGATGCAAATTTATGCTTGTTATCCTTCCAAGCGTGCTGCCGAAATGGTTTCACCGGCTTTGCTGCATTTTTGGTTTCAATGAGTCCCTCATGCACTTGTGCCAACAACGTTGCTCGCTGAACTGTGTCAGGTAATTGCGCCTCGACTAATGCTCTAATATCATCTCGGAGTCCTAAGACAAACTGAGTAACAAGCATGATTCCCCCAATTGCTGGGTCATACAGCTTGATATTGTACACCAGCCAATCAAATTGGCGCCTATAATCAGCGACAGTTCCAGATTGCTTTAGCTGCAACAACTCTTTCATCTTCACACGGTGAGTATCTGTGTCAAACTCCAGGAGAACAGCATTACGAAATTGCTCCCATGTCAATCTCTCATGATTCTGTTTAAAAGCATGATACCAATGGGCTGCTGTCTCACTGAGGTACATGGTGGCTGCCGAAACCTGGAAACTAGGCGCAATCTGATACAAAGTGAAGAATGTCTCACAAGTGTCTACCCAAATGCTAGCATCAGTCCCGTCAAATCGCGGAAAATCCATCCAAGGCATCCAAGGACGGCGAGAATGGTGGTCCTCCCGCGAATCAAGTGATGCTCGACTCTCCTGATCATGCGAAGTTTCAGGTGCTTCAAGGTTGATGGGTTGGAAGGTTGATACCTGCAGATTTGGGGCGCTTGCAGGTGATGGCGTGTAACTCACACGTTCGTTGGGAACCCCAAGAGGAAGGTATGATGCGCACAGCAGCAAGTTTTCCCTCAGAAAGAAACCAAGGTTTATCGAACCAGGAGGAGCCAAGAAGCACGTTGAAGGTTGATGGCGGCGGGATGTAGTGCGGCGCAACACCAGGGACTCCGGCGCCAACGTGGAACCTGCACAACACAACCAAAGTACTTTGCCCCAACGAAACAGTGAGGTTGTCAATCTCACCGGCTTGCTGTAACAAAGGATTAACCGTATTGTGTGGAAGATGATTGTTTGCAGAAAACAGTAGAACAAGTATTGCAGTAGATTGTATTTCAGTAAAGAGAATTGGACCGGGGTCCACAGTTCACTAGAGGTGTCTCTCCCATAAGATAAACAACATGTTGGGTGAACAAATTACAGTTGGGCAATTGACAAATAAAGAGAGCATGACAATGCACATACATATCATGATGAGTATAGTGAGATTTAATTGGGCATTACGACAAAGTACATAGACCGCCATCCAACTGCATCTATGCCTAAAAAGTCCACCTTCAGGTTATCATCCGAACCCCCTCCAGTATTAAGTTGCAAAGCAACAGACAATTGCATTAAGTATGGTGCGTAATGTAATCAACAACTACATCCTTAGACATAGCATCAATGTTTTATCCCTAGTGGCAACAGCACAACACAACCTTAGAACTTTCTCACATCGTCCCGGTGTCAATGCAGGCATGAACCCACTATCGAGCATAAATACTCCCTCTTGGAGTTACAAGCATCTACTTGGCCAGAGCATCTACTAGCAACGGAGAGCATGCAAGATCATAAACAACACATAGATATAACTTTGATAATCAACATAACAAGTATTCTCTATTCATCGGATCCCAACAAACGCAACATATAGAATTACAGATAGATGATCTTGATCATGATAGGCAGCTCACAAGATCCGACAATGAAGCACAATGGGGAGAAGACAACTGATACGTCTCCGACGTATCGATAATTTCTTATGTTCCATGCCACATTATTGATGTTATCTACATGTTTTATGCACACTTTATGTCATATTCGTGCATTTTCTGGAACTAACCTATTAACAAGATGCCGAAGTGCCAGTTCCTGTTTTCTGCTGTTTTTGGTTTCAGAAATCCTAGTAACGAAATATTCTCGGAATCGGACGAAATCAACGCCCAGGTTCCTATTTTTCCCGGAACCATCCAGAACACCCGAGAGCCGCCAGAGGGGAGCCCTGGGGGCCCCACACCACACCCTGGCGCGGCCAGAGGGGGGGGGGCGCCGCCCTATGGTGTGGGCCCCCCAGAAGCCCTCCTGCGCCGCCTCTTCGCCTATTTAAAGCCTCCGTCGTGAAAACCCTGATGCGTTCGACGAAACCCACAGAAACCTTCCAGAGCCACCGCCATCGCGAAGCCAAGATCTGGGGGACAGGAGTCTCTGTTCCGGCACGCCGCCGGGACGGGGAAGTGCCCCCGGAAGGCTTCTCCATCGACACCGCTGCCATCTCCACCGCCATCTTCATCACCGCTGCTGCTCCCATGAGGAGGGAGTAGTTCTCCATCGAGGCTCGGGGCTGTACCGGTAGCTATGTGGTTCATCTCTCTCCTATGTACCTCAATACAATAATCTCATGAGCTGCTTTACATGATTGAGATTCATATGAGTTTGTATCACAATTTATCTATGTGCTACTCTAGCAAAGTTATTAAAGTAGTTCTATTCCTCCTGCACGTGTGTAAAGGTGACAGTGTGTGCACCGTGTTAGTACTTGGTTTATGCTATGATCATGATCTCTTGTAGATTGCGAAGTTAACTATTGCTATGATAGTATTGATGTGATCTATTCCTCCTACATATGCATGAAGGTGACAGTGTGCATGCTATGCTAGTACTTGGTTTAGTCTTTTGATCTATCTTACACTAAAGGTTACTAAAATATGAACAATTTGTGGAGCTTGTTAACTCCGGCATTGAGGGTTCGTGTAATCCTACGCAATGCGTTCATCATCCAACAAAAGTGTAGAGTATGCATTTATCTGTTCTGTTATGTGATCAATGTTGAGAGTGTCCACTAGTGAAAGTCTAATCCCTAGGCCTTGTTCCTAAATACTGCTGCGTTACTACTGCTTGTTTACTGTTTTACTGTGTTACTACTGCTGCAATACTACCACCATCAACTACACGCCTGCAAGCTATTTTCTGGCACCATTGCTACTGCTCATATATATTCATACCACCTGTATTTCACTATCTCTTCGCCGAACTAGTGCACCTATTAGGTGTGTTGGGGACACAAGAGACTTCTTGCTTTGTGGTTGCACGGTTGCATGAGAGGGATATCTTTGACCTCTTCCTCCCTGAGTTCGATAAACCTTGGGTGATCCACTTAAGGGAAAACTTGCTGCTGTTCTACAAACCTCTGCTCTTGGAGGCCCAACACTGTCTACAGGAAAGGAGGGGGAACGTAGACATCAAGCACTTTTCTGGCGCCGTTGCCGGGGAGGAAAGGTAAAAGGTACTCACACTCCGGATCTCGGCTACTAAGCTATTTTCCCGGCGCTGTAAGTACTCGAAGCTATTTCCTTTAGATCCTGCAATTGCAACTTTTTGTTTCTTGTTTACACTAGTTTGGCATAATGGACAACAATGAGCTTTTTATTCTATTTCCTGATTTAAAACATGGATTGTTTGATGCGAAAATTAAAAAACCTATGGAATCTTATTTGCATGCTGGTAGTAATATTAGTATGAACGCTATGAACACCATTGTTGATAATGATATAGAAAGTTCTAAGCTTGGGGAAGCTGGTTTTCATGATCTTTTTAGTCCCCCAAGCATTGAGGAGAAAATTTTCTTTGATGATACTTTGCCTCCTATTTATGATGATTATAATGATATTGGTCTTTTAGTGCCACCTACTATGGAGAGTAAATTTTGTTGTGATTATACTATGCCTCCAACACTTGATGAGAATAATAATGATAGCTACTTTGTTGAATTTGCTCCCACTACAACTAATAAAATTGATTATGCTTATGTGGAGAGTAATAATTTTATGCACGAGACTCATGATAAGAATGCTTTATGTGATAGTTATATTGTTGAGTTTGCTCATGTTGCTACTGAAAGTTATTATGAGAGAGGAAAATATGGTTGTAGAAATTTTCATGTTACTAAAACACCTCTCTATGTGCTGAAATTTTTGAAGCTACACTTGTTCTATCTTCCTATGCTTGTTACTTTGCTATTCATGAACTTGTTTATTTACAAGATTCCTTTGCATAGGAAGCATGTTAGACTTAAATGTGTTTTGAATTTGCCTCTTGATGCTCTCTTTTGCTTCAACTACTATTTCTTGCGAGTGCATCATTAAAACTGCTGAGCCCATCTTAATGGCTATAAAAAAAGAACTTCTTGGGAGATAACCCATGTGTTATTTTGCTACAGTACTTTGTTTTATATTTGTGTCTTGGAAGTTGTTTACTACTGTAGCAACCTCTCCTTATCTTAGTTTTGTGTTTTGTTGTGCCAAGTAAAGTCTTTGATAGTAAAGTCAATACTAGATTTGGATTACTGCGCAGAAACTGTTTTCTTGCTGTCACGAATCTGGGCCTAATTCTCTGTAGGTAACTCAGAAAATTATGCCAATTTACGTGAGTGATCCTCAGATATGTACGCAACTTTTATTCAATTTGGGCATTTTCATCTGAGCAAGTCTGGTGCCATTTTAAAATTCGTCTTTACGGACTGTTCTGTTTTGACAGATTCTGCCTTTTATTTCGCATTGCCTCTTTTGCTATGTTGGATGAATTTCTTTGTTCCATTACCTTCCAGTAGCTTTGAGCAATGTCCAGAAGTGTTAAGAATGATTGTGTCACCTCTGAACATGTGAGTTTTTGATTATGCACTAACCCTCTAATGAGTTTGTTTCGAGTTTGGTGTGGAGGAAGTTTTCAAGGGTCAAGAGAGGAGGATGATATACTATGATCAAGAAGAGTGAAAAGTCTAAGCTTTGGGATGCCCCGGTGGTTCATCCCTGCATATTTCAAGAAGACTCAAGCATCTAAGCTTGGGGATGCCCAAGGCATCCCCTTCTTCATCGACAAATTATCAGGTTCCTTCTCTTGAAACTATATTTTTATTCAGTCACATCTTATGTGCTTTGCTTGGAGCGTCGGTTTTTTTTTTTTTTGTTTTGTTTGAATAAAATGGATCCTAGCATTCACTTTATGGGAGAGAGACACGCTCCGCTGTTGCATATGGACAAGTATGTCCTTAGGCTTTACTCATAATATTCATGGCGAAGTTTCTTCTTCGTTAAATTGTTATATGGTTGGAATTGGAAAATGATACATGTAGTAATTGCTAAAATGTCTTGGATAATATGATACTTGGCAATTGTTGTGCTCATGTTTAAGCTCTTGCATCATATGCTTTGCACCCATTAATGAAGAAATACATAGAGCATGCTAAAATTTGGTTTGCATATTTGGTCTCTCTAAAGTCTAGATAATTTCTAGTATTGAGTTTGAACAACAAGGAAGACGGTGTAGAGTCTTATAATGTTTACAATATGTCTTTTATGTGAGTTTTGCTGCACCGGTTCATCCTTGTGTTTGTTTCAAATAACCTTGCTAGCCTAAACCTTGTATCGAGAGGGAATACTTCTCATGCATCCAAAATACTTGAGCCAACCACTATGCCATTTGTGTCCACCATACCTACCTACTACATGGTATTTTCCGCCATTCCAAAGTAAATTGCTTGAGTGCTACCTTTAAAATTCCATCATTCGCCTTACAATATATAGCTCATGGGACAAATAGCTTAAAAACTATTGTGGTATTGAATATGTAATTATGCACTTTATCTCTTATTAAGTTGCTTGTTGTGCGATAACCATGTTTTCTGGGGACGCCATCAACTACTCTTTGTTGAATATCATGTGAGTTGCTATGCATGTTCATCTTGTCTGAAGTAAGAGCGATCTACCACCTTATGGTTAAGCATGCATATTGTTAGAGAAGAACATTGGGCCGCTAACTAAAGCCATGATCCATGGTGGAAGTTTCAGTTTTGGACATATATCCTCAATCTCATATGAGAAAATTATTAATTGTTGTTACATGCTTATGCATAAAAGAGGAGTCCATTATCTGTTGTCTATGTTGTCCCGGTATGGATGTCTAAGTTGAGAATAATCAATAGCGAGAAATCCAATGCGAGCTTTCTCCTTAGACCTTTGTACAGGCGGCATGGAGGTACCCCTTTGTGACACTTGGTTAAAACATGTGCATTGCGATGATCCGGTAGTCCAAGCTAATTAGGACAAGGTGCGGGCACTATTAGTATACTATGCATGAGGCTTGCAACTTATAAGATATAATTTACATGATACATATGCTTTATTACTACCGTTGACAAAATTGTTTCATGTTTTCAAAATCAAAGCTCTAGCACAAATATAGCAATCGATGCTTTTCCTCTATGGAGGACCATTCTTTTACTTTCATTGTTGAGTCAGTTCACCTATTTCTCTCCACCTCAAGAAGCAAACACTTTTGTGAACTGTGCATTGATTCCTACATACTTGCATATTGCACTTATTATATTACTCTATGTTGACAATTATCCATGAGATATACATGTTATAAGTTGAAAGCAACCGCTGAAACTTAATCTTCCTTTGTGTTGCTTCAACACCTTTACTTTGAATTATTGCTTTATGAGTTAACTCTTATGCAAGACTTATTAATGCTTGTCTTGAAGTGCTATTCATGAAAAGTCTTTGCTTTATGATTCACTTGTTTACTCATGTCATATACATTGTTTTGATCGCTGCATTCACTACATATGCTTTACAAATAGTATGATCAAAGTTATGATGGCATGTCACTCCAGAAATTATCTGTGTTATCGTTTTACCTGCTCGGGACGAGCAGAACTAAGCTTGGGGATGCTGATACGTCTCCGACGTATCGATAATTTCTTATGTTCCATGCCACATTATTGATGTTATCTACATGTTTTACGCACACTTTATGTCATATTCGTGCATTTTCTGGAACTAACCTATTAACAAGATGCCGATGTGCAGGTTCTGTTTCTGCTGTTTTTGGTTTCAGAAATCCTAGTAACGAAATATTCTCGGAATCGGACGAAATCAACGCCAGGTTCCTATTTTTCCCGAACCATCCAGAACACCCGAGAGCCGCCGGAGGGGATCCCTGGGGCCCCACACCACACCCGGCGCGGCAGGGGGCCGCGCCGCCCTATGGTGTGGGCCCCCGTAAGCCCTCTGCGCCGCCTCTTCGCCTATTTAAAGCCTCCGTCGCGAAAACCCTGATGCGTTCGACGAAACCCACAGAAACCTTCCAGAGCCGCCGCCATCGCGAAGCCAAGATCTGGGGGACAGGAGTCTCTGTTCCGGCACGCCGCCGGGACGGGGAAGTGCCCCCGGAAGGCTTCTCCATCGACACCGCTGCCATCTCCACCGCCATCTTCATCACCGCTGCTGCTCCCATGAGGAGGGAGTAGTTCTCCATCGAGGCTCGGGGCTGTACCGGTAGCTATGTGGTTCATCTCTCTCCTATGTACCTCAATACAATAATCTCATGAGCTGCTTTACATGATTGAGATTCATATGAGTTTGTATCACAATTTATCTATGTGCTACTCTAGCAAAGTTATTAAAGTAGTTCTATTCCTCCTGCACGTGTGTAAAGGTGACAGTGTGTGCACCGTGTTAGTACTTGGTTTATGCTATGATCATGATCTCTTGTAGATTGCGAAGTTAACTATTGCTATGATAGTATTGATGTGATCTATTCCTCCTACATATGCATGAAGGTGACAGTGTGCATGCTATGCTAGTACTTGGTTTAGTCTTTTGATCTATCTTACACTAAAGGTTACTAAAATATGAACAAATTGTGGAGCTTGTTAACTCCGGCATTGAGGGTTCGTGTAATCCTACGCAATGCGTTCATCATCCAACAAAAGTGTAGAGTATGCATTTATCTGTTCTGTTATGTGATCAATGTTGAGAGTGTACACTAGTGAAAGTCTAATCCCTAGGTCTTGTTCCTAAATACTGCTGCGTTACTACTGCTTGTTTACTGTTTTACTGTGTTACTACTGCTGCAATACTACCACCATCAACTACACGCCTGCAAGCTATTTTCTGGCACCGTTGCTACTGCTCATATATATTCATACCACCTGTATTTCACTATCTCTTCGCCGAACTAGTGCACCTATTAGGTGTGTTGGGGACACAAGAGACTTCTTGCTTTGTGGTTGCAGGGTTGCATGAGAGGGATATCTTTGACCTCTTCCTCCCTGAGTTCGATAAACCTTGGGTGATCCACTTAAGGGAAAACTTGCTGCTGTTCTACAAACCTCTGCTCTTGGAGGCCCAACACTGTCTACAGGAAAGGAGGGGGAACGTAGACATCAACAACCATCTAGCTACTGCTATGGACCCATAGTCCAGGGGTAGACTACTCACACATCACTCCGGAGGCGACCATGGCGGCGTAGAGTCCTCCGGGAGATGAATCCCCTCTCCGGCAGGGTGCCGGAGGTGATCTCCTGGATCCCCCGAGATGGGATCGGCGGCGGCGGCATCTCAGTAAGGTTTTCCGTATCGTGGCTCTCGGTACTGGGGGTTTCGTCACGGAGGCTATTTGTAGGCGGAAGGGCAGGTCAGGATGGGGCACGAGGGGTCCACACCCTAGGTCGGCGCGGCCAGGGCTTGGGCCGCGCCGCCCTATGGTGTCGCCACCTCGTGGCCCCACTTCGTCTCCTCTTCGGACTTCTGGAAGCTTCATGGCAAAATAGGACCCTGGGCGTTGATTTCGTCCAATTCCGAGAATATTTCGTTACTAGGATTTCTGAAACCAAAAACAGCAGAAAACAGCAACTGGCACTTCGGCATCTTGTTAATAGGTTAGTTCGAGAAAATGCACGAATATGACATAAAGTGTGCATAAAACATGTAGATAACATCAATAATGTGGCATGGAACATAAGAAATTATCGATACGTCGGAGACGTATCAGCATCCCCAAGTTTAGTTCTGCTCGTCCCGAGCAGGTAAAACGATAACACAGATAATTTCTGGAGTGACATGCCATCATAATCTTGATCATTCTATTTGTAATATGTAGTGAATGCAGCGATCAAAATAATGTATATGACATGAGTAAACAAGTGAATCATATAGCAAAGACTTTTCATGAATAGCACTTCAAGACAAGCATTAATAAGTCTTGCATAAGAGTTAACTCATAAAGCAATAATTCAAAGTAAAAGCATTGAAGCAACACAAAAGAAGATTAAGTTTCAGCGGTTGCTTTCAACTTGTAACATGTATATCTCATGGATATTGTCAACATAGAGTAATATAATAAGTGCAATAAGCAAGTATGTAGGAATCAATGCACAGTTCACACAAGTGTTTGCTTCTTGAGGTGGAGAGAAATAGGTGAACTGACTCAACATAAAAGTAAAAGAATGGTCCTCATAGAGGAAAAACATCGATTGCTATATTTGTGCTAGAGCTTTGATTTTGAAAACATGAAACAATTTTGTCAACGGTAGTAATAAAGCATATGTATCATGTAAATTATATCTTACAAGTTGCAAGCCTCATGCATAGTGTACTAATAGTGTCCGCACCTTGTCCTAATTAGCTTGGACTACCGGATCATCACAATGCACATGTTTTGACCAAGTGTCACAATGGGGTACCTCTATGCCGCTTGTACAAAGGTCTAAGGAGAAAGCTCGCATTGGATTTCTCGCTATTGATTATTCTTCAACTTAGACATCCATACCGGGACAACATAGACAACAGATAATGGACTCCTCTTTTATGCATAAGCATGTAACAACAATTAATAATTTTCTCATTTGAGATTGAGGATATATGTCCAAAACTGAAACTTCCACCATGGATCATGGCTTTAGTTAGCGGCCCAATGTTCTTCTCTAACAATATGCATGCTTAATCATAAGGTGGTAGATCGCTCTTACTTCAGACAAGACGAACATGCATAGCAACTCACATGAAATTCAACAATGAATAGTTGATGGCGTCCCCAGTGAATATGGTTATCGCACAACAAGCAACTTAATAAGAGATAAAGTGTATAATTACATATTCAATACCACAATAGTTTTTAAGCTATTTGTCCCATGAGCTATATATTGTAAAGGTGATGATGGATTTTTAAAGGTAGCACTCAAGCAATTTACTTTGGAATGGCGGAAAATACCATGTAGTAGGTAGGTATGGTGGACACAAATGGCATAGTGGTTGGCTCAAGTATTTTGGATGCATGAGAAGTATTCCCTCTCGATACAAGGTTTAGGCTAGCAAGGCTTATTTGAAACAAACACAAGGATGAACCGGTGCAGCAAAACTCACATAAAAGACATATTGAAAACATTATAAGACTCTACACCGTCTTCCTTGTTGTTCAAACTCAATACTAGAAATTATCTAGACCTTAGAGAAACCAAATATGCAAACCAAATTATAGCATGCTCTATGTATTTCTTCATTAATGGGTGCAAAGTATATGATGCAAGAGCTTAAACATGAGCACAACAATTGCCAAGTATCACATTACCCAAGACATTTATAGCAATTACTACATGTATAATTTTCCAATTCCAACCATATAACAATTTAACGAAGGAGAAACTTCGCCATGAATACTATGAGTAGAAACTAAGGACATACTTGTCCATATGCTACAGCGGAGCGTGTCTCTCTCCCATAAAGTGAATGCTAGGATCCATTTTATTCAAACAAAACAAAAACAAAAACAAACCGACGCTCCAAGCAAAGCACATAAGATGTGATGGAATAAAAATATAGTTTCAGGGGAGGAACCTGATAATGTTGTCGATGAAGAAGGGGATGCCTTGGGTATCCCCAAGCTTAGATGCTTGAGTCTTCTTAATATATGCAGGGGTGAACCACTGGGGCATCCCCAAGCTTAGAGCTTTCACTCTCCTTGATCATGTTGCATCATACTCCTCTCTTGATCCTTGAAAACTTCCTCCACACCAAACTCGAAACAACTCATTAGAGGGTTAGTGCACAATAAAAATTAACATATTCAGAGGTGACACAATCATTCTTAACACTTCTGGACATTGCATAATGCTACTGGACATTAGTGGATCAAAGAAATTCATCCAACATAGCAAAAGAGGCAATGCGAAATAAAAGGCAGAATCTGTCAAAACAGAACAGTTCGTATTGACGAATTTTAAAATGGCACCAGACTTGCTCAAATGAAAATACCCAAATTGAATGAAAGTTGCGTACATATCTGAGGATCACTCACATAAATTGGCATAATTTTCTGAGTTACCTATAGGGGGATTTTGCCCAGATTCGTGACAGCAAAGAAATCTGGAACTGCGCAGTAATCCAAATCTAGTACTTACTTTTCTATCGACGGCTTAACTTGGCACAACAAAACACAAAACTAAGATAAGGAGAGGTTGCTACAGTAGTAAACAACTTCCAAGACACAAAATAAAAACAAAGTACTGTAGGTAAAAACATGGGTTGTCTCCCATAAGCGCTTTTCTTTAACGCCTTTCAGCTAGGCGCAGAAAGTGTGTATCAAGTATTATCAAGAGACGAAGCATCAACATCATAATTTGTTCTCATAATAGAATCAAAGGGTAACTTCATTCTCTTTCTAGGGAAGTGTTCCATACCTTTCTTGAGAGGAAATTGATATTTTATATTACCCTCCTTCATATCAATGATAGCACCAACAGTTCGAAGAAAAGGTCTTCCCAATATAATTGGACAAGATGCATTGCATTCAATATCCAAGACAACAAAATCAATGGGGACAAGGTTATTGTTAACGGTAATGCGAACATTATCAACTTTCCCCAAAGGTTTCTTTGTAGAATGATCAGCAAGATTAACATCCAAATAACAATTTTTCAGTGGTGGCAAGTCAAGCATATTATAAATTTTCTTAGGCATAACAGAAATACTTGCACCAAGATCACATAAAGCATTACAATCAAAATCTTTAATCTTCATCTTCATGATGGGCTCCCAACCATCCTCTAGCTTTTTAGGAATAGAGGCTTCGCGCTCTAGTTTCTCTTCTCTAGCTTTTATGAGAGCATTTGTAATATGATGTGTGAAAGCCAAATTTATAGCACTAGCATTAGGACTTTTAGCAAGTTTTTGCAAGAACTTTATAACTTCAGAGATGTGACAATCATCAAAATTCAAACCATTATAATCTAAAGCAATGGGATCATCATCCCCAATGTTGGAAAAAATTTCAGCAGCTTTATCACAGCGGTTTCACAGTTTTAGCAGTTTCAGGCAGTTTTTCGCGCTTTGCATTAGAAGTGGAAACATTGCTAACACCAATTCTTTTATTAGTATTAGTAGGAGGTGCAGCAACATGTGTAGCATTAGCATTACTAGTGGTGGTAATAGTCCAAACTTTAGCTACATTCTTCTCTTTAGCTAGTTTTTCATTTTCTTCTCTATCCCACCTAGCACGCAGTTCAGCCATTAATCTTATATTCTCATTAATTCTAACTTGGATTGCATTTGCTGTAGTAATAATTTTATTATGATGATTCTCATTAGGCAAAACTTTCGATTTCAAAAGATCAACATCAGCAGCAAGACTATCAACTTTAGAAGCAAGTATATCAATTTTCCCAAGCTTTTCTTCAACAGATTTGTTAAAAGCAGTTTGTGTACTAATAAATTCTTTAAGCATGGCCTCAAGTCCAGGGGGTGAACTCCTATTATTGTTGTAAGAATTCCCATAAGAATTACCATAGCCGTTGCCATTATTATAAGGATATGGCCTATAGTTGTTACTAGAATTGTTCCGGTAAGCATTGTTGTTGAAATTATTATTTTTAATGAAGTTCACATCAACATGTTCTTCTTGTGCAACCAATGAAGCTAATGGAACATTATTAGGATCAATATTAGTCCTATCATTCACAAGCATAGACATAATAGCATCAATCTTATCACTCAAGGAAGAGGTTTCTTCGACAGAATTTACCTTCTTACCTTGTGGGGCTCTTTCCGTGTGCCATTCGGAGTAATTGATCATCATATTATCAAGAAGCTTTGTTGCTTCACCAAGAGTGATGGACATAAAGGTAC
This sequence comes from Lolium perenne, assembly GCF_019359855.2. NCBI lineage: Eukaryota > Viridiplantae > Streptophyta > Magnoliopsida > Poales > Poaceae > Lolium > Lolium perenne. The sequence goes on from NC_067245.2 coordinate 30,523,197, forward strand.
CTCCAGCAGCTGAATCCAATAAATTCCGTGAAGAAAAATTTAGTCCTGCATAGAAGGTTTGGATGATCATCCAAGTAGTCAGTCCATGGGTTGGGCAATTTTTAACCAGAGATTTCATTCTTTCCCAAGCTTGAGCAACATGTTCAGTATCTAATTGTTTAAAATTCATTATGCTACTCCTCAAAGATATAATTTTAGCAGGGGGATAATATCTACCAATAAAAGCATCCTTGCATTTAGTCCATGAATCAATACTATTCTTAGGCAGAGATAGCAACCAATCTTTAGCTCTTCCTCTTAATGAGAAAGGGAACAATTTTAATTTTATAATGTCACCATCTACATCCTTATACTTTTGCATTTCACATAATTCAACAAAATTATTAAGATGGGCAGCAGCATCATCAGAACTAACACCAGAAAATTGCTCTCGCATAACAAGATTAAGTAAAGCAGGTTTAATTTCAAAGAATTCTGCTGTAGTAGCAGGTGGAACAATAGGTGTGCATAAGAAATCATTATTATTTGTGGTTGTGAAGTCACACAACTTAGTATTTTCAGGGTTGACCATTTTAGCAACAGTAAATAAAGCAAACTAGATAAAGTAAATGCAAGTAAACTAATTTTTTTGTGTTTTCGATATAGCAAACAAGATAGCAAATAAAGTAAAACTAGCAACTAATTTTTTTGTATTTTGATTTAGTGCAGCAAACAAAGTAGTAAATAAAACTAAGCAAGACAAAAACAAAGTAAAGAGATTGAGAAGTGGAGACTCCCCTTGCAGCGTGTCTTGATCTCCCCGGCAACGGCGCCAGAAAATATGCTTGATGGCGTGTAACTCACACGTTCGTTGGGAACCCCAAGAGGAAGGTATGATGCGCACAGCAGCAAGTTTTCCCTCAGAAAGAAACCAAGGTTTATCGAACCAGGAGGAGCCAAGAAGCACGTTGAAGGTTGATGGCGGCGGGATGTAGTGCGGCGCAACACCAGGGACTCCGGCGCCAACGTGGAACCTGCACAACACAACCAAAGTACTTTGCCCCAACGAAACAGTGAGGTTGTCAATCTCACCGGCTTGCTGTAACAAAGGATTAACCGTATTGTGTGGAAGATGATTGTTTGCAGAAAACAGTAGAACAAGTATTGCAGTAGATTGTATTTCAGTAAAGAGAATTGGACCGGGGTCCACAGTTCACTAGAGGTGTCTCTCCCATAAGATAAACAGTATGTTGGGTGAACAAATTACAGTTGGGCAATTGACAAATAAAGAGAGCATGACAATGCACATACATATCATGATGAGTATAGTGAGATTTAATTGGGCATTACGACAAAGTACATAGACCGCCATCCAACTGCATCTATGCCTAAAAAGTCCACCTTCAGGTTATCATCCGAACCCCCTCCAGTATTAAGTTGCAAAGCAACAGACAATTGCATTAAGTATGGTGCGTAATGTAATCAACAACTACATCCTTAGACATAGCATCAATGTTTTATCCCTAGTGGTAACAGCACAACACAACCTTAGAACTTTCTGTCACTGTCCCAGGTGTCAATGCAGGCATGAACCCACTATCGAGCATAAATACTCCCTCTTGGAGTTACAGGCATCTACTTGGCCAGAGCATCTACTAGCAACGGAGAGCATGCAAGATCATAAACAACACATAGATATAACTTTGATAATCAACATAACAAGTATTCTCTATTCATCGGATCCCAACAAACGCAACATATAGAATTACAGATAGATGATCTTGATCATGATAGGCAGCTCACAAGATCCGACAATGAAGCACAATGGGGAGAAGACAACCATCTAGCTACTGCTATGGACCCATAGTCCAGGGGTAGACTACTCACACATCACTCCGGAGGCGACCATGGCGGCGTAGAGTCCTCCGGGAGATGAATCCCCTCTCCGGCGGGGGTGCCGGAGGCGATCTCTGGATCCCCGAGATGGGATCGGCGGCGGCGGCGTCTCGATGGGTTTTCCGTATCATGGCTCTCGGTACTGGGGGTTTCGTCACGGAGGCTATTTGTAGGCGGAAGGGCAGGTCAGGATGGGGCACGAGGGGCCCACACCCTAGGTCGGCGCGGCCAGGGCTTGGGCCGCGCCGCCCTATGGTGTCGCCACCTCGTGGCCCCACTTCGTCTCCTCTTCGGACTTCTGGAAGCTTCGTGGCAAAATAGGATCCTGGGCGTTGATTTCGTCCAATTCCGAGAATATTTCGTTACTAGGATTTCTGAAATCAAAAACAGCAGAAAACAGCAACTGGCACTTCGGCATCTTGTTAATAGGTTAGTTCAGAAAATGCACGAATATGACATAAAGTGTGCATAAAACATGTAGATAACATCAATAATGTGGCATGGAACATAAGAAATTATCGATACGTCGGAGACGTATCAGCAGGTCGTTGGCCCATGATGCTGGTCCCGCGAGGCGTCAGCGGCGTGGACAGCGGGGGCGGACGCGCCGCCGGTTTGGGTGCGGACTGCTGTACCGCCGACTTGACCGCGGCCTGCTCCTCCTCCAGCTTGGCGAGTTTGTCCATGGACAGATCGACCTTGATCTGGACCTGGTCGAGGCGCGTGCCCTGGAGATCCATCTTCGCATCCAGCGCGCCGATCCGCTCTTCCAATCCATCCAACTTGCTGAGTTTCTCCAGCAAACGGGCTTCCATGGCCTCCATCGCGGTCAGGGTGTAGCGAACCTGGGCGCTCGGCTTGAACGGCGCCGTCGCAGCAGACACTCTGGATCAACCAAACGCTGCCTGGGATCTTACGCCAAATCGCTCAAGAGCAATTCGACAACCGTGAGCAGTCGATTTACAGGTACGACCTCGAGAATTTTGTCGCGCGGCGGCGGATCGAACAAAGCTCTGATACCAAGTGTTATATACTGGTGTACGAATATAATTCACCCAACCATGATACAACCAGATCTAGATTTCAGAGATAGTCTTGGGGAGGAAGGGATGAACTAGAGAGGGGAAAAGAGACTCGTCCAATTTCTTCCTACCATCTACGACACCACCGTGCCTCTCTTAACCACCCGCCACATCTGGCACACACGCTTACAACAGCTCACGTGCTGCACACCACTACGGAATACGCCTTGCCCACACGCTTACGCCTTGCCTTCTGACGTAGTGGTCCCACCAGGTGGCACAAGTACGATAAAATAATAAGTACATTAACAATTACAAGCTGATCATACTGTACACAAGTGCCTAGTATTAGTCGTGGCTGGCTATTAATAGCTGAAGATGAGATGGTAGTCATGCTAAAGTACTTGAAAAATCTTTAACACAACGATTTGAAATTCTAGTTGAAACACAGAATACAACAAACTTGAGCTGCATCACACTTCCCCTACAGATTCCTGGTAAAAAGCATGTGCGTCATTTCCATTAAGACAACCGTGATGGTTAGCATACCCCACAAAGACTAAGGCTCAAACGTGGTGGGGGTAGTCGCACCCATGCTTAGCAACCAGGGCGATGCTCAGTTCTCTATATCAGTAACACAAATTATAACCTCCTGATTCGCTCTGCCCAAAATAAATGTAGTCTGCAACTTATTGTAATACAACACTGATACTTCATGCTGCAAAGTTTCCCAATAACCCATAAATGAGAATAGAAAAGTAATTAAGGTACCACAAAAAAAAATGAACTATGCAGTAATAAATGCGGTAATATTCTTACGGGAAAAATTGCTATATGACACCGTTATTTTCTGGTCTTTGCTAAAACACACCGTTACAATGTGTATTTGCCAAATACCATTACAATTTGGTGGCATCTTTGCTAATACACACCCTATGGCCCAAAATGGAAAGATAGGCTTATTTGACAGGGAAATTACCATTTGACAGAATTTTAACAACCCTTTGGCGAACAGTTTTTTCTCCTACCGCATACTGCAGTGACTAACGAGACGAAGCCTGGCAAGGGGATGATCGAGAAACTATAGCGCCGTCAAGCCCATCTTTAATCTAGCCGTTGTCGAGCCCATCGCCTTCTCCCCCAACTCCCGTATCGCCGGGTTGTCCCCCATCTGCGACTTCCGGTGAGGCCACCACGGCGATGGGCCGCAGAGTTGCATGGTGCCACCCATCCTAAGCTATTTACTCTTCAACAGTGGTAAATTTTAATTGAACAAAGACAGATAGCAGATGGCCTGAATCCCCTATCCTAAGCTATTTACTGATACATGGCCGTGTGCGCAGCAGTACTGTAGCCTATTTTTAACTCAACGTATGCGCCGATTAGCAATAGATCCTCTCCTAAATTTCTCCAATCACCCCGTGCCCTTTAGAAATTTCGAAATCACGCCCACTTCTCACTGTCCTGAACACGAGCGAAACATCAAATTGCCACGTCTCAGTTCCAGAGCACCACCCTCGTCAATCCCACGGCAGGCGCGACTTCTCGAAACATCAGCTACCGCGACACAGAACACACGGATTCGAAGCTTCGACCACAGCCCCCGCGCCCAAGCCGCTAACGAAAGCACGGGCGCGCGCCTACAAACTTCCGCGACTGGATCTACCGCGAAGAATCAACACCAGAAGATTCGAGAAGCTTCGATATAGGCGATAAGCTGGAGGAGCTCACCTTCATGCTCGCGTGCGGCGCCTTGCCCTGCCACGCCTCCTTCTTCTTCAGGCCCGGAACCCGCGTCTCCCCCATCGCTGGAGAGCCCGGGCGCGTTCCACGCGGGAGGGGAGCAGAAACTTCTAGAAACCGCGGCTCCGCGAAACCCTAGCGGCAATGCGGAGCTCCTCCCTCTCTTTTCCCTCTCTCTCTCTCTCTCTCTCTCTTCCTGAACCCCTCTCCCTCTTCTATCTCGCTTCACGAGTTCTTTTCGCCCTTTGCATTTTGCCCCCTCAGCTTTGTTTGTTTCTTGTTTTAGGTTCCACTCGCGGAATGGAAAGCTGCGGGGGTTGGAAATAGCAAATGGAAAATGGGAGTCCTTTTTTTTAGAAAAGCAAAATGAGCATTCGGTTTTACGATTTTTGCAAAATGATCACATAGTCAATCTAGGTGAGGGACATGCTCCGCCGGTCAATTTGGGATCAACGACCCTAAGATATAGTAGACGGAACAAATATTAAGAGCGGACAGACTCCTCGCGGTAACATGAAAAAAGGTTTAAAATCAACATGACTAAACAAGATAGTGTCGTGACTCCTTTTTTTTTGGTTAACCGGATCATTGCTGCAAAAAAGGGTACACGTCACACGCGAACGGGACGATGCGGTCGAACCAGACCAGGTAGCAGGACGGCAGCGTCGTGTTGGTTGGACTCGGCACCCACGAGGCCACGACAGACGAGATCCCAAACCGACCCCTGCACTCGGCCCGCCGGCAGCAGCAGCGCCACCATCTCCGATCCAGCCGCCGCTCCCCGCGATGGCGCTCCTGTCGGGCTCGGGCTCCGGCGGCGGCTCAACGGCGCGGCTGCTCACAGTGCCGGCGCTGCTCCTCCTGCTCTCCTCCGCCGCGCTCCTCGTCTTCCTCCTCCTCCCCGCCATCTCCCCCTCCACCTCCACCGGGGCGCACCTCTGCGCCTGCACCGACCCCGTCACCACCCACACCACCACCAGCGTCACAACCACCACCACCACCGCCTCGCCGGCCCCCGTCGCCACCTCCCCGGACGACGTCGCCTGGCTCAAGGCGCAGCTCGCCTCCAACTCCCTCGCCCTTCTCGCCTCCACCGACGCCTGGCACCGCCTCCGCAAGGGCATCAACCCCCGCACCCGCGACCAGCAGCTCTTCGACATCAACAGGTACACACCATTCTCCCCCAATCAATTACCCAAACCACGCCACTTCGATTTCGATGCTTCCCCTTTATTACTCTCAAACATTAGATCCACCATGCTGTCCTGCTAGGATCGAGTTAGTTCCTCGCGCATTCTTAGTACTTCCAGGGCTTCATTACCATCTCAATGTTGCACCTGGATACACTGCAGGCACCATGGGATCTCCCATTACCCAGACGAAGAGGTGACCAACCACACCGCGCTGCCGTGCCCCGGGGAGCTCCTCGTCGAGGAGCACCACAGCAACTACGGCGAGCCATGGGCCGGCGGCCGCGACGTCTTCGAGTTCCTGGCCAACGCGTCCACCCTCACGCCCAAAGACCAGGTTCTCGAGATCGGGTGCGGGACGCTCCGTGTCGGTCTGCATTTCATCCGGTTCCTCGACACCGGGAGGTTCCACTGCCTGGAGCGCGACGAGCTGTCCCTCATGGCCGCGCTTCGCTACGAGCTGCCCTCGCAGGGGCTGCTGTACAAGCGGCCGACGATTGTGAGAGGGGAGGACATGGATTTCAGCAAGTTCGGGGATACTGTCATGTACGACCTTATCTACGCCAGTGCCGTGTTCCTCCACATCCCAGATGCGCTTGTTTGGACTGGGCTTCAGAGGCTTGCAGGGAAGCTGAGGCCGCAGAGGGGCAGGATTTTCGTGTCGCATAACATCAAGTTTTGCTCGAGATTGGGTGGCGACGAGTGCACGCGCCGGCTTGCAGAACTGGGGCTTGAGTATGTTGGGAAGCACACTCATGATAGCTTGTTGTTTAACCATTACGAGATATGGTTTGAGTTCCGGAGGCCGAAAGTTTAGATCATGATAGCTCAGGAGGATACACAAGTTTGGTTTCTGTTCTGCAATTTTGAATGTGTGAAGCAAAAAAGGCAAGCCATGCCATGTACACTGAAGAGTTTTGCCTTTGGACTGGAAGCACTGTTTGCTCGGCTCTGAGTTGGAACATGTGCACAAAATTCATGATAGGAAGGTACAACTCCGCCAGAGTCCTATTACATTCTGGTGAATGGTTGTTCAACTCTTTAGCTTTAGTTACCACCAATTATTGGCTGTACTGTAATCTTAGTAATGTCTGAAAGTTTTTTCGGTAGTTGAGGTCAAACTGATATGTTCACATCTTTTACCCCAATAGCTTCCTACAATGGTCAAGCAGAAATTGTATCATCACGCAAGGTTTAGTAAATCGTGACAAGGATAACCTTGTTATCCTGTTTCTGTATTTAACGAATCTGAAATACACTTTTGTTATGCTATGGTAGCTTGCTGAATTGTTTGATGCATATGCATCTATATTTGTTCTTCATTATCCACCTTGTTGTTGGTGTTATAATGAAATGGTAGTGTCTCTTTGTGTGGTGACTAAAAGTGAACATATCTGATTCCAGCTATCTTTATGTCTTCATATATATGCAGTTGCAATACATTTTACCTGGGTTGTTGGTACCTAGACAACTCATCTTTATTTACTTATGATGATTTTGAGTGAAGCCCAATGATTCTTTGGTTACCATTATTGCTGCACACCACAGCTACAACTAGCATGATCTTATGTTGTGTGTTATCTGCATCTTCTCTGTATGCTAGGGTTTGCCTCTTACCATCATCCTGGAATCCATGTTTCTTCATGTAGAAGTCCTGTCTGATTTCATGCATGCCATGTTAGTCTATGTCGACAAGTGTCTGGTACAAATGTCTGATAACTAAATGTGCATGTTGACTCAGTAATTAGTTTTATCTGTGTTGTTAACTCAGACCATGGTAGCACAAAACCAAAATTGCTGAAATGAGGGCTAAAACTTGTTCAACCATTAAGAGATATGGTTTGAATTCTGGAGGACAAAAAAGTTCAGATCCTGATGGCTCAGTAGTATGTGCAAGGTTGGTTTCTAGCCTCTATTGCAAGTTTGAATGTGTGAAGCAAAAACGCAAGCCATGCCCTGTACGCTGTTGAGTTTTCGTTTCAGACCGGAATCAATGATTGCTTGGCCCTGAGTTGACATGTGCACAAATTTATAACGGGAATGGTACAACTTGTGCTAGAGTCCAATTACATTTTGGTGAATCGTTGCTGAAGTCGTTAGCTTTAGTTACCACCAATTATTGACTGTACTGTAATTTTAGTAATGTCTGAAAATTTTCTGGGTAGTTAAGGTCAAACAGATATTTTTCACTCTTTTTAACCCAGTAGCTCCATAAAATGGTCGAGCATCAATTTTATCACCAGGCAAGGTTTAGTAAATTGTGAGAAGGATAACTGTGTTATCCTTTTATTGAACAAAAGGCCTTTTTGGTTAATGACTTCTGAAATACACATTGTTATGCTACGGTATCTTAGTGAATAGTTTCGTGCCTATGCATCTATTTGTGTGGTGACTAAAAGTGAACATCTCTGATTCCAGCTTTGCTTCCTGTCTTGATTGTCAGATTAAGACTATTCATATATACGCAGTTGGAATACATTTTACCTTGGTTGTTGGTATACCTAGGACAACTCTGTCTTTATTAGTATTTATGGTGATGTTTTAGTGAAGCACAATGATTCTTTTGTTACCATTAGTGCTCCGGACCACAGCTATAATTTTTAATCAGCATGGTCCTATATACACTTATTCTATATGTTATCTGCATCTTTTCATTATGCTAGGGTTTGCTTCAGCCCTCATCCTGGAATCCATGTTTCCTCGTGTAGAGTTTCTTTGTAATTGATACATGCCATGTCAGTCTATGTGGACAGTGTTAGGTACAAGCTCTGATAACTAATGTGCATGATGACTAAGTACCCTGTTTTATCTGTGTTGTTAGCGAAGACTATAGTGCCACAAAGCCAAAATTGCTGAAATGAGGGCTAAAAGTGTTCAGGATTCATTCATTAAGAACCATTCGTCTGATTATAAATAGAAAAACCTGATAACGACGCCCTTGATTCCGAGGAAATCCACCGCCATTTTCAGAGCATATGCCTCTTGTGTCATGGGTCATTGGTTTGCTTGATTTTCAGTTAGGGATCTCCTAAGACGTTGACACATGACCTGTCTGGTCCAGCACCTCCGGCCTATCAAGCCACAGCTTTATTTCAGCTTTGTGGGGCCTAGTACGGATCTTTCTGTGTCTATTATGGAGCACAAATAAAAATAATCAACATCCTCCTTCCTCGCCCTGACAGTGATCTTCTGCCTGCCCTTTGATTTACTGCTATTCATCTCCTTTTCTGCTTCTCTTCTCTCTAAGGCAAACGTAATGTTCTAACCACTTCTTGTAGTGCTATCTATTGGTCACAGGTTTTCATCTCTTGTTATGCTAGAGTAGACCGCATCCTGGAATGCATGATTGATCATGTAGGAGTTCTATGTGATTTCATACATGCCAGGTCAGTCTATGTGGTACTATTTGGTACAAGCGTCTGATAACGAATGTGCATGATGACTCAGTACTCAGTTTTATCTGTGTTGTTAGCGAAGATCACAGTGCCACAACCACAACGCCAAAATTGCTGAAATGAGGGTTGAAAGTGTTCAGCATTTAGTCACACGAAGTGCCTAATGTTCTAACCCACTTCTTGTAGTGCTTTGCTATTGATCATCAGTTTTCATCTCTCTTATTATATGGTGAAGATGAGCAGTAGTTACTAACGCTGCTCCAAGTAACGTGGAATACTGACATCAGCTGCAGTTCTTCCTACGGTTTGTCAAGATTTGACCATTAATTCCTGGTAAAATTCGGATAGTGATCTTCTGCCTGGCCATTGATTTTCCAGTGTTCATCCCCCTTTCTGTTTTTTTTCTCTATCAAGCAAGTACTCTCTCGGTCCTGAAAAATATGTTGTAGATTTATCTAAATTCGGATGTATCTATGTAGCGATCATCCTTTCGAAAAGGAGGGAGTACAATGTTTTTTTACGTTCATGTAGCGATCACTGCTACCTATTGGTGGTGAGTTTTTTGTTTTCTCTTATTACAGTGAGCTTCTCATCCTATCCAAGTTTCCTGTCGGCAAATTCTAGCTCAGTAAAGTGCTGACGGCCTGACGGCACCAGCAGCAGCTCATACTTGGCTTTTTGTCGAAATCTGACTATGAATTCCCCCAGGAATTTCGAGTGGCACTTGCTCTGAACGACAGCAACACTATATCACCGGTTTGGACCAGTCTCCCTCCAGCCGGAACGAGAGGCAAGCAGAGCTTGAAGACGAAGGAGGTCCCTCATTGCGTGTCCTCTTGTGGCATTTCGACGTGCCGGTACAACCGACGTCGACATATAGCCCTCGTATTCTTCGGATCTCTCATCATTGTCTAGTGGGTGATTGTCACGTGCTCATTCAACGGGGGCGAAGACAAAGGACAATACCATTGTGGCCACCTTCGTTGCATCATGGTGTTATAGTGTTGCTGTCGTTCAGAGCTACCAATAAACAGTGGTTAGTGGTAATTTTAGATAGTAGGATTTACTCCCTCTTTAATAAAATGTAGTAATAGTTCATATTTTTTTTTAGAAAGCTAACGGCATAAAGATTGACCAAGTATGATAAAAAAAATATGACAACATCTACAACACCCTAAGCTAATTCTTAGTATGTAAAATTTGACCAAGTAACTGAGAATTAGTTTAATTTTCAGCCAACTCTCACACCATTGGATTGCATTATGATCCGTGCTAACTAAGTTACAGCTGAGATTTTTTCAGTTGCACATGAGGTTGCAACTAAGATTTTACTACTTGTAACATAGTTGAATTGCTTTAACAGTTCTTAACATTTATGTTAGTCATGAGTTGCAACTAAAATTTGATGACTTTACCTTGAATTAAGTTAGCTTGAATTAGTCACTCCATATGGAAATATATTTATGGTTTTGCTAGCTCTGAGTCGATTGAGAATTGACTTAGCTTTCAGTTGACTCCTAAACCATAGTACCACGTCGTAATTCGTGCTAGACATGAGCTGAGATTTTTTCAGTTGCACATGAGGTTGCAACTCAGATTTTACTACTTACACATAGATGATAGCACCTGGCTCAAAATTAGCTTATTTCTTAGTTCATAGACAACTTGTCACACCCATATATTTAAGCTGATTCTACTAATATTGATGTAAATGTGATATATTTTTCTACATATTTAGTTAAACTTTATATCATTTGAATTAAAAAATAAACTATGCAAGGTGATGCAAGTAAATATATCCCAGTGAATATATTTAAACTTTATATCATTTACTAGTTAAACTTTATATCATTTTAGCAAAGAGAGAGTATTAATTTTTCGTCAGGTTCTACGGTGATTGGCTTAGCGTAATATTCTTGATCTAACGTGTGACTGAAGACCAATGATCTTATAAGCAAGGTGAATTGCGTTCATATGTACATTGCATTAATTACCTCCAGCCCATGAACCTGCGATAAGTATTTAGGCAAGATGAGCAGCACTAAGATCAATTACTCTGTGGCACATCCAGTGGGAGTAACAGTTTCGCCGAGTTTTCTTCGCCTTTCTATGCATGTGTTCATGTGTAACTTATGCTTGCTGTGTTTGTAGTTTTGTGTGACGAAAAGTGCTTTTCGCTCATGAGTATCATGCTCACTTTTTTTAAAAAAAAAAATTCTAGGATTTCAAAAATCTAAGGTTAAATACGCATATACATAGAAATATTCTGAAGGTACGGTGGAAATTTCGGAGGAAAATATGTTGTATTATGAACTATATAAAAAAGTCAAATTTCTGACAAAAACTATCCCTATACACGTCTATAGTTTTTTTTACTGTAGCGTAAAATACAACACAATTTCTATCGAAATTTCGCACGAGTATTCAGGACATATATATGTATTCATGGAATAAAAGTTATGATTTTTTGAAACATAGAAAAAAATTCAAATATTTCAAAAACCCCAAATCTGCTCCTACATACCTAGAGTGGTGCGAGCCAGTGAGAGTGACACTGAGCGCCACCTCTCGGCTCGCCCTCTTCCCGCTATGCACACGTACTTGGAACTTGGAAGAAGCGTCTTCTCCACCTCCTCTCAGCGACCTTTCGAGCCCATCGATTCCGTCTCTTTACTGCGGCCGTCACACTTGTCCTCCACCTCCTCCCACTCGTCAAGCACGCGGGTCATTCATTCATGGCGTCCACGGAAGCCATTCTCTCTCTTGTCGCTTCCGCGCGCGGTGCCTATTACAACTAGTTCTACCAACAAGACTGCCCGAGCCCGACAGCAAGAAAGGAGTCGGCGAAAACCATGTCTGGAAGCCGCACGACACCCGGGCCTGTTGTTGCCGGCACCACCGTGGCGGCTCCGGCGCCTGTGGCGACGATGGCCGAGTGCTACTTCTGCGGCGACATGCCGGCGGTGGTGTACTGCCGCGCCGACGCCTCGGGGCTGTGCCTGCCGTGCGACCGCCACGTCCACAGCGCCAACACGGTCTCCTCCCGCCACGCCCGTGCACCGCTCTGCGCCGCCTGCCGCGCCACCGGGGCCTCCGTCCGCCGCGGAGGCGCCGCGCGGTTCCTCTGCTCCGACTGCGATTTCGAAGAGCGCAGCCGGGGCGGGGATCCGGTGATGCACGACCGCGGCACGGTTGAAGGGTACACCGGGTGCCCCTCGGTGGCCGAGCTCGCGGCGATCCTCGGCGTCTTCGTCCACGGGTGTGGCGGCAAGAAGGCGCAGACGAAAGAGGGGTGCCGGCCTGTCTGGGAGGAGCCCCGGGTGCTCACCTTCGAGGACGTCATCGTGCCCACCACCTCCTGCCATGGCCTCCAGCCTCTGGTCACCTCATCCTCCCCCAAGGTTGGTGCCAACGACACCATCACTGCAACCTGTAGCGTTCATTTACTGTTCACCGTCCGACAAAGGTGAAGCAAAAGTTTCTGATATCTTTTACATTTGTGTGCAAGAACCAGAGTCCGCCCTGTGGGGAGCCGGACGGGGAGGTTATCCGGCAGCTCAGTGAGCTTGCCAAGTCGGAGGTGGCGGCTGCATATGTCGAAGCGGAGCCGACCTGTGATCTGATGCCTCCATGGGCATCTTCAGGTTATGGTTTTGGGCATGGTGATTTTGGGGCTCTTGGCACCGAGGCCGTCAGCGAGGAGGCACCAAGCGTCGTTGTGCCTTGCCAGGTTTATTTCTTGCACTTCACTTGAAAATATCTCAGAGTATACGCGACGATCTGCAGACGTACTCAACTCTGAATTTTTGAAGCAGACGGTTTATCGAAAACTCAGAAAACCTTAAATCTGAGAAATACTGCCACAAACCATAGTCTTCGATTTGTCACAATGTACATTATTATATGGGCCATGGCATGACGCTCTCAACTCCTATACCATCACATTGATTCAACGCAATCAGAACAATAGAGACAGGAGTAGCTAAGGATCTTTCAGTTGCAACCGACTAGTATACTATTCTTAATAGAGATGATTATGCTAATGATATCTTGATTTTCTCGGTCTACCAAAATCACTTTCAGTAGAATCTCCACACCATGACAGCTCAACCAACTCATGCATGTTTCAGCATCGTCATGTTTCACTCCTACTATAGCAGTTGATTTTTTTCTGAAACCACTCGAGCTATAACCTCATTCTGGTCTTGCCACAGCACCATGAGGCATGGATTGCAGTCGATCGCAGCGACGTCTCTCCAGACAAGCACGAGCAAGTCCCAGCGAGCTCGCCGGCGGAACCGAGCCTGTCGGTGTTCGTGGAGATGGCAGAAGTCTGCCCCGCCCTGAGCCGCAGCAGCAGCATCGACGTCGCCAACGGCAGCCACGACGACCACCCGCCGGCACCTGTGGCGGCAATGACGGCGCCGGAACCGGAACTGGCTCAGCCCAAGAGCGGCGGCTACCACATCGCCTACCCCGACCGTAGCATGGTGATCTCGCGCTACAAGGAGAAGAGGAAGAACAGGATGTGAGACAAAGTCCATGCCACGCCAAGTAATTTTCACCTCGTACTGAACCTAACTCCATGAACGTTCTTGTGTTTCTTCTTGGGACTGTTGTCGCAGATTCGGGAAGCAGATCCGGTACGAGTCGCGCAAGGCACGCGCAGACAGCAGGCCGAGGATCAAGGGGCGCTTCGCCAAGTCGAGCGATATTTGATTAAGCCTCTGTCCGTGGAGTACGTACGAGCTAGGGGGCAGTGCTACCATGTACTCGTCACCTCCACTCCACATGATGTTTCTGTGTGTCAGCTGTATTATCTTCCAATCAGTACATTTTACACAGTTTCACTGCCAGGTTCTTCATGATTGGTTGGATTCACCTGTTGGTGGATGGTGGTGATGCTTCAGTTGAGTGTGCCACCGTAGTAGTAATCTTGTTAGGATTTCTCCTACTTGACATCAGCATGAAATGTGTTTTTGTTAGAATGCCAAAGGACTGCTCACTATGAAGAAAAATCTTATGGTGTGATTAGGGCCTTAGGGGACTGCCCATATCAATGAACCCGCTAATGTCTTGGCATCCCGTTGGGTACTTCCGGTACACATATATGTTTTTTTTCTTATCAAAATGTTGCTAAATTTTGTGAAATAAATTCATAACACAAATACAACACCTAGATGTTGTGCCATAAATTTCCAAAACCAAACTTAATATGTAGTTCGGTTTATAAAGAAGACAAACTCAACATGCATAGAGTTGATGATCAAATATCCACATCCCAATTCCCCGCCAAAAAGGATCACATTGGAACTTGAACCAACTATTATTCACAGCTGTATTGGTTTTTTCTATTGTTGTATTGGTTCTCATTTTGGCGAAAGTCCGGCGGCGTCGGGTAGCTCGCCATGTATAGGAGTCCCGCTTCCCACTGGTGTAGGGAACGACGGCCGAAGCCGTTGTTCGCCGCGTAGTGGCCCGCCATTGCTCGCTGGTGGAGGTGTATTGGGGAGAGAAGACAGGGCTGGGGAGAGGAGGGAGACGGCGGTGCTGAATGCGGCCAGCCGCGGTAGGTTCCGCGATAAATAGTGGGAGCCGCGCGTGGAAGCTACGCGTTCGGTGAAGTCTGACTGGCGACAGTCTTTTGAAGAGCGCGGAAGACGATTGACCTCTGTCGCCGACAAATCGGGCCCACCATCCGCGCGGGAAGTTTTCTCGACGTTTGGCGCGCTTTCGTTTCATCCGGAATCCGGAGTCCCCGAGCGCTCTCCGGGGGCCGGGATGACCTGGACTCACCGGACGGATGAAAGTCCAAATCCGGCGAAAACGAGGTTCCGGGAACATGACTGAGCCATTTTCATCCATTCGAATGAAAAAAAGGTCTGAAAGCTTCACGGTGAGACGGTTAGAGAGGCTCTAAGCATCGGATCGCGATTGAACGGCTCGGGAACGACCAATTTTCGCCCAGAAATGCGGCGGCCGACGCCTAGCGCTTCCCGTTTACCAAAAACCCCAACTGTCCCCCGTCTTCTTCCACTCTCCAGGCAAACCCAACTCCGCACAAACACAGCCGCCCGCGCGCGCCTAGGGTTCCGCCACCCTCCCACATGGCCGTCGCCAAGGCGGAGATGCCGGCGTGGATGCGCAGGCCCGGGGCCCCCGCCGCCGTCGACGCGGTCATCTTCCTCCACTACGGGATGATGTGGGTCGCCACCGCGGCGTGCCTCGCCATGGTCATCGGGCGCCGCGCCTTCCGCCTGGTCGAGGGCTCCCCCGTGCTCTCATCGGCGTCCTCGCTCTCCCTCTACTCCCTCACCGTCGGCGTCCTGCTCTACCCCGTCGCCATCATGCTCGTCGGCTTTCGCGGCATGAGCTCCGCATCCAAGTCCAAGGGAAACTCCAAGGTACCACCGCGGAAATCCTCCTCTATTATGCCTTCCCTTGAATATTGGGATTTTTTTAATGAATCTGATGACTCGGTTCAAAAATATACTACTAGTTATTTCGACCGATTGTCTAGCAGTGGAATAAGATCTTACACGGTTAATTCCGTGGTTTAGATTAAGTTGCCGATTCCCCAATTTAAAAGCGGCTGTGCTACTCATCTGAGTCGGTTTAGCTTCTTCAGACCATATAATACTTACGATCCTCTGAGATTTCTCATGCCGAACTCTGCTTCGATTCTTATCAAGGATACCAAGGTGCCCCCGACGCCACGCCAGATTGCGCGGAAGATGCTCAAGGATCCTGTCATGGCTGGAGCGCTCGTGGTGATGGCCTTCATTATGCTCATACCTGCTGGTGATTTCGGGGTGGTGGACCTTTCCCTCCCGAAAGGATCTCACAAGGCAGGGGTTGGTTCAGTCTTGAGGGACGTGGGAATACTGGGTGCCTGTGTGGTAAATTGTTTCATCATCGTACCCACTACGCTTCTCAGGCAGTGGAGGATGAGGTAGATGGGTTATTCACTTGTGTTGCTGAGGTATACACCTGCCCTTTGTTCGTATCTTCTGTACTTACGAGCATACCTTTTCAAATTCACGAATCCTGATAATGTGCAACCTTTTCTCTTATTGGCGCTGATAATGGTAGTATATGAAACCATTTTTTCATGCGTACAAGAGGGTTTGCTTTTCTTGGCTTGTTGATAGATATAGCTTACCTAAGAAGTGCATATAAACTTACTGACTTTGGTACGAGATACCATCAGACCAATCAGATGCTTACTGCAAAATCACCTGTGGAAATCTAGTATTCATTGTTCATGTTCAGTCATTACCATAACTATCGAGCCCTACATTTGGAAGGGCTGGGTCGTGTGACAATGTGACATCCTATACTTAACTGCATTATCTTCTTATTTATCTGTTATGCATGAAATTAGTGCTTTATTCTAGTGAAAATAGCAACTAGAAACTAAATTCGCTTATTCAAGCAAGTAAATTATTGTAGTAGTGTATAAAACAGGTCCTTTTAATCCTTAGCTAGTTATGTGCTGTGCTCCACAACATTCCTGTACAGGTGCCTCGACAAACACATGTTGATTTTGTCAGATGTTGCTTCCCTTTCACAGGTTTCCATCGTCCCTTTATTTTCCTTAATGGTTACTTCTTTCACAAGAGCATATCCCCAACAGCAGGGTAGGTTGGTTAGAACGAGATGTTCTAAGGCACTCGGCACACAATGTAGTTTTCAAAACAATAGCGCGATCGTCCAAACCTGTCAATTCCTTTCCGAAATAATTTTGATCCACACCACTTCTTCATGAAAATCTACATATTGTGCATTAATAATCGTCTGACTTGTAAAAACCAGTGTAGCTCACTTGTAAAACTTGTTTCCCACTAAGCACAAGCAAACTTCTATATTCTGATATTCTATAACAAAGTAAATACTTCTATGTAATTTGAATAAGAAATCTTCAACTTCAAATCCAGAATCCTGAATGAGATTCTTCATATCTTTTTACTTATTACGAGCATGCCGTTTCAAATTCATGAATCCTGGTAACGTGCAAGTTTTTTCTTCCGTGTTTTAATCACTTATTGGTGCTGATAATACCAAACCATTTTGTCATCCATACAAGAGAGTTAACTATTTTTTCTTTGGCTTGTTCAGATTCATGAATCCTGATACTCTGCGTGTTTTTTCTTCTTGCAAACTTGCAATCACTTATAAATGTGAATGAGTAGCACTAAGTAGTATTGATAATTTATATCGAACCATTTTGGCCTCCATCTGTTAGACATACAAGCAAGTTTGCTTTTCGACTTCTTGATAGATTTTGGCTTTCCTAAGAATTGCATTTAACACTAAACCTTCTTCTAAGGTGCCAATTTACCAATCAGATAATTATTGAGAGATCATCAGTAATCAAGAATTCATAGTTTATGTTCAGTTATTCCGTGATTACTCTGATTGGGAAGCTAAAAAATTTATTCATCATCTTCTATTATAGCGAAGATAGCACCTAGGACGTGTTTGGTTCGCCAGTTTTGCCCCGTTATCTGATTGCAGCGCCAATTGGTACCATTAATCCTGTTTGGTTTGGCTGGCCTGTAATCCGATACCGCGTAAACGAATTACACTGTAGGTCTCCGCTGATTCCGCCCGCCCCCGGCCGTAAGCAGATTGCGTTACCGTCTGCTAACGAGTCAATCGAGAGCCATGCCTCTGCCCTCGATCCACTGTCCCCGATTTCTCCGTCGACTCCAATGGCAGCACTTGTGGCAATGGAGGCCTAGATCTCCACTCCGATCACCTCTACCGCACAACCAGGAGAGCAAGCGGCGTAGTATGGAGAGCGCGGAGGCGGCGGCCGCCGCCATCGGTTCCCCTCCGTTCTTGACATACCGCTTCTTCTCGGGATCTCCATGCCATTGTTTCTGGTCGTCTGCTCTTCGGTCTGGTATTCTCCTCTCCCTAGACATCCTTCAGCTCGCTGCCGTCTCAGATTTCTTGCTGGGAACTTGATTCTGTTTAGAAGTTCTTGTCTTCAGATTCCATCGTATAAACAAACAGTGGCAAGTAAACTGACACCTTTACTGGTTGGAACCAAACAAAATAGCAGATTCCCCGACTACGCTGATGTACCAGTGTAATCTGATAACACTACAGTGCTGTTACCGTTGTGTGAACCAAACATCCTCCTAGAAAGTCAACTCAATTATTGAAGCAAGTAAATTATTATGGTAGTATGTAAAACAGATCCTTCAAATTTGTTTGCATGTGGACTGTTCCATGGCATTTCCTTTGGGAACACATGTTGATGCTGTAGTGAGAGATCTTCCCTTCACAGGTTTTCAGTTTATTTTTATTTCCTAAACGCAACTGCTTTCGCAAGTGCAATTTCTAAGAAACCTTTTTGATAGTTTTGTATGATTACGTGTTCATTATATTGGTGCCTCTGCTCTAAAAGGAATCGATGAATACTGCTGTTGGTGATCTCTGGGAATTTGAAATCAATGGACAAGAAGAGTTTCTTCTGATTATATTTGTAGTGAGTTTTTCTATGACATATTTGGGGTCAGTTGCATAATGAAAAATATGTTTCTTTGCAACGACATTGTAGTGGCCTATGCCATATTTGTGTATTACTCTACAAAGATCGATGCATACAAGTTTATTCCATCTGGCGCTTAATACTGAAAAAATCTACATATCTTCACTCAAGTGCTATTTTTATGCTGATAATCTCATTCAGTTTTGGGCTCATTTTTTAACAGACATAACCCTGAACGGAGTCGTGAAGACGATGCAAGGCAAATACAAGAGCTGACTCTTCGCTGAAGTTTACTGAATTATGGTTACCTGTATTCAGGGCAGTAGATTGGTCCACTGCTAGTATTACACTATTACATACTCCATGTGCCAGGTGCTCTCTTAAGTCAACATTGTGTTGTTTCAGTTTTTACCTGCTGCTGGGAAGCCTGGAATATGTGACTAGACACTGAGGGAGTGAGGGGTATGAAAACCTACCGGAGGATACTGCTTTTCTAGCAATATAGCCATGTTTGCAGTTTTATGCTGGATCACTACTGTTTCTTTGCAAGAGGTGTTGGCCTTGTGGCTGTCAGCGTAATCGCGATCTCAGATGTAATGTTGATCTTGCAAATGTTTAATTCCAAGGGTTACCTGTGAGTGCTCTCATCTTGCCTTGGATTCATGTGCGGTAACAGTTCTCTGTACAGATGTGCTGTTTTTTTGGATTGTTAAAAAATGAGAAAATACATGGAGCAACTATGTCTTCAGAAGGAAGGCACTCAAATCCGAGCATACAAGTATTCAAGCAGGGCGGTGTGTTTGTACAAGCAAACTTCTATAGTATGATCTTGAACTCTATTTGAGAGTGTAAGTTGATATGTAATTTGAACAACAAAAAATAATATTCAATTTTTTAGTCAGAAATCTTCAACCTCAAATCCAGAATCCCGAGTGAGATTGTTTTTACCTATAGGTGGAAATTTTAAATTCGAATTGGAAGTTGCAATTTTATATCTTTTGGAAAAAAAATTCAGCAGCCAATCACCCAATCTATTTTTCCTTTAAAAAAACCCGGTGGCTTTGACAGAGAAATTATTTTTTATTGGCGGCTGCTTGACAGAGAGAAGGTAATTGTGCAGGATCGAATCGGGCATGCACCATTTCCAGTAATACCCGGTTTTAGAACCCAAATCCACTAACAAAAACGGGTTAGAAACCCGAAAACGAATGAGCTTTCACCGTAAAACCCCATCCCGTTCTTCGCTAATCCCATTCCCACTCCGCTGCGCAACCCAACCACTCCGCCCCACCGAGAGGGAGAAGCTTCGAGGCGCTAGGGTTTCCCGTCCCGATGGCCGTCGCCGACGACACGGCGAAGCCCTCGCCGCCGCCGCCGCGGATCGTCGTCGTGGTGCTAGCGCTCGTGCCCTTCGTCCTCGCCCCAATGCTGGCGCTCGGGCGCATCGTCGGCGTCGCGGCCCAAGCGCTCCCCTACCTGGGCTACGGGGTCATCTGGGTTCTCGCCGCGGCCTCGGCTGCCAAGGTCGTGGCGGCCCGCGCCTGGGGCGACGGCTCCGCCCCCTCCGTGTTTCTCCAGGCGCTCACGGACGCGGCTTTCAAGGTCTCCCTACGCGGCACCTTTCTCTTGCTCGCGCTTGCCGCCGTTCTGCTGTGCGGCGCTTGCCTGGCCTTCATGGTTGCAGCTGTATCCGGCTCAGGTTCCGAGTTCAAGAAGGTAGTTTCGAAATAACCCCCTTTGGTCTTTGCTCCTGATGAAATTGTACAGAGTTTAAATTGTCTTGATGAGATGTAGTAGTAGTGTTCCATGTGAGTGTTCATCTGCATCGTTCGATTGAAAGAAACATTCGATATGCATATACTCATGTAGCTAGTTGGGGTTTTACTGAGATTGTTGTCCTCCCCAGGGCGCCCTTGGAGCATTCAAGCAGCACTCGACTCGGGAGTTTTTCCCCCGCACCGCAGTCCTTGGATGGGTCGCGTATGTGCCTTTTATGCTACTGCTTTTCACTGGTTATCTGATCCAAGACATGATGCCGTCACCTGTGGAGGGATCCATATCTAAGGGGGAAATGATTGGATCTGTGATTGTCGATGTGGGGGTAGTTGGCACCAGTGCAATATCCTGCTTTGTTGTCATTCCAGCTTTAGCACTGCGTAACTGGAGGGATAACCAGTCGGACAGAAAAGCAGGACTCACTGTCTGAGGTATATACCTTGCCCTTTTCTTTGGCTTCTCCCATGTCTATGAGCCATATGATCATCTCAACTAACGAGGCATAATTCGTGTATATCATTAGCCTTCCAATAACATGAAAATACTGCCTCCAGCGTTGTGTATCTGCAATCATTTCTCTTAGCTGAAGAACCTAATGCCTAGTGGTTGATTTTCGTCTGTTATATTAAACGAATCATCCTCCTTTTCGAAAAAGAAATTGAACCAATGAGACTTCTGCTATTCCCTCTGGTTGCTGCATATTATCATCCATCAAAACATTGGGATTATTCTCAATCTTTAATTGTGTGAGTGGACCACTGCTGTAATTCTAGTGCTGTATGTCTTTGGTGCGAAGTGATCATAAAAATGACCAGTATCATGTAATAGCTGAAGTAATATTTGCTGTTTACATTCCATTGTAGCCTATGATCATTGCTATCTGTGCTGATGGTGAGATTTAATAATAGCTGCTTGCTGCTTCAGAACCATTTGCAAGCACCTTTCTTATAAGCATGATCTTTCTAGTTTTAAGAATCGTGATAATGTGTGAGTTTTTTCTTCTTGTGTTGCAATTGTTGATCACTTTATGCCAACCACTTTTTGTGCATCCTAGTTAGACCTACAAGAGAGTATGCTTTCACGGCTGTTGATAGATGTTAGCTTTCCTAAGAATATATGCATTTCAAAATTAAAACAGATCTTCTTTGCTACAAGTTGCCCAGTTGACCAATCAGATGCTTACAGGGAGGTCAATCGCGGAAACCTAGTATGCATTGTTCATGTCATTTCCACGATTATTCTGATATAGCCGCTAAGAATTTATTCACCAAACCTCGAAAGCTGTAGATCTCAAATTTCAAAGGCCTCTGTCATTATGTCAGCCATCTTCTACTTTGTTGCATTATTTTGTTGTTCATATGCCTTGTTTTATCTGTTATGTACCAACTTGGCGCTTTGTTTTAGTGAAGATAGCAAATAGAAACTCAATTGGATTATTCAAGTAAGCAAACTATCATGGTGATATATAGAACAGACATACCCCCAACCCGTAGCTAGTATATACTTGCCTGTGGTGTTGTTCCGTGCCATTTTGTCGAAGTCCTTTGAAGGCACATGCTGATGTTCTAGTGAGAATTCTTCCTTTTAATGTGTGTTTTCAGTGTCCATTTATTTCCCTGAAAGGTGATTTGTTTCGCTAGAGAAATTTGTAAGAAATATTTTTGATATAGTATTTGTTGATTATATTTGCGCTTCTTGTGCTGAAGAATACTACTGTAGGGAGGTCAATTGCATAATGACATACATTTCATTCAGACAAGCTACAGGATGCCACTAGATCTACTGAAATTTCCTTCACTATTGATGCCATTCTCTCGTGCCATGTGGAGTGTGGATTGTGATGCTTTGCTCTGCCCACTATCCCTCATAGTGTAATGCATGCCAATTTATGAGGCTTGTGATCTCAAGCTGGTTTCCATATGTGGGTAACTACTGATTAGGCCATATTTACCATTGAGTGTTCTATAATTCTGATTCTGTTTTGAGCTAGCTACCATGTACACTGAATTTGCACTATCGAAGCTTGTGATCTGACGTGCAATTAGATCCTTCCCATTCTTGATCTAAAAAATCCCTGCCACTGGTCTAGTTGCACTGGCATGGTAGTGACCCTTGCCATAATGTTATCCTCTACATAGATCACTATATACGGTTTATAGTATTGGGTGTTTAAGTATTGTTAAACATACACATCCTCACTCAAGTGCTATTTGACGCTGCTAGTCTAATTAAATTATGATGGGCTTCTATATTGACAGACATAACCCTGAACTGAAGGTGTGAAGAAGCGCTGGGCAGATACAAGAGACTTCGCTGAAGATTATGGCCGCTGACAAGTACTGGATCACAGTTACATGTATTCCACGACTGTATATTGGTCCACTGCTAGTATTGCATGCTCCATGTGCTAGGAGCTCTCATAATTGTACATTGTGGTGTTTCATACGTCAGTGTTTACCTGCTGCTGGGATTGCCTGGAATACGTTTGAAACCCTGCCGGAGGATAGTGCTTTTCTAGGCCTATAAATTTGTTGTGTTTGCGGTTTTATGTTGGATAACTATTCGTTCTTTGCAAGAGGTGTTAGCTCTGGCAGTTATCATAGCATGATATGTGTGTGGCGAGCACGAATGTTATGTGTACAGTTTTGTAGAGTTTGTCTTGTGGGTCTGTCATCTTCAGTCCGCAGAGCTTATATCTTTGGTAACTTAGCTTTGTAGAAATTAGCAATCATGATCTTCAATCTATAACTACACATGTTTAAGTCGAAAAGGGTCACATATGTTTACTGTTTTGATCTTGCCTTTGATTCGTGTGGGCCTGTGGGGCAACATTTATGCGTGTTGTTTCTTGGAAAAATATTTGGCAGCTCGAGTTCAAAAGTAATCCACGGTGATCTTCAATCTATTTATTACCAGTGTTTACATCTGATGGTTACATATGAATTCTCATCTTGCTATATCATCATTATTTTGATTAAATTACATTAAGCTGCAACAGTATTTTGAATCTAGCTTAGACATTTCGTATCCCAAACAGGACGGTAGGTTTGTTAGAACTTACTCACCCCATTCTAAAATAAGTGTCTTAACTTTTCTAAATACAAATGTATATATAACTACAATGAATCTAGATACATTCGCATCTAGAGAAGAATTAGACACTTATTTTAGTATGGTATGTTCTAACTTTTAAGGCACTCGTCACGTGATCTATTTTTTGAAACAATAGCATGATCAACCAAAACTTTTAAATCATTTTGACAAATATGTGTGATCTCCACCAGTTCTTCATTAAATTCCGTCGTAGTAGTGGAAGTTTGGTCTAAAAGATTAGTATTGCTCACTTGTATAATCTTTTAACTGAGGATAAGTGAAATCCCCACTGCCCAATTTAGAGCTATGTAAGACAATATGCACCAAAAGGCTGAATTCTAGCCTTTTTCTCAGAAAATATCATCATCATTCTAGCACGAAATCCATAGTTCCCACTAAAACTTGCAATTAATAATAGTTTCTTTTAAAAATAGCAACAAATACATTTCAACAAATTCTAGCCTTTATTGGGTTTTATATAACTTTTTCTCTATTAATATATCGAGGTGCAAGGAAGAGGTGATTAGGAGGCGGCGGCGGCTAGAAAACCCATCTAGGGTTCGGTTCTCCTTGCCGATGATGCTGTTGGTCTGCTCTGCCTCCGGTGCCCTTGGGGCCTTCGAGGTGTGGAAGACCACGATCTCTCGTCGGTGGGGAGTTTCTGTTCTTTTCTTTAGGTTTTTTCAGTGTCTTTTTCGGGATTTCGAGGCGGCGGCGGCTAGAAAACCCATCTAGGGTTCGGTTCTCCTTGCCGATGATGATGTCGGTCTGCTCTGCCTTTGGTGCCCCTGGGGCTTTGGAGGTGTGGAAGACCACGACCACTTGTCGGTGGGGAGTTTATGTTCTTTTCTTTAGGTTGCTTTTCAGTGTCTTTTTCGGGATGGCGAGGCAGCAGCGGCGGCTAGAAAACCCATCTAATGTTCGTTTCTCCTTGTCGATGACGCTGTCGGTCTGCTCTGCCTCCGGTGCCCTTGGGGCCTTGGAGGTGTGGAAGACCATGACCTCTTGTTGGTGGGGAGTTTCTGTTCTTTTCTTTAGATTGTTTCTCAATGTCTTTTCCGGGATGGCGAGGCGGTGGCTACATCCTTAAGTCAGAATAAGGTCATCATGTCCTATCCTCGCTACGGTGGCGCGTGTAGTGCTGATCTCCTCCGATCCGGTCGGGTTTTGTATTCGTTGGTGCGATTTCATGTCAGTCTCTTCCATCTATGATCGTCATTATTGGTGATGGTTTCTCCTCTGGCGCGCTGATCCTTCGCGGCCTTAGCACGACGACTTATCGTATGTCTACTATAACAATCTCTACTACGGTAAGATTTGCCCAACTCCGGTGAGGACGGCAACACACTTTTGGCTCGTCTAGTGTTTGTAGTTTTCTCTAGGTGGCACCACTTATAATTTTTATTAGGTTGTTGCTGCTATTGTAAAATTTTCGGAAAAAAAATATCGAGGTGCAAAGTTTATGCGTTATTTCGAAAAACAACCGTGCAAGAATCAAGATCAATTGGAGACAAACTGTTTCAGATAATAACCGATTAAACCCGAAACCCACTAACCCAAACGGGTTAGAATCACCGTAAAACCCGACCCCGTGTTCTTCGCTAATCCCATTCAGCCATTCCCACAAACCCCTCACCCCGCTGCGCACCCCATCGAGAGGGAGAAGCCTAGCAGCTTCGAGCAGCTAGGGCTTCCCGTCCCGATGGCCGTCGCCGGAGACGCCGTGAGTCCCTCGCCGCCGCCGCCGCCGCCGCCGCCTCCGCCTCCGCCTCCGCCTCCCTCGGCGCGGACCGTCGCCGCGGTGCTGGCGCTCGTGCGCGCCGCGGCCCGACCGCTCCTCTGCCTGGATTTGGCGACTGCGTGGGTTCTCTCCGCGCTCGCCGCCGCCATGTCCCTGGCTCACCTCGCCTGGGGCGAGGCCTCCGCCGCCTTCCTTTTCCTCATGGCGCTCACGGTCGCGGCTCTCAAGGTCTCCATATGCATCCTCTTCCTCTTCCTCGTGCCAGCCGTTCTGCTGTGCGGCATCGGCCTCGCCTACGTGATTGCGGTTGAATCTCGATCTGGTTCTCAGCCCAGGAAGGTATCCCCGTGCACCTAACTCCC
Organism: Lolium perenne; assembly: GCF_019359855.2. Classification (NCBI taxonomy): domain Eukaryota; kingdom Viridiplantae; phylum Streptophyta; class Magnoliopsida; order Poales; family Poaceae; genus Lolium; species Lolium perenne. Next base: position 30,548,896 of record NC_067245.2, read on the forward strand.
CCTGATCTTTACAGCAGCAGATACGATAGTTGACTGAGCTCTAGATTGTTACATTCGGGTTAAGTTGTCATGTATGGTTCAAGCTGTTCTCATAACTACTAGTACTAGTTCCCCATATTCGAGCTTAATTATCACTTCATCCGCACCATTCCAGTTCCGAACCATTCCGTAGCTCCATCTGATCCTTACTTCGATTGAATACTGCAGCAGATACTATATATACTAGCAGTATATGGTGGATGAGCTCTAGATTATTTCATTCGGATGATTAAGTTGTAGTTCAAGCTGTTCTAACGACTACTAGTACTAGTTCCTCATTCGAGCTTAATTATCACTTCATCTGCACCGTTCCAGTTTCGAACCATTCCATATATAATCATTGTCCATTCCCTGTGGCTTAACTGAAATTGCTGCCCTCCCCAGCGCGCCTTTGGACCAATCACGCGGGAGTCGATTCGGGAGTTCATTAAGTTTGTGTTTCCCCGTGCCGTGGTCCTTGGATTGGTCGCAGATTTGGCCTTCACCCTGCTAAGTGCTGCTGGCGCTCTGGTAATGTCGATGTCGCCGTCTGTGGTGGGATCGGTATCTCAGGGACAAATGATTGGTTCTGTGATCATGGATGTGGGGATGCTTGGCCTCCATGCGATATCTTGCTTTGTTATCATTCCAGCTTTCGCACTGCATATCTTGAGGAAGGACCAGGCGGACAGGAAAGCAGGACTCACCGTGGCAGTTTGTTGAGGTATATGCCCGCCCCTCGCTTCCCCTGCATCTATTGAGCCATATGATCGCCTAGTTAATGAGCCATATCTTCTGTACACTATAAACGTCCTAATAATACTGTTATATATAACCAATGATGGTTTTGCTATTCCCTCTTACTAATGTTGCATATCACCATTGATGACACACATTGGGATTAGTCTCAATCTTCAATTGTGTGAGTGGCCAACAGAGTGACAGACGCAATGCTACACTATGCCTTTCTTATGTAGTGATCATCGAAATGATTAATATCATGTATTAGAAGAAGTAATATTATTAATATAATCTGTTCATGTTCCATCGTAGACTATGATCCTTTCTATCTCTGCATTTAGTGAGATTATAAGAAAAGCTGCTTGCTGCTTCAGAACCGTTTGCAAGCACCTTTCTTAGAAGCATGATGTTTCTAGTTTCATGAATCCTAATAACGTGTGAGTTTTTGTTTTTGATTTTTGTTTTGCTTCGTTGTGTTGCAGTTGCAAACAAATGTACCGAGTAACACTTGTTAATGTTCATAATTTCAATGTAAACCAATTTTCCATGCATCCTAGTTGACCTACATGATATATGTTAACTTCCCTAAAAATAGTTGCATTTTTACATGGAATTAGTTTGTTACAAGTCTCCAATTGACCAATCAGATACTTACAGAGGGATCATCAGCAGAAACATAGTATACACTGTTCATGTTCAATCATTCCCGTGATTATTGTGATTGGGCAGATAACAGTTCATTCATTAGACCCATCTTAAGTTGTAGGCCTCAAATTTCGAAATGACCGGTCGTCGGGCATCTTCTACTTCATTGCATTATCTTGCTGTGTATTTTTGCCTTGTTTTATCTGTTATAAACCAACTTGGTTTTTCGTCTTAGTGATGATAGCAAGTAGATACTCAACTTTGGTTATTCAAGTAAAAAACTATGATGGTGGTGTTACATAGAACAGACCGTTAACTTAACTCGTAGCTAGTATGTACTTGCATGTGGTGGTGTTCCATGGCATTTTTGTAGAAGTGTCTTTGAGAACAAGTGTTGACGATGTAGTGAGAAATTCTTCCCTTTTACAGATTTCTACTGTCATTTTATTTCCCTAAAAGGAGATTTGTTTCACAAGAGGAATTTTTAAGAATTGTTTTTGAGAGTTCAATATGTTTTCATGTTAACTATAATGGCGCTTATTGTGCATTGTTTCTAAGAATAGTACTGTCAGATTGTCAAATTGCAGAAAGACAAATATGTTTTATTAAGACAAGCTACAGGATGTCACTAGTTCCATCGATTTTTTCCTGCTATTTATACCATTCTTTTGCGCCATATGGAGTGTGGATTGACTTGATTTTTTCTGCCTACTGGTCCTCATAGTGTATACAAATATATTGGGCTTGTGATCTCAAGATGGTTTCCAACTTTCCATGTGTGGGTAACTACTGATTAGGCCATCTTTAATAATCAACTGTTCTATAATTTAGAGTCTGCTCTGAGCTAGCTATCATGTACACTGAATTTGCACCATTGAGACACCCTGACTTCCCAAATTAGGCTGTTATCTGATTTGACGTGCAATTAAACCCTTCCCGTTCTTGATCTGAAAAATCCCTATCACTGGTCTAGTTGCACTGGCATGGACGCATGGTAGTGGCCCTTGCCATATTGGTATACTCTACATATATAGATTACTATATACACTTTATAATATTGGGTGCTTAATATTGTTAAAGATACGCATCCTCGCTCAAGTGCTATTTGATGCTGCTAGTCTAATAAAATCATGGGCTTCTGTATTGACAGCCATAACCCCGAACTGAAGATGTGAAGAAACCCTGGGCAGATACAAGAGACTTCGCTGAAGATTATAGCCGCTGACAAGTACTGGATTGTAGTTACATGTATTCACAATTGTATATTGATCCCCTTCTTAGTATTGCATACTCCTGTGCTAGGAGCTCTGATGATTGGACATTATGGCGTTTCAGACGCCAACCCTGCCGGAGGATAGTTCTTTTCTAGGCGAATAGATCTTGCCATGTTTGCAGTTTTATGTTGGATGACTACTGTTTCCTTGCAAGAGGTATAGGCTCTGTGGCATTTACCATAGAATGTCGTGCATGTGGCGATCTGGGATGTTATGTGTCTATAGTTTTGTTGAGCATCTTCATCTGTGTCTTCTGGGTCTGTATTCTGCAGGGCTCATATCTTCGGTAGCTTAAGCTTTAAAAATATGCAATCATGATCTGCAATCTACAACTAGGATGTTTAAGTCAGTGTTTAGTGTATTGATCTTGCCTTTGATTCATTTGGCGTAATACTTTTGTGTGTGTGTTTTTTTTTTGAAAAAAATCTTTGGTAGCTCGAGTTCAAAGTATTCAAACCTGGTCTTGAATCTATTTACTACATATGTATATATCGAATGGTTACTGTCAATGTTCTCATCTTGCCATGTAATCATTATTTTGCGTAAATTACATCGAGCTGAAACACTATCGTGAATCTAGCTCTAGATATTCTGTATCCGAAACAGGAGGGTAGGTTTGTTAGAACCAGTTCTACGTTAAAATTTACACACTTGTGCAGTCATAATAGTTTGACTCTAGTCTAAAAGATTAGTGTTGCTCACTTGTAAAACATTTTTCCGAAGGATAAGGAAACCTGTCGTCCAAATTCGAGTTCTGCAAAATATTCAGAATCCTGATTGGGATTTTTTTTTTTTGAATTTCTAGCTTGAAATCTAGAAATTTCATCAGAAACCTGCAAAAAATTGAAAGAAATTTGTAGCAACAAATCCAAACATTTCAACCGGCCCTCTGCTCCCTACGGTACCTGCTAGTTCTTAGGGGCATCATGTTGTAATCTCGAGTGTCCCTTTTCTTGAATTTGTATATAACTCCTTTTCTAAATATATCTAGGCGCAAAGCTTTTGTGTCTAGAAAAAATAAATCTGTGCAAGATCAAATGGATTTGGGGTTAAAACCAGATCCACTAACCCAAACGGGTTAGAACCCGAAAAGAAACAGCTTTTACCCTAAAACCCATCCCCTGTTCTTCGCTAATCCCATTCCCACGAACCCTCACTTCGCTGCGCAATCACCTCGAGAGCGAGCTAGGGTTGCCCGTCCAGATGGCCGTCGCCGACGGCGCCTTGAAGCCCTCACCGCCGCCACCGCCGCCCGCGCGGATCATCGTCGCGGTGCTGGCGTTCGTGCGCTTCATCCTCGTTCCGGTGCTGGGGCTCGTGCGCGTCGTCCGCGTCGCGGGCAGAGCGCTCCCCTACCTGTGCTTCGCGGCTGCGTGGGTCATCTCCGCGGGCTCGGCCGCCACGATCGTCGCACGCCACGCCTGCCGCGAGGGCTCCGCCCCCCTCGTCTTCCTCGAGGCGTTCACGGACGCGGCTTTCAAGTTCTCCATCTGCGGCATCTGTATCTTCCTCGCGCTCGCGGCCGTCCTGCTGTTCGGCCTGTGCCTGGTTGCAGTTCTATCTGGATCTGGTTCGAAGGTCAAGAAGGTATCGTGCAAATTACTCCTCTGACATTTACTTCGATCGAATTACAGTTGTGGATAGGCTAGTGACTGAGCTCTACATTATCAATTACGTTGCATACATAGTTCAACTGGTCCTGATGGCTAGCAATAGACTAATAGTGTTCCTTCCGTGGGGATAGGAAGTTAATTTAAATGTTTTTTTAACTCCATTCCATCATTCAGTTGTGCCCTTCCATTTTCGAACCATTCGATGTATACTCATCTCAATCTCAGTGGTTTCGCTTAAATTGTTGTGCTCCTCAGAGCGCCTTTGGAGCAATCAGGAAGGGGTCAACTCGGGGTTTGTCTGGGCTTCCCCGTGCTGTGGTCCTTGGATTGGTCGCAGATCTGCCCTTCATGCTGCTAATTGTCACTGGTCTTCTGGTAGTGATGATGACGTCGTCGCCTGTGGGGGGATCGATATCTCAGGGAGAAATGATTGGTACAATGATTGCGGAGGTGGGGATATTTGGCTTCCATGCAATATGTTGCTTCTTATCATTCCAGCTTTAGCGCTGGATGTCTGGAGGGATGACCGATCAGACACAAAGCCAGGACTTGGGGTTGCAGATTGTTGAGGTATATGCATTCCCCTATTCTTTGGATTCTCCTATGTACATGAGCCATGCGATCCTCTCAGCTGACGAGGCATATTTTATGTACATTATTAGCCTCATAATAACATGAAAATTGTGTCTCCCTCTAGTGCTGTGTATTTGTAGTCATTTATCTTAGCTGCAGAACGTACTGCCTACTTGCTGATATTTGTTAACATGGAGTATTAAACCATTGAGTGTTTTCCTATCTCCTGGTTGTAGCATTCATGACAAGAATTGGGATTAGTCTATCCTTAATTGTGTGATTGGCCAACTACCGCAATTCTATTGTATGCCCTTGCTACGAAATATCAGATATTCAGATGTTTCTGTCCGGAGCTGGTGATCTTTTCTATCGGTGCACATAGTGAGATAATAAAAAAAAACGTGTTTCCTGTTTCAGAACCATATGTGAGCATCTTTTTTATAAGCATGATGCAATTATATGCATACGAAACCAAGTAACACTTGCTAGTGCTGACAACTTTATGCCAAACCATATTTTTGTGCATCCCAGTTGGTCCTACAAGAGTGTTTGCTTTCACAGCTGTTGATAGATGTTAGCTTTCATAAGAAGTTTTGCATTTAAAATGGATCTTCTTAATTTGGTACAAGGCGCCCAGTAGACCAATCAGGTGCTTACAGACAGATCATAACCAGAACCTAGTATGCATTGTTTAGTCATTCTCGTGATTTTTGTGATTGGGCCACTAAGAATTTATTCATCAGACCCATCGTAAGTGGTAGGCCCACAAATTTTAAAGTGTTGGGACGTCGGGCATCTTCTACTTCATTGAATTATCTTGTTATTACTTGATTTATTTTATCTATTCTGTACCAACTTGGTGCTTTGTTTTAGTGAAGATAGCAAATAGAAACTCAATCTGATTATTCAAGCAAGTAAACTATGATGGTCATATATAGAAGAGACGATTCCCTTAATTTGTAGCTAGTGTGTACTTGCATGTGGTGTTGTTCCATGGCATTTTTGTAGAAGTGCCATTGACAACAAAAGTTGATGTTGTAATGAGATTTTTCTTCCATTTTACAGGTTTCAGTGTCCTTTTTATTTTATTTAAAGGTGATTTGTGTCGGAGTAGTTAGTTGTTAATTTTTTTTGATAGTTTTATATGTTTATTTGTTAATATATTTGTGCTTCTTGTGCAAATTTATTTTTTTAAAGAATACTACTGTCGTGGGCTCAATTGCAAAATTGCAACTATATTTCATTAGGGCATCTCCAGCGGCGCGGCGCATTTCGGACGCCCAAAAGTGGTCGCGAGCGTCCGTTTGCGTCGCCCCGCGGACATATTTTGTCCGCTCGTCCGTTTGCGTCTGGGTGTGCTCCCACCGGGGCGACCCATTTTTTGAATTGCAACATAGTAAAAACATTCAAAATAGTACATAAAAATGCATAAATACTATACAAAGTAGATCTATAGGCCTAGACTACTTGCTTTTCCTGACGGGCCGGCACCGTCGTTGCGTCGCTCCGTCGCCTGCTTCTCCGCCGCCTCCCGCGCGGCCGCTATGGATCGGTGCGCCGCCGCGTCCTCTTGCAGGCACTGCTCCAGCCTCGCGTTGGCGTCGTCGTCCTTAAGCGTCTCGAAAGACTCGACGAGGGCCCTCTGCTCCGCCGCCTTCTCCTCCGGCGTCGGCGCATCAGGGTCATCGGAGGACCAAGATATCTCCGAGTCGGAGTCCTCTGCAGCGGCGGCCGCTAGCCTGCGCTGTTCCAGCTCGGCGTCCAACGCCGCGTGGCCCGCCAGCTCGGCAGCTCCTCCTCTGCTTCCTGCGCCGCGAGTGCCAGGGCCGCGGCGTCCCTGACCGGGTGGAGGAGGTCGGTGCTGTCTTCGAAGTCGAACTCCTCGGAGGAGCTCGAGGCCGGAGGAGGTGGAGTGGGAGGTGAAGGTGGAGGTGGAGGCGCAGCAGCCTGGCCGCGTCCGGCGCTGCTCATGGTGGATCTGCTGGAGGCTGAGAGGAAGCGGCGCTACGGCAGCGGCGGCTGGGAGGAGATGAGATGCTCGCGCCCCTGTATATATAGGTCGGAGGCAGGGCGACGGCCGCGCCACGCGTGGCATCGCCATTACTACGTGCGCAGAGGTAGGCGACGGCCGCGCGCCACGCGAGGCATCGCCATTAACGCGGCCGCAGACTGCCGAAGCGACGCCTCGCTGCCAGTACTGGCGGAGAAGACGCATCGACGCTGCGTCACTGCCTGGCGGGCTCGACGAAACGTCCGCCAGACGCGAGCGGACACTTTCCGCGCCCGCCGAGCGTCCTCCGTAGACGCATCCTAGGCGCATATGGCCAGGTTTGCGTCTCCGAGGACGGCCCGGTCACTTTGCCTCGCCCCGCTGGAGCAGACCCCAGACGCATTTCCGGTCACGGCGGACGAAAACGGTCGCTCAGCGACCGTTTGCGTCGCGCCGCTGGAGATGCCCTTAAGACAAGCTACAAGATGCCAGTAGGTCCATTTTTATTTTTCCGCTATACTTTTGCTCAGTGTGGAGTGTGGACCTGCACACTTGTTAGGCTTGTGATCTCAAGATAGTTTCCATACGTGGGTCACTACTGATTAGGCCATCTTTTTATCATCAAGTGTTCTATAATTCAGAGTCTATTTTGAAATAGCTACCATGTGCGTTAAATTTACACCTTTTGAGGCACCCGGGCATTTCTAAATTAGGCTGTTATGAGGACCAACAATAATTACACTTTATATCCTGAGCTGCTATTGTTGTATTCTCCATGAGATACGATGCTCCACTATTGATATAAAGAACCCCCCTTGCTTGTCTAGTTACGCTGGCATGGTAGTGATCCTTGCCATATTGGTATACTCAGTATAGTACATACATCACTATATGCAGTTCATAATATCGGGTGTTTAGTATTGTTAACATCTGCACATCCTCACTCAAGTGCTATGTGATGCCGCTACTATAATAAAATTTTGGCTTCTGTATAAACAGACATAACTCTGAACTTGAAGGTGTGAAGAAAGGCAAGGGAGATAGAAAAGACTTCGCTGGAGATTATGGCTGTTGACAATTACTGGATTATAATTACTTGTATCCACGTCTGTATATTGTTGGTCCACTGCTAGTATTGCATACTCCATGTCCTAGGAGCTCTCCGTTGTGCTGTTTCAATGTTCAGTTGCTGCTGGAAGGCTGGAATACATGAGCGAGGGGTAACACCCTCCCAGAGGAGAGAGGACAATGCTTTTCTAGGTGTATAGAATTTGCCATGTTTGCAGTTCTATGTTGGGCGACTATATGTTTGCAAGTGGTTGGGAATGTGGTAGTCATCATAGAACGTTATGTCTGTGGCAATCTCATATGTTACATCCCTACAGTTAACTATCTTTGTTTCTTTCTTGTGGATATCGATTGGGCCAAACTCTAATGCTTCAATTTTGAAGTATGCAATGGTGATATTGAATCTGTTGCCACAAATGTCTAAATTGAAGGGTTACCGCTGTAAATGTTCTGATCTTTCCTCTGATTCAGGTGGGATAAATTTTATTTGCATTTGTTTGAATTGTTGAGAATAAGAGGAGGACTATGATTTAGGAAGGAAATTAAACACTCAGATCTGAGCCGCGAAGTACTCGAAGATGCCTACTTTTGCAGGTGCTTATTTGATGGTTATGATGGTCTTATTTTGTTCATGTTGTCATAACATGTTCGATATTCCTGGTCTCTTTGATGCTGAGCAGCTGAGGTCTTCTTGAGACTACGAAATGACTTCCTTTTGCGACTGGAGCCATTCTTGCAGTGATGATCTTCCCTCCACTCGCAAACCTGCACTTTTTTCTGACTGTTAATAGGATCGTTCCTGTTGATATACTACAATATGGTGGTCTTAAGTTTTCTATTGTCATACAATGGTATCACGTGAAGGCAATTCTGAGATATGCATGATAAACTACGGGTATATTTTAAAAAAGCTTTTGACAATTTATTCTATCAAGATTAGGCATTCGTTAATAAGTGGACTGTAGTCTTAAAAATCAAGCTCGAGACGGAAGGCCCAAACCCTCAGGTGCCATGGCCAATCGCGCGGAAGATTGTTTAGACTGAAAAACTCGGTTTGGACCTTTCTCTCAGAAATTCTCAACATCAAATTAAGAATCCAGAGTGAGATTCTTTTTTTAACTTCTTGCTCGATATACAGAAATCTCAAGGGAAACTTGCAACTAGTAACTTTCTAAAGAAATATATCAACAAATCCTAACATTTTACCCAGTTGATTGAAGGAGGAAAGGTAGCTGTGCAGGATCGATTCGGCCACGAACCATTGCCGATAACAACCGCCGGTACTTGACTTATATCAACTATTTAATCACTGTGAGAAGGTAACTTACCTAGAAAATTTTATTGTACTTGACTTATATCAACTATTTAATCATTGTGAGAAGCTAACTAATTTTTGTTCAATCACATGCACTATATTAGGTTTCGAATGGTGGGGATGAAGTTTTTTTATAAGGCAAATGCCTTTTTTAGGCTGAACAGTGGATAGGCCTTTTGTACGTAAAGAAACATACTTCTCGCTTTTTCCTTTCCCACAAGCCTCCTCACTCCGCTGCCCCACTCAACCACTCCGCCTCCTTTCGAGATCGAGGGGAGAAAGCTTTCGGGAGGTACGGTTTCTCGTTCCGAATTTCCGACGGCCATCATCACTGCAACGTGATGCTCTCACCGCCGCTGTCGCCAGCGCGGATCATCATTGCGGTGCTGGCATTTGTTTGATTCGTCCTCACCCCGATGTTGGGGCGTGTGCGTGTCGTCCGCGTTGTGGCCCGAGCGCTCCCCTACATGTGCTTCACGACGGCTTGGGTTATCTCCGCGGGCTCAGCCGCAACGATTGTCGCACGCCATACCTGCCGCAAGGGCTCTACCCTCCTCTTCTTTCTCGAGGCATTCACATGCATGGCTTTCAAGTTCTGCATCTGTGTCATGTTTCTCTTCCTCGTGATTGCAGCTGTTCTTCCGTGCGGCCATTGCCTGGCCTACCTAATTGCACTTGTATCTGGATCTGGTTGCAAGTTCAAGAAGGTACTATCCTGCAAATATATCCCTCTCATCAGATCTTTACTTCGATCAAATTACACTGCTAGTTATATAGGCTAGTGGCTGAGCTTGTAGTACATTGTTGCATTCGAATTAATCTGCCATGCATAATTCAAGTTGTCAAGACGACTAGTAATAGTGTTCCATGTGGGCTTATCACTTCATACACATCCTTTCATTTTCGGACCATCCCATATATATTCATGTCCATCCCTGTGTGTTTTGCTAAAATTGTTGTCCTCCTCAGACCGTCTTTGGAGAAATTACGTGGGAGTCGGATCAGGAGCTGTTTAAGTTTCCTGCGCAGTGGTCCTCGGATGGGTAGCATATCTGGCCTTCATCTTGCTAATTCTCGCTGGTATTCTGGCAATGATAATGTCCCCACATGTGGAGGAATCAATATCTCATGGACAAATGGTTGGTTCCGTGATCGTGGATGTGGGGATATTTGGCCTCCATGCCATATCTCGCTTCGTTATCATTCCAGTTTTCGCATTTGATATCCGGAGGAAGGACCAGGCAGACGGAAAATCAGGACTCACAGTGGTGGATTGTTGAGGTATATACCTTCCCCTCTTCTTTGGCTTCTCGTATACGTATGAGCCATATGATCCTCTCAATTAATGAGGCATATTTTGTGTACTACATTATTAGCCTCCTAATAACATGCAATTCCCCATCCCCCCGCCCCGATGTTGTGTATTTGCAATCATTTTCCTTAGCTGCAGAACCTACAATATTTGTTGGTTCGTGGTAACATGGAGTATTGTTATATCTAGTTGCTGCATACTGGCATTCATGACAAACATTGGGATTAATTTGAATCTTTAACTGTGTGAGTAACCAACGACCAGAATGCTACCGTGTGCCTTTGTTAGAAAGAGGTCATCAAAGTGATCAATATCATGTATTAGAGGAAGTAATGATAGCTGCTTATGTTCCATTGTAGCCTATGATCGTTTCTATCAATGCAGATAGTTAGATTATAACAAAAGGTGATTGATGCTTCAGAACCCTTTGCGAGCACCTTTCTTACTATAATTATGCATGATGGTTCTAGTTCTAGCTTCATGAATCCTTCATGTGCTGCAGTTGTATATAAATGTACCCGACTAACACTTATTGGTGTTGATAACATTTTGCCAAACCATTTTTCGTGCATCCCAATTAGACCTACAAGAGAGATTGCTTTCTCGGATATTGATAGATGTTAGCTTTACTAAGTATATTTGTATTTAACACGGCTCTTTTTTTGGCGCAATTCACAAATTGACCAATCAGATGCTTGTGGAAAGATCGTCAACAGAAACCTAGTATCATTGTCATGTTTTAGTTATTCCAGCGATTAGGCCCCTAAGAATTTATCCATCAAATCCACTATTAGTGTTTTTTTCAAAAATGGGGAGCTACACCCCGGACTCTGCATCGAAACGATGCACACAACCACTTATTTCATTATTCAAACTCACCGTCAGTGGTATGCCTCAGATTCCAAAGGGCTAGATTGTTGGACAACTCTTTTTAAATTGCATTATATTTTTTATAACCATATGTCTTGTTTTATCCGTTCTGTACCAACATAAGGCTTTGTTTTAGTGAAGATAGCAAATATAAGTTCAATTCGATTAAATCATCTAAGTAAACTATGATGGTGATATATGAAATAGACCCTTCCTCTAATCCATATATAGTATCTACTACTTGTGTGTCATGTTGTCCCATGGACCTTTTTTTTTTGTAGAAGTGCCTTCCAGAACTCATGTTGATGTTGTAGACATAATTTATTTTTACGGGTTTTGAGTGCCTGTTTATTTCCCCAAAAATTGTTTCTCGAATAGAAATTTGTTAGGAATATTTTCTATAGTTTATTTTTTTATTTTTTTAACCATATTGGTGCCTATGCATTTTTTTTGAAGAGTACCCCGCTGGGAGGTCAATTGTACAATTAAAATATATTTCATTCAATCAAGCTACAAGATGCCACTAGTTCCATTGATATTTTCTTCTTCGCATATTTATAGTATGTTGTTCTTTTGTAACCCATGGAGTGTGAATTGTATTGCTTTGCTCTGCCCACTTGTTAGGGTTGTGATCTCAAGATGGTTTCCATATGTGGGTCACTACTGATTATGCCATCTTTTTTTACCATCAAGTGTATAATTCAAAGTCTTCTTTAATTTTTTTACCATGTATTGAATTTGCACCTTCGAGGCACCCATCCTTTCCAAATTGGGATGATGTTATGCAATTATTGTATTCTCCATCAGAACCGACGCTCCACCTAACCCTTCCCACTATTGATCTAAAGAATCCCCCTCACTAGTCTAGTTGCACAACATGGTAGTGACCCTTGCCATATTGGTATACTCGGTATTCTACATAGATGACTATATACAGCTTATAATATCGGGTGTTTAGTGTTGTTAACATCTACACACACCCTCACTCAAGTGCTATTTGATGCTTCTAGTGTAATGATTTTTTTTATTTCTGTACAAACAGACATAACCCTGAATTGAAGGTGTGAAGAAAGGAAAGGAAGATCCAAGATACTTCTCAAGATTATGGCTGTTGACAATTTCTAGATGACAATTAGTCGTATGTGCGTCTATATATTGGTCCATTGTTAGTACTGCATACTCCATGTGCTAGGAGTTCTCGTGATTCAACGTTGTGTTGTTTCAATATTTACTCCCTGCTGGCAGGCTGGAATACATGACTTGACAATGAGGGGTAATAGCCTCCCATAGGATAATTAATGCTTTTCGAGGCGTATAAAATTTTCCATGCTTGCAGTTTTATGGTGGTAGACTAGATCTTTGCAAGTAGTTGGGCATTTGCTAGTCATCATATAATATTATGTTTTGTGGCGATCTAATATGTTCAACGTGCAGTTCAATATCGTTGTTTATGTCTTCTGTATATGGGAATGGACCATGCTCTAATGTTTAAACATTGAAAATGCAATGGTGGTATTGAATCTTCAGCTACAAATGTCTAAATTGGAGGATTGTTGACAATAAGCCGAGGACTATGCTTTGGTAGGAAAACGCTCTGAGCTGAGAAGTACTCAAAGATGGCTAGTGTTGGTGGTGCTTATTTGATTATCACCATTGGTTTTTTGACTGTACTTCTCATCGTATTGAAGAAGACATTCTTGTAGTAAGGATCTTTGCACCACTTACTAGACCTGAGCATGGGTAGCCTGGCTCGAGGACCGGCCCAAAATTCCCGGGCATGGGCCTGAAAATGTTGGTCCGATGGCCGAGCTGAGCCTGGATAGTTAAAATCTGCATATTAAGGAAGAGGCCCGACCCGCCAGCCTACCAGGATTTTTGACTGGGCCTGGCTTGGTCCTCATAGTGTAATTCATGCAAATATATGGGGCTTGTGATCTCAAGATGGTTTCCAACTTTCCATATGTGGGTAACTACTGATTAGGCCATCTTTTATGATCAAGTGTTCTATAATTCAGAGTATATTCTAAGCTAGCTACCTGGGTGGTCTGCCCAGTTGGTTTTCCTGGAATGTTGCTCTCATTGTTCTAGGGTAAACATCTCCACCGCACCGACGGTATGGCGCCCTGTGATCCAGAGCGAGAGGGTTGGGACTCTCTTCTTGCGAGGACGACATCGCCCGCTCAATCTGCGTTTCTGGTTTTATCTTGTGTGTTTGAGTTGGGCATTATGTTGTAAGCTGTTTCAACATTCTTGTATCTACGCACGGCTTTATTATTAATTTAAAGCAGGGTTTCATGCCTTCAGTTTAAAAGAGATAGAGTTGAGGAGTGCGGTGCAACCATGGAGTACTGGTGATAGAGAGAGAAACAAAAGGTTTTGGAGGGTAGATAGATTTGTGGGAGCGGTTCTCGCTTACGTACGGATGCGGCCAAAGTTGGGGCTACCGATCATTCGCTTCCGTGCGCGCATCACGCCGCTTGCTCGCGACATTTCTCATTCGGTGCGCCCCATGTCGTCACGTTGGCTCTGCCAAGTGCCAGGTAGTACCACACGGCACATTAACCCGCTTCACCCTTCTAATTAAAATCCAAATCCAGTAGGTTAGAACACCACGCAAGCGAAGAGCTTTCGCCTTAAAATCACATCCTGTGTTCTTCGCTAATTCCATTCCCACAATCCCCCTCACTCCACTGCCCCACCCAACCACTCCGCCCCTTTCGAGATCAAGAGAGAGAGAAAGCTTCTAGGAGCTAGGGTGTTCGGTTACGAATTTTCGATGGCCATTGTCGACGCTGTTGTGATGCCCTCCCCACCGTCATCGGCACCACCGGCGCGGATCATCGTCGTGGTGCTGGCGTTTGTGCGCTTCATCCTCGCCCCTATGTTGGGGCTCGTGCGCATCGTCCGCCTCGCAGCCCCAGCGCTCCCCTACCTAGGCTTCACGGCCGCTTGGGTCATCTCAGCGGGCATGGCCGCAACAATCGTCGCACGCCACGCCTGCCGCAAGGGCTCCGCCCCCCTCGTCTTTCTTGAGGCGTTCACGCAAGTGGCTTTCAAATTATCCATCTGCATCATCTCTCTCTTCATTGTGCTTCTAGCCATTCTTTTGTGTGGCCTGTGCCTAGCCTACCTGGTTGCAGTTGTATCTGGATCTGGTTCTGAGTTCAAGAAGGTACTGTCCTGCAAATAAATTCCTATGATATTTACTTCGATCAAATTAGAGCACTAGCTAGATTCCGTAGATAAGTGGCTAAGCTTGTACATTATTACACTAGAATTAACTTGCCATACATAACTCAATTGTCTAGATGACTAGTAATAGTGTCATGTTGGCTTATCACTTCATCTGCATCCTTCCATTTTCGGACCATGGCGTTGTCCATCCCTGCGATTTCTCTGAAATTGTTTTCCTCCTCAGACCGCCTTCGGAGCAATCACATGGGAGTCAACTTGGGAGTTATGCAAGTTTCCTCGCGCCGTAGTCCTCGGGTTCGCTGCAGATTTGGCCTGCATCCTGCTAATTGTCGCTGGTATTCTGGTAGTGATCATGTCCCCACATGTGGAGAAATCATTATCTCAGGGACAAAGGATTGGTTTCTTGATCGCGGATGTGGGGTCATTTGGCCTGCATGCCATAGCTTGCTTCGTTATCATTCCAGGTTTGGCATTTGATATCTGGAGGAAGGACCAGGAGGAGACAATACCAGGACTCACAGTGGCGGATTGTTGAGGTATATACCTTCCCCTCCTCTTTGGCTTCTCGTATGTCTACGAGCCATATGATCCTCTAAATTAATGAAACGTATTTTGTGTGCTACATTACTAGCCTCCTAATAAGGTTATGCTAAACCATTTTTTGGTGCATCCAAGTTAGACCTACAAGAGAAATTGCTTTCTTGGCTGTTGATAGATGTTAGCTTTACTAAGTATATTTGCATTTAGCACGGCTCTTCTTTGGTGAAAGTCACAAATTTACCAATCAGATACTAATCGAGAGATCATCAGCTGAAACCTAGTATGCACTATTTATGTCTAGTCATTCTCGTGATTAGGCCGATAAGAATTTATCTATCAAACCCACGGAGTGGTAGGCCTCAAATTTTAAAGGACTAGGATATTCATCTGCCTCGTTTTATCCGTTGTGTACCAATGTAAGGCTTTGTTTTGGTGAAGGTAGCAAATAGAAATTCTATTTGATTAATTCATGTAAGTAAACTATGATGGTAATTTATGAAACAAACCCTTCCGCTAATCCGCAGCAACTATCTCCAACTTGTGTGTGGTGTTGTTCCATGGATTTTTATTTTGTAGAAGCGCCTTCCAGAACTCATGTTGATGTTGTATACATAAATTATTTTTACTAGTTTTCAGTGTCCGTTTATTTCCCCAAAAAGAGTTTCCCGAAGAGAAATTTGTTAGAAATACTTTCCATAGTTTATCTATTTATTTGTCAGTCATATTGGTCTCTGTGCAATTTATTTCTTGAAGAGTACAACTCTCAAGGAGGTCAATCGCACCACTGAAATATATTTCATTCAATCAAGCTACAGGATGTCACTGGTTCCATATATTGAATTTTTCTTCTTCCGTTATTTATATTATACATTCTTTTGTGAGCCATGGAGTGTGAATTGTAATGCTTTGCTCTGCCCACTTGTTAGGCTTGTGATCTCAAGATAGCTTCCATATGTGAGTCACTACGATTAGGCCATCTTTTACCATTAAGTTTTCTATAATTCAGAGACTATTTTGGAAGTGCTACCATGTATTTAATTTGCAGCTTTGAGGCATCCAGCCTTTCCAAATTGGATGTTATGCAACAAGTATTACATTTTACATTCTGAGTTGCAATTGTTGTATTCTTCACCAGATCTGAGGCTCCACCTAACCCTTCCCACTCTTGATCTAAAGAATCCCCCTCACTAGTCTAGTTGGGCCGGCATGGTAGTGACCCTTGCCATATTGGTATACTCAGTATTCTACATATATCACTATATATAATTTATAATATCGGGTGTTTAATGTTGTTAACATCTGCACATTCTCACTCAAGTGCTATTTGATGCTGCTAGTCTAATGATTTTTTTGGCTTCTGTACAAACAGACATAACCCTGAACTGAAGGTGTGAAGGAAGGCAATGCAGATACCAAGAGACTTCTGAATATTATGGCCGCCAACAATTACTAGATTATATTTACCTGTATTCGCGTCTATATTGGTCCATTGTTAGTACTGCATACTCCATGTGCTAGGAGTTCTCGCGACTCGATCACATTGTGTTCTTTCAGTGTTAACTAGCTATTGGAAGGCTTAAATATATGATGGGGGTAACACCCCTAGAGGACAATGCTTTTCAAAGCGAATAAAATTTGGCATGTTTTGCATCATTGAGACACCCTACCTTCCCAAATTAGGTTGTTATCTGACCTGAAGTGGAATTGAACCCTTTCTAAATTATGCTTTTGTGCGGACCAACAAAAAAAAGCATTATATTCTGAGTAGCAATCGACCTTTTCTCAATAATTAAACGTTCTACCTAACACTTACCACTCCTACAATGAAAAAAAGAATGAAAAAAAGGTCGCTCGCGCTGGTCTGGTTAATCTGTGAAATGAACAGATTGACTCCCGCATGCTGCTACATCAAATAAAACAAGGAAACCCAACGAAGAATATGCCCGTGAATAAAAAAAATCAACAGATCTTTATCTGAACTTATTTTTTTGATAAAGAGAATATATATTAATATCAAAAGATACCAATTACACCCAGTCTCTGCAACAACGTAACACCCTAATGGCAATACGGATGCACACAGCCAAAAAAGAGAAAAGAAAACTAAGAAACAAAAGTCCAGCTACAGTATTATAGGCCTAGAAACATCAATACATCAACCACCGAGACAACACCTGAAATACAGACTCTCCAAAAGCGACGCCTCCACGAAGGAAACAGTGCACCAGCGCCGTTGTCGCCCGACCAGATATCTTAGGTTTTCACCCTGAAGATAGTCACCGCTCTCAAAACAATGCCTCCAACAAGGTCATTGCCAGGCACAACCAGTTAAGGCTAGACTTTGGGTTTTCACCCTAAAAGGTAGGACTCTAAACTTCACCTGTGTTGCCGCCCCTACTTTCATACCACTACTGCGAAGCCCGGAACACCAAGCAAGTCCCTCAACAGCGCGGGGACTTAAATCTCCATTAGCCGGACCTCCGATCCGGCCTTCATGATATTCTCTTCTTCCGACTTCACCATGGACCAAATGTCTCTTGATGTCAACACAGAACAGAGCTTCGCGCCGCTCCCTCCAAAACCAAACGGCTGGAATAAAAACATGGGTGCGCACGACCGAATACCACCCGATCCAGCAAACTCCAGAAAAAAGATGCACTGTTTCATTCGTCGGCGGCGCCTTCCGGAACTCAACACTCCGGCCAGATCAAGAAGGGCAGACCTCAGGAAGGTCTCCATCTTCGCGCAAGAAAAACCCTAGGACCACCACCTTCAAACTGCGAAACAGACGAACATGCCCCCTCGTCGCCATCTGCTATTCCGCGAAAACGAAGGAGGAATCGGTGGACGCACCATCCGAGACCCACATGACCCAGATCTCAGATCGGGCCTGCCATGCCACGGCGGTCTTGGACGCCGGTACCATACCATCCACACATCGCAAGGCGATGCCCCCTCCTCGCGCCGTTAGCTGAACCGACGACGGGTCTATGTGGGACCTAGACCCGCAGCCACCACCCGGAAGGCCATGGAGGGAGCAGCCGCCGCCGCACATCGAGGGATCTCCGCTCCGGACGCCGTGCGCACCTACCCGCAGCAGCCGCCCTAGCCGCCACAACAGATCGTCGCCACCACCACCCCCCGACCACCTTTGGCGCCGGGGCCCGCCGCCACCGTGACCAGCGCCGATGGCAGAGGTAGAGGGATGCGAAGGGGGGAAGGCGGCTGGCGGCGTTAGGGTTCACCCTGGCGTCGCCCTGGGGGACGACGCAAGGACGAAAAGAGGGCCGATCGATTACCCCAGCCATTGGCCACCTATCACCACCCATCACGAGGAGGACGGAAACGGCGAGAAGGACGGGGATGTCCACACTACTCGAGGAGTACCTCTGCATGCCGCCATCCATGGCCATCACCATCCCAGGCTGCCGTCCATGGCGCTCAACTAGCAGCGTGAGTCCACTCTACTCCTCTCCTAGACAAGTCAAAGTTAGTCAAAACCAATGTCAAAGTTAAAGTATAAGCCATCGCACGTGATTCCCGTACACGGACTGCAACCATTGCCACAAAGGTGGATGGAGATACGCACCACACGGGCAACGGCGGTACCACAGTCCTGCCAGCCCACCACCGTGCCCACCGCTCTACCCGGATCCCCACCCTATCTCCCTTTTCCACGATGAGGCAGGCGTCGATAGCCTGGAGCCTTGAGGAGCGGATTGTGCCAGAGGTACAAGAGTCTGCCATGGCCCTCACTGTGTGCCGCGCCACCGGATGAGGGCATGCTGCAGCAGAGCTGGACGGGTTGTCCGCAGCTGCAGAGCTAGGACTCCTACCTCGACCCTGCCAAGATCGACAGAGGTGCGCATTTGGTACGCCCATGTTTCTCTCACACGGCTAGAATTTGATCTTTAGGGATGAACCATACGATCTCCAAAATTAGATCGTTATTCTCTCCCAAATAAATGCATGTGTGTTGAATAAACAACGTTGGTTCAGAATGGGCGCGTTTGGTTGCCTGGGCCGAAATGGTGCACCACTGGCGCAGCGAGATGGGCGCCCCTGCGCGTTGCGAACGGGCCACCGGCCACTTTTGTCCCATCGTTTGGTAGGTTGTGCTGCACCGGCCCGAACGGAGTTGCAAATTATTTGTATGCATGTACACATCGTTCCATCTCTATTTAGCCACAGCACATATGTTTGGTTGCCATTTTGGGCACCCTGACAACAGCTTCTCCTCACCAAATTCAAATATGGTGACCTTACCATCATACAACGGCACACAAACAGCTTAAACACGATCATAATCACAGCAAACACTTATAAACAACGAACAGAGTACTTCATAGGTCCTAATCTAGCGTCAGAGTGGTAAGACGCTTGCCTAAACCTGGGGGCAGACTCCCCAGATCCAAAAGCAGTGTTCAAACGCCTCCTAGAGGCCAGCACAACAGTGAGATATGCAAAAAGTAGTGTTTATCAGCCTCCTAGAGGCCAGCACAAGTAACAGGATCAGACTTAAACATAGGCAGCGATGGAGCAGCAGCACCTTAATGGCGAGGATCAGCAAAAGGGCCCTCGCGGTGCCTCTTGCTGCCGAATACGCTGGAGTAGGACGTCTCCTTCCTAAAGACGGCGACCTTGAAGCCGTTTTCATCAGGGGTGAAGACGAGCGTGTCGTCGACGTGCAGCAAACTCCTGGCGCAGAACTCGCTCCAGGAATTGATGAACCCGACGCGCTGCCCTGTCCACTGCAGCTGCACCTTCCACGCGCAACGGTCGCCCAAGTACAACAGACCTTCACAGGGGGGCCATTGTACTTGAGCTTGTACTTCCTGATGAGGGGCTGCTCCATGAACGGCGCGACGGCGAGGGCACGGAGGTCCTGGCTCTCCACCTGGACGAAGAACGTCGGCAGACGCGGATTGGCATGGTGCCCTAGGTCAGCAGGACGGCCGGCGTGGCGCCTCGGCGCTGTGATCTGCGCGTGGGCTTCCATGAACGCTACATTGGGATCACGCAGTTGCACACAGATGGCATAGTCGACAGCGTCCAGTATGGGCCCGTCCGAGAAGTATTCCAGGAAGGGCCAGTTCTGCACATGCACAAGGAAGCCATGTCAAGCTTAAGAAGGCAATGGCATGGACAAGCACCAGCAAGCAATGGCATGGAAAGCACAAGCACCAGCAATGTCATGGAATGCAGAAGCACAAGCAAGCAATGTCATGGAATGCACAAGCACCAGCAATGTCATGGAATGCACAAGCAGCAGCAAGCAATGGCATGCACAAGCACCAGCAAGTAATGGCAAGCACAAGCGGCAGCAAGTAATGGCAATGCCAAGCTCAAGCAGTGCCATTGTCAAGTCCATGATGGTGCTTGAGCTTGTCATGGGAAGCATAAGCACAACAAGCAATGGCATGCACAAGCAGCAGCAAGCAATGTCATGCACAAGCAGCAGCAAGCAATGGCAAGCACAAACAACAACAAGTAATGGCAATGCCAAGCTCAAGCACTGCCATGGACTTGACATTGTCAAGTCCATGATGGTGCTTGAGCTTGGCATGGCAAGCATAAGCACATTGTAGTGAATCCATGTCAATCTTGAT
This sequence comes from Lolium perenne, assembly GCF_019359855.2. Taxonomy (NCBI): domain Eukaryota; kingdom Viridiplantae; phylum Streptophyta; class Magnoliopsida; order Poales; family Poaceae; genus Lolium; species Lolium perenne. Next base: position 30,569,659 of record NC_067245.2, read on the forward strand.
CTATAATATCATCTAGTCGACGTAAAGAAGCGACAAGGCGATTGAGTCAAGGTACTTACGATTGGGTGGATCGCCAGCGCCCCACTCTGAGGAGGAAGAGGAGCAAATCCCGGTGGAGGTGGAGGGGGCGTAGACGGTAAGTACGTCCTTAGGTCCGGCCGCGGTGCAACTGTCAGGAAGCTGGGCGCCGATGGTGCTGATGTCTGGCGCCGAGCACGAGGTCGGGTGAACCCCGGCGGCGGCGGGACGGGAGGCGCGCCAAAGGGGGCAGGCGATCGCGACATGCCCCATGGCATCGCCGGCTGCATCGGTGTGGACGCGAACCCCGGCGGGGGCTCCATCTCCCTGCTGGAGCCCGGTGCACCGCCCGCCATTGCCGATGCCCTCGCTGTCGAAAACCCTAGTGGGGACGGGGAAAAAAACCCCATCCTCGACGGATCCGCCGGTCAAATCCCGGCAGCTCGAAGAGCCAGGACGGCGGTGCTCCGGGTTGCGATGTCGACGGGCCTTGTGCTGGCGAACGGTGATGGTCGATTCATCGCCGGCACGCGGCCGGCATCGATCTTCGCGGCCTCGTCGCCGCCTCCGGCCTCATACTCGCGGACGAGGCGCATTAGCGCCTTGTTGGACCGGGTGGCCGACGGCCGTACGGCAGGATCCGTCGGCGGTGGAGTGGATGGCAGAGGCGGAGGAGGCGAGGAGGCCATGGTGGCGGTTGATGGGACAGGGTGATGGTGTCTGTGCCAGGAGTGAATGGGGAGAGAAAAGAACGAAGCGGTGACAGGAAGTGGGTAGCGAGGACCAAGAAAACGCGCTGTCTCCCGCGCTTCTCCACGCGTGCAACCGTTTCACGCGGGCGTGCAAAATGGCACGACAACGGTCCTGGCCCCGGAGAAACTGCCGATTCGGGCGTTCCTCCAGGGCCTATCCCAGGGGTGCTTTGAGAACCGGTTGGGCCACAACACGGACATCTCACAGGCAACCAAACGGACCGGTTTTTGCTGGGCCGATGCGAGCCAAAGGGCTCACAGCCTACCAAACGCGCCCAATATTGTTGCAGACCACCACGGTTCAGATTTTGTTTTCTTAGAGGAACCGAATGCTAAAGGGTAACTATGGAAGGTTGGTGGTAACTTCTACAGTAAGGGAAGAACGTCATAGAGAAACAAGCTTGGCGTGATTTGAGTTGGATTGGCCAAGAAAATCCCAGGACTAAATGTTCAGAATTTGCTGCCAAGTACTTCTACTGATGGCTTAATTTTATATTTAGCTCGGTTAGTTAGATGACATATTTAGTTCTCTAAAATCCTATAGATGCATAGCCGCACTGCAAACAAAATGCTGCAAGTGAGGCTATGCATCTCGCTTAATTTGATGCGATCTACTCAGCATATATATGAAATCTGCTACCCGCGCATTTGGAGGGGGATCGCCGGAGTTCCTTGGCCGGTGGCGGTGCATCCAGATCAAGGGAGGTTCCTGCGGCGGCGCTCCTTCTTCGTGCGGCGCAACATTGGGTGGTGGGGAGGCGATGGCGTGGCCCTTTGGCTGTGAGGCAGCTCGGTGGCTCGCGACAGAGCCTTCATGGACCAGATCCGTGTCCTTTGGGCCCCATCTAGGGCTAGGCGGGGCGGGCCTGGGTACGGCTGTGCCGCCTCCGGGGGTGGAGGGTGGCCTAAGCTGGGGGAGGTGGGGGTGGCGACGCACTTTCCTCAGCGTAGCGGCGGGGGCTTCACGAGCCTCTGGTCTGATGGGCTCTGGGCTACGCCGGGCTAGGAGGGCCTAGTATGCTCTTGTTGTTAAGTCCGGACGGTTACTGCCAGCGGCGGTGGAGGCAGTTCCCTCCCGCATGGCCATTACCCTACGGCTTCTCGCTTCCGGCTGTCCCTTATTGATCATGCTGGCCTCGAAAGAGAAATCCTTGCCCGCGGGCGCCACCATTCCTTCCTTAAGTGCTATGGGTATAGCCCTCCTCCTCGCTTCTCCGCGTACCGGGGGAAACCCTAGGACCCGTCCGGGCAACAACGTTGTCGTCGTGGCACTCCTTCTTGAAGGTGTTGCATACGACGCGTTTAGAGTGCTAAGAGCGTGGTGGGAATTCTCCGGAGGGTGCAGCGGTCGTGTGACATCTTCACTTTCGTTGAGCAGACCTTCTCGGCATCATTTTCGATTTTCGTGTTCTTTTTGTTTCTTTTTGGAGGCCAGTATAGACACTGCTAGTCTCTTTAATAGTTGGCTTGAAACATTATATATGAGTTCCCTGCAGTATTCATTAAATTATTACACTTATATTTACTACAAGTGATGCTATTTCTGTTGAGTAAGAGCATCTCCACTCGTCTCCCCGACGAGGCCCCCGAGCGACGTTTTTTCCATCCGGACGGCGAAATTCGGCCCAGTCGCGCCCCCGGTTCCTCGATTTCGTCCGGATTTGGGCCTAAATTCATCCGGCGATCCCACGCCATCCCCGGCCCCCCGGGGAGCGCTCGGGGAATCCGGACGAAACAAAAGTGCGCGAAACGTCGAGGAAACTTCCCGCGCGTCTGGTGGCCCCAACTTGTCGGCGAGAGAAACCGATCGTCGTCCTCATCGCATCGTCTTCCGCGCGCTGTAAAAGCCTGCCGCCGGTCAGCATTCGCCGGCCGCGAGTTAATGTCGTCGCATCGTCTTCCGCGCACGCATCGTCTTCCACGCGGCATTAATCGCCGGCGCCAGCCGCGCCTATATACACCGCTCCGCTCCGCTCGCCGCGACGCGTACCCCTGCTCACTCTCCCGATGGCGTTCTACGACGACGACGGCGCAAGCAACAACGGCTTCCCCCGCCGGTCGCTCCACGCGTGGGAGGGACACCTCCTCCACCAGGCGGGGTACCCCTGCCCGCCGGACACGAGGCCTCCCGGCGGCGGGTGGCGGCTCAGCGCTGGTGGCGTGCCAATCCCGCCGCCGCCGCCCCAGGGCCACGCCCTCGACGTCGCCATCGAGGAGGCGCGGATGGCGATGACGGAGGAAGAACGCGCCGACCCGCGCCACCACCCCGAGAACTGCACGCGGTGGAACTCCTTCTTCCTCCGGCGGTGGGAGCGCGAACTGGCGTCCTACGACGGCCCGCCACCTCCGCCTCCGCGCAACAACACCGCGGGTCGACGGCGTTGGTGGAGCGCGCTGAATAGGACGCTCCATAACGTCCTCGAGCACATCGAGGGCGGCAACTCCCCGGTGCTCACGATGCCCCCTCCATCGAGGGCATCGACCAGCCTCCGTCGGGGAAACAGCTGGCAGCCACGGCGCATGGCTGCCAGTTCCTCTTCGTCCGGTTCGGCGGCGAGGTCGATCTCCAGGTCGGCGCCATCCTTGGCGCCGGTGAAAAAGGAGCCGACTTCCCCGCCGAGCCACCGCACGCGCGGCGGCGGCATCGTCATCCGCGAGCCATCGACGGCACAAGGACGGCGCCGCCCCAAGCGCGAACATGACACCTCCGGCGAGCGGAAGCACAAGCCGGCGAAGGTGAAGGTGGAGGAGGCCGAAAGCGCCGAGGACGCCGCCATCCTCGAGGCCGTCATCGCGAGGTCCCTCCAGGACCTCGTCCCCGCCGAGAACGCCATGCCGCTCGATCAGGCCTGCGCCTGGTCGAGGGAGCACTGGGAGAAGGAGGAGGCGGAGCGACAGGCGAGGCTCCTCCAGGACGTCGCTCGCTACCGGCGCCCTGCGACTCCTCCATCCGGCGCCGCCGTCCCCGTTGTCGACCTCGAAGCCTCCGGCGACGACCTGTACAAGCCAACGTCGTCCCCACCTCGCACCAGTGGCCGGTGGGGAGACGCCGGCCAAAGCAGCAGCCAGGCGGCTTCGGCGCCGCCGCAGTTCGACGACGACGGCTCCGACGACGATGGCGAATTCGAAATATAGTCGAATTCGGTCTATTAGTATGAACTTCGCCCTCTATATAGTAAATATCATTAAATTTAGTCTAAATTCGACCGTTTTATGCCGTAGTTTGTCAAGTTTCCGTTTTTCAAATTTAGATCGCCATCTTCGCCTGAGATCGCGGCTGGGAAACTACTCCTCCCCACGCCAAATTTACGTCCAATTCGGACGTAAATTTCCCCGGATTTCGGCGTGGGGAGGGCAAACGAGTGGAGATGCTCTAACAATAATATTAGTTTGAGATGCAAGATTTTCTTATTACATTAATTTTCGACCCAATTTTAATCCATTAGGCATCGTCGGCTTTAAATGACTTATTGTTTTGTTGTTCTTTGGTGCGTGGTTCTTGAAAAAAAAGAACTTTCATAGTCATAAATGGCCAAGGCATTTTGAACTTGATCGTGAGCGTGCAAGTTTGTAGTTCTTTTTTGGCACATCTGGATAATACAAGTCATTTCTAATTTCATCAAATGCATGCGGTCTTGAGGATGCACCCAACTCATTTCAATTTCTTTGACGGATATTCAATCAAAACTGCCTGAAAACAAAAGTTGCTTCTTTTTTACAAAATTGGCATATGTATGGTATGAAGTATATGATCCCATTATTTGACGTCTCATTGTGATTGCTATGATCTGTAAGGTAAAGTCAGCAGCTTATGAGAATCATTTTTTTTGCATGTGTTGTGAATGAAGAAATATTGGCGAAATCTTCCTAGGGAATTACTCATTTCGTTTTTGACATTTGGTTTGTTGCATGGCACTGTCGTTGATTTCGTTCGTGCGGTAGGTGCCGTTTGTTCTAGCTCATCCTTCCACTGCTGCTTCTTTGTCTTGTTTTGGATGCCTCTGGTTTTCTCATAAGTGCAGTGGCCTTGATGATCTTCTCGCTCGTGGTTTGTTCTATTAGTTTTTTTTTGTCACGTGTTCTTTGCTTTTCGCTCCTGATTTACTTTAAAGTTACATTAAACTATTCATTTCTTATGTTTCGCAGGCCATGGCAATGGAGAATCGTTGGAAACATGTTTGTGTGTTTCCAGGAACACCAAGATCATGGCACTGTGGGGGTGCAACCACTGAGCAGTTTGATGCAGATTATCTAGAGGAGTTGGTGAGAGCATGTGATTTTATTGGTTATTGGGCGCACCTTCAAGCTGCAGGATTGTACATCCCTCCAGTTATCAATTTTGTACCTTTGCTATATGGCGATGCTTAATAGAAGCCTGTCCAGCATACCTGATTCTTATGTGATCATCTGTTCTCACTTTGTTGCAGCTATAATTCCACCGAGTCTTAGCTTTGGATTGGCGAAGCTTGCTCTAAAGAAACATGACAGCTAAAACTACATATTTGAGCTGGCGGTTGCATTATAACATTTGTTGGAATATTAGGCAATTTCCATATGTGATTAATTACCGAAAGTAGCATTACAGATGCACAAGCATAATTAACCACACACATCAAACTAAGCACATGCATCAGATCTGAACATGGAACAAGTAGCAGTGCAAGGTAGGAGAGGAAAAGCACGTACATCGCGACCGGGAAGGTCGCACCAACAGCAGCACCACTATGGGAATCATTGATGTCTCCCATGGCGTAGTCGGATCTGTCGATGAAGCAGCCGAACCGTCGAAGAAGAAGATGAACAACAACGAGCAGTCGCGCCGAGACGCTCCCCAAAAACCTTATCGCCTGTCTCCCGGTGCAGGATCTCAACGGACGGAGTTTCGGAGGCCTACTCTCCCGGACGGCTATGCACGCAGTCGCCGGGATGGGGAAGACTAGAGAGTAGCGCAGCAAAAGGAACTTCGTGAGAGAGACGGACTGGACAGTTCTGAGAGATATGTTCTCCAGATCTGTCTCCTTGTATAGCCTGGGAGGGGAGCCGCCCCAACCGCATTGCCACGCGTAGGAAACCAGGGACACGCGGCGAGCATGCACATGCAGGTCGACACGTACTGAACTCAGTTGGTGCACCAAGCAAAAATTTAGGCTTCCTTGAGTGTGTCTCAAACTCGAGTCACGAAACGGACGTGCGTGCGTGACGTGCCGTGCCGAGCCGAGGCAGGGCGGGCGGGCGGAGGAGGAGGAGTGCGCGAGGGCTCCTTCTATTCTCACTCACTTGGAAGGAGTAGAACAGCAGCCCTTATATACCACTCCAACTCTCTCTCAACTAGCAATGTGGGACTAAACTGTGTCCCCCAAAGCTGTCCCAAGCTGCCAACATGATGGGCCTTGAGATTTCAGAAATTGTAGAATACATAGGCTGCCTTATTGGGCTGCAGCCCATCTACATTCAACAATCCCCCACCAGATCTCATATGCACATCAGATGACACATTAGTTCCATTTACTGTTTAATATACCTGCACTTCAGTGGAGACTGTTAAGTTGAACTTCCACCTAGGCAAGGTGCTACACTTGACTACAACTGAACAATGGACTATCCCTTGAATTGTCAGTCTTTGTGCAGCAAGCTTCGCTCAATGCCGACACGGTACTAGGCTACCATAGTCTTCCCCTCGGGTGGAGCTTATAAGTCATACTCATCGGCCCTTCATGAGCTTACTAGAGATTCACCCAAATCTCCCACACTATGACCAGTAGTGTCACTCATATAGGTGTGTTCTTCAAAGATTGCCCTGTAGGACAGCGTCTTCGCTCATCAAGAGCCGCTCAGAACACATTAAGACATTGTCAACCTGCCTTACAGTAGCTATGAGAGAATTGCATCTGCAACGGAGTGGGAGTATTAAATTTTCTCTCAACTCAGTTGGTCCGGTTTGTTTTCCCAGGTCCTAGTTCACGGAATTTCCGATCACATAGGTTGGGTTACCCCCTCGGCAACCCAAGTGGGTCTCAAACCCATCTCCCTCGATGCAAGGTCTATCATGTTTCTTGATAGTCCTTTTGTGAAAGGATCTGCCAGATTTTTAGCACTTTGGACATAATCCAATGCTATCACTCCGGAGTTATTCAGTTTTCTGACAGACTTCAATCTCCTCTTGATATGTTTGGAACTTTTCATATTATCCTTAGAACTTTTCACTTTGATAATCACGGTTTGATTATCACAGTTCATGAGGATGGCCGGTGATACGTCTCCGACGTATCGATAATTTCTTATGTTCCATGCCACATTATTGATGTTATCTACATGTTTTATGCACACTTTATGTCATATTCGTGCATTTTCTGGAACTAACCTATTAACAAGATGCCGAAGTGCCAGTTGCTGTTTTCTGCTGTTTTTGGTTTCAGAAATCCTAGTAACGAAATATTCTCGGAATTGGACGAAATCAAAGCCCAGGGGCCTATTTTTCCACGAAGCTTCCAGAAGTCCGAAGGAGAGACGAAGAGGGGCCACGGGGTGGCCAAACCCTAGGGCGGCGCGGCCCCCCCCTTGGCCGCACGGCCCTATGGTGTGGGCCCCCCGTGCCGCCTCTTGACCTGCCCTTCCGCCTACAAATAGCCTCCGTGACGAAACCCCCAGTACCGAGAGCCACGATACGGAAAACCTTACTGAGACGCCGCCACCGCCGATCCCATCTCGGGGGATCCAGGAGATCGCCTCCGGCACCCTGCCGGAGAGGGGATTCATCTCCCGGAGGACTCTACACCGCCATGGTCGCCTCCGGAGTGATGAGTGAGTAGTCTACCCCTGGACTATGGGTCCATAGCAGTAGCTAGATGGTTGTCTTCTCCCCATTGTGCTATCATTGTCGGATCTTGTGAGCTGCCTAACATGATCAAGATCATCTATCTGTAATTCTATATGTTGCGTTTGTTGGGATCCGATGAATAGAGAATACTTGTTATGTTGATTATCAAAGTTATATCTACGTGTTGTTTATGATCTTGCATGCTTTCCGTTACTAGTAGATGCTCTGGCCAAGTAGATGCTTGTAACTCCAAGAGGGAGTACTTATGCTCGATAGTGGGTTCATGCCTGCATTGACACAGGGACATGTGATGAAAGTTCTAAGGTTGTGTTGTGCTGTTGCCACTAGGGATAAAACATTGATGCTATGTCTAAGGATGTAGTTGTTGATTACATTACGCACCATACTTAATGCAATTGTCTGTTGCTTTGCAACTTAATACTGGAGGGGGTTCGGATGATAACCTGAAGGTGGACTTTTTAGGCATAGATGCAGTTGGATGGCGGTCTATGTACTTTGTCGTAATGCCCAATTAAATCTCACTATAATCATCATGATATGTATGTGCATGGTCATGCTCTCTTTATTTGTCAATTGCCCAACTGTAATTTGTTCACCCAATATGCTGTTCGTCTTATGGGAGAGACACCTCTAGTGAACTGTGGACCCCGGTCCAATTCTCTTTACTGAAATACAATCTACTGCAATACTTGTTCTACTGTTTTCTGCAAACAATCATCTTCCACACTATACATCTAATCCTTTGTTACAGCAAGCCGGTGAGATTGACAACCTCACTGTTTCGTTGGGGCAAAGTAATTTGGTTGTGTTGTGCAGGTTCCACGTTGGCGCCGGAATCCCTGGTGTTGCGCCGCACTACATCCCGCCGCCATCAACCTTCAACGTGCTTCTTGGCTCCTACTGGTTCGATAAACCTTGGTTTCTTTCTGAGGGAAAACTTGCTGCTGTGCGCATCATACCTTCCTCTTGGGGTTCCCAACGAACGTGTGAGTTACACGCCGTCAAGCTCTTTTTCTGGCGCCGTTGCCAGGGAGATCAAGACACGCTGCAAGGGGAGTCTCCACTTCGCAATCTCTTTACTTTGTTTTTGTCTTGCTTTATTTTATTTACTACTTTGTTTGCTGCACTAAATCAAAATACAAAAAAATTAGTTGCTAGTTTTACTTTATTTGCTATCTTGTTTGCTATATCAAAAACACAAAAAAAATAGTTACTTGCATTTACTTTATCTAGTTTGCTTTATTTACTGTTGCTAAAATGGCCACCCCTGAAAATACTAAGTTGTGTGACTTCACAACCACAAATAATAATGATTTCTTATGCACACCTATTGCTCCACCTGCTACTACAGCAGAATTCTTTGAAATTAAACCTGCTTTACTGAATCTTGTTATGCGAGAGCAATTTTATGGTGTTAGTTCTGATGATGCTGCTGCTCATCTTAATAATTTTGTTGAACTATGTGAAATGCAAAAATATAAAGATGTAGATGGTGATATTATTAAATTAAAATTGTTCCCTTTCTCATTAAGAGGAAGAGCTAAAGATTGGTTGCTATCTCTGCCTAAGAATAGTATTGATTCATGGACTAAATGCAAGGATGCTTTTATTGGTAGATATTATCCCCCTGCTAAAATTATATCTTTAAGGAGTAGCATAATGAATTTTAAACAATTAGATACTGAACATGTTGCTCAAGCTTGGGAAAGAATGAAATCTCTGGTTAAAAATTGCCCAACTCATGGACTGACTACTTGGATGATCATCCAAACCTTCTATGCAGGACTAAATTTTTCTTCGCGGAACCTATTGGATTCAGCTGCTGGAGGTACCTTTATGTCCATCACTCTTGGTGAAGCAACAAAGCTTCTTGATAATATGATGATCAACTACTCTGAATGGCACACGGAAAGAGCTCCCCAAGGTAAGAAGGTAAATTCTGTCGAAGAAACCTCTTCCTTGAGTGATAAGATTGATGCTATTATGTCTATGCTTGTGAATGATAGGACTAATATTGATCCTAATAATGTTCCATTAGCTTCATTGGTTGCACAAGAAGAACATGTTGATGTGAACTTCATTAAAAACAGTAATTTCAACAACAATGCTTACCGGAACAATTCTAGTAACAACTATAGGCCATATCCTTATAATAATGGCAACGGCTATGGTAATTCTTATGGGAATTATTACAACAATAATAGGAGTTCACCCCCTGGACTTGAAGCCATGCTTAAAGAATTTATTAGTACGCAAACTGCTTTTAACAAATCTGTTGAAGAAAAGCTTGGGAAAATTGATATACTTGCTTCTAAAGTCGATAGTCTTGCCGCTGATGTTGATCTTTTGAAATCAAAAGTTTTGCCTAATGAGAATCATCATAATAAAATTGTTACTACAGCAAATGCCATTCAAGTTAGAATTAATGAGAATATAAGATTAATGGCTGAACTGCGTGCTAGGTGGGATAGAGAAGAAAATGAAAAACTAGCTAAAGAGAAGAATATAGCTAAAGTTTGGACTATTACCACCACTAGTAATGCTAATGCTACACATGTTGCTGCACCTCCTACTAATACTAATAAAAGAATTGGTGTTAGCAATGTTTCCACTTCTAATGCAAAGCGAGAAACTGCTGAAATCGCTAAAACTGCTGAAACTGCCTGTGATAAAGCTGCTGAAATTTTTTCCAACATTGGGGATGATGATCCCATTGCTTTAGATTATAATGGTTTGAATTTTGATGATTGCCACATCTCTGAAGTTATAAAGTTCTTGCAAAAACTTGCTAAAAGTCCTAATGCTAGTGCTATAAATTTGGCTTTCACGCATCATATTACAAATGCTCTCATAAAAGCTAGAGAAGAGAAACTAGAGCGTGAAGCCTCTATTCCTAAAAAGCTAGAGGATGGTTGGGAGCCCATCATTAAGATGAAGATTAAAGATTTTGATTGTAATGCTTTATGTGATCTTGGTGCAAGTATTTCTGTTATGCCTAAGAAAATTTATAATATGCTTGACTTGCCACCGCTGAAAAATTGTTATTTGGATGTTAATCTTGCTGATCATTCTACAAAGAAACCTTTGGGTAAAGTTGATAATGTTCGTATTACCGTTAACAATAACCTTGTTCCCGTTGATTTTGTTGTCTTGGATATTGAATGCAATGCATCTTGTCCCATTATATTGGGAAGACCTTTTCTTCGAACTGTTGGTGCTATCATTGATATGAAGGAAGGTAATATAAAATATCAATTTCCTCTCAAGAAAGGTATGGAACACTTCCGTAGAAAGAGAATGAAGTACCCTTTTGATTCCATTATAAGAACAAATTATGATGTTGACACTTCATCTCTTGATAATACTTGATACACACTTTCTGCGCCTAGCTGAAAGGCGTTAAAGAAAAGCGCTTATGGGAGACAACCCATGTTTTTACCTACAGTACTTTGTTTTTATTTTGTGTCTTGGAAGTTGTTTACTACTGTAGCAACCTCTCCTTATCTTAGTTTTGTGTTTTGTTTTGCCAAGTTAAGCCGTTGATAGAAAAGTAAGTACTAGATTTGGATTACTGCGCAGTTCCAGATTTCTTTGCTGTCACGAATCTGGGTCCACCTCCCTGTAGGTAGCTCAGAAAATTATGCCAATTTACGTGAGTGATCCTCAGATATGTATGCAACTTTCATTCTATTTGAGCATTTTCATTTGAGCAAGTCTGGTGCCATTTTAAAATTCGTCAATACGAACTGTTCTGTTTTGACAGATTCTGCCTTTTATTTCGCATTGCCTCTTTTGCTATGTTGGATGAATTTCTTTGATCCACTAATGTCCAGTAGCATTATGCAATGTCCAGAAGTGTTAAGAATGATTGTGTCACCTCTGAATATGTCAATTTATATTGTGCACTAACCCTCTAATGAGTTGTTTCGAGTTTGGTGTGGAGGAAGTTTTCAAGGATCAAGAGAGGAGTATGATGCAACATGATCAAGGAGAGTGAAAGCTCTAAGCTTGGGGATGCCCCGGTGGTTCACCCCTGCATATATTAAGAAGACTCAAGCGTCTAAGCTTGGGGATGCCCAAGGCATCCCCTTCTTCATCGACAACATTATCAGGTTCCTCCCCTGAAACTATATTTTTATTCCATCACATCTTATGTGCTTTTTCTTGGAGCGTCGGTTTGTTTTTGTTTTTTTTTGTTTTGTTTGAATAAAATGGATCCTAGCATTCACTTTATGGGAGAGAGACACGCTCCGCTGTAGCATATGGACAAGTATGTCCTTGGTTTCTACTCATAGTATTCATGGCGAAGTTTCTCCTTCGTTAAATTGTTATATGGTTGGAATTGGAAAATGATACATGTAGTAATTGCTATAAATGTCTTGGGTAATGTGATACTTGGCAATTGTTGTGCTCATGATTAAGCTCTTGCATCATATGCTTTGCACCCATTAATGAAGAAATACCTAGAGCATGCTAAAATTTGGTTTGCATATTTGGTTTCTCTAAGGTCTAGATAATTTCTAGTATTGAGTTTGAACAACAAGGAAGACGATGTAGATTCTTATAATGTTTACAATATGTCTTTTATGTGAGTTTTGCTGCACCGGTTCATCCTTGTGTTTGTTTCAAATAAGCCTTGCTAGCCTAAACCTTGTATCGAGAGGGAATACTTCTCATGCATCCAAAATACTTGAGCCAACCACTATGCCATTTGTGTCCACCATACCTACCTACTACATGGTATTTTCCGCCATTCCAAAGTAAATTGCTTGAGTGCTACCTTTAAAATTCCATTCTTCACCTTTGCAATATATAGCTCATGGGACAAATAGCTTAAAAACTATTGTGGTATTGAATATGTAATTATGCACTTTATCTCTTATTAAGTTGCTTGTTGTGCGATAACCATGTTCACTGGGGACGCCATCAATTATTCATTGTTGAATTTCATGTGAGTTGCTATGCATGTCCGTCTTGTCTGAAGTAAGAGAGATCTACCACCTTATGGTTAAGCATGCATATGTTAGAGAAGAACATTGGGCCGCTAACTAAAGCCATGATCCATGGTGGAAGTTTCAGTTTTGGACATATATCCTCAATCTCAAATGAGAAAATTATTAATTGTTGTTACATGCTTATGCATAAAAGAGGAGTCCATTATCTGTTGTCTATGTTGTCCCGGTATGGATGTCTAAGTTGAAGAATAATCAATAGCGAGAAATCCAATGCGAGCTTTCTCCTTAGACCTTTGTACAAAGCGGCATAGAGGTACCCCTTTGTGACACTTGGTAAAAACAAGTGCATTGTGATGATCCGGTAGTCCAAGCTAATTAGGACAAGGTGCGGGCACTATTAGTACACTATGCATGAGGCTTGCAACTTATAAGATATAATTTACATGATGCATATGCTTTATTACTACCGTTGACAAAATTGTTTCATGTTTTCAAAATCAAAGCTCTAGCACAAATATAGCAATCGATGCTTTTCCTCTATGGAGGACCATTCTTTTACTTTCAATGTTGAGTCAGTTCACCTATTTCTCTCCATCTCAAGAAGCAAACACTTGTGTGAACTATGCATTGATTCCTACATATTTGCTTATTGCACTTATTATATTACTCTATGTTGACAATATCCATGAGATATACATGTTACAAGTTGAAAGCAACCGCTGAAACTTAATCTTCTTTTGTGTTGCTTCAATGCTTTTACTATGAATTGTTGCTTTATGAGTTAACTCTTATGCAAGACTTATTGATGCTTGTCTTGAAGTGCTATTCATGAAAAGTCTTTGCTTTATGATTCACTTGTTTACTCATGTCATATACATTGTTTTGATCGCTGCATTCACTACATATGCTTTACAAATAGTATGATCAAGATTATGATGGCATGTCACTCGAGAAATTATCTGTGTTATCGTTTTACTGTCGGGACGAGCGAGAACTAAGCTTGGGGATGCTGATACGTCTCCGACGTATTGATAATTTCTTATGTTCCATGCCACATTATTGATGTTATCTACATGTTTTATGCACACTTTATGTCATATTCGTGCATTTTACGGAACTAACCTATTAACAAGATGCCGAAGTGCCGATTCTTTGTTTTCTGCTGTTTTTGGTTTCAGAAATCCTAGTAACGAAATATTCTCGGAATTGGACGAAATCAAAGCCCAGGGGCCTATTTTTCCACGAAGCTTCCGAAGTCCGAAGGAGAGACGAAGAGGGCCACGGGGTGGCCAAACCCTAGGCGGCGCGGCCCCCCTTGGCCGCGCGGCCCTATGGTGTGGGCCCCCGTGCCGCCTCTTGACCTGCCCTTCCGCCTACAAATAGCCTCCGTGACGAAACCCCGGCACCGAGAGCCACGATACGGAAAACCTTGCGAGACGCCGCCACCGCCGATCCCATCTCGGGGGATCCGGGAGATCGCCTCCGGCACCCTGCCGGAGAGGGGATTCATCTCCGGAGGACTCTACACCGCCATGGTCGCCTCGGAGTGATGAGTGAGTAGTCTACCCCTGGACTATGGGTCCATAGCAGTAGCTAGATGGTTGTCTTCTCCCCATTGTGCTATCATTGTCGGATCTTGTGAGCTGCCTAACATGATCAAGATCATCTATCTGTAATTCTATATGTTGCGTTTGTTGGGATCCGATGAATAGAGAATACTTGTTATGTTGATTATCAAAGTTATATCTACGTGTTGTTTATGATCTTGCATGCTTTCCGTTACTAGTAGATGCTCTGGCCAAGTAGATGCTTGTAACTCCAAGAGGGAGTACTTATGCTCGATAGTGGGTTCATGCCCGCATTGACACAGGACGATGTGTGAGAAAGTTCTAAGGTTGTGTTGTGCTGTTGCCACTAGGGATAAAACATTGATGCTATGTCTAAGGATGTAGTTGTTGATTACATTACGCACCATACTTAATGCAATTGTCTGTTGCATTGCAACTTAATACTTTGGAGGGGTTCGGATGATAACCTGAAGGTGGACTTTTTAGGCATAGATGCAGTTGGATGGCGGTCTATGTACTTTGTCGTAATGCCCAATTAAATCTCACTATAATCATCATGATATGTATGTGCATGGTCATGCTCTCTTTATTTGTCAATTGCCCAACTGTAATTTGTTCACCCAACATGCTGTTCGTCTTATGGGAGAGACACCTCTAGTGAACTGTGGACCCCGGTCCAATTCTCTTTACTGAAATACAATCTACTGCAATACTTGTTCTACTGTTTTCTGCAAACAATCATCTTCCACACTATACATCTAATCCTTTGTTACAGCAAGCCGGTGAGATTGACAACCTCACTGTTTCGTTGGGGCAAAGTACTTTGGTTGTGTTGTGCAGGTTCCACGTTGGCACCGGAATCCCTGGTGTTGCGCCGCACTACATCCCGCCGCCATCAACCTTCAACGTGCTTCTTGGCTCCTACTGGTTCGATAAACCTTGGTTTCTTTCTGAGGGAAAACTTGCTGCTGTGCGCATCATACCTTCCTCTTGGGGTTCCCAACGAACGTGTGAGTTACACGCCATCAGCCGGTATTAGTTTTTCAACCATAGGAAAGTCCATCAAGAGCTCACGAAGCCATTCCTCTTCGACAATAGTTGTATCTAATGCTGTGAGTTCTGCTTCCATAGTTGACCTCGTTAAGATGGTCTGCTTGCAAGACTTCCAGGAAACAGCGCCACCACCAAGAGTGAAAACATATCCACTTGTGGCCTTCACCTTAGCATCTGTAATCCAATTGGAATCACTATACCCTTCAAGTCCTCTTGGATACCTGGTATAATGAATTCCATAACTCATGGTTCCCTTCAGATAGCGCATCACTCTCTCAAGAGCATGCCAATGATCTTCTCCCGGGTTGGCCACAAACCGGCTAAGTTTGCATACAGCAAACGAGATATCAGGCCTCGTAGCGCAAGCTAAATACATAAGTGAACCAATGATTTGAGAGTATCTCAATTGATCTCTAGTTGCCTTTTCATTCTTTCGAAGCAAGACACTAGGATCATAAGGTGTGAGAGAAGATTTGCGATCAGCATAGCCAAATCTGCTCAACACCTTCTCAACATAATGAGATTGCACAAGTGTAATCCCATTATTCTCATCTCTCAATAACTTGATGTTCAATATAACATCAGCTTCTCCAAGATCTTTCATCTCGAAACACTGAGATAAGAAGGTTTTTACCTCCTCAATCACTTTGAGACTTGTCCCAAAAATTAGTATGTCATCCACATACAAGCATAGGACAACTCCCTCACCCCCACCATGGCGGTAGTATACACATTTGTCGGCTTCATTGACAACAAAGCCTACAGATATCAAAGTTCTTTCAAACTTCTCATGCCATTTTTTGGGAGCTTGTTTGAGACCATACAAAGATTTCTTTAATTTACACACCTTTCTTTCTTGACCTTCTAGTATAAGACCATTAGGCTGTTCCATGTAAATTTCCTCGTCCAACTCTCCATTTAGGAAAGCCGTCTTAACGTCCATTTGATGAACGAGAAGACCGTGTGAGGCAGCCAATGACAGTAGTACACGAATGGTGGTCAATCTCGCCACAGGTGAGTAGGTATCGAAGAAATCTTCACATTCCTTTTGGGTATAGCCTTTGGCTACAAGCCGAGCTTTATACTTCTCAATAGTACCATGAGCTCGAAGCTTCTTCTTAAATACCCATTTACATCCTACAGGTTTGCACCCATAAGGACGCTCAGTTAACTCCCACGTTCCATTAGCCAAGATGGAGTCCATCTCGCTTTGAACCGCTTCCTTCCAGTAGTCTGCATCAGGAGATGCGAGAGCTTCTGAAATGGTAGTGGGAGTATCATCCACAAGATACATAATGAAATCATTACCGAAAGACTTTGCAGTCCTTTGTCTCTTACTCCTTGTGGGAGCTTCATTGTCATCTTCATCAGAATCTGAACTCTCATCATCAGATTCCTCATCAGACTCTATAGGAGTTTCATGTATTGGATCAGATTCCCAACTAGACATTCCATGCATATCTCTCATAGGAAATATATCCTCAAATAATTTAGCATCTCTTGATTCAAAGATGGTGCCAACATTCATGTCGTCCACTCCATATTTCACCACAAGAAATCTATAAGCAATGCTATGGGCAGCATAGCCAAGAAAGACACAATCCACAGTTTTGGTGCAAGCTTTCGCTCCTTGGTGATTGGCAAATTCACTTTAGCCAAACATCCTGATGACCCACAAGTATAGGGGGTGTATCGTAGTATTTTCGATAAGTAAGAACGTCGATCCCAACAAGGAGCAGAAGGTGTTGACAAGCAGTTTCGATGAAGGGTTCCCTGTAAATGCTCACAGACAAGTATTCAGGGGGTTTTAGTGTAGCAGATGAATAAAGTACGAGTAAGTAAAGTGCGAGAGAAATAATTGCAGCGAGTGGCCCAATCCTTTTTAGCACAAAGGACAAGCCGTTTTGTTTACTTATAATGACCAAACGTTCTTGAGGACACACGGGTATTTAGTCTAGTGCTTTCGCTTCATATAGCTGATTAATCTTCATTGTTTTGATAAGTGTTGTGTGGGTGAACCTATGCTAATGCACCGCCCTTTCTAGGACTAATACATACTTGTGATTATACCCCTGCAAGCATCGCAACTACAAGAAAGTAATTAAGATAAATCTAACCACAGCCTTAAACTCTGAGATCCTGCTATCCCTCCTGCATCGATATACCAACGGGGGTTTAGGTTTCTATCACTCCGGCAACCCCGCAATTAGCAAACGAGTACAAGATGTATTTCCCTAGGCCCCTAAAGGTGAAGTATCATGTAGTCGACGTTCACATGACGCCACTAGAAGAATAACACCACAACTTAAATATCATAACATTGAATATTACCCAACATAATTCACTACTAACATTTAGACTTCACCCATGTCCTCAAGAACTAAACGAACTACTCACGAGACATCATATGGAACATGATCAGAGGTGATATGATGATGAATAACAATCTGAACATAAACCTTGGTTCAATGGTTTCACTCAATAGCATCAATAACAAGTAGAAATCAATACCAGGAGAGTTTCCCCTATCAAACAATCAAGATCCAACCCTAATTGTTACAGCGGTGACGATGTGCAGTGGTGGAGACGGGGGTGATGATGATGGAGATGATGATGATGGTGATGGAGATGATGTCCAGCTCGATGTCGGTGACGATGGCGTCGATTTCCCCCTCCGGGAGGGAATTTCCCCGGCAGATTTCAGCCTGCCGGAGAGCTCTTTTCTCTCTGGTGTTTTCCGCCCCGCAGAGGCGGCTGTGAATCTTCGCGACTATCCCCCGGAGCTAAGGTTTTCGGGACGAAGAAATACGCGAAGGAGAGGAGGCCAGAGGGGGCTGTGGGTCCCCTCCTCACAGGGCGGCGCGGCCAGGCCTTGGCCCGCGCCGGCCTATGAGGTGGGCCCATGGTGGCCCTCCTCGGCTCCCCCTTCTGGCTCCCTTCGTCTTCTGGAAAAATAGGATTTTTCGTATAATTTCTGTCAATTGTTGATCTTCCGAAATATTGCCTTCTGACGACGCTTTTTCCAGCAGAATCCTGGCTCCGATGCGCGATCCTCCAATAATCATGAAACATGAAAAATAGATGAAATAACATAAGTATCATCTCCAAATATGAAATATATCAATGAATAACAGCAAATTATGATATAAAATAGTGATGCAAAATGGACTTATCAACTCCCCCCAAGCTTAGACTTCGCTTGTCCCCAAGCGAAACTAAACTCGGTAAACAGGACAACATGTTTATGGAGTGAAGAGTCGATAAATGAAATACGGACAAGAAGCATCATATCAATTCACACAAGACATTCTAATGAACAACTTCCTCATATAATTCAACTTGAAACAAGTAGAGGGTAATCACAAATAAAGGTGCATAAGAAATCATAATTGGTGATGGCAAACTTCGTTCTTGGTCAGAGAACAGATTATGTTAAAGTTTATATGGCACAAATTGCATACTCAATCATAATAATCTCCTCATAATCATTGATAACTTTCAAAGCTATATTCATTCAGATAAAACTTGTACTAAACAAGGAAGAATAAAAGACATGATGAAGTAAATCACAATATAGATGGTTTGATTACAACAACTCAAATGCTTGCTTAAGATGGAGGGAAATAGGTTTACTGACTCAACATAAAGTAAAAGGCAGGCCCTTCGCATAGGGAAGCAGGGATTACATCATGTGCTAGAGCTTTTTCAGTTTTGAAATCATATGAAGAGAATAAAAGTAACAATTTGAGAGGTGTTTGTTGTTGTCAACGAATGGTAGTGGGTACTCTAACCCCCTTGCCAGACAAACTCTCAAAGAGCGGCTCCCATAAAAAATTTTAGTTGACACTCCTTCCAACCTTTACTTTCACAAACCATGGCTAACCGAATCCTCGGGTGCCTGCCAACAATCTCATACCATGAAGGAGTGCCCTTTTATTTTAGTTTTATTTAGATGACACTCCTCCCCACTTTTGCTTTCTCAAGCCATGGCTAACCGAATCCTCGGGTGCCTTCCAACAATCACATACCATGGAGGAGTGTCTATTTGTAAAATTATGAAAGTTAATTAATCGGGGCTGGGAACCCCATTGCCAGCTCTTTTTGCACAATTATTGGATAAGCGGATGAAGCCACTAGTCCATTGGTGAAAGTTGCCCAACAAGATTGAAAGATAAAACACCACATACTTCCTCATGAGCTATAAAACATTGACACAAATAAGGGATGATAAATTTTGAATTGTTTAAAGGTAGCACACGAAGTATTTACTTGGAATGGCAGGAGATACCATGTAGTAGGTAGTTATGGTGGACACAAATAGCATAGGTTTAGGTTAAAGTTTGGATGCACGAGAAGCATTCCTTCTCAGTACAGGTCTTTGGCTAGCAAGGTTAATTAGCAAGCATAAGATTTGAGGGAAGCAAACAAATATACATGTGATAGAAACAATCATGCATCTTCCTTGTAAGCACAAACAATTTTAACTTCAGAATAATAAGCTATGAGCTAACAAGAAAGGAAGACAATGAAACAACTACATGAATTTCTCTTTCCTACTTAATCCTCAAAAGTGTTGTTGCTATTGACCAATGCTAAGTTTGCCAAAACCAAATAGATTTACTCAATGCTCCCAAAGTGATACCAATACTAATAACAAGATCAATCATATAATAGAGATTGCAAACTAAAATGAGATGTGCAATATGTAAATGATAAGACTTCTCATTAGTATTTCATAACGATAGCTCACACCAAGGGATACATAGACAACCAACTAAAGGAGAGATACTTCCACACTGCAACCCATCTTATATGATAACTTCCCTACTCATGATATGACACCACTTGATAGTAAAAAGTAAAAGATAGTGATGATGTGATACCGCGGCACTCCCCCAAGCTTGGAACAAACCAAGGGGATGCCAATACCGAGGATGAATTACTCCTTCGGCGGTGGTGATGATGAATTCTTGACAAGCTTCTCAACCAGCTCCTGAAGCTCATCAATCTTGTACATGAGGTTGCGGATCATCTCCGAATTGTGCTCGACGCGGTTGAGAAGTATGTCCGACGGCGAGTCCCAACTCTTGGAGTTATCTCCCCACTCTTCAGCTTCAGGCTTCATCCTTCCTGCAGTGTTAGAATGATCTATATCCCAAATGCTAGGCAATGCTGCCTTGGGAGTCCTTTCAATTTGACTATTGTAAATTAGATTGCGGAAGGGGTTGTAGGTGCCTGTAGAAGATGTCTTTGGAGCTAGGTAGTGACGTGGAACCTTTCCTCCGGTGCGAATTCTTGCGCTCCTCTTGGCACTGAAAGGGTTCTCCACCACCATGATGCTTGCGATTGTAGCACGCAGGTGCGCACGCGAGTCTTCCTCCACTTTTTCTTCATCTTCTTCCTTGACGCTCTCATCCACCTCTTTCCACTCGGGATCTTGAATATCTTCATCCGAAAGCCCCTTGCATTTGTTGTTGTTGACCATGGTGCTTCTAGATTGAAAACAGATCTTGGCAGAAACAGCTCGAAACAAAACACGTCGAGAGAACGATATACGGACCTCCAGGGGTCCGGGGGATTATATAGAATAAATTTTTATAGCAAAAGGAAAGTACCAGGTCGAACCGGAGTCGAAGAGGGGCAACGAGGGAGCCACCTCATAGGGCAGCGCGGCCAGGCTGGGGCCCGCGCCGGCCTATGGGGGCACGCCCTCGTGCGTCTCCTCCAATCCGTTTCGATCTCGTAATTTTTCATATTTTCCAAAATCAGCAAAAACATTGTTCGGAAAGTAAAACGCGAACTTTTTATTACCAGTACTGTTACCTATTCAAAGTCGAACTCTGCAGAACTGTCAATTTGACCTTTGATGAAAGCTTCCGGAGTTACCACTCGAATAACATCTACATCTTCATTATAAGAATCACCTGAGATATAATGCTTGAGTCTTTGTCCATTCACTACTTGTGTGGCATTGCCTTGGAGAGAGCTATATTTAATTGCTCCTGATCGATACACCTCTTCAACCACATATGGTCCTTTCCATTTTGAGAGTAATTTCACTGCAAAGAATCTGAGACGAGACCGATACAATAGGACTTTATCCCCAATATTAAATTCTCTTTTGATAATTCTTCTATCATGCCATTTCTTAACATACTCTTTAAAAAGTTTAGCATTCTCATAAGCTTCGCTTCTCCATTCATCTAGAGAACTCAATTGTAGCTACCTCTTCTTACCGGCAAGTTTAGGATCTTTATTTAGTTCTCTTACCGCCTAATAAGCTTTGTGCTCTAGTTCTAAAGGTAAGTGGCAAGCTTTCCCATAGACCATTTTATATGGTGACATACCCATGGGATTTTTATAAGCAGTTCTATAAGCCCACAATGCTTCCTTCAATTTACTAGCCCAATTCTTTCTAGATTTATTAACAGTCTTTTGCAAGATAGATTTAATCTCTCTATTTGATAGTTCTACTTGCCCACTAGTTTGAGGATGATAAGCGGAAGCAATTCTATGATTAATACCATATTTAGCAAGAGTTTTTCTAAAACCACCATGAATAAAACGAGAACCTCCATCAGTCATAAGATATCTAGGAACTCCAAATCTAGGAAAAATAATATCTAAAAGCATTCTTAAAGAAGTCTCACCATCAACACTTTTTGTGGGTATGGCTTCCACCCATTTAGTATCATAATCAACAGCAACAAGTATATGAGTGTTACCTTCTGAAGAGGGGAAAGGTCCATAAAGTCAAATCCCCAACAATCGAATGGTTCAATAACAAGAGTATAATTCATAGGCATTTCATTGCGTCTGGAGATATTACCAACCCTTTGACATTCATCACAAGATAAAATAAACTTCCTTGCATCTTTGAAGAGAGTTGGCCAATAAAAACCTGATTGTAGAACCTTTTGCGTGGTTCTATCTCCGGCGTGATGTCCTCCATAAACACTACCATGACATTTACTCAATATCTCCTGTTGTTCATATTCGGGAACACATCTTCGCAGAATACCATCCACTCCTTCTTTATATAAGTGTGGGTCATCCCAAAAATAATGCCTCAAATCATAAAAGAATTTGCTCCTTTGCTGAGCTGAAAAGGTTGGAGGCAAGTACTTGGAAACAATAAAGTTAGCATAATCAGCATACCAAGGGCTATCTCGCGAGCTCACCTTTATTACAGCCAATTGTTCATTTGGAAAACTATCATTAACAGGAACAGGATCATAAGCAATATTTTCCAATCTAAACAAGTTATCAGCAACAGGATTATCAACACCTTTTCTATCTACTAGTAAGTGTGCCCGTGCAATGCACGTATCCTGAAGTCTTTATCAAACACAAATTAGAAGCTTGTAATTATAGCAGTTATGCCTTTAAAAAGAGTATGGAACTATAATTTATACATGAAAACATTTTCAATCCATCTGTAGAACAACCTGTACAAAGAAGACCGCAACAATAATGGTCTTCCAATACCGAGATCACTATCTTGTAGTACAGATGCCAAGGAAACAAAATATGTGAGTTTTAGTTGAGTTTGGGACTGCCTGATGGCTCGAGTATATGACGTCGCGTCGACTCCGTCGACGCCTCATGCTTCAACCTTGATAACCCGACAATCATGCTGCAAGGCTGCTACCTGAGGTTTTAATTACCGGTGCTCAATGTCTTGCATAAGCTGTGCATATTGATTTGTTGCCCTAGTGAACACATGAATTACAAAAAGAAAAATAATAGAAAACTGAAAAGTCAGCAATAGTGGTGCTTAGTCGCCTTCTACCAGTAACCCTAGCTCACCTCCGTATGTGTGACATGTGTCTACTACCAGTTCAACCACCGGTTCCAATCATCAACTCATAGTCTACCATATTGCTATGTTTAAGGGTAGGATTTGAGAGGTAATATTTAGGTTTTCTAAGTTCATATGTAATTGAACAAGCTGGATCAAATCAGAGAGCACAACAAAGCAATACAGATATTTTATCATACCAGGCAAACTGATGAATCCAAGCATAATTTCTGAAAAGTAGAAGAAATATATAATAAGTAGATAATCCCATAGAGAAAAATAGTAAACAATGATAGAATATTGAAATAAAGCACAACTATTAAAATTTCTGAAGGTGAAGTTCTTCGTCTCCTACTCCTCCCTCTTAACCACCAGCAGCAAATCAGAAAATGCCTAATATTTCATGAGACGTACATACGTTAGACAAATCAATATGGAGGTTTCACCAGGTAGTCTGATGAACTCAAGCAAATTATCCGTAAGGAATAGAATACATATATATTTAGTAAACAACCCACAGAGATCAAAAGGGTGAACAATCATATAATCTTGAAAAAAGAACACCGTAATTTTTATGATGGCACAATTGTAGACTATCTGTCACTTCTTTGCTTATATCCATCAACAGTTCAGAATATAGGTACTCCAAAAATTCAGAGACCTCTTGAAAGGTGAACTGAACTTCAACATTCCCGCTGGTGCAGTGGTGCTTAGTTGAACTCAATATGTTTATTTGACAGGTAACACAATATAATAATTTACTATTCCTTTAGCTATGGCCTATACTCCTGAAGGATACAACAAATTTCAGTAGAGGAATAACAACAGCTCCGAAGAATGACCTGAGGAGCTTTGCCGTGGCAACACCAATGAGAAGCATTTGCGCTATGTTTGGGGGTCCGGTGATAGAAGTCACAAGCATGTTGCAGGCGGCAGCGATTTGGGGCACGGTGACAACAGGGCACCTACGCCATTGCTATCAGGTCAGAACAGAGCAAGTCAGGGCCAAGGATCGTTTCAACCGCATGAGATCGAATTAGAAGCGAGGGTTTGTGTGTGCCTCACCTGCGCTGCTTGATAAACGAAGCAAAGGTGGAATTGGGACTGGGAGTCCTTGCCGCGGATAATCGACGGCCATGACGCCTGCGTGTTGGCCACACCTGAATGGCACTGCCAATAAATCTTGTGCGGGAGACTGCGAGGCCGAGAGGCTATTGGTGCCGTCGGTGAGCTCACATATGGGGCCCTCGAGCAGCGCGGCAACACGGGCGCCGTAGTCATTTGCCCGATCTCAGAAAGGCCCTTCCTCCCGGCCGTGCCGCCGCCACGCGGTAGGGCCTCCACGGTCAGATCGCTTGAGGTGGAGGTGGTTGTGATGACAGCGGACGGGCCAGAGGCTGGAGGTTTCGTCGGCGACGATTGTGGCGGCTTCATCGTCCCAGTCAACAAGTGGACAAGTCCACGGAGGCCTGCGGGTGTGCGATGAGGGCAGGCCTACTGCTGCGGGCGGACTGTTTGAAGGATGCATGAAAACCGGGTGTGGAGACCGGGTGCGGGGTGGGGAGAATGGGGCTTCTCTGTCCGTTTGATGGAGTCACATGGACGGCTAAGATTTAATTTTCCTACGGCACTTCGTGCCTTTATAAGTAGTAGACATAATATGCAAATCAAATTCTTGCAACAAAAGCACCCATCTAATAAGCCTTGGCTTAGCATATTTCTTTTGCATAAGGTATCTAATTGCAGCATGATCAGTATGAATTGTAACTTTTGAATCAACAATATAGGATCTAAACTTATCACAAGCAAAGACTACAGCTAACAATTCTTTTTCAGTTGTAGCATAATTCCTTTGAGCAGCATCAAGTGTTTTACTAGCATAAAGAATAACATTCAATTTTTTATCTACTCGTTGTCCAAGAACAGCACCTACAGCAAAATCACTAGCATCACACATAATTTCAAAAGGTAAGTTCCAATCAGGAGGTTCAACTATAGGAGCAGTTGTTAAGGCTTTGTTTAGAGTTTCAAAAGCTTCCTTACAATCATCATCAAAAACAAAAGGTACATCTTTTTGAAGAAGATTAGTAAGAGGTTTTGAAATCTTGGAGAAGTCTTTAATAAATCTCCTATAAAACCCAGCATGACCAAGAACACTACGAATACCTTTAACATCCCTGGGATAGGGCATCTTCTCAATTGCTTCAACTTTAGCTCTATCAACTTCAATACCTCTCTCAGAAATTTTATGTCCCAATACAATTCCTTCATTAACCATAAAGTGGAATTTCTCCCAATTAAGAACAAGGTTAGTTTCTTCACATCTCTGCAAAACTTTATCAAGGTTTCGCAAGCAATTATCAAAAGAATTCCCATAGACAGAAAAATCATCCATGAATACCTCTACAATATTCTCGCAAAAACCATGAAAAATAGCAGACATGCATCTTTGAAAAGTAGCAGGAGCATTGCATAAACCAAAAGGCATACGTCTATAAGCATAAATTCCATAGGGACAAGTGAAAGTGGTTTTCTCTTGATCTTTAGTTTTAACAACAATTTGTGAAAACCCAGAATAACCATCAAGAAAGCAAAAATGAGTATTTTTAGATAACCTTTCTAACATTTGGTCAATAAAAGGTAAAGGGTAATGATCTTTCTTAGTGACCTTATTAACTTTTCGATAATCAATGCACATTCTATACCCTACAACTACTCTTTGAGGGATGAGCTCATCATTATCATTAGGTACAACAGTCATTCCTCCTTTCTTAGGAACACAATGTACAGGACTAACCCATCTACTATCAGCAATAGGATATATAATACCAGCTTCAAGAAGTTTTAATACCTCATTCCTTACCACATCCTTCATCTTAGGAATTAGACAATGCTGATGTTCAACAACAGGCTTTGCATCATCTTCCATATTAATGGCATGTTGGCAAATAGAGGGAGAAATCCCCTTCAAGTCATCAAGAGTGTAGCCAATAGCTCCTCGATGTTTCTTCAATATTTCCAATAACCTTTCTTCCTCAATCTCTGAAAGCTTAGAACTAATAATAACAGGATATATTTTCTTATCATCAATATGAGCATATTTAAGATTATCAGGCAATGGTTTTAAATCAAAAACAGGATCTTCTTTTGGTGGCAATGTTATACCTTGATCTTCTACTGGTAAATCATGTTTAAGAATAGGTTGACGAAGGAAAATTTCATCAAGCTCATTTCTTTCTTCCCTAAAAACTTCACTCTCACTATTCTCCAAATGTTGCTGCAAAGGATTATTAGGAGCAAGAGCAATAGATGCACAATGTTCAACTCTAAAATCATTATTAGGCGAATCAGCTTTATAAGGAGTTTTGGCAAATTTAGAGAAATTAAACTCATAAGATTCACCAACAAATTTAGTCAAGATTTTCTCTTTCTTGCAATCTATAACAGCTCCACAAGTATTTAGAAAAGGTCTACCAAAAATGATAGGACAATACTTACTAGCAGTAGAACCAAGTACCAAAAAGTCAGCAGGATATTTAATCTTACCACATAGAACTTCCACATCTCGAACAATACCAATTGGAGAGATAGTTTCTCTATTAGCCAGCCGAATAACCACATCAATATCTTCAAGTTCACAAGAACCAATTTCGTGCATAATCTCCATGTAAACCTCATAAGGAATAGCACTAATACTTGCACCAATATCGCATAAACCATAATAACAATGATCACCAATTCTAACTGATAGCATAGGAACACTAGCTTTCCTAGACTTATTAGGATGTGAAACAATATTAGAAGCATCTTCACAGAAAATAATATGACCATCTTCCACATTTTCGGTCACAAGATCTTTAACTATTGCAATAGCAGGTTGAACTTTTATTTGCTCTTCAGGTTCTACAGGTTTCTTTTCACTTTTATTAACCGCACTATTTATAACAGAGTACTCCTTCATTTTAGCAGGAAAAGGAGTTTTTTCAATATAAGCTTCAGGAATAACATGATCAACAGTTTCAACTACAACACATTTATTTATAGATGAATCAATTTTATCTTTATACGGTTCATGATATTTATCAAAATTCTTCTTAGGCAATTCATAATGAGAGGCAAAAGCTTTATAAAGATTTGCAGCAACTTGAGAATCAAGACCAGAAGTAGCACTCATATTACGAAATTTATCAGTATCCATAAAAGCTTCAATGCATTTATAATCATAATTTATACCTGATTCTCTATCCTTGTCGTTCTCCCATCCTTCAGTATTCTCCTGGATCCGATTAAGAAGGTCCCTTTTAAAATCTTCTTTGTTGCGTGTAAATGATCCAGAACAAGAAGTATCCAACAAGGTCTTGTCTTGAAAAGAAAGTCTTGCATAGAAATTATCAATGATAACATTACCAGGAAGCTCATGAATGGGGCATTTGAGCATTGAAGACTTCAATCTCCCCCACGCTTGGGCAATACTCTCTCCATCATGAGGCCAAAAATTATATATGCGGTTCCGGTATTTGTGAATTTCACTTGAAGGATAGAACTTAGAATAAAATCGGGGCACAATATCATTCCATTCAAGAGAATCCCCATCATCCAGTAATTTATACCAATGCGCCGCTTTACCAGACAGCGATATAGAGAATAGTTTCTTCCTCACTTCATCCATAGCAATACCTGCACACTTAAATAATCCGCATAATTCATGTAAGAACAGTAAATGATCTCCAGGATGGACCGTTCCATCCCCTGTATAACGGTTATCCACAACACGTTCAATAATTTTCATAGGTATTTTGTATGGAACCTCTTCCTCACCTGGCGCCTCATCCACTACCTTTGCAGTAGTAGTAGATTTTCCAAATAAAAATTCAAGGGAAGATCTCTCCATAATGAATTATAGCAGCAGGCAGGAATAAAATCAGCACAAATAGTAAAAGTTTCCCTTACCAATTCCACTTACCAATAGCGCTTCACTCCCCGGCAACGGCGCCAGAAAATAGTCTTGATGACCCACAAGTATAGGGGGTGTATCGCAGTATTTTTGATAAGTAAGAATGTCGATCCCAACGAGGTGCAGAAGGTGTTGACAAGCAGTTTCGATGAAGGATTCACTATAGATGCTCACAGACAAGTATTCAGGGGGTTTTAGTGTAGCAGATGAATAAAGTACGAGTAAGTAAAGTGTGAGAGAAATAATTGCAGCGAGTGGCCCAATCCTTTTTAGCACAAAGGACAAGCCGGTTTGTTTACTTATAATGACCAAACGTTCTTGAGGACACACGGGTATTTAGTCTAGTGCTTTCGCTTCATATAGCTGATTAATCTTCATTGTTTTGATAAGTGTTGTGTGGGTGAACCTATGCTAATGCACTGCCCTTCCTAGGACTAATACATACTTGTGATTATACCCCTTGCAAGCATCCGCAACTACAAGAAAGTAATTAAGATAAATCTAACCACAGCCTTAAACTCTGAGATCCTGCTATCCCTCCTGCATCGATATACCAACGGGGGTTTAGGTTTCTATCACTCCGGCAACCCCGCAATTAGCAAACGAGTACAAGATGTATTCCCCTAGGCCCCTAAAGGTGAAGTATCATGTAGTCGACGTTCACATGACACCACTAGAAGAATAACACCACAACTTAAATATCATAACATTGAATATTACCCAACATAATTCACTACTAACATTTAGACTTCACCCATGTCCTCAAGAAGTAAACGAACTACTCACGAGACATCATATGGAACATGATCAGAGGTGATATGATGATGAATAACAATCTGAACATAAACCTTGGTTCAATGGTTTCACTCAATAGCATCAATAACAAGTAGAAATCAATACCGGGAGAGTTTCCCCTATTAAACAATCAAGATCCAACCCTAATTGTTACAGCGGTGACGATGTGCAGCGGTGGAGACGGCGGTGATGATGATGGAGATGATGTCCAGCTCGATGTCGGTGACGATGGCGTCGATTTCCCCCTCCAGGAGGGAATTTCCCCGGCAGATTTCAGCCTGCCGGAGAGCTCTTTTCTCTCTGGTGTTTTCCGCCCCGCAGAGGCGGCTGTGACTCTTCGCGACTATCCCCCGGAGCTTAGGTTTTTGGGACGAAGAAATACGCGAAGGAGAGGAGGCCAGAGGGGGCTGTGGGCCCCCTCCTCACAGGGCGGCGCGGCCAGGCCTTGGCCCGCGCTGGCCTATGAGGTGGGCCCATGGCGGCCCTCCTCGGCTCCCCCTTCTGGCTCCCTTCGTCTTCTGGAAAAATAGGATTTTCCGTATAATTTCTGTCAATTGTCGATCTTCCGAAATATTGCCTTCTGACGACGCTTTTTCCAGCAGAATCCTGGCTCCGGTGCGCGATCCTCCAATAATCATGAAACATGCAAAATAGATGAAATAACATAAGTATCATCTCCAAATATGAAATATATCAATGAATAACAACAAATTATGATATAAAATAGTGATGCAAAATGGACGTATCACATCCCCAAGTTCGTAGGTAGGAAAGTGTTGGTCTTTTCTTTTCCCATTCCTCATAAGGGGTAATCTCTTTATTTTTTGATTGGAACATGGTTTAGGACATGACATGAAGTCAATATAGCCTCCCCCCACCATTTCTTGGATAAACCCGAAACATCTAACATGGCGTTAACCAAATATGTTAGAGCACGGTTTTTCTTTTCCGCAATCCCATTGGATTGTGGGGAATTGGGAGGCGTCCTCTCATGGATTATACCATGTTCCGCACAGAATAAATTGAACTCATTAGAAAGTACTCTCCACCACGATCGGACCGAACCCTTTTATATTTCTTTCAAGTTGATTCTCAACTTCAGCCTTATAGATTTTAAAGAAATCAAGAGCCTCATCTTTAGTTTTTAGGAGATACACATAAAAATACCTAGTGGAATCATCAATCAAAGTCATGAAATATTTCTTTCCACCTCTTGTCAACTCACCATTCATCTCATATAGATCTGAGTGTACGAGCTCTAGTGGTGCCAAGTTTCTTTCCTTCGCAGGCTTGTGAGGCTTGCGAGGCTGCTTTGCTTGCACACAAGCATGACACTTAGAGCCTTTGACAAAGGTGAATTTCGGAATTAAACTCATATCAGCAAGCCGCGACATACAACCGAAATTAACATGACAAAGTCGTGAATGCCAAACATTAGTTTCATTAACACTAGTGCTTACATGGTTCACAACATTATCACAGAAGTCTTCTAGAGAGAAGCGAAACATTCCCTCACATTCATAGCCCTTTCCAACAAAATTTCCATACTTAGACAATACAACTTTATTGGACTCAAACACCAACTTAAACCCATCTTTCATAAGACGGGAGCCACTAACGAGATTCTTCTTGATAGAAGGGACACACGTTCTTCAGTTGCACGATCTTTCCCGAAGTAAACTTCAGATATACCGTGCCAACACCACGAACAGTAGCATGTAACCCATTCCCCATCATTACTGAGGAACCTCGGGCCTGGTAAGAGGTAAACATGGAGATGTCAGCACACACATGAACATTGGCACCTGTATCAACCCACCATTCCGTGGGCTGAAACACTGAAAGAACAGTAGGTAATATATTACCATACCCTGTAGTTCCTTCCTCTGTGTTGCCAATGACCATGCTGACAGAATTTGAGTTCTGTCCAGCCTGACATTTCTTTCCTTTGCGTTGTGGACAACGATTAGCCCAATGGCCTATCTCAGCACACACCCAGCAATGATCTTTCTTCTCTGTTTTCCCCTTTTTCTTGAAGTTGGCAGTCTGGGAGACTCCCTTGTTCTTTCCCTTGGACTTGTGGGCATTTTTCTGCACCATATTGGCAGCAGAACGTCCCTCGGTTCCTCTAGTGTGTTTGTCTTTTGCCCTCGCCTTCTCCTCAACATCCAGAGAGCCCATGATATTCTAAACAAAGAACTCATGCCTCTGATGTTTCAGAGCAGTGGCAAAGTTCCTCCATGAAGGGGAAAGCTTAGCGACAATGCATCCCGCGACAAACTTGTCCGGTAGCACACACTTGAGGAGCTCAAGTTCCTTTGCCATGATCAATATCTCATGAGCCTGTTCTACTACAGATCGGTTCTCAACCATTCTGTAGTCATTGAACTGCTCCATAGCAAACAGTTCACCTCCGGCATCAGCAGCACCAAACTTAGCGTACAGTGCATCCCACAGTTCCTTCCCATTTCGGATGTGCAGATAAGCATCAACCAACTTGTCTCCAAGCACACTTAGGACGACACCCATAAAGATTATGGTTGAATCCCCGAACGCTTTATCCTCGTCAGGAGTAAGCGGACCTCTAGGAGTACCTTCCGCAACTCGGTGCACGCCCATAGAAGTGAGCCACAAGAGGATCTTATTCTGCCATCTCTTGAAATGAGAACCAGTAAACGGGCTCGGTTTGAGCGCAGCAGCAAAACCAGACGGTGAAAATTGCCTAAGCATATAAGGTTTTTGGATTGTTGGAATATTAGGCAATTTCCGTGTGAGATTAATTACCGAAAGCAACATTACAGATGCACAAGCATACTTAACCACACACATCAGACTAAGCACATGCATCAGATCTGAACATGGAACAAGTAGCAGTGCAAGGTAGGAGAGGAAAAGCACGTACATCGCGACCGGGAAGGTTGCACCAGCAGCAGCACCACCATGGGAATCATTGATGTCGCCCATGGTGTAGTCGGATCTGTCGATAAAGCAGCCGAACCATCAAAGAGGAAGACGAACAGCAGCGAGCAGTCGTGCCAAGACGCTCCCCAAAAACCTTATCGCCCGTCTCCCAGTGCAGGATCTCAACGGACGGAGTTTCGGAGGCCTGCTCTCCCGGACGGCTGTGCATGCAGTCACCGGGATGGGGAAGACTAGAGAGTAGCGCAGCAAAAGGAACTTCGTGAGAGAGACGGACTAGAGAGTTCTGAGAGATATGTTCTCCAGATCTGATATGTCTCCTTATATAGCCTGGGAGGAGAGCCGCCCCAACCGCGTTGCCACGCATAGGAAACCAGGGACACGCGGCGAGCATGTACATGTACCCAACTCAGTTGGTGCACCAAGCAAAAATTTAGGCTTCCTTGAGTGTGTCTCGAACTCGAACTCGAGTCACGAAACGCGACGTGCGTGACGTGACGTGACGAGCCGTGCCGAGCCGAGCCGAGGCGGGGCGGGCAGAGGAGGAGGAGTGCGCGAGGGCTCCTTCTATTCTCACTCACTTGGAAGGAGTAGAACAGCAGCCCTTATATACCAGTCTAACTCTCTCCCAACTAGCAATGTGGGACTAAACTTTATCCCCCAAAGCTGTCCCAAGCTGCCAACGTGATGTGCCTTGAGATTTCAGGAATTGTAGACTACATGGGCTGCCTTATTGGGCTGCAGCCGATCTACATTCAACAACATCTGCTTTGAAGTTGTTACCTAGGATACACTAATGATATGGTAAGGTGGGCCTTACTAGGAAAATCAGAAAATGGGTATACTAAAGCATACCTGATAGAAATAATATTTCTACTATAAGTACCAGCTCTACATTGTTGGCTAGCTTATGAACTTTGAATGTATCTCCCTTTAATCACACGAATGAGTTTCTTTCTTGCATTATGTTGGTTGTTACTCGAACGGAGTACTACCTACATTTATAGCAGGATCATGATTTTCTCAAATGATCTACCTTACTAGCAATCAATAGTGTCCTTATATTGAAGGCTTATCGTTTCTAAGAACGAGATTAGCCACGAATCGGAGTAATACGTACATTTATAGCAGGATCATGCTTGTTCAAGCGAGCAATCAATAGTTTCCTTATATTGAAAGATTATCGTTTCTAACAAAGAGGTTAGCTTTCTGCTTGAAATGTGAATCTTAGATAGATAGCTAACCCCTTCAAATAATAGCAGGGTAGTGTGCTCTTTGCTTGCAGCAAAACAAATAATAAATAGATTACCATGCTGGTTGTTGTACATTATATTTTAGATTTATATTTCATCTCTTTATGATTGTGTTCCCAATTAAGTTACATGACTAGATTTTTCATGTTGCAAAATGATCTGAAGCTGAGTCAGCTTCGATCTTTCCTTGCACTGACATCTTAGAATATTTATTTTAACCTATGGCTATAAAAGGGATTCAAAGAGATGATGATACATAAGGCAGTTATAAAACGAACCAATTGTCTTATTATTAGCATGGTGAAGCCAGAGTTTCATGCAAGTTTTAGAATATTTTCCAGTTTATTGCTCTTTCTACCGTTGTTTATTGAATTGGTTTATCGTTGCAACTGAAACAGTAAAACATTGTGTGATATTGTACTACCATTTTTGGGCATTTATTTTCCTGCACTATATGACCTATGAGTTGGAATTGTTTTTGTCATAAACTATGTGCCAAATATTAGCCTCATAGCACTCACAAGCTGGTTAGGCTAGCCATAGTGCTAGTATCATAGCTAGTATCATGTACATTGGTCCCACAAAAATACTTACATGGTGACTAATTAAGGAGGAGAGAGGAGATTAGCGTAACATAGGTAGATACCGTATCATAACGCAAACAACGAGAAAAATTAATGCTAAACAAATCATGTACACAAATTTGCATTGAGATTCTAAGAAACAATAAATATAACAAGACTATGATACTACTCCATGATAGTACCCACTATAGAGATAGTATCATATAGTAGTATCATATGCATGATACTACTACATGATACTTACCACTATGACCAGCATTATAATGATGATAAGGACTATATGTCTATCTATCAAATTGAAGAAGTTAAAACCCTTCACTCAATGTAATCTAATGCAAATAGGAAAAACGAACGCTGGCAAAATGCGCTAGGTAAGAATATTGATTCCAATCGGTGTGCCGCCGTCTTCTCTCCGTGGGTGAGAGCAGTTAATTCGGATGATGCATGTGCCCTGGGATTTGCTGTAAATTAATCACACTCGATTACCAACCTAATCAGCTAGATAAATCGATCGATATCCTGGTTTTATAGGATACAAATTGAAAGACTCCCTGATTGTTTCAGCACGGTAAATACTCCACATTGTAGTCCGATAAGAACCAAAACATCGGACCTCTGCACCACCCTATTATTTCACGAATTGATCCAACGCCTTGCAGATTGCCTATATATCATTTGAATCACCATGTTCTCACAACCGCTACCAAGCAGCCAGGGTAAAGATTTCCCGAGCGAGAGACGACAAGAGCCTGCCAGAATCCACGCATTCCTTCCTTTGTTTAATATGCGGGTTTTTAGGAGGGTACACGCAAACGGATGCAGCCAAGAGATCGATCGCTTTGGTGACTGCATGATTAAACCTGACCCACTAGCATCACCGTGCGCGTGTCACACCGCTTGCTTGAGGTATTCCTCATTCGGTGTGGCCCCACGTCATCGCGTTGGCTTCGCCAGGTAGTACCACACGACACATTATCCCGCTTCACATTCCTAACTATTTCTTAATTAAAAAGCCAAGCCCATTAACTAAAAGGGAGTTAGAACCTGGATGCGGAGAGCTGTCACCATAAAAACACATCACGTGTTCTTCGCTAATTCTAGTCCCACAAGCCCCCTCACTCCGCCGCCCAACCCAACCACTCCACCCCCAGCCAGATCGAGAGGGAGAAAGCTTACAGGACCTAGGATTTCCTGTTCCGAATTTTTGATGGCCATCACCGATGCAACCATGAAGCCCTTACCTCCGCCGGCATCGCGGATCGTTGCCGCGGTGCTGCCGTTCGGGCGCTTCATCCTTGCCCCGATGTTGGGGATCGTGTATGTTCTCCGCGTCGCGGCCCGAGCGCTCCCCTACTTGTGCTTCATGACCGCTTGGATCATCTCCGCCGGCACGGCCACAACGATCGTCGCACGCAACACCTGTCGTGAGGGCTCCACCCTCCTCGCCTCTCTTGACGCGTTCACGCACACGGCTTTCGAGATCTGCATCTGCAGCGTGTGTTGCTTCCTCGTTATTGCAATCGTTCTTCTGTGCAGCATGTGCCTAGCCTACCTGGTTGCAGTTGTATCTGGATCCGGTTCTGAATTCAAGAAGGTACTATCCTGCAAATAAATCCCTCTCATATAATCTTCACTTCGATCAAATTACAGCCTAGCTAGATAGGCTAGTAGCTGATATCATAGATGATTGCATCCGAATTAACTGTTGCGCATAATTCAAGTAGGCCACATGACTAGTCACAGTGTTCCATTTCATCTGCATCCTTTGATTTTCGGACCATCCCATATATGTTCATGTCCATCCTTGTGGTTTCTCTGAAATTTCTGAAATTGTTGTCCTCCTCAGACCGTCTTTGGAGAAATCACATGGGAATCGATTCAGGAGTTATTTAACTTTCCTCGCGCCGCAGTCCTTGGGTTTGCTGCAGATTTGGCCTGCATCCTGCTAATTGTCGCTGGTATTCTGGCAATGATCATGTCCCCACATGTGGATGGATCAATATCTCAGGGACAAATGATTGGTTCCTTGATTGTGGATGTGGGGATATTTAGCCTCCATGCCATATCTTGCTTCGTTATCATTCCAGCTTTCTCAATTGATATCTGGAGGAAGGACCAGGTGGACAGAAAATCAGGATTCACGGTGGTGGATTGTTAAGGTATATACCACCCCCTCTTCTTTGGCTTATCCTATGTCTATATTATCAATATGATCATCTCAATTAATGATTTATAGTTTGTGCACTGCCCATTATTAGCCTCGTAATAACATGATAATTGTGCCTCGAGTGTTACCTATTGGTTGGTTTGTGGTAACATGGAGTACTAGTATATATTAACCAATGAGGGTTTTGCTATTACCTCTAGTTGCTACATATTGGCATTCATGACAAACCTGTTTCGAAAAAAATCATTTGTGGAAAACCTTGGGATTAGTCTCAATCTTTAATTGTGTGAGTGACCAACAGTCGGAATGCCACCATGTGCCTTTGTTACTAAGTGATAATCAAAGTGATAAATGTCATGTATTAGAAGTAACGATAGTTGTTTATGTTCCATTGTAGCCTATGATCATTTCTATCATTGCAGATAGTGAGACTATAACAAAAGGTGTTTCCTGAATACTTCAAGTACCGTGGTTGCATATAAATGTACCCGACTAACAATTATTGGTCTTGATAACATTTTGCCGAACCATTTCTTCGTGCATCCCATTGAGACCTACAAGAGAAATAACTTTCATGGATTTTGATAGATGTTAGTTTTACTAAGTATATTTGCATTTAACATGACTCTTCTTTGGTGAAAAACACATATTGACCAATCAGATGCTTATGGAAAGATCTTCAGCAGAAACCTAGTATCATTGTTCATGCTTTTGTCATTCCGTGATTAGGCCGCTAAAAATTTATCCATCAAACCCACCGTCAGTGGTAGACCTCAAATTCCAGAGGACTAGGTTGCTAGACATATCTTTTTTAATTTCATTATCTTGTTATTCATATGTCTTGTTTTATCCACTGTCTACCAATGTAAGGCATTGTTTTAGTGAAGATAGCAAATAGGAAGTCTATTTGATTAATTCATGTAAGTAAAGTATGGTGATATATGATACATACCCTTCCCCTACCGTAGCTAGTATCTCCTACTTGTGTGTGGTGTTGTTCCATGGATTTTTTTGTAGAAGTGCCTTCCATTACTCATGTTGTTGTAGACATAAATTATTTTTACGGGTTTTCAGTGTCCATTATTTCCCTAAAAAGTGTTTCTCGAAGAGATATTTGTTAGGAATATTTTCCATGGTTTATATGTTTATTTCTTAACAATATTGGTCCAAATTTGTTTTTTTAAGAGTGCTACTCTTGGGGAGGTTAATTCCTTCTTCTACTACTATTTATATTATACTGTTCATTTGTGACATGTGGAGTGTGAATTGTGATCCTTTGTTCTGCCCACTTGTTAGGGTTGTGCTCTCAAGGTGGTTTCCATATGTGGATCACTACTAATTAGGCCATCTTTTACCATCAAGATTTCTACAATTTAGAGTCTATTTGTTAAGTGCTACCATGTATTGAATTTTCAGCTTTGAGGCACCTAGCCTTTCCAAATTGGGGTTGTTATGTGGACCCACAAGAATTACATTTTACATTCTAAGTTCCAATTGTTGTATTCTCCATCGGATCTGACGCCCCACCTAACCCTTCCCACACTTGATCTAAAGATCACAATTCCCACCTCACTAGCCTTGTTGCACTGGCATGGTAGTGAACCTTGCCATATCGGTATTCTATATAGATCACTATATACAATTTATAATATAGGGTGTTTAATATTGTTAATATCTACACATCCTCACTCCAGTGCTACTTGATGCTGCTGGTCTAATGATTTTTTGGCTTCTGTACAAATAGACATAACCCTGAAGTGAAGGTGTGAAGAAAGCCAAGGCAGATACAAGAGATATATGAAGATTATGGCAGCTGGCAAAGACTGGATTATAATTGCATGTCTATGTTGGTCCATTGTTAGTAGTGCATACTCCATGTGCTAAGATTTATCGTGATTCGAAGTTGTTTTGTTTCACTGTTATCT
Source organism: Lolium perenne (assembly GCF_019359855.2). Lineage (NCBI taxonomy): Eukaryota > Viridiplantae > Streptophyta > Magnoliopsida > Poales > Poaceae > Lolium > Lolium perenne. The sequence continues at coordinate 30,607,241 of NC_067245.2, forward strand.
TGTTGGTGGAAGGCTGGAATGCATGGCCTGACAGCGAGGGGTAACACCCTCCCAGAGGACAATGCTTTTTGAGTTGTATTAAATTTGCCATGTTTGTAGTTTTATGGTGGGCGACTATATCTTTTCAAGTGGTCCGGCATGTGCTAGTCATGATAGAATGTTACGTTCGCAACCTGCCATGGAGTCGATGATTTGATCGATCCTGGGGAGGGGAAAGTGATTCTTTGGACAATGTTTATTGAGACACGTGAAATCAACGCACATGCGAAGGACTTCAGTGTTTTTCTTCGGGACCAGCACTGGGTTGGCGACCCAGGTGGCTTCAGTCTTCAGTTCCTTAATAAAACCAGCTTCCTCGAGTCGATGGATTTCAGATAACATAGCTTTACGGTTTGGCTCCGAGAAACGCCGCAAAGGTTGTCGAATTGGTCTAGCTCTTGGATCTAGATTGAAGGCGTTCTCGGCAAGTTCCCTGGATACTCCTGGCATGTCAGCTGGACACCATGCGAAGATTTTCCAGTGCTCACGGAGGAACTCGACGAGCGTGCTTTCCTATGCGCTATGCAAGTTGGTAGCAATGGATGTCGTCTTTTTAGGATCTGTCGGGTGGATCTGAACTTCCTTGGAGTCCTTGGAGGTGTAGAAAGGTTGCTCTTGCAAGGATTTACCCCCGTCCGGCAAGACTTCATGGTTGGTAGTGAGCTTGGTTGCCTCATACTCAGCTTGCATTTCGAATGATTTGGAAAGCTTGTGAAAATCTCTGTCGCACTTGTGAGACGGAGCGAAACTTCCTTTGAATGTTATTGGGCACTTAGGTCCAGGAATCCTCCACAACAGATATGTATAGTGGGGTACTGCCATAGATCTAGCATATGCGGGTCGTCCCAAGAGTGCATGATACTGTGATGGCCAATCTATTAGTTCAAACTCGAGAGTTTCCTTCCTGAAGTTTTCTTTGGTTCCGAACTGCACGCGAGTGCTATTTTGCCCAAGGGTTAAGTTGGTTTCTCGGGTGCGATGTCATGAAAGTGTGTATCTATTGGTGATAGGCTAGCCAATGAAATGTTCATCTTCCTCAATGTATCCGCGTAGATGAGATTTATGCTACTTCCTCCGTCAATGAATATATGAGATACATCGTATCCTTCAATGACTGCAGGCAACACCATTGTTGAGTTCCCTGGCCGCGGTACTTGTGTCAGATGATCCTCTATGGAGAATCCTATTGTCTGACCCGACCAATTCAGATATTCTATGGTTGGTGGGGGTGCCAATATTGCCATGTTTACTTGTCGCGAAATTAGCTTCTGCGGTCTATTTGACGACCTGCCCTTCTGGATCATCGACACCGCTCCTTTTGTGGGGGTAAAATCATCATTATTATTCGAAGGACCCGCAATATGTAGTTGATGCTGATTCCCAAGCCCATGGAAAATAGAACCCGAGAAAGCCGTCAAATGGAAGAAGATAGTGATGAAGACCTCTGCGGATTACCTTGCTTCACCCGAAGAGTTCGCAAAACTTGGCTACCTTCTAGCTTCAAGCTACCTATATTTATAAAAAGTTTGACGGACTGCAAGATCCAGAAGATTGGCTGGTTGATTGCTTGGAGACAGTGAAATTAATTGGTGGAATGAGAGCAACAGCTATGCAAAGCATCCAAGTTCACCTCAGTGGAGCTGCAAGATCCTGGATGAGGAAAATACTAGAAGGATCCATAGATAGTTAGGAAACCTTCGAGGAGTTGTTCGTGAAGAATTTCAGGTCTACCTGCAAAAAACCAGCGTCAATAGAGCAGTTAAAAATGTGCAAGCAAAAAAACAGATGAGTCGATGAGATCGTATATCTAGCGGTGGAGCATCATTAAAAACTCGGCTGAGCACGTGTCTGATGAGAGGGCCATCGATGCATTCATCGTAGGCATCCACAGGAGGGACCTCATCGAAGAATTGGGAAGATCCAACCCAAGAACGGTAGCGAGGGCTAACACCCTCCCAGAGGACAATGCTTTTTGAGTCGTATTAAATTTGCCATGTTTGTAGTTTTATGGTGGGCGACTATATCATTTCAAGTGGTCGGGCATGTGCTAGTCATCATAGAATGTTACATTTGTTGCAGTCTCGTATGTTTTGGTCCTACAGTTCCATATCTTTGTTTCTGCCTTGTGGATATGAAATGGGCCAAGCTCTAATGCGTAAAATTTTAAAAATCCAATGGTGATATTGATTCTATAGCTACAAATGTCTAAATTTGAGGGTTACCACTGTGGATGTTCTGGTCTTTCTTTTGTTTCACATGGGATCGATTTTTTCTTTTCATTTGTTTTTTAGATTGTTGAGAGTAAGCGGAGGACTATGCTTTTGGTAGGAATACACTCAAAGCTTAACCCAGAAGTACTCAAAGATGGCTAATGTTGGTGGTACTTATTTAATTGTTACCATTGGTTTTGCGACTGGACTTCTCGTCATGTTGAAGAAGATATTCTTGCAGTGATGATCTTCTCACTACTCACTAGACATGCCCATGGACAGCCCGGCCTGAGGACCGGCCCAAAATTCTAGGGCATGGGCCTAAAAATGTTGGCCCGGTGGCTGAGGCGAGACTGGATAGTTAAAATATGTGCATTAAGAAAGATGTCTGACCCACTAGTGCACTAGGCTTGCGGGCTTTTTGGTTGGACCGAGCCTTGGCCTTATTTGTAACGTCATACTTTCTTTAGCCTAGCCTAAAACCAAACCTGCACTTTTTGATTATTAATATTCTCTCTAATATTGTAAGACTTCATTAAATAATTCAATATGAACTAAATACAAACCAAAATGGAATTAGTCTGAATCTTTAATTGTGTAAGTGACCAATAGCTGGAATGCTACGGTGTGCCTTTGTTTCAAAGTGATCATCAAAGTAACCAATAGTATGTATCTATCTATTATATACTAAAATCATAATACATATAAAATATGTGGTTAGTATTAACTCTATAACGACAATGACGTTTCAACTCTATAAAGTCGACGGCATTTCAGCATTGTAAGGGGTGATGATGTCATGTGGGTTGCGGTCCTACAGGGGCAATGCGGGCATGGGAGAGAGCGACACGATAGTAGACTCCACGAGAATCTCGAGAACAATCAAGGGAGGTTTCCTTCATTTTCGCTTACACGTTCGATTCAACTATCTAACACTAATCTAGTTCGGTTTGGTCCACTTAGATTGGGCAATATTTGGTTTTTTATAACATGGTAGTGACGGAGACAGCAGGGAGCAGAAGGGGCGAGCTGGCTTCATGGCCCTCCCCATGCTAATATTTTCTGAAACCACCCTTGGCATTAGGCGAAATTATTTGGAGTTGAGCCCCAAATTCATATACATGGCCCCTTCCAAGTTGGATAACGTTGAGTTGTCCCCCGTATAGCCAATTCCTAGCTTCGTCCCTATAACCCAGTTCGCACATTGACATTAAATCCTTGAAACCGTCATAGTGATCGATTAGGAAGTTCAGGGTCTACTTTGAAACCATAAAAAATTCTAGGATGAAACATGGACATTTTCCTAAAGTTGAAGGATGAAAAGTGGTATTCATTGCCCAATCGAGTAGGTAGGGTTTCCTTTCCCTTTCCAATTTCTAGCAAGCGAAAGCGGGGTGTGAGGCGAGGACAAGGCGAGCAGCACATCGAAACCTTGGCGAAGGGCCGACACGGTCGAGTCCCCCACCGAGGAGAGCCAAAGGAAGCGAAGGAGATCAAGAGAAATGGAAGTTGGCAGCAGGTGTTGAGAAGGTGAAGTGTCTCACGTGCGTGCAAGGCTCAAAAGGGGCAAACCAGGGGATTCAAGTGAAGCTTCAGGTGGTTGCTGGCGGAAGGTGCAATTCGCGCTAAACGTCAAGCAAAAGAGGACTCATGGGCAACCAGATCAGAGGGCATCAGACCTCGAAGGAATTGGAGGAAAACTCAAGAACCTGAAGCTCTCAGAGGCAGATAATAAAAGCATCAAAGTAGGAAGGAAGCAAGCATGTGCTCCATCGACGGGGAATCTTCAAGATATGGGTAAGATTCTATCAGATAGACCTGCAAAAGCTGAGTATGTTAAGAAAACACTAGGAGGAATCTGGAGCCCGTTTTCTGAAGTGGTCTGCAAAGATATGGGTAGAAACAGATTTCTATTTTCCTTCTTTGATGAAGCAAGCATGAGGAAAGCCATGTACAATGGTCCATGGGATTTCAATGGTAGCCTGATAGTTATGGAAAGTTTCAAGCCAAATAAAACCATTGATGACTATGAGTTCAAAACCATCCCAATATGGGTCAGAGCTTATGACATTCCCATGGGGATGATGAATATGGATACATGTAGATTAGTGGGAGAACAAATAGGAGAATTCGTGGATATTGGCCTCGATGAGGATGGATGTGCTATGGGAGAGTATCTTCGAGTCAAAACAAGACTGATACGTCTCCGACGTATCGATAATTTCTTATGTTCCATGCCACATTATTGATGTTATCTACATGTTTTATGCACACTTTATGTCATATTCGTGCATTTTCTGGAACTAACCTATTAACAAGATGCCGAAGTGCCGATTCTTTGTTTCTGCTGTTTTTGGTTTCAGAAATCCTAGTAACGAAATATTCTCGGAATTGGACGAAATCAAAGCCCAGGGGCCTATTTTTCCACGAAGCTTCCAGAAGTCCGAAGGAGAGACGAAGAGGGGCCACGAGGGGGCCACACCCTAGGGCGGCGCGGCCCCCCCCTTGGCCGCGCGGCCCTGTGGTGTGGGGCCCCCGTGCCGCCTCTTGACCTACCCTTCCGCCTACTTAAAGCCTCCGTGACGAAACCCCCAGTACCGAGAGCCACGATACGAGAAAACATACTGAGACGCCGCCGCCGCCGATCCCATCTTGGGGGATCCAGGAGATCGCCTCCGGCACCCTGCCGGAGAGGGGAATCATCTCCCGGAGGACTCTACACCGCCATGGTCGCCTCCGGAGTGATGAGTGAGTAGTCTACCCCTGGACTATGGGTCCATAGCAGTAGCTAGATGGTTGTCTTCTCCCCATTGTGCTATCATTGTTGGATCTTGTGAGCTGCCTAACATGATCAAGATCATCTATCTGTAATTCTATATGTTGCGTTTGTTGGGATCCGATGAATAGAGAATACTTGTTATGTTGATTATCAAAGTTATATCTACGTGTTGTTTATGATCTTGCATGCTTTCCGTTACTAGTAGATGCTCTGGCCAAGTAGATGCTTGTAACTCCAAGAGGGAGTACTTATGCTCGATAGTGGGTTCATGCCTGCATTGACACAGGACGATGTGAGAAAGTTCTAAGGTTGTGTTGTCTTTGTTGCCACTAGGGATAAAACATTGATACTATGTCTAAGGATGTAGTTGTTGATTACATTACGCACCATACTTAATGCAATTGTCTGTTGCTTTGCAACTTAATACTTTGGAAGGGGTTCGGATGATAACTTTGAAGGTGGACTTTTTAGGCATAGATGCAGTTGGATGGCGGTCTATGTACTTTGTCGTAATGCCCAATTAAATCTCACTATAATCATCATGATATGTATGTGCATGGTCATGCTCTCTTTATTTGTCAATTGCCCAACTGTAATTTGTTCACCCAACATGCTGTTCGTCTTATGGGAGAGACACCTCTAGTGAACTGTGGACCCCGGTCCAATTCTCTTTACTGAAATACAATCTACTGCAATACTTGTTCTACTGTTTTCTGCAAACAATCATCTTCCACACAATACGGTTAATCCTTTGTTACAGCAAGCCGGTGAGATTGACAACCTCACTGTTTCGTTGGGGCAAAGTACTTTGGTTGTGTTGTGCAGGTTCCACGTTGGCGCCGGAATCTCTGGTGTTGCGCCGCACTACATCCCGCCGCCATCGACCTTCAACGTGCTTCTTGGCTCCTACTGGTTCGATAAACCTTGGTTTCTTACTGAGGGAAAACCTGCTGCTATACGACATCATACCTTCCTCTTGGGGTTCCCAACGAACGTGTGAGTTACACGTCATCAAGCAGTTTTTAAGGCGCCGTTGCCGGGTGAGATCAAGACACGCTGCAAGGGGAGTCTCCACTTCTCAATCTCTTTACTTTGTTTTTGTCTTGCTTTATTTTATTTACTACTTTGTTTGCTGCACTAAATCAAAATACAAAAAAATTAGTTGCTAGTTTTACTTTATTTACTATCTTGTTTGCTATATCAAAAACACAAAAAAATTAGTTTACTTGCATTTACTTTATCTAGTTTGCTTTATTTACTGTTGCTAAAATGGCCAACGCTGAAAATACTAAGTTGTGTGACTTCACAACCACAAATAATAATGATTTCTTATGCACACCTATTGCTCCACCTGCTACTACAGCAGAATTCTTTGAAATTAAACCTGCTTTCTTGAATCTTGTTATGCGAGAGCAATTTTCAGTGTTAGTTCTGATGATGCTGCTGCCCATCTTAATAATTTTGTTGAACTATGTGAAATACAAAAATATAAAGATGTAGATGGTGATATTATTAAACTAAAATTGTTCCCTTTCTCATTAAGAGGAAGAGCTAAAGATTGGTTGCTATCTCTGCCTAAGAATAGTATTGATTCATGGACTAAATGCAAGGATGCTTTTATTGGTAGATATTATCCCCCTGCTAAAATTATATCTTTGAGGAGTAGCATAATGAATTTTAAACAATTAGATACTGAACATGTCGCTCAAGCTTGGGAAAGAATGAAATCTCTGGTTAAAAATTGCCCAACTCATGGACTGACTACTTGGATGATCATCCAAACCTTCTATGCAGGACTAAATTTTTCTTCACGGAATTTATTGGATTCAGCTGCTGGAGGTACCTTTATGTCCATCACTCTTGGTGAAGCAACAAAGCTTCTTGATAATATGATGATCAACTACTCTGAATGGCACACGGAAAGAGCTCCCCAAGGTAAGAAGGTAAATTCTGTCGAAGAAACCTCTTCCTTGAGTGATAAGATTGATGCTATTATGTCTATGCTTGTGAATGATAGGACTAATATTGATCCTAATAATGTTCCATTAGCTTCATTGGTTGCACAAGAAGAACATGTTGATGTAAACTTCATTAAAAATAATAATTTCAACAACAATGCTTACCGGAACAATTCTAGTAACAACTATAGGCCATATCCTTATAATAATGGCAACGGCTATGGTAATTCTTATGGGAATTCTTACAACAATAATAGGAGTTCACCCCCTGGACTTGAAGCCATGCTTAAAGAATTTATTAGTACACAAACTGCTTTTAACAAATCTGTTGAAGAAAAGCTTGGGAAAATTGATATACTTGCTTCTAAAGTCGATAGTTTTGCCGCTGATGTTGATCTTTTGAAATCAAAAGTCATGCCTAATGAGAATCATCATAATAAGATTGTTACTACAGCAAATGCCATTCAAGTTAGAATTAATGAGAATATAAGATTAATGGCTGAACTGCGTGCTAGGTGGGATAGAGAAGAAAATGAAAAACTAGCTAAAGAGAAGAATATAGCTAAAGTTTGGACTATTACCACCACTAGTAATGCTAATGCTACACATGTTGCTGCACCTCCTACTAATACTAATAAAAGAATTGGTGTTAGCAATGTTTCCACTTCTAATGCAAAGCGTGAGAAACTGCACGAAACCGCTAAAGCTATTTAAAGCCGCTGTGATAAAGCTGCTGAAATTTTTTCCAACATTGGGGATGATGATCCCATTGCTTTAGATTATAATGGTTTGAATTTTGATGATTGCCACATCTCTGAAGTTATAAAGTTCTTGCAAAAACTTGCTAAAAGTCCTAATGCTAGTGCTATAAATTTGGCTTTTACACATCATATTACAAATGCTCTCATAAAAGCTAGAGAAGAGAAATTAGAGCGTGAAGCCTCTATTCCTAGAAAGCTAGAGGATGGTTGGGAGCCCATCATTAAGATGAAGGTTAAAGATTTTGATTGTAATGCTTTATGTGATCTTGGTGCAAGTATTTCTGTTATGCCTAAGAAAATTTATGATATGCTTGACTTGCCACCGCTGAAAAATTGTTATTTGGATGTTAATCTTGCTGATCATTCTACAAAGAAACCTTTGGGTAAAGTTGATAATGTTCGCATTACCGTTAACAATAACCTTGTTCCCGTTGATTTTGTTGTCTTGGATATTGAATGCAATGCATCTTGTCCCATTATATTGGGAAGACCTTTTCTTCGAACTGTTGGTGCTATCATTGATATGAAGGAAGGTAATATAAGGTATCAATTTCCTCTCAAGAAAGGTATGGAACACTTCCCTAGAAAGAGAATGAAGTACCCTTTTGATTCTATTATGAGAACAAATTATGATGTTGACACTTCATCTCTTGATAATACTTGATACACACTTTCTGCGCCTAGCTGAAAGGCGTTAAAGAAAAGCGCTTATGGGAGACAACCCATGTTTTTACCTACAGTACTTTGTTTTTATTTTGTGTCTTGGAAGTTTTTTACTACTGTAGCAACCTCTCCTTATCTTAGTTTTGTGTTTTGTTGTGCCAAGTTAAGCCGTTGATAGAAAAGTAAGTACTAGATTTGGATTACTGCGCAGTTCCAGATTTCTTTGCTGTCACGAATCTGGGTCCACCTCTCTGTAGGTAACTCAGAAAATTATGCAAATTTACGTGAGTGATCCTCAGATATGTACTCAACTTTCATTCAATTTGAGCATTTTCATTTGAGCAAGTCTGGTGCCATTTTAAAATTCGTCAATACAAACTGTTCTGTTTTGACAGATTCTGCCTTTTATTTCGCATTGCCTCTTTTGCTATGTTGGATGAATTTCTTTGATCCACTAATGTCCAGTAGCATTATGCAATGTCCAGAAGTGTTAAGAATGATTGTGTCACCTCTGAATATGTCAATTTATATTGTGCACTAACCCTCTAATGAGTTGTTTCGAGTTTGGTGTGGAGGAAGTTTTCAAGGATCAAGAGAGGAGTATGATGCAACATGATCAAGGAGAGTGAAAGCTCTAAGCTTGGGGATGCCCCGGTGGTTCACCCCTGCATATATTAAGAAGACTCAAGCGTCTAAGCTTGGGGATGCCCAAGGCATCCCCTTCTTCATCGACAACATTATCAGGTTCCTCCCCTGAAACTATATTTTTATTCCATCACATCTTATGTGCTTTTTCTTGGAGCGTCGGTTTGTTTTTGTTTTTTGTTTTGTTTGAATAAAATGGATCCTAGCATTCACTTTATGGGAGAGAGACACGCTCCGCTGTAGCATATGGACAAGTATGTCCTTGGTTTCTACTCATAGTATTCATGGCGAAGTTTCTCCTTCGTTAAATTGTTATATGGTTGGAATTGGAAAATGATACATGTAGTAATTGCTATAAATGTCTTGGGTAATGTGATACTTGGCAATTGTTGTGCTCATGATTAAGCTCTTGCATCATATGCTTTTCACCCATTAATGAAGAAATACATAGAGCATGCTAAAATCTGGTTTGCATATTTGGTTTCTCTAAGGTCTAGATAATTTCTAGTATTGAGTTTGAACAACAAGGAAGACGATGTAGATTCTTATAATGTTTTCAATATGTCTTTTATGTGAGTTTTGCTGCACCGGTTCATCCTTGTGTTTGTTTCAAATAAACCTTGCTAGCCTAAACCTTGTATCGAGAGGGAATACTTCTCATGCATCCAAAATACTTGAGCCAACCACTATGCCATTTGTGTCCACCATACCTACCTACTACATGGTATTTTCCGCCATTCCAAAGTAAATTGCTTGAGTGCTACCTTTAAAATTCCATTCTTCACCTTTGCAATATATAGCTCATGGGACAAATAGCTTAAAAACTATTGTGGTATTGAATATGTAATTATGCACTTTATCTCTTATTAAGTTGCTTGTTGTGCGATAACCATGTTCACTGGGGACGCCATCAACTATTCATTGTTGAATTTCATGTGAGTTGCTATGCATGTCCGTCTTGTCTGAAGTAAGAGAGATCTACCACCTTATGGTTAAGCATGCATATGTTAGAGAAGAACATTGGGCCGCTAACTAAAGCCATGATCCATGGTGGAAGTTTCAGTTTTGGACACATATCCTCAATCTCAAATGAGAAAATTATTAATTATTGTTACATGCTTATGCATAAAAGAGGAGTCCATTATCTGTTGTCTATGTTGTCCCGGTATGGATGTCTAAGTTGAAGAATAATCAATAGCGAGAAATCCAATGCGAGCTTTCTCCTTAGACCTTTATGCAAAGTGCGGCATAGAGGTACCCCTTTGTGACACTTGGTAAAAACGAGTGCATTGTGATGATCCGGTAGTCCAAGCTAATTAGGACAAGGTGCGGGCACTATTGGTACACTATGCATGAGGCTTGCAACTTATAAGATATAATTTACATGATGCATATGCTTTATTACTACCGTTGACAAAATTGTTTCATGTTTTCAAAATCAAAGCTCTAGCACAAATATAGCAATCGATGCTTTTCCTCTATGAGGACCATTCTTTTACTTTCAATGTTGAGTCAGTTCACCTATTTCTCTCCATCTCAAGAAGCAAACACTTGTGTGAACTATGCATTGATTCCTACATACTTGCTTATTGCACTTATTATATTACTCTATGTTGACAATATCCATGAGATATACATGTTACAAGTTGAAAGCAACCACTGAAACTTAATCTTCTTTTGTGTTGCTTCAATGCTTTTACTATGAATTGTTGCTTTATGAGTTAACTCTTATGCAAGACTTATTGATGCTTGTCTTGAAGTGCTATTCATGAAAAGTCTTTGCTTTATGATTCACTTGTTTACTCATGTCATATATATTGTTTTGATCGCTGCATTCACTACATATGCTTTACAAATAGTATGATCAAGATTATGATGGCATGTCACTCCAGAAATTATCTGTGTTATCGTTTTACCTGCTCGGGACGAGCAGAACTAAGCTTGGGGATGCTGATACGTCTCCGACGTATCGATAATTTCTTATGTTCCATGCCACATTATTGATGTTATCTACATGTTTTATGCACACTTTATGTCACATTTGTGCATTTTTTGGAACTAACCTATTAACAAGATGCCGAAGTGCCAGTTGCTGTTTTCTGCTGTTTTTGGTTTCAGAAATCCTAGTAACGAAATATTCTCGGAATTGGACGAAATCAAAGCCCAGGGGCCTATTTTTCCACGAAGCTTCCAGAAGTCCGAAGGAGAGACGAAGAGGGGCCACGAGGGGGCCACACCCTAGGGCGGCGCGGCCCCCCCCCTTGGCCGCGCGGCCCTGTGGTGTGGGGCCCCCGTGCCGCCTCTTGACCTACCCTTCCGCCTACTTAAAGCCTCCGTGACGAAACCCCCAGTACCGAGAGCCACGATACGAGAAAACATACTGAGACGCCGCCGCCGCCGATCCCATCTCGGGGGATCCAGAGATCGCCTCCGCACCCTGCCGAGAGGGGGAATCATCTCCCGGAGGACTCTACACCGCCATGGTCGCCTCCGGAGTGATGAGTGAGTAGTCTACCCCTGGACTATGGGTCCATAGCAGTAGCTAGATGGTTGTCTTCTCCCCATTGTGCTATCATTGTTGGATCTTGTGAGCTGCCTAACATGATCAAGATCATCTATCTGTAATTCTATATGTTGCGTTTGTTGGGATCCGATGAATAGAGAATACTTGTTATGTTGATTATCAAAGTTATATCTACGTGTTGTTTATGATCTTGCATGCTTTCCGTTACTAGTAGATGCTCTGGCCAAGTAGATGCTTGTAACTCCAAGAGGGAGTACTTATGCTCGATAGTGGGTTCATGCCTGCATTGACACAGGACGATGTGAGAAAGTTCTAAGGTTGTGTTGTGCTGTTGCCACTAGGGATAAAACATTGATACTATGTCTAAGGATGTAGTTGTTGATTACATTACGCACCATACTTAATGCAATTGTCTGTTGCTTTGCAACTTAATACTGGAAGGGGTTCGGATGATAACCTGAAGGTGGACTTTTTAGGCATAGATGCAGTTGGATGGCGGTCTATGTACTTTGTCGTAATGCCCAATTAAATCTCACTATAATCATCATGATATGTATGTGCATGGTCATGCTCTCTTTATTTGTCAATTGCCCAACTGTAATTTGTTCACCCAACATGCTGTTCGTCTTATGGGAGAGACACCTCTAGTGAACTGTGGACCCCGGTCCAATTCTCTTTACTGAAATACAATCTACTGCAATACTTGTTCTACTGTTTTCTGCAAACAATCATCTTCCACACAATACGGTTAATCCTTTGTTACAGCAAGCCGGTGAGATTGACAACCTCACTGTTTCGTTGGGGCAAAGTACTTTGGTTGTGTTGTGCAGGTTCCACGTTGGCGCCGGAATCTCTGGTGTTGCGCCGCACTACATCCCGCCGCCATCGACCTTCAACGTGCTTCTTGGCTCCTACTGGTTCGATAAACCTTGGTTTCTTACTGAGGGAAAACCTGCTGCTATACGACATCATACCTTCCTCTTGGGGTTCCCAACGAACGTGTGAGTTACACGTCATCAAAGACTTGTATCAAATCCCCACTAATGAGATTTACCACTCTAGAAATCGAAGACGGCGAGGAGGAGTATACTCAGATGAATGCAGAAGAAAATAAGGGAACATAGGAGAAAATTATAACACTAAAATATGAACACCTACCAGACTTCTGTTACAAATGTGACATCATAGGGCACACATAAAGGAGTTGGTCGACTATAGAAGGAAAAGACGAAGGAAGACCGTTCGGACCTTGGCTGCGCGCAATTATTATTAAAGGAAGCCCAAGGGAAGACAAAGGAAGAAGCTCAAGTGAAAAAGGTAATTTCTGGTTAACAAATAGTGCAGGAAGCAAGGGTAGCAAGCAAGGGAGTGATGGACCGTCATGGTATAAAAGGCACAACCAGTGAAGAGAAGGACGACAAAGCAGGCGGAAGCGAGCAAATAGAAATCACAAGCCCATGGAAAAGTGGAGGATCTGAAATCAGATGATGAAAGGAAAAAATATTATGCTAGAAGAAGGCAAGAATGAAGCTGAACCAAATAAAAATGAATCTTTGATTACCATGGTTGAGAAAGAAAAAAGGAAAAAGGAAAATAAGGATCAACTAAGTGCTAGCATCCAAAGTAAAGTAAAAGAGGATCCCAAGATAATACCGAGAAAGGGTGGCAAAAATACTTTCAAGCGCATGGGTAGGAAAAGAAGCAAAATTCAACAACAACAAGCCATTGAGAAGGAAATCCAACTAAAGAAGAGGAATGTAGACATGATGGATATTGACTATGGGAATGGCATGACAAAGAAGGCAAGGATGGAAGTTGATAGGGAACCTGACATAGAAAAAGAAATTTCCTTGCAAAAAGAATTTGAATCTGAAAACACTGGGTTGCGGGGACAGCCTGGTGGGAATCAATGAGACTTGCAACTTGGAACTGCCAGGGAATGGGTAATGGCCCGGCAGTTTGAGGGTTTCTGGATTTCCAGAAGCAGGAAGACCCAGGCATACTATTTCTATGTGAAACCAAAATGGTGGAATCAAACTTGCAAAAGTTTAAAAGTCTCCTAGGTATGCATGGGATGGAGGTAAGATACTGTGAAGGTAAAATAAATGGACTAGTGATGTTCTTGAAAAAGGAGGTGAACGTCAAGTTATGCAGCTTCTCCAAATTCCACATTGATGTACAGATTGAGGAGGAGGATGGTTTCAAATGGAGGTTCATAGGAATTTATGGTGAACCAACCACTGAAAAGGGGGACATCACCTGGAGGCTTATGCGTATTGTAAGCAAGAAAAATAAACTTCCTTGGTTATGTATTGGAGATTTTAATGAAATATTGTTTAATCGTGAGAAAAGAAAGGAGGTGCACCCCGTTCGCAACACCAAATGGAAAAATTCAGATGGGCTATTGAAGACTGCGGACTGGGAGATTTGGGATACAGGGGAGACAAATTCACATGGAGAAACACCAGCTGGGATCTAGGGAGATATGTCAAAGAGAGACTTGACAGGGCATTGGGATCAAGAACCTGGTGCAATAGATTCTTGGATTACATGCTCTTCAATTGTGATAAGAGACATTCAGACCACATACCGATCTTGGTGGTGACTAGGAAGAAGAATACAAAGAGAAGAAGTTACAAAGCCAACAATTTATTTAGGTTTGAAGCAAAGTGGATCAAAGAAGAGGGATGTGAAAGAAGCATGGGACAATTCAGGGGCCGCCATGGAAGGAAACCTTATGAATGGCCTGCAAAAAATAGCTGTTAAATTAAAGGAATGGGACTCAAACGTTCTAGGTGATATTCAAAAAATAATAAAAGAGATGAAAAAGGAGCTAGAACGTGTAACAAGAAGTGAAATTAATCAACACAATGTGACCCGAGAACATTTAATTAAGGAGAAATGGAGGAAATTGGAAGACCAGCATGAAACCTTCTGGAAATAGAGAGCCCATGTTAGATGGTTACAGAAAGGAGACCGGAAGACATCTTATTTTCATGCCTATGCTTCAAAGAGGAAAATGAAGAATAATATTGAAAAATGGCAAAGAGAAGATGGTCCATGGATCACTGACAAAGTGCAGCTAAAAGAGCATGTCACAAATTATTTCTACAATCTCTTCTCCTCTAATGCAGAACACGACATAAATGAAATCCTACAAGTAGTGCCAATAAAAGTAAATATGGAAATGAATGAAATTCTATGTGCAGAATATTCCAGAGAGGAAATCAAGCATGCACTATAAAACATTGGCGATATGAAGGCTCCAGGACCCGATGGGATGCCTTCTATCCTTTTCAAGAGATTCTGGAGAATAGTAGGCGACCGGGTTACAAAAGAAGTTTTGAACATGCTAAATGGGGGAGCTATACCTGAAGATTGGAACAATACATTGGTCGTCCTCATTCCAAAGACAAAGAAGCCCAAGAATCTGAAAGAACTGAGACCAGTTAGCATGTGCAATGTGGTATACAAAGTGGTGGCCAAGGTACTTACTAACATGCAAAAATACATTCTTCCCAACATTATATTTGCATAACCAAATCGCATTCGTTCTTGGGCGAATTATTTCGGATAACATATTATTAGCATATGAACTAACACATTACCTGCAGAACAAGAGAACTAGAGGACCAGGTTATGCAGCACTCAAGATGGACATGATTAAAGCATATGATAGAGTGGAATGGAGCTTTTTAAAAGGCATGTTGCTGAAATTGTGATTATAAAGAATTGGGTAGATCTAATAATAAAATGTGTCTCTGCAGTGAGGTATCGAATCAAGCTGGATATGAGTAAAGCATATGATAGAGTGGAATGGACCTTTTTAAAAGGTATGTTGCTGAAATTGGGATTCAAAAAGAATTGGGTAGATCTAATAATGAAATGTGTCTCTACAGTGAGGTATCGAATCAAGGTGAATGATGAAGTAAGTGAGATGATTACACCTCAGAGAGGGCTAAGGCAAGGAAACCCTCTATCTCCTTAACTATTTCTTATATGTGCTGAAGGTTTCTCACACATGTTAGATCAAGCAGAAAAAGAAGGCAAACTAAAAGGTATTAAAATTTGTAGAAATGCCCCTTCTATCAGTCACTTGTTTTTTTGCTGATGACTCCCTATTATAGATTGAATCGGAGGAAAGAAATGCTAAAGAAGTAGATCACATATTAGATGAATATGAGAGATGTTCTGGACAAATGATTAACAAAGAGAAATCATCAGTTGTGTCTAGTAAAAACACCAAGCAACATAATAAGGAGAAAGTGAAGACAATCCTCAATATTAGTAAAGAAGGCCACTCTGTAAAATACCCAGGACTTCCTGTTTATATTGGAAAATCAAAAATCAAAACTTTTGCTTACCTAGAGGAGAGGATTTGGAAATGCATTCTAGGCTGGAAGGAGAAATTGCTGTCCAAGGTAGGAAAAGAAATTCTTATAAAGGCGGTAGTACAAGTAGTCCGAGTCTATGTGATGGCATGTTTTGACCTCACAAAAGGCTTTTGTGATCAGATATGCACGATGATATGCAGATACTGGTGGAGCCATATGGAGAAGGAAAATGGTATGCATTGGGTAAGTTGGGATAAATTGACCATGACCAAGAGTGATGGTGGCCTGGGATTTAGAAAAGTACACCATTTCAACATTGTTATGCTAGCAAGACAGGCATGGAGATTGCTAAATAACCCTGAAGCCTTATGCACATGAGCACTCTCAGCAAAATATTTCCCAGATGGACATATCCTAAATGCAAAGCCAAAAAGAGGTATGTCGTACACGTGGAGAAGCATACTCAAAGGAATAGACTTACTGAAAAGGAATTATTTGGAGAGTGGGCAACGGAAGCAAAATAAACATATGGAATGATCCATGGCTACCAAGGGTCATAAGAAGAAGAGTGATATCCAGAAAGAAAAAGAACATAATTAATCTAGTTCGAGACCTAATCGATCCTACCACAAATACCTGGGATGTTCAGATGTTGAACCAAACACTGGAGAAAGAAGATGTCCAAGTTGTACTTCAAATACCATTGTTTAACCAATTCGAGGATTTCCTGGCCTGGCATTATATATGATAAAAAGGGGATTTTTCCGTCAAATCTGCATACAAGGTTGCAAGGGACTAGGAGGCTCATACATCCATACATGGGAAGCCATCAAACTCTGAAAACAACCATGAAATGAGAAGAAACCAATGGAAACATATGCGATTTTTGCCTCTTCATAGCAAAATAATTCACTTCGTATGGATGTTAACAACAAACAGCCTTCCCTTGCACATGAATCAGAAGAGGAGATGTATGGATGTTCATACTAGATGCCCATTATGTTTCAGGTTAAATGAAGATGGAGGTCATGTATTTCTCAAATGCAAGTTGGTCAAACAAATATGGAGGCAACTACAAATGGGGGAGACAAGAGAGAAGCTATGCGAAGCTTCAAATGCTATGATCCTGTTGGAAACGATCCTTAATCTAGAAGAAGAAGGAAAACTGACATGTTGCATGCTTTGGATATGGTGGGCAGAAAGGAACAAGGCCAACTTAGGTAAAACTATTAGAAAACCTCAACAAATATTTTCATCTATTATATCTCGTGCTATGGAGTACAAGGCCCTGGGTAAAAATGAACTAAAACAAAATAGACATGTACAATCTAAATGGACTCTTCCTATGTATAGTTATGTCAAGATCAACACAGATTTTGCTTTTCGAGAATCATCTAGATCAGAAGGCTATGGGGAATGCTCAAGGTGTCCCTGTGGCAGCTGGATGTGGTCATATCCAAGGGATTGGATCTGCTTTGCAAGTTGAAGCTATACCCACACTTCAAGCCATCAAAATCACATCTCAGATGGGATGCATGCAGGCGAGTACAATTAGAGATGGACCTCTCTGTCTTGAAGAAATCTATCCTATCAAAGGAGTATGATCTAGCATTACTAGGATATCTCTTGAAAGAAATTAAGACTTTACTTTGTAATGTTTATGACGATATAAATTTGTCTGTTTGTAGAAGATCTTGTAATGTAGTTGCACACGAACTAGTGGCGCGATGCGCTCTGTTTGAAGATGGCAACCAGGAGATCTGGTTTGCTGATCTTCCATAGTTTGCATTTGACTTATGTGCTGACAATATGTCCAGTACTCTGTTTTACAGTAAAATACATGGCGGGTAACTGAACTTGTTGGTGGGGATCAGATTAGTCATCGTACACATAAAATACCAAATCACGGTCACCGAGTACGCGTTGTGTGCTCATCGATGGTCACTCGTGCCGGTAGAGAGTTGTATTTTTAATGTGGCAGTCGTCGACCCCACTTGTCACTGGTAGGGTTTCCATCTCTGTAGCTATTTTGTAAAAAAACCCCTAAACAAAATTTCCCTCAATATTTTTCTCTCTTTCTATCACCTAATCCTTCTCCGTACACCCACCGCTACATCCCCCTCCCTGCATCCTTCACCTTCATCGGCGTGTAGCCCTGCTCTTCCCCGTGTGGAGCCACCCCACTTCCTCCGGTGCGCCGCCCACTTCCTCCGATGCGACACCCTCCTCCTGGTGGGAGAGCTTCCCTGCTCCTCCCAGAGGGCGACCCCTACTCCTCCCGGCACGCCATCCTCCTCGCGGGCGGCTTCCCCTACTCCTCCCGGCACGTCGCCCTCCTCCTCGTGGGAGAGCTCCCCTGCTCCTCCCGGTAGGTGCCCCCTGCTTCTCCCAGCATGCCCTCCTTCTCGCGGGCGGCTTCCCCTGCTCCTCCCGGCATGTCGCCCTCTTCCTCGCGAGCGACCGCGCACCACAGCCCCTGCTCATACAGATGCACCGTGCTCCTCCTCCCATCCCGCTCCCGTAGAACATCATGTTAGCTGAGGCGGACGTGCTCGTTTGCAGATAGTGAAT
Organism: Lolium perenne; assembly: GCF_019359855.2. NCBI lineage: Eukaryota > Viridiplantae > Streptophyta > Magnoliopsida > Poales > Poaceae > Lolium > Lolium perenne. The sequence continues at coordinate 30,625,725 of NC_067245.2, forward strand.
GTCGCCTCAGCTGAGGCTCGTGCCGCCAGTTGACGCAACCAGAAACGACAACCACAGGGGCTTGTTTGGCGTGCACGCTGTGAGGATGCCCTGGATAGTGCGGTAGGCATGATACCTTCAGGACATTCGTAGCGACGACGCTGACGCGGCTCTGGATCCCCTGGAGCATTGACATGGACTTCAGCGGGCGTGACCTTGCCTCCCTACGCTAGAGCCGCTCCACCTCCTCGCAGGGTCTGGCACCGTTCTGGCGTTTGTGCGACCATGTAGTGCCGGTGTGGGCTGGTCAAGTGGACAGAAGGGTTGCGCATCGCCGCGTCATCCAGGTTGTGTGCGGGTCGCTATGGGCACAGGCGTAGGAGAGCGAGGTGAGGATGGGGGAATGCATGCTCAACCTGAACCTGGCATGGTCCGGGCCTCACATTGCCACTGCAGTCCACATGAGTGCCGCCACCGGCCATGTCACATACAGAGAAGACCCTCTCCCATGGGTACGGCGCAACCCTCCCCTCCCTCCATCTTCCCAACTGGCGGCACCTCGCCCCTGCCTCGTGCTGGTAGTGGTCGTCCCCGCTAGCAAGTTCGGAGAGCGGCATCACTCGCTAGCAGCGAAGGGAGGCCGGCAGAACTAGTGGTGCTCAGCCATGCACCTTTTTTCTTCTTTTCATTTTAGATCCTTATTTATTTCCTAAAATTTGCACTTTAGCCCTTTTTCTTTTTAGTAGATAACCGTGCATATGGTGGGGGCTGTTGCATTGGCGACAGGGACCAATCGAGAGATCTCGTTGCGCCATACAAGTTATCATCCACTTCACCAAGTTACCTCCGCTGCAATCACCCCGTGATCATCATCACCACCGTTGCTTACTGAGAAGATCGGGCTACCCCTTATCATCTTGGTATCAGATTCTCGGGTTTCCTCGGTAAGCCATCCACAATCCACCCCATAGTTGAGTTGTGAATGTTTCCTATCCAGAAAAAGCCAAAAAAAAATTAGGGTTAGGGTTTGCCATAGCCTTAGATTGCACTAATTTCAAGTTTTAGTTGCTTTTCGTAGTTGTTTTTGCTTATATTTTTCTTGCATCTAGTATTGTTAGGGTTTGAGTCTCTACTATCATCTAGTTTCGGTTTTTATTTCTCCGAGTCCACATAGCATACAGTGTGTTTGTCCAAACCATAGCCACAGCCTTTCGATATAAGTGACTAGGAACTTCCCCAGTAGAGACTAGTTTTACCGCTCAACAGGCTACTCATTAGGGTTTTGGTGCTTTGCATTATCTATTGACCGTGCTATCAAGGAGTTGAGTCATAAAATGAAAAAAGAGAAAATTGAAAAGAAGCAAAAAGAGCTACATAGTTGCGTATTATACAAAAAGAAAATACAAAAAGAAAAGTGAAGTGCTAGAAGAATCAAGTGAAGGCCTAAGTTTACTTTACTGCACCTGTAGTTGAGCAATCTTGTGCCTGTCTGATACGTCTCAAACGTATCTATAATTTCTTATGTTCCATGCTACTTTTATGATGATACTCACATGTTTTATACACACTTTATGTCATTATTATGCATTTTCCGGCACTAACCTATTGACGAGATGCCGAAGAGCCAGTTGTTGTTTTCTGCTATTTTTGGTTTCAGAAATCCTACAAAGGAAATATTCTCGGAATTGGACGAAATCAACGCCCAGGGTCTTATTTTTCCACGAAGCTTCCAGAAGACCGAAGAGCATACGAAGTGGGGCCACTAGGCGGCCAGACCATAGGGCGGCGCGGCCTGCCTAGGGCCCGCGCCGGCCTATGGTGTGGGCCCCTCGCGCCGCCTCCAACCCTACCCTTCCGCCTACTTAAAGCCTTCGTCGCGAAAACACCTGTACCGAGAGCCACGATACGGAAAACCTTCCAGAGACGCCGCCGCCGCCAATCCCATCTCGGGGGATTCAGGAGATCGCCTCCGGCACCCTGCCGGAGAGGGGAATCATCTCCCGGAGGACTCTTCATCACCATGATCGCCTCCGGATTGATGTGTGAGTAGTTCACCCCTGGACTATGGGTCCGTAGGAGCAGCTAGATGGTTGTCTTCTCCTCATTATGCTATCATGTTAGATCTTGTGAGCTGCCTGTCATGATCAAGATCATCTATTTGTAATGCTACATGTTGTGTTTGTTGGGATCCGATGAATATGGAATACTATGTCAAGTTGATTATCAATCTATCATATATGTGTTGTTTATGATCTTGCATGCTCTCCGTTGCTAGTAGAGGCTCTGGCCAAGTTGATACTTGTAACTCCAAGAGGGAGTATTTATGCTCGATAGTGGATTCATGCCTCCATTAAATCTGCAGGACGATGACGAGAAAGTTCTAAGGTTGTGGATGTGCTGTTGCCACTAGGGATAAAACATCAATGCTTTGTCTAAGGATATTTGTGTTGATTACATTACGCACCATACTTAATGCAATTGTCTGTTGTTTGCAACTTAATACTGGAAGGGTTGCGGATGCTAACCCGAAGGTGGACTTTTTAGGCATAGATGCATGCTGGATAGCGGTCTATGTACTTTGTCGTAATGCCCGATTGAATCTCACTCTACTCATCATGATATGTATGTGCATTGTTATGCCCTCTTTATTTGTCAATTGCCCAACTGTAATTTGTTCACCCAACATGCTATTTCTTATTGGAGAGACACCACTAGTGAACTGTGGACCCCGGTCCATTCTTTTACATCTGAATACAATCTACTGCAAACATTGTTCTTTACTGTTCTTCGCATACACACATCATTTTCCACACCATACATTTAATCCTTTGTTTACAGCAAGCCAGTGATATTGACAACCTCACTGTTAAGTTGGGGCAAAGTATTTGGATTGTGTTGTGCAGGTTCCACGTTGGCGCCGGAATCCCTGGTGTTGCGCCGCACTACACTCCGTCACCAACAACCTTCACGTGCTCCTTGACTCCTACTGGTTCGATAACCTTGGTTTCTTACTGAGGGAAAACTTGCTGTTGTACGCATCACACCTTCCTCTTGGGGTTCCCAACGGGCGTGTGCTTTACGCGTCATCACTGTCTCGTTGAGCTTTGCTAGCGTCTCTCTAGTGCTTTGCAACCATTCCTACATATAGTTGCATTGCCACATTTATCGCCTTGTGTGAGTATCATTGGTTGTCTACGGTCAGCGCTAGAGCTTGTTATTGGTGCAAATAGGTAGCCCACCTACAACCCCACATATACCCTTGATATTCGCTTTGCTACATCCGTGCACTAGTTGTTACTACAAGTGGTAAGCAATACTAATTCACTTTGGAGCGGTAAGATTTCCTTTTCTTATCAGTTTTGAGTGAGTTGTGAGAGTACCACCATATATTTTTGATTTAGTGCACTAACCTACTAACCATGTCTGCTAGTGATGAGAAAATTGTTAACCAGGAGAACAAGAACTCTCGGATTTGATGACATGAAGGGAGTATGAGGCTCTTCGTAATGAGATGCGACGTGAATTCTGCGCTTAGGATGATGAGCTTAAGGGGACGGTCCAAGGGATCTCCCAGAAGCTAGACGCCACTAGTGCGACCGTCACTACAATGAGAGATCAAATGACGGATATCCAGCGCAGTCTTCAAGGGTTGCAAATGGTTGTTCACAATTTGACAAACTTACAGCAACAAGAAGACGAAGACGAAGCCAAAGATGAAGCACCTAATGCTAATCGTGGTGCTGCACGTGGTAACCGTGGTCGTGGGTTTGCTGAACTCCGACGTCCAGGTCGTGGTTTTGAGGAACAAGATGGATTGGGTAAGCCAAAGTTCTCCATACCCAAGTTTGAAGGAGGTGCTGATGTTGAAGTATACCTCACATGGAAGCTGAAAATTGAGAAGTTATGGCGCCTACATAATTACAATGAAGATAGGAAGATCAAGCTTGCTTCTTCCGAATTTGATGGCTATGCATTGCGTTGGTGGGATGGTTTGGTTCGTGCTCGCGAAGAAGATGGTGAACCGCATATTATCACATGGCGTGCTTTGAAGGTGGCAATGAACGAGCGTTTTGCGCCCACTAATTATTTGCGGTCTATATTTGATAAGTTGACCCTGTTGAGACAAGGTGTGAAGACTGTTGATGAATATTACATGGAGATGGAGATGCTAATGCAGCGTGGCCGTGTCCGTGAATCCCTTGAGATGACAATGAATCGTTTCCTCAATGGTTTGAAGTATGATATCAAAGGCATTATTCGTCATTACAGTTACACCACTATGAATGAGTTGCTACATCATGCAAGAGAAGCTGAATCACAGTTGGCTGACAAAGCAAAGGTCAAAGGTCGTGCTACGGGAGCTGGGAGCTTCACGCCTCGGGCGCCCCCATCTACGGCGCCGGCGCCATCTACGCGCTCCGCCCCTTACTCTACTCCGCCTAGCAAACCGGTCTCCAATGTGCCCAACACAAAGAAGTCCGAATCTGCTGCAAGTACGATTGGTTCTAGCATGTCTACTGCGCGCAACCGCGATATGAATTGCCATACATGTGGTGGCAAGGGTCACTTTAGGAGGGATTGTCCGAACCGTAAGGTCATGATCGTTAATGAGGACAATGAGTATGAGACTGGAGATGATGTTGATCCAAATGCTCCAGGAGATGAGGACTATGACACCGATGTCCGTCTGAAGCTCGCACTATTGTTGTGTCGCAGCGTGCTCTTAATGTGTTGCCTAGTGCATCTACTCAGCGCTGCAATTTGTTCCAAACAAAGGCTTTAGTTGGTCCTGACAAGGCTTGCTAGGTCATTATTGATGGCGGGAGTTACCGCAATTTAGCAAGCAAGGAGTTGTGTACCAAGCTGAAGTTGAAGTATCTACCGCACCCGCATCCATACTATATTCAGTGGTTGATCGACAATGGTGAGATGAAGGTAAACCACATGGTGCGTGTTGAATTTGCGATTGGACCGTATAAGGATTCCATTGATTTTGATGTGGTTCCTATTACGGTGTGTCACCTACTATTGGGTCGGCCATGGCTCTATGACCATTCTGTGCAACACAATGGCCATGCCAATACATATCACTTGGAGTTCAAGGGCAAGAAAATCAACTTACAGCCTATGTCACCACAGCAAATTGTCAATGAATCTCGTCAGAAAATTGAAGTAAATTTGTAGGATGCTTCTTTAGATAGGCGAGAGAATTGTAATGTCATGAGTGATATAACGAAAAGTGAGAGAGTGAATTCCTTAGTCTCATTAGCCACCAAAGATGACATGAGAGAATTTAGTGAGGATCCTACAGCCATGCCTCTTGTGCTTTTGTACAGGGGTACGGTTTTGGTTTCTAACGACATGACCCCTCTTCCTTTTGGTGTTTCTAATGTTTTGCAGGAATTTGGCGACGTGTTTCTGGACGAGGTACTCGCAGGACTTCCACCATTGCGAGGTATTGAGCATCAAATCGACTTGATCCCCGGAGCTTCGCTACCCAATCGGGCACCATATAGAACGAACCCCGAAGAAACGAAGGAGATACAAAAGCAAGTACAAGCGCTACTCGACAAAGGTTATATCCGCATAAGCCTTAGTCCTTGTGTTGTTCCTGTTATTTTAGTTCCTAAGAAAGATGGTACATGGCGTATGTGCGTAGATTGTAGAGCGATAAACAACATTACTATTCGATATCGTCATCCTATTCCCCGTTTAGAGGATATGCTAGATGAATTGAGTGGTGCTGTTGTTTTCTCTAAAATTGATTTACGTAGTGGTTATCATCAAATTAGGATGAAAGAAGGGGATGAGTGGAAAACAACCTTTAAAACAAAATTTGGTTTATATTAGTGGTTAGTAATGCCTTTTGGTTTGGCTAATGCACCTAGCACTTTCATGAGACTGATGAACCATGTTTTGCGTGAATTTAGTGGCAAGTTTTTGGTTGTGTACTTTGATGACATATTAATCTACAACCGCAATGAATCTAATCATACTATACATATTCGACATGTTTTGCAAGTGTTGCGTGATAATAAACTCTATGGTAATCTTGAGAAGTGCACATTTTGCAAAGATAAGGTCATATTTCTGGGTTATGTTGTCTCTCAGCATGGAGTAAAAGTAGACGTGTCTAAAATTGAAGCAATTCAAAATTGGCCTAATCCCATGAATGTGAGTCAAGTAAGAAGTTTTCATGGTCTAGCTGGGTTTTATCGCCGTTTTGTGCCCAATTTTAGTACTATTGCTGCACCTTTGAATGAATTGACTAAAAAGGGTGTTGCATTTGAGTGGGGCGTCGCCCAAGATCATGCTTTTGATGAACTGAAGAGATTGTTAACTTCTGCACCGTTGCATGCACTTCCTAATTTCAGTAAGCAATTTGAGATTGAATGTGATGCTGGTGGTATTGGAATTGGTGGTGTGTTGATGCAAGAGGGTCGCCCAATTGCGTATTTTTCTGAGAAATTGTCTGGTGCTAAGTTGAACTATCCTATATATGATAAAGAATTGTATGCTTTAATTAGAGTTCTTGAGGTTTGGCAACATTACTTGTGGCCAAAAGAATTTATCATACATTCTGATCATGAAGCTTTGAAATACCTGAAAGCTCAGTCTACTTTGCATAAGCGTCTTGCTAAGTGGGTTGAGTTCATTGAGTCTTTTCCATACATTATTAAGCATAAGAAGGGAAAAGATAATATTGTTGCTGATGCTCTATCTAGGAAGAATATGCTATTAACTCAACTTGATGTTAAAATTCCTGGATTAGAAGTACTATGTGATTTGTATGCCACTGATCATGATTTTGCTGAACCATATCGCTTGTGTGCTATTGGTAAAGCATGGAAAAAATATCACATACATGATGGGTTCTTGTTTCGAGCTAACAAACTATGTGTTCCAGAATCGTCTGTGCGTTTGCTCTTATTGCAGGAATCACATGTTGGAGGTTTGATGGGTCACTTTGGTCGTGAGAAGACGCTACTCATGCTAGCTGACCACTTTTATTGGCCAAAGATGAGGCGGGATGTGGACATGTATGTGAAGAGGTGCATTACTTGCAACAAGTCCAAGTCCAAGCTGAAGCCTCACGGTTTGTATACTCCGTTACCGGCACCTACTACACCTTGGGAGGATATTAGTATGAATTTTGTGTTGGGTTTGCCGCGTACTAAAAGTGGCCATGATTCTATATTTGTGGTAGTGGACAGATTTTCTAAAATGTCACATTTTATTGCCTGCCACAAAAGCGACGATGCGTCGCATATTGCTAACCTGTTTTTCAGGGAGGATGTACGTTTACATGGAGTCCCGAAGACTATTGTTTCTGATCATGATGTGAAGTTTATGAGCTACTTACGGAAAGTATTTGTGGAGAAAATGGGGCGAAGCTACTTTTCAGTACTACTTGTCATCCCCAAATCGATGGTCAAACTGAAGTGGTGAATAGAACATTGTCACAACTGTTGAGATCCATGATCAAGAAGAACCTGAAGGAGTGGGAAGAGTGTTTGCCGCATGTGGAGTTTGCTTACAACAGGGCGGTATATTCTACCACAGAGTTGTGTCCTTTTGAGGTGGTGTATGGTTTCAAACCCATTACTCCACTTGACTTGTTGCCTTTGCCCATACATGAGAGAGTTAATATGGAGGCATCCAAGAGGACAGATTTTGTGCGAAAGATCCATGTGAAGACTAAAGAGTTGATAGAGAAGAAAGGTAAGAGCAATGCTGCAAGGATGAACAAGAAGCGCAAGGAGATGTTGTTCAAGCCTGGTGTATGGTCTGGGTACATTTTCGCAAGGATAGGTTCCCGAAGCTGCGGAAGTCCAAGTTGCTTCCTCGTGGTGCTGGTCCTTACAAAGTGCGTGCCAAGATCAATGATAATGCATACTCGATAGATCTTCCACTCGATGAGTTTGGTGTTAGTAATTCTTTCAATGTTGCTGATTTGACACCATATGACGAAGAAGACCTTGGAGCGTCGAGGTCGACGCGTTTTGAAGAGGGGGGGAGATGATGAGGACATCCCTACCTCACTACTACCTCCGTCATTACCAAATGAAGATGAACCTGCTGTGAAGCTCAAGTCCAATGAAGTTCGGATTGGATCTATTACAAGGGCTCGTGCGAAACTACTTAAACAACAGGTGAACTTGTTCCTAAACGATACTTTGATTGATGAGAACATTATACTACCTAAGTCCTGTTACTTATGTATCATCAGGTATGAAGAGGAGACAAACATCGCACGAGGAGGAGAGAAGCAGCTGGATGTGAAGATGGACGTGGAGCTGGACATGAAGATATCTCATGGACGCGCGAGGGAGGAGCGGGAGGCATGCGCGAGAGGAGAAGACAAAGTCCAGGCCGGTCCAGCACCCGGTCAGATCGGCCGCCACGCCGGCGCGTCCGGTCCCTGGCCCGGTCCGACCGGGCGGCACGCCGGATCCGGCCCGGCGCCAACCGGAAAATCAGCTGATGCCAACCGGGAGGGTTACTACGCGACAATTCACCCGCCCGGTCAGCACCCGGTCCCTAGCGCGGTTTGAACCGGCCAGCCCGGTCCCAGGCCCGGTCGACCGGTTCCCAGACCGGTCGTGTCTAAGTCTGTCTCGACCAGATCTATTATGGGTCGGTTATTTTCGTACTTTTTCGACCTGAGGTCGTCCCGGACGCCTATATAAGTGTCCAGGACGCCCCCAAAGTTGCTGGAGACCACGTTTAAGATAAACCCTAGTTCTTAGTTGTTTGCTCTGTAAAAATTATTGAATTCCCTACACCATATTGCTTGATATTGTGTAGATCTAAAAGTCTTGTGTAATCTGCTGTTCCATTGGGAATTAGAAGGTTGCAACTTACCGCTTCGTGGTCGGCGTCTACGTGCGCAAGTGTGTGGAGTTGTGAATATCTTGCAGGGTTGAGAGCTGTTGCATTAGCGACAGGGACCAATCGAGAGATCTCGTTGCGTCTTACAAGTTATTATCCACTTCACCAAGTTACCTCCGCTGCAATCACCCCGTGATCATCATCACCACCGTTGATTACTGAGAAGATCGAGCTACCCCTTATCAGAAATGAATACATGTATTCATTTCAAAATACTACAAATAAAATGAAAGCCTGACTTCCAAACGACTCTTTAGGCCTTGTTTGGTACTAGTGTTTTAGGGAGATTAGTGGGGATAATACTCTAGAGTATTGGATGAATCTCTGCTGTCACCCAATCCCCACAAAACCCCATCCCGAATCCACTAGGTAGAGGTAGAGTATTGGGAATTGAAAAATTGCGCTAAAATTTGGGGAAAAGTGGGGATTAAACTTGCTTATACTCTAGCACCAAACATGTACTCCCTCCGTCTCAGATTAACAGACGCGCACGTAGTTTAAGAAATTGCTCTGATCATTATTTTAGTCAATAAAATATGAAATATATGGCACAAAAATTATATCGTTGGAAAGCTTTTTTGCATACGAATCTAACGATATATATTTTGTAGACATAAAAGTTATATTTTGTTGACCAAATCAATGGTCAAAGTTTGTCTTGAACTGCGTGCGTGCCTGTTAAATCGAAACTCTCTCTGAGATTAAGGATAAGTGGGGATTTGAAGTTTGGAGCGGATTATTCCCGCTAATTCCCACTAAAACTTTTACCAAACAAGCCCTTAGTCTTTCTTAAAAAAAAGAGTAGGTAGGGTTTCCCGTCCCGATGGCCGTCGCCCACGCGCTGATGCCCCCGCCCCCGCCGCCGCTCCCGGCCCCGCTCCTGTCGAGGATCGTTGTCGCCCTAATGCTGGCTCTCGCGCGCGCCGCGGCCGATGCGCGGCCCTACCTGTGCTCCGCGATTGGGTTGCTTCTATCCGCTGGTTCAGCCGCCGGGGTCGTGGCACGCCGCGTCTGGGGCGAGGGCTCCGCCCCCTTCGTGTTTCTCGAAGCGCTCACGGGCGCGGCTCTGAAGGCCGGCTTCTGCATGATCTTTCTCTTCTTCGCTCATATAGGCTTGCTGCTGTGCAGACACATCCTGCTTTTCCTGGCCGACATTGCCTGTGATTTCATTGATTTGGTTCTTGGCTTCAGGAAGGTACGATCGAAATAACTCCCTTGGATCTTTACATAAGCAGATATGTGCTGAGCTCTACTAGACATAGTTAAATTTTACATGTGCATCGTTCGTTTACAGACATACCTAAGTTGTTCTGGCCAGTAGTGTAGTGTTCCCTGTTAATTCATCGGCTCATCTGCATATATGACTGCGTCATTCCATTTTCGAACTATTCTCATGTTCATGCCCATCGGTCTCTCCTTGTGCTGTGCTCCTCAGAGTGCCCTTTGGAAAATACTTCGGGAGACCATTCAGGAGTTAAATGTATCCTCCCGCACCGCGGCTCTTGGAGGGGCATGTTTCCTGCTAATTGTCACTGGCTGTCTGCTAGTATCGATGTCGCCACCTGTGGAGCGATCGACATCCCAGGGAGAAAAGATTGGTTACATGATCATCGATGTGGGGTTATTTGGCTTCCACGCGATATTTTGCATTGTCATCATTTCAGATTTTGGACCTAGCACCCAGAGGAAGAACAAGTCGGATAGGCGTCGCAGATTGTTGAGGTATATCATTATGTACTATTAGCTCCCGTTCCCATGTGCCTGTCAGCAATATGTTTTTTTTTCAGTTAATGTGTTCACTGTGAGTACATTAGCGTACCAATAACATGAAAGTAGTCATTGCGGTGTTGTTACTTTGCCAACTGAATTTGATAGTATTTATTAACATGGAGTATATTGTTATATGCTAAACCAGTGAGGATTTTTATATTTCCTGTCCTTTCATGGCAAACTTTGGGATTAACATTGATCATTAATTGTGTGGATATCTCCCAATGGACTTCTACCGCATGCCTTTATTTTAATGAGATGATAAACATCATGTACTTATATGAGAGAAACTAATACAATATTAATTTTGTAAATTCCATTGTCCCTTGTCATCGTTGTATATGTGCAACTTGTGAGATGTACAGAACATGTTTGCCGCATACCAGCTGTTGTAATCAAACTCTTTTAAAAAGTAAAACTCTGTTGGTTAAGAATTTCAACATTTAAACCAGTGAAAGTTTTCAAGTTCTTGCAATGGCCTAGTTTACCTTTTCAACTCTTGCAATTCTGCCCTGTTGTATTAGTTGCTTTCATCATAATGTACTAAAAAGAAGTGGACTTTTTGAAAGGACAAGGAAAACGTGAATTCTATAATTCCTCACAAGATGCAAGTTACTTCCATTGCTTGAAAACGAACATCACAGACAGTAGTTTCACAGTACTTGAGACAATAGCATTCGATGGTAATGTTGACACGGCAATATTCCTTTATGTGGTAACCTGATCAAAGTTTGGGTTGGGTTATTTGCAGACAAAGCTAAGAAGACATGGAGCAACTACAGTGCCAATTTTGCTGATGGTTGTGAGTCATCCCAACTGAAACAAGATTTCAGAGGATAGAGGAAGTTTAAGCAGAATTGCTTTTTTACTATTGGTAGAGACTAATCGTCAATAGCAATGTAAGCCTTTATGGGCGTGCATCTTTCTGCTTTACTAGTAGATCCTAATCGTCCATAGGTATCAAGTTTGTCTAATTTGGTCGTTATGGGTCTGGCGATGATATTCTGTACTCATCTACGTTACTATTTCACGAGTTTACACTATGGTGTATTGGTGTATATATATGATGGTGGAATTCATGCTCTGTTCAACCGTAATTACTGGCCCAAGAAGTTGCGTTTTCTTGGGTAGCAGGGGTTCACTACTCTGAAGAAAGTAGTGACGTTTAACTATCTCGGTCTTTGATGATTGTGCGTTCTAGCTAGGGCTTGAACATCGGTGGCCTTCTCACGTTGGTAGCTTGCTCGAAGGCGTAAGCAATCTCGATCAGCCTGGGTTCGTACCCCTGCAGCCCGCTGAAGGATATGCCGAATGGGACTCCCTGCTCGTCATACCCTGCGGGCACAACGATGCCGGGGTGGCCGCCGATGGCGCGAAGGCTGGAGGCGCTGCTGTTGGGCGTCACGATCGCGTCCAGCTCCTGCTCCTTCATCAGCCTCTCAAGCCCATTAGCGGACAGCTCCTCCAGCCGTCGAATCGCAGCTCTCTCCACAGATCCAATGCCATGCGTGTTTTCCGCTGAGATAAGATTGCGCTGTCCGAAATCTTTCAGCCTCTCCTGCAGCAACATGTTGAGAAGTTTAAACAAAATTTGAAGAGTGCAAGTAGAGAATAAATAGTACAGTATACCGATTTTGTAATGTTTGAACCTACATTTAGAAGTGAAGAGATGTAAAGGTTGGATTCAGTTGCGTTTGTAAACTTACCTGGACAGGATTTGCATCGTTGAAAGCTATGACTTCTGCAAGCGAGCGGACCGGGGAGTAGCTCAGATCTGCCAGGTACGCGTTCAGACTCAGCTTGAACTCTGCCCGCACTGCCATGAACTCGTTGGAAGCAATATCAACCGCCAGAGCGGTCAAATTGGCTGCCACGTCAAGGTTCTCGATCACCACGGCCCCGTGATTCCTTTGGCAAAATTCAGAAATCAGTTGTTCACGGAATGTATATATAGTATATAATTTGAAGTCAGTGAAATAATTTCGACTTGTCGATCGATCACCTCATTGTGTCGAGGTGCTGCTGGTACACCCTCAGTTCCGCCTCCCCGTATCCTTGGAAGAAGCCATTGGGGACGCCGATTCTCTTGCCTCTCAGCCCATCTTGCTTCAAGAACTGCACGTACCCTCCAGCCAGGATGTACTTGGATGCGGCTCCGGTGGCTGCGGCGTCGAACGCGTCGTAGCCGACAATGGTGTCAAGCACCTGCACCGCGTCCGACACCGTCCGACACATCGGTCTGCATTTCATGGTCGATGGTTGGATCAGAGCATCAGCCCATATTTGCACATTTCCAAAGAAAGAGTAAGAAAGAGTTACCCGACGGTGTCCTGCCTAGGGGTGGTGGGAATGACCCCGGACCGGCTGGTGAGCCCGACAGTAGGCTTGATCCCGACAACGGAGTTCCACGATGACGGGCAGAGTATGGAGCCGTCGGTCTCCGTACCCAGCGTCACCGCCGCCATGTTTGCCGCCGCCGCGACGCCCGGCCCGGCGCTTGACCCGCATGGGGTGGACGACAGAACGTACGGGTTCTGCACAATTATCTTAAGCTCACCAACTTCTCAAATTTCATTTGGAAAGAAGTACCAATGTGTTTACCAGCGACTGGCCGCCGCAGGCGCTCCACCCGGAGTCGACGGTGCGGAAGTTGGACCACTCGGAGGGGTTGGCCTGCCGGAGCCGGACCACCAGCTGTACGTGCTAAAACCTGTTCGTTCCCTTGGAGAGCCAGCTGGACGTGATCGTGACGTCCGACAGCAGCCTTCGTGGTGCCTGCGCGCTCCGAGGCTAATCGAGCAGGCTACCAACGTTAACGTGACAAGGCCGTGGCTAATCGAATGAGCCGTGGCCCGTGGCATCACGCGCGCCCGGCGGCGCTGCATGGTGGGTCCGCTTTTGTCGCCCAAGCGATGGATGGATCGGAAGGCACAGCCTGACCGCATCCTTGATTCCGGCGGTGCTTCAACTCCATCGCGAGTCTCTCGCTCCACATCTGCGTCTCCGCGCGCGCTCGCTCGCCTTGAATGTCTGTCTGCTTAATTTTGTCACCCGCGAGCTCGCGCGACACCTACCTACCAAGCATAGCCGCCGTCGTTGCAAATTGCAAAGGAATCAAACGAACCATGCATGCAAAAAAATATAGTAAACCCAATCGATCAGATTGATTTTGATTGATTGCGTACCAATTTTTTTTCTCGTCCCACTGTGTACTCCGTACGTATATACCAATTCGTAGTGTGTATCTCTCAACAAAATTAAATAATCCATATCCTGTCGGTTTGGAGGAACGGAGACCTCTAAAAACGTTTTGTTTGTCCACCAAAATGAAAAAAAAAAAAAAAACCAAACGAAGGTGAGAGCGCGCGCCATGGACCGCGCGTTGGATCGCTAGCTCGCTCTACGCCGCCATCCATCGATCAACTCTCTTGCTACTCTCCTCCATCTTTTTTCTTTTTATTACCGATACAACCCCAAGTCTGCGTCTTTCCTCTGCACTGTGCAAAAAGAGTTAATATCACTGTGCATGCATAAACTAGTCTTTTATATTACGTGCATACTTGTAAAAGCGGTGATAAACTGGTACACTAACTTGTGATGGATGGATGGATGGATGTGCAAAACTGGTCTAAATTGCCCTAGTGAGTGCATACACGTGGCGTTATTTATCTTCCAAAAAAAACCCTTCATATTTTTCGTTTGCACTCGTGAACTTCCGCCGTTGCGTTTTTAATCTCGGTCGTCCCGGATTCTGTCGCCACGTTCTTCGACGGGGCCAGCGAGGAGCACGGCGTCCAAGTCCTGGCGCCGATGACCTTGTACCTCATCCCCGGGTGCAGCGCCCTATGCCGGTGGCCGCCATCCAGCTTTACAACCTTTCCCGTGTAGCTATAAGTGCACGGCAAAGCCTTAGAAGTGCACGGCAAAGCCTTTGCCGTGTAACAATACACGGCAAAGATCGCACGGCAAAAATCAGGACGGCAAACGTATCTTTGCCGTGCGCATGGATGAAAATGCACGGCAAAGATTTTGCCGTGCGCCTTGCTACCTTCCACGGCACAGAAAAGCACTTGACGCCGTCCCGGGCGAGACGGCGCCGCTGGTGGGTCCCAGTAGGACACTTTGCCGTGCACCCTCACATGGCAAAGACTCTGCCCTTTGCCGTGCACCCTTACACGGCAAAGACTCTGCCCTTTGCCGTGCACCCTTACACGGCAAAGACTCTGCCCTTTGCCGTGCACCCTCACACGGCAAAGACTCTTCCCTTTGCCGTGATCCCCTCTCTGCCGTGCGCCTCTCTCTGCCGGGCGATATCCCTTTGCCGTGCGCCTCCGTCTGCCGTGTCCTCTTTGCCGTGTGCATTCTGGGCCAGCACACGGCAAAGTGACCATTTGGTCACCAGTGCGTCCCTGGAGCGCAGTATGGCGCCGCGTGTCATCTTTGCCGTGTGTCGTCACACGGCAAAGAGACTTTGGTTTCTTTGCCGTGCGTCTACACACAGCAAAGGCTCCTATGTGTATTTTTTTTCACCCTTTTTCCATTTTTAACAGCAATTCGAATTCAAATATACACAAATATGTATAAAGACCAACATCTGTGGCACAATATCGACATAATTCAATTCATATAACATGTAATGCACAATATAATGATCTATTGCCACAAATAGATCACATACAAGATCAAACAACACAACATATGTCCATAATAAGTGCATACAAGAACCAAAGCCACAAATAGAGTGCATATGTCCATAATAAGATCATACAAGTTCACACATAGTCCAAACCACAAATAAAATACAAGTTCACACATAGAGTCCAAACCACAAATAGAGTACAACCATGCATAGAGCTCATCACATGTAATCAAAACGTCGAATAGCTCCTTCCTTCATGCACGTCCTACAAAATAGAACTCAAAGACATGAGATTCATGTACCAATATATATGTATGTATGTATATCTAGATATGCATGAGAGTGGCGGACCTACAGAGAAAATATTGGGCGGGCCAAGCTAAAGCAGAACACAAAGAATTCTAATTGTAAGACATGTATATTTGTAGGCAACTAGGCATTAGTCAATATAGTGCATACATTTGATCCATCAGATCATACATATATGGCGATTTACCTCAAAACAAAATAAAGCATACCAAATTACCAAGATTCATTTTGATCATAAGGTATGAAGCAGCTACGGAAACATGGAGTTACATACTACAGATTTGCTTTCCGATGTTTTGAAAACCGGATCAATTCTTCATTTGAGTGTTCATTTGCATCGTCTATATGGTTGTCTAAACGAATTTAGAGGATCGTAAGCCCAAAAATCGTTCCCAGTGGCTCGTCTATAGCATCGTCTAAATTTAGACGACCTCTGAATTCTGCCTATCTATTCTGTCACACATAGAGTTAACTGAATTTGTGCTAAGTGCTAACTGGAATGTATTGATTTCCTCTTGTCTATCTATCCAGTCATCCCGATATATTGGGTCACGTCTACTAACTCTTGGGCTGAACCTTATGGTACAAAAATACAGGTTCGGTCCAGTGGGTCAATGGGTAGGACCGCACCACTTGCATCTTGAATTATTGTTGTTGAGTATGCTTGTACTGTTAATTCTGCATAGATGGTAAGAGCCAAGATGTCACTAGAATTAGATACAAACCTAGAAGAGCGAGCGAGCGAGCGGGTTGTCAGGGTTACCCCCCGTAGGAGGCGTTTGCATGGTCTCGTCCTGAGACGATGGTCCACCGAGCTCCGCGTTGTTGGATCCACCGGAGGCCTGAAGCTACAAGATTGAAAATTGCGAGCCTTAGTCAATATTGTTGGATCCACCGGAGGCCTACACCTAATACGCAAAACAACTTACCCATGCGTTGAGGTTAAAAGGAGGTGGACCAACTGTAGGAAGAGTGGCGCCACTTGGCAGAAGGGCCTGGAAATCAAGCATGTGCGGGTAAGGTGTATGGAAGGATTTGTTTTAGGTCCTATGATAAAGAACTTACCGATAACTGGGACTCGCACGCTGCCATCCTCTGTGTAAACCACGCCATAATCTGATTTTGTTGCGCCATCATCTGACTCTGCTGAGCAAGGAGGGCCTGTGCCTGCTCCCTCTCTTTCCTCTCATTCTCAAAGTCCTCCTACATTGTGTCATTAGAAGGTCATGGATGTTGCAATGGAAAACATGGAATGAAGTGTGGATGACAAAGGAAGAAAAGCATACCCGAAGCTTCTCAATGGCTCTAGACGCCGGCGTCGGGGGCGAGGAAGCGTATGGTAGTGGAGGAGCTCGAGCTGTCATGCCTAATCTCTCTCATAGACCGGACGGTCCTAGGATCGATGGCGCTATCACACATCCACAAGCGGCCATTCTTCCTGCCACCTCCCCTACGCATGGCAACCTCGGGGTCAAAGGGCTCGATCTCAGGGTTCGCCTCGCCATATGATTCAGCAAAGCCGGCCCGGTACTCGGTGTCCTTCAGCTCGGCGTTCTCGCTCACCCACGATAGTGTCCCATCCTTGTTCTTCTTCTGATGGCACTCTTTCCACACCAGAAACATCGAGGGCGTCGTTCCTAACTCTTTTTCCTGCAAAAGAGAGCACGAAGATGCATCAAGAGGGACGCATTTGCGGAATAAGGAACAACCTGATGAGCAAGGTTAAGAGAAAGCTTTTTCTCACCTTGTTCTGCATGATGACGGTCATGGGCATGCTGCCTTGCGTGTGTGACCCACCTATCATCGCAGCTCTCTTTAGCTGTCCTGCTATGTGCCTCCTCTTGAACTCGGCGCTTGTCCACCAATGGACCACCAACTTCGACCAAGCCAATTTCAGGTTTCCGTCTCACCCGATGCGGGTCAAACCAGTGACACTTGAATACAACGGGATCTAGGCCTTTGCCGAAACCATAAGGCAGCTCGTATATCCCCTCGACTCTACCATAGTACTGGAGCTTATCTGAGCCTTCACACACAACCCCACTATTTATTGTCTTCCGGTTGGCCCGGCGTTGTGTGTACTGATGGGTATGGAAGCGATACCCATTCACATCATAAGCATCGAATGCATTGACAGGTGAGCTAAAGCCCTTGGCAATTTTTCTCAAGTCCGGATTCATTTCAATGTCATTTTGTGCCTACAAGTTCGATAGGAGAAGTTTAGTAGGAGAGGTGGCTGAATAATGTAGGCACTACAAGCAAAGTTATATAGAAAGGTACCAAATTCGAGAACCAGTTAATGAAACCGTATCCACCACCATTTTCAAAGAGATCCTGGTCATCTTGGGCCGTACGACTCCTGCTTAGCTTCCAATATTTTTTATTGAATCGTCTACGGGAATAAAAAGAGGAAATGTTAGCCACACGGTAACGAGCGAATGTGTGTGAAAAACAATAAGTGGGAAGCACTTACTCGATGTACGGCTTCACTTCCTTCATGCTTTTCAAGACATAAGAGTGGATTAAACCCCACTTGGGATCCGTTATCTTGAGCCTCTTCGTGCCGCTTGATTTGCCACCTAACCCTATGAATATGCCAAGCTTGGGTACATCTTCAGGGTTGGCGGCATTGTAACGAAGGATTGGATTGTGTCGAGTGCGAATGTTTTCATCGTAGTACTTTGTCGTGAAGTTTGAAACCTCCTTGTTAAGGGCTGCCTCGGCTATGGATGCCTCGATCTTGCATTTATTGCCACAGTCCTCACGAAGCTTCTTTGTTTCTCTCTCAGGGCCATACTGCCAACGGGTCTGCACATTGGCCCCAAGTAAAGCCTCCTGCGGGAGATGCAAAATCAGATGTTGCATCGGATTAAAGAACCCTGGCGGAAGGAGCATCTCTAGCTTACAAAGCAACTCGGGTGCCTGTTTGTCTAGCTTCTCAACCACTTTTTTATCTAACTCCTTAGCACAAAGCTGGCGGAAGAAAAAGCTCAACTCCGATAGCACTAGCCAAGTCTCCTCATCGACATAGCCTCGAATCATGATCGGCATTATCCGCTGAAGCCACACGTGATAATCATGACTCTTGAGCCCATGCACTCGCAACGTCTCCAAGTTTGCTCCCCTCATCCAGTTAGCTGCATACCCATCAGGGAAGAACAAGCATTGGACGATCCACTGGAATATTTCCTTCCTTTCTTTCCTTGTAGGGCAGAACGGGGCCTTTCGCCTAGTCCACCCGCCTTTGAGTCCGGGAGGCCGCATGTTCAAATTTGGCCTATCGCACCATATTTCCTGATCTAGCCTAGCCTTAACATTATCCTTCGTCTTCTCGGTGTCCATGATTGTGCTCCAAAGGGCCTCGCCAATATTCTTTTCGGTGTGCATTACATCAATGTTATGTGGAAGCTCTAGGTCTTCAAAGTAAGGAAGCTTCCATAAGCATGGAATGTGGGTCCACTGGTGTGTCTCCCCGTATCCCACGAAACCATTACCATCGGGGTTCGGCACGAGAGCCTCTAACTCAGACTTAGTATCCTTGCCGGTTGGCAGATGTGGACGTGGAGTATGGACAGCAACGCCTTTCTTGAAGTTCTTTTTGTCACTCCTATATTTATGCTTCGCTTCAAGGTACTTTCGGTGTTCATCAAAGCAGGAATACTTGCCTCCATTCTTCAGCCAGAAGAAAGTCATAGCCTGCCTACACAGCGGGCACGGCCACTTCCCATGTGTACACCAGCCGCAGAACAACGCACGTGCTGGTAGGTCATGCAGTGATGTGTGGTACCAGACATACATATCGAAGTGTTGCTTTGTTGTGGCGTCGTAAGTTCGCACCCCACGGTCGTTCCACCCGACAAGCAAGTCATCCACTAGCGGCTCCAGGTACACATTCATGTTCTTCCCTGGGTATTTTGGCCCTGGTATAATCATCGACACAAACATGTTCTCGGATCTCATGACGACGCCAGGAGGGAGGTTGAGGGGAATAACAAACACAGGCCAACAACTGTACGTTGCAGCTGACATACCATATGGATTGAACCCATCGGTTGATATCGCAACTGCTACGCTCCTCGAGTCGCCCGCTTTCTTTGGATATTTCTTCGCGAAGTTCTGCCATGCTTGACCATCCGACGGATGTATCATCTTGTCTGTGTACCGGTTCCCCTCAACGGGCCACCGCATCTGTTGGGCAGATTCCTCCGTCATGAAAAGCCGTTGGAGCCTCGGCAAGAATGGAAGATAACGGAGAATCTTTTGGGGAATCCCTGTCTGCCTCTTCTGTCCATCACCGGTGTCAACCTCGAAGTACCTAGAGGACTTGCAATGGATGCAATAGTTTCCTTCAGCATGTTCATTTCTAAATAGCATGCATCCCTTTGGACAAGCATCTATCTTCTTATATGTCATCTTTAGTGAACGCAGGATTTTCGTCAACTCATAAAAGCTCTTTGTCAAGAGGTGCCCTGTCGGCAGGATGCTGCCAATGATTACCAGAAGATCATCGAACCGATCTCTAGATAAGTTACTCTGGCACTTGAAGGACATTAGGCGAGCCACGGCATCCAACTGGGTAACCTCTGTATGTGGATGAAGGGGTTTCTGCGCGGCAAACATAGCCTCGTAGAACTTCTTTGTGCTCTCCTCAGGCTCCTCGTTTGTCTCCGTCACCTGTGGTGTCTCCGCCTCCTCTGCATTACGGTTTTCAGGCACATTTGCATCAAGGAAGTCATCTAAGCACTTGTCAAACCCAGCATCAAATCCTCCCGCTAGTTGACTCGGCTGCGACTGCTTTCTAGCACGTTTTGGTGCTTTTGCAGGTGTCTCGCCATGGCAAATCCACCGACTGTATCCCGGTGTGAACCCGAATTTTATCAGGTGTATAGTCATTTCATCCTTCGACTTCCGTTTAGCATTACAACATTGCGCGCAGGGGCACAACACTTTTGCGGGTCTTATAGGGTCGGCAAACACACTGTCCACAAACTGCTCGGCCTTCTCTTGCCACTCATCAGTAAACTTCCCATGACCGGTCCAGCCCTCGTACATCCACAAACGTTCTGGATCCATCCTCTTGACTAGTACAAAAACAGACATATAATGATTTTCAACTTAACATGTTGTTAAATCAAGTATTAGTTCGATTAATTTCAAGAAATACAGGTTTTACGCGTTGCACCCACACCTATCTCTCTAATAGGTAAAGATATGTCCTAATCCCACCCGAGGATGTGCAGATTGGGTACATTCTCCATGCTCTACCCCGCCGCGAGACAGAATTTCGGCAGCACCTCCCCGCTGTTCTCCCGATACACGTCTCAGCCAAAAGCCGAGAGGGTGTGCATCCGGAGAACAACGGGGAGGTGCCGCCGAAATTCTGTCTCGTGGCGAGCTAGAGCATGGAGAATGTACCCAATCTGCACATCCTCCGGCTGTCCAAAATACGTGGACAATCCGAAACAGTTACGGCCATATATATATGCAATTTAATGCATATATATATTCGCGTAACCCTTCCGAACGGGAGACGCCTAGGTAACGCGACTGACTTGGTGATCTAGACACAAAAATAAAACCTAGGTACATGTAATGTTAGGTGCGAGATTTATACCCTAGAAGCGTGAGCGAATCGTCGAAGAAGATCTGGGACACTCCTTCAACCAGCTCTACGACGCCGGCCCCGGTGTCCACCTCGAAGCATAGCCTGCCCATGCAAATGATACACATTATTATACAAATTTTGTTTTAGAAACACGAAAATGACTAATCTGTCAACATAGTGTTTGTAATCGCTGTCATTGACAGCTTAACATAATTTCCACTATACCAATCTAACTGAAGTCAACATGCCCCCCCTCAAACCCACGTGGGCTCGTGGTGTAGGCGTTGAGCTAGGTTAGTGGAATCGGTATATTTTACCGATGACGGAGGATCAGGACGCGAAAGCAGGAACGCTTAGTCCGAGGAGGATGCAGTGGATATATGTTTTTGTGATAGAGTAAGAATAGAGTTTTTGCTCTACCTAGCGTGGAAATACATTGACTCGCTAATAAACATAGTCTAGCAATAGGCAGTTCAACCGACGGTATATATGCACGGCTCCCATGTCAAAGTACACAGATACTAGGTTGATTGTCGCTAGGCCATCGGTTTTCAGCGATCTCACGAGCAAAGATTACATGGGAAGATGCAACACATGGGAAAATGTGCGGTG
This sequence comes from Lolium perenne, assembly GCF_019359855.2. Lineage (NCBI taxonomy): Eukaryota > Viridiplantae > Streptophyta > Magnoliopsida > Poales > Poaceae > Lolium > Lolium perenne. The sequence goes on from NC_067245.2 coordinate 30,647,531, forward strand.
CACGGCTTGTGGAAATAAGGCCCCAGGCTTGATTTTTAACATGACACGGAGTTTCTTACTACAAGTGTGTGTACGGAACGTATTCCTTTATGGAAAAAGCACGGATACACGTGTGGAGTTTAGGCATACTTGTGTATAGCTAGCTGGAGTACTACTCCTTCCGATCACATCTAATTGACGTGGAGTACTATGAGCACGGTCATTCTGTTGGACTGAACATTTTCCGAAGCATCAACACAAATTAAGGATTCGCCCGTATCTAGCCAAAACATCCCTTAATTTGTGTTTTGCAATTGGAGTACTCCATGTAAAGAGTCGTAACGTCACGGGTGGGAGCACTTATTATCATTGCGAAAAACGAGGAGACATGTGCATCAAATCCGGATGGTGTAGTTAATTTGCAGCAAATTAATCAGCTCGGGCGAACCAAAACCTCCGAGAAAACAAAACACACGAGCGAGGCATCTCCTACTTATTCACTCTCTCGCTCCAGAAGAGATGCGCGACGCATCCTCTCCTCGGCCCCTTTTCTTCCTTCTCCACACGACCACACCCGCCGCCGCCGCTCACCGGCCACCCCAGTCCCGCCACTCGCCGGCGCCGCTCCAGGAGCACCTCTTCCCGATCGATTCCACTGCAGAAGCCGCCCTCCATCGCCTCCATTCTTTCTGCCGCAAAACCCTAAGGGCCCTCCATCGAGGACGAACCAGCCCGGCCACAAACGGCTTCTCCTAGTCCTCCTCGACCTCCTCACCCAGCTGGGAGTACGACCTCCAGATGGAGATGCACCAACGCCGCGACCGGGAGGGAGACCGACTTGCTCTCCTCCGACGTCCGTCAGCTGCTGACCGAACCCCGGCCCGCCGCCTCAACAAGCCTTTGGTGAGTACTGAATAGCCTCCTTCATTCACCTCACCGATTCTTTTTGAGATGGATGGAAGGGAAGCTACTGATGCTGGTTTGGGATGGATGGCACTCATGGCAGTCGATGTAAAGCCCATGGGTGCTGCTGTGCGCCGGAGAGGAATATTAATTGATTTCTTTAGCATTAATTTTTTTGTTTAAGTTATAGCGTTGCTGCTGAATATGTCCGCATACATCCTCAAATATTTCTTTTCAAATGACAGCTGAATGATAGAATGGAGTTAAGAAACATTTAAATTAACTTTCTCTCTTTGATATGCTTCTTTACCTCAAGTATTTGCATGCTTCTCCTCAGCACCCATCGAAATATTGACTGAAAACAAAACTCACTACATAGAAAGTCGGAGAGGCCACTAGGACGTGAGCACAAGGAGATGACCTTCATTATCGCCAAGTTCCAGCCCTGCCACAAGTAGCACCGCCTGCGCTCTGTCCACTCCGATGGGAACCCCAGTGATATCTCTATTCCTACCTCTTGTGTTGCAGGACGCTGCCCACGTGTATGTGTAAAAAAAATCCGATCTTTTACCGTTATGCACCACTAAGATCCTTAAGCCTATGAGGAAGGAAGTGTAGCGTCATGTTTGCAATGCTTTTCTGCTGTAGTTTTCTACAAGAGCTGTTTTTTGTTGTAATTTGTAAGCAGTTATCCAACGAAACAACCAAATGGGATGGGAAAATTCAGTTACCTTCTCTGCTTCTCTACCTCTGGAATATTTTCTTTCGTATCACACTAATTTACTACATGTAGATGTACCGACTGATCCTATTTGAGAGGTGTTTTATCTGCTATTTTTTAGGTAATATCATTCAAAGATAATCTAGTCTACCTCTGGACTGATGTTTTTATGCAAACCACTCTTTGATTTGCACCAACAACATTTATAGTAAATAAAATACGTTACTAGATTCAGGTTTGGTCATTTTTTATCCTATGTTTGACTTTCTTTTACCTACCGGTTTGCACAAGCTGCTATTAACTAGCACTGAAAAGAAAAAGCATTCTCGTGTGGGCATATGAAAAGAAACATAATTTATTTGCTATCACAAGATATTCTGAACTCTTTCAGAAGCATGTGATGAGCAAGACCTGGCTAGTTTTTCTCTATGCTATTACTATGTTTATTATTTTATTTGCTATCGACGGCAATCTCCATACATACAACGACTACACATTTCTATGCTGAGATACTGACTAAGACTGATGTTGATTAGCCTCCCTTTTTATGTAGGATCTTGTGCATCTCCTCAGTAAGCGAGATACTTACCGAAAACAAAACGCACTACACATAGAGTCGGAGAGGCAAACATGGGGATGGCCTTCACTGGCTTGAAGTTCCGTCCTCCTCTGATGGGCAGGCTACTGAGACCTCTCATCCTACGTCTTACTTGTGTCGCAGGACACAGTCCGCGTGTATGTGTATAAAAAACTGATCTTTTATCATTACGTGCCACTAAGATCCTTAACACCCATGAGGAAGGAAGTGTAGCTTCAACTTTGCAATGCCTCGTTGCTGTAGTTTTCTGAGTTGTGTCATTGTAATTTGTAAGTAGTTAACCCAAGGAAACAACCAAACAGGGTGGCAAAATTCAATTACCTTCTGAGCTTCCCTGCATCTAAAATATTGCCTTTTGTATCACATTTTACTACATGTAGATGTACCGACTGATTGTATTTGAGAGATGTTTTATCTGCTCTTTTTATGTAATAGCATGCATATATAATCTAGTCTACCTCTGGACCTGATGTTTTTATACCATACTTTAATATATCTAAAAAATGATTCCGTCTCAATTCCGTTTTATATGCTACCTTTTAGGTAATAACATTCAGAATAAATCTATCTTTAGTTTTTTTTAATTTAAGTGGTTAGTAAATTTAACATTACTATAAACTAACAATATGTTGATGCTAATGACAACGGTGCTCATTGATCACAATTTTTTTTTTCTATTTACATAATTGTGTTTATTGATTGATCAAAATATGATACCCCAGGCTTGCCCTATTACACATGACTCTTATAAAGATTAATGCTAGTACACATTTGAGAGACAGTTATCTTACATATATTACTGTATTTGGCTGCCATTTTACCTTTTAAATTTGTTACTTTTTTTTATAAAAATTAGTCTGATCTACAAAACAAATGTTTACCACCCTTTTGTGATAATAAAATAGTCAGCTACCACATGCAAGTTATAAGTTACTACGATCTTTCAAGATGCCTTTAATGCTAATCTTGGTATGACTTCAACTCATATGAAACTTATCAGATAAGAAGACCTTTCAAATCATGACATACATTGTCTGGTTCCGGGAGGATGTAGAAGTATACAGAAGGATGGATGCTCTTGGAGGTCTTATTCAGAACCACATCCCATGGTGACAAGGTAATCCCTCTCCAACCCTACCGATTTGCTATGTATGGTTGCTGGAGATGGTGATCCGCTGTGTGTTCTTGCCAAATGCAAGGAATAGCTATGAAAGAGTAAAGAGTTATGTGATAAATATTTCTATATTTTTTGTGAAACAGCCAAACGGGATGGAAAAATTCAGACTCTAAATATTTACTTGTTGTTATAGGGAACTTTGTAAGGATAGATGATATTCTGCACTGCACGTTCAGATTCTAATTTTAGCTTCGGAATCAACTTACATAAGGAACGATGTCTGCGTGTATGAGTAGAAAAAATTCCATCTTTATGGTTATGAGATTCGTTCTCAAGTGATGACGGTCATAGATTCACAGACTATTCTAGATTTTCTCTAGGTGCGATCGCTGCACCTGATTTGCTTGTTGGATTCGAAGCTAGCTTACACACAGTTTCTAAATTTCAGATTCTCCTTATATTCTAATCTAGTGCAACTTGGAGCACCCATGTGGTGTTACTAAGCAAGTTGTTCTCCTAGAAGACAAGCGCTTCTTGCTTATTTCCGATGTAATCTCTTGGTGTTATTTCTCACATGCGTATAAATATATGTCAATTACTTGCAGAGATACTGTTTTGATGTAAGTTATGATATATGAGTTGGAATTACCTATAAAGGCATTAGTTGGTTTGGAATAGATGATCATTTCTTGATCCAGACCATGTGCGAAAACACTAGTAGATCAACAAATAGGAGATTTGGCATTGTTTCGAATGGATCTAGCTGTAAGGTTTCACACCATGTTTTCCGTTTATTTAGTTCTCCATGTTGTTGTCCTGTTTCCTCTTTTGTGGACCTAATTTTATTTAGGATTCTGGTTATGTGCATCTATAGACACAACTTTGATTGAAGATTTGAATTGACACTTTAAACAACATGTGTTCCGTAGTATTTTTTTTTTGTTTCACCTTGTACTCAAATAAGATAGCACTTATTATTTTGTAAAGTTCTTTCCTATAGTTTTTACCCTTAATGCATAGAGACTGATTTGGCACTTTGGTTGCCTAATGGTAGCTACTGCTGAGAGAATATACGCTTAATTATGTGTCCTATATAAATATCTTGATGTTGTACTGCTGTGTATACATGTCTCTTCTACTACTATAAAACTATAGGGAGTCTGTTTGATGTATGCAACAGCTCAGTGTACTCTATTTTGCATTCGTTGCAATATATATAGAATTTTTCACGATTTTCTCACGATCTCCTCCCTTCTCGGCCTTGTGACTTATTAGCAACATTTTTTTTCTTTTACATATTAGCTATTTTCCTTTTATTTTTGCGTAACTAGGTATTTGTGGTGAGAACGGCGGGTTGTTGATAAAGAATTAATAAAAGTCTTTAATTTGGTTCTGTTCTTATCCTGTGTGAAAAATCACAATCTTAATCATTGTTTTATGTTCAAATTGAGGGATACAACAAAAAAATCTTGAACTCTCTGTGTGTATTGAAGTGCAACGCGTAGCAAAGCTACAAAAAAAGACCATAAAGGCAACTATACAGGGCTAACATTTGTTAACCTTCCAGGCTCAGTAGGAGGCTGAGCGTGGATAGGAAACTGCCAACGTGTTGTGGCACCAGCAAGCATCCAAAGCCTGTATTCAATGAGGATGTCTTTTACAAGCTCTTGTTGGCTAGGATCGATGTTTTGGGAGATGATATTGAGAAGAATCGAGTGAGAATGAAGTGAATGGATGATTTATTGAAAGGGACTGCTGGGTATTTATAGGTCCCCAAGAGTCGTTTACATGTCGGTTACAAAGCCTCACGGCTGTTCCGAATAGACGTGGTGTCGTTTCGGTATGGGCAGCGTTTGGACAACGCTAGATAATAACTGACAAGTTAGCCTATATCTAACGCTAACTGCTAACTGCTATTTTATCTCTAACACTCCCCCTTGGACAACGCTGTTCAATTTCCATTGTGACGCCATCGTCTTGAATCTTCACATAGTCGTGAGTGTTGAAAAACCCTTGGTTGATCTTGATGCTCTCCGATCTTGTGAATCTTGAGAAGCTTTGATATCCTTCTAAATCCTGTGGAAACATATAAGAAGGAAATATAGAAATTTTGCTATACCGTAGGTATAGTATTTGTCTCATTAAAACCTATATGAGAAATCCGTTGGAGAACTCATAAGGAAGAGAGTACAATATTTCTTATTTATAAATCAGATGATAATTAATAAGTTCAGTTCTAGGAGTTTCTCCCCCTGAACTTTGCATTCATTTTGCAATATTGTTCTATATATAAATCATATGCATTTGAATAATACAAATGGTATTTTCTTGATAGATAATAGTAGATGATTCTGTTGAATCTTAACTACATAATATCCGTCTTGATATGATTGCGAACACTTTTCAAGTGTTGTATAGACTTTGATTATAAAATCATCGGCATATACATAGGTCATGTAGAATCCAGGGAGGGATTTTCTTAATAACTGCATGTATGCAATCTTTATCCGAGTATCCTTTTAATAGGGAACTCTCATAGTCGATTGTACCACACAATTTTCGACTTTATTTAGTCATGGAGTGACTTTTGATGTTTTACACAATATATTTTGTGATTTGTTTTTGGACATCCATATAGATATCCGAGATGAGTGATCCATATGAGTATGAAATCACCGCGTCTATGAACTGCATGGATAGTTTATTTGTATTGCCAATAATATTGATATCGAAACGTAATTCCACTTATACCAAGAGGGTATGTTACATCATAATCGATGTCGGGTCTCTGCGTGAACCCTTGTGCTACAAGCATCGCTTTTTCACCACTTCATTATGAACAAAAATTCATTAAGTTTTCCAAAAGGGAAGATGCTTATGAGAAGAATGTATTACTGTGGTAAATACATCTCTTTTGTTTAGCGAATGCTATTCCTAATTGCCTCCTTCTAGTTGAACCAATATATGAGTGCATGAGGCACTCTACCATGGATTTTGGTTCAGGGCCCTAAAGGTTTTAGCAATTTAAGGATAAATATTTGTCGACAAATGTAGTCTTTATGTTATATGATTCTGTTGAATCAACGAAAATTATGGAAATAATATTTACATCTTTATAACTCCTCGTGATTTCCCATAACAATGGAGTCAAGGTGTTTCGATTTCCCAACACTTCAAATAGTGTGCACATATGTTGGGTTTGGATGATGAGCATCCGTTATGTTTTATTCAACTTGAGGTTGAACTACATTTACTAGTTGAGGATATAATTTCCTCTATTTCCGCGGATACATAGGAGAACTCATTTCTCATGTGACCATGTTTCTCCCCCTAATGCTCTCATTTGGGGAGAATAGTGGTGGTACGAGATACTTCCACTTTTATGGTACATTGCATGCATGCATAATGTAATTTCATGACGTTTTTGTCATAGGTAAATGTATGTGGCAGATTTGCAATGTGTTGCAAATATATTGAACTTTATGTTCAGTTAATAAGTACGTGAATATGAGGACTGAAAGTCTGATGGCATTTCTAATTTATCGGCATTCTTTGTGGTACGAATCTCCCCCTAATGCCAAAAATGTCCTTATATTAAGTGTAATCAGCGTATGGGTTATAAGCTATTCTCCTGATAGGAGCTTGAGATATTCATGATTGACGGACAATAAATAAATAGTAATATCTCACATAGATCCTATCTGTTGGAGTGGTGATATTGGTAAGAACCAAAATATCGCAGATAGGAAATACTTGTTTCATTTCCACGTACTTACTGCAAGGGGAAGCAGTATGATATGCAGTTGGAATGATCTAGAATAGATCTGCGCGTGTAAGACCGCAGGTCTCCAACAAGATGTTGGTATATTAAGATTATGTATAAAGTGGTCATTGTAATTTTAAGGTGAGAGAGCCTTAAAATTATTTTTCTCATGGCACATGTGGTGCACATAAATTCTGATGACTTGAGATTTGCAACTTTTAAGTTGTGACCAACAGAATTGTTAATAATTTTCTTATCATACCTGTTCCAGGATGATCAAGGCAATCTTGCCAAGTCTTGAATTTATCTAGATTTTGAAAATTATCTTGTAACATAAGGTACGGGTTTTATGTATGTATAACATAATCCGAATGAAGGTATAATCAGGACACAAGAGTGCATTCTGATCTACAATAATAGTACCTATAGGGAGTATGAATATGGTTCTTTAGGAACCAATAATTGTTGTGTTATGCCTATTTACGGTCATAACATCGTCCTTACTCTTAGTAAGAGTTTGGAAATGTTTCGTTTCCCTTAAAAATGATAGAAGTGGTGGTACCACTCACTTAAATAGGATTTTTTTTTCATCGGATTGTTTCCCGTAAATAGAATTGAATGTATAGAATATATTTTTACTCATATATTCACCAACATAGTATTTATGTTACAAATATCAAATATAAATACATTGCAGTATTATGTCTGATTCACATAATACAATATACATGGTCTGATAGACTTTTATTCTACATATTGTTATACAATATAACAGTTTGTAGTAATTTAATGGCTAAATGACATCAAGTGTTTATGGAGTTTAATTGAGGTCTCCAAAAACATCTTGGGTGTAGTCCACAAGCATGTCTTCATCGAGGATGATATCGTCTTTTGGCTCGAATTCTTCAATAGAACTTTGAGATGGACCAACTTGAGAGTTGTCTTGTATGTCGTTGAAGTGAGCTTCAGCTTTGTTTCCATGAACTTGTTTGACTTCTTTGCCATACTTCATGTATAGTTCCACGAGGTGGTCGGGCATACTGCATTCATTAGTACGATGATTCGTACATCCACACATTTGACAAGTTTGAGAGTTGTCATTTTGGTTATTTTTATTAAATTGACCATTCCCCTTAGATGGACCGTTGGTCTTTTGACCATTGTTCGGTTTCCACTTTCCCTTGAATTTTCGGAAATTCCGTTTACGGTTTCCAAATTTACTAGTAAAATGAGCATTAGCATGTGCTTCAGGGATTGGCATGACGCCCGTTGGGCGAGCATTGTGATTTTCCATGAGAAGTTCATCATGCTTCTCAGCCTGAAGTAATGTGTATATAAGCTCAGAATACTTTGTGTATTTCTGTTGACGATACTGCTGTTGCAATATCCTCATCGAGGGGTGGAAAGTGCATAAGGTTTTCTCCATTAAGTCCTCGTCTGAAACTTGCTTATTGCAAAATCTCAGTTTGGAATTAATCTTATGCACTGCAGAATTGTATGTAGCCACAGACTTAAAGTCCTGGAACCTTATGAGAGACCATTCTCTCTGGGCTTCTGGCAACATTACTGCTCTTTGTTGGTCATATCTCTCCTTTAGGGAGTTCCATAAAGCTAGTGGGTCCTCTTCCATCAGATATTCAGTTTTTAAATCAGGATGGAGGTGGTGCCTTATGAAATGCAATGCCACATACTTTACCACTTGTGGTATTTCTGGAGCATTTTCAGGGGGTGTGGCAATGCAAGGGCCAAGGTTACGTCCAGTCAAATTTATTTTCATATCCATGGCCCATGATAGATAGTTACTTCCATCAACTTGTAGTTCTTCGAATTCTTTCTTATTGATGCCAGCCATTTTTCCTGCATGTATAATCATGCATTTTATTAATTTTACTTGATAGTAAAATTATTTTGGTAAACAAAAATTTTGTTCTAGAGGAACAATTTTAAGCTGATGCTTTTCAAACCAAATATGTGTAGATCTTCGAATTTGAAGTTAACACATTGTAGATAATCTCCATTTTATGGAGTACATCTCTCAGTACTAGGAAGCATAATCTGACGTATGTCAGTAGACGCCCATCTAGCACCCTGTGTTATACTTTGACTGTAATATATTTGGAAGAGCACTTTGGAGATAATCATTCATTGTAACGACAAATGAATATACCTCACAGTAATGGATAATCTGTATTTGTACAGTAGATGCCATTACCTTGTGATTCGCAAATATGATTCGAGATAGTCACATTTTTATCTCTTAATGAGAAATTTGCACGAAATTTAAATTTCAAATGCAAAAATAAAATTATTGTACCAAATAGACATGTTAGAATATGCTACAGGCACATATATAAATAACATGGCACATTACATACTTGTGACTTCTAATAAACATAAGGTCTAGAATAGATGTATTTACATCACACTACACTGCTAATCTGAGTAAAGCAAACAGAGATTTTCAGACAGTAGTACTACACGTAACAGTAGTAAACTAGACACATAGCTTTCCAGACTTTTCAGTACACCGACTGTCTGGGCACATCGCTGCATCAATAGAAAAATAGGGACTAGAGTCTGGGAGGAGCGACTTGGGGAAAATAAAATCCCCTCCGGCCCGTCGTCCTCCTCGCATTATCCTCTACATCCTTCTTCACCTGACCAGCGACCGACTAGTACTTCTTCAGCAGCGGCGCGGCCCCTCCGCTGATGAGGAGGAGTGATGGGAGGCCTCGTTGAGGCGGAGCTCTGCGACGCGGCCGGTGAGGCCGAGGGCCTCGGGGGACCAAGTCCCTCTGCGGATGCCTGCAGGGCGGGCCGCTATGGCCGAGGCGAAGCGGCGGAGGAGCACCCTGGCCTCCGGCGAGGGCGTGGGAAGGGCGAGCACCGGCTCGTTTTCCTCTTTCTCCGGCGCTGGGAGATTGAGGTCGGGGAGCACCGGGGCGGCCGGCGCGGGAGCCACGGCCTCGACCTCCTCCATCGCTGCCTCCGGCTGGACCGCGTTGGGTGGCGCGAAGAAATCCGGCACGGGGTCGTAAACCGGCGGAGCAAAGTGCGCGCGGTCCTTGTCGGAGGGCGTCGGGGATGGGAGGCATGGCTGAAATCCATGCCGCATGCAGTAGTACATCGTCGGAGGCGATGCCGGTGGTGGCGGTGGCACCAGGAGTTCCTCGTCGCCGAAGTCGCGCTCGGGGTCGTCGACAAGCCAGCCGGCGCTTGGTCCGCCCAGCAGCCACTCCATGGGTGGAAGGGCGAACTCCGGCGGCACGGGCATCAGTTCGTCGATGTCCGCGCTGATGTTTGAGGCTGAGGCCTCGTCTTCGTACACTGCATCAACCACTTCTTCGGCAGCGACCGCCGGCGCGGCGACGACGACGGCCGGTTCGGCAGCGACCACCGGGGTTTGTTCCCGGCGCACAACAGCCGTGGTGCTTGGCCCCGGGTCTCCAGGGGCGCGGTGGCGCCGCATCCAGTGGCGGTTGTGGTGCTGGGGCGTCCGCCGGTTGCTGCGGAGGCGGTTGCCGCGGAGGCGGTTGCTGTGGAGGCGACGGCGGAGGCCACCACCACGGAGGCTGAGGCCTCGTCTTTTTCCACCGCGTCGGGGTACCCAGCGGTTGCCGCGGTGGCGGAGGCCACCATTCCAGTCTGGGCGGCCATGACGGCGAGGGCCGAAGTACCAGTGGCTGTGGTTCCGGCGAGCGGCAGTGCGAGCGGAAGCCCGGCGAGGATGGTGTTCCCTTGCCACAAACCGAGCGAAGGAAAAAGCGAGGTCTGAGATGGAAGACATCTTTTTACTCACCTTTCTGTCTCTTCTACTGTGGCCTATTGCTTTTGGCAGGGCGCGTGCATGATAACGTGAGAAGAATCGAGTGAGAATGAAGTGAATGGATGATTTATTGAAAGGGACTGCTGGGTATTTATAGGTCCCCAAGAGTCGTTTACATGTCGGTTACAAAGCCTCACGGCTGTTCCGAATAGACGTGGTGTCGTTTCGGTATGGGCAGCGTTTGGACAACGCTAGATAATAACTGACAAGTTAGCCTATATCTAACGCTAACTGCTAACTGCTATTTTATCTCTAACAGATATCATTGCGCGATCTCCAGGTCATCCAACTAGTCAGGAGAATGATAGATTTGATTCCTTTCTGAAGGGAGGGTTCTACATTGGAAGATGTGGCACCGGACCAAGTGTTGAAGGCTTCATCAGTCGTTGGCATACAGATGAGGATGTTGAGCTAGGCAAACACATCATGCTAGATCTGCTGGGAGAAAGAGCAATGTGTTAATAGGTGCGAGATGGATTTAGATTCTTGGTCAAAGAGAAAAGAAGTGTCATCATTGTTCAGTCCATGACGCATCTTTCATTAGTCCAGTAAAGATCCTAAGTTGCTAACCTAGCAAACACCTTGCACTTCAAGGGGGCCCAACATTCCCAGATGGAGCTGTTGTGAGGAGATATTGTTGGTCTTTCAAACAGCGCATTATAAGCAGATTTAGCAGAGTAAGTACCTGAAGATCAGAAGTTCCAGGTGAGTTCATCGCCAGTGTGGGGATTGATACACAATTATACCGATTATCGATAGATTTAAGTAGAACCTGATGTACACAGAAAAACCGCAAACTGTGTTGGGGCGCTCATAGTGAGCTTGGTATTGAGATGTTTGTCATGTGGTTGCGTTGAGATGTTTTTTTTCTCACAAGTCCTTACTGATGTAATGATGTAGGAATTATAGATCGGTCTCTGCAGTGTATCTATAATGACACTTGAGGTGTCCATATAGCTGTAGAAGGCTTATGTTTTTTTTTACCTGTACCTAGCACAAGCATTACAATTGTGTTGTGTACCATCCACTTACCTTTTATGCTTACTGAGAAACCTCCATTAGTATTAACTCTTCTAGTTACTTTGACCATTGATATATGTTACATATGTGCCCAAAATTTGCTGCGAAACCGAGTTTTTACTTTGAAACAATGTGTTTTAATGGGATGTCCGATACTTTCAGACTATTCTTGCCACTAAAATGTTGATGTTAATGGCGTCTTTCGTCTGTACTCCGATGGATGCAGAGTTTTATCTCTATCACATGTCTCTCATGTAGCTTGTACCCGTGGGTGTAGAAATAAGCATGCAGAATTAGGTTCTCCGAGGTGTTGGTATTTCTCGTATTTACACAATTCTTTTAGTGGTAGCATCTGCTATATGTAGACGCAGTTTCCCACTGTGTTGTACTTGTTCTAGTGTTACTTGGTATGAATGTGGCTTAGTAAAATCATATTGGATTACTGATTGGATTACTGTGTGGTCAAATGGGATGTAACACTACTGATGTAGTATTTTTTCACTCTAGTAGCCAATTTAATCGATTAGATGAGTTAGTGAGTGATTAGAGTATAATGGAAGCATGTAATTTTCATAAGAAACGTTGGCTTGTTACAAGTATGCCTGTTCTCTTCTCATGGCATTTTTTTTTTCTTGAAAGGAGGTCATGCAGATTGCATTGGGGTTACTCAGCTGCTGATGAAGCAAAAATAGGCATGCATAAACTTTCCAAGGTGATTTATCTAGTATTGTAATTGTTTAGTAAATATTGAAAAGTATAATCCATACCATTATTGTCAGGATTTGCACTTCTGCTGATGGTAACTTCTCTGCATCTAGTACCTTCAGGGTAGCCCCGTATTGTTATTTTCGAATCTCCTAAGGGATGATGTTGAGAGGTAGTCTCCTTGTGTGATAGTTCCTGTATGCACGCATAAATTTTAAATGCTTCTTATTTACTTGTTGCCTCTCTAATTACTTTACGAAATTATGATCATATATCCTATGTAGAAATTATTTCGAGAATTTGAGGGGCTTGATTTGGCAAAGATGGTAAGTGTTGCCACTGAAACGGTATTGCTTATGATATCATACCTATGTTTATTCCATTTATTTTCAGAAAATTTTAACAAGATACATTGAACCAAACCTATATTATGTTTACCATACAATGTTCACTTTTTTATGATTCTGGGCATCTAATTTGTAATAATAGTCGTATGATTGTAAAGAAAGGTCAACATCTTTCCTTCAATTAGTTGTGTTATCACATCCATATTCACTCTAGCAGCACTCAGTTGAGAATTACTGTTTATAATAGCTGCTTAGCCCACATAGGATACAACAATGAACGATAATTTGAATTGTGTTATTGTTCAGAATAAATAGCACTTTTAGTTTCTTGTATGATGTGGTTAACTGAATTTACAGATTTATGATGTTCCTGCTGAAGCTACTGGAACGTCCTCTGGAATATTTTATACATGAACACTAACCCTTCATAAGCAAACAAGGACTGCCAGTTCACCTAAACCAAGGGAGAAGTGGATGCAGCGCACCCTGGTGCAACAGTGGGAGGAAGAGAGAAGTGTAGCCTAAGGAGGCCTGGTGGGTTTTCGAAGATGAGATAAAGTATCTGTTGGATGAGTGGAACTCCATCATGGATAAAAAAATGAGTCCTACTTACAGAAAAGTAAGTCGTGTTATCCCTGGAGTTCACTGAACTGTCAGGCCATTCATTGATATTCTTGACATTAAATGTATAACTCCATGTTTCCTACTACATTGTTCTCCTTTGTAATCCAGTGTTGTGATCTTTATCACTGTTATGCCTTATATGTTTATGCACAAAATCATATAACCAGTGCATTCGATTTCCATCAGGGTGATGATGAGGAATCTTTTGTTAAGAAGAGAGCATGAAAGAGAAAAAGAAGCCAAACTGGCCTAGGAAAGTTTGGATTTTTCTGGCCAGGTATTTAAAACTCTGTAATAAGCCTACCTCGTTATAAATTTGAAGGTGATGTTAAAAAAATATTTTCTCTGGGGAAACACAAACACCAAATGACTTGTAAACTTAGATCATTTGTTGTGCTTGCTTCTGATGTCTTATCTCCTTTTGCTGAAATATAAGTGATGTTTTTATCAAGGCAGTTCACTAAGTTAATTCCTTGAATTTGTACTCAGAGATCATACTCTACGATGACTTTGTTCTTTGTTTTAGACATCAAAATTTTGTATACCTTTCTTGGCATACATATCTTACAGGTCTGCAATATAAACATTGTAGCTAGCAAGTATGCTTATAGTTATAAATGTATTGTCCAAATGACAAAATGTACCATTATGTGTGACAACCATACTAGATGTCTTACAACTTCAAAAACCATCACTGCCACTTAATAAGCTTTTTTCGCATATGGAAAAGTAATGGTCCAAGTCTGCATCTCTTTTCCTGGTCTAATTAAGCACTGAAGTCCTGCCATCTTTTTGACAACACTTCGCTCTGAAGAATTGTGTTGTATATGGAAGATGTTAGTTGGGCCAGCCTTCTCTATCACAGGTGAGTGCTGACTACTGCTGGTCTGGCTTGCATCCTTCAACACTTTGCTTTGTTCTTGATCATGTACTAGTTTGGTTAACTTCATTTTTGATCATATGGAATTGGTTGGGTTTTTCTTGACTTCAGCAGTCCCAAATATTGTATTGCACTCTGAATAAATTAGTAAGGACTTGTTTCAGATTTTTTACCCATAATAATTGAAGAGTAATTAAACAAAGCTTTATTTAATTAGACAAACCATTATATATGAATTTTATCTACATGAACAATAGCCAGTGAAAGTATGCATTTGGATCATGCACATAGTTAGTTGATCCGATCAATAACGAACCCTGACATATGCAATTAGTACTGGTTAGGTTGTCTTGTTGTGCGATGCTTATTTCCGGACTAGCATGAGTTCGGCATAAATTGAGGTCTTGGACGGAAAGTAGGATTATTTCTTGCACATTATTTCCTTTACTAGATGAAACCTGATCAGCATCCATAGCAGAGAAATTAACATGTAGCCTGATCAGTATCATTGCACTGTCATAGTTAGAATCATTTGTCCATTTGTAGTCAGATATGACCTCCTTTCCTTTTCGTTGCTGATGCTTCTTGATAAAGAAGAATATATAGTAGCAACCTGCATGTTAACTATTGTTTCAACATGACAGTAGAAGGTAATGATATTAATTGTCAGCATAACTATTTGAAGCTGTACAAATCCTGATGCAGGATTTTTTTTCTCTCAATACATGAAAGAAAAATGAACTGAGTTGCCATGGCTAGCATGAAACAACCGAATATTTGTGTTATACTTGTGAGTATTGGATGGTCACAATCTCGCATCAGATCACACATTTTCTTTCTTTATCCCAAACTTTGCTTTGGTATACCTTGTTTGGCTACTCACTTCATTTTCCTGTTAAAATCCTTCTCCAGATCGAGATGGAGGTAGCCAGGAGGAAGGGAGCCATCGCCATGGGACCCGGCTGGCTGGACATGTTTCTCTGACTGATATTGTCGTGGGTTTGGTACTAGTGAGCTTATGGTCAAAAGACTGAAGGAAGTCTAGCTCATGGGTTCTAGTTGAAGTGCCTGACCTGGGAGCAGCTAGCATTATATTAGGTCTTCACCTTGGACCTCTCTAGCTAGACTAGATATCAATCTGCACAGAATGAACTTGCTAGCAAAAGTGTATGTTTTGATTACCCATTTTGGCGGGGATTTGCAGTGCTATCGATCAGGTTTAACTTTCATGTACTGTGGTCACTCAACCGTGTATCTATGTTTTGCACTAAAAGATGCGAGTAAAGTTTGAAATCTTTGGCGACATTCTTGGGTTTCTTCTTGCTCCACAAAGATTAGGATTTCTTTAATTTTTGTACAACTTGTTGTTGGACAATGTGTGAAATGAGGAATGTTGGCTTGAGAATTTGTGGTTTGCCTTGTTGTAGTCCTGATGGTTAAGAGATATATTTGAGTTGTTCAAAAATCTGTGGAATGTGCACACAAGTTTTGCGATTGCACAATTGAAGAGCACAATAATAAAGAAAATAATATTCAAATGTTATGTATTTCAACGTTGCCATTTAGGCAAGGAGCTGAGTTAGCCTTTCTGCCTTATGGATCTACTAGTAGTTCATATCACATTGGTGTTCCAAGCTTGGCAGCTAGTTTATAACTAGATGACTTGCAAAACACCGTGAGAACTTTTTTTTGCGGGAAAAACACCATGAGAACTAATTATCTAGATCAGGACCCATATATATACGGCCAGAACCCACATGTCTGTCTTCTTCCTTGTCCGGCTGACATGCCTGCAAGTCGCAATTATAGCATGAGCTTGGTACCTGAAGCTAGCCCAAATCTCATTCATACCATGCGATCCAGCATGCAAGGAAAGCATGCAGTTGAGCTCGTATACAAAGGAAAAAAATGCTGAGACAATCAGGGAGTGATTCAATTCCTATGCTATAAAATCGGGATATCAACCGGTTTTTGCTAGCTGATTGGTTGGTAATGGAGTGTGTGATAAATTTAACGGCGAATCCCAGCATACATGCAGCATCCTAATTAACTACTGTCACCCACGCCATGCATCCATCGAGAGAAGAGGACGGCACACCGATTGGAATCATTATATACTATATTTATTAGACATGTCTCTCACGCGATCTCTGATATGTCCATGTCAGCGATCCACGGCCTTTGCTGCATCTACACCGCCCCTCCATATTTCTATTATCTCTACGATCAACAAGGAGATCTGAAATTAGGCTCTTTCCCGCCCTACCTCTCTTCCCTCGAGTTTCAAACAAGCCTCACTAACCTGCCTCGCCTCTATAAGTACAAGGCTATTGTCCCAGTCCGCGTGCGGGAAGCGCGTGCGATGACTTAGACTGACACTGAAATCAAGCCCAGCTATGCCAAATATCGGCTTACGTGCTCTATGGAGCTAGCTCCTTCCGCTCCATTGAATTTTGAGAATTCAGGGAGCCGATATTTGGGTGGCAGCGGGATCAGATCGTACTCGTCGGGGTACGGCTTGGAATAGCCGATTGCTTTCCTCTTCGGCAAGATGCCGAACTGGTCTCTCAAGATAGTGCTGATCTGCTCCATGGTATTAGCTGTAGGGACCGAACCTTCATGACTCGTTCCAGTAGCATATTTAGCCAGCCATGCTTGTTTGTCAGCATCTACTCCAGAGATCCCTGTTGGTGCGATCTGGCTTGTGCGCGCCAAGGCATTGCAGTCCGGCACGTATGTGCACACGTACCCATGCGGGATTTCCTTGGGCGGCTCATATAGGAATTGGCAATCGCTAGGATCGCCTCCAACCTTGTAGACAACGTACGCCGGTGCACCCGGTGGTTCTAGTGCTGCGACCGTGAATGGCAGTGGCGGTCTAATCTGGAGTGGTATCTCTCCCTGGTGAGTTCCCAGGGTAGGTCCTGACGGAGAGTACTGATGCTTCATGATCTCTTGCACCACTCGGACCGCAACGCGCTCAAAAGCGTTCACCAAGCTCTCAGAATGGCGGTGTAGGGAATGAGCTACCATGTAATTAATCTCCTGACGTAGAGCTCTGGTGCGTTCTTCTGAAGAGGTAGAGAGGTCTACTTCATCGAGGGCACCTTCAGGGGAGAACCCTTTCCATCTGATGCCATGTGAACGGGTCTTCGTGAAAGAGCCGATGAGATCGGCTTCTAAGATGGTTTTCATCTCATCGTACTTCTTCTTGTGTTCTTCCGGCAGATCTGCGTACGTGACTGGTTCGCCCACCACCTCATCCGCGGCTTTTGACATGGTTGCTGCAGATGTCGACGTAGTGGTTGCTGTAGAGTGTCCCACCGGGCGTGCCAGAATGTGTTGCGGTCAGAAACCCACCGGCGAGCAGCGACGGGCAACACCGTAGAGCCGGTGAAAGGATCGTATGCCGCACCTAGAGGGGGGGGGGGGTGAATAGGTGCTAACCAATTTTTAGTTCTTTTTCAATTTAGGCTTGACACAAATGGTAAATTCTCTAGATATGCAACTAAGTGAATTTACCTATATGACAAGGCTACCAACTAAGCAAGATAACTAAGCAATAGAGAGAGAATAGGATAGAGGTAACCGAGAGTGGAGCACGCGATGACACGGAGATGATTCCCGTAGTTCCCTTCCTTTGCAAGAAGGTACGTCTACGTTTGGAGGAGTGTGGTTGCTACGAAAGCCAAACCAACAGCCACGAAGGCTTCACTCAGATCTCCGGTGAGCAACGCCACGAAGGCCTAGCCCACTTCCACTAAGGGATTTCCTCGAGGCGGAAACCGGGCCTTTACAAGGTTCTTGGGGCACACATCCACAACCAAATTGGAGGCTCCCAAATCTGTTACAACACAACAATCAACAACAATACATCAACACGAATCAACTAGGGAACCAAATAGGAACACTAGCATGAGATCCCTCAAACAAGAGAGGGGGAAATGAAGAACGCTTCGGTGAGGATGTAGATCGGTGTCTTCTCCTTCGAATCTCCAAAGATCAAGAGATTTGGTTGGGGGAGGAAGGAGATCTTGCAAATCTTGACTTTCTTTGAGTTGGCTCTAATGGAGGTGGCTTGGCAGAATTCTTGTGCAATGATTGAGCAAAGAGGCAAGGAGGAAGAAGGGGGGTATTTATACCCCCACTCAAAATGGAGTCACAGAAGTTTCCTGGGGCCGGATAATCCGGCCTAAGTAAGGGCCGGATAATCCGCCCCCCCCGGATAATCCGGTCTTCGGGGCAAAAGAGTGACAATGTCCGGCCAAATGTCCGGCCTCCTTCCAGAGTTGATTTTCTTCCAGTCCTTAGCGAAAAACGGGGGGGCCGGATATTTCCAAAATATCCGGCCCGGATAATCCGGCCCTGGTACAATACCGGGACATTATCCGGCCAAATGTCCGGCGCCCTTCCAGAGCCAAATTTCCTGAAACACTTAGCCAAATTGAGGGGGGCCGGAGTATCCGGCCTGGCCAAACTTTTTCTGAAACCTTTTTGACACACGATCAAATCCAACACACATGAATAAATATCTATGTAATCCCTGTACCACTTAAACAAACATTAGTGTATCATATATATTGACATCAAACACACAAAACATAATGTGAGAGATGTTCTTTCAATCTCCCCCTTTTTGGTGTTTGATGACAATATATGGATTTGCAATAGAATCACTATAGAGACAAGCATGATGGCAAAACATAGAGGCACTCCCCCTACATGTGTGCATATAAGTAATTTGCATTTGAATACAAATACACAACACATAGAAGTATGGTGCCTCAACACAAGAGATATCCAACATGAGCTCTAACAAAAGACATTGACACATAAGAAGTTGAGATAGGATGAAGGAAGTCATACCCATGTGTAGATATATAATACGGTGTTTTGAACGGCACACAAATAAACCAAATAGTTCAAATAAGCGGGAACACAAGCAATATAAGAAAGATAACACAAGCAATATAAGAAAGATAAACGCATATGCTTGTGCCCAAACCATGCAAATCCCCGAGAATCCTAATAGAACACTTCTCCCCCTTTGGCATCGAGACGCCAAAAAGGGGACAAGCGCGATGCTACACGTCCCATGGGAATCACTCGGAGGCATAATCATCATCGGACTCTTGCACCTCTTCTTCTTCTTCTTCCTCTTCATCAGTGTCAGGAGCATCCGGAGAGCGACGAGAGGTGTTGGACCTTTGAAGGCAATCATCAAGATCACTCCATGGAACCTGTGCAGAGTGCCACCTAGTGTAACCCGGGTGAGCTGGAGGCTGAGGCGGGGGACCTTGTTCACCACTGAGCTTGTGAAGAATAACCGCCTGAGTATGCTTAATCTCAGAACGCTCACGGCTAGCTGCATAGTTCTCCTTATGGATCTCAATGTTCATGCAAAGGATGTGACGCTGAAACCAACTAAGCCGGGTCACTTGCTTCCTCATAGCCGGGACATCGGGATGACGACCAGGAGCAACACCACTAGAACGAGCATCACCCATGAAAGAGTCAGGTGCAGGAACAGCAGAAGAGACTGGCTTGAGCTTGTAGGCCTTCTTGACATGGTGCTTCACCAACGGATACCCACCCAAATCTTCACTCACAGACACAGAGTTGTTGATGAGAAGCTGGATGTAGGGTGCATAAGGTATGGTGGTCCGGGAGACCATGGCATCACGGATCTCATGGAAGATAAAGTCCATGATATCAAGAGTGTAGTCCCTCACTTCATCACCATCACGAGCACACTTATAGCTGAGGTGCATAAGATCTACAAGAACTCCCCGGATAGCATCATTGTTACCACCACTTGGGCAAATGGTTGCCCGAAAGAACCGAAGCAACTGACTGTATATGAGAAGCAGCCCCTTTGTATAACCAATCCTTCCCTCTGAGGTATAGAGATTTGCAAGTGCATTCTTATCTGCTCGTTGTGGTCCATGAAGACGACGACCCTCATCAATAGGGACTCCAAGTATACCGGCAAAGCGGCGCAGAGTGGCACCGCAGCAGTGTGTGGAGCCGACATCCATTCCATAGTGCGTTCCTCATCAGTCTTGATTGCCAAAGTGGCAAAGAATTGCTTCACCAACTCTGGGCTATAGTCACATTGAATCTTCATGATATCTTTCAAGCCCATTCTTCCAACAACCCAGATAGCATCTTCAAAGTGATCGTTTTCAGCTAGAATGTCCACATCAATGGCTTGCATGGGTCTCAGATTCTTCATTGGCTCATAGATGTCCTTGTAGATGTACATTTGCTCCATGCACCAATATCTCCTGCCCTCTATCTCTTCATCCCTTGGCACATCTTCATACCAGTTCTTCAAGCGGATAGCGGAATAAGAAACTGGATCCATGGCCTTGTAGTTCTCCCTCACTTCCTTGTTCTTCCTTCTTGAAGTGACCGACTTGCGAGGAGCATTGGGTGCAAACTCGTCACTAGATCGATCATGCCTCTCGGCGTCTCCGACCACCCCGAGAAGCACCACCTGAGAGAAGCAAAGACGGGTAGCAAAGAGAAGGTAATGCTCATAAGTCATGTAAGATATAGTAAAATACTCGAGAAGCATGCTATAAGTTGGTACAAGTCTAGACATGATAGATTGAAGCAAAACTGCAGCGGCGATGAAGCTCTGTGCCGGATAATCCGGTGCCCTGGGGGCGGATAATCCGGCCCGGCCGGATAATCCGGCCTGCTCGGGGGGCGGATAATCCGGCCATGCGAGATGTGCAGATTTCCAATCAAAAACATGTCTAACACTAGATCGGCCTCATAGCATGCAAAAGGAGTACACTACTCATGGTTTGGAACAACTAGACACCAATTCCACCAAGAAAATAGCACATATAAAACACAACATCTAGGGTTAGAGATTGTGAATCATACCCACATCCATTGTGGAAACCGCTTGGAGGAGAAGGTAGCTAGGGAGGAGATGCACCCAATCCACCCAAGAACTCCGAGAGGGGGCGGATGGAGCGTCTCCGGCGAGGAGGAGGAGATCCGGCGGCCTTGAGAGGAGAAAGAGGAGAGAGGCGCGAGGGGGGGATGGTTTGAACCGTTTTGCCCCCGTGCCCTCGACTCAACCCTTTCAAGATCTGCCTGTGCCGGATAATCCGGCCCTAGCTTAGGGCGGATAATCCGGCCGGGCCGGATATTCCGGGTGTCCTGGGGTCGGATTATCCGGTGTTGGAAAATTCCAGAATCACCGGGAATCCGGCTCATCTTTCGTTGGTTATTTGCAAGTCCCATATATGATGTAATAAAGTATCACATCACATATAAGGTACAAATTTGCCAATAAGATGGAGCACCCTAGATCATCCGACCGAAAAACCCTCAAACTCCAAGTTTTTACCAAACATGACAAATGAGCAAGATGGAAATGGCTTATAGGGGAGAGTAGGCTTAGGTTTTAGAAGATACAAACCGTTAATGGTACATGGTCACTCAAGTTTGCAAGATATGAGCAAATAAGGCCAAACTAGAGTGATTTCCCATAAGAACATGGAGATGTCAATAAAATCCAATGAAAAACCAAACAACTCCAACTCCTCACAAAGAAGAGTGTGGTGGCCTAGGCCACCATATATGAGTGTTATGGTATGGCACCGCGAAGATATATCTTGGGTCCAAACCAATACTCATCATTTAAGCTCACATATCAAAATATGATATAACGAGAATGAAATCTTTAATGTTGGCATTATGGGGGAGGGATAGCTCAATAATTTAAACCGCACTCCCCTATTTCCATGCCCACATCTAAACCAAATAAAGTTTTGAGACGAAGGTGTGTTTGCAAGATGGTCAAGCTATACTCCTTGAATCAATGATATTTAGCTCATTCCTCAAATAAGTGAACCTTGCTTCATCAAGAGGCTTTGTGAATATATCGGCAAGTTGATCCTTGGTAGGAACATAGATAAGCTCAATATCACCCCGGCAACATGATCCCTAATGAAATGATTCCGGATCTCAATATGCTTCGTTCTTGAATGTTGCACCGGATTATAGGCAATCTTGATAGCACTTTCATTGTCACATAATAGAGGCACTTTGTCACAAATGACACCGTATTCCTTTAAAGTTTGCCTCATCCATAACAATTGAGTGCATCCACTTGCGGCGGCAACATATTCGGCTTCGGCGGTGGAGAGAGATATGCAATTTTGCTTCTTAGAAGACCAACACACCAAGGATCTACCAAGGAATTGGCAAGCCCCGGAAGTTGATTTCCTATCATCCTTGTCACCCGCCCAATCCGCATCGGTATATCCATTGAGAATAAAACTTGAGCCTTTGGGGTACCAAATACCATATCTTGGGGTATCAACCAAATATCGAAAGATTCTTTTGAGAGCCATCATGTGGCTCTCCTTAGAGAAGCTTGATACCTTGCACACACACCAACACTCAACACTATGTCCGGTCTAGATGCGCAAAGGTAAAGCAAGGATCCAATCATGGAGCGATATACCTTTTGATCCACTTCTTTACCATTGGGATCAAGTGCAAGATGACATTTGGTAACCATAGGAGTGGCCACACCCTTCAACTCGGTCATCTTGAACCTCTTGAGCATGTCTTGAAGATATTTTGCTTGGTTGATGAAGGTTCCTTCTCTCAATTGCTTGATCTCAAAACCAAGGAAAAACTTCATCTCTCCCATCATAGACATCTCGAACCTATTGGTCATAAGCTTTGAGAATTCATCATTGAAAGCTTTGTTAGTAGAGCCAAAGATAATATCATCAACATATAATTGGCAAACGAAAAGCTCCCCATTGACCCTCTTAGTAAAAAGAGTGGGGTCGATTAGCCCAACATCAAACCCACGGTCTACCAACAATTCCTTAAGGTGCTCATACCAAGCTCTAGGAGCTTGCTTGAGACCATAAAGTGCTTTATCAAGCTTGTAGACATGGTTAGGAAAGTTGAGATCCTCGAACCCCGGGGGTTGCTTAACATACACCTCTTCATGCAAAGGACCATTAAGAAAAGCACTTTTCACATCCATTTGTTGAAGCTTAAAGTTATGATGCGATGCATAAGCAAGAAGGATACGGATGGACTCAAGACGAGCCACGGGAGCATAGGTCTCTCCAAAGTCAATTCCTTCAACTTGAGAGAAACCTTGAGCCACCAATCTTGCCTTGTTCCTCACAATATTTCCAAACTCATCTTGCTTGTTCTTGAAAATCCATTTAGTGCCTATAACATTGCGGCACTCCTTTGGCTTCTCTACTAAGGTCCACACTTTGTTGCGCTTGAAGTTGTTGAGTTCCTCATGCATAGCTTCCACCCAATCCGAATCTTCAAGAGCTTCAAACACTTTCTTGGGTTCCACTACGGAGATATAGGCATGATGATTGCTAAAGTTAGCCAATTGCCTTCTTGTGGAGACTTTTGCTCGAACATCACCGAGGACCTTATCATGAGTGTGTCCACGAATTTCAAGGGTCCTATCTCTTCTTGCTAAACGACGGGCCTCGATCTCCTCCTTGGTTCTTCTTGGCCTTGGAGGTGTCACTTGATCATCTTGACCATTTGGGTCCCCGTCTTGACCTTCAACATGAGCTTCCTCAATTATTTGAGGTTGCTCATCCTCATGTGCTTGATCTTGAATGTTGAAAGGATACTCATCGGATCCATCATGAACCCGTGGTTGATCTTGACCTTGATCTTGTTCTTGATCTTGTCCTTGATCTTGCACACTAGGGGGAGGGTTTTGTTCTTGTTCTTGGGTTGGTGCATCATTTGCTTCACTTGATGGGGTTTGTTGATGTTGAGAAGATGAGGGCTCCACCGAGGTAGAGCATAGTCCTTCCCGAGACGCCACACCGTGTCCCTCAATGGGGCGGAAAAATCCCACACCCATTCTTACTATGGCATCTTGAGGTATTTCATCACCTGCACAAACATCAACTTGCCCCACTTGGGAGCCATCATTTTCTTCGAACTTCACACTACAAGATTCAATGATAATCCCGGAGGATACATCAAAGATTCTATAAGTGTGAGATTCGGCACCGTAACCAACAAATATACCCTCCAAAGCTTTAGGAGCAAATTTAGACAAACGAACTCCTTTGATTTGGTAGAAACACTTACACCCGAACACCTTGAAGTATGAGATATTAGGCTTGTTCCCGGTGAGTATTTCATATGGAGTCTTGTTCAAGCCCTTGCGGAGATAGAGCCGGTTGGAGGAGTGACATGCGGTGGAGATGGCTTCGGCCCAAAAGTTATAGCGGGATTTATACTCCGCCATCATAGACCTTGCCATATCCATAAGAGTCCGGTTCTTCCTCTCCGCAACACCATTTTGTTGAGGGGTGTAAGCAGCGGAATATTGATGACGAATCCCCTCATCACTAAGAAAATCATTGAGTGTGTAGTTCTTGAACTCGGAGCCGTTGTCACTTCTTATTGCCATAATGAGGAGGTTGTGTTGGCGTTGCACCTCGGTAGCAAAGTCAATGAATATTTGTTGAGTCTCATCTTTCGTCTTGAGAAAGTAGACCCAAGTGTATCTTGAGTAGTCATCGACAATCACCAAGCAATGTTTCTTCGCACCAAGACTTGCATGAGTAACGGGACCAAAGAGGTCCACATGAAGGAGCTCCAAGATCCTCTTGGAAGAGATGATGGTCTTGCTTGGATGCGGAGAGTCATGCATTTTGCCTTCAACACAAGCCCTACAAACACGATCTTTGGCAAAAGACACATTTTCCATTAGTCCCACAATATGGTTCCCCTTGTGAAGACTTTGCAAAGTTCTCATGTTGACATGGGCTAGGCGGCGATGCCACAACCAACCCACGTCCGCCTTTCCGAATAGGCACATCGCACTTGACGTGGTGGTCCCGAAAAGTCCACCACATACAAGTTGTGTTCGCGATACCCAACGAATGCGACTTTTAGAGTCTTGCTCCACAAGAGGACCACAATATCATTATCAATAAAGACGGCGAAACCCATCTTGCCAAGGGCGGAAACGGAAAGCAAATTGTAACCAAGGGTTTTGACAAGCATGACATCCACAAGAGTAATGTTGTGTGCAACCACAACCTTGCCAAAACCCAATACCTCGGATGTAGAATTATCGCCAAAGGAGACGGTGATATCATTTATGTTAGGCCTCAACTCCTTGACGAGGTTCTTGCCGCCTGGTCATATGACTTGTACATCCACTATCAAGTACCCATTTTGAACCTCCGGCATAGTCCTACATGAGATCAATTCTTGGATTTAGGTACCCATTTTTCAATGGGTCCTCTTTTGTTAGCAACAAGGGTCTTTGGGACCCAAATAGACCAAGCAACATAACCATCATATGGACCAACATACTTAGCATAAACATCACCATAATAATCTTTAAAGAGAACATAGTGAGGATTATCTATTCCCGCACCATCATCATTAATGGTGTTGCCCTTTCGGGGTTCACCATTAGCTTTCTCATGTGCGGGCTTGGTCTTTTTCTTGCTTGCCTTTTTAGCCTTGGAATTAAAACCAAGTCCCTCCTTCCCATTGTTTGATCTTTGCTTACTCAAAAGATCATCCAACGAAAGTTTACTTTGGGGAGAGGAGGTCCTAGCAAGTTCATCTTTCAACCTAGCATTTTCCTCAATAACATTTGCATGATCACATGAAGGAGTAGAGGAGCTAGGCACATCATATGAGGCAAGCCTAATTTGAAGTTGCTCATAAGACTTGGATAAGAGAGTGTATTCACTCTTCAAAGCTTTGTGAGCTTTGTCTAGTTCATCTAGACCTTTCACAAGTTTCTCATGATCAACCTCAAATTGAGCCTTTTCCTTTTTAAGCACTTTAGACTTAGCCCTAGCAAGATCTCTAGCTTTTGTGAGCTTGTTAATTTTATCTTGAGGCTCTTCAAGAGTTTCTAGCCTCTCCTCAAGAGAGGCTATAGTTTCTTGACTTTCCTCAAGAGCATTTTTAAGAGCATGGATTTCAAGAGAGTCTTCTCTCTCTATTTGACCCTTTTTCTCAAGCAAATCACCTTGTTGAGCTATACGAACCATGAGGCTAGAAACATGCTTCTTAGTGTTACCTTGTAGGTTAAGAATGAAATCATCAAACTCTAGCATTTCTTGTTTCACTTTTAGACTATCATCATCAACCCCTAGATCACTAGATAAGTTAGGCATAGAGGGGTTAGGGGATGATACCTCGGAGGATTTAGCCATAAGGCAACTTTCTTCCTCCACATGAATGACCTCATTGGGGGATTCACTTGGTGATGAAGAGTTAGTGGAGAGGGAGGCAAGAGCGACCAATCCATTAGAGGTTGCATCTTCTTCATCATCAACATCATCATCTCCGGAGGTATACTCTTCTTGAGTTGATAGCACAATAGGTGTGTCCAAGGAGGACCTTGCCATGAAGCAATGTGCATTCTTGATATGAGGGTTCTCATTGGGAGATTCAAAGAGAGATGAAGAGGGGTGTTGGTGGTGGCGATGGCGGCCAATTCCTTTGAGCTTTCTTCATCTTCATCACCACTAGAACTTTCAACTTCATCGGTAGAATATTCTTCCCTTGTTACTAGCACAACTCTTGAGGGCCTCTTGCCCTTCTTGGTCTTGTTGTTGTAGATCTTCTTGTTGAGGGGCTTTGAATATTTGCCCTTTGAATCTTTGCTCTTGTCCTTGGGAATGAGCCTCCCATTATGAAGCTCTCTATTTTCATAGGGGCATTCGGCAATGAAGTGGCGCTTGTCATCACAATTGTAGCATGATCTTGTCTTTGGGCCAAAGCTAGTGAACCCACTTTTGTTGTTCCTCTTGATGTTGTCTTCCTTGGCCTTGGAGGGATCAATCCAAAACGACTTTGCATGGAAGGCCATGTGGTCATGGTAGTGGCAGTGCAAATCTTCGGATAGGTCATACTCCAAGATGCTCTATAAGATTCTTGAGGAACCACTTCTTCAACGGAGTTGACCACCAAGGCAAGGTTGGAACCTTTTGCCATTCCAATAGCACGATTGCGAGAGTCATGAGAGGTTTCCTCAAGCACCTTGAGAGCTTGCAACTCGTGCACAACTTGTTGAGAGGTGAGAGAGGAATAGCATTCCCTTCCCACAAGGGTCTTGACATCAATGGGTACAAATGGCATCATGCATTCAATGTACTTCTCCTTGATCCAAGAATCATTGATGTGGGTGGCACCAACAAGCCGGAAGGCATCGGCAACGGTGAGAAGTCTTCCATACATATCTTCATGATCTTCATCCGCGAGCCTCATGAACCCTTCGGCTTTATTCTTGAGAGCATTATACTTGTTCCTTCTTGTGCTCTCACTTCCAATGCAACTCGAGGTCAAACCATCCCAAGCTTCCTTGGCGGTGGTGTAGTTCCGGACACGATGCAATTCCTTTGTCCCCACACTAGTTTGAATCATGTGCAAGGCGGTGACGTTGAGTTGACTATCAACCGCTTCTCTTCTAGTCAACTTGTCGGGGTTGTATGGCTTGAAGCCCTCCATGATGATTCTCCATAATTCATTGGAGGCACTACAAACATGAGAGCGGAACTCAAATCGCCAAGTATCGAAATTTTCAATAGAAAACTTAGGTGGGTCGCCCTAATATTCAAATGAGGCATGGGAACCGGTATGTCGGGTGATTGGAAAGGTGGAGGTACTCGATTGTAGCTCTCACTTCCATTGGTTCCCCTAGGAGATGCAATGGGAGACTTATTAGAGTTTAAGTTATCACCTTCCACGGGTTTGGTAGATGAGGGTAAGTCCGAAGCCTCTCCCTCATGTAACACACCTGTGTCTTTTACCTCTACACTAGGAGCCTTGGGAAGGGCCGGAGCCAAAAGCTCGGCAATCATCTTTTTCATGCTTTCCATTTGGGCTTCCACGGAGGACTTCAACGAATTGAAGTCTTCCACGGAGACCATCTTGGCGGCCCCTTCCGAGGACTCCTCGTCCGGCATACTCTTAGGCGGTTAAGCCCGAAATAAGAGCCGAGGCTCTGATACCAATTGAAAGGATCGTATGCCGCACCTAGAGGGGGGGGGGTGAATAGGTGCTAACCAATTTTTAGTTCTTTTTCAATTTAGGCTTGACACAAATGGTAAATTCTCTAGATATGCAACTAAGTGAATTTACCTATATGACAAGGCTACCAACTAAGCAAGATAACTAAGCAATAGAGAGAGAATAGGATAGAGGTAACCGAGAGTGGAGCACGCGATGACACGGAGATGATTCCCGTAGTTCCCTTCCTTTGCAAGAAGGTACGTCTACGTTTGGAGGAGTGTGGTTGCTACGAAAGCCAAACCAACAGCCACGAAGGCTTCACTCAGATCTCCGGTGAGCAACGCCACGAAGGCCTAGCCCACTTCCACTAAGGGATTTCCTCGAGGCGGAAACCGGGCCTTTACAAGGTTCTTGGGGCACACATCCACAACCAAATTGGAGGCTCCCAAATCTGTTACAACACAACAATCAACAACAATACATCAACACGAATCAACTAGGGAACCAAATAGGAACACTAGCATGAGATCCCTCAAACAAGAGAGGGGGAAATGAAGAACGCTTCGGTGAGGATGTAGATCGGTGTCTTCTCCTTCGAATCTCCAAAGATCAAGAGATTTGGTTGGGGGAGGAAGGAGATCTTGCAAATCTTGACTTTCTTTGAGTTGGCTCTAATGGAGGTGGCTTGGCAGAATTCTTGTGCAATGATTGAGCAAAGAGGCAAGGAGGAAGAAGGGGGGTATTTATACCCCCACTCAAAATGGAGCCGTTGCAGTTTCCGGGGGGCCGGATAATCCGGCCTAAGTAAGGGCCGGATAATCCGCCCCCCCCGGATAATCCGGTCTTCGGGGCAAAAGAGTGACAATGTCCGGCCAAATGTCCGGCCTCCTTCCAGAGTTGATTTTCTTCCAGTCCTTAGCGAAAAACGGGGGGGCCGGATATTTCCAAAATATCCGGCCCGGATAATCCGGCCCTGGTACAATACCGGGACATTATCCGGCCAAATGTCCGGCCCCCTTCCAGAGCCAAAATTCCTGAAACACTTAGCCAAAAACAGGGGGGCCGGATATTTCGACAATATCCGGCCCGGATTATCCGGCCTGGCCAAACTTTTTCTGAAACCTTTTTGACACACGATCAAATCCAACACACATGAATAAATATCTATGTAATCCCTGTACCACTTAAACAAACATTAGTGTATC
Source organism: Lolium perenne (assembly GCF_019359855.2). Taxonomy (NCBI): domain Eukaryota; kingdom Viridiplantae; phylum Streptophyta; class Magnoliopsida; order Poales; family Poaceae; genus Lolium; species Lolium perenne. The sequence continues at coordinate 30,677,244 of NC_067245.2, forward strand.
ATATATATTGACATCAAACACACAAAACATAATGTGAGAGATGTTCTTTCAGCCGGGAGGCTCCCAGGATTGCGGCTGACCCTGGTCCCTCAGGCGACGGCCCGCAAAGCCTTCTGGTACACGCGTCCTGGTGCTTACGAGGGCGTGCCACCTGACCTATACCTGGTCAGGAAGGTGATGGATTGCTTCGACTAATTTCCTGCATGGCAAACACGTAAACATAAATACGAGCCCCAATCGGCTCTTAAATTGTTCTGTGGATCGGCTCAAAGAGCCGATTGCCCCATGGTTCATGTTAGATTTATAAGGGCATGGGGATCATGCTTTATCAATATCAAGCTAAACTAATCTACGATAGTCTAGGATTTTCACCGTATAATCGGAACATCCTATGCGTAGTTGAGCCTAGCAGATACATAAGATAACGGAAAACCAGCCCTAAAGAGGCCTAAAAACCAACATAAAGTTGATCCCTGGAACAATCCCTCTAGAGCTTAATAAACCACACCTCACGCACTACCGGATCATTCAACCCGTTTATAAGGCCTAACCATACAGATATCAAACCAATCCTTGAGGAACAAGGAGCAACTATAACGGATCAGATCTACTAAATAACGATTAAGCAAGATGCTGCCCCTACACCTGAGATAGGTGTAAAGGCAGCTAGATATCAAGGGGTAGCGTAACTAAACAACTGCATCGTGAAAGCATTGTGATCAACCCCAAAAACACCTAAGATAAGGGTGTTGCTCGCCATCAAAAAGGCTTCAGCACGAGCAACACCAATAACGAATAAACTGATACTGCCTAGATCGCAAGGCAGCATGTTGCTTACCCGGGAGAAACCCTCGAAACAAGGGGTGGCGATGCGCCTAGATTGATTTGTTGTGAACGTGATTGTTGTTTTTCTCAATAACCCTAGATACATATTTATAGTCCGTAGACTTTCTAAAGTGGGAATAATCCCAACCGTGCACGAGCCAAATTCTATCTAACCGACACGTATCCTACTATATTTACAGATACACTGGTAAACTAGCCCAAACTTTGTATACAAGGCCGATTCATATATATATCTTTCGTGTATATTCTTCAAGCCCATCTTAATCGCGGCCCACCTCTGATCCGGTCAAATTCTGGTGATAACAACTAGACATGCGCATGAGCAGCCCAGCCTGAGGACCGGCCCAAAGTTCCCGGGCATGGGCCTAAAAATGTTGGCCCTGTGGATGAGACAATGGATAGCTAAAATGTATGCATTAAGGAAGATGTCTGGACCACCAGTCCACCGGGCTTGCGGGCTTTTTGGTTGGACCGGGCCTTGGCCTTATTTTGTGACGTAACGTCGGACTTTCTTTGGCCTAATCTGAGACCAAACATGCGCTTTTTGATTATTAATACTCCCTCTTTTTAATATCGAAACAGTTCGAATCTTTTTAATTCAATATGAACTACAAACCAAAATGGAATTAGTCCGAATCTTTTAATTGTGTAAGTGAACAATAGCCGGAATGCTACCGTGTGCCTTTGTTTCGAAATATCACCAAAGTGATATTATATACTAAAAGCATAATACATATAAAATATGTATTTAGGATTAACTCTATAACGATGATAACATTTCAACCTAATAAATACGATGACGCGTTGCAAGGGGCGATGACGTCATGTGTGTTGCGGCGCTTCTGGGGGCAATGCGAGCGTGGGAGAGAGACGACACGAGGATAGACTCCCCGAGAATCACGAGAGTGATTAAGGGAGGTTTTTTCGTTTGCACGTTCAGTTCAACTATCTAACACTGATTTGGTTTGGTTTGGTCCGCTTAGATCGCGTAACATGTGGTTTTTGATAACTCGGTTCGGCACATCGACATTAAATCACTGAAGGAAAAATCTACAAAGAGGCACCGCACAATATTATCACTCATGCGGCGGTGTGATTTTGCTCCTTTTCCCTTATAGTACTGATGACATGCATGCATGTAGCAGTCTCACACCTAATGCTGACATCATCGCATTAATGTTAAATTCGAAAATTTAAAATGATTTATCTCCTAAACATTTAATTTGATTAGTGATCCGTTTTCACCGCCGAGTTCGTCTCGACGAAGGCTTCGAAATTAGATCCCATGTTGCTACATTTTGAGATTTTTTTTCTCGTCCTATTAGTTGCCAGATTACATTGTCACAGTTGCCAGATTAGCATCGAGTAGCTACCATGCTTAGTTATAGATGTTTTATTACATATTCTTATACATCAAAATGATCTACACAATTTTGAGAGTGACCCTTGAAACGTGTTCAATCAACTATGAGATGAGATCGTTCAAGAAAAACTAGTATCATGCATTATATCGATGTAGAACGACGTACATCAAACTACAAACAAGCTATTTCAATCCGATAACTAAGCAGCGTAACCTTACAAGTATGTTAAAATAATCTAGGAATTGGTGGCAACTATATCGCGTACGGAAAATATGTGACTACTATCTAGAATATAGCGACAAAGAAGTTTATTTTCTAATCTGACAACTAAGTAATGATAATCTGGCAAGTACGTAATAATAATATGGTAGTTGCGGACGAGAAAAATAAGTTGTCAGAATATACCGATATGGGATTTACTTTCGAAGATTTCGCCGCGAGTAAGCTAACGGTGAAAATGAATTGTCAATCGGATCAACTGTTTGAGAGATAAAACTTTTTAAAAAATCGGAAATCAAAAGAATCTACATGACGTGAGCTTCACATGCATGCACAAAAATTGAAGTCTTGAGCGAGGATGTGTCCTTTAATTAATCACATGGACAACTAATTAATTACTTGCATATGTGTATTTGAGTGAGTAGATAATTACATGTTTAAAATACTAATTAATTGCATGCATGCCAACCGCCGCACGGATCAACTTTTGTACGGCGCCGCCGGGTAGCACAGCCCATCATTGAAACCGCCAGAGTGATCGATTTAGGAAATTTAGGGTCTACTTTGAAACAAAAAAAATCAGGACGAAACGTGGACTTTTTTCTAAAGTTAAGGATGAAAAGTGGACTATCTTGGCGAGCAAAACCCAGCAGCCCCGGTAAGGTATTCATTGCCCAATCGAGGAGGTAGGGTTTCCAGTGCCGATGGCCGCCGCCGACGCGCTGATGCCCTCGCCACCGCTCCCGGCCCCGCTCCTGTCGAGGATCGTTCTCGCCCCAACGCTGGCTCTCGCGCGCGCCGCGGCCGATGCGCGGCCCTACCTGTGCTCCGCGATTGGGTTGCTTCTCTCCGCTGGTTCAGCCGCCGCGGTCGTGGCACGCCGCGTCTGGGGCGAGGGCTCCGCCCCCTTCGTGTTTCTTGAAGCGCTCACGGGCGCGGCTCTGAAGGCCTGCTTCTGCATGATTTTTTTCTTCTTCGCTCATATAGGCTTGCTGCTGTGCGGACACATCCTGCTCTTCCTGGCCGACATTGTCTGTGATTTCATTGATTTGGTTCTTGACTTCAGGAAGGTACGATCGAAATAACTCCCTGTGATATTTACAGAAGTAGATATGCTAGTGCTGAGCTCTACTAGACTACTATTGCATAGTTAAATTTTACATGTGCATCGTTCGTTTCCAGACATATCTCAAGTTGTTCGGGCGAGTAGTGTAGTGTTACTTCCATGTCAATTCATCGGAACCGTTCTCATGTTCATGCCCGTCGGCGTCCTTGTGTTGTGCTCCTCAGAGTGTCATTTGGAAAATACTTCGGGAGACCATTCAGGAGTTAAATATATCCTCCCGCACCGCGGCTCTTGGAGGGGCCTGCTTGCTGCTATTTGTCACTGGTTGTCTGGTAGCATTGATGTCGCCACCTGTGGAGGGATCCACATCGCAGGGAGAAAAGATTGGTTCCATGATCATCGATGTGGGGTTATTTGGCTTCCACGCGATATTTTGCATTGTCATCATTTCAGATTTTGGACCTAGCGCCCGGAGGAAGAACCAGTCGGATAGGAGTCACAGATTGTTGAGGTGAGGTATATCAGTATATACTATTAGCTCCCCTTCCCATGTGCCTGTCAGCAATATGTTTTTTCTTTTTCAGTTAATGTGTTTACTCTTTACTGTGAGTACATTAGCGTACCAATAACATGAAAGTAGTCCTTGCGGTGTTGTTAGTTTGCCGACTGAAGTTGATAGTACGTGCCGACATGGGAAGGGCCGGGAACTAATAGTCCTAGCGGTATTTGTTAACATGGAGTATACGTACTGTTATATGCTAAACCAGTGACGATTTTTCTATTTCCTGTCCTTTCATGGCAAACATTGGGATTAACATTGATCATTAATTGTGTGGCTATCTCCCAATGGACGCATGTTCTACCGCATGCCTTTATTTTAGTGATATGATAAACATCATGCACTTATATGAGATAAACTAATACAGTATTAATTTTGTAAATTCCATTGTCCCTTGTCATCGTTGTATCTGTGCAACTTGTGAGATGTACAGAACATGTTTGCCGCATACCAACTGTTGTAATCAACCTCTTTTAAAAAGTAAAACTCTGTTGGTTAAGAATTTCAACATTTAAACCAGTGAAAGTTTTCAAGTTCTTGCAATGGCCTAGTTTACCTTTTCAACTCTTGCAGTTCTGCCCTGTTGTATTAGTTGCTTTCATCATAATGTACTAAAAATAAGTGGACTTTTTGAAAGGAAGGAAAACGTGAATTCTATAATTCCTCACAAGATGCAAGTTACTTCCATTGCTTGAAAACGAACATCACAGACAGTAGCTCCACAGTACTTGAGACAATAGCATTGGATGGTAATGTTGACACGACAATATTCCTTTATGTGGTAACCTGATCAAAGTTTGGGTTGGGTTATTTGCAGACAAAGCTAAGAAGACATGGAGCAACTACAGTGCCAATTTTGCTGATGGTTGTGAGTCATCCCAACTGAAACAAGTTTTCAGAGGATAGAGGAAGTTTAAGCAGAATTGCTTCTTTTACTATTGGTAGAGACTAATCGTCAATAGCAATGTAAGCCTTTATGGGCGTGCATCTTTCTGCTTTACTAGTAGATCCTAATCGTCCATAGGTATCAAGTTTGTTTAGTCGTTATGGGTCTGGCGACGATATTCTGTACTCATCTACGTTACTATTTCACGAGTTTACACTATGGTGTATTGGTGTATATATATGATGGTGGAATTCATGCTCTGTTCATTACTGGCCCAAGAAGTAGCGCTTTCACGGGTAAAAGGGGGTTCACTACTCTGAAGAAAGTAGTGACGTTTAACTATCTCGGTCTTTGATGATTGTGCGTTCTAGCTAGGGCTTGAACATCGGTGGCCTTCTCACGTTGGTAGCTTGCTCGAAGGCATAAGCAATCTCGATCAGCCTGGGTTCGTACCCCTGCAGCCCGCTGAAGCATATGCCGAATGGGACTCCCTGCTCGCCATACCCCGCGGGCACAACTATGCCGGGGTGGCCGCCGATGGCGCGAAGGCTGGAGGCGCTGCTGTTGGGCGTCACGATCGCGTCCAGCTGCTGCTCCTTCATCAGCCTCTCAAGCCCATTAGCGGACAGCTCCTCCAGCCGTCGAATCGCAGCTCTCTCCACAGATCCAATGCCATGTGTGTTTTCCGCTGCGATAAGATTGCGCTGTCCGAAATCTTTCAGCCTCTCCTGCCGCAACATGTTTAGAAGTTCAAACGAAATTTGAAGAGTGTACATTTGTAGAGAATAAATGGTACAGTATACCGATTTTGTAATGTTTGAACTTACATTTAGAAGTGAAGAGATGAAAATGTTGGATTCAGTTGCGTTTGTAAACTTACCTGGACAGGATTTGCATTGTTGAAAGCTATGACGTCTGCAAGCGAGCGGACCGAGCTCAGATCTGCCAGGTACGCGTTCAGACTCAGCTTGAACTCTGCCCGCACTGCCATGAACTCGTTGGAAGCAATATCAACCGCCAGAGCGGTCAAATTGGCTGCCACGTCAAGGTTCTCGATCACCACGGCCCCGTAGTTCCTTTGGCAAAATTCAAGAATCAGTTGTTCACGGAATGTACTATATAGTATATAATTTGAAGTCAGTGAAATAATTTCGACTTGTCGATCGATCACCTCATTGCGTCGAGGTGCTGCTGGTACACCCTCAGTTCCGCCTCCCCGTATCCTTGGAAGAAGCCATTTGGGACGCCGATTCTCTTGCCTCTCAGCCCATCTTGCTTCAAGAAGTGCACGTACCCTCCAGCCGGGATGTACTTGGATGCTGCTCCGGTGGCTGCGGCGTCGAACGCGTCGTAGCCGACAATGGTGTCAAGCACCTGCACCGCGTCCGACACCGTCCGACACATCGGTCTGCATTTCATGGTCGATGGTTGGATCAGAGCATCAGCCCATATTTGAACATTTCCAAAGAAAGAGTAAGAAGAGTTACCCGACGGTGTCCTGCCTAGGGGTGATGGGAATGACCCCGGACCGGCTGGTGAGCCCGACAGTAGGCTTGATCCCGACAACGGAGTTCCACGATGACGGGCAGAGTATGGAGCCGTCGGTCTCCGTGCCCAGCGTCACCGCCGCCATGTTTGCCGCCGCCGCGACGCCCGGCCCGGCGCTTGACCCGCATGGGGTGGACGACAGAACGTACGGGTTCTGCACAGTTATCTTAAGCTCACCAACTTCTCAAATTTCATTTGGAAGGAAGTACCAATCTGATTACCAGCGACTGGCCGCCGCGGGCGCTCCACCTGGAGTCGACGGTGCGGAAGTTGGACCACTCGGAGGGGTTGGCCTTGCCGAGCACCACGGCGCCGGCCTGCCGGAGCCGGACCACCACGCCGGCGTCCCGCTTGACAACGGAGCCGAGGAGAGCGAAGGAGCCGGCCGTCGTGTTGAGCGTGTCAAGGGTCGCGATGTTGTCCTTGAGAAGGACGGGGATACCATGTAGCCCACCGGTCAGGCGGCCGCCAGAGGACGCGCGCCGAGCATCGACGCGCGCCGCCTGCCGGAGCGCGTCCGGGTTGACCTCGATAATGGCACGAAGTAGCGGGTTGAGGCGGCTGATCTGGTCTAGGTAGAACTGGACGAGCGCCGTCGAGGTGAGGCTGCCGTTGGTGAAGCCGAGGTGGATGGCCTCCACGGTGGCCTCGTGGAACTCAAAGCCCTGTGATACGCCATTTGCTGCGACCAGGGCCAAGACGGCCGCAAGAGCTTGGAGTTGGAGCCGCAGACAAGCCATGCTAGCTTAACTGAATGGTTTCTGTGCAACCCAGTGGGTTTGATGGCTTGGCTTGGCTTGTCTGCTGTCTAGTGTTGCTTGCTTCGTGTGACCGGTTTCATCTCTGGCACCTGCGTGTTTGAGTAATTTCCTGCTATTACTCCCTCTGATTCGTCCAGAGAATTGTTGAGGTTTTAGTTTAAATTAAACCACTAATTTAAACTAAAACTCGAACACATATTATGGATCGGTGGGAATACCATTTTTGAGATCTCCATAGGTATCTACAGAATATGCTACACGAGGGGGAAATTTCTGCTAGGAAGCAAGAGAGTAAAAGTCCCTTTCTTTGACATCTTCTTTTGAAATTTTCTAGACATCTAATAAGTTCTTTACCGAAGGCATCGACAAGCTGCACTACTACATCTAATAAGTTCCCTTTCTTGGTGCTTCACTATGGCTACGTGACGCGCTTGAGGTAAGATTATCCCTTTTTATATTTTGGGGCCGATCGTGGGGATCGGCCTTGCCACGTACGTCTAGTGCCTTAGATCTTGCTACACTGTGAGGCCGGTGGATAAGACCAGCCTCACTCCGTTTTTTGAAGCTTCGATGCGTTCACAGCCGTCCAAACTAATTCCAGAGAGCGGCTCTTGGTCGTCTGCATCCCAAATATTCATGGCAGCTAGTGACAAGGTATCAACTTGTCAATGCCTATGGATTGTAGGCTAGGGTTTAGTTAGAAGTAGAGGGCAAGTAGATCTCGAAGGTTTCAGCCGAAAAGTACTCGATGATTATGAAAACTAGGGTTTGTAATAATGATTCGATTGCCTCTTCGTCCCTCGACTCCTCCTTAATATAGGAGGCGGAGCCGGGGGTTTCGTTTTGTACAAGTTACAGAGTCCGGGACGGTATCTAACTCATCCCGCCAGATTTAAAATAACACTTCCTATTACAACTCTAACTTTCCTTAATATATCTTGGGCTCCCGAATCTTCTTTATTCTTCGGGTATTGGGCCTTCAGTAAACCCCGGGTACTATCTTCGGCAGGCCCATTTGGGATGCCTATGTCAGTAGCCCCCGAGATTTTGCTTGAATCGTAGAGTCAGGGAAAATCTCCACTGTTTATTTTTACTCGAGAGCTTTAACTTTTTTATATTTCTTCACATAAAATTCTATATTGTACAGGGATACTGGTAGTTGGGGCTAGTTCATCTGACGGATCAGGTACTAGTTAACTGCTCTAGTGGCAATCCGCAAAAACCTACTTCGAAATCACGTCCCTGGACATGATTCCGGGATACTGGTGTAAACTTCGACAGGTGCCGCTTAAGGTCTTACCATTCTGTCGAGTCCCAGTCAAATTTATCGAGTACCTAACGCGTCCGTTAGGATTTTTCTTCGTATCTGTTGATACGGATAAAAGTAGCAGAGCGCAGTCTTCGGCGGTGCCACGCCCAGCAGAACGGATCTGGGGTCTTACCTTCGCAAATTTGCGGCATTCAGAAATTGATCGCAACTTTGGCGTTCTGAGGATATATTGTCGAGTGCTTTTCCGGCTGTTGGAATGGCACATTTTATCGAGTCAAATATGACTTATATTGCTCTCCCGGTGGGAGTATATGTAGAGTTAATTATAACTCGAAATATACTCTCTTGCTTTTCTATCTTTTCTTTGTATTTGAGAGATGTTTTATCTACTCTTTTTATGTAATAGCATGCAGATATAATCTAGTCTACCTCTAGACCTGATGTTTTTATACCATACTTTAATATATCTAAAAAATGATTCCATTTCAATTCCGTTTTATATGCTACCTTTAAGGTAACAACATTCAGAATAAATATATCTTTAGTTTTTTTAATTTAACTGGTTAGTAAATTTAACATTACTATAAACTAACAATATGTTGATGGTAATGACAACGGTGCTCATTGATCACAAATTATGTTTTTTTCCTATTTACATTGTTGTGTTTATTGATTGATCAAAATATGATACCCCAGGCTTGCCCTATTACACATGACTCTTATAAAGATTAATGCTAGTACACATTCGAGAGACAGTTATCTTACATATATTACTGTATTTGGCTGCCATTTTACCTTTTAAATTTGTTACTTTTTTTTATAAAAATTAGTCTGATCTACAAAACAAATGTTTACCACCCTTTTGTGATAATAAAATAGTCAGCTACCACATGCAAGTTATAAGTTACTACGATCTTTCAAGATGCCTTTAATGCTAATCTTGGTATGACTTCAACTCATATGAAACTTATCAGATAAGAAGACCTTTCAAATCATGACATACATTGTCTGGTTCCGGGAGGATGTAGAAGTATACAGAAGGATGGATGCTCTTGGAGGTCTTATTCAGAACCACATCCCATGGTGACAAGGTAATCCCTCGCCAACCCTACCGATTTGCTATGTATGGTTGCTGGAGATGGTGATCCGCTGTGTGTTCTTGCCAAATGCAAGGAATAGCTATGAAAGAGTAAAGAGTTATGTGATAAATATTTCTATATTTTTTGTGAAACAGCCAAACGGGATGGAAAAATTCAGACTCTAAATATTTACTTGTTGTTATAGGGAACTTTGTAAGGATAGATGATATTCTGCACTGCACGTTCAGATTCTAATTTTAGCTTCGGAATCAACTTACATAAGGAACGATGTCTGCGTGTATGAGTAGAAAAAATTCCATCTTTATGGTTATGAGATTCGTTCTCAAGTGATGACGGTCATAGATTCACAGACTATTCTAGATTTTCTCTAGGTGCGATCGCTGCACCTGATTTGCTTGTTGGATTCGAAGCTAGCTTACACACAGTTTCTAAATTTCAGATTCTCCTTATATTCTAATCTAGTGCAACTTGGAGCACCCATGTGGTGTTACTAAGCAAGTTGTTCTCCTAGAAGACAAGCGCTTCTTGCTTATTTCCGATGTAATCTCTTGGTGTTATTTCTCACATGCGTATAAATATATGTCAATTACTTGCAGAGATACTGTTTTGATGTAAGTTATGATATATGAGTTGGAATTACCTATAAAGGCATTAGTTGGTTTGGAATAGATGATCATTTCTTGATCCAGACCATGTGCGAAAACACTAGTAGATCAACAAATAGGAGATTTGGCATTGTTTCGAATGGATCTAGCTGTAAGGTTTCACACCATGTTTTCCGTTTATTTAGTTCTCCATGTTGTTGTCCTGTTTCCTCTTTTGTGGACCTAATTTTATTTAGGATTCTGGTTATGTGCATCTATAGACACAACTTTGATTGAAGATTTGAATTGACACTTTAAACAACATGTGTTCCGTAGTATTTTTTTTTTGTTTCACCTTGTACTCAAATAAGATAGCACTTATTATTTTGTAAAGTTCTTTCCTATAGTTTTTACCCTTAATGCATAGAGACTGATTTGGCACTTTGGTTGCCTAATGGTAGCTACTGCTGAGAGAATATACGCTTAATTATGTGTCCTATATAAATATCTTGATGTTGTACTGCTGTGTATACATGTCTCTTCTACTACTATAAAACTATAGGGAGTCTGTTTGATGTATGCAACAGCTCAGTGTACTCTATTTTGCATTCGTTGCAATATATATAGAATTTTTCACGATTTTCTCACGATCTCCTCCCTTCTCGGCCTTGTGACTTATTAGCAACATTTTTTTTCTTTTACATATTAGCTATTTTCCTTTTATTTTTGCGTAACTAGGTATTTGTGGTGAGAACGGCGGGTTGTTGATAAAGAATTAATAAAAGTCTTTAATTTGGTTCTGTTCTTATCCTGTGTGAAAAATCACAATCTTAATCATTGTTTTATGTTCAAATTGAGGGATACAACAAAAAAATCTTGAACTCTCTGTGTGTATTGAAGTGCAACGCGTAGCAAAGCTACAAAAAAAGACCATAAAGGCAACTATACAGGGCTAACATTTGTTAACCTTCCAGGCTCAGTAGGAGGCTGAGCGTGGATAGGAAACTGCCAACGTGTTGTGGCACCAGCAAGCATCCAAAGCCTGTATTCAATGAGGATGTCTTTTACAAGCTCTTGTTGGCTAGGATCGATGTTTTGGGAGATGATATCATTGCGCGATCTCCAGGTCATCCAACTAGTCAGGAGAATGATAGATTTGATTCCTTTCTGAAGGGAGGGTTCTACATTGGAAGATGTGGCACCGGACCAAGTGTTGAAGGCTTCATCAGTCGTTGGCATACAGATGAGGATGTTGAGCTAGGCAAACACATCATGCTAGATCTGCTGGGAGAAAGAGCAATGTGTTAATAGGTGCGAGATGGATTTAGATTCTTGGTCAAAGAGAAAAGAAGTGTCATCATTGTTCAGTCCATGACGCATCTTTCATTAGTCCAGTAAAGATCCTAAGTTGCTAACCTAGCAAACACCTTGCACTTCAAGGGGGCCCAACATTCCCAGATGGAGCTGTTGTGAGGAGATATTGTTGGTCTTTCAAACAGCGCATTATAAGCAGATTTAGCAGAGTAAGTACCTGAAGATCAGAAGTTCCAGGTGAGTTCATCGCCAGTGTGGGGATTGATACACAATTATACCGATTATCGATAGATTTAAGTAGAACCTGATGTACACAGAAAAACCGCAAACTGTGTTGGGGCGCTCATAGTGAGCTTGGTATTGAGATGTTTGTCATGTGGTTGCGTTGAGATGTTTTTTTTCTCACAAGTCCTTACTGATGTAATGATGTAGGAATTATAGATCGGTCTCTGCAGTGTATCTATAATGACACTTGAGGTGTCCATATAGCTGTAGAAGGCTTATGTTTTTTTTTTACCTGTACCTAGCACAAGCATTACAATTGTGTTGTGTACCATCCACTTACCTTTTATGCTTACTGAGAAACCTCCATTAGTATTAACTCTTCTAGTTACTTTGACCATTGATATATGTTACATATGTGCCCAAAATTTGCTGCGAAACCGAGTTTTTACTCTGAAACAATGTGTTTTAATGGGATGTCCGATACTTTCAGACTATTCTTGCCACTAAAATGTTGATGTTAATGGCGTCTTTCGTCTGTACTCCGATGGATGCAGAGTTTTATCTCTATCACATGTCTCTCATGTAGCTTGTACCCGTGGGTGTAGAAATAAGCATGCAGAATTAGGTTCTCCGAGGTGTTGGTATTTCTCGTATTTACACAATTCTTTTAGTGGTAGCATCTGCTATATGTAGACGCAGTTTCCCACTGTGTTGTACTTGTTCTAGTGTTACTTGGTATGAATGTGGCTTAGTAAAATCATATTGGATTACTGATTGGATTACTGTGTGGTCAAATGGGATGTAACACTACTGATGTAGTATTTTTTCACTCTAGTAGCCAATTTAATCGATTAGATGAGTTAGTGAGTGATTAGAGTATAATGGAAGCATGTAATTTTCATAAGAAACGTTGGCTTGTTACAAGTATGCCTGTTCTCTTCTCATGGCATTTTTTTTTCTTGAAAGGAGGTCATGCAGATTGCATTGGGGTTGCTCAGCTGCTGATGAAGCAAAAATAGGCATGCATAAACTTTCCAAGGTGATTTATCTAGTATTGTAATTGTTTAGTAAATATTGAAAAGTATAATCCATACCATTATTGTCAGGATTTGCACTTCTGCTGATGGTAACTTCTCTGCATCTAGTACCTTCAGGGTAGCCCCGTATTGTTATTTTCGAATCTCCTAAGGGATGATGTTGAGAGGTAGTCTCCTTGTGTGATAGTTCCTGTATGCACGCATAAATTTTAAATGCTTCTTATTTACTTGTTGCCTCTCTAATTACTTTACGAAATTATGATCATATATCCTATGTAGAAATTATTTCGAGAATTTGAGGGGCTTGATTTGGCAAAGATGGTAAGTGTTGCCACTGAAACGGTATTGCTTATGATATCATACCTATGTTTATTCCATTTATTTTCAGAAAATTTTAACAAGATACATTGAACCAAACCTATATTATGTTTACCATACAATGTTCACTTTTTTATGATTCTGGGCATGTAATTTGTAATAATAGTCGTATGATTGTAAAGAAAGGTCAACATCTTTCCTTCAATTAGTTGTGTTATCACATCCATATTCACTCTAGCAGCACTCAGTTGAGAATTACTGTTTATAATAGCTGCTTAGCCCACATAGGATACAACAATGAACGATAATTTGAATTGTGTTATTGTTCAGAATAAATAGCACTTTTAGTTTCTTGTATGATGTGGTTAACTGAATTTACAGATTTATGATGTTCCTGCTGAAGCTACAGGAACGTCCTCTGGAATATTTTATACATGAACACTAACCCTTCATAAGCAAACAAGGACTGCCAGTTCACCTAAACCAAGGGAGAAGTGGATGCAGTGCACCCTGGTGCAACAGTGGGAGGAAGAGAGAAGTGTAGCCTAAGGAGGCCTGGTGGGTTTTCGAAGATGAGATAAAGTATCTGTTGGATGAGTGGAACTCCATCATGGATAAAAAAATGAGTCCTACTTACAGAAAAGTAAGTCGTGTTATCCCTGGAGTTCACTGAACTGTCAGGCCATTCATTGATATTCTTGACATTAAATGTGTAACTCCATGTTTCCTACTACATTGTTCTCCTTTGTAATCCAGTGTTGTGATCTTTATCACTGTTATGCCTTATATGTTTATGCACAAAATCATATAACCAGTGCATTCGATTTCCATCAGGGTGATGATGAGGAATCTTTTGTTAAGAAGAGAGCATGAAAGAGAAAAAGAAGCCAAACTGGCCTAGGAAAGTTTGGATTTTTCTGGCCAGGTATTTAAAACTCTGTAATAAGCCTACCTCGTTATAAATTTGAAGGTGATGTTAAAAAAATATTTTCTCTGGGGAAACACAAACACCAAATGACTTGTAAACTTAGATCATTTGTTGTGCTTGCTTCTGATGTCTTATCTCCTTTTGCTGAAATATAAGTGATGTTTTTATCAAGGCAGTTCACTAAGTTAATTCCTTGAATTTGTACTCAGAGATCATACTCTACGATGACTTTGTTCTTTGTTTTAGACATCAAAATTTTGTATACCTTTCTTGGCATACATATCTTACAGGTCTGCAATATAAACATTGTAGCTAGCAAGTATGCTTATAGTTATAAATGTACTGTCCAAATGACACAAATGTACCATTATGTGTGACAACCATACTAGATGTCTTACAACTTCAAAAACCATCACTGCCACTTAATAAGCTTTTTTCGCATATGGAAAAGTAATGGTCCAAGTCTGCATCTCTTTTCCTGGTCTAATTAAGCACTGAAGTCCTGCCATCTTTTTGACAACACTTCGCTCTGAAGAATTGTGTTGTATCTGGAAGATGTTAGTTGGGCCAGCCTTCTCTATCACAGGTGAGTGCTGACTACTGCTGGTCTGGCTTGCATCCTTCAACACTTTGCTTTGTTCTTGATCACGTACTAGTTTGGTTAACTTCATTTTTGATCATATGGAATTGGTTGGGTTTTTCTTGACTTCAGCAGTCCCAAATATTGTATTGCACTCTGAATAAATTAGTAAGGACTTGTTTCAGATTTTTTACCCATAATAATTGAAGAGTAATTAAACAAAGCTTTATTTAATTAGACAAACCATTATATATGAATTTTATCTACATGAACAATAGCCAGTGAAAGTATGCATTTGGATCATGCACATAGTTAGTTGATCCGATCAATAACGAACCCTGACATATGCAATTAGTACTGGTTAGGTTGTCTTGTTGTGCGATGCTTATTTCCGGACTAGCATGAGTTCGGCATAAATTGAGGTCTTGGGCGGAAAGTAGGATTATTTCTTGCACATTATTTCCTTTACTAGATGAAACCTGATCAGCATCCATAGCAGAGAAATTAACATGTAGCCTGATCAGTATCATTGCACTGTCATAGTTAGAATCATTTGTCCATTTGTAGTCAGATATGACCTCCTTTCCTTTTCGTTGCTGATGCTTCTTGATAAAGAAGAATATATAGTAGCAACCTGCATGTTAACTATTGTTTCAACATGACAGTAGAAGGTAATGATATTAATTGTCAGCATAACTATTTGAAGCTGTACAAATCCTGATGCAGGATTTTTTTTCTCTCAATACATGAAAGAAAAATGAACTGAGTTGCCATGGCTAGCATGAAACAACCGAATATTTGTGTTATACTTGTGAGTATTGGATGGTCACAATCTCGCATCAGATCACACATTTTCTTTCTTTATCCCAAACTTTGCTTTGGTATACCTTGTTTGGCTACTCACTTCATTTTCCTGTTAAAATCCTTCTCCAGATCGAGATGGAGGTAGCCAGGAGGAAGGGAGCCATCGCCATGGGACCCGGCTGGCTGGACATGTTTCTCTGACTGATATTGTCGTGGGTTTGGTACTAGTGAGCTTATGGTCAAAAGACTGAAGGAAGTCTAGCTCATGGGTTCTAGTTGAAGTGCCTGACCTGGGAGCAGCTAGCATTATATTAGGTCTTCACCTTGGACCTCTCTAGCTAGACTAGATATCAATCTGCACAGAATGAACTTGCTAGCAAAAGTGTATGTTTTGATTACCCATTTTGGCGGGGATTTGCAGTGCTATCGATCAGGTTTAACTTTCATGTACTGTGGTCACTCAACCGTGTATCTATGTTTTGCACTAAAAGATGCGAGTAAAGTTTGAAATCTTTGGCGACATTCTTGGGTTTCTTCTTGCTCCACAAAGATTAGGATTTCTTTAATTTTTGTACAACTTGTTGTTGGACAATGTGTGAAATGAGGAATGTTGGCTTGAGAATTTGTGGTTTGCCTTGTTGTAGTCCTGATGGTTAAGAGATATATTTGAGTTGTTCAAAAATCTGTGGAATGTGCACACAAGTTTTGCGATTGCACAATTGAAGAGCACAATAATAAAGAAAATAATATTCAAATGTTATGTATTTCAACGTTGCCATTTAGGCAAGGAGCTGAGTTAGCCTTTCTGCCTTATGGATCTACTAGTAGTTCATATCACATTGGTGTTCCAAGCTTGGCAGCTAGTTTATAACTAGATGACTTGCAAAACACCGTGAGAACTTTTTTTTGCGGGAAAAACACCATGAGAACTAATTATCTAGATCAGGACCCATATATATACGGCCAGAACCCACATGTCTGTCTTCTTCCTTGTCCGGCTGACATGCCTGCAAGTCGCAATTATAGCATGAGCTTGGTACCTGAAGCTAGCCCAAATCTCATTCATACCATGCGATCCAGCATGCAAGGAAAGCATGCAGTTGAGCTC
Source organism: Lolium perenne (assembly GCF_019359855.2). NCBI lineage: Eukaryota > Viridiplantae > Streptophyta > Magnoliopsida > Poales > Poaceae > Lolium > Lolium perenne. Next base: position 30,693,761 of record NC_067245.2, read on the forward strand.
GTATACAAAGGAAAAAAATGCTGAGACAATCAGGAGTGATTCAATTCCTATGCTATAAAATCGGGATATCAACCGGTTTTTGCTAGCTGATTGGTTGGTAATGGAGTGTGTGATAAATTTAACGGCGAATCCCAGCATACATGCAGCATCCTAATTAACTACTGTCACCCACGCCATGCATCCATCGAGAGAAGAGGACGGCACACCGATTGGAATCATTATATACTATATTTATTAGACATGTCTCTCACGCGATCTCTGATATGTCCATGTCAGCGATCCACGGCCTTTGCTGCATCTACACCGCCCCTCCATATTTCTATTATCTCTACGATCAACAAGGAGATCTGAAATTAGGCTCTTTCCCGCCCTACCTCTCTTCCCTCGAGTTTCAAACAAGCCTCACTAACCTGCCTCGCCTCTATAAGTACAAGGCTATTGTCCCAGTCCGCGTGCGGGAAGCGCGTGCGATGACTTAGACTGACACTGAAATCAAGCCCAGCTATGCCAAATATCGGCTTACGTGCTCTATGGAGCTAGCTCCTTCCGCTCCATTGAATTTTGAGAATTCAGGGAGCCGATATTTGGGTGGCAGCGGGATCAGATCGTACTCGTCGGGGTACGGCTTGGAATAGCCGATTGCTTTCCTCTTCGGCAAGATGCCGAACTGGTCTCTCAAGATAGTGCTGATCTGCTCCATGGTATTAGCTGTAGGGACCGAACCTTCATGACTCGTTCCAGTAGCATATTTAGCCAGCCATGCTTGTTTGTCAGCATCTACTCCAGAGATCCCTGTTGGTGCGATCTGGCTTGTGCGCGCCAAGGCATTGCAGTCCGGCACGTATGTGCACACGTACCCATGCGGGATTTCCTTGGGCGGCTCATATAGGAATTGGCAATCGCTAGGATCGCCTCCAACCTTGTAGACAACGTACGCCGGTGCACCCGGCGGTTCTGGTGCTGCGAGCGCGAATGGCAGTGGCGGTCTAATCTGGAGTGGTATCTCTCCCTGGTGAGTTCCCAGGGTAGGTCCTGACGGAGAGTACTGATGCTTCATGATCTCTTGCACCACTCGGACCGCAACGCGCTCAAAAGCGTTCACCAAGCTCTCAGAATGGCGGTGTAGGGAATGAGCTACCATGTAATTAATCTCCTGACGTAGAGCTCTGGTGCGTTCTTCTGAAGAGGTAGAGAGGTCTACTTCATCGAGGGCACCTTCAGGGGAGAACCCTTTCCATCTGATGCCATGTGAACGGGTCTTCGTGAAAGAGCCGATGAGATCGGCTTCTAAGATGGTTTTCATCTCATCGTACTTCTTCTTGTGTTCTTCCGGCAGATCTGCGTACGTGACTGGTTCGCCCACCACCTCATCCGCGGCTTTTGACATGGTTGCTGCAGATGTCGACGTAGTGGTTGCTGTAGAGTGTCCCACCGGGCGTGCCAGAATGTGTTGCGGTCAGAAACCCACCGGCGAGCAGCGACGGGCAACACCGTAGAGCCGGGAGGCTCCCAGGATTGCGGCTGACCCTGGTCCCTCAGGCGACGGCCCGCAAAGCCTTCTGGTACACGCGTCCTAGTGCTTACGAGGGCGTGCCACCTGACCTATACCTGGTCAGGAAGGTGATGGATTGCTTCGACTAATTTCCTGCATGGCAAACACGTAAACATTAAATACGAGCCCCAATCGGCTCTTAAATTGTTCTGTGGATCGGCTCAAAGAGCCGATTGCCCCATGGTTCATGTTAGATTTATAAGGGCATGGGGATCATGCTTTATCAATATCAAGCTAAACTAATGTACGATAGTCTAGGATTTTCACCGTATAATCGGAACATCCTATGCGTAGTTGAGCCTAGCAGATACATAAGATAACGGAAAACCAGCCCTAAAGAGGCCTAAAAACCAACATAAAGTTGATCCCTGGAACAATCCCTCTAGAGCTTAATAAACCACACCTCACGCACTACCGGATCATTCAACCCGTTTATAAGGCCTAACCATACAGATATCAAACCAATCCTTGAGGAACAAGGAGCAACTATAACGGATCAGATCTACTAAATAACGATTAAGCAAGATGCTGCCCCTACACCTGAGATAGGTGTAAAGGCAGCTAGATATCAAGGGGTAGCGTAACTAAACAACTGCATCGTGAAAGCATTGTGATCAACCCCAAAAACACCTAAGATAAGGGTGTTGCTCGCCATCAAAAAGGCTTCAGCACGAGCAACGCCAATAACGAATAAACTGATACTGCCTAGATCGCAAGATGCGATCTAGGCAGCATGTTGCTTACCCGGGAGAAACCCTCGAAACAAGGGGTGGCGATGCGCCTAGATTGATTTGTTGTGAACGTGATTGTTGTTTTTCTCAATAACCCTAGATACATATTTATAGTCCGTAGACTTTCTAACGTGGGAATAATCCCAACCGTGCACGAGCCAAATTCTATCTAACCGACACGTATCCTACTATATTTACAGATACACTGGTAAACTAGCCTAAACTTTGTATACAAGGCCGATTCATATATATATCTTTCGTGTATATTCTTCAAGCCCATCTTAATCGCGGCCCACCTCTGATCCGGTCAAATTCTGGTGATAACAACTAGACATGCGCATGAGCAGCCCAGCCTGAGGACCGGCCCAAAGTTCCCGGGCATGGGCCTAAAAATGTTGGCCCTGTGGATGAGACAATGGATAGCTAAAATATATGCATTAAGGAAGATGTCTGGACCACCAGTCCACCGGGCTTGCGGGCTTTTTGGTTGGACCGGGCCTTGGCCTTATTTTGTGACGTAACGTCGGACTTTCTTTGGCCTAATCTGAGACCAAACATGCGCTTTTTGATTATTAATACTCCCTCTTTTTAATATCGAAACAGTTCGAATCTTTTTAATTCAATATGAACTACAAACCAAAATGGAATTAGTCCGAATCTTTTAATTGTGTAAGTGAACAATAGCCGGAATGCTACCGTGTGCCTTTGTTTCGAAATATCACCAAAGTGATATTATATACTAAAAGCATAATACATATAAAATATGTATTTAGGATTAACTCTATAACGATGATAACATTTCAACCTAATAAATACGATGACGCGTTGCAAGGGGCGATGACGTCATGTGTGTTGCGGCGCTTCTGGGGGCAATGCGAGCGTGGGAGAGAGACGACACGAGGATAGACTCCCCGAGAATCACGAGAGTGATTAAGGGAGGTTTCCTTATTTTTCGTTTGCACGTTCAGTTCAACTATCTAACACTGATTTGGTTTGGTTTGGTCCGCTTAGATCGCGTAACATGTGGTTTTTGATAACTCGGTTCGGCACATCGACATTAAATCACTGAAGGAAAAATCTACAAAGAGGCACCGCACAATATTATCACTCATGCAGCGGTGTGATTTTGCTCCTTTTCCCTTATAGTACTGATGACATGCATGTAGCAGTCTCACACCTAATGCTGACATCATCGCATTAATGCTAAATTCGAAAATTTAAAATGATTTATCTCCTAAACATTTAATTTGATTAGTGATCCGTTTTCACCGCCGAGTTCGTCTCGACGAAGGCTTCGAAATTAGATCCCATGTTGCTACATTTTGAGATTTTTTTTCTCGTCCTATTAGTTGCCAGATTACATTGTCACAGTTGCCAGATTAGCATTGAGTAGCTACCATGCTTAGTTATAGATGTTTTATTACATATTCTTATACATCAAAATGATCTACACAATTTTGAGAGTGACCCTTGAAACGTGTTCAATCAACTATGAGATGAGATCGTTCAAGAAAAACTAGTATCATGCATTATATCGATGTAGAACGACGTACATCAAACTACAAACAAGCTATTTCAATCCGATAACTAAGCAGCGTAACCTTACAAGTATGTTAAAATAATCTAGGAATTGGTGGCAACTATATCGCGCACGGAAAATATGTGACTACTATCTAGAATATAGCGACAAAGAAGTTTATTTTCTAATCTGACAACTAAGTAATGATAATCTGGCAAGTACGTAATAATAATATGGTAGTTGCGGACGAGAAAAATAAGTTGTCAGAATATACCGATATGGGATTTACTTTCGAAGATTTCGCCGCGAGTAAGCTAACGGTGAAAATGAATTGTCAATCGGATCAACTGTTTGAGAGATAAAACTTTTTAAAAAATCGGAAATCAAAAGAATCTACATGACGTGAGCTTCACATGCATGCACAAAAATTGAAGTCTTGAGCGAGGATGTGTCCTTTAATTAATCACATGGACAACTAATTAATTACTTGCATATGTGTATTTGAGTGAGTAGATAATTACATGTTTAAAATACTAATTAATTGCATGCATGCCAACCGCCGCACGGATCAGCTTTTGTACGGCGCCGCCGGGTAGCACAGCCCATCATTGAAACCGCCAGAGTGATCGATTTAGGAAATTTAGGGTCTACTTTGAAACAAAAAAAATCAGGACGAAACGTGGACTTTTTTCTAAAGTTAAGGATGAAAAGTGGACTATCTTGGCGAGCAAAACCCAGCAGCCCCGGTAAGGTATTCATTGCCCAATCGAGGAGGTAGGGTTTCCAGTGCCGATGGCCGCCGCCGACGCGCTGATGCCCTCGCCACCGCTCCCGGCCCCGCTCCTGTCGAGGATCGTTCTCGCCCCAACGCTGGCTCTCGCGCGCGCCGCGGCCGATGCGCGGCCCTACCTGTGCTCCGCGATTGGGTTGCTTCTCTCCGCTGGTTCAGCCGCCGCGGTCGTGGCACGCCGCGTCTGGGCGAGGGCTCCGCCCCTTCGTGTTTCTTGAAGCGCTCACGGCGCGGCTCGAAGGCCTCGCTTCTGCATGATTTTTTTCTTCTTCGCTCATATAGGCTTGCTGCTGTGCGGACACATCCTGCTCTTCCTGGCCGACATTGTCTGTGATTTCATTGATTTGGTTCTTGACTTCAGGAAGGTACGATCGAAATAACTCCCTGTGATATTTACAGAAGTAGATATGCTAGTGCTGAGCTCTACTAGACTACTATTGCATAGTTAAATTTTACATGTGCATCGTTCGTTTCCAGACATATCTCAAGTTGTTCGGGCGAGTAGTGTAGTGTTACTTCCATGTCAATTCATCGGAACCGTTCTCATGTTCATGCCCGTCGGCGTCCTTGTGTTGTGCTCCTCAGAGTGTCATTTGGAAAATACTTCGGGAGACCATTCAGGAGTTAAATATATCCTCCATGCACCGCGGCTCTTGGAGGGGCCTGCTTGCTGCTATTTGTCACTGGTTGTCTGGTAGCATTGATGTCGCCACCTGTGGAGGGATCCACATCGCAGGGAGAAAAGATTGGTTCCATGATCATCGATGTGGGGTTATTTAGCTTCCACGCGATATTTTGCATTGTCATCATTTCAGATTTTGGACCTAGCGCCCGGAGGAAGAACCAGTCGGATAGGAGTCACAGATTGTTGAGGTGAGGTATATCAGTATATACTATTAGCTCCCCTTCCCATGTGCCTGTCAGCAATATGTTTTTTCTTTTTCAGTTAATGTGTTTACTCTTTCATCGTGAGTACATTAGCGTACCAATAACATGAAAGTAGTCCTTGCGGTGTTGTTAGTTTGCCGACTGAAGTTGATAGTACGTGCCGACATGGGAAGGGCCGGGAACTAATAGTCCTAGCGGTATTTGTTAACATGGAGTATACGTACTGTTATATGCTAAACCAGTGACGATTTTTCTATTTCCTGTCCTTTCATGGCAAACATTGGGATTAACATTGATCATTAATTGTGTGGCTATCTCCCAATGGACGCATGTTCTACCGCATGCCTTTATTTTAGTGATATGATAAACATCATGCACTTATATGAGATAAACTAATACAGTATTAATTTTGTAAATTCCATTGTCCCTTGTCATCGTTGTATCTCGTGCAACTTGTGAGATGTACGTAACATGTTTGCCGCATACCAACTGTTGTAATCAACCTCTTTTAAAAAGTAAAACTCTGTTGGTTAAGAATTTCAACATTTAAACCAGTGAAAGTTTTCAAGTTCTTGCAATGGCCTAGTTTACCTTTTCAACTCTTGCAGTTCTGCCCTGTTGTATTAGTTGCTTTCATCATAATGTACTAAAAATAAGTGGACTTTTTGAAAGGAAGGAAAACGTGAATTCTATAATTCCTCACAAGATGCAAGTTACTTCCATTGCTTGAAAACGAACATCACGCATGAGTAGCTCCACAAGTACTTGAGACAATAGCATTGGATGGTAATGTTGACACGACAATATTCCTTTATGTGGTAACCTGATCAAAGTTTGGGTTGGGTTATTTGCAGACAAAGCTAAGAAGACATGGAGCAACTACGGTGCCAATTTTGCTGATGGTTGTGAGTCATCCCAACTGAAACAAGTTTTCAGAGGATAGAGGAAGTTTAAGCAGAATTGCTTCTTTTACTATTGGTAGAGACTAATCGTCAATAGCAATGTAAGCCTTTATGGGCGTGCATCTTTCTGCTTTACTAGTAGATCCTAATCGTCCATAGGTATCAAGTTTGTTTAGTCGTTATGGGTCTGGCGACGATATTCTGTACTCATCTACGTTACTATTTCACGAGTTTACACTATGGTGTATTGGTGTATATATATGATGGTGGAATTCATGCTCTGTTCATTACTGGCCCAAGAAGTAGCGCTTTCACGGGTAGCAGGGGGTTCACTACTCTGAAGAAAGTAGTGACGTTTAACTATCTCGGTCTTTGATGATTGTGCGTTCTAGCTAGGGCTTGAACATCGGTGGCCTTCTCACGTTGGTAGCTTGCTCGAAGGCATAAGCAATCTCGATCAGCCTGGGTTCGTACCCCTGCAGCCCGCTGAAGCATATGCCGAATGGGACTCCCTGCTCGCCATACCCCGCGGGCACAACTATGCCGGGGTGGCCGCCGATGGCGCGAAGGCTGGAGGCGCTGCTGTTGGGCGTCACGATCGCGTCCAGCTGCTGCTCCTTCATCAGCCTCTCAAGCCCATTAGCGGACAGCTCCTCCAGCCGTCGAATCGCAGCTCTCTCCACAGATCCAATGCCATGTGTGTTTTCCGCTGCGATAAGATTGCGCTGTCCGAAATCTTTCAGCCTCTCCTGCCGCAACATGTTTAGAAGTTCAAACGAAATTTGAAGAGTGTACATTTGTAGAGAATAAATGGTACAGTATACCGATTTTGTAATGTTTGAACTTACATTTAGAAGTGAAGAGATGAAAATGTTGGATTCAGTTGCGTTTGTAAACTTACCTGGACAGGATTTGCATTGTTGAAAGCTATGACGTCTGCAAGCGAGCGGACCGAGCTCAGATCTGCCAGGTACGCGTTCAGACTCAGCTTGAACTCTGCCCGCACTGCCATGAACTCGTTGGAAGCAATATCAACCGCCAGAGCGGTCAAATTGGCTGCCACGTCAAGGTTCTCGATCACCACGGCCCCGTAGTTCCTTTGGCAAAATTCAAGAATCAGTTGTTCACGGAATGTACTATATAGTATATAATTTGAAGTCAGTGAAATAATTTCGACTTGTCGATCGATCACCTCATTGCGTCGAGGTGCTGCTGGTACACCCTCAGTTCCGCCTCCCGTATCCTTGAAGAAGCCATTTGGGACGCCGATTCTCTTGCCTCTCAGCCCATCTTGCTTCAAGAAGTGCACGTACCCTCCAGCCGGGATGTACTTGGATGCTGCTCCGGTGGCTGCGGCGTCGAACGCGTCGTAGCCGACAATGGTGTCAAGCACCTGCACCGCGTCCGACACCGTCCGACACATCGGTCTGCATTTCATGGTCGATGGTTGGATCAGAGCATCAGCCCATATTTGAACATTTCCAAAGAAAGAGTAAGAAGAGTTACCCGACGGTGTCTGCCTAGGGGTGATGGGAATGACCCCGGACCGGCCGGTGAGCCCGACAAGAGGCTTGATCCCGACAACGGAGTTCCACGATGACGGGCAGAGTATGGAGCCGTCGGTCTCCGTGCCCAGCGTCACCGCCGCCATGTTTGCCGCCGCCGCGACGCCTGCCCGGCGCTTGACCCGCATGGGGTGGACGACGTAACGTACGGGTTCTGCACAGTTATCTTAAGCTCACCAACTTCTCAAATTTCATTTGGAAGGAAGTACCAATCTGATTACCAGCGACTGGCCGCCGCGGGCGCTCCACCTGGAGTCGACGGTGCGGAAGTTGGACCACTCGGAGGGGTTGGCCTTGCCGAGCACCACGGCGCCGGCCTGCCGGAGCCGGACCACCACGCCGGCGTCCCGCTTGACAACGGAGCCGAGGAGAGCGAAGGAGCCGGCCGTCGTGTTGAGCGTGTCAAGGGTCGCGATGTTGTCCTTGAGAAGGACGGGGATACCATGTAGCCCACCGGTCAGGCGGCCGCCAGAGGACGCGCGCCGAGCATCGACGCGCGCCGCCTGCCGGAGCGCGTCCGGGTTGACCTCGATAATGGCACGAAGTAGCGGGTTGAGGCGGCTGATCTGGTCTAGGTAGAACTGGACGAGCGCCATCGAGGTGAGGCTGCCGTTGGTGAAGCCGAGGTGGATGGCCTCCACGGTGGCCTCGTGGAACTCAAAGCCCTGTGATACGCCATTTGCTGCGACCAGGGCCAAGACGGCCGCAAGAGCTTGGAGTTGGAGCCGCAGACAAGCCATGCTAGCTTAACTGAATGGTTTCTGTGCAACCCAGTGGGTTTGATGGCTTGGCTTGGCTTGTCTGCTGTCTAGTGTTGCTTGCTTCGTGTGACCGGTTTCATCTCTGGCACCTGCGTGTTTGAGTAATTTCCTGCTATTACTCCCTCTGATTCGTCCAGAGAATTGTTGAGGTTTTAGTTTAAATTAAACCACTAATTTAAACTAAAACTCGAACACATATTATGGATCGGTGGGAATACCATTTTTGAGATCTCCATAGGTATCTACAGAATATGCTACACGAGGGGGAAATTTGTGCTAGGAAGCAAGAGAGTAAAAGTCCCTTTCTTTGACATCTTCTTTTGAAATTTTCTAGACATCTAATAAGTTCTTTATCGAAGGCATCGACAAGCTGCACTACTACATCTAATAAGTTCCCTTTCTTGGTGCTTCACTATGGCTACGTGACGCGCTTGAGGTAAGATTATCCCTTTTTATATTTTGGGGCCGATCGTGGGGATCGGCCTTGCCACGTACGTCTAGTGCCTTAGATCTTGCTACACTGTGAGGCCGGTGGATAAGACCAGCCTCACTCCGTTTTTTGAAGCTTCGATGCGTTCACAGCCGTCCAAACTGATTCCAGAGAGCGGCTCTTGGTCGTCTGCATCCCAAATATTCATGGCAGCTAGTGACAAGGTATCAACTTGTCAATGCCTATGGATTGTAGGCTAGGGTTTAGTTAGAAGTAGAGGGCAAGTAGATCTCGAAGGTTTCAGCCGAAAAGTACTCGATGATTATGAAAACTAGGGTTTGTAATAATGATTCGATTGCCTCTTCGTCCCTCGACTCCTCCTTAATATAGGAGGCGGAGCCGAGGGTTTCGTTTTGTACAAGTTACAGAGTCCGGGACGGTATCTAACTCATCCCGCCAGATTTACAAATAACACTTCCTATTACAACTCTAACTTTCCTTAATATATCTTGGGCTCCCGAATCTTCTTTATTCTTCGGGTATTGGGCCTTCAGTAAACCCCGGGTACTATCTTCGGCAGGCCCATTTGGGATGCCTATGTCAGTAGCCCCCGAGATTTTGCTTGAATCGTAGAGTCAGGGAAAATCTCCACTGTTTATTTTTACTCGAGAGCTTTAACTTTTTTATATTTTTTCACATAAAATTCTATATTGTACAGGGATACTGGTAGTTGGGGCTAGTTCATCTGACGGATCAGGTACTAGTTAACTGCTCTAGTGGCAATCCGCAAAAACCTACTTCGAAATCACGTCCCTGGACATGATTCCGGGATACTGGTGTAAACTTCGACAGGTGCCGCTTAAGGTCTTACCATTCTGTCGAGTCCCAGTCAAATTTATCGAGTACCTAACGCGTCCGTTAGGATTTTTCTTCGTATCTGTTGATACAGATAAAAGTAGCAGAGCGCAGTCTTCGGCGGTGCCACGCCCAGCAGAACGGATCTGGGGTCTTACCTTCGCAAATTTGCGGCATTCAGAAATTGATCGCAACTTTGGCGTTCTGAGGATATATTGTCGAGTGCTTTTCCGGCTGTTGGAATGGCACATTTTATCGAGTCAAATATGACTTATATTGCTCTCCCGATGGGAGTATATGTAGAGTTAATTATAACTCGAAATATACTCTCTTGCTTTTCTATCTTTTCTTTGTTAATTTCATCGGGCACGCGAACAGCGTTCCCGATGGGAGTAGCCCCCGAGGCTACAACCAAAACTTGTGCTTGGTTGTAGGCTCAACATTTTAGTCCACCTTGTCATTATATTGTCATTATTTCCCAATATGATCTCTCTTCTTCTCTTTTTTTATCTCTCGGGTGCGCGAACAGCGCTCCCGATGGGAGTAGCCCCCGAGGCTACAGCCAAGGACTTGTGCTTGGTTGTAGGCTCCCGCAATTTCTATATTGCCATACTCGAAATTTTACTTTCTATCGAAGTAGCCCCCGAGCATTTGGGCAAAAACTTGTATTTGATCAAAGGCTCCCGAAGTATTTAATAACTTCTCCTGTCGCCAATCTTCTTTTATTTTTCTTGTCGGCATGCTTCCCTTAACCAAATTTACTTCATCTCTGTTAATAGTCGTGATTTTTCTGCCTTGTGGGTCCATTGTTTCCACCACGTTTACACGTCGTGCAAGTGGGGGACACACGTCCTCCGCTTTTTCTGGCGCACGTACAGTAACGCCTATCTCAGTAAAAATACCTTTTTACCCTTTTATCTAGAAGATCTTTTTTCACCACACGATTTCTTCATCCAGCAGTGCATTGATTCGCCTGATTCTTATATAAACCTTTCTTCAACCTCCGTTCACTCCTTCGCTTGCGCCGCACATCTGTCCCCCTTTGCAAAAACTTCCCCTGCGCCCAACTCTCTCTGATCTTTCGCACTCACGAACATTGCTTTTTCCATTGCCGTTGATGCCACCGCGCACGCGACTCACTCGCCACAGCACTCCAGAGTCCAAGATGGCCGCCGAAGATCTTGAGTGGGAGAGATCTAAAATCTCCAACCAGGACGTCAACATGCTGAAGAGGCTTGGCCTGATGAAGAAAGAAGACGCCATCCGCTTTCCTAGCGAAGAAAGCTACCCCAACCCTCCAATGGAGTACCGGGTTAGTTTCGTTGATCACCTCATCCGCGGTCTTTCGGCCCCAATTCACGATTTCCTCCGCGGCCTTCTTTTTGTTTACGGGATTCAACTGCACCAGTTGACCCCTAATTCCATCCTCCACATTTCCATTTTTATCACACTGTGCGAATGCTTCCTTGGAATCCCTCCTAATTGGGCTCTGTGGAAACGCATTTTCTGCCTCCGCCGCAATGGCTCCCACAATTCCACCTATAACATAGGCCGCGTTGTTATCTGTGTCCGAACTGACGTTGATTATTTCGACGTCAAGTTTCCTGATTCTGTCCAAGGATGGCGCAAAAGATGGCTCTACATTCACGAAGAAAGTGCCAACTCTGTGGAACACAACATAATCCCTTTCGACGGAAGTGCCAAAATTCAGCGCCGCCGTTCCTGGGACGCTGAAGCTTCCGAAGAAGAGAAAAAGGCGACAGAAGCACTTATGTCTCGTATTCATCAGCTTCAAAATACTCGAGGCAAAGAACTATCTGGTGTTCAAATCACTGCCTACTTCCTTAGGATTAGAGTGCAGCCTCTTCAGGCTCGCAAAAATCCCCTTTGGACATATTCCGGAGAAAACGACGCCAATAGAGTCTCCAGTGATCTTTCTGCAAAGGACTTGGAGAAGTTGATTCGAAGAGTTTCCCGCTTGGCCAAGAAGGATCCTATTCCCTCCTCTTGTCGCGTGGAACCATACAGCTCCGCCAATCCTCTCCCCGAGGTATTTTATCTTCTCGAGTTTCTGTCTTGTTCCGAACTTTCCTTGCATCTTATTGTATTGATATCTCTCTAATTTTTTTTTTGTCGCTATTTTCTTGCAGAACCATCCTACTATGGCTTCCCTTCCTCCTCTTCCTGAGGGTGGAGAAGTCGAGGAACAGGCTATCGTTGCCGAAGACACCCAAGGCTCTTCTATTCCTGAAAGTGAAGTCGCGGGTTCTCACAAATCTGCGGCTTCCCATGAAAAAGAAGTTGAATCTGAAGCCAGCGAGTCGACGCAATCCCTTCCTTCTGCTGTTTCCCCAAGGAACAAAAGGAAAAGGAATGATGCCGAGGATTCTGGCACTTCTAAGGCTGAAAAAGTTGTTCCTTCTCATCCGAAGGCAGCTTATGATCCTTATATTGAATCCCTCGTCAGCTCGTAAGTCACCTTTATTTCTCCCTTTTTCTATACTCGATGTGTTTATCTTGTCTTACTTTTTATGCTGCCGATTTTTGATCAACAGTGATGACGAGGAAGAAGTACCAACTGTTGACGTGGCTCCTCGGACAAGCACGTCACATACTGTACTTGCCTCAGACACGCTAGTTGAAAGAGAAGAATCCTCGCCTCCTCAACAAAACGTCGTCACCACAACTCCGCCGTCAAGCCCCCTTGCTCCTTCACCAAAAAGGACAAGGATTGAAACAATCGATAAACCTGCCCCTCAATTGGGCAACTCATCGACTTTGCTCTTAGATGATGTAAGTTTGTCGATATCTATATTTTTTCTATTTTGCTTTTTCACGCCTTCACTCTCTTTTTCATGCCGATGTTTCTCTTGCTATGTTCTTCTTTAACAGCCCATGATCAAAGAGCTTCTCCGAATCGGATCCCAATTTATTGGGTACCGTGAGTATGCTAGCAGAGCCGAAGGTAACAACTTTATACTTGCCGTTTTTTCTTGACTTTTTGCTCCTGTTGCTTGTCGCGATTTTTGATCTTTCTTCTCCCCCTTTTTTATATCTCGATAGAGAAACTTGCAGAGGCCAACAAACGTGCCGACGCACTTGCTCAAAAACTTGAGCAAAGTGAGGCGGCTCGCAAGAAGGCCGAACTTGTTGCTAACGAAGCCAAAGCCGAGGCTGATGAAGCCAAAGCAAAAGCTGCTAGTGTCGAGGAACTGCAGAAAAAACTTGAGGATGCTGAATCTGCCTTAAACGAGCATAAAGCTGCACAAGCTTCTCGTGAGCAGGGGATCCTCAAGCGCTTGAAATCACAAAGTCGACGCACTTGCAGTAATATTATTGATCCCTTCTATTTTTTATGAAAACCGCTGTTTCTTGTTGTTGACCAACGTTTTGTTTCCTTGGCAGACCAAACAAACCAAGATTTTGATCTGGAGAATCCTGTCAATGACCCTCTCCTTGACGCACTTACTTATCTGGAGCTTCATGGTTCTGAAATTCGTGAAGGCGTGGCCAATGCGAATGTAGGATTGTCGGCGCTGTTCCCCTACTTCTTCCCGAAGAAAGAGGAGCCCTCGACTTTCCTTACCCTTGCCAAGACTTTCAATTCACCAGAAGATCTTGGACTAAAGATGCGTCAGGAGAACATGAAGATTGCTGTCGAAAGCACTGTTGCTCTAGTTGCTGACAGCCAACAGACTGTTGATTGGACGAAAGTTGGCGACACCGAGCAAATAGAGCAATCCAGATGGAGGTCCCTGATTAAGGCAGCCAAGCCCAACACGAAGAAAATCTTGGCTTATCTCGGGATCAAACCAGCTTCGACTCCTAGCTCATCAAGGCCGGAGGTCTAGTTGCATGACTCTTTGTTTTTATTTCTCTGTTTCTTTTGCTCTTGTCGCCAAAGTAGTTATTTGGCGACACGTACTTCGTTAGCTCCACTGTAAGGCCTTTGTAATTATTCTGAAAGATTAATGAAAACTCTATCTTTTGCTTGTTGATTGATGTTGTCTTTTAAATTTCAGTTGGTATTTGATAACTACACTCCATCTTCCACTCCTTCCAATGTTTCGCCTTCTTCTTCTCGCTCAAAGAGAACTCTTGCTGATGCTACACCTGTCGAAGATTCCTTGCCGCGAGAATTGGATGAACTTCGGCAGCAGCTTCAGTATGCAAAGAAGCAAACACTTGTGATGATGGAAAAATCTCGCAAGTCATCTGAAGCCGAAAAAATTGCACTTCAGCAAGCTCGTGAGGCCGTGGCTGCCAAGGAAATCGCTGCTTCCGAGGCTGAAAAGGCGACTACTCGAGAAAATTTCATGCTCGAGTTGATGAATGAAGCTAGTGCGGATATGTCGGGTATGCTTGTTTTAACCTCAATATCTTCCGTCTTCATGCTACGTCTCTTAAAATTTTCTGCTCCGTTGTTTTAATAGGTTCCTTTACTGATGCTGTTGCCGAAGAAGAGAGGGTAAATACTAGGACGAACCTCCTCGTTAATCTTTCCCTTGATCATGGTTCTTTGTTTTGGGCTACCCCAGAGAGGACCCGCCAAATTGTCAGATTTCAGGATCGCGCTTCTCAAACTCGCGACTTTCTTGACTTCTGTACCAAGACCCTGTCCATGGTTTATAATTCCATGTTTCCTCGGAACGTTCAACCAAAGACTCTTCCCGGGTTAATGGAGAAATTCAAGGATGCCCACAGGATCCATGATTTTGTCAAAGCTCAACTGGTAGCTGGCGCCAGATTTGCTCTTATCATGCTTCAGATCTATCACTCAAATCTTGACCTGACCCAAGTTGTTGCGAAAGTTCATCAGAAAGTAAAGCGCCGAAGAGTTGGTGTCGACCGAATTAACACGAAGGTTTCGCCTGTAGCCGAAGAAATGATTGAAGACCTTCTTCGGATGGATGCCGACTTTTTTGCCGATGGTCATTATGCTGATTTTCATGGCGCTGCTCCTGAAGAAAACAGAATTACCCTTGATGACATACTGAATCAAGACTAATTATCTTCCTTTGTGGATAACTCTTCTTTGTAACCCATGATTGTGATTATATTGTGAAGCAATCATTATATTTCTATATTTGTCTAGCTCCCGAATGTTTCGATGGCTATTTACTGTATTTGTATATTGCGAGGTTTTGAACCAAGGCATTTATTTAATATGTATTGATGGCGAATATCAGCCCCCGAGCTTCTTTATTGAGTACTATTTTGTATTTTCGTTGACTCACGAGGTATTTTAGTACCAAGGCAAGGCTTTTCTTTGTCGATGAACTATATTGAAATTCGTCGGGTCAAAGACTTTGAGCATGTCGATAAAGAAAAGTTATATTGACACTATCTTTATTATATTGCAGCACCGCGAGCCCGCCTCATTAAAAACCTTTCTCGGCCCCACTCGGTGCCCCGAAAAAGGAAAAGAGTGCGTCTGAAAACTCGCGGGCGTTTCAGTACATTGAAGTTTTACAAGGACTATATTACAACTCTAGGCGTAGAACCGCCTGAGTTGCGCCACGTTCCAGGGGTTTTGCTCCTCCACCCCTGTCTTCTTGTCCTTTATCCTGTATGCTCCTCCTCCGATTACTTCCGTGACAATGTAAGGGCCAAGCCATGGTGACTCGAGTTTTTCATGACTTTTTTGCGTGAGCCGAAGAACTAGGTCTCCCACCTGAAAAGATCTTGGCCGCAAACGTCGACTGTGGTAATTCTTCAAGTCCTGTTGGTATTTGGTTACCCTTGATAGTACCTCGTCTCGAGCTTCGTCGAGTGCGTCGACGTCGTCTTCCAATGCTATCTTGGAAGTTTCTTCATTATACTCTGTGACTCTGGGGGAGTCGTGCTCTATTTCTATTGGTAGTACTGCCTCTGCTCCATGGACCAGGAAAAACGGTGTCTCCTGTGTCGCTGTATTTGGTGTTGTTCGGATGCTCCACAACACACTTGGTAGTTCTTCTGGCCAGGTATGTCGAGCTTTTTCCAGGGATCCTAACAGGCGTTTCTTGATGCCATTGCAGATGATGCCATTGGCTTTTTCGACTTGCCCATTGGTTTGAGGGTGTGCAACTTGATACCCACTTCTTTGCAATAATCTTTGAATTCGTGGGATGTGAAGTTACTGCCATTGTCTGTGACGATGCTGTGGGGCACTCCAAATCTGAAGACGAGTCCTTTTATGAATTTTACTGCGGATGCTCCATCTGGTGAATTTATCGGCTTCGCTTCTATCCACTTTGTAAATTTGTCGACAGCTACTAGCATGTACTCCTTTCCTCCTGGCCAGGATTTGTGTAACTTGCCCACCATATCAAGTCCCCATTGGGCAAAGGGCCATGACAATGGTATTGGTGTTAGTTCTGCTGCTGGAGAGTAGGGTTTTGCGGCAAACCTTTGACACGCGTCGCAAGTTCTTACTATCTCCTTAGCGTCCTCGATTGCTGTCAATCAGTAGAATCCTGCCCGAAAAACCTTGGCTGCAATAGCTCGACTACTTGCGTGGTGGCCACATATTCCTTCGTGTACATCCTTCAAAATTATTCTTCCTTCTTCGGGTGTGACACATCTCTGCAGGATGCCTGAAATACTTCGCTTGTACAATTCTCCTTTGACCACCGTGAAAGCTTTGGAGCGTCGAATTACTCGTCTTGCCTCAACTGGATCATCGGGTATTTCTTTCCTGAGGATGTACGATATGTACGTCTGCATCCATGGTATCTGTATCACCATGACCAGGTCCTGATCTTCTTCTTCTTCTTCCTCTTGCTTTTCCTTGGTAGCCCCCGAGGGTTTCTTCTCCTTCTTTTTTGATTTTGTCGATTTTGTAGATCTCTCTGTTATCTCTTCCCAAAATACACCTGGCGGAACTGCAAGGCATTGCGACCCGAAGTTTGCAAGGACGTCGGCTTCGTCATTGCTCAATCTGCTAATATGATTTACTTCGCATCCATCAAACAACTTTTCGAGCTCGTTGTAAACCTCCTTGTATGCCATCATGCTATCATTGACTGCATCACATTGGTTCATGACTTGCTGAGCCACCAATTGTGAGTCGCCAAATATTTTTAATCGAGTTGCACCGCAAGCTTTCGCCATCTTCATCCCGTGTATGAGGGCTTCATATTTTGCTTCATTATTAGATGCGTTAAGGAACGTCATCCGAAGGATGTACTTCAACTTGTCGCCTTCAGGTGATATGAGTACTACTCCTGCGCCAGCTCCTTCTAGTCTTTTGGACCCATCAAAGTTCATGGTCCAGGTTCTCGACAAATCTGGAGGTCCTGTGTTTTGCAACTCCATCCATTCTGCGATGAAATCCGGCAGAACTTGCGACTTGATTGCTTTTCTTTTTTCATACGTGATGTCCCGAGGGGAAAGTTCTATCCCCCAAAGGGAGACACGACCCGTAGCTTCTGGATTGTTTAGTATATTTGACAAGGGAGCTTCATTGACCACTATGATCGGGTGTGCCGAAAAATAGTGGCGCAGTTTTCGTGCTGTTGTGAGCACTCCATATGCTAGCTTTTGGTACTGAGGGTACCTTTGTTTTGATGGCGATAAAACTTCGCTGATGAAGTATACTGGCCTCTGTACTCCGTGGAGTTTTCCTTCTTCTTCTCTTTCGACAACTAGCACCGTGCTCACCACTTGGGGAGTGGCTGCAATATACAGCAGGAGAGGTTCCTTTTCCTTCGGCGCCACCAGAATTGGTGGTGTCGAGATTGTGCGCTTCAAATCCTCGAAGGCTCTATCGGCCTCTTCGTTCCACTGGAATTTATCTCCTTGCTTTATTAGAGCGTAAAATGGTAACGCTTTTTCTCCCAACCTGGCGACGAATCTGCTCAAAGCTGCGACTCGCCCAGTTAGCTGCTGTATTTCTTTCAACTTTGTTGGCTTCCTCATTGTTATGATAGCTTGTATTTTGTCGGGATTTGCTTCAATCCCTCTTGCTGAGACTAGAAATCCCAGAAGTTCTCCTGCTGGGACGCCAAAGGAACACTTCGTCGGGTTCAGCTTGAGGCAGAATTTGTTGAGGTTGTCGAAGGTTTCCTTGAGATCCTCGATCAGTGTTGCCCCCTCTTTTGACGTTATGACGACATCGTCGATGTACACTTGCACGTTTTTCCCGATCTGTGTCGCGTACACTTCGCATCATCCTCTGGTATGTTGCTCCCGCGTTTTTTAAACCGAAAGGCATTGTTCTGTAACAAAACACGCCGTAAGGTGTTATGAACGCTGTTTTGGCCTCATCTTCTTCTTTCAATCTGATCTGGTTATAACCAGAGTATGCGTCCAGGAAGGAAAGACGTTCACATCCAGCCGTGGAGTCGATAATTTGATCGATCCTCGGGAGGGGAAAGTGATCCTTTGGACAATGTTTATTGAGACACGTAAAGTCGACGCACATGCGAAGGACTGTCGTGTGTTTCTTTGGCACCATCACTGGGTTAGCTACCCATGTGGCTTCTGTAGGTATCTCTTTGATAAAACCAGCTTCCTCCAGTCGATTTACTTCTGATAGCATAGCTTTGCGGTTTGGTTCCGAAAAACGCCGCAAAGGTTGTTTGATTGGTCTCGCTAATGGATCCAAGTTTAGGTGGTGCTCGGCAAGTTCCCTGGGTACTCCTGGCATGTCAGCTGGACACCATGCGAAGATTTTCCAGTGCTCACGGAGGAACTCGACGAGCGCGCTTTCCTATGCGATATCCATGTCGTTTGCGATAGATGTTGTCTTTTTCGGGTCTGTCGGGTGAATCTGCACCTCCTTAGAATTTTTCTTGGTATTGAAAGTTGATTCTTTATTTGGCCTTCCAACGCCTGGGCAAAGACGTCGTAATCGGTCATGCTTTTTGACGCCAAGTACTCAGCTTGCATCCCGAAAGTTTCTGATAGCCGATGAAAATCCTTGTCGCATTTATCGGCTAAGGCAAAGCTTCCTTTAACTGTGATTGGTCCCTTTGGTCCAGGCAATCTCCACAACAGGTATGTATAATGTGGCACCGCCATAAATCTAGCATATGCTGGTCGTCCCAACAAAGCGTGGTACTGCGACGGAAAATCCACGACTTCAAATTCCAGCCTCTCGATTCTGTAATTTTCTCGGGTCCCAAACTGAACGTCGAGATTGATCTTCCCCAATGGATAACTTGGTTTCTCCGGTGTGATGCCGTGGAACCTTGTGTCTGTTGGTTTCAAGTTTGCTAAGGATATGTTCATCTTCCTCAATGTATCTGCATACATAAGGTTTAGGCTGCTGCCGCCGTCTATGAACACTCGGGAGACATCAAATCCTGCGATAACTGCTGGCAGAATAAGTGCTGACTGCCCTGGTCGAGGGACTTGCTGCGGGTGATATGCTATTGTGAAGCCAATATCTTGTCCTGACCAATTAAGGTACTCAACTGTTGGTGGAGGCATTTTTTCTGCCATAAACACCTGTCGTGAGATTACTTTCTGAGCTCTATTGGACGGCCTTCCCTTCTGAATCATTGACACCGCTCCGTTGGAGTTAGGATCAACATAAGGTGGTGGTGGAGGTGCTGCCGCTATTCTGAGCTGATGCCGATTGTCGTCTGTAATCGCGGGAGGAGGCGGCAAGTGAATCTCGCTTCTGGGTTCTCGAGGATTTCTCTGTGTTGCCCGCGCGTTAGCATTCTCTGCATATCTTAGCATTGCCTGAAAATTTCGACAGTCTTTCTGCAGGTGTCCTGACTGTCTTTTACCGTTGCTGTCGAGGAAAAAGTGCATTTGACACGGCCCATTCATCATCTCTTCAGGGGACACGAAAGGCCTTGGGAACCTAGGCCCGCTATTTTGTCTGTTGTTGCGAGAATCATCCCTGTTATCGCCTCGCTGTTCACTGCTTCTCTGATAATCATCTCTGTTGCTTCCTCCTGTGATTGCCCGAAAACCTGCCGATATTTGCCCTGGAGCGTCATAGTTCGGGTACTGCCGAGGAAATCGTCGCCTCGGTTGATAATTTCGACCACGGTCCTCCTCTGGCGACCTGTGCCGTTTGTTGTGGACAGCGTCTTCTCCATCTGCCCATCTGTTTGCTATGTCCATTAACGCAGATACTGTCTTTGGATTGGTCCTTCCTAAGTCCTCGACAAAATCTCCACGCCTGATTCCTGCGACAAACGCATCTATTGCTCTCTCGTCAGATATATTTTCTGCCGAGTTTTTGATGATATTCCACCTTTGAATGTACTTTCTCATTGGCTCATCTGGCTTTTGTCGACACGCTCTCAACTCCTCTAACGATGCAGGTTTTTTGCACGTGGATCTGAAGTTCTTGACGAACACATCCTCGAAACTTTCCCAGCTGTCGATAGATCCTGGAGTGAGTTTCTTTATCCAAGATCGTGCGGCTCCACTCAAATGCACCTGGATGCTTTGCATAGCTGTTGCCCTGGTTCCTCCTGTGAGCTTCACTGTCTCGAGATAATCAACTAGCCAATCCTCTGGATCTTGAAGGCCGTCGAACTTCTTGAAGTTGTCGGGTAACTTGAATCCTGAGGGGACTCGAGTTTTTCGGACTCTCCTCGTGAAGCATGGCAGGCCGCACATATCTTCGTCATTAAGCTCCGGAGATTGCCGATGATCCCTTCTGCTTTGCCGCGCTCTATCGACCCTTGCTTGTGCTGCTGTGTCTCTTGCTCCACTTGGTCCTTCAGGTGCTGCCGCTGTTGCTGCTGCAGGTCGTGGACTATTTTGCCGTGCCGCTCCTTCGGGAGGCGTTGATACAAACGCTGTCCCCATAGCTCCAACTCCTGCTACCGCCATATTGTATAGTGTTTCCCTTGGATCACCTGGAGGTGGTTTAGATGCAAGGATAAAAGCATGTGTTGCCATATACCCAGCCTCTGGTGTCTTAGGGATGATATTTCCTCTTGTATCTATCGACATGAAGGACATGTCGAGGTTTTGGACCAAGTGCTCTCTTTCTGCCTCGGGTATATGTTGCAACCTTGATCTTGCTCTGTTCCGAGCCTCCCTGTGGCTATCACCCGAAGTTCTAGATTGTCGACTTAAATCTGCCCTTCTCCTGCTGGATGCAGAAGCTGCCTCCTTTCTCCTGTTTAACTCGGCTGTCTGTTTTTCCAATTCTCTGGCAGCTCGTGCGAGCCTATATTGATATGCTTGTAATTCCTCTGGTGTGGCCGTGGTAGCCATTGGTTCTGTACCGTTCATAGCTCTCGCGGCTCTGTCCCACGCTGCTTGTGAAAGTTGAACTCTATCTCGCGGCTCTGGCCCGACGTATTTGTTGCCCAGGCCTTGTCGCAGGTTGGAGGGATCGACGTATGGATTTCCCAGATCGTCGAAAGCCTCAGATGTTTCCTCTTGATCCTCAATGGCATAAACCTGATGATATTTTGTATTCAGATCTATGTTGGGTTTGGTGACATCATCGTTGAGATTGATGAAGACCTTGCCCACTGTGATAGATTTGTCGATGAAGTCGTAACTGTCGACATCGCTTGAACCATGGCTTATATATGAGTCCGCAGATGACTCAAGCGATATGTCGTTGAAGATCTTGGCGAGTTTCTCTCTTGCTCTGGTGCTGACGTAGCGTGTCGACGAAGTTTCTTCTTCTCCTGACTCAGGTGACGATGCATAGCTTGAAAAATCGGAATCGACCGCCGACGATCCCGACGAAATCGGAATCTCGACACGATACGATCCTTCCTTCTCGACGCGAAAGTGAAACCTTCCGAACGTCATCTCCATGGGCTCCGCTAGATACGCATATGCATCCAAACGGGAGGGTGGGTGAGGAACAAAATCGACAGGACCAGCAGCGATCTGTTTACCTCGATCCATAGCGTTGCTTGCGGTTGATGATGTCGAAGATCTTGAACGTGCCATCGAGATCAGATCCTTACGCCTCTAGTTCCCACAGACGGCGCCAATTGACAAGGTATCAACTTGTCAATGCCTATGGATTGTAGGCTAGGGTTTAGTTAGAAGTAGAGGGCAAGTAGATCTCGAAGGTTTCAGCCGAAAAGTACTCGATGATTATGAAAACTAGGGTTTGTAATAATGATTCGATTGCCTCTTCGTCCCTCGACTCCTCCTTAATATAGGAGGCGGAGCCGAGGGTTTCGTTTTGTACAAGTTACAGAGTCCGGGACGGTATCTAACTCATCCCGCCAGATTTACAAATAACACTTCCTATTACAACTCTAACTTTCCTTAATATATCTTGGGCTCCCGAATCTTCTTTATTCTTCGGGTATTGAGCCTTCAGTAAACCCCGGGTACTATCTTCGGCAGGCCCATTTGGGATGCCTATGTCAGCTAGTGAGATTGTGATTGAGTCATCTGCCTGAACAACCTCCACTTCATCTCCATTCCACTGTATGATGCATTGGTGCATTGTGGATGGAATGCAACAGTTAGCGTGAATCCAATCCCTTCCTAGCAGGACAGCGTAGGTGCTTTTGCTGTCGACGATGAAGAACGAGGTAGGGATGGTTTTTCGACCCACGGTCAGATCTACATTCAGAACACCTTTTGCTTCTGATGCTTGGCCATTGAAATCGCTTAATGTGACGTTGGTCTTGATCAGATCGTCGTTGGAACGTCCCAAACGTCGTAGCATGGAATACGGCATTATGTTGACTGCCGCTCCCGTGTCAACCAACATCTTGCTGACAGGCTGCCCATCGATATAACCTTTTAGGTATAGAGCTTTCAAATGCATGTAGCTCCTCTCTCGTGGCTTCACAAAGATCACTGGCCGTGGACCGCAGTCGAATTGAGCCACCGATACTTCCTCGTCGTTTGGGGCACAAAACTCTGACGGGAGTATGAACACCATGTTTGTGTCAGCCGATGCCTCTGCATCGGCTTTTGTCTGTTTGGGGCGCTGATACGTCTCCAACGTATCTATAATTTCCGATGTTCCATGCTTGTTTTATGACAATACCAACATGTTTTGTTCACACTTTATATCATTTTCATGCATTTTCCGGAACTAACCTATTAACAAGATGCCACAGTGCCAGTTCCTGTTTTCTGCTGTTTTTGGTTCCAGAAAGGCTGTTCGGGCAATATTCTCGGAATTGGATGAAATCAACGCCAAACCTCCTATTTTTCCCGGAAGCGTCCAGAACACCGAAGAAGAGTCGGAGAGGGGCCAGGGGGCCACCACACCACATGGCGGCGCGGGCCAGGCCTAGGCCGCGCCGGCCTAGGGTGTGGCGCCCCCAGGTGCCCCCCTGCGCCGCCTCTTCGCCTATAAAAGCCCTTTCGACCTAAAAACGCAGTACCAATTGACGAAACTCTTAAAAAGACTCCAGGGGCGCCGCCGCCATCGCGAAACTCCAATTCGGGGACAGAACTCTCTGTTCCGGCACCCTGCCGGACGGGGAGTTGCCCCCGGAGCCATCTCCACCGCCGTCTTCACCGCCATCTTCACCGCCATCGCTGCCCCCATGATGAGGAGGGAGTAATTCACCCCTGAGGCTGAGGGCTCCGCTGTAGCTATGTGGTTCATCTCTCTCCCATGTACCTCAATACAATAATCTCATGAGCTGCTTTACATGATTGAGATTCATATGAGTTTGTATCACAATTTATCTATGTGCTACTCTAGCAAAGTTATTAAAGTAGTTCTATTCCTCCTGCACGTGTGTAAAGGTGACAGTGTGTGCACCGTGTTAGTACTTGGTTTATGCTATGATCATGATCTCTTGTAGATTGCGAAGTTAACTATTGCTATGATAATATTGATGTGATCTATTCCTCCTACATATGCATGAAGGTGACAGTGTGCATGCTATGTTAGTACTTGGTTTAGTCTGTTGATCTATCTTACACTATAAGGTTACTTAAATATGAGCATTATTGTGGAGCTTGTTAACTCCGGCATTGAGGGTTCGTGTAATCCTACGCAATGTGTTCATCATCCAACAAGAGTGTAGAGTATGCATTTATCTATTCTGTTATGTGATCAATGTTGAGAGTGTCCACTAGTGAAAGTGTAATCACTAGGCCGTGTTCTTAAATACTTCTATCGCTACATGTTTACTACTGCTGCGTTACTACTGCTTGTTTGCTATTTCACTGTGTTACTGCTGCTGCAATACTACCACCATCAACTACACGCCAGCAAGCTATTTTCTGGCACCGTTGCTACTGCTCATATATATTCATACCACCTGTATTTCACTATCTCTTCGCCGAACTAGTGCACCTATTAGGTGTGTTGGGGACACAAGAGACTTCTTGCTTTGTGGTTGCAGGGTTGCATGAGAGGGATATCTTTGACCTCTTCCTCCCTGAGTTCGATAAACCTTGGGTGATCCACTTAAGGGAAAACTTGCTGCTGTTCTACAAACCTCTGCTCTTGGAGGCCCAACGCTGTCTACAGGAAAGGAGGGGGAACGTAGACATCAAGCACTTTTCTGGCGCCGTTGCCGGGGAGGAAAGGTAAAAGGCACTCATACTTCGGTTCCAGGTAAAGTACTTTTCTGGCGCCATTGTGTTTGTGCTCGAAGCTATTTCCTTTAGATCCTGCAATTGCATCTTTTTGTTTCTTGTTTACACTAGTAAGGCATAATGGAAAACATCTGTGAGCTCTTTGTACTATTTCCTGAGTCAAGACATGAATGGTTTAATGCGAAAATTAAAAAACCCATGGAACATGTTAGCATGAATACTTTGAACACCATTGTTGCTAATGATATGGAAAATTCTAAGCTTGGGGAAGCTGGTTTTGATGAGCATGATCTTTTTAGTCCACCAAGCATTGAGGAGAAAATTTTCTTTGATGATACTTTGCCTCCTATATATGATGATTATAATGATAGTGGTCTTTTGGTGCCACCTACTATGGAGAGTAAATTTTGTTGTGATTATACTATGCCTCCTACACTTGATGAGAATAATAATGATAGCTACTTTGTTGAATTTGCTCCCACTACAACTAATAAAATTGATTATGCCTATGTGGAGAGTAATAATTTTATGCATGAGACTCATGATAAGAATGCTTTATATGATAGTTATATTGTTGAGTTTGCTAATGTTGCTACTGAAAGTTATTATGAGAGAGGGAAATATGGTTATATGCATCTTAATAATATTAAGTTTCCCCTCTTTATGTTGAGAATCTTGAAGTTACTCGTGTTTTATCCTCTTATGCTTGTCACTTTGTTCTTCATGAATTCATTTGTGTACAAGATTCCTCTTCATAGGAAGCATGTTAGACTTAAATTTGTTTTGAATTTGCCTCTTGAAGCTCTCTTTTGCTTCAAATACTATTTCCCGCGAATGGATTATTAAAACTACTGAGCCCATCTTAATGGCTATAAAGAAAGAACTTCTTGGGAGATAACCCATGTGTTATTTTGCTACAGTACTTTGTTTTATATTTGTGTCTTGGAAGTTGTTTACTACTGTAGCAACCTCTCCTTATCTTAGTTTTGTGTTTTGTTGTGCCAAGTAAAGCCGTTGATAGAAAAGTAAGTACTAGATTTGGATTACTGCGCAGTTCCAGATTTCTTTGCTGTCACGAATCTGGGTCCACCTCCCTGTAGGTAGCTCAGAAAATTAAGCCAATTTACGTGCATGATCCTCAGATATGTACGCAACTTTCATTCAATTTGAGCATTTTCATTTGAGCAAGTCTGGTGCCATTTTAAAATTCGTCAATACGAACTGTTCTGTTTTGACAGATTCTGCCTTTTATTTCGCATTGCCTCTTTTGCTATGTTGGATGAATTTCTTTGATCCACTAATGTCCAGTAGCATTATGCAATGTCCAGAAGTGTTAAGAATGATTGTGTCACCTCTGAATATGTTAATTTTTATTGTGCACTAACCCTCTAATGAGTTGTTTCGAGTTTGGTGTGGAGGAAGTTTTCAAGGGTCAAGAAAGGAGGATGATATACTATGATCAAGAAGAGTGAAAGCTCTAAGCTTGGGGATGCCCCGGTGGTTCACCCCTGCATATATAAAGAAGACTCAAGCGTCTAAGCTTGGGGATGCCCAAGGCATCCCCTTCTTCATCGACAAATTATCAGGTTCCTTCTCTTGAAACTATATTTTTATTCGTTCACATCTTATGCACTTTACTTGGAGCATCTGTATGCTTTTGTTTTTGTTTGTGTTTGAATAAATGCTTGTGTGGGAGAGAGACACGCTCCGCTGGTTCGTATGAACACATGTGTTCTTAGCTCATAATATTCATGGCGAAGGTTGAAACTGCTTCGTTAAATTATTATATGGTTGGAATTGGAAAATGCTACATGTAGAAATTGGTGTGATGTCTTGAATAATGTGATACTTGGCAATTGTTGTGCTCTTGTTTAAGCTCTTGCATCATATACCTTGCACCCATTAGTGAGGAAATACATAGAGCTTGTTAAAATTTGGGTTTGCATGAGTGGTTTCTCTAGAGTCTAGATATTTTCTAGTAAGATGTTTGAACAACAAGGAAGACGATGTATAGTTTTATAATGCTTGTAATATGTCTTTTATGTGAGTTTTGCTGTACTAGTTCGTGCTTGTGTTTGCTTCAAACAACCTTGCTAGCCTAAACCTTGTATCGAGAGGGAATACTTCTCATGCATCCAAATCCTTGAGCCAAACAACACTATGCCATTTGTGTCCACCATACCTACCTACTACATGGTATTTTCCGCCATTCCAAAGTAAATTGCTTGAGTGCTACCTTTAAAATTCCATCATTCACCTTTGCAATATATAGCTCATGGGACAAATAGCTTAAAAACTATTGTGGTATTGAATATGTAATTATGCACTTTATCTCTTATTAAGTTACTTGTTGTGCGATAACCATGTTCACTGGGGACGCCATCAACTATTCATTGTTGAATTTCATGTGAGTTGCTATGCATGTCCGTCTTGTCTGAAGTAAGAGAGATCTACCACCCTATGGTTAAGCATGCATATTGTTAGAGAAGAACATTGGGCCGCTAACTAAAGCCATGATCCATGGTGGAAGTTTCAGTTTTGGACATATATCCTCAATCTCATATGAGAAAATTATTAATTGTTGTTACATGCTTATGCATAAAAGAGGAGTCCATTATCTGTTGTCTATGTTGTCCCGGTATGGATGTCTAAGTTGAGAATAATCAATAGCGAGAAATCCAATGCGAGCTTTCTCCTTAGACCTTTGTACAAAGCGGCATAGAGGTACCCCTTTGTGACACTTGGTTAAAACATGTGCATTGTGATGATCCGGTAGTCCAAGCTAATTAGGACAAGGTGCGGGCACTATTAGTATACTATGCATGAGGCTTGCAACTTGTAAGATATAATTTACATGATACATATGCTTTATTACTACCGTTGACAAAATTGTTTCATGTTTTCAAAATAAAAGCTCTAGCACAAATATAGCAATCGATGCTTTCCTCTTTGAAGGACCATTCTTTTACTTTTATTGTTGAGTCAGTTCACCTATCTTTCTCCACCTCAAGAAGCAAACATTTGTGTGAACTGTGCATTGATTCTTATATACTTGCTTATTGCATTTGTTATATTGCTTTGCATTGACAACTATCCATGAGATATACATGTTACAAGTTGAAAGCAACCGCTGAAACTTAATCTTCCATTGTGTTGCTTCAATGTCTCTACTATGAATTTATTGCTTTATGAGTAACTCTTATGCAAGACTTATTGATGCTTGTCTCGAAAGTACTATTCATGAAAAGTCTTTGCTATATGATTCACTTGTTTACTCATTGCATTTACATTGTTTCGAATCGCTGCATTCATCTCATATGCTTTACAATGGTATGATTAAGATTATGTTGGTAGCATGTCACCTCAGAAATTATCTTTTATCGTTTACCTACTCGAGGACGAGTAGGAACTAAGCTTGGGGATGCTGATACGTCTCCAACGTATCTATAATTTCCGATGTTCCATGCTTGTTTTATGACAATACCAACATGTTTTGTTCACACTTTATATCATTTTCATGCATTTTCCGGAACTAACCTATTAACAAGATGCCACAGTGCCAGTTCCTGTTTTCTGCTGTTTTTGGTTCCAGAAAGGCTGTTCGGGCAATATTCTCGGAATTGGACGAAATCAACGCCAAACCTCCTATTTTTCCCGGAAGCGTCCAGAACACCGAAGAAGAGTCGGAGAGGGGCCAGGGGGCCCCCACACCACATGGCGGCGCGGGCCAGGCCTAGGCCGCGCCGGCCTAGGGTGTGGCGCCCTGTGTGCCCCCGCGCCGCCTCTTCGCCTATAAAAGCCCTTTTCGACCTAAAAACGCAGTACCAATTGACGAAACTCCGAGAAAGACTCCAGGGGCGCCGCCGCCATCGCGAAACTCCAATTCGGGGGACAGAACTCTCTGTTCCGGCACCCTGCCGGACGGGGAATTGCCCCCGGAGCCATCTCCACCGCCGTCTTCACCGCCATCTTCACCGCCATCGCTGCCCCCATGATGAGGAGGGAGTAATTCACCCCTGAGGCTGAGGGCTCCGCTGTAGCTATGTGGTTCATCTCTCTCCCATGTACCTCAATACAATAATCTCATGAGCTGCTTTACATGATTGAGATTCATATGAGTTTGTATCACAATTTATCTATGTGCTACTCTAGCAAAGTTATTAAAGTAGTTCTATTCCTCCTGCACGTGTGTAAAGGTGACAGTGTGTGCACCGTGTTAGTACTTGGTTTATGCTATGATCATGATCTCTTGTAGATTGCGAAGTTAACTATTGCTATGATAATATTGATGTGATCTATTCCTCCTACATATGCATGAAGGTGACAGTGTGCATGCTATGTTAGTACTTGGTTTAGTCTGTTGATCTATCTTACACTATAAGGTTACTTAAATATGAGCATTATTGTGGAGCTTGTTAACTCCGGCATTGAGGGTTCGTGTAATCCTACGCAATGTGTTCATCATCCAACAAGAGTGTAGAGTATGCATTTATCTATTCTGTTATGTGATCAATGTTGAGAGTGTCCACTAGTGAAAGTGTAATCCCTAGGCCTTGTTCTTAAATACTGCTATCGCTACTTGTTTACTACTGCTGCGTTACTACTGCTTGTTTGCTATTTCACTGTGTTACTGCTGCTGCAATACTACCACCATCAACTACACGCCAGCAAGCTATTTTCTGGCACCGTTGCTACTGCTCATATATATTCATACCACCTGTATTTCACTATCTCTTCGCCGAACTAGTGCACCTATTAGGTGTGTTGGGGACACAAGAGACTTCTTGCTTTGTGGTTGCAGGGTTGCATGAGAGGGATATCTTTGACCTCTTCCTCCCTGAGTTCGATAAACCTTGGGTGATCCACTTAAGGGAAAACTTGCTGCTGTTCTACAAACCTCTGCTCTTGGAGGCCCAACACTGTCTACAGGAAAGGAGGGGGAACGTAGACATCATGCGCCACACTTTCTTTGGCGGGCGCGTCTCCGTCTCCAATGTTTGCTGAATTTTCACGGCCAAATCGGGCCGTGCCTTCCTCAACGTGTACAGGTACTGCGCCTCGGCTTCCTCCAGGTTTCATAGCCACTGCACCCTACGCTTCTGAGAATGGCTGAGTCCATCAGGGCACCACCTTGGCCGGTGGTACCTATCTTCTTCTTGATCTGACTCCTCAAAGTCTTCATCTTGAGATGACTCAGCTCATTTGTTCTGAGGTGGGAGAGGCCCTAGACGCTTGAACACTGAAACTTCATTTGTTCCCTTCCTCTGCTGTCTACACTCTGGGCAGTTCTCGATTGTAGGTAATCGGCTCATTCCTGAGTCCCAGCAGTGTTTAAAGAAATGACAGTTCCAATGCCTATCCATGTCTTCTCGCTCTC
The DNA here is from genome assembly GCF_019359855.2 of Lolium perenne. Taxonomy (NCBI): domain Eukaryota; kingdom Viridiplantae; phylum Streptophyta; class Magnoliopsida; order Poales; family Poaceae; genus Lolium; species Lolium perenne. The sequence goes on from NC_067245.2 coordinate 30,723,579, forward strand.
TTGACCTCCCTCTAGCGTGACGCTCATACCCGTCGTTGTCTCTATCATATCGACGATACTTCCTGTCATCTGCATTAGACCTACGATATCTCTCACCATCTACGTCGTAGCGCAGACGTCGGTCATACTGCTGCTCATATTTGTTAAGGAGATGCGCGGAGAGTGGTCGTTGATACCGCACGCTTCTCACTTCTTCCTTGGTCAAGTATCGTCTGTCATCATATCGGGGCCGGTCGCGTGGATCGGCCTCCTCTTTATCCTTGCCACGGGCGTGACTGCTTTCTGCTTTATCCTTTCCATGGCGGTTCACCAGCCCGGCCATGTTGACATCAAAAGAGAAACCTGGCTCGCATCTTATGGAGCGACTGAGATCCACCATGTTGACGCCAGGAAACGGATGTGTGTCTACTTTCATGGCAAATTGTCCGAAGATTAATCGGCCTGATTCTATGGCCATTTGAATTTGTGCGCGCAATACTTTGCAGTCGTTGGTGGCGTGGGTGAACGTGTGATGCCATTTGCAGTATGGCCTGCCGTTCATTTCTCGTGACGTAGGGATCTTGTGGCCTTCGGGTAACTTCAGCTGTTTCTCTTTCAGCAGCAAATCAAAAATCTGCTCAGTTTTGCTTAAATCAAAGTCAAACCCTTTTGGAGGCCCTGGTTGTTTCACCCATTTGCAAGACACGGGGTTTGCCCCCCGAGCCCATTCAGCTATAGCTACCTCTTGGTCTGGTGTAGGATCTTCAGTTTCTTCCATCTCAACCAGGCCTATCGGACGCTTGAACTTGTCTTGGTACAATTCAGGGTGTCGCTCCTCATATGATGTGAGTTTCTGCACCATGTGCGACAATGAACTGTACTCTGCTTGGGAAGTCAGGTCCTTGATCGTCGTCGCGAGACCCAGTACTGCCAGATCGATCGCTTCCTTCTCAGATAATCGAACCGAATAACATCGGTTCCTGACAGTCCTGAAACGTTGGATGTATTCAGATACTGTCTCTCCTCGCTTCTGCCGCACCTGTGTTAGATCGGCGATGCCAGCCTCAGTAGCTTCTGAGTGATATTGCACGTGAAACTGTTCCTCTAGCTGCTTCCATGTGCGGACTGAGTTTGGTGGCAACGAGGTGTACCATCCAAAGGCTGATCCCGTAAGAGATTGTGCGAAAAACCTCACACGTAACGGGTCTGACACTGAAATCAAGCCCAGCTGTGCCAAATATCGGCTTACGTGCTCTATGGAGCTAGCTCCTTCCGCTTCATTGAATTTTGAGAATTCAGGGAGCCGATATTTGGGTGGCAGCGGGATCAGATCGTACTCGTCGGGGTACGGCTTGGAATAGCCGATTGCTTTCCTCTTCGGCAAGATGCCAAACTGGTCTCTCAAGATAGTGCTGATCTGCTCCATGGTATTAGCTGTAGGGACCGAACCTTCATGACTCGTTCCAGTAGCATATTTAGCCAGCCATGCTTGTTTGTCAGCATCTACTCCAGAGATCCCTGTTGGTGCGATCTGGCTTGTGCGCGCCAAGGCATTGCAGTCCGGCACGTATGTGCACACGTACCCATGCGGGATTTCCTTGGGCGGCTCATATAGGAATTGGCAATCGCTAGGATCGCCTCCAACCTTGTAGACAACGTACGCCGGTGCACCCGGCGGTTCTGGTGCTGCGAGCGCGAATGGCAGTGGCGGTCTAATCTGGAGTGGTATCTCTCCCTGGTGAGTTCCCAGGGTAGGTCCTGACGGAGAGTACTGATGCTTCATGATCTCTTGCACCACTCGGACCGCAACACGCTCAAAAGCGTTCACCAAGCTCTCAGAATGGCGGTGTAGGGAATGAGCTACCATGTAATTAATCTCCTGACGTAGAGCTCTGGTGCGTTCTTCTGAAGAGGTAGAGAGGTCTAATTCATCGAGGGCACCTTCAGGGGAGAACCCTTTCCATCTGATGCCATGTGAACGGGTCTTCGTGAAAGAGCCGATGAGATCGGCTTCTAAGATGGTTTTCATCTCATCGTACTTCTTCTTGTGTTCTTCCGGCAGATCTGCGTACGTGACTGGTTCGCCCACCACCTCATCCGCGACTTTTGATATGGTTGCTGCAGATGTCGACGTAGTGGTTGCTGTAGAGTGTCCCACCGGGCGTGCCAGAATGTGTTGCGGTCAGAAACCCACCGGCGAGCAGCGACGGGCAACACCGTAGAGCCGGGAGGCTCCCAGGATTGCGGCTGACCCTGGTCCCTCAGGCGACGGCCCGCAAAGCCTTCTGGTACACGCGTCCTGGTGCTTACGAGGGCGTGCCACCTGACCTATACCTGGTCAGGAAGGTGATGGATTGCTTCGACTAATTTCCTGCATGGCAAACACGTAAACATTAAATACGAGCCCCAATCGGCTCTTAAATTGTTCTGTGGATCGGCTCAAAGAGCCGATTGCCCCATGGTTCATGTTAGATTTATAAGGGCATGGGGATCATGCTTTATCAATATCAAGCTAAACTAATCTACGATAGTCTAGGATTTTCACCGTATAATCGGAACATCCTATGCGTAGTTGAGCCTAGCAGATACATAAGATAACGGAAAACCAGCCCTAAAGAGGCCTAAAAACCAACATAAAGTTGATCCCCGGAACAATCCCTCTAGAGCTTAATAAACCACACCTCACGCACTACCGGATCATTCAACCCGTTTATAAGGCCTAACCATACAGATATCAAACCAATCCTTGAGGAACAAGGAGCAACTATAACGGATCAGATCTACTAAATAACGATTAAGCAAGATGCTGCCCCTACACCTGAGATAGGTGTAAAGGCAGCTAGATATCAAGGGGTAGCGTAACTAAACAACTGCATCGTGAAAGCATTGTGATCAACCCCAAAAACACCTAAGATAAGGGTGTTGCTCGCCATCAAAAAGCCTTCAGCACGAGCAACACCAATAACGAATAAACTGATACTGCCTAGATCGCAAGATGCGATCTAGGCAGCATGTTGCTTACCCGGGAGAAACCCTCGAAACAAGGGGTGGCGATGCGCCTAGATTGATTTGTTGTGAATGTGATTGTTGTTTTTCTCAATAACCCTAGATACATATTTATAGTCCGTAGACTTTCTAACGTGGGAATAATCCCAACCGTGCACGAGCCAAATTCTATCTAACCGACACGTATCCTACTATATTTACAGATACACGGGCAAACTAGCCCAAACTTTGTATACAAGGCCGATTCATATATATATCTTTCGTGTATATTCTTCAAGCCCATCTTAATCGCGGCCCACCTCTGATCCGGTCAAATTCTGGTGATAACAACTAGACATGCGCATGAGCAGCCCAGCCTGAGGACCGGCCCAAAGTTCCCGGGCATGGGCCTAAAAATGTTGGCCCTGTGGATGAGACAATGGATAGCTAAAATGTATGCATTAAGGAAGATGTCTGGACCACCTGTCCACCGGGCTTGCGGGCTTTTTGGTTGGACTGGGCCTTGGCCTTATTTTGTGACGTAACGTTGGACTTTCTTTGGCCTAATCTGAGACCAAACATGCGCTTTTTGATTATTAATACTCCCTCTTTTTAATATCGAAACAGTTCGAATCTTTTTAATTCAATATGAACTACAAACCAAAATGGAATTAGTCCGAATCTTTTAATTGTGTAAGTGAACAATAGCCGGAATGCTACCGTGTGCCTTTGTTTCGAAATATCACCAAAGTGATATTATATACTAAAAGCATAATACATATAAAATATCTATTTAGGATTAACTCTATAACGATGATAACATTTCAACCTAATAAATACGATGACGCGTTGCAAGGGGCGATGACGTCATGTGTGTTGCGGCGCTTCTGGGGGCAATGCGAGCGTGGGAGAGAGACGACACGAGGATAGACTCCCCGAGAATCACGAGAGTGATTAAGGGAGGTTTCCTTATTTTTCGTTTGCACGTTCAGTTCAACTATCTAACACTGATTTGGTTTGGTTTGGTCCGCTTAGATCGCGTAACATGTGGTTTTTGATAACTCGGTTCGGCACATCGACATTAAATCACTGAAGGAAAAATCTACAAAGAGGCACCGCACAATATTATCACTCATGCGGCGGTGTGATTTTGCTCCTTTTCCCTTATAGTACTGATGACATGCATGCATGTAGCAGTCTCACACCTAATGCTGACATCATCGCATTAATGCTAAATTCGAAAATTTAAAATGATTTATCTCCTAAACATTTAATTTGATTAGTGATCCGTTTTCACCGCCGAGTTCGTCTCGACGAGGGCTTCGAAATTAGATCCCATGTTGCTACATTTTGAGATTTTTTTTCTCGTCCTATTAGTTGCCAGATTACATTGTCACAGTTGCCAGATTAGCATCGAGTAGCTACCATGCTTAGTTATAGATGTTTTATTACATATTCTTATACATCAAAATGATCTACACAATTTTGAGAGTGACCCTTGAAACGTGTTCAATCAACTATGAGATGAGATCGTTCAAGAAAAACTAGTATCATGCATTATATCGATGTAGAACGACGTACATCAAACTACAAACAAGCTACTTCAATCCGATAACTAAGCAGCGTAACCTTACAAGTATGTTAAAATAATCTAGGAATTGGTGGCAACTATATCGCGCACGGAAAATATGTGACTACTATCTAGAATATAGCGACAAAGAAGTTTATTTTCTAATCTGACAACTAAGTAATGATAATCTGGCAAGTACGTAATAATAATATGGTAGTTGCGGACGAGAAAAATAAGTTGTCAGAATATACCGATATGGGATTTACTTTCGAAGATTTCGCCGCGAGTAAGCTAACGGTGAAAATGAATTGTCAATCGGATCTCACGGTGGGCAAAAAAAACCGATGACCGAAGACCGAAACCGAAAAGATCGAGACCGAACCCGAAAAGACCGAGACCGAAATGACCGATAAAATATTGGGTAGAAAATTTTATAGACCGAATTAAGTTTGATCAATTCGGTCATTTTGTTCTGAGTAACCGAATAGACCGAACTGACCGAATTTTACGTAAGACTATCCCAATCTTTAAATTTTGTGATATGCCTGAGATGTGAACATTCTCCAGCCTTGTTACATTTTTGTTTAGATTTTTGAACATTTATTCGTGCCAATTGATAATAATATATGCAATGAAAAAACATCCAAAATACATCTAAAATGTTGCCAACCATTTACTAAATAATATCTAAGTTTTGCGTTGACAATGTCGGCCACATTGTTCGGTCATGACCGAACCCGAACCCGAATTATTGGGTACCCGAATTTGTCGGGTAGTAAAAGTAACAAGTATATTTCGATCTTCATTTTTTTCTGACCGAATTTGAAATAGACCGAAATACAAAAACCGAATTTTCGGTCATGACCGAATGCCCACCCCTAATCGGATCAACTGTTTGAGAGATAAAACTTTTTAAAAAATCGGAAATCAAAAGAATCTACATGACGTGAGCTTCACATGCATGCACAAAAATTGAAGTCTTGAGCGAGGATGTGTCCTTTAATTAATCACATGGACAACTAATTAATTACTTGCATATGTGTATTTGAGTGAGTAGATAATTACATGTTTAAAATACTAATTAATTGCATGCATGCCAACCGCCGCACGGATCAACTTTTGTACGGCGCCGCCGGGTAGCACAGCCCATCATTGAAACCGCCAGAGTGATCGATTTAGGAAATTTAGGGTCTACTTTGAAACAAAAAAAATCAGGACGAAACGTGGACTTTTTTCTAAAGTTAAGGATGAAAAGTGGACTATCTTGGCGAGCAAAACCCAGCAGCCCCGGTAAGGTATTCATTGCCCAATCGAGAAGGTAGGGTTTCCAGTGTCGATGGCCGCCGCCGACGCGCTGATGCCCTCGCCGCCGCTCCCAGCCCCGCTCCTGTCGAGGATCGTTCTCGCCCCAACGCTGGCTCTCGCGCACGCCGCGGCCGATGCGCGGCCCTACCTGTGCTCCGCGATTGGGTTGCTTCTCTCCGCTGGTTCAGCCGCCGCGGTCGTGGCACGCCGCGTCTGGGGCGCGGGCTCCGCCCCCTTCATGTTTCTCGAAGCGCTCACAGGCGCGGCTCTGAAGGCCTGCCTCTGCATGATCTGTCTCTTCTGCGCTCATATAGGCTTGCTGCTGGGCGGACACATCCTGCTCTTCCTGGCCGACATTGCCTGTGATTTCATTGATTTGGTTCTTGGCTTCAGGAAGGTACGATCGAAATAACTCCCTTGGATCTTTACAGAAGTAGATATGCTAGTTCTGAGCTCTACTAGACTACTATTGCATAGTTAAATTTTACATGTGCATCCTTCGTTTCCAGACATAGCTCAAGTTGTTCTGGCGAGTAGTGTAGTGTTCCATGTCAATTCATCGGCTCATCTGCATATATGACTGCGTCATTCCATTTTCGAACAATTCTCATGTTCATGCTGATCGGTGTACTTGTGTTGTGCTCCTCAGAGTGCCATTTGGAAAATACTTCGGGAGACCATTCAGGACTTAAATGTATCCTCCCGCACCGCGGCTCTTGGAGGGGCCTGCTTCCTGCTAATTGTCACTGGTTGTCTGGTAGCATCGATGTTGCCACCTGTGGAGGGATCCACATCGCAGGGAGAAAAGATTGGTTACATGATCATCGATGTGGGGTTATTTGGCTTCCATGCGATATTTTGCATTGTCATCATTTCAAATTTTGGACCTAGCGCCCGGACGAAGAACCAGTCGGATAGGCGTCGCAAATTGTTGAGGTGTATCAGTATATACTATTAGCTCCCCTTCCCATGTGCCTGTCAGCAATATGTTTTTTTAGTTAATGTGTTTACTGTGAGTACACTAGCGTACCAATAACATGAAAGTAGTCCTTGCGGTGTTGTTAGTTTGCCGACTGAATTTGATAGTATTTGTTAACATGGAGTATATTGTTATATGCTAAACCAGTGAAGATTTTTTTTTTGCCATTTCCTCTCCTTTCAAGGCAAACAATGGGATTAACATTTATTGTTAATTGTGTGGATGCCCAATGAACGCTTATTCTACCGTATGCCTTTATTTTCAAGGGATGATAAAAATGATCAATATCAAGTACTCCCTCCGCCCACATATAAGTGTACTCTTAGGTTTGTTTTAAGCAAAGCTTTATTAAATTTGATCCACTCCCTAGAAAAAAGTAGCAACATTTTATGACTCTAAATTAGTACTATCACAAGATTCATCTTGACATGTAGTTTTAATAATTTGATGTCACATACTCCCTCCGTTCCAAATTACTTGTCGCAGATTGTCTAGTCGAATATACGATAAGTAATTTGGATCGAAGGGATTATTAGTTGTGCACATTCCAGCGTCCCTTGTTATCGTTGAATCTGTGCAGCTAGTGAGATGTACCAAACATATTTGCTTCTTACGAACTGTTGTAATTAACTTTATTTAAAAATTAGAACTCTGTTGATCGAGAATTTCCCCATTTAAACCAGTTGAAAAGACCTGAAGTTTTCAAGTTGTTGCCATGGCCACTGAGTTTAATTTTTAGCAGTGTCTTGCCATTGTGCCCTGTTCTATCAGTTGCTTTTATAATGTACTAAAAAGAAGTGGACTCTTTGAAAGGGCAAGGAAGAAGTGAATTCTATAATGCCTCACAAGATGCAAGTTGCTTCCATTGATGTAAAACGAACATCACAACCTTTAGTTTGACAGTAGTTTTACAGTACTTGAGATAATAACATTGGATGCTACTGTTGACACGAAAATTTTCTTTTATGTGCTATAATCTGATCAAAGTTTGGGTTGAGTTATTTGCAGACAAAGCTAAGAAGACAAGGGCAACTACAGTATACCAAGTTTGCTGATGGTTGTGAGTTCTCCCAAGAGAAACAAGTTTTCAGAGGATAGAGGAAGTTTCAGCAGGCCTTCTTTTTACTATTGATATAGCAGTAGACCTAATCGTCAATAGCAATGTAAAATTTTATGGATGTGCATCTTTCTACTTTACTAGTAGATCCTAATTGTCTGTAGGCATCAAGTTTATTTGGTCATTATGGATCCAAGAAGTAGCGCTCCCAACTTCCATGTCTATACTTTTACAGAAAGATATAACGAAATCGTACGTGTGGCTTCTTTGGGTAGCAGGGCGTTCACTATGAAGAAAGAAGTGGCCTTTAACACTCTTTGTTTTTGATTGTGCCTTCTAGCTAGGGCTTGAACATCGGTGGCCTTCTCACGTTGGTAGCTTGCTCGAAGGCATAAGCAATCTCGATCAGCCTGGGTTCGTACCCCTGCAGCCCGCTGAAGCATATGCCGAATGGGACTCCCTGCTCGTCATACCCCGCAGGCACAACGATGCCGGGGTGGCCGCCAATGGCGCGAAGGCTGGAGGCGCTGCTGTTGGGCGTCACGATCGCGTCCAGCTGCTGCTCCTTTATCAGCCTCTCAAGCCCATTAGCGGACAGCTCCTCCAGCCGTCGAATCGCAGCTCTCTCCACAGATCCAATGCCATGCGTGTTTTCCGCTGCGATAAGATTGCGCTGTCCGAAATCTTTCAGCCTCTCCTACAGCAACATGTTTAGAAGTTCAAACGAAATTTGAAGAGTGTACATTTGTAGAGAATAAATGGTACAGTATACCGATTTTGTAATGTTTGAACCTACATTTAGAAGTGAAGAGATGAAAAAGGTTGGATTCAGTTGCGTTTGTAAAGTTACCTGGACAGGATTTGCATTGTTGAAAGCTATGACGTCTGCAAGCGAGCGGACCGGGGAGTACCTCAGATCTGCCAGGTACGCGTTCAGACTCAGCTTGAACTCTGCCCGCACTGCCATGAACTCGTTGGAAGCAATATCAACCGCCAGAGCGGTCAAATTGGCTGCCACGTCAAGGTTCTCGATCACCACGGCCCCGTGATTCCTTTGGCAAAATTCAAGAATCAGTTGTTCACGGAATGTACTATATAGTATATAATTTGAAGTCAGTGAAATAATTTCGACTTGTCGATCGATCACCTCATTGCGTCGAGGTGCTGCTGGTACACCCTCAGTTCCGCCTCCCCGTATCCTTGGAAGAAGCCATTTGGGACGCCGATTCTCTTGCCTCTCAGCCCATCTTGCTTCAAGAACTGCACGTACCCTCCAGCCGGGATGTACTTGGATGCTGCTCCGGTGGCTGCGGCGTCGAACGCGTCGTAGCCGACAATGGTGTCAAGCACCTGCACCGCGTCCGACACCGTCCGACACATCGGTCTGCATTTCATGGTCGATGGTTGGATCAGAGCATCAGCCCATATTTGAACATTTCCAAAGAAAGGGTAAGAAGAGTTACCCGACGGTGTCCTGCCTAGGGGTGATGGGAATGACCCCGGACCGGCTGGTGAGCCCGACAGTAGGCTTGATCCCGACAACGGAGTTCCACGATGACGGGCAGAGTATGGAGCCATCGGTCTCCGTGCCCAGCGTCACCGCCGCCATGTTTGCCGCCGCCGCGACGCCCGGCCCGGCGCTTGACCCGCATGGGGTGGACGACAGAACGTACGGGTTCTGCACAATTTTCTTAAGCTCACCAACTTCTCAAATTTCATTTGGAAGGAAGTACCAATCTGATTACCAGCGACTGGCCGCCGCGGGCGCTCCACCCGGAGTCGACGGTGCGGAAGTTGGACCACTCGGAGGGGTTGGCCTTGCCGAGCACCACGGCGCCGGCCTGCCGGAGCCGGACCACCACGCCGGCGTCCCGCTTGACAATGGAGCCGAGGAGAGCGAAGGAGCCGGCCGTCGTGTTGAGCGCGTCCAGGGTCGCGATGTTGTCCTTGAGAAGGACGGGGATACCATGTAGCCCACCGGTCAGGCGGCCGCCGGAGGACGCGCGCCGAGCATCGGCGCGCGCCGCCTGCCGGAGCGCGTCCGGGTTGACCTCGATAATAGCGCGAAGTAGCGGGTTGAGGCGGCTGATCTGGTTCAGGTAGAACTGGACGAGCGCCGTCGAGGTGAGGCTGCCGTTGCTGAAGCCCAGGTGGATGGCCTCCACGGTGGCCTCGTGGAACTCGAAGCCGTGTGATACGCCATTTGCTGCGACCAGGGCCAAGACGGCCGCAAGAGCTTGGAGTTGGAGCCGCAGACAAGCCATGCTAGCTTAACTAAATGGTTTCTGTGCAACCCAGTGGGTTTGATGGCTTGGCTTGGCTTGTCTGCTTGCTGTCTAGTGTTTCTTGCTTCGTGTGACCGGTTTCATCCCTGGCACCTGCGTGTTTGAGTAATTGTGCATAACCCGTACGCCATGTTGTCCACCCCGTGCGGGTCGGGCGTCGCGGCGGCAGCGAACATGGCTGGGCACCGAGACCGACGGCTCCGTTCCCTTGGAGCGCCAGCTGGACGTGATGGTGACGTCCGACAGCAGCGCATCCAGCCTTCCGGCGCGCGGCGGACAGCAGCAGAGATTTTCAACCTTCCACCGCGCGCGCACCGAATGAGCGCTGGCGGCATCATCACGCGCGCCCGGCGGCGCTGGTGGGTCCGCTTTTGTCGCCCAAGCGATGGATGGATCAGCCTGACCGCATCCTCAAAACCCGCGGACTGATTCCGGCGGTGCTTCAACTCCATCGCGAGTCTCTCGCTCCACATCTGCGTCTCCGCGCGCGCTCGCTCGCCTTGAATGTCTGTCTGCTTAATTTTGTCACCCGCGAGCTCGCGCGACACCTACCTACCAAGCATAGCCGCCGTCGTTGCAAATTGCAAAGGAATCAAACGAACCATGCATGCAAAAATTAAATATAAACCCAATCAGATTGATTTTGATTGATTGCGTACCAAAAAAATTTCTCGGCCCACTGTGTACTCCGTATATACCAATTAGTGTGTAGAGTATCTCGCAACAAAATTAAATAATCCATATCCTGTCGGTTTGGAGGAACGGAGCCCTCTAAAACGTTTTGTTTGTCGAGCAACTGAAAAAACCAAACGAAGGTGAGAGCGCGCGCCATGGACCGCGCGTTGGATCGCTAGCTCGCTCTACGCCTCCATCCATCGATCAACTCCTCTTGCTACTCTCCTCCATCTTTTTTTCTTACTACCGATACAACCCCAAGTCTGCGTCTTTCCTCTGCGCTGTGCAAAAAGAGTTAGAGTAATATCACTGTGCATGCATAAACTAGTCTATTATATTACGTGCATACTTGTAAAAGCGGTGATAAACTGGTGCACTAACTTGTGATGGATGGATGTGCAAAACTGCTCTAAATTGCCCTAGTGAGGGCATACACGTGCCGTTATTTATCTTCCAAAAAAAAACCCTTCATATTTTTCGTTTGCACTCGTGAACTTCCGCCGTTGCGTTTTTAATCTCGGTCGTCCCGGATTCTGTCGCCACGTTCTTCGACGGGGCCAGCGAGGAGCACGGCGTCCAAGTCCTGGCGCCGATGACCTTGTACCTCATCCCCGGGTGCAGCGCCCTATGCCGGTGGCCGCCATCCAGCTTTACAACCTTTCCCGGCGGAGGAGTGCAGGCAAGGTTCTCGTCTGGTCTCAGTCTCAGAGGGAGGGTCTCTGCCGCCTGTTCTGGACCACATGGAGCGGCGTGAGCTACAAGTGTGGCACCGGTAGGAGGCACATAGGTTTTCGCCCGCCGAACCACTCTAACGCCACCGCATGATCTTGTATGTATGTGGTAACCTTCATGTCGGCACTGCAGTTCATGCAGCTGTTGCCGCTGTTGGGGTAGGCAGACACCAAGTGAGCGGCGATGCTCGCTTGCGCGAGGGAGGCCAAGTGGAGAATGGCCACGACTACTCAGCGACTCATCGTGCCGCTCCGCGGAGTCCGAGCTTGCTGCTTGCAGCCAGACTGATGGCGGCAAACCCCACTACGGCAAAGGCCATCTTCCAGCCCACGTTATCCCTCGCCAAGGAGCGCAACACGATGCCGCGCCCATGACATGTTACGAGTCCTCGACGCGCATCGCACTGTGGGAGACTCATTGCAGACCGGCAGCGGAACCCAGAGCAAGCTGAAGTCAACTTGGGAACGAAGGAGAAGGACACCGGTGCAAAAGAAACAAGTACAAAGCGTTCCCGTAAAATGCAACAACAACAATAACACGTGTCAGGCTCGAAACAAATCTGGATGAATTTGCACCTGCCACACAAGTATTTGTACCAGTTTAGCACGAATTGCAAGTTTGTGTACCAATTTGCTCCCGCGGGACAAGTTGGTGTACCTCCATTGTTTTATTAGCTCGTGCAAAAATATAAAACCAAGCCACATACGTACTAGTACTAGTTAACACATGGATCGGGAGATTTATTAATGCGTGATTTGCATGTCGCATAATTACGGCCAAGCACAACATCATAACTACTAGAGAATCTAACGGCGTGCTTGCGTGATCTATGGGACCATTCACTCTTTAATCTAGCGGCGTAAATTGACCTCGAGAATCTAACGGACATGCATGCAACTTCTTGTTTTCTTCAAAACATTATTACTTACAAAAAATGATTTTTCAATCAACATAACACTCAGCGCCTCCCGACTGCCACGCTCGCTAACATAGGAGTCCTCAAATAAAGTAAAAAGGACCCTAGAGCTGAAAACAAAAAAGCAATCAACTCCATCTTCATGTCCTTCTCCACCGAGCTCAGAACGAAGCTTTCCTCGCTTCCTAGTACTCGTACGTTAACACTGCGTCATCGATTATGTACATCACGTTACGAAAATAAAATTAAAATTAAGGGCCGAGGAAGTAGCTTGTGTATGCATACGTCACCAATCACCACCTAAGTCAATGATTCATCAGAGGAATACATCTATTGGTTTGAAGCAATCACCTCCAATACGTTTTGTTTCTCACGACTCCAGGCTGCACCACACGCGGGAGTAGTATTAATTAAAACGAACCTAGTAATGTACTACTACTAGCTCTACGAGTGCATCAGCCCGGTAGTCGATTATTATCGATGAGAACACCTCTAAAAATGCTTCGTAATTTTTTTTTTGATATGGATGAATCTATAGCTAAAGCATGTATATATACCTTCGTATTTAGATAAAGTTGAATTTTTTTTAGGAACGGAGGGAATACTAGTTCTCTTTTCCACTGTGTGCATACTCAAACTCAACCAAATGAGTGATGCAAAATATATATGTGAGAATTACAAATGTATGAGCGTCCAATATCCTTGAGCTCCAAAATCAGGGATTTTACCAAATCATCATGACAAGGCTGTTAGTTGGGCTTTTAATCTTAGCTTCTCAGACTTATTTAGGCTAGTCATAGTGGGTAGTATCATGTAGTAGTATCATGCATATGATAGTACATATGATAATATTTCTATAGTGGGGGTTGTAGATAGCCCACTCCTGAATTGCAAGAAGAAATGAAAGTCTCGGCTCGAGACTAAATCCACTCACCACGAGCGCAGCGTGCGTCGTGTCGTGTCGTGTCGAGGCGAGCGAGCGAGGAGGAGGAGGAGCGCGTGTAGCACTCCTCTTCTCACTCACTTACTAATGGTGAACAACCCACCTTATAAGGTGGTCTAACTCCCTCCCAGCTTTACATGTGAGACTAAACTTTCCACCTCTTGACACTCCCTAGTGAGCCGCCACCAACTTGAGCTCAAATTCACATGGACTGCCACTATGTGGTTTTGAGATTTATGGAAAAAAACTAAAATACTACATGGGCCAAATGATTTAGCCCATATATTTCAACACCCACATCCCATGCACAACTTCTTATTTCAAAGGCACATCCAAACCAAACACACTGCATAGTTCAAATCAACTCGAACAATTTGGCATCACCTTCTCTGCTATTCGGACGTACCATGCATGGAACATACATCATTCCAAAATTAAGATATATGGTCATTTATAAAAAAAAACATCACACTTATATGAAGATAAATAATGGAAATGACTTATAAGAACTAAACCATGCATCTAAACACTTGATTTCAACCTACACCCTACACCCTATGCATAGACAACAAGTGTACACCCTAGACCCTAATTAGATAGTATCGTGAGAATAACTACGAGAAAACAATGGGCGAGTGCATGGCCACAAAAAATAGAGGGTCGGGCATGCACCCACGTATGGTAGTACTACCAAATCACACCTAAGATGCTAATAGCTTTCCACTACCATTGGCGTCTCGACCCAGACCTCGTATGCATAAATTACGACCCGCATTGGAAACAATTGACCAATGAAATAAATAAAGGGTTTATGACCATTCCTTGCGTGATTCCATGCGTTTTTCCTTGTTCCACGGTCTACATAGTGGAAGCATGCTAGCTTCTCATCGAAAGGGGTGATTTCTCCATTAGTGATACGTTATATCATAAGAAAACTACAAACTCAAAAAGAGGCCAAATTGTTACAAAAGTTTCTTTGATTGTCTAAAGTTAGAGTTTTCAACTATAATTCGAGACATGTGAGTTAGGTCTAGGATTTAGGGTCTAGGGTCATTGTCTAGTGTCTATGGTATATGTTTAGGTATTAGTGCATCTAGGGATCTAGGGTTTATTGATCACTATCTAAAACTTAGATATAAACAAAGACCTAACACCCTAGTCATTGGACCCTAAGTAATAGACCAAAATCATTGATGCATACCCTAGATCTAAACATAGACCATTGATGTGCACCCTAGATGGACAGAGAGGGGGGGAAGGGTGCGAGAATAAGGGAGAAAAAGGGCGGGATAGAGGGAGGGAGAAAGGGTGGTAAAACAAATATGGATAGAGAAGACATGAAAAGAGTGGCGGAAAAAACTTAGGGAAAGGCATGGCGGGAAAGACATGAAAACATAGTCGGGAACAATTACCCACATAGACATAAGATTAAAGAGGGAGGGACAATCATCACATGAAACAACTTCGTCAATTACCCGTCAACTGCGGTGGCAAGGAATAGATCACGACACATATGGCACTAGCTTATTATTGTTAGCCAGAGATTCACACAACTATATATGGAAGCATCCATCTTAGTAGACCTAGTCTCATATATACTAGCTCGTTGAGTTGGTTGGTGTGACATATTTTACCGGTGATGGAGAATCAGGATGCGAAGGTAGGAACGGTTAGTCCGAGGAGGATGTAATGGATATATGTTTTTGTGATAGACGTAAGTAAACAATTTTTGCTCTACCTAGCATGGAAATACACTGACTCGCTAATAAACGTAAGTCTAGCGACATGCAGTTCAACCGACAGTATATATATGCACGGCCATGCTTGTCCCATGCCAAAGTATACACATACTAGGTTGATTGTCGCTAGGCCATAGGTTTTTAGCGATCTAATGAGCAAAGATTACACAGGAAGATGCAACACATGGGCAAATGTGCGGTGCTGAGTCTTGTGGAAATAAGAGCAATTCCAATAGTGTAGCCAGCTGCTGGCTATAAGCTAAGTGCCATGTCATTTGTAGTCAATTTAGAGCCAACATATACAATAGTGAGCTACTCCCTCCTTCTCAAGGAATAGGGCGTAAATAATTTTTCAAAATTTCTCCATAGCATAAGGCGCAGGGTGAGGTTTACACGGTTTCTTCCAAAACTACCCCTTAAATATCGGAAGTGGAGAAGTAATTTGTGTGGCTAATATTGGCTTCCACGCCGCATGCGGGCTGCTAGGCCGAAAAATCAGCTGATGAGCAGTTATTGAGGCATTTTTACTGGCCATGCATGTGCATGCGGAGAGACTAGGGAGTTATTGTGATATTGGGGGGAGAGAAAGAAGGAGACTTCCGGTTGCCAGGGAGAGAGTTAAGGAGATCATGGCTGTGCATGCAAGGGCAAAGAAGGAAACAATCAATCGATGCATGTCTTCCTTAATAATCGCGCCAAAAAATTTACGCCCTATTCCATGAGATGGAGGGAGTATAAAAGTGTAGTACTTTATCAAAGTATGGCCCACCTTTCACTCTCACAAGGTGCATAGGAGCACGTGCTAGAGTTGGCTCTTGCATAAGAGCCCACTCTCCTTCTCTCTCCTCCTCTCTCTCCTCCAACTAAGCAACAATATACTAATTTAATCCTTATAGCCAGCTGACTAGGACTTATTGTACTTGCTCTAAGGCCCCATGCTTGATTTTTATGTGTGAAACAAAGTTTCTTACTACAAGTGCCGGATCCCTTTGCGGAAAAAAAAACAGATATACGTGTGGAGTCTAGACATTCGTGTGTATAGCTAGCTACTACTTCTTCCGATCACATATTTAATTAACGTGGCAACGTTGATTAATTCAGACTAGAGGTAGTACATGTGTGGAGTACTATGAGCACGGTCATTCTGTTGGAGTGAACATGGTGTATATTTTTTTCCAATGCATCAACACAAATTAAGGATTCGCGTGTATCTACCAAAAACAACCCTTAATTTGTGTTTTGCAATCGGAGTATGTAAAAAGTCGTAACGTCACGGGTGGGAGCACTTATGGTTATTGCGAAAAACGAGGAGACATGTGCATCAAATCCGGATGGTGTAGTTAATTTGCAGCGAATTAATCAGCTCGGCCGAACCAAAACCTCCGAGAAAACAAAACACACGAGCAAGAGGCATCTCCTCCTTATTCACTCTCGCTCCAGACGAGATAGCGCGACGCATCCTCTCCTCGTCCGGCCCCCTTTCTTCCTTCTCCACACGACCACACCCGACGCCGCCGCTCACCGGCCACCCCAGTCCCGCCACTCGCCGGCGCCGCTCCAGGCGCACCTCTTCCCGATCAATTCCACTGCAGAAGCCGCCCTCCACCGCCTCCATTCTTGCCGCCGCAAAAACCTAAGGGCCCTCCGTCGAGGACGAACCAGCCCCGCCACAAACGGCTTCTCCTAGTCCTCGTCGCCCTCCTACGCGGCTCGGATGGCCCCGCTAGTCGGTGCTCCAGGACGGCACTGGCCCTCACCCGGCCGGGAGTACGACCTCCAGATGGAGATGCACCAACACCGCGACCGGGAGGGAGACCGACTTGCTCTCCTCGGACGTCCGACCGCCTCGCCTCTGTCCACTTCGATGGGAACCCCAGTGATATCTCTAATCCTACCTCTTGTGTTGAGGACACTGCCCACGTGTATGTGTAAAAAAATCCGATCTTTTACCGTTATGCACCACTAAGATCCTTAAGCCTATGAGGAAGGAAGTGTAGCTTCATGTTTGCAATGCTTTGTTGCTGTAGTTTTCTACAAGAGCTGTTTTTTGTTGTAATTTGTAAGCAGTTGATCCAACGAAACAACCAAATGGGATGGGAAAATTCAGTTACCTTCTCTGCTTCTCTACCTCTGTAATATTTTATTTCGTATCACACTAATTTACTACATGTAGATGTACCGCAAGATCCTATTTGAGAGGTGTTTTATCTGCTATTTTTAGGTAATAGCATTCAAAGATAATCTACTGTACCTCTGGACTGATGTTTTTATGCAAACCACTCTTTGATTTGCACCAACAACATTTATAGTAAATAAAATACGTTAATAGATTCAGGTTTGGTCGTTTTTTATAGTACGTTTGATTTTCTTTTGCCTGCCAATTTGCACAAGCTGCTATTAACTAGCACTGAAAAGAAAAGGCATTCTCGTGTGGGCATATGAAAAGAAACATAATGTATTTGCTATCACAAGATATTCTGAACTCTTTCAGAAGCATGTGATGAGCAAGACCTGGCTAGTTTTTCTCTACGCTATTACTATGTTTATTATTTTATTTGCTATCGACGGCAATCTCCATACATACAACGACTACACATTTCTATGCCGAGATACTGACTAAGACTGATGTTGATTAGCCTCGATTTTTATGCAGGATCTTGTGCATCTCCTCAGTAAGCGAGATACTGACTGAAAACAAAACGCACTACACAGAGTGTCGGAGAGGCAAACATGGGGATGGCCTTCACCGGCATGAAGTTCCAGCCCCACCACGAGCAGCACCGCTTGGGCTCCGTCCTCCTCTGATGTGCAGGCTAGTGAGACCTCTCATCCTACGTCTTGTGTCGCAGGACACAGCCCGCGTGTATGTGTATAAAAAACTGATATTTTACCATTACGTGCCACTAAGATCCTTAACACTTGTGAGGAAGGAAGTGTAGCTTCAAGTTTACAATGCCTCGTTGCTGTAGTTTTCTGTCAGAGTTGTGTCATTGTAATTTGTAAGTAGTTAACCCAAGGAAACAGCCAAACAGGGTGGCAAAATTCAATTACCTTATCAGCTTCTCTGCCTCTAAAATATTGTGCTTTGTATCACATTTTACTACATGTAGATGTACCGACTGATTGTATTTGAGAGATGTTTTATCTACTCTTTTTATGTAATAGCATGCAGATATAATCTAGTCTACCTCTAGACCTGATGTTTTTATACCATACTTTAATATATCTAAAAAATGATTCCATTTCAATTCCGTTTTATATGCTACCTTTAAGGTAACAACATTCAGAATAAATATATCTTTAGTTTTTTTAATTTAACTGGTTAGTAAATTTAACATTACTATAAACTAACAATATGTTGATGGTAATGACAACGGTGCTCATTGATCACAAATTATGTTTTTTTCCTATTTACATTGTTGTGTTTATTGATTGATCAAAATATGATACCCCAGGCTTACCCTATTACACATGACCGGTATACAGATTAATGCTAGTACACATTTGAGAGACAGTTATCTTACATATATTACTGTATTTGGCTACCATTTTACCTTTTAAATGCTTTACTTTTTTTATAAAGATTATTCTGATCTACAAAACAAATGTTTACCACCCATTTGTGATAAGAAAATAGTCAGCTACCACATGCAAGTTATAAGTTACTATGATCTTTCAAGATGCATTTAATGCTAATCTTGGTATGACTTCAACGCATATGAAACTTACCAGATAAGAAGACCTTTCAAATCATGGCATATATTGTCTGGTTCCGGGAGGATTTAGAAGTATACAGAAGGATGGATGCTCTTGGAGGTCTTAGTCAGAACCACATCCCATGGTGACAAGGTAATCCCTCTCCAACCCTACCGGTTTGCTATGTATGGTTGCTGGAGATGGTGACCCGCTGTGTGTTCTTGCCAAATGCAAGGAATAGCTATGAAAGAGTAAAGAGTTCTGTGATAAATATTTCTATATTTTTTCTGAAACAACCAAACGGGATGGAAAATTTTAGTTACCTTCTCAGCTTCTCTATACATACAATTTAAATTTGTTATAGGCTACCTGGTTGTTTTGTTGGTTGCTATTTTTGTTCGTAGCATGCTTTTCTCTAAATATTTACGTGTTGTTATAGGGAACTTTGTAAGGATAGATGATATTCTGCACTGCAGGTTCAGATTCTAATTTTAGCTTCGGAATCAACTTACATAAGGAACGATGTCTGCGTGTATGAGTATAAAAAATCCCATCTTTATGGTTATGAGATTCGTTCCCAAGTGATCACGGTCATAGATTCACAAACTATTCTAGATTTTTTCTAGGTATGACCGCTGCACCTGATTTGCTAGTTGGATTCGAAGCTAGCTTACATACAGTTTCTAAATTTCAGATTCTCTATATATTCTAATCTAGTGCAACTTTTTTTTTTTAACATAATCTAGTGCAACTTGGAGCACCCATGTGCTGTTACTAAGCAAGTTGTTCTCCTAGAAGGCAAGCGCTTCTTGCTTATTTCCGATGTAATCTCTTGGTGTTATTCCTCACATGCTTATAAATATAAGTCAATTACTTGCGGAGATACTATTTTGATGTAAGTTATGATATATGAGTTGGAATTACCTATGAAGGCATTAGTTGGTTTGGAATAAATGATCATTTCTTGATCCAGCTGGGGCTTCGCTTCACTGTGTTACTACGTGCGAAAACACTAGTAGATCAACAAATAGGAGATTTGGTATTGTTTCGAATGGATCTAGCTGTAAGGTTTCACACTATGTTTTCCGTTTATTTAGTTCTCCATGTTGTTGTCCCGCTTCCTCTTCTGTGGACCTAATTTTATTTAGGATTCTGGTTATGTTCATCTATAGACACAACTTTGATTGAAGATTTGAATTGACACTTTAAACAACATGTGTTCCGTAGTAAAAAAAATTGTTTCACCTTTGTACTCAAATAAGATAGCACTTATTATTTTGTAAAGTTCTTTCCTATAGTTTTTACCCTTAATGCATAGAGACTGATTTGGCACTTTGGTTGCATAATGGTAGCTACTGCTAAGAGAATATACGCTTAATTATGCAGCCTATATAAATATCTTGATGTTGTACTGCTGTGTATACATGTCTCTTCTACTACTATAAATTAAACTATAGGGAGTCTGTTTGATGTATGCAACAGCTCAGTGTACTCTATTTTGCATTCGTTTATATATATGCGTATAGAATTTGTCACGATTTTCTCACGATCTCCTCCCTTCTCGGCCTTGTGACTTTTGTTTTCTTTTACATATTAACTATCTTCCTTTTATTGTTGTGTAACTAGGTATTTGTGGTGAGAACGGCGAGTTGTTGCTAAAGCATTAATAAAAGTTTTTAATTTGGTTCTGTTCTTATCCTGTGTGAAAAATCACAACCTGAATCATTGTTTAATGTTTAAATTGACGGATACAAAAAAAAATCTCGAACTCTCTTTGTGTATTAGAAGAAGACCGCAAAGAAAGTGGGTGAAATGCAACGCTTAGCGAAGCTACCAAAAAAACCATAAATGCAACTATACAGGGCTATCATTTGTTAACCTTCCAGGCTCAGTAGGAGGCCGAGCGTGGAGAGGAAACCACCAACGTGTTGTGGCACCAGCAAGCATCCAAAGCCTGGATTCAATGAGGATGTCTTTTACAAGCTCTTGCCGGCTAGGATCGATGATGTTTCGGAAGATGATATCATTGCGCGATCTCCAGGTCCTCCAAATAGTCAGCAGAATGATAGATTTGATGCCTTTCTGAAGGGAGGGTTCTACGTTGGAAGATGTGGCACTGAACCAAGTGTTGAAGGCTTCATCAGTCGTTGGCATACAAATGAGGATGTTGAGCTAGGCAAACACATCATGCTAGATCTGTTGGGAGAAAGAGCAGTGTATTAATAGGTGCGAGATGGATTTAGATTCTTGGTCAAAGAGGAAAGAAGTGTCATCATTGTTCAGTCCATGACGCATCCTTCTTTCATTAGTCCAGTAACGATCCTAAGTCGCTAACCAAGCAAACATCTTGCACTTCAAGGTGGCCCAACAGTCCCAGATGTAGCTGTTGTGAGGAGAGACTGTTGTTCCTTCAAACAACGCATTATAAGCAGATTTAGCAGAGTAAGTACATGAAGATCAGAAGTTCCAGGTTAGTTCATCGCCAGTGCGGGGATCGATACACAATTATGCCGATTATCGATAGATTTAAGTAGAACCTGATGTACACAGAAAAACCACAAGCTGTGTTGAGGAGCTCATAGTGAGCTTGGTATTGAGATGTTTGTCATGTGGTTGCGTTGAGATGTTTTTTTCTCACAAGTCCTTACTGATGTACTGATGTAGGAATTATAGATAGGTCTCTGCAGTGTGTCTATAATGATCTTTTGCTCCACATTGAAACGTGACACTTGAGATGTCCATATAGCTGTAGAAGGCTTATGTTTTTTTTACATGTACCTAGCACAATCAGTACAATTGTGTTGTGTACGATCCACTTACCTTTTATGCCTACTAAGAAACCTCTATTAGTATTAACTCTTCTAGTTACTTTGACCATTGATATATGTTACATAAGTGCCCAAACTTTGCTGCGAAACCGAGTTTTTAATCTGAAACAATGTGTTTTAAACTTTTAATGGGGTGTCCGATACTTTGAGACTTGTCACTGGCTTGCCACTAAAATGTTGATGTTAATGGCGTCTTTCGTCTGTACTCCGATGGATGCAGAGTTTTATCTCTATCACATGTCTCTCATGTAGCTTGTACCCGTGGGTGTAGAAATAAGCATGCAGAATTAGGTTCCCAGAGGTGTCGGTATTTCTCGTATTTACACCATTCTTTTAGTGGTAGCATCTTCTATATCTAGATGCAGTTTACCATTGTGTTTTACATGTTGTAGTGTTACTTGGTATGAATGCGGCTTAGTAAAATCATATTGGATTATTGATTGGATTACTGTGTGGTCAAATGGGATTTAACACTACTATTGTAGTATTTTTTTCACTCCAGTAGCCAATTTAATCGATTAGATGAGTTAGTGAGTGATTAGAGTATAATGGAAGCATGTAATTTTCATAAGAAGCTTTGGCTTGTTACAAGTATGACTGTTCTCTTCTCATGACATTTTTTTTTCTTGAAAGGAGGTCATGCAGATTGCATTGGGGCTGCTCAGCTGCTGATGAAGCAAAAAACAGGCATGCATAAACTTTGCAAGGTGATTTATCTACTATTGTAATTGTTTAGTAAATATTGAAAAGTATAATCCATACCATTATTGTCAGGATTTGCACTTCTGCTGATGGTAACTTCTCTGCATCTAGTACCTTGAGGGCTCCTAAGGGATGATGTTGAGAGGTAGTCTCCTTGTGTGATAGTTCCTATATGCACGCATAAATTTCAAATGCTTCTTATTTACTTCTTGCCTCTCTAGTTACTTTACGAAATTATGATCATATATCCTATGTAGAAATTATTTCGAGAATTTGAGGGGCTTGATTTGGCAAAGATGTCAAGTGTTACTACTGAAACAATATTGCTTATGCTTTCATACGTATGTTTATTGCATTTATTTTCAGAAAATTTTAACAAGATACATTGAATCAAACCTGTATTATGGTTACCATACAATGTTCACTTTTTATTATTATTCTGGGCATCTAATTTGTAATGGTCGTATGATTGTAAAGAAAGGTCAACTTTCTTCCTTCAATTAGTTGTGTTATCACATCCATATTCACTCTAGCAGCACTCTCTTGAGAATTACTGTTTATAATAGCTGCTTAGCCCACATAGGATACAACAGTGAACGATAATTTGAATTGTGTTATTGTTCAGAATAAATATCACTTTCAGTTTCTTGTATGATGTGGTTAACTGAACTTACAGATTTATGATTATCCTGCTGAAGCTAGAGGAAGGTCCTCTGGAATATTTTATACATGAACAGTAACCCTTCATAAGCAAACAAGGACTGCCAGTTCACCTAAACAAAGGGAGAGGTGGACGCAGCGCACCCTGGTGCAGCAGCGGGAGGAAGAGAGAAGTGTATCCTGAGGTGGCCTGGTGGGTTTTCGAAGATGAGATAAAGTGTCTATTGGATGAGTGGAACTCCCTCACGGATTAAAAAAAGGAGTCCTATGTACAGAAAAGTAAGTGGTGTTATCCCTGGAATTCAGTGAACTGTCATGCCATTCATTGATATTCTTGACATTAAATGTGTAACTCCATGTTTCCTACCACATTGTTCTTCTTTGTAATCCACTGTTGTGATCTTTGCATTCGATTTCCATCAGGGTGATGGCGAGGAATCTTTTGTTAAGAAGAGAGCATGAAAGAGAAAAAGAAGCCAAACTGGCCTAGGAAAGTTTGGATTTTTCTCGCCAGGCATTTAAAACTCTATAATAATCCTACCTCGTTATAAATTTGATGGTGATGTTAAAAAAAAAATCTCTGGGGAAACACATACACCAAATGACTTGTAAACTTAAATCATTTGTTGTGCTTGCTTCTGATGTCTTATCTCCTTTTGCTGAAATGTAAGTGATGTTTTTATCAAGGCAGTTCACTAAATTAATTCCTTGAATTTGTACTCAGAGATCACACTCTACGATGACTTGTGTATGTCAAAAAATTTGTTCGTTCTTTGTTGACATCAAAATTTTGTATACCTTTCTTGGCATAAGTACATATCTTACAGGTCTGCAATATAAACATTGTAACTAGCAAGTATGCTTATAGTTATAAATGTATTGTCCAAATGACACAAATGTACCATTATGTGTGACAAAACCATACTAGATGTCTTACAACTTCAAAAACCATCACTGCCACTTAATAAGTTTTTTTTCACATGTAGAAAAGTAATGGTCCAAGACTCCATCTCTTTTCCTGGTCCAATTAAGCACTGAAGTCCTGCCTTCTTTTTGATAACACCACATGGCCCCTGACATCTTTTTTACTACGTAGATGAGTTCAGATTACACTTGCCTGTTTTCTTTCCTTGAAAATGAATGAATAGTAAAAGAAAGGTTTCCTATTTGGCCATGTTAAACGTAAGGTTCAAGAAAGCATCAAGCGTAATTGGTGCGGTGGCCTTCCACTTAGCGCTTTAGCGCACATAAGCGGCGCTTTTTTTTCGCTTTTTTCCACTTAAGCGCTTATGCAATCGATGCGGAAGGCCTCCGCATTGTGCTTCAGCGCGCATAAGCGATACTTTTTTCCGCTTTCCTAAACCTGGATTTTCAAGTTAAACGAGATTTTCAGTTAACCTGGACGCTTTTTTCAAGTTAAACGAGATTTTCAAGCTTCCTGTAATGAAACCATTAGTACTGCTTACAAAGTTACTTTGGTCCCTTGTATGCTGGATGTCATTACTTTGCATCTAGTTTGGATTGGTTATTTACCCAAAAGTAGCACTGACAAATGCACTACTAATTTGTCTAATTTTATATAGAATATTGATTAAAATAGCGGAGGTAGTACAGGCTCCAGAAGGATTGTGTTGTATCTCGAAGATGGTAATTGGGCCAGCCCTCTCTATCACAGGTGAGTGCTGACTACTGCTGGTCTGGCTTGCATCCTTCAACACTTTGCTCTGTTCTTGATCACGTACTAGTTTGGTTAACTTCATTTTTGATCATATGGAATTGGTTGGGTTTTTCTTGACTTCAGCAATCCCAAATATTGTATTGCACTCTGAATAAATTAGTAAGGTCTTGTTTCAGCTTTTTTACCCATAATAATTGAAGAGTAATTAAACAAAGCTTTATTTAATTAGACAAATCATTATATATGAATTTTATCTACATGAACAATAGCCAGTGAAAGTATGTATTTGGATCATGCACATAGTTCATTGAGATCCGATCAATAACGAACCCTGACATAGGCAATTAGTACTGGTTAGGTTGTCTTGTGCGATGCTTATTTCCGGACTGGCATGAGTTCGCCATAAATTGAGGTCCTGGACGGAAACTAGGATTAGTTCTTGCACATTATTTCCTTTACTAGATGAAACCTGATCAGCATCCATAGCAGAGAAAATAACATGTAGCCTGATCAGTATCATTGCACTGTCATTATACCCTATATAAAAGACAATCAATTTACCGTATTCTATAGAGATTTGGCCACTGTAGATGGGCTAATTTCACTCACTTTCTTTCAGTCGTTGAGTGACACGTAGACCCTTGCAGGATTTTTCATTACCTCTCCACATAACTGCAAGTTCATGCTTTTTTTTGCCTTTTTTTCCCTCCGGTATCCTCCCGGTTGCCGGTCATCCGGAGCAGCCCACTAAAATAAAGAAGATTCTAGACAAGATACTCCCACCGCTTTGACTAACGTTCTTCTGTCTCAATCTCTCTGAAAAACTGTGGTGCCGCTTTGTCTTCCTAGGTCTTCTAGATTTTCGCTGCCGCTTCTTCTCTTTCTTCCTCACGTATTTGGTTGCGGCTGGGTCAGGAATTGGAGGGTGAGGTTGGAGAGGAGATGGGCTAAGGTTGGAGAGGATATGGGGCGGATGCGGCATGGGCTCTAGGGCCGCGATAACTGAGGAATCGGAGATCGAGCGGAGGACGCCGGCAGCGGCCGTGGCATGGATCGGGTCTTCCTCCGACATCCCGGCCGTCGTTGAAGCGCTCGGGTTGATTTGGCCGCGCGACCTCGGGAGGGGGCTTGGGGTGGAGGCGACGTGGTTGACGTGGTTGGCATGGAGGCGGGATGGCCAGGAGGGAGAGACAAGGACTTATACTCGCATCAACCATGGGTCCGGCATTCCGGCGGCGGCCATCGGCGTCTGTGACAAAGGTAAGTAGTCGAATCTTCAAGATCTGTTTGACCCTTTGTTTCCCTTATTTTCAGCAGCGACCAACACTAAGATGGGAGTATGCGGTGCTTTCACAGAGCGGGATGAAGAGCGGCAAAACCTCCACCATGGCCACGACCATCTCAAACGGCGGCAACGACAACCCAGAAGTGGGTGCACATGAGAAGCTTGACCTCAGTACCCAGCTGCCGGAATAGCTGACGGAGGTACGGCACCAGTTGCAGCAGGCACTTGACTGGTGAGGCTCCAGCTTACCAGCAAAACGGCACTATCAAACTCGAGGTCTTCTCAAGTCACTCTGGCTACTCGGTTAGCCCTATTTTGTAGAGAGAGATATAGGTCAGAAAAGATCCCCAATTTGTACATCCGTTCTAATCTTTCCTGGCATAAATTTCATTAGCTCCATGAGTTAGCACGCAAGATATCCACGTGAGATTTGTTTCCGCTGATACCCAATTTTGCATCAGGAAAGCCAACACATAGATTTTGGTCTGGTAGCTAGCAGCTTATGTCTTGCATCAGGTTGGACATTGGACCTCCGGTAAGATGGCCTACCAATTAACTCCATCTATTTTCTTCTACCATATAGCTAGGCAAAAGTTTCTTTTTTATACCATCAGATTACATGCTGTGCAGATAAAAGTATGGCGGACTTACTAGGAGATGTTCAGTATATATGGACTCCAGTTATGGTTCTGTTATTTATTTATGCACACCTTACGTTTCATAAATTGATTGAAGAAGTTGTATGGAAGGTGGCCGCGTGGTGTTCTTCGCGGACAGATTAAGCTAAGCTGTTCATTGAGCTGAAGGCATTGTCTCTGTAACAAAGCTTGCATCACATAGTGATACATGAGAGAATGTACATCGTCAACATGTAAGGGAGATGGTTAAGGAAATAGTACTGACTGTAACTGAAGTTGGAAGACTGGACTACAATGTTTTTCTTGACGTGAAGACTGACTGTAACTGAAGTTGGAAGACTGGACTACAATGTTTTTCTTGACGTGGACTGTAACTAAAGTTGGAGGACTGGACTACAATGTTTTTCTTGACGTGAAGACAATTGAGGGGATGTATGAAATTAGTCCGAGTCTGATGGAGACTTTATCTGTCATCAAACTCCACTGAATCGCACGAGATCTCAGCTGCACCCGCCGCTGCGAGGTGTGTTTGGATCTGGCTAATTCTATTTTGATTTGTTAATTGTTATTATCAGAATCAGAACTTCAGCTTTGTTCCCGTAAATCCGCGTACTGGAGAACTTCATCTATGGGCTAATTTCAGTTTCAGCTTTCTATAGAAATTTGCTGCAAGAGGTCTCCAAGATATTGACAATGAATAAATGATATGAGAGGATGCTGCCACGGCAAATACTGGTCCCTTACCCCTTATCCAACATTTTCAAAGCCGGTATGTTCATCCATTGCTCATTGCAAGAACGCCCCATATTTTGCCATCATGTGGTCTTAGTTTTGTTTTGTTTACGATAGATCTCTGAATTTTACGATGCCACCTGCAAAATAGTTAACAGTTTCATGAATTCAATCTTTGTCAACATATATATGGGAGTAGCAAATTCAATCTTTGTCAGTATATGCACCAAATACATTCACGCCACCCACTTGATTTTTTGGCTAAAAGTTTAGAAACCCATTATTCAGATCTAAAAGAATGCCATGAGGGTAATTTTTGGGTAGTGTATAAGTATCACCGTGGGTGAAACTACTTTCCCTGTTACCAGGTTCAACCAGTGAGCCGAAGTGTGGTGCTTTTGCGTTTCAGGGGTCCCAGGCCAGCTTGTGCTTCTGATGATCCATACTTCCGGGGCGACGTCAGTATGCCTTGCAGTTTGCAGTGCTGGGACTGCTATGCCAACTCCTGGCGTGCATCCTTATATTTCAGATATCTTTCTTTCTAGGATTTGTTGGTAATTCTTTGTCTCAACATTGAGTTTGATCTATGCAAAACAAATAGGTAGCAAAAAGGTAGTGTGTACTATATCCGCACACCAGAAGTTCCATGTGGTTTATTTGTATTTCACATCTTCTGAAGTTCATAAAAATATTCATGGTTAGTAGTGGCTTGCTGAATTATACCTAAAGTTATGCTCATCGGCTCATAGTAAGCTGTTCAGTTGTTCGTATTCAGGTAACTTGCTATATTTTGTTTTAGCTAGCTTGACCATAACGCCGTTCGGGATTTATTTTGCACCGCTGGCGTTTCCATTGTGACAGGTAGTTTCTTCATGCCACCATCTTTTATGGTTTGCTTTTTTTTTTTTTGCTTCTTGGCTTGGGTAATTTGGTTTAATTTCCTATGCCCTATCCCCCCACCCTATGTAGGCTGCTAGGCTCTGTTGTTCTTAGTATGGGTGGTACCTGTGGTCTTGAATAAGCATATGATTTATAACATATAATTACTGGATATGTTACTTTTCCTTCCAGTCATGAATGTTTATCCACGCCTTTTATTTCAGTTGGAGATTAGGCGGTGACGGTGTCTTCATCTAAAGATATGCTGGGCCTACTTCGTGATCAAAGAGAAGAAAGATAAAAAGGTAGCACAACACGCACACACCCCAAAAGGTACTTAACTCTGTCACTGCCATATAGGAATTAGTGTTTACAACTAGATTAGAGGATGATTTATATTTCCTATACTCCAGTTATCCTTCTATAAGCAAAATAACATGGGTAAAGGGGGACTTCTTCATTTCTTTATTGCGATATCGCAATGCAGAACTCTAGATTTAATTCTTCCTTGATACTTCAGTTTACGGCACTAGGACTACAAGGAGATCAGTTATAACTTATTATAGTTCAAAAGTGGCGTGGATATACCATAGAGAACATGTGAACGCTGCTCATTTTATTATTATAGCTTCATAAACTAAACAGTATGTTTATTCGAGAAATTTACATTTGTCATACTATTGGACTGGTTATATTGATCAGAACATGTTTCTTTTGCTTTGCCCCTTCCCTTTGTGCATAACTTCAGGATATAAAAATTCGACCTGTACCTGGCATTTGAGTATCTTTTATAGGGACAAGAAAGCTTTAACTTATTCAACATAGCACAGTCTAGACACTAGAATGCACCAAGCTGCAAATGGGTTTCAGTTGTGTGGTTTGTACAATTCTTTAATCAATGCACCTTCACTACATAGCACCATCTTTCTTACCCCACCGAGCTTAGAAATAAGGGTACCCTAGAAATAAAGCTTTCCAATTTCACCAACCATGATGATGGTATATAAATAACTTCCACGTTGAGCTATTTCAATTTTGTGCATATATTCTATCAAATATCTGCTCGAGTAGTTTCTATTTCTGAATTTAACATGCCTGTTATCTTCATACTAGACAATCGAGCAGCATGGTTCATGATTATTTACAAGATGCTAAATATGAAACCAAAATCTGCAAGGTTTATTTGTCAAGTATATATCTTTAGAGCTTACTTTTCGCTTGCAGTATGTGAGATGTTTGTTTTTCAAGATGTGACATGCCACACTGTATTATCCAATCTAATAACCTCAAATTTTAATAAGTAAAATGGTTTCAAACATTACAAATTCTAATACGACTACTAATTTACAGTTTCCAACTTTTCATCTTAGATCAATCTAATGATCGAAGCAGACGACACATTTTAATTGCTCCAACGATGTGTCATCTAGCATGTTGTGTTCTTCACTTCTTCTATAGAAACACCAAAGATTTCTACATCCATACAGTTGACAGTTGGTATTCTCCATACAAAACACGATTGTCGGTTTTACCCAGGTACAGGTAAGAATCCTCTAGCTCTCTTTGCATGCTTATTTCGCTTGGTTTCTTCCTGATATAATATTATGTTATTTGACAAGTGTTTTGGTTGCTACCGAAAGATTCCTACCATGGTATGCCATGATCAATTGCTTCTTTACTAATTTGATGTTCTTGCCAAGATCAATTGCTTCTTTACTAATTTGATGTTCTTTCCCTAGGACCATATAAGTGTCGGAATTGATCTGGTCTTCCTTCTATTCAGTTCTTACATTCAACTACTTTTACATGGTGCACAATCTAAATTCTCACAGTGGATCTACTATTTATACTCAGGACAAGCATGACGTATGCTCCGCAAAATCTGCAGCCTTGGGCGTGTCTTTACTGCACATATGCGACTGAAACCCTTTCTCAGTTTCAGAGCTTGGCAGCTGACACAGTGATATAATCTATTTGAGACAAACTTGCTAATTTCTGCCAAATCAACTGTAGAGTATGACTAATTTTGGCAATCACAGGCATCATCACTCTCAATTTTCAGGTTTACCCCTGCACAGTACCTACTTCAACTGCATAATCTATCTGAAAAATGTGAAATGTACAGTCATCACAAAACAAAGTACTCAGCTAGCATTAACAGGCTAGCCTTGCTATTACAGTTAAGAGTTAGATGGCATCAGGCATGTCTCAATGGCTAGCAATCCTATAATATGTATATATGTATTGATGTTATGGAGTGTAAAAATTCCACTGTATAAAAATCTCTTACTATTTATATTCTGCAGCATCATCTATTTATGTCACTGATGATAGCCCATTTTCTGCTACTATTTGTTCATATGACTATAAAATTATAATTCAAACTCTGCACTCAACAAGCTGTTAAAAGCTGCTTGCAAAGGTGATACAATATACATATGAAAGCCGATTACTACATGCAAAGCCTGATTGAAATACAGATCAACGGCATGCAAATACGATTGCCTATCATAACACTGGCGCATATTTTGTTTTATGTAATCATTCAGCTCAAGGGTCTTCTCTACAAATATAGTGTCACGGGCGCGGCGTGTCGCCGCGCCTAGGCCTCCTAGTAGTTAGAATCATTTGTCCGTTAGTAGTCAGATATGACACATCATTTCCTTTTCGTTGCTGATGCTGGTTGATTAAAGAAGAATATATAGTAGCAACCTGCGTGTTAACTATTGTTTCAACATGACAGTAGATGGCAATGATATTAATTGTCAGCATAACTATTTGAAGCTGTACAAATCCTGATGCAGGATTTTTTTTTCTGTCAATACATGAAAGAAAAATGAACTGAGTTGCCATGGCTAGCATGACACAACCGAATATTTGTGTTATACTTGTGAGTATTGGATGGTCACACTCTCGCATTAGATCACGTGTTTTCTTTCTTTATCCCAAACTTTGCTTTTGTATACCTTGTTTGGCTACTCACTTCATTTTCCTGTTAACATCCTTCTCCAGATTGAGATGGAGGCGGGCAGGAGGAAGGGAGCCATTGCCATTGGACCCGGCTGGCCGGACATGCGTTATTCTCTCATGTTTCTCTGACTGATATTATCGTGGGGTTTCGTACTAGTGAGCTTATGGTCAAAAGGATGAAGGAAGTCTAGCTCATGGGTTCTAGTTGAAGTGCCTGACCTGGAAGCTAGCATTATATTAGGTCTTCACCTTGGACCTCTCTAGCTATACTAGCTATCAATCTGCACAGAATGAACTTGCTAGCAAAAGTGTATGTTTTGATTACCCATTTTCGCGGGGATTTGCAGTGCTATCGACCAGGTTTAACTTTCATGTACTTGTGGTCACTCAACCATGTATGTATGTTTTGCACTTAAAGAGGTGAGTAAAGTTTGAAATCTTTGGCTACATTCTTGGGTTTCTTCTTGCTCCACAAAGATTAGGATTTCTTTAATTTTTGTACACCTTGCTGTTGGATAGTGTGTGAAATGAGGAATGTTGGCTTGAGAATTTGTGGTTTGCCTTGTTGCACTCCTGATGGTTAAGAGATATATTTGAGTTGTTCAAATATCTGTGGAATGTGCACAAGTTTTGCGATTGCACAATTTAAGAGCACAATAATAAAAAAAATTAATATTCAAATGGTATGTATGTCAATGTTGCCGTTTAGGCAAGGAGCTGAGTTAGCCTTTCTACCTTATGGATCTACTAGTAGTTCAAATCACGTTGGTGTTCCAAGCTTGGCAGCTAGTTTATAACTAGATGACTTGCAAAACACCGTGAGAACTTTTTTTTTGCGGGGGAAACACCGTGAGAACTAAAACCAGCGCCCATATATAAATGGCCAGAACCCACACACTACGGGAAAAACAGGCGTTGCCGTGCAGCACATCATTGCCGTGAGGCGCTGCACGGCAAAGAAATCTTTGCCGTGCGCCGCGAGTTGTACGCACGGCAAAGAAGAAAAGCACGGCAAAGTTTTAGAGTGGCGCACGGCAAAGAGTCGGTGCACGGCAAAGTCAGCAGCGCCGCACGGCAAAATATCATCGCACGGCAAAGTCCCTCGAAAGCGCACGGCAAAGAAGAAAGCACGGCAAAGAGCATAAGAGCCACACGGCAAAGCCTTTGCCGGGCAAAATAGGCTCTTTGCCGTGCGATCTGTCGCACGGCAACGACGAGTTCTCCCGTAGTGACATGTCTGTCTTCTTCATCGGCTGGCTGACATGCCTGCAAGTTACAATTATAGCATGAGCTTGGTAGCTGAAGCTAGCCCAAATCTCATTCATACCATATGTGATCCAGCATGCAAGGAAAGCATGCAGTTGAGCTCGTATACAAAGGAAAAAATGATGAGACAATCACGGAGTGATTCAATTCCTGTGCTACAAAATCGGGATATCAACCGGTTTTGGTAGTTGATTGGTTGGTAATCGAGTGTGTGATAAATAATTTACAGCAAATCCCAGCATACATGCAGCATCCTAATTAACTACTGTCACCCACGTCATGCATCCATCGAGACGGCACACCGATTGGAATCATTATATACTATAGTTATTAGACATGTCTCACGCGATCTCTGATTTGTCCATGTCAGCGATCCGCGGCCTCGCTGCATCTACACTGTCCATCCATATTTCTATTATCTCTACGATCAACAAGGAGATCCGAAATTAGCTTCCTTCCCACCCTACCTCTCTTCCCTCGAATTTCAAACAAGCCTCTCTAACCTGCCTCGCCTCTATAAGTACAAGGCTATTGTCCCAGTCCGTGTGCGGGAAGCGCGTGCGATGACTTAGACTTTGACTTTTACTTGTCGAGGAGAGGAGAGGAGTCATGCCGCTGGTTGAGCGCCATGGATGGCACTACAAGATGGTGATCGCCATGGACGAATCCGGCAACACGCAGAGGTGCTCGGCGAGGAGAGGTTGGCCGTCCCCATCCTCCTCGTGATGGGTAGTGATAGCTGGCCAGCTGCGAGGTAATTGATCGATCCCTTTTTCCCTCTTTGGTTCCATGAGTTGAGGAATAGATTTGTTGGTTTCTCATTCACGATTCTTCCTTCAGTTTTCTTCTATTTATTCGCGGTAGCAGCATGCATGAGTCAATCAGTTCGTTTCGCGGATTATATTTTGGTGCACGTTTGACCACACAACATGCGAATTATTTTTGTGATTCACAGACGCTTTTGCTGATTTTAGTCATAGATCGGGACGTCTTTTCGAAATTCCTCTGTAATTAAATCTAGATTCGAATTCATCAGATACAAACTATAGATTGGAGAGTACTGTTAACAATGGGATGGACGACTTCTCAAATTTCATTTGGAAGGAAGTACCAATCTGATTACCAGCAATCTGATTCCACTTAGGATGAGCAAGAGCCTCCTAAATAAACTAGGATGGCGTGGTTGTGGCTGTGCTCCTCAGAGTGCCCTTTGGAAAATACTTCGGGAGACCATTCAGGAGTTAAATGTATCCTCCCGCACCGCGGCTCTTGGAGGGGCATGCTTCCTGCTAATTGTCACTGGCTGTCTGCTAGTATCGATGTCGCCACCTGTGGAGCGATCGACATCCCAGGGAGAAAAGATTGGTTACATCGATGTGGGGTTATTTGGCTTCCACGCGATATTTTGCATTGTCATCATTTCAGATTTTGGACCTAGCGCCCAGAGGAAGAACCAGTCGGATAGGCGTCACATATTGTTGAGGTATATCATTATATACTATTAGCTACCCTTCCCATTGCCTCTTGGGCATATCTCCAACATTCCCTCCTTCTCGCGGGCGGAGAGGAGGGTGCGGATGGTGGTGTTGTCGAACTCCTTGCCGTTGTCAGTTTGGAGGGCGAGGATGGGGCGACCAAACTGCGTAGACACATAAGAATAAAAGGCGGTGAGTGTCGAGGCGACGTCAGATTTCTTACGAAGAGGAAAAGTCCAGACAAAGTGAGAAAAATCATCGAGAATAACTAGATAATAAAGAAAACCAGAATGACTCGGTATAGGGGACGTCCATACATCACTATGAAGTAATTGAAAAGGAAAAGATGCAACTGTGGATGAAGTACTAAAAGGAAGCCGAACATGTTTGCCTAGTCGGCATGCATCACATGAGTGAGCCGCCAGTTTATTACATGAAAAAGAAAAGCCTCTCATTATTTGGCGGAGCGAGGTGGAGCTGGGATGGCCAAGACGAGCGTGCCAAAGGTCGACGCCGGCAGAGAGCGCCCGAGGTGCAGCGTGAGTGGAGGGAGACGGCTGAACGGGGTACAGGTCACCGGGACTCTCACAGCGGTGCAAAACCATTCGGGTACGGGCGTCCTTTACAGAAAAACCAAACTCGTCAAATTCCACAGTTACAGAGTTATCACGAGAAAGAGTTTTGACGGAAACTAAGTTCTGAACAAGATGTGGTGAAACTAAGACATTATTAAGAGACAATGGTGTGGAATTAGAAGGAAAAGGAGTGGAGCCAATATGAGAGATGGGAAGACCAGCACCGTTACCGACGATGATGCGAGAGGAAGTGGATGTCGGAGATGAAGTGGAAAGGTTACCCGGGTGAGCAGCCATGTGTGCGGAGGCTCCGGTGTCCATGAACCAATCGCCACCGCCAGAGTAAGCGCCCGGCGAGGGGGCATGCTGAAGGGCGGTGTACAGCGCGGGGTCCCAGTGGGCCGTCGGGGCCTGTGGCATCATGCCGCCGTAGGCGGGAGTGTAGGGCAGGCTGGCGGGAGCGTAGGGCAGGCCGGCGGGAGCCTGCGGTGGCGCGGCGATGAAGGCCTGGTGCGTCTGCGGACGGGGGCCGACGGTGCCGGTGACGGGTGGGCGCGGAACGGGCATGGTGTAGGCGTGCACGACCCCCGTCTAGGGGTTGTGTCCGCCCGCCCACGGCGGAGTGGGGTGTGAGGACCCGGGGCGCGGACCGACGATGCCGGGGCCACCGTTGTTTCCACCGCCGCGGCCACCACCACGGCCACGGCGACGGCCACGGCCACCACCCCCTCCTCCTTGGTGTTGTTGCGGCTGAGGCGCAGGGTGTGGAGGGGCGGGGGTGGGCGCCGGTGGAGCTCCTCCGCCATGAGGAAGGACGCTGTTGCCGCTGGCCCATAGGGCGGTGTGAACCGCCCGG
The DNA here is from genome assembly GCF_019359855.2 of Lolium perenne. Taxonomy (NCBI): domain Eukaryota; kingdom Viridiplantae; phylum Streptophyta; class Magnoliopsida; order Poales; family Poaceae; genus Lolium; species Lolium perenne. Next base: position 30,758,984 of record NC_067245.2, read on the forward strand.
GTGCGCACACCCTTCAGCCGACGTTCTTCCAGCCGGAGGTAGTCGACCGCCCGCTCGAACGTAGGGTTGGTCATGAGGGTGAGGTTGGAGGCGGCGTTGCCGAGGTCCTCGTTGAGGCCGGCGGTGAGGGTGGAGAGGAGGAGCTCGTCGCCAATCCGGAACCCAAGGTCCTGGAGCTCGTCGGAGATGGCCTTGAGGCGCAGGCAGTAGGCGTCCAAGATTTGATCGCCCTGGGGTGTGCCGAAGAATTCCTGCTGCAAAAAGACAACACGTTGGAGCTTGTTATTGGTGAAGAGGCCGTTGATCTTTCCCCACACCGTGCGAGCATCATCGCCTTCCCGAACGACGGTCTTGAAGATGTCCGGCGAGACGGTGAGGAAGAGCCAGCGGATGATGGTGGCGTCGATGGCCAGCCAGTCGGAGTCGCGGGTGAGGAGGTCGGCGGTGCCGTCGATGTGATCGCGCAGGTTGTACTCGCGGAAGAGGAGGTAGAAGTACGTCTTCCAGGCGAGGTAGTTAGCGGCGGTGGTGGACAGCTTGACGGGGACATGATCGGTGATGGCGACGGCGCGGAGTTGGCCGGGGTCGGGGATGGAGGAGTCGGCGAAGGGGTTGGAGCTAGGGGTGGACATGGTGGGGAAGAGGAGGCGGCGCGCGGCTGGAGAGGAGAGGCGGCGCGGCTAGGGTTTAGGGGTGGGGGGGGGGCGGCGCACGGGGAAGAGAGGCGGCGCGCGGGTAGGGTTTAGGATCTAGGAGGTGTCTGATACCATGTAGAAGGAGATGCAATGCTCGATGTATTGATCGGATGCATATGGCGATACATATATAGGCCACGTCCTCGACTATACAAGGAAGGAGGCGGGCCCAAAAGTAAATACAAGGATATGTATCGCTATACAATAACTACAGAGGATACACATCCGGATATACAAGATATGTATCTCAACAAGAGTGATTAAGGGAAGTTTCCTTATTTTCCGTTTGCGCGTTCAGTTCAACTCTCTAACACTGATTTGGTTTGGTTTGGTCCGCTTAGATCGTGTAACATGTGGATTAAATCATTGAAACCGCCAGAGTGATCGATTTAGGAAGTTTAGGGTCTACTTTGAACAAAAAAATATCTAGGACGAAACATGGACTTTTTTCTAAAGTTAAGGATGAAAAGTGGACTATCTTGGCGAGCAAAACCCAGCAGCCCCGGTAAGGTATTCATTGCCCAATCGAGGAGGTAGGGTTTCCAGTGCCGATGGCCGCCGCCGACGCGCTGATGCCCTCGCCGCCGCTCCCGGCCCCGCTCCTGTCGAGGATCGTTCTCGCCCCAACGCTGGCTCTCGCGCGCGCCGCGGCCGATGCGCGGCCCTACCTGTGCTCCGCGATTGGGTTGCTTCTCTCCGCTGGTTCAGCCGCCGCGGTCGTGGCACGCCGCGTCTGGGGCGAGGGCTCCGCCCCCTTCGTGTTTCTCGAAGCGCTCACGGGCGCGGCTCTGAAGGCCTGCTTCTGCATGATTTTTTTTCTTCTTCGCTCATATAGGCTTGCTGCTGTGCGGACACATCCTGCTCTTCCTGGCCGACATTGTCTGTGATTTCATTGATTTGGTTCTCGACTTCAGGAAGGTACGATCGAAATAAGTCCCTGTGATATTTACATCAGTAGATATACCAGTGCTGAGCTCTACTAGACTACTATTGCATAGTTAAATTTTACATGTCAATTCGTTTCCAGACATAGCTCAAGTTGTTCTGGCGAGTAGTGTAGTGTTCCATGTCAATTCATCGGCTCATCTGCATATTATGACTGCGTCATTCCATTTCCGAACCATTCTCATGTTCATGTCCATCGGTGTCTCCTTGTGCTGTGCTCCTCAGAGTGCCCTTTGGAAAATACTTCGGGAGACCATTCAGGAGTTAAATATATCCTCCCGCACCGCAGCTCTTGGAGGGGCCTGCTTGCTGCTATTTGTCACTGGTTGTCTGGTAGCATCGATGTCGCCACCTGTGGAGGGATCCACATCGCAGGGAGAAAAGATTGGAAAATAATCCTCTACGACCTGGGTCGTATGCTCTGGATGCTGGACCAATTCGATCGACTAACACGTAGCAAACGAATCTTAAAGCAGCAGCCCACTTAGCATGAATAAACTAATCCCACTCCCTTCTCCATTATCGTTCTCACGCTGAACCTTCTCGACGCCGCCGGAATTCGTTTGCTCGCTATGTCCCAGAACCACCGGCGGTCGCTGCTCTCTCCCCGAGCTTGCGCGGACGTGCTCATCGGCTGATACACGGGCGCTCACCGCGCTTCCCCGGTGTCCATGGCCATGCTCGTCGGCGGCGTCCACGGCCTGACAGCCACGATTTTCATTGCCCCGGCGGTGCAACTCCCTGGCTCACTGCGTCGCGCGCGAGCCACCGGCGCTATCCTCCTCAATCCATCGCTCACGGCACCTTCAGTGGACCGTATCATCTGCTTGCTCAAGCTGCCTGTGGCCATGATGCTACTCGATGGTGCTGGATCTTCCTCGCTGCATCTCAGCACATTGGGACTGGACTGCTTAGTTCGTTTGGTGCACAGTCAGGACAGTACAATCAGGACCAGTTTTCCTCGATCTTGTATTTAACCAGGAAGACATAATTTCCGCGCCACATGTTCAGAAGGTGAATTCCGGCGGCGAGGAGAGGCAGCACACATGCAACAACACCACAACGGAGAAGGGAACGGGATTAGCGATTGCTACGGCCAACCCCGCAGCTCCTATTGCAACGTGGCAGTCGAACGAGTTGGTCCAGCCTCAGGAGCATACGACCCGGGTCGTATAGGATTTATTTCCGAAAAGATTGGTTCCATGATCATCGATGTGGGGTTATTTGGCTTCCACGCGATATTTTGCATTGTCATCATTTCAGATTTTGGACCTAGCGCCCGGAGGAAGAACCAGTCGGATAGGCGTCGCAG